>NC_054741.1:52233096-53573121 GCF_018143015.1 Lytechinus variegatus
TTGGTTTAATGGTAGCGTTGGTTTACCTCCATACCAGCGCCAGACCAAAGTTCGTCACCGCAATGGATCGTTGTTTCAACGCCCGACACCGTTCTAGCAATCCCACGAACGCTCGTAAAAAAACTGCTCTTCCAAAGTTTTTGTAACGTTTAGTAACCGCAGCGGTGGTCCAGCTTTCAAGATTCTGCAATAGCAAAACGGACCCAAGAGTCCACGAACTTGCGTCTAGCGGTGCCAAACTATGACTGGGAGGAGGGACCATCAGCGGTGGCCGAGCGTATACGGCGTTGTCTTAACGGTGGCCAACTTCTGTTAAAGGGTGGTAAACGGTAACGAGCGGGGATGATTTTTTTTTTCACCGCTCAAGGACCGCTCCAGCAAAGTTCTGGCGGTGTTACCACGACTTTAGCCTAACAGAACACTAACAGTAAGCCCAGTCACATCTTTCGGATTGTAAAAACGTTTATTTCAATGTGTAAGTAATTCATTCTTGTAACATAAGACATCTCTGCCATATTACCAGTTGTAACAGGGCCTATGTTGGCGCATTGTAAGCGCTAGCAATGTTTATGTGCGGTCAGTACAAGTAAATAAAAGGGGCTATGAGAGGATGTCCTGTCCCAAGTGACTCCACAACCGCAGTCCCAGAGCCCTAGATTCCAGTACCTGTACTGTAACTGAGGTTTGTCAGGCATAGTCACAAAACGATGTTTGCATAATTATCGCTGAATGAATCTTCGTCAGGTCCGTTCTGTTCCTGAAATTCTGGGATGATGATCTTTATCAGTTAAACGTCATTATAAAACACGTCACCAACGACACATTTTCCATAGCAAGCGGGTTAAGAAACAAGTTAAACTCAAATATAATACGAGGGAGCAAGGTGACCAAGCTGGCCATGAGGGCGTTCTTGTTTTTCAACTTAAAAATAAGATATCCGATGTACCTTTTACTTGAATTGAGAAAAGTTGCAAAAAATCAGGTTTTGAGTACTTCGGGTGGGAAGAGCCTTCACATTACCTTGCTGCGTACATCGACGTTACATAGGTAGGACAAATGTATGGAGCCTGTTTGATGCAACTTCAGCAGCATTAGGACATTATTTTATCTATTTCGTTAAACTTTATTTAAAAAACAAGCGACGTGTTATGGCAAGTGAAATCTTACAATAAAATTAAATGAATTCTTATAATAAAATTAAATGAATTCGTTTTTGCTATTGGGTTAAATAAAATGTTCATAGCTATAAGTTGTGGTTTAGATATAAGCGCTTGAAGTTAGTTATCTTGGGGATAATCTGTCGCTCCCAAAAGCTGAATAATGGTAGTTTTGATCCCCACTTAGCATAGTTCAGTGATACCCAAACTGTCAAAGTAATCACTTTGACCTCTGCCACCATAAAGGAAAAGGGTGGACATGGATTACTTCCTGTAACGTGTGACCGATGAACTTTTCCAGATATGACCTATTTAATAAACATATCGTGAAGACGAGGATCAGGATCACAATCATATACCACGGACGACAACTTTGAGCCCATCAAGACATCGGGAGACAAGTCAACATTGCCTCTAGCTCAGAGTAAGGGCATCTTGTTCATTTCGTTTAAAGGTCAAGGGTTCACGTTTTACGCCTTTACGGATTCTTCTGAGATTCTTCATGGTCAGTGAAGAGTACAAAATCAGCATATTTGAGTAGACGGAAACTAATCATGGTAAATCTAGATGGATATAAGAGGTATTCGAATGTATATTTCGCTTTCTTTTGAGAACCTCTCTGTCGAGGTGTAGTTCACGAGAGCTGAAGATGTGCAATCTTGACAGTTCAAGGTACTGTCGGTATTTGACTAGAGAACCTTCATTAATTCAAAAAGTAAAAGTCAATATTTCAGTTCTAAGGATCGCCTATCTCTATCGGTTATTTTCACGTTTGTTTTTGTTGTGAACCCTAATTTTTAGCAACATGCCTGCGTGAAATCTTTTAGGCCTGTATTAGTTTTCTAGATAATTTCTTTTTTCAATCCAGTTGTTGTACATCAGGAAACTAAATACGGAGTACTAGATACGTTACTGTGATCTGTATAGGCCTAATTATTATTACTGGTGATCCGAACTCTTTATTTCTTCGATAATTATGTACAAAATTTATTGTTACAAAGAGCAGTGATTAACGGCATGAATTTCGAAGGACAGTAAGGTGCGCAAAAATCGTGTATTAAATCATGCAAAGTTGGTGATCAATATAGGTGTAATTCTCGACAGGGCCTTGACACCCCCATCATCATTTTACACGCGTGTATTTCCACCCCCCCCCCCCCCCTTATATATGCGTGGGTTGGATTGAAGTGTTGGAGGATCTATGGAAAGATTCCCACCTGAAAATAGGCGGTCAAGGCAAGTTCAAGGGGTTAAAAATAGAAACAGACCTGGATATAGAAAGCTGATGGAAGTGTGTGAGATGATACTGTTGCAGTGTAAATGTGGCATGCTGCTACACCCCATACGCCCCTGCTTTGTGAAAGCCAACGCCCAATAACATAAGGTGGATGGGGCAATTTGTAAAGTGCCCTGTTAATGCAAAAAATATAGTTGTAATAAGTGTACACGTCTATTGGCTCTACATTTCTTTCTTCGCTCCATCATGTCAATGCTAAGGGAACACACCATTAAAGATGTCCTTATAGGCTCGTGTGTACGGGTCAGGTTGCGGGGAGGATTTCCTTATTATATGGATATGACTGAATTAATTAGTGGTGTGTAACATTCAGAGTGTATTTTCCAATTGACTATACCGATATACATGTAACACCAGTGTAAAACTTTATTTCTGACCCCACCCCCTTTCCGGTAGAAGGAGCATCAACATTGCTCGTCTGGGTAATTTCCTGATATGACCGCAACTAATTAGTGGTGTGTAACCTGCTCACGGTCGTCAATGCTAATGAATTGGATAATAGGACAAGTCTCTTCACTGGTCGGTGATTCGAGTGTACATGATCATGATGATCGTGTATTAATGTGTCTGTTTGTGATTGAATGCACGGATGAATATCATTTTCAATATTCTTTAAACAATTGCACTGTGTGGAATCTATATTGAATGGATGGTGGTTGGTTGTATAGGACCACCATCTCCAATATTTTGCTGATTCCCCCCCCCCCCCGTTTTTTAACCAACTTGACGTCATAGAGGGTGATCTTTCCCTTTGCGATCTCATATACCAACGCAGGAAGATGTAACGTTATGTCTGATGGCTTATGACTTCCCCCTTCCTTTTTATGACAAGGTCAGACAACTAATTAGATAGATTGCCCATGTGGTTTCCAGATAACGTCTATATTGGTTAATTATCAGTCATTACCTCTGAAATGGGATGAGCGAAAGAACTGATGAATATTCATTCTAAATGAATGAGACGTATGTATTTTAATTGAAGACAACATTCCTTGCCTAGTTGTAGTAAGGCATTATGAAGTTTACCAAACAATTTGAGGATGATAGATTTCATTTCAATTGAAATTTCATTTGCAAGATTGCTAGTGTTAATGATCGTGTAAGTTGATAATACAGCCTAAGCCAAAATATGTAGTTGAAAGTGATACAGATATATGTTTTGTTTGTAAATATTAAGTTATGCATTCGGTAAGAATATAAACAATTAAGTCAGTCTGTCTATAATCAGTGCTACCCTTGACTTGTACCAAATATCTATGCTGAATAATGAAGAACAATTTCTGCAAAATCTTCTTTTTTTCTGTAAAATCATTTTTTTAACAGTGTGGGAGGGTAGAGATTGGAGTTTAGATTATCAGTATATGTTGCCATGGTAAATTTCATTCGCGTGCCATTCCCATTGGAGGAAAGTCCAGTTCAATGTGCCTCATATATTTCAATCTTTGGTTGAAAAGGGTATACTATCCTCGGTTGGATTAATCTCTCCATTTCAAAATGCCCCATTCACTTATTAGATTTGACAGTTAGCGGAACAATGGTACAATATTTTAATTTCGAGTTCCGACGTGGAAATTACCTGAGTTCCCTAATGGGCTGCTGTTTTTGTGGAATTGTTTCAATGCTGAAAAGCTGAAGACGTTGTTTCACAGAACAGGACTGTATCCATTATGTTACGACCTTTTTTCACTTTTCACCACGATTGATTTAATTCGTGACGTGGTTACAGTGTTTCATCTGGCAGGTAGTAAATGTTAACGATTTTGCTTCCCAGTTTCAGTAAAATCACGAATTATTCATTGGTAACCTTTCAAAAGAAGCATATTTTTAGTTTCAATAATTATGCTAAGAGCTTGCACATTTATTTATTTTGAGGTTTTTTCCTTGGATAATGCATGTTACTCTCTGCAGCAAACTTTATTTTAATGTTTTTTAAAGCATTAAATATTCCGCCAAATCTTTATTCTTCCTCTTCATTATCTTTTTGAAATAATGACTCCACCTAGTTCTGCTTTCAATATGAAGAAACGAGGCAAACATTTAAATGGTTTTTAATTGCATGAACAATGCACAAATGGCAGTCTTTAATGAGCTTCAATTTTCCCTCAGCAGTGCACTGTTGAAGTCAGTAGAAATAAAATTAAATTGAATGATTTTGACTTGCGGTTTCTTTATATTACTTGATAAGGAAATCTGAGATTATCAGTGTTTTCCTTGAATTTATTTTAGCCCGAACAACGCCCCCACACAATAAAGTGCTTGGAAAAATCCAGGGAAACATCTTCATGTGGTATATGGCATCCATCTTCTGTGTTCAGGGAACATGAAACCAATTTATGTGATGATCGATTTCCATTGCGTGGGTCCACACTGGGAAATCCTTTTCTATTCCTGTGACTCTCAATCTACGTTTAAGAGTGAATTCTGTCTTTACAGATTACCCATCCATTACATACATAAATGTGTGAAGTTATACATGCACAACAGCTTTGGCAACTCTTTTACTTGAATATTGTGTGAAAGAAATGAATGAAGAGGACAATGGTAGGCGTAGCTTAAATCAAGGTTCCCCCAGAGCTATCTACCCTTTTGAAAAATTGGTGATGCCGGAAAAATGTCTCTGCCGGGAATAAAACCCGGGCCCCCCAGCTATACCAATCTTGAGTACACTGTTAAATAAAACCCTGATTTTACAGGAAAAAATCAGACTTTGCAGAAAGCGATAACAGAATCATTCTGTAAATTCATAAAACAGGAATTTTTCTGCAATTTAACAGAACAGGTCTGTTTAAAAAGAGGAAAAGGGTGTTTTATTAATGGAAATTTGTAAGGTTCTTTACACCAAATTCCAAATTACTGTAAGATTACGCAATCTTGTAGGATTACATGTGTTCTCCAGACCCTGCTGCAGGAACTTATTTTATTTTAAGGATAAATTTTATAACAGTGTACACTATTCTGAAACTGCGATCCAAGCTACATGGAGAAGCTACGAATCGATACCTAGGTTCGAGGTTCGGGCCGTGGTCACTTCTTTTGGATGGTGACGTCAAAGGTCTCTCTTCATCGCGTTTGGAGATTTTGATCATTTTTTTCTGGGAACATATTATGACAACTATGCTTTTTATAGGTTCCTTATATATCGCATCATTCTATTACTTTGTAAAGTAGTGAATGTTATTACTGTCATGTTGTTATTCGCTAAAATGTGTATTTTTGTGGAATGCGAAACAATAAATCAAATCAAAGGTCGGCTCCAGAAGAAAATGAAATTATCTGATTGAAACACAATATACATACATCCCTATTCTGATATTCCGAGTCACTAGATCTCCCTACCATTGATCGAATACAATTACCTCCCTCTGCATAATGGGGTAGTTACCGTATTACCAAAACCAAAATGCCCAGACAGATTGATGACATCAATATTGAAATTCAAACACTGAAAACACTTGTATTGTATCTTTAACGGTTTTCCGTATTGATAACATTATCCTCCTACATATCTAGGAACTGCAATTATATGTTGGTGTGTAAAGACGAAGATGTAGAGGTGCCCGGGCCAACTAATTTCAATAAACATGATAAACAATATGAATAAACTCGCCCCCACCACCTTCACGTTGAAGTTCGTGAAGATTTCGACCCCACCTCTTGATATCCAATGTATTCACTTGAGACAGGAAGACACCACATGACTTGTGTTTTTATTACCGGGTTCACTTCCAATTTTAAATTTCGAGTTCTACCCCCCCCCTCACACGCACATAAACACAAACACGCACGGATTTAGCTAACTGGAAACGGAGGGGCCGTTTTGTTCTCTCCGATAGGGTCTGTACTTAACATGCTTAAAGGGCAAGTCTACCCCCCCCCCCGAAAGGGTTATTTGAATGAAAATACAAACCAAGCCATAAAAACTGGATGTAAATAATAGATTTTAATAGATAGGCCTACTTATATTTAGAAGAGAGTTCAATATGAAAAGAATGGGTGGTATCCAAATGAGAGCTTATTAGAGGCTTGTTTCATTTTTCCCTTTTTATTTGCATCAATTCTTCTTTTTTTGGAGGGGGATGGGGGTTGGACTTCCCCATTAACAATCATGGCCGTGAGTCCAATTGCCGTAGAATCTGTTGCGATATCCCAGGCTTTTGGTTTCAACTCAATGAACTCGAAATGACATCCTAGGCGGTGGCTAGGGCAGCTCTGGCAGCTTCATCTCCCAGAACGCAGAACACCACAAAATGGAATGTTTCCGCCAATTACAGCATTGGTAGGTGTGATAGATGTGTCTCCTGAGAACATGCATGTATCTTGAGATGTTCCTCGAAGGCTGTAAACCGATTTGCCAAACCTTATAGGTGACAGTCAGACACGACAATATATGATAATCTACATTTCTTTGTGAAAACATGTGCAGCACACAACTTTCCTATAAAGTGCACGTGTTTTCACAAATAAATAAAGATTATTATAAGTTTTTCTCAACCAGCTTCTCTGACATCTGTATCATCAACAGTGGGTGAGAACATAACCAATCAAAAGTTCCCCTCGTTTGATTCAGAACACCCACGATTTACCAGATCAATTTTGGCAATGTTCTTCGGGGGAAGGTCATAAGGCCTCGTCACACTACCCGAATTTTGTTGGAGCGTTTCTTGAACGGTATAGGAGAGGGGCCGAATTTCGACAACGCTCGTCACCGCGCACTAAATGGGGACAAAAATCTAAAACACGGGCATGGCCTTAGCGGTGCACCGCTGAAGCTGGCGTTCCTTTAGCGTTGGTTTAGCCGTGACGCGAGCGTTCATAGAGCGGTGTTCTGCGCATGCGGGCGATGGCTCGGCGGGGGTTTAAAGTTAGTTTAGCGGCATTACTGCTTTTGACTATGGAGTTGAACGGATCTCTTGGAAAGAAGTTCTGATTCCAAATGGGCTCCTGGTCCATTTCTCCCCGTATCTATAGCCCAATTCTGGTCCCGCTCCGACACCTCCATACCAACGCAAAACCAAAGTTCATCACCGCAATGGATCGCTGCTTCAACGCTCGACTTCGTTCCTGCAAATCCGTAAAACGCTTACAACCGCTCCACCAAAGTCTGTGCAACGTTTAACCACCTCCTGGGCAAAGTTGCTGAAGCAGCGGTGGTCCAGCGTTCAAGATATCTGCGATGACCAAGCGGATCCAAGCGTCCCCGAACTTGCGTCTAGCGGTGCCAAACTTTGACTGGGCGTTGTTGGAGCGGTGGTGTACTTTGCCGTAGCGGAAAATTGCCCGCTCCTCAACGCTCTTAATATTTTTGTGCAGCTCAAAACTTTCGGAGCGGTAGGAGGGACCATCAGCGGTGATCGAGCCTTAACGGGGGCCAACTTCTGTTGAACGTTGGTGAACGGTATATAGCGAGCGGTGATGATTTTTTTTTTCACCGCTCCAGCAAAGTTCTGGCGGTGTGACCAGGCCTTTATGTAGTGGAATTTTCAAATGCTATGCGGAAGTTTATAGGGTCCTGCACTTTTTCAATGATAAATAAATGTCTTTAAACAAAACTACATTCAACAACCCTGGGGTGTCATCCCAACTGAGACTATACATCTCGTTTTTTGAACCCTGTGATCTATTGGGTGATATTAATATCATGAATGTCACGCATACAGCCTGGGGGATATCATCAACAAGTGGAGTCACATAACTTTAAAACATTTTCCTACATTATTTTATGTATTCCTTGGGACTATTACTTGCGAGTTATTTCTAAGCCGTGAAAAAATTTGGCGACTAAAGTAAAAAAAAAAAATAACATTAAATATATGCCTGATATGGACATACATGTATATAGTTGTCAGTGAAACTGATGGCTGACAAGATGAATTACGGGAGAAAATACAGAAGCATTTTTAGGGCTAGGTCAATTGTAGATAAAAATCGAAATACGGGTATCTGAACTAATATGAAACATTTCCGAGTTAAGTCATTCCTGGGGATTTTTTTTTTAGCTGATCATAAATTTATACACAACCTTTTCGAACCACTTGACTGTAACAAGTAAATATGTGAATCAGTCGCATTGGCTGAATTAAATGTTATGCAAGTTCTTATTACTTTCCTGTTTGAACTGGAATGACGTCTCTAGTGCTTTACAGATAAATGTAAATTCTGATATCAGCTTTGAAGAGAAGAAGTACTCGACTGAGGGGTCGTTCCCACAAACCCACAGAAATAACGATTCCTGAGTAAGCGGGAAGCGGGTGGGAGAATTTTTATTCATTTCAACACCAAGTCGAGGTTTCACCTTGAAATATACATTTATTTTTTGCGACTGATGATCGCCTCTTTCATCGTGAGAAATTTCAGGTTGATTCAATTTCCATTAAAACCCTCGTCTGGCAACCACATTCATGATTCATCATGTTCATGTTGAAATTAATTCAGGGAGAGAAAAAGAAAGAAGAGTTGATTGGAAACTAATGGGAAAGGATTTCATCCACTTGGTTCCAAATCAGTGCAATAAATTGCAGTGTATCGTTTAGTTTCCATTTGTTAAGTTGCTGATACGAGGATGATAAATTGCACTATATTGAATTGATGAGAAGACGGGCAAGGGGTATCTCATGCGTTGGCCCACATTCGAGTGGCAACTCCACCTTCATCAGTATCTGTATGCTATACGCATGGAGTAAACTAGGTGATACAGACGCATATTTGAGTTGAATATAAAATAAATATCAATAAAGTGATGTCGATTAATTTTAGGTTTGTTATGTTCATATAATTATTAATCCACTCTTCTCCCATTCGAGCCGGGGGCTCTTCGTGATGATGATTTTTTTTATATATTATCATATTTGTTGTTAGGGGCATTTTGGAGGGGGACATTTTTATCGTTTGGAAATTTTTTGATATGAAATTATGACATCTTCTCCATTTTGAGAGTTATAGCACATGAAAACGAACGATGATATTACGTAGGGATTTTCCAAGTAATTAGAAAATATGTTAAAGAACTTTTGCGAAAAGACGCAGTTGAATGCCTGTTTTTATTCAATTGAATTAATTTTTTTTTAGATCGTTGTGCAAATTTAAAATCGAATTTCTGGAGGGGTTGTTGCTTCCTTTGGTTCGAGACGTCACCAGCGAATTTGTTTCTTAGACGAATCCTTTACTTGGCTTTAAGTGAACACAAATAATGATGATCCCAGCAGAATTCACATCACATCAAACTCTTGAAATCGAACGGAGATGGAGGGAAGTGGGGTTAGTTCCCTGTAAGCCTCCTTTCAACGAACCCACTCTCCTGCGTATATCCCACATTCGTGATATCCTTTCAAAAATGTGAAAATGTTCCTAAATTTACTCACCAAGTGGATTTATAAATTAGGACACAAATCCCTCCTTTCACCCACGAGCTCGTGCAGGTTTCGTTTAAGGAGGTGCTGCCCCATTGCCATATAACGAATGTTGTTCATTGGCTAATTCTTGACGTATATAATTTTTGATGTGTATACACGTAGATTGGAACAAGATACTCAAATCTAAATGTACTTTTATGTGTTTGACGAATAAATAGTGAAATGAGATTACCTCATGTAAAATTACTTCGTTATTGGGATAATCATTTATTGACAAAATAAAAATCAATGATTCGTCCAAAATGCCCTAAAAACTGTCAATGTTTTCCCAAAGATTTAGAGATCTGAGGTCCCATTTTCTAGATTGCTGCCTTAGAACATGTAGAATGCCATTTCCCCATTAAAAAATGTCAAACTACTGTGATGGCCAGTTGAAATGTTCATTCAGTAACTTTAGGTTGTGTTTTTTTTACTTTCTCAAAGAAAAACCTACTGGCCGTGTTGCGTCAAAGCCAATTGCCTATTCCATGTAATTACCTTCAATCACAGTCAATCACCTCTTTAATTACTTAAATGATACTTAACCACTCTCCTTAATCTAATAAGATTAAAAATTAAGAGTACACTCGTGCAAGCATTCCAAATTCTGACGTACCACTGGATCATACGTGAGCGTGGTGAGTGCCTTTTTGGGGTGTATGCTTTCTAACATGACAACCTGTATCAAGAACTTCGTCCCTCAAATTTGCAGGCCATGGGATTCACACATCGGAAGTAATAGATCTGCCTAGTGAAAGCAAAGCTTATCTGATAACCCAAGCTCTTCATCTGTCACTATATATTTCATATCTCTGAGGCCTTTGACAAAGACTTTATTAACCTCTTGGCGAATAATCAATATAATGATCCGGCAAATTTTGAAATATAATGTGTGAAACAACGTATATGCTGTAGATTTATTCATGTTGGATTTGGTAGGAAAACATGACCTCAAGATGATTTTAGTGTGCTTCTTTCGCTTATGTTAGCTAACAATGGTCTTTACGTGCTTTACAAACTATTTAAACCGGTATACGATTCGCTTGTAGATAGTCATCTCGGTTGTAGAAGACGAGAACACTTTTACGTTAAAAGTGATATGAAGATCGAAACAAAATGTAAGTTATTTTAAAAGCCGTGGCATTTTCTTCATTATTTGATGAAGTATGAGCTTGATATCGACAATTCGTTCAGTTTGAATTGCTCATTGAGAAACTGTAATTTTAATCAGTCATGAACGGGTCCAGAATTCCATAGAAGAGGGAGGCACAGATAGTTGGTCAATTTTGAATTTTCCGAACAAGACAGTACACAAAAGAAAACGCACTCTCTTATAACTCCCACAAATAAACCACAATTCAGGGATATTCATTAAAACAGACAGAGAAACGATACACGTTGTTAGGGCAAACTGAGAGACAAGTGCCCCTTGATCCCCCCATGGGTACACCCCTCTTCGTTATTAATGCCTTATTTCATTCATAGTTTTAACGGTTTCTCTGCTACTTTTAATACATGTCAGAGTATATTTACCCTTGTTTAAATTATGTGACATCGCCTACGCATGAGGGGAAAATTTGAGATTGAATTCAGGGAAAATAAGAATGAAAAAGCATCTTTAACTATGGCTTCCATACAAGATCTCATGATATTTAGCGTACCCCATTAATTGGAATAGGTGCTTTATAAAGAAAAGTGTTATGTCAAGTCTTTGAATGTGTATTCCGTATTAAGAAAAATATTTTTAGAACCTTTGCATCGATGTAGGCCCTTATATTGCAAAATCGTATATGGATAGGGATGGAGATATTGGTGCCAAAATATCGAATTGATGCTGTGCCAATATTACTTTAACAGTTTATTGAGCAATACAGGATTTTAATCCAGAAACACATTTATACTGTTGTTGCTATCATAAACTGCCAATAAAGCTGTTACTTTTTCAGTTTCATGAGGAATATGAATATTTCGCTTCATTTCCCTTACTTATGGATAGGCAACAAGTGCTGAATGACGTGTTAACAATCTGGCAATTGGTAAAAACTGTACCTACAGGCTACATAAACATGTTTGTTTTGTCCAAATTTTTTCGTTTAATTTCCCATATATACTTAGATGAAAATTCAATTTTAGTAGTTTTAGATGTGAAAGGGCATTATTTCTCATTTTATATTCAAATAATAACTTATATTGTAAAGTAATTAAATGGGATATGACGTAAGGTGTTTTAATGTGTTATAATGTAGAATTAGGATGATTGTGATGGTAATGACAAACTAATATGTTTGAAATTTCATAATCGATGAAACGCAAAAAATGTAACCAAATCCTCAATAATTGTTTTTCAATTAAAACTACCTCTCACGTAAAAGTGCATTCCGATTGCGTGTGTTATCCCAAGAAGGTATCGCCTCCTGGTTAATATCAGAGGAGATAACAAGAAACGCCTCTCCAATATCAAGTCCATGCCCCGTCCAACCATGAACTTTTCGGTTCCGTTCAAGCATTGATTGCTTCTCAATCTCAACATCCATTGAGAAGTAGTTGACCTCGAAAGGCACGCGCCACGACCCGAGTATAAATTATTGCTCATTAATCTCGCAACGCCATCCCTATGCGTGTCTAATGACTCCGTGATGAGCCGCTGATGCGTAACGCATACCTGAGAAGCATGGATGCCGCTTCGTATCATGGGCGTAATTGGGTGACAGAGGGAAGGCATCCGACACCACGGTAGGTGAGTTCTACGGAGCACCCGAGTCGGTGTTTTAATCGGTTGGAATAGATGTAGAGAGAGTATCCGTGATGGAGCCAGAGATGGTTAGATAGGGCAATCCGCTCCTTGTTGATTATGATCTATCACCTTATCATGCTTAATTGGTCCACAAATGAACATCTCCGTTACAATCGTCGTGACCGATAAAGTAATAGGCCTATTAACTAAATCATTTCAAATCTATGTATACTTTAAAAAGGATATTCTTGATAACCTGAAAGCTGGTAAGAGACTTGTCAGACATAGCAACGAATATTGTATTTAAACTGGATTCAGAGTATTTATTACAGTCAGGTCGAAGAAATACTATGGCCCGTACTCTGAAGTCGGGTTTAACTTAAACTCATGTTTAAAGTTGTGGTTTAAGTACGGATAGTAAATTGTTACGTAAGTCACTAACTGTAGAGATACCATATTTCAGCTCATTTGGCTCTCAAATCATTCATAATTGTCTAGGAAGTATAAATAGATGACTGTCTTCACCATCAGTGAATCAGGAAAGAGCACAGTAAACAAAAGAAACATACAACTTCATGAAAATTTTGGCACTTTTGGCTTCCCATAATTTAAGCACAGAGTTATACCATGGTCTAAAGCCCCTTTTACACCTTCACGGAAGCAACACGGATCATCCCGGATTGTCAATCCGGGGTCATCCGTGTACAGTCCGGGACTACCGTGTACACTCCGGCTACTCATCCGGCGCCATCCTTGATGTACCGGCATGTCCGGGAGAAAAATTGAACATGTTCAATTTTTCATCCCGGAGTACACGGACTGATAATCATCCGTGTTCATCCTTGTAGCCTCCTTGTACATCCGTGTAGCTACCGAATGCATCCGGGAGGCTCCTTGTAAGAACCGGGTGATCCTTGTTGATACCGGCTTTATCCGGGGTCAAATGTTTGTATTGTTTGCGTACATGAACAATAGTCCGTATTCATAACCAAGCACGAGCATGCTCCAGATGCTGCAAAAAGGGACGAAACTTCATTCTAGCAAGATGCCGGCGACAAGAAGTGGTAAGGTCCGTGTAAAGACCCAGTAACATCCGTGATCATCCGGGTATTCCGTGTTGGCTCCGGGAGCATATCAAACAGGATCCCTATTGCTACCTTGCCTATCCTTGTAGACTCCGTACTTTTCCGTTCATATCCGTATTAATAACCAGTTAACTCCGTACTCACTCCGGGAATGCTAGGAAAATACAAATTTGGCACCCGGATCATCACGGACTGAGATCCGTGATGATCCGTGTTGCATCCGTGAAGGTTTAAAAGGGGCTTAATAATCATAAGTTGGCACACGCATACAAAATCGCTTCTCCGAATGTTCTATGACTTTAGAAGTTCATTCAATTGTGGAGGCTGATTTGTTTTATTCAGACGTTTTTGTAATTCAAAACAAATTAAAATTATGCTTCAAAAATTGTTACATATTTCCCAAAAAACTTCTGTCGCTTTTATTTTATTTCCTGAGAGCAATCTGACCTTTGCTATCATCATGGTCGTCCTCTAATCAGTGTATTTGGCTTAAGAACTTTATTTTCACTTTGTTCTCTGTGAACAATTTCTTATGGCAGCCCTGCCAAAGTTTTTTATCCGTGTTATCACCGATTTGTTTCTTCAATAATCATTCTTCAATAATCAAAATATTAATTTTACACTAGTACTCTCTTAATCTTTGTTACCTTCTATGAAATGGACTTGCACCTGTTTTGCGATGTTGTAACACCACCGATGAAGGTAACTGTCACCACATCATCAGATCGACTCCCCTGCTGATTCACTGAGAATTGAAATCAATTTTAAACATCTGTCGACCAATCAGATCTTCCGAATTTGATTTAATCGCACTCAAAATTGTTTTTAGCTAACAGTGAATCAGCCCTGGTGAGCTTCATAGTTGACATGTGGTTCGCATATACTGTTCAAGCGACCATATATGAATGTCGTCATCTGGAGGTCTCATTTTTATCCATGGTGGGTATTTGGGGACAGGGAATCGTTCCCTGAACTGCCCTGGCCTTGCACGAGTGGACAGTGATCCGTCCGTCAGAATGGCTTGCATATTTTCAGCTTCAACCTATTTCGGGGTGCATGTAGCGCTATAAATGTTGTATTCCACCTCTATATGTAGGCAATATCCGTGGATATATTTCAAGCTGGTGGAGGAAATAACCATTTGAGGAAAAAAAACATATATTTCGCATTCATTTGGGATAACATGAACTATTCAGCGATATTCGGAATCGCAATGTTGGTATATTCTAAAAGTAATTTGGAAAAGCTATTGAAAAACCTTAGATAATTATATGTAAGATGACCTTGTATCCATCCATAAGATGACCTTGTATCCTTGTTGAAGATGACCTTGTATCCATTTTTCGACTGTTCGTGAAAGATGGTACTTTGAATCCCGGAGAGCAATTATTGACCTGAACACTATTTCTGCACCTCTGGTGTGCTCCCGCTACACCACACCCCTTCTTACTGCATTTTTTTAAACATTACTCATAGGGTTGTTTTTGGTTCTGTAAACTGCCCCCCCCCCCGGATTCCACCCCATTAAAGTCTTTCTTTAAAAAACAATTGGAAATATATTGTGATTTTTTTTTATTATGATGATGGCATATTGGCATTTTAATTTCCATTGACAACAGTCTCGTTGTATGCGTGCTATTTTCTGGTTCCTATTATCCTTGCTTTTCAATGTATTCATAATTAATTGGCTGTAAACATGTTAAATGGTGATGGATAATAAATGAATTCATTCACGCAGTATTGTCTGTCGCTTTCCAAAATAATGTGACACGATAATTTTAAAGAGAGGCAAAAAAGGGAAAATAATACTAGTGTGCATATTTCATAAGACTACACGTTCGAAATGTTGCTTCCTGGGTAAGGGAACCCCGAACCCAGAGAACAACGTCAGCGTTCTGTGGTTCCAGCACTCTATTTTCAATGTGGGCAGAATAATTGAAGAATGAAAATCCAATCAACTCGCTGATTTGATGTACAGCTAGAATAACATTCGTTGCAAACATACGAGTACATTTTCCCCAGCTGCTTCGAAATATCATTGTGATTTTATTACACGTAAACATTTTGACATGAGCTGATACTATGCTATGATCAGCACCTAGACCAATTTTAATCGGAGGTTTGGGGGGGGGGTATCTTAAACGGCACTCCATTTTTCATTTTTCTGGTCTCACCACTGTAATTGACATTTAGTCTCAATCATTGAATGGTGCAGGTGAAATGTTATGAAAAGTGGCGAAATGAGCTAAACTATTTTATGATGTAGGCTATCGGGCAAAATTTGTTAATATTGACATTTTTTATTTTCATTTCAAAAATCAAATTTTGTGATAGATTTTGAAATAGTATTCTCAAAACAATGAAAAATGTAGCCCTTCTGCCTGTATTTTTTCTTTTCCCTTGTTCGTGATTTTTTTTTTTTTGGGGGGGGGCAAGCAAACCCAAGGCCCCCATATGCATGCCACAGGTAATGAATCAATATGAGTATGTGTTGATTGTGTTACCATATTGCTGTGGGTTGAACAAATATGGATGAAAAATTGCAAGGGAAATCCATATTTCGGAAGCTTTAATGTGCCATCTACTGTGCCAAGATAATTCGTCTTGCCATGTAAAGATATGAAAAAGCTGTATTTCGATTGTCAGCATATGAAGTCGACTTATGTGTAATGACAAGATAAGAAATAGATAGCGGTGATGTATCTCACCATGAAAAAAAAACTTTTTATAAGCTGAACTGGCAAGACAACATGATAAAGCTATTAAGTCGACGTGGTAAGATTAAATGTCGACATACTAACGCTATCAAATCGACATAGAAATACAGGCCCAGATATTTCGCCATCTTGTCAAGCAGATGGCACTTTGCGTTAAAACTTTCGTACGAAATTTTCTCACAAAAATACAGGAAGTGCAGCGGCCAGATTTAATACCTCTGAGTCGGTATCTTCTGATCAAAATATTAATAGCAGAAATAAGAATGAAGAGAGTGAAATCGACAGCTGAAGACAAATCAAGAGATGGAAGTTCAGATCTCTCACCTGTTTAAGTGCCTCTACACGAAATATTCGCCACAGTCAGGAACCGTGAATGACGATTGTGGTTATTACCATAACCATATCCTTTGACCACAGGCCTCCTGGAAATATAGCCTGCAGAAATATAATTTTTTTCTCAAAGCAATAATATTTCATTTTCCTCAACGCCATTCATCTCAGGGGCACAGTAATTCTATGCCTGAAGCCCAAGCACGTCTTCAAATTTGTTTCTAACGCCGCGGCGTTAGTCATGACCTGCAAAGGAATTTAGGGTACGAATTTTGTAGGCGGTAGGCCTACTATCCATGCTATCCCTAAGACCAACACCACGACATGGTGACTACGACGCCGCTGCTGCTTTATTTTCCTGCCACTTTGCTGTAAAACTGTGGTAAATCTGTGTCTCTACTATTTATACTATACCCTAAAACAGCTACAAAACGGCAAGTTGTTCATGATAACTACAACAACAACTGCTGCTACTTCTATTTCTGCTAATGGGTGCGTAAACATGTATACAAATAACTACTCTCATTTATAAATACAACTTTTACAATAACACATGTTTTCACTTGTCAAAACCGATACAATTTTTTCATCACAGGTTGTGTGTATTCCATTTGAAGTTGTGACACTGTGAAAACTATTCCCTCCCTTTCGTCATTCTCCTCGTATTCCGATGACCACCCTCTCGCTTTTAGTTTGTTTATTCTACCTGAATATAGTCCAATGCACTTGCACATGTTTGGTTGTCCAACATGCCTCGTCAGCAACAGAAGGAAGAGTATCTTTCTTCTGCTTCTTCCTCAGCTGTCAACGGTTCTAAGTTATGATGATCGAATGTCAACTGGAACACGTGGCCCGTACCTTAAGGGGATTTATACTTGACTTTTAGGGAGTAAGACATGAACTCTGGATGGCATGTTTTCGTATACCTTGTATTTCCCCCCCCCCACCATAACCTAAAAAAAATCTCAGTTGTAAAAATCTTCGGGTATGGTTTCAAGTAAAGGAAGTGTATGGAAAGGTGTCAGCTTGAATGTTTTCATTCAGTTCACTTGGAGGATTATCCTATTTAAAGCGCCTTATATTCATGGTTGTCCGAATATTTAAACGAACTGGGTATTTTTTTGATTGAAAATAAGGGAGAATCCGACCTGCTCGTATTGAAGCTGGGACAATTTGATTACAACCATCTGCACTTTAACTATTTAAATGAATCGAATATAGCATTTGCTTTATTTAAAAATAATTTTTGTATGCTTAATTTTGCTCCAAAGACATGGAAGACAACAAAGCACGCGTGAGTTCAGTTCAAATTCATTGTTAGGTTTGGTTTGACGTGGAAGTACGGGACACTGCTACAGTAGATATGAACATAGCGATTGTAAACATGCTGATGACGTCGACATATTATAAAATTTGATGATCTCCATAATTCTTGTTTGGTGCGTTTAATACCTTTGCGTTATGTCAGGCGAGACTCTTGTCTCTACATTATTACAGAAAAGGGGGTTCAACGGTAGATCTTCTGCTTAAAGTGGGCATCGTACTTTCTACGAAAGTTTTATTGTTAATTTGGCGATTCAATCCACCCTTATCGCTTCCAAGCGTTGTCAGTTGCATTGACGTTTGGTTTGGTTCCTACGCAACTCCATCTATTCAAATATTATAAAGGTTAACTTGAATTAATATGCGAAGACCTACTTATCACGACTGAACGGTACGGCAAATTGCACATAAATACCAATAAAGTATGCTACATAAAGCACGGATGTACCAATATAATTTCCCTGTATTATACGATTATAGGCAACAATCACTTTGGGCATCTCTTAAACATATCCCACCTGTTCCTTATCAGCAATAAAAAACACACTGACGCTGAATGCAATATATGGGACCGTACAGAAACAAGTGCTATTGAACCACGCACCACTCAATGCTGTGAGGTGCTTCGGTATCAGAGGGGTCAAAGGTCAGACCGGGTTAACACCAGATTAACACCAAATGACACTGGGCTAATCTGACATTGATGGATGTGACTGTAACACGTTGGCATCGTAAATCAAAGCAAAATATTTTTATCCAAGTAAATGAAAGTCGGTGTCATCTTACCACAGTCCTGTCGGCCCTATATACATGTAGAATCTTCACATTTATTTCACATGACTAATGTAGACATCTGTGACAATATTTCTACAAAGGACATTGAGACATTGAAGCCCTATTCTAATGGATTGCTGTTGCATATAATTCATGTTGTGCACACTGCCGGGGCACACTGTGCCTGATCCGGGGGCCACCCCTACACTTATCTACTAATAATTAGTTGAAAGAGAATGAGTTCTGAAGTTCTGAAGATTAGCCTCTATATGCATCCGTAGGCCCTAATTGTGTTTAAATTTCGTACCTGAAATGATACAAATTTAAATTAATTGAATGTTTTCAGGGTACGCTAGTTTGAAAATTGGTGTTTGTCACTGTGTTTTATTTTTTTAAAACATTATTTTTACTAAGAATTTGTTCAAGGTTTTATTTAAAAAAGAATAGATTTAAATAAAAAAAACTTTATGAAGTAAAACTGACTGGAATTTGTGAAGGATATGAATTTTAAGATTTTAATGTTAAGTGTTATTCTTTTAGGTATGTCTACATTTTCTCTTATTCCTTTTGACGTACGCATCACGAAATGAAACCAGAGGGTATTTGTCCTCGTGTATTTTTTTTCTGAACGCATTGTCATTCAATCTCTTCTATAGATCTAGCTAGAGGTTTGTAACTGTATCAAAAGATACCCGCCTCCTGTCATAGTTAGTAAGGACGTTCATTCATCGAATTTTATTACATCTCTCAAAATAAATCACCCCTGGGGACCTAATTAGCAAGATTCTTATTGTCTTCTTAGTCTTAGATGACAGGATCAGAACGGGAACATAGGCCATACATCTTGGTGTAATTTCGGTTTTCTCGAAATTCTTAAAGATCGGACGTTACATGCCAATCGGGTCGCTATAATTTTAACAGGGATGATTGTATAGAAAACAGGTTCATATAATTCTTTGTTGGGTTAGTGTCGCTTGATACATTATGTTGCTTGTTAACCCAGTGTTCGGTCCCGGAGCGAACCGCCCAGTCGATTCATCATGAATGTATTCACTTCTCAGTTGGGAATATTGGTAATTGCGCCTTTGATTGAATATGCCATCAAGCCCGACTAAAGAAAGTTATTTTTGACGAGGACGGAATGAGGTCCTATCGGAATTCCTTGTAATTACAGAGTCTGGGGTATTATACAAGACGGTTTTGTATTACAGAATGTATTTGTCTAACATGAAGTTATGTTCAGGGTCGCAGTCGAATGTTCCAACCCTCTGATACAAAGTCAAGCAGAACTAGGTTAATGCACGGTGTAATGGTACTTTTCAAGGTCGTGAGATAATGTACGAATGTGCACAAAAATGTTTGTGATGACAATTATGGTGGAAGGGGCGTGGTTTAGACTCTCTCCTTGTAATGTTTTTTCCTCTTTGGAGCACTAAGTCATAATGATATGATTTTCAAGTGCAAATCACTTCATGTGTGAGGAATTGTTTCCAGAAAGAAATGATATATACTCAAGAGGGGGCGCTATAATTAAATTATTAGATAGAAACAAATATTTTCCCACAAGAAACAACGGATTTATTAAAGAAAATGATTGAACGGTCACTACAAATTTTGCAAGCTAGATTGGAATGGTAGATGACGTTATGATATCATTCACACTACTGAACCTTTACCAAAGCTTTCAACAGGCTTCAAATAGCCAAAGGCTTCTTGAGATAATTATCTTCCCATCTCCCAAGCGTCCACCACAGATCTCTCCGTCTCGCTATCAAAAGTACAATCATCGCGTAGTCCAGATGCAAGACGATATCCTGGTCGACGGTGGATCAGATCAGATTCAGATCATACACACATGTGCTTCTTCATTACATACAACCATAGAGCTATTAGCTCCATGATACAACCATGGGTTACATTTAACCTCATCTGTCTGCGGATAATAAATGGCGCACGTGTGGAGGTCAAAGGCCATCGCATTGAGATCCAAGTGCCCATGAAACCTGGAGGTCGGACTTGAATCTGTCTAGAGAACTTGGAAGTTGTTCTGTTCGCGGAGGTGGCAGCTCCGAGGTATTGCCTTGGTTCCATTTTATTGTCGACGTGAAAGTATTTTGAAAATGGTGTGTTTTCATTGTGAATGAATTTTTTTTTCAATGTTGTCTTCTCTCGCCATGCATGTTGAGTCTGCTTGTATTGGGCATACCACGTGATTAACTGGTACCGGGGACTTTACTGACTTAAGTGATGATTCTATATCCACCGTCGCAGCTCAATTATAAATTCAGATGTATTTTCCTCACAAATAGTACGAAATGCAACAATATGGTTTTCAGAAAAATGATTGTAAACAAATGATTATTTTATGCACCTGTTGAATCAAAATAAACTCAATTTGTTTTAATGATGCTTTTACTGGAAAGTGGAGTAGCGAGTGAAACCCAGCTTAAGACCATATCCTTCATTTCCTTTTTTATTTCTAAAAAGGAAAGTGCCATCGATTATATTTCCCATTCCCCATTCCCCATTGTCTCAGTAATATCCTTTCTACAATACGTATAACCACATTTACATAGTGACTATTCATCGGTATTATTATGCTTACATTATGCTTATTATGCTTACATCGTGAGAAAAAGATATTTCAGTAAGCAGAAAACATTTTGGAAGCGGGATCATCCAAAACCGTTGACGCCGTCATTTGTGGCCAACAACATCCGATGATTTTCTTTTACGCTCATCCCAAAGTCTAAAATATGTTGGATCTCTCGGTTTTGATGCGTCTTGTTTACGCAGATTTCATTTTTTTTTCATTTATTTTCACCCAAATATGGCATCGAATTCTGAGGAAATACAAAAACCATCCAAGGAAATGGTGCCACTGACTGCGACTCGTATTGTTTCCGTGGTCGTTGATGTAGACATGATGACGGGTAATCCCTTGTCGAGGCTATGTATGATCACCCCCAGATGGGTCTAGATCTATTTGTAGACCTTGTTCAGCTGTAAATAAAATCTCACACAGTTAGGAGGTTATGATTTATTACATGTGTGTTCTGTACGTGACTTTGAAATGAAGCGATCTGTTTAACACCTAGGGCAGCTGGAATTCTTTCTTAAAAACGTGTTAAGCTGTTTTTGATTTGCACTTTAATATGTTGGCAGTTTTATCTGAAGCACATGTTTGTATTTTTGTTGAAAGTAGGTCCTACTTAGGAACCCATGTGGCAGGTTTCCCTCCCAATTTTTCTCGTTTTTGCAGAAAATAGAATGCATGATTGTAATAAATATTCAAATACCCCCACACAAAAAAAAAAACACTCTCGTGGATTATTCAACTATCAAGCACCGCCCTTTATTCTTGCCAGGGAACTACCACTAAGATACATAATTTTAAAAATTATTCGTCCTCATCTTTTGCATGTCTTTTATTTTCAATTATACTCTCTGTTCATGGGCGGATCTAAGGGGCTGAAGGCCCCCTCCCTTATTTACGGCGCAAAACAAAGAATAAGGAAAAGAAGACCCAAAAGAAAGAAAGGATAAGAAATCAAATTGTCAAATTAAATTCTCCCCTCGCGCTTCGCGCTTGCATTACCTTTTCAATGAGATTCGGAGAGTGTTCATAAGATATACGCGACACTTTTACAAAAAAGCCCCTCGCGCGCTTATTTATTTTGTTTAGTGAGGCACGTATCCTACATGTATTAAAGCTGTAAACAATTACAAAGACGTGCTCAAAAGTAAACATTCGGAGGAGCGTTTCATGAAATGACATTATCCGACAAGTCCTGTTTTATCCGACTTCTAACCCAATCAGAATCAAGGAAAGTTGTCAGATCTGACAACTTTTCGGATGAAAATGTTAATGAAACCCTCCCTAGTTTTCAGGCCTGATTACAATAAAATCCAGTTTGCCCTTCGCGCTCTCATTATATGCCTATATATTGAGATACTTAGGCGTAATGTATAAATATCAGTTTAAAAAAATCCTGGAATGTAAAATTCTCCTTTTTAGGTCAGTATATTAATAAAATCATTTTAGTTAGACATCCTGTTCTTAATGACAAAAAACAATAATGCTAAAAATGTTCCGCTTTTAAGTGTGAATACCAAAACATTTCAATTTTGCGCTCGCATTGTTATCATGGTCCTATGTGATAGGTCCATGTTATGACAAACCTAATCTAGTTTTTAGAAATAAAGTTGACTGAAAAGTATGAGTCCGTAGGACAGGATCCGACCTTGCTTGTTAATATTTCTAGTCCATGCATTGGTCTGTCCAACGTCTTATTTCATTGGCCTTTGTATAGTTTCCGCCGAGCTGGGATTTTAACAGGAAATGATACCATACACTGTCCAGTACTCATTGGGAGGCATTTCGTTGTCGAGACTTGTCATAAGGAATAATGCAAGTCAGATTACTATCACATTTTGAATGATTGAGTTCTTTCATTTATCTATTTCTGATTTTTTTTCACACGTGTATTAGTCTCAGTCAGGCGTTGGTCCGATTTTTTATGTCCACTGTCGACATGGTTGGCAATCTAAACCGTCAATTTCACGAACAATTCGTCAAATTGATCGTCAGGGGCCGTTCTCAGAGCGATTTGATATACATGTCCATGATATTGCGCACTTCGGGATTGACGTCTTTTCTTAATACGTCCATAAATTTGATAAACTGAGAGCTAGTTCCACCTATCATGATCGTCGTTACCAGATAAATAGATCCTTACATTCCATGTAAAATGTAGCCCAACTCTTCGTATCTATTGGCATGATTGGTCGTCGAAGTTTCCCTGAACGCTATCCTTCAAAAATTTTAGCGTTTCTTTTAAAAGTGAGCGATGCTTCGCAAGTACCTGTGTAATTCACTAAATAAACAGCCTCAGCATGGTAACTAGTTGACAAATGATGACAACTTCCCAAGGCCTTTAATAATTATAAAGCTTGCAAACAGTCTGCCGAGGGTCGCCGAGCTCGACTCGTCACCCTCTGCGTGACGCGAGCCCGCAGAGGTCGTTCATTCATGTTTTAAACAGCTGCTATACCCAACTCAGTATACAATATTTCCTAGTCCCCTATTGGTATATGATGAAGATGGATAGACAATAAGAAGCATGATGAACGGAAGAGGGGAGTAGAATGTTTTCTTGAACTAGATATTTTAGGGTTGTACTTTCTAAGTGCTCAGTGTAGGATTTCGATTTCAGACATTAAACAATTGAATTGTAGTGGTTTTTTGGTCTGAGGCAAAATAAAATTGCACATCATCATCATTATCCTAATATAAGAATCATGATCAACGTCGATGTAATAATTATGATGTGTCACGATATAATCCAAATATTAAAAGACCTTTGATATGCGAATGAAACTATGTACACACATTACTTCATTGGGTTTGTTTTTTTAATAGACACACAAATTATGGACATCTGAAATTATCACTTTTTTCCTCGAATTTATCAACTTGCATGTTTAACATACCTTATGTCAGTTTAATGGAGAAACTTGTCATGAATATCAACCATTTATATAGGTCTATGTCCTAAGAATAGTCCTAAAAAAATCTCAAATAATTTGATACCATTTTGTTTGAATTATGGATAATCAGAATGTATTCTTGATGTGATTTTTCGAAAATCGATGTTGTGCCAAGTAAGGTAACGTGATATTTGAATCCAGATGTAAATGAAGTTATTATTCACGAGGGTTGTAGGAAAATTCATTGTAAAACACATTTTCATTTAAAACAGCATGATTGATTAATGCCTATTAGTGGCAACTCTCTTATTAAGGTGATAAAAAAGTATTTTCCAATGAAGTATCAACCAATCATAATGGCTTTAAGGACGCATTGATTCATTATTTTCAGTCATGCCTTACTTTGGCATTCCTGACGATCCACAAAAATCGCGAAAATTCTATCGAATTATTAGGGTGTGGATACTCTTAAGGCATATAGATTACAGTTTTGTGTTCATGACAAGGATTGTCAATAATATTAGCTGTATAAACTCGATACTACCCCCAAACTTACCCCCATCTCTAATGCGATACAGCCTATTCATATATGATATCCAAGCGGTTTACTCTGTTTTTGTTGGTTAACTTATTTTAATGCACTAATGGTCATTGCCTGACGACCAAGTCGAATTTCTTGCAATTTCCTCCAAACAATGTGATTTATTTTTCCTCCAAACAAGGTGATTCATTTTCCTCCAAAGAAGCTGATATATTTTCCTTGCTTTCTTGTTCCCTTTAAACATGGACTTGATCTTCGGTAGCTCTGAAGCGAAGCTTTGGCATGCTCGAAATAGCATAAAGGGGAAGCTACGGGGAAGTGTGTAGAAGATGAGGGCCAAGGGAAATGAAAATATCGGTGAAACATGAAAACATTCTAAGGTTCAATAAATTGATACCATGGATGTTCGGGGTGGGTTGATATCTCATATTCACGCTCCATACAATGATTGCATGATTGATTGATATTTATTTTTACAGGGAAGTGTGTAGAAGATGAGGGCCAAGGGAAATGAAAATATGGGCGCAACATGAAAGCATTCTAAGGTTCAATAAACTGATACCTTGAGTGTTCAGGGTGGGTCGATATCCCATATTTATTTATTTATTGATATGTTCATATTCCACAATCATCAAAGTACATTTCGTAATCATGTTTACAATGAAAAGAATGCATAACATATGCAGGATTGAAACGTAGCAATGAAATGAAAAAAAAGTGGAGGGGCCTACTAAAAAGCAGAGCTTGTAAAATGTAGACCCCCTATCAAAACACAAACAGAGTAAAATAATCAGCAAAATTCTGTAAAATTATATAGATATAAACACTGTAACACAAATGTATTTACACTATATACAAAATTAAATATTGACTTCAAAATATTGACTTCATATTCACGCTCCATACAATGATTGAATGATTAATTGATAAGAATTAAACCTTGATAAAAAAAATCATCTCTGTTTAGCTCCTCTTTCGAAATTCGATCGGATTTATATAGCTCCTCTTAGATTTTCACCTCCTCAAGCGACTATAGCGGCCGAATGTTGATCATTGATAACATCATGCAGTGATATTTTCATACGATTAATTTTCATTAATATCCTTAATCATTTTTTTTTAAATGAATAGTTTATAAAGAAAATAATATATATTACTATGGAATTAAAGTTTGAATAACTTATATGTTTTTGTCGACTGTTAGAACATGTCCATGTGATTATAATTGCCGTGCTTGAGGTTAAATGACCATCGTTCAAGTTTGAGGTATAGTTTGTTCAAGGGAGATGCAACACATTGACTGCAGATGCCACGGACGGTGATCTCACGACGATGTAATGCTTCCTCGTAACTTCATATTTATTTCACCCTACCCATTCTCCTTTGCACTTTAGATCTATAGCCTAGGATAGATACGAATAAACCAAGACCGATTAGGCCAGCTGGATGTAGACAGGATGGGATTAGACGAGACCAAATGGAAAGTAGACAAATCGGCCCGAGATAGATGAAGTCGGGTTAACTCTGTGCTAAAATTATGGGAAGCCAAAAGTGTCAAAATTGTATTAAGTTGTATGTTTCTTATGTTTGCTGAGCTCTTTCCCGATTCTTCGATGGTGAAGACAATCATCTATTTATGCTTCCTAGACAATTATGAATGATTTGAGAGCAAAATGGTCTGAAATATATGTCTACTGTTAGTGATTTATGTAACAATTGGCTATACATACTTTAACCGCAACATGTTAAACCTGAGTTTAAGTTAAACCCGACTTCAGAATACGGGCCAGTGGGTTTAGACCAAGTGGCAATTTACCGTTAAATGTACCAAATATGCTGGGTATTATAGCATCATACATTGATTGATTGAATTTATTTCCGTTAATAAACAAATAACAATACATATGGCATGATACATGTGGATTGATAAATGAAAAAAACGGGAGGATGGCCGTACTCAGCAGCATCAATCATGGTGATGCTGGTCTACCGAGGGGTCCTCATATAGCATAAAAGAAAATTTCATAAATATAAATTATACACAATATAAAAATAACATACCAAAACAATAAGAAATAAAAGTAATCGGTCATGTAACATCTAGTCCCCACCCTCCCCTTCGTTAACATGATAAACAGGGGCCACGCAATGGTTTAAGACGTTTGTCGTGGGGGGAGGCTTAGCATGCATAATGTCCGAATTTTATGGTCATATACATGTATCACGAATTAATTAAAGGATTAATAAATAAACAAATGAATAAAATATATAGATAAATGATAAGTAAATAAGTAGATGTCTGCGATTTCGTATAAGTTTGTTTAAAATATGAGGGGCTGAAGCCCCTCTCCCCCCCCCCCCCCCCCCCCCATTTCACGGCCCCTGATAATGCTACACTAACGAAGACTGTTCAACATGATAGTGCAAAAGCAATGATGTTACGTGTGCGACAGCATCCACAGGTCTACCTGTAGGATGGAATATGCGATTTGCCAAAATATGTCTGCTAAACAAAATTAAGATTACATCAAATCACCTTGATCTTTATGCCGTTTCCGTACACATTTCTTCCCTCTTATCTCTGACGTCCTTCACATAAATGTTTCGATTTGTCATTTCCCGTGCGCCATACATGCCAAGTTAAGTACCGTGAACGGCTAACATTCATTTCTAGTAGTGACCACGGACGCAGAATGCCCCTGACGCAGTGTACGGTTGGCAGATGGGCGAATATTATTATGTATCAGAAAAGTCTTTGCAATACATGATATTGTTCTTAATTTTGTTTTACCATCGCAACTGACAGCTCGATTTCCGATGAAATAAGAAGAAAATAAGGGATGAAAAATTTATATTCAAGATAGTATTACATTACAGTAGAATTTGCTTATTCATTCTTTGAAAATACAGGATAATGCTATATTATTTCTACAAACAGGAATTTTGCATCAACAAAGCGGTCAGAATATAGCAGTCGGAATTTGTCTTGAAAGCAAAGATGCAAATCACCGTTCACGAGGAGTTACGCGTACAACTTTTTATGAAAATGTAATTTCATTTAAGTTATGATAATATGAATTAAGCACAAAAACCCGGCATCGTGATCGCGATCAGTAAAAACTTTACTCTTTGTATTTTTTTAAAGGTGTTATATGGATTTTGCTCATAGTTGAATATACGCACCCCAAAATAAAACGAATTGTTGGGCAGCAATCGAATCTCATATTCAATTGTCTTTCTTAATTTCCACCTCCATGAGACAGAACTTGGATCATTTTATGTCAGATATTTATACACTGTACAAAAATGTAGAAAAAGTGCTAATTTAGCACTTTACAGTGCTTGTATGGTGACTGCACTACGAGTGCTGATTTTTTACTTTAAATTTGAACTAGAAAATCAGCACTCGTAGTGCAGTCACTGTAAGTGTTCAATTAGCACTTCATTTTCTACAGTGTAATAACTTATGGAGTAAAAAAGAAGTAATAAAAAATATTTACGCTATTAAAAAGAGGCACAAGCCCCCCCCCAAAAAAAAAAAAAAAAATGTTGAAGGCGTTTTATGTGTCGAACAATAACACTATGTCATCGTTACTCTGTCATAACGATATAGACAGAACAATATATGAAAAATAATGTTTGAAAATACTCTAATCCGTCTCATCCTCAGAGTGCATTAATCTTACCGCAGGGCAGGATTGAAACACATAAACTGAACTTAAAGAGAAATGCCAGTAGTTGCAGTAAACACTGATTTCATGAGAAAGTCTGTAAAACCAGGCTGCAATTTGCTTGATATCAGAGCGATTCATAAATTCCCACGAATCCGCCAGGCCCAAATACTTGAAATCTCTTTCGTCTCTCCACAATATTAGGTCAAGTAGAGTGATATTTCGGGCATGCAAGGATCTAGACTGTGCTCTGGACCCATGGCCGTACGCAGCGGTGGGCGGGGGGAGGGGGCAGTTTTTCCCCAAAAATTCGGAAATCTCACATTTTTTTACAGAAAATGTTCACAAAATTTACCAAAAATAGTGCACAAAATCTTTCTGTTTCATGAAGCAAAATGCAAAAGCGCCCCAATGACAAGCTCGGTAGCTGTACTCAGTTGTGATCGAGTTTCTTTGAAAATGTTCACGCATCATGCAACCCCCCCCCCCAAAAAAAAAAAAAAAAAAAAAAAAATCTGCGTACGGTCATGTTTGCTCCTTTACAGAATTGGTGAGTTATGTTATAAAGAATGATAAAGGAGGAGGGAAAGAGACAAAGAGGCAAAGGCATACATGGACGGGGGATGGGGAAACCAATCTAGAGAAAGGGGAAGGAGTAGAAAGGTGAGGTAAGAAGTATAATTCGATGATAGGAAGAAATATAAATAGCATTCAATAGAGATTAGGTATGAAGAGTAAATTGAAGGGAAATGGTTTATAGACCTCTCAGCTTCCCACGAACTCTCTAAATCCAGAT
The DNA here is from genome assembly GCF_018143015.1 of Lytechinus variegatus. Lineage (NCBI taxonomy): Eukaryota > Metazoa > Echinodermata > Echinoidea > Temnopleuroida > Toxopneustidae > Lytechinus > Lytechinus variegatus. The sequence continues at coordinate 52,262,400 of NC_054741.1, forward strand.
ATGAACTTCCTAATATTTTAAAGTACTTTAAGATTTTAAAAGATATTTAATATTCTTTTTGTCGTGAAATTTGATATGTAATAATCTTTTTACACCATTTTACCATTTTATACGCACCTAATCCGCATTATGAATGGTTCATTATAAATATTAGTGTTTTCTGAGAGTTCATATAATTTCATTAAAAACATGATTATGTTAATCCCCTTTGTAGGTTTTGAATAGCGACCTATTTGTAGTAATATCTATGCCTACAGCCGTTATTTAATCCTCACAATAGATCTTATCTTTTCTCTGCGCACCGATCCGCCATCATCACCACCTCCCTTATCCCCCTGCCCTAGATTTCGAGGTATACTTTTATTCTTCCCCTTAAAGGTAAAATAATATTTTGATCCGATTAGATAGATTAACATCATTGTATGAAGCACATTGTCATACAATTTAGTTTCATTGGTTAAAACATGTATGCGTTTTTTATGTATATATATATATGTACGGATTCAAACGTACTTATTCTGAGTATCCAATTTATTTTTGAAATCTCTTATTAAAAAAATCCCTTTCTAATGGGGACGTCGTGGACTAGTGGTTTTGGTTCTCGTCTTTCCATCTGATGGACATGGGTTCGTCTTCGATTCCCAGTCATGGCGTGTTTTCCTTCAGCCAGAAATTTACCCAGTGTGCTGCACTCAGACTCAGCTCAGGTGAAGTGATTGGATACCCGGTAGGAAGAAATTCCTAGAATGCTAAAGCCGGGGTAATAATAGCAGCGCTTTGTATCCTCAGGCAAAAAGCGCTTTATAAATCCAGTTATTATTATTTATCATTATGGATTCATATACATGTAATTTGTTCGTATAGATTCGAGAAAAAAAAGGAAACGAGGAGGAAAGACGTGTTTAAATCGGTCGTTTAACTCTAACTTACCTCTAATATTCAACTAAAAAAAGGACGTCACCTTAAAATAGGAGGTCTCGTCCCCTCCCTTCAGAGTACACCGACCCAGCCTCTGGTGAAATGGGTTTTAAAGAGTAGCATTAACATATAGCACTTTATAATCAGCAAACTAATTTACTCTGGGTAAGGAGTCAATTTTGCTTTAAACTTTTTTTTCATGTCCAAAATAAATAATCTTATTCCTCACCGAGAGACGGCAGGATGGTTATTCTCACATGGGATTCTATTTTTCAGGGAAATTTTTTAACACTTTGTGTTGAAGATATTACTGACTCATGAACGTATGAAAGCACCCACCCCCCCCCCCCCCCCCCATTTTAAAATTTCTCCGCGGCACCTTAGAAATTTTGGAAAGTCTTTTCAATTATCATCATTATTAGGTTTGTCATATATAACCCTAAATACACGCAGGTATTCATTGATGAATACATAACTTTGTTGATAACTTTCCATGGCCATACTGTGTAATGTTCATTCAAAATAATTTTGGTAGTAAAAGAAAAACCCGAGTAAAAAAATAATACATATAAATATATATCCTTCTAAAATATAATTCTATATTTCTTTCTTTGATGTTTTCAGGAAGATGCTGGCAGTCCCGCACCACAAGGTAAGTTTATAAACAAATATTTCAAAAACTTTCTGATTTTATACTTTTAATAGTACGAAACTTCATTTGTCCTCACGAAAGTTATTTGAATCGTTTAATACACGCAGTGATGCAGATTCTCACTGTATATAAATTATGGATGAAAACACTGGAACTAGATTACGACTGTAAAAGGATAGTTTCGGAACTGTATATAAAAGGGGCACGAAATTATGTGAGGAATCAGGCGAGAGAGTAGAGCGACCAAGCTTTTAAAAAATCTCTTTTAAACTAGTTTTCTATGCACTCACCTTCAAATGGGGCGGGGGCAAAACCATCTCTCAGTAAATCATTTTCATTTTATTTCCTTCTATTTCATTTATTTTCCTCATTTTGTGATTTCTGCGCTACCCACATTTTCGCCCTCGGATGTTGCATTGTTTCAGGAATGATTAACCTAAATAAATCTGCAAACTCTTGACCCTAATGGTGTCTATAAAAAGGGGTTTCAGAACTGTGTTAATAGGGGTGAAAATGTTGCCATTCAAAGCTATATATAGTTTTGAATACATGATATAACATTTTGAATTGAAGCGGTGGCGTGTTTTTATTTGCTTTTGCACCCCGCCAGGCAACGTAGCATCTCCCCCCCCCCCATTTAGAATAAACTGCGTTAATAAAAAAACTGACTCTCTCCTAATTGTCACTTTCAACTCTTATATTAACAGTGTCACGTCTGTCAGTATCTAAATTCAAATGATTATGATACTTTGGCGCATAGCTATAGGGTACATTGGAAGGAAAAACTCGGTATTGGACTTTGCCAAAGTTTATGTATCGGTACCTGGATGTTATAAGGACCCACAACATTTGCCAGATTTTGAAGTGCCAATTTCGAATTGAATTTAAACAAACTACTAGAAAATATTGTAACTAACCGTTGCTTGGTATTGAGGTCAAGGGCAGTATAGGCTAAATTCTTGGCGCCTGTTCTTTTGCATTGCGCCCCGCATTGCGCAGTCACCTCCGTCACAACATGAAATCTGAAGAAAAAAAAACGCATCCGTAATTGGACTTTTCATACTGTCATCCACCCAATCCATCCATCCATGTCGTTCGAATTAGATATCTGACAGTAGAAATATTCCGAAAATTTATTTTGCCCATTGATCATGCACCCGGCAGCCACTGAGCAGCGCCAGGTCGACGAGCCTCTATATCCCTTAAATGTTGAACGCTAAACAGGGTAGCAGCAACTCCCATCGTTTTACGTCTTTTGGTCTGACGCGACCCCATTATAGTGTTGCGTCATTGCAACGGCGGAATGTGTAAAGGGGTAAAATAGCAACAATATAAGAATATATGGATCTGTATCATGCGTCAAGAGCTTTGTGTACAGTAGTGCCATGCCAGATAACCAACCAGGGAATGATTGTTTTAGACGTCCCCCCACCCGAGGTGACACGACATTTCGCTCCGGTGACAATTGCTCCGGACCTTATTTCGTCTAAGTTATTACGGTTATTAGGGGTGCAATGGGGTTTTATGTTAGGTTTAGGTTTGGGTTGGGTTTAGGATAGGGTATTGTGTTAAATCCAAGGTTCAAATTTGTAATTCCATTAGTGTGTGGAATTTATAGCGGAGCAATTGTTGGAGAAAGCGTCATCAAACTCCGTCGGAACAGTGGACCTAAAGGTGATAGGTCCATGATTAATTTGTCACAGTGTGGCAAAGAAGCATACAGATGAAGACTTTCACGAAGGTCTTAAACACATTATATTGTTTTGTACACATCATAAAAAAATGCATATTATTGTCATGATTGTGTTGGCTTGTAAGGGAGGGGTGGAGATCGGCTTTCTCTTAAAGGGGTCACTTGTTATGGCATAGAACCTAGGCTATTTGTAGAGGACCCTTGCCAATTTCCGGCAAGGAGGTGATGCCAAACTCCACCACGGATGGTTAATGTCGGTGGGTTGCTGCATGCTCTCTTTTAAACAGTGCTCAACGAAACGAGACCCTTATAAAAAAAATGCACATACTGTACTAAAGGTGACTAAGTGTGTTCTAAGAAACTATGTCTTTGATAAAGTGAATATACATTCAAAAACTTTCAAACAATACACGTCTGCTTCATCATCATCATCACTATCCTCATCATTTTCACTATCATTATTATCATCACTATCATCATCATCACCATCGTCATCATCACTATCATCATCAGTATCATCATCGTCATCATCATCATCACCACCACCACCATCATCATAATCATCATCACTATCATCACCATCATCATCACTATCATCATCACAATCGTCAGCATCTTCATCACCAGCATCATCATCACTATCATCATCATCACTATCATCATCATCGCCATCGTCATCATCACTATCATCATCATCATCACTATCATCATCATCTTCACTATCATCTATTCATCATTATCACAATCGTCAGCATCTTCATCACCATCATCATCATCTTCATCATCATCATCATCGCTGTCATCATCATCATCATCGCCATCGCTATCACCCTCTTTCATCATAAACACGAATGTGTTTAATATTACGCATACACCATATTTCCATTCTGCATAATTCATTACATCCCATTAGCTTTGTTCGGAGCTATCACGCTTTCAAGCAAATTTGCTTCTACAATGTCAGTCCTTCTGCACTCATGTCTTGATCAATAATACAGTTCACATGATTATACCATTATTCAATCCCGTTTTGTTTTTTAATCAAGCCTACTTTCAATATTTTCTTTCACTATATCACCAATTATTGATATTAATGCTGTTTAATTCTGTGATATCTTGACTAATTTGTATTTTGTTTGCATGCAGAAAACAATAGAAACAAGACAGACAAATGATTTCTTATTGTTATTCTACTTATGTAAAAAGAAATCCATTTATTTTCATCTCACGCCTCTCTGGCGTGTTCAATAATGTGTGTCACGGGACTTTGCCAGCAACGCGCAGGAGCTCGGCGATGATAGCAGTATGGCGTCACTTGTAACATGACTGGGGGCACGGCCAGATCATGGAGTTTCTAACCCCATGATCGGATCTATTTGCACCGTACTTCTGATGTACGGCGCCATATTTTGGGACGACACCATCATTAATCATTTTTATTGAGTTGTTGCAGACATTTTTAACCCATATATGCCTATTTATGTCTCGGACTCATGACCTGTTTTATTGTCTCCATTCACATTATGTGACCTAGGGCTCGAACCTGGAATCTCCGAATCGGTATAATTTTTCATACCAACGTGGGTAAACTGGATTAAAGACGCACAGCACGCGCCGCGCTGCTGCAATTGATTCTACCCAAAAAAAATATTTCCTTGAACATTTCCATGGGACTCCCTGTGGGACACACGCAAGAAGATATTTTACCAAAACTAAGTGTGAACCCAAGGGCTATGGTGAAATTATTTCTCGTCCAAAATTGTAGGTCTTGTGAACCTGCAGTATAGGATGGGGAAATCAGCATAAAATAAAGGAGCTGATGTACCCGACGGCGGGATAATTTTTTACCATTCCAACCTGAAAACGCATTCATGAGCGTGTAAAGTCAAGTCTGCGTGTATTGATTATATCGACGACTATGAGGTATACTACGATATTTGGGGTTTTCCAGACGCGATGACAGATTTTATCTGGAATAAAGCCAGTGAACATGAAAATAGAGGAGGAGAGCCGCTACTCTGTAATTTTGATGTATTCATGAATCACCCCATCCCACCGTGATGTTTTGTTTCTCCCCGAAGACATAATGGAATAACTGTAATAGAGTTACAGTTTTTAACAATTATAAATGGGCATCAAACTCATTGGCCCGTATTCTGAAGTCGGGTTTAAGTTAAACTGAGGTTTAAAGTTGTGGTTTAAGTATGGACAGCCAATTGTTACATAAATTACTAAAAGTAGAAATATCATATTTCAGCTCATTTTGCTCTCAAATCATTCATAATTGTCTTAGAAATATAAATAGATGATTGTCTTCACCATCGATGAATCAGAAAAGTGCACAGTAAACATAAGAAACATACAACTTAATAAAAATGTAGACACCTTTTGCTTCCCATAATTTTAGCACAGAGTACGTGCCCTTGTATTATTATGTTCACTTTGATTTTGCTCATGTGAAGGCGTGTATGGCAGCAACATAATGTATCATCTGCGTTTTGACGCACTACATTTTCTCCGTTCTATGGAAAGCGCCAATTCCGTCAACTGCGATAAAAGGAAATGAAAGGACGAGAACACAATATACTACAATAAGATGAGATGGAACAGACTGATCAACCAAATCGATTGACCTTCCGCGCATGCGGCAACGTTACCTGTCTATGTCTTCTGCATTTCATGGCGTCATTTTGACACAAAAGCGCAGAGAATGACACTATACAACCTCCGGCTTGCCATTGACCTAAAGTTCATGGGAGTTTGCATTTTATACATTACCTGTACGCCCATGCCCGACTGAATTACATTGATTAGTTAAGCGCTCTCATTAATCTAAAGCGTCTATTAGCTAGGTAAGCGAATGCTGAGTTATTTCATCTGCTGAAATTAATATACTGTATATTAAATTTGATACGACACAAGCGACATCCTCCAACGTCTACCTAAACGTCAGGTTTGCAGCATGCGGCCCATATTTTAACCTCTTTGATACTGACTCTGCTTCATTGACCGCCTTGGAAGATATTATTAGTCACATTAAGATTCCAATGTGATAATATGATAAAGGCCTACCTTTGAGACTCGATTCAATCACACTGCATGATATCAAAGCGATTGGCTGTTGTTGGGTTAACTGCCAGTTTTCCGATGTGTAGGTCTTATCGCCCGTGCTAGTGTGACCGTGACTCGAGATATCCTCATTGATGAAAGATGAAACCAGATCCTTCAAAATCAAATTATTGTTTGGAGGTAGAATGTCTTGAATTGATGTTTAGTAAATTAGAGAGCGGATGGAATGTAACGGGAAGATTAGACCAGAAATGGTGTCAATTGGATTTTTAATAGTTGCCGATTCACACAATCATAACATTGGAGAGACTATTGGATTCCTCGAAACGGTTTCACGGACCTCCAAACTTCAGATACCAGAAACCTTCCACATCGTAAATCAAATCAACGTCAAATGATGAAATTAAGGCTTTGGGGATTATATGTTTGTTGTAACTTTGAAATTGAAGTTATTAGAAATCTTCCAACTTTGCCAAATATGTTTCATCGGGCTGGTCGCTCCGACATATCCCCTCCTGTTTTTTTTTTTTTGCCTCCTTAAATTCATGTGTCAACTCAACTTAAACCTCGCACACACACAAAGCATGCAAAAGGTGTATCGAGTGGCATATTTTTGTATTTCGAACTCTTGTGCATTTTAAATTCAAATTCATAATAGTAAAACAAAAAGGCGATTCACTCTAGGGCTTTTAAAATTCTTATTTTGGGGGAACTATATAGGGCTACTACATAAAAATCCTTTTATTTATTTGTTAGTCTTCCTCTTTCCATTTTCTTCATTCATCTCGTTTGAATTAAATCGATATTGAATAAAATTTGACATTTGCAATTTCTTAAAGCTGAAATCTTCTTAAAAAAAAATATTCTATTACTTGTAGGCCTATATCGCTTGGTCTTCCGTTTCATTTGCTAAGATCTTTTAGGTCATTGACACCCTTTAAGTATTAAATTAAGGCATCCTACTCTATTTATACTTCCCTCGAAGATGGATTTCCTTGTTTTCATTGAAATTATAAAAGATTCCTCTTTTGATCTGTAAATAGCCACCAAAATGATCAGCAATTTTTGTCCCCCTGGGCAGTATGTGACACAAGTGAACTGTGTGGAATATGTTAATCCACACTTGTAATTACATACACCCCTCCCACACTCCCTCACACACGCACACCCTCACACACATTACATTGGATGATATTGTTAATTCATATGAAGACGGTGTCTCCGTAGAACTGTAGATTATTTCTGTTCAGGTCACTCTTGTCCTAAAATATGATTACATGTCTCCCCACTCACTGCTATGGTTCTAATGCACATTATCTGTAAACCCTTTAGAAGATAGATATGAAAATGTCGATCAGTTTGCAAACGATGTATTTTAATATTCTCATTAATTATTTCAGTCTGGTTATTACAACGATCAAGACTCACACCTCGATTGGCGATGCACGCTAGAAGTTTCAATCGTCGACAGGGAATATAATTAGAATAGGCTCACCTCTGAATAGCATGAATGAGAAAGGAACATTCTCATTACCATTTGACAGGGTACATTAGCGAGACGGAAGCTGTGTTACCTTACAGTGACCCAAAAATTGTCAATCATGATGACATCACTGTCTTACAGCTGATTTGATGAGTTATATGGGTGAGCTAAACTTGTTAACGAGATAATGAAAGGTTGACGTAATTGACGATGCCACGTCTAAAAAGCCGATTTCACAAAGTGGTCGTACGGCCGTTACGATTTTCCGGCGATCGCGACAGACGGCGAAGGCTTTGGAGATGCCGTGGCCGAGTGGTCTAAGCATAGACCTATACAAAAGAGAAAAAGGTAAAAAGGGAATTAATCTCAGTTACTCTAAGTCTACAATCATGTTTCGCCGCCCTAGCGCTTTCAACGCTTCCAACGCCGCCATCGAAGAAAAAAGTACCGCTGCTCTATTATTCTTTACATGTTCCTAGCTTTACATTCTTTACATGTTCCTAACTGAATTGGAGAGTGATTCAAAATGACCAAACCCCTCGCCCCCATAATGAAAAAAAGACCCTTACTGTTCAAAAGCAACAATGTAAATATTGCCTCCATAACATTATCCACCCTCTAAGCAGTTACGTTCCGTAAGATTTAAAACATAAATTGAAAGGGGAACCTCCGAAAGCTGGAATGTCATCTGTTTCAGTATCCATGATATCTGCGTTGGCTTTCCTATCGCCTTAATTTCCTCTTTTATGATATCGTCTATGCGTGACGGGTCGGTAAAGTGTAATGCTAGTACAAAATGGCACAAATTTAGCTGCGTCGGATTGTTGCCTCAATCAGACCTTGACTTAGGACTGAATAGGCATCCTCATTACAACGTTCCATTGTCATTATTGTTCATGTCTCCGGAGAAGCCTGGAAAAAGCCTGTTTCCACTGCCATAAAAAAAACATTGACGAGTAGATCAAAGGGTGGTGATGCACATACGTCGAAAGTGGACCGAGGCCGGCCTCGGAGGCAGCTCGACTTATGTGTAACACATCCTGCTTACTAAAGCCGAACTGACGCCGGATCGGACTGAGTCCGCCTCTGGATGTGGTTTGAAGCCGACGTCACGCCGGCTTTTGTCTTGCAATTGGTATGCGTAACACTCCAATTGGACTCAGGCCGGCTTGACCACTAAACTAGAAACAGTGAACAATAGTCATAGCTATTGAACCGTGCACAAGCTATAAAAATATTTACATGAAAAGTCAGGGGAGCGTTTCATGAAAGGACTTGTCAGACTTTTTATCCGACAAGTACTGTTTTATCCGACAGTTACTATGGTAACAGTGCCTCTCATCCAATCATTATGAAGGAAAGTTGTCAGACCTGACAACTTGTCGGACGAAAATGTTGATGAAACGCTCCCCAGGTGGTTCGTGTCACGCGAAAAGGCGACGCGTCGCCGTGAAGCCGGCTTAAGTGGAGACACACAATTGCAGGCCTCAGAACATCTTTATCGAGGGGGGGTATGGTCTCCAGGCGTCCTCAAACTGCAGGCATCAGCTTCAAACCGAACGCTTGTTTATTTATGAAGTTTCACACTTTTAAATGTGAATTGGTTTGATGCATCTTTGACGCTGCATTCAACGCGCAGTTTTGTGAGTTCAGTATATAGGGATATATTCATTTTTTTTCATACGATTTTTCTCTGCATGAGGCAGGGACTTGAGCGTCCCAGTTCCTGTATTTGAAATGAGTGTAGTTGCTCTTCTGCTATGTCTATGATATGTTGACATAGAGAACAGTGTGGAAGACTAACCTTGATTCTTGCGGAATATTTGTACATGACAATGACCAAGCCATTGATTGAAAGCGGATATGTGTCTGACAAATTGAAGCAATTATGATGAGTCTCGTGTCTCGTCAGTCGACGACGGGGAGAGGCTGAGTAATATTTCAATTTAAGCTATCGTTTAAGTGACAATCTCACGTTTAATAATTTGCCATTAAATAACTGTTAAAGTTCCTTGATATATGTATTAATTGATTGTTTGATTGGTTAGTTGGTTGGTTGGTTGGTTGATTGATTGATTGATTGATTGATAGTTTTAATGGGAAGATTATGCTGTAATCATGGTAATGGGGTTGTATAGGGCTAATGGTGATGATGATGCTGATGATGATGATGATGATGATGATGATGATGATGCTGCTGATGATGATGATGCTGCTGATGATGATGATGTTGATGATGATGATGATGATGATGATGATGGTGATGATGATGATGATGGTGATGATGATGATGATGATGGTGATGATGATGATGATGGTGATGATGATGAGAAATAACGAGTAAAAGTAATAGAGAAGATTGATTAGGAGGAGAAGTGAAAGTAATAGTAGTGTGGTGGCAGAGAGAAGAAGAAGCCGAAGATGATGAAGAAGGGAGAGAAGAAGAAGATGATGATGATGATGATCATGATGATGATCATGAAGAAGAAGAAGAAGATGAAGGAAAAGAAGAAGAAGAAAATGTAGGTGTAGAAGAAGAAGAAAATGAAAAACAAGAAAATGAAGATTATGGTATGCATAATATTGCTGCATATCGCTTCTTTTTGCATAGAATTAGAATAGCAAGTAAACTAGATGTTTCATTTTATATCAATTGATTTTGCACCAGAACTAGAAATATAAATCATGGAGGTACAAAGCTTATTATTCAGGGGGTTAATGAAAGGGACGTCATTAGGAGAAAGGGTGTCTTTGTTCTTAAATACCCCCGAAACATGCCTAAAATCATGCTCAAATTCAGGACCCCATGGAAGAACAGTGGTAGTTTATTGATTTGCTGAAATGGGCCATCCTCCATATGATCTGTACGTTATGTCGAATTGAGCATGTTTATATTTTATTTTTCATATGGAAATAAATACAAAACATACAAACAAGTCTGATTTTGGTTTTAAGCAACCAATATTTATCTTATATATTTCTATGTTCTACATTCTCGTCCCCCTCTCATGTTTCCTCCTTGAAACTATTATTCTTACAGTTATTCATGATGTTATAGCCCTTTCCTTTATTTTCCTCTTTCTTCCCCTACCCTCTCAATTTCCTCACATTTTCAAAACATAGTTTGACAAGGAATCCGGGTGGATCTTTGCCAACAATGTTGTTAATAACTTCCTATGTTGAGAACAGTTAGTCATCACAATGTCTTGAAAACAATGGAGACACCCTTAATAAAGATGTTTGGAGGCCATTTGCCCGAACCGCATCTCCCCCATACTCCTTTTCACTTCGTCCTCATTTTCCTTTCCCCCTACCTCACTCTTCTTATTGTTCTATTTATTATCTTTATTCACAATTTGTTATCATTATGTTTCCTCTTATTATTTGCCCTCTTCTTCCACTCATCATCATTATTAATGGAATCCCCATCATCGTCATCATCTTCTACATTACCGTCGTTATCATTGCCATTAATGTTATCCTGATTACCAGTGTCGTTATCACCATTGTCATAATTCTGATGGTAATCATCATTATCATTAGTATCATAATTTTATTGATCATTTGCACTATCTTTGATTGTGTGACAAATCTCTAAAGATTAATAGTCTCTGTAATTCACTACATTTGCAGTGTATCGACAGTCCAATATGAAGTTTGTACTACTTTGCATTATCCTCAAAGTCAAGCGTATACAACCGTGCATTCAATGAAAATCATTAAGTCATTAAAGCTACAATTATTAAATTTTATTCTGAAAGAAAAATTAGCTACTGAGCTAATACCATTCGGATCATTAACCATAAGGAAATATATCCACTACGGCCACTATACTTTCAATGTTGAATTCATTTATTTGAAGGTTTGTTAGTCACACCGTTAATCATTTGCCAAATACATTTGGATTAAGAAACCTGATGTGAGCTGTTGGCATGGAAACTGCAATAAGCTGGTATGGGTGGTTAGTCGCGGCATTGGATCGGCCATCAAATTTAAAATTAGAAACAAAAAATATAAGAAAATTAAATATTTTTCCATCAGAAATCCCGAGCAAACTTTTTCCAAGGATAATTCATACACTCTTAAAAATATTGGGTAAAAATGCTCCATGATGGTAATTATGTATCCAACCAACATTGGGCATTTCTTTTGGGCATTTTTATTTATCAAGTGTGATGAAAATTTGTTCATTCTAAAGTAATTTCTGATTATTTTTTAACCTTACTGGACAATATGCTTCCCGCATTGGGTAAAATACTGCCCCAAATTGGTTGGATACATAATTACCCTCGTGCTGGTTAAAATTTTGCCAAATATTTTTTACAGTGTACGAATGATATGCATTTTTAATGTATTTTTGTAACGTTTATTCATCTCTCTCTCTTTCCCTCTCTTTTCTGAAGTAAACATTTAAGCATTATTTGACGTGAAGGAAAATCATGTAGATGAAACATTACGTATAATGCGAGCGCGAAGCGCGACGTTAAGTTTTGGGTATTAAGAGTTGACAGTGTGAAATTTTAAGTACTTTTTGCATAATGTGATGCATATCTCCCGAAACAAAGTAATGAAATCCAGAATTATTTTTGTTGAGTTGCCACATTTATTATCAGAGATTTAAACTGCACCACCTTGCGGGGTCGATGGATAGAGTCCCCTAAGCTTTTGAATATAAGCCATTTTAATTGTCCCAAAACTGATGTAATTCATGTCTAAGTAACATTAATCCTAATTCTAAACAATTTTAGCATAAATGAAATATTTTTATATATTTTCTTTTTTTATGGGCTTAAGAGGAAGAAGAAAAAGAAAAATGTAAAGAAGAAGAAGAAGATAGAGAAGAAGAATGTGAAGAATAAGAAGAAGGAAGAGGAGAAGAAGTAGGATAAATAGAAGGGGGATGAGAAGAAGAAGAAGAAGAAGAGTATTTTGTATAGAGATTTCGTATATGATCTCGTCCGTGTTCAAAAGGTCAAACGGTGAGACAGGGTTCGAAGCTTACATCATGTTTAAAATGAATAGTCATGCTCATGTCAAGATACGCCACGCTGTGACCATGTCATTGCAGTCTATAAGTTGTCCTTCAAACAATTTATTTTATTTTAGAATAATGTCATAGTTATGTGACCTTGTAGTGACCTCTGTGTTGTCAATCTATCGGAGTCCTGTCCCTAGAAGTAATTTGATGGAAGCTCTGCCAGTTAAAATGAACATAAACCATGAGTAATTGATTTAAAGGGATGGTCCATGCTGGAGATATTTATATCTCAATGAATAAAATTCACAAAGCAAAATGCTAAAAAAAATTGATCAAAAATAACAAAGTTATTGAATTTTAAAGATTTGCATTATTCCGATGAAACAGATTTAGGCATGTCCTTATGAATATTCATTAGGTGGGCTGATGATGCCATATCCCCACTTTTTTTTTTGTATTTTATTATACGAAATTAGGGTTATTCACAATTTTTCTACCAAGAACTAAAACAATTGGATTGACAACTGATAAAGTGCATGAGTGATTTTATTCCCGCAACTTATTCCATCATAATGGAGACACACCATTTACACATGTATGAAAAAATGAAACATTTATGATTTTATGTAATAACATAGGGAAAAAGAAAAGCGGGGATGTGACATCATCAGCCCACCTAATGAATATTCATAACGCTGTGTATATAATTGTTTTCACAAAATATTGATAAACTTTGAAATTCAATAACTTCATTATTTGTTATCCGATTTGATACAATTTTTAGCATTTTGCTCTGTGAATTTTAATCTATTCATTTAGATACAAATAGTTTCAGACCGGACCATCCCTTTTTACAATTTCTTTTGTTTGAGGGGGGAGGGTTATCTTGACTTAAATATGATTATAATTCCATTGAAGGAAAATGTTTCTCCTTTTTAGCCCAAAGTGATGTCGATTTTCACATTTTGATTGATTTGATAATTGATTGATTCTTAAATTGTTACTTTTACGTATATTCATTCATCTGTTGCTCACGTCTTGTTATTCCGTGTCCTTCTCTCCCTCCATGCACCACAGGCCCCGCTGAGTCACCCGAGATAGTTATAGATGGTATGCTGGATATCATAGCTGAAAATGAAGGGATCGAAGAAGGTAAGAATCAAGTCTACACTCTTAAAAAAATGTTGGGCAACATACTGTCCACGCAACAATCGGTTAAATCTTTATCCAATTCTGGGTAGTTTCAAACCAATAATGTATGCTTTGGGTGAAAACTACACAGTATTCGTTGATTTTTTTTTTCTTCCTCTTCTTTCTTTCTTTGTTTCTTTAATGGGTGGGTAGGATGGGGTGGTTTTGTCATGCATTCATTAATTTTTGTGTATATTTTTGTAGATTTGTTTTGTATGCATGTAGTTATGTTTTAAAGGACCCCATGGAAGAACAGTGGTATTTTATTAATACTGCTGACATGGGCCATCCTCCATATGATATGTACGTTATGTTGAATTGAGCATGTATATATTTTATTCTTATATAGAAATAAATACAAACTAACTACCCATAGATAGATAATTTTGTTAACCAATCGTTGTTTGGACAGTACGTTGCCCAACATTTTATAAGAGTTTATTATTTTAATCAAAACATCAGTACTTTAACTTCCTTTAAGATAATCAGAAAAAGGGTAAAGTGGTATCAATATGCAGCTGGAAGTCCCTGACTTAGACCTGTGCACAGGAAATAAATTGAAACAAGTTGTCTTTAAAACGATGAATCTGGTTCTCCAAAATTGGCAGTTTTATAATTACAACTCGAGAGGGTAGCAACACATTCCCGCTTTCTGATTGCCAGTCTTCTTGAAATGAAATCACAGGCCCTGGGTAAAATACATGAAATGGTTCTAAAATGTATTATTATTAACAGTATGATTATGTGATCTATTTTTGGCTCGGTCGCTACGCTCCCTCGATCCCATAACAATTGAATCTGAACCAGGCCGGGGAGAGACGGGCTGATATTACAGATCCCCATATTGCCCAGGATGCGTCTCAAAAATATGAGTAAATAAAGAAATGTATACAAGAAATAACGGAAATAAATTGAAAAGTATATAAATAAACATAATAAAATCAAAATGAAGCAGCGCTATTTATTGATCTGAACAACATTATAGGCGAAATTAAGTACCATTGAAAATAGAATGATGATATTTTTTTTCTAAGAAAAGTTTAAGCGGTTTGTATTTTCATGTTATATTCCGTGAGTGAGTTGACGTGCTTCTATCAGTGAATAGCTCATTGCCAAATTTCAAAATGTTATCGACCTAATTCAATCATTTTGGAGGTAATTCTGAGGCATGTACTTCCCCGAGCGAATGGAGCGATCCCTACATGTCGGGGGTTTCTTCCTCTCTCTTTGAATGTTACTGGGATATATTCGGTATGTGTCTGGCAATGTATTGTTCAGACAATGATATTCAAAAAAATATTTGTCCATGTTTCATCCTGACGGATTAAGAAGTCAAGATGAGTTTACCCTCAAGATGTTTTGATTAAATTTGTACCTCGTCAAAAAAGTCGACTAATACTATTATTGCGTGTTGTTGAACTTAATTGATGTAAAATGTGATACGGTATTGCTTGCTGGGACTCAGTATAAAAAAATTATTTTAGTGGTGTCTGTATTAGAAGTAATACGATTATCTCTTTATTCTTTCTGATATGTTCTTAATCTATAATCAATTGAGAACAATATTGGCCTAATTATTTACTCTGGATCAGAACCTACCGATGGAACTTGCTCACGATAATGATATTGCGACAAAAGAAAAAAAATCAAGATATGGTTAAGTGCCGTTGGGAACTTTAGGTTCAAAATCCTGAGAAAAGGATTGTAGGCTAAACTATCCCCGAGGAAATATATTGTATATACGCGAATTTCATATACGCCTGTATTGCGTGAAAAGAACACAAACGGGGCGAACTATAAACATGATAAATATTTTGTTGATATAAACTCTGTTTACATAAACGACATGGGATAAAAGGGCTTTATCGTTTTGATATCTTTGTTCATGATTCATAGATCAGATTAAACTGTACCTCGTCATTTTAAGTGGATTTTCAATTTTGCCACCGCCCTTAAACTCGGTGGCAACTTAGCGGGCTTGCAGTGTCGCTTGGGTAACTGACCCATGTCTTCTCCATGGGAGTTGAGGCGCGGTTTCCCCCTTCAAGAAGCCCCGTCTGTTTGCAACTAGTATACCGTACCTGGTTTTGCTATGCTTCGAGAGGTTGCTCGCTTCAATGGCTATTTGAACTCTTGATGATTCCAAATCAAAGGTGGAATCGATGGGAATGTCGATAATGGAGAAAAATTGTGAAAGGAAAGGGTAAAAGTCAGTATATTTGATATAAGGAGGGGAAAGGGGAATGGAGGTGAAAAGAAAAATGATGAGAAACTAATAGGAGGGGTGATGAATGGAACGAACAACAACAAGAAGAAAATGAGGATAAGAACAAGAACGAGAAGAATTCGAAGAAAGAAAAGGAAGAGGAGGAAGAGCCGGCGGAGGATGTCAAATCAATCAAAATTCAAATTTGAAAGATTTTAATTACGTTATTGCTCTGATAACCATTGCGTTAACGTCGGCGATGCTTTCCTTAAAAATACGATGAGAAGTAGCAGCATTGGTCATATTGCTAGCTGATTGGCATCACCATGTTTATGGTGATTTTTCCCCAAGACTTTTCAAATATTGAATAAGAGGGAAGGTGGAAAGAGGGAGGAAAGGGAAGGAAGTAGGGGAGAAGAGCATAACAACAAGGAGAGACATGGGTCGTGTAACTATAAAATACCATACGATTCATTCGAGAAAAAATATGACGTCACAGGTAACTCGTCTTACCCACTCCGTTGCTTTCCTTAAAAATACGATGAGAAGTAGCAGCATTGGTCATATTGCTAGCTGATTGGCATCACCATGTTTATGGTGATTTTTCCCCAAGACTTTTCAAATATTGAATAAGAGGGAAGGTGGAAAGAGGGAGGAAAGGGAAGGAAGTAGGGGAGAAGAGCATAACAACAAGGAGAGACATGGGTCGTGTAACTATAAAATACCATACGATTCATTCGAGAAAAAATATGACGTCACAGGTAACTCGTCTTACCCACTCCCTCCCTCCAATCAAGATCAAAACATCACGGTGCCCCCTCCCCCGTGGAAATAAATGAATTAATGGTACGCTTATTCAATTTCTAAAGACCTTCATGGTAGTCTCATTTGATAGCGTGGGATTTAAGATGTAGTCCATGTGGCGAAAAGTTCATTTACAAAAGTAAATGACAAAATCAATCATCCATAAACTAGTGCACCCTAAAGAAATGGTACACAACAAACAAAATTACAAAACAATCCTCGATGTTCGTGCACATATAGCCATTTGATTTCTTGTCATTCATCATTAGAATTGTATCTCGAGAATGCCAGACAATCAACTGGCGTATTTAAATGGAATATCTATATCTCACCAGTGTAATTTCGTTGACTGGATATATCGTCTATACCACCCGACAAGCACGCCCTTGGCTAAGATGATTATACCTTGCCGTCTTTACTCATTCCTTCATTATTCTCATTATTTGATTTGAATCTCATTCGCACCAGTAATCTGTAAAAATCAGGCCACGAGCATTATAGTTCATTCAGGGGGTGCATCAAATCATCGCGTATACTCTTCGTACTTTGCAAGAAGTGAAGAAGTCCCTTTCCGGGCATGCCGGGAGACGTTTATTCAAAACACATATAACTACTTTGGACCTTATAAGTTATATGTAAGAAATTGTGGGTGGGAAATTTGAATGACAAGAGGAACTTAAATTTGAGGAAACATAAACCAAAAATAGGAATGAGAGATTGCTAGAAATTGAATGCTTAGACTGGTGTATAGATCTTGGAGAATATTTAAAGGAGAATGAAACCTTTGGAACAAGATAGCTTGTGTGAAAACAGAAAAATCAAAGAAACAGATCAACTAAAGTTATGAGCATTTTAATATTGCGATCACTAATGCTATGGAGATCCTCAAATAGGCAATGCAACAAAGATGTGTGATGTCACTTGTGAACAACTCTCCCCATTTCTTTAGTATATAGTTCACTTAGATAATTTGTTCTTTTTTAAAGGAGGACATGTAATACAGATTTTTAAAGAATACAACATGGATAAAGAGTTTGTATCACCATAAGAAAAAGCAAAAAGATAGACTTTGAGGGTATTTTATAGTCCATCAAAGGGAAAGTTGTTCACATGTGACATCACACATCCTTGTTGCATTGCCAATGGGAGGATATCCATTAGTGATTGCAATATTCAAATGCTCATAACTTTCTCATTATTTGTCCGATTTTTCTCAAACTTTCTCTGTTCTTATTCTTTTATCTTTTTTGTTTCGACACAAGCTACTTGTTCCAAAGGTTTCATTTCCCTTTAAGTCTACAAAGAGATATTGCGATCAGAAACAAAAGGGTTAAATAGGAAATGTGAACAAATACAGAGAAAATCCATTCAAGAAAAAGTAATAAGAGATTGGAAACAATTATTGCTAAAAAAAATAAGACAAAGTAAAAACAAGTCGGCTCTAGTGCTAAATGTAAACATGATGACATCAGAAAAAAATGATCGAGAGGGTTGGGAGAGATCAGGTTCAAGTGAATACGTTGTCGTTATGTGGTTCTGTGGTGATCTAGTTAACTTGTGATCGTCTCCATCACTGGGTTCAATGACCTGACTTGTACTTCTCCATTCCTAAGTCCTCTTCATCTGGTCATGGGCAAACTTTCCTCTACATATAGGCGAAGACCATTACCAAGATCATGTCGATGAGATACATTTTTCAATGAAACTCCAACAGCTGTTTAATCGAGAGTGGACAATTAATCGCCATCCATGGTCCACGTGGGGTGAAATGTATTTGATTTTGGTGCCACAGCTGCAGAACCGTCGAAGGGATGTTTGTTTCAATTTTTCCCGGTGCATTATCAACTTTATTTGATATGTGAAGACAGAATGAGAAAGCAATGTTTATTGAAATCGGCTGAAGGTCACATACTTAGAGATGATCGCTAATCCAATTTTTGTTGTCCACTGTATATTTAATTTGTTTTCATTCTTTCTTTCTTATTTGCAGAGGGAGAGGAGATTGGTGAAAATGGACACATTGTCGACGCCGACATCTTTGAATTTAACGAAGGACAAGAGGAAGAGGGAACAAGAAAGGTATTCTTTTCTTCAAATTCATCTAATCAATGAAGAAAGGCGAATGAAATCAAATAAGATATCATTCCAGTAACAACTAATGTGTATTGATAACGTCATGGAAAGGGTATTAGAACAGTAATATCTGTGAGGGGTCGTCGAATCCGTCTCCCCATGAAAGTTTACAATATTTTATTCAGTACCCGCTTTAATGTCGTATATATCTAAGGTTATATTGATGATAACTACATAATTTCTCAAAGCACTTTGTAATCCATTGGTTTACTTCATTTTTGATGGAGATTATATCCTGAGCAATTCATCATTTCGAGCCGTCTCACTGTCCCAAAACGCTTTCGTTTTAAACAAAATGATTGAATTCACTTAGATATACATGTGTTGGTCTTTACCAATCTCGTTTCTGGCTAGGAAAGAATTAATCACAGGTTGTTCATTATTATTATGATATACGATCCTCTTTTAATCCATGAATTATAGAAACGTAATGCTCTCCGCGATCGTGAAAGTCTATGGCCAGGCGGTGCTATTCCTTATGTTATCGACGGGTACTATAGTAAGTATAATATCTTTTAATCAAAATTCATTTAATAATGATAATGATGATATAGTACTTGTAAAGCGCATAGTTTTCATAATCTCTAAATGAGCTTCACAAAATGAATTAACAGAATATTGCACTTCATTCTTTTTTATTGAAGGGTTTTTACTTCTAAAAGGTGTCATACAACATTTAAACATAATGATCCATACTTGTATTAAATAATGGTCTGAATTTTTAAGTAATTTTGAAAAATTAGCACCTTCTCATACTACAGTGCGTATCAAAAAAAGTATACACTTAGAAAAAAATCCTGTAAAATTATACATTTGTAATATCCTGAACATTTTTCCACATTTTAACATTGGTACAGATCCATTTAAGCAATTGACGATATAATTGTCGAAATATATTTCCGCTTGAGTGAGCACCACCTACTTTTGAAAAGTTAGTGAAAAATGATTTGCGCAGAACTTTTAAATAGTTATGCGAATAAAAGTAGACCTTAATCATGAAGAACACGTTCAATTTGGCAAGTAAAACTGATTTGAAGATATCTTTTACCTTTTTAAACTTGTTTCCTTGCCCAAAACATTTCGAAGAGTGCATTGCGCCCCACCCCATTCCCCCACACACCGAGGCAATCGTGACGATATTTGCTTTACATTTGAGCTGTGATTTACAAGAAATGGCTTAGGCTTGACTTTCATTTTTTAATCATTGTTAAGCTTGGGAAAAGTGTGGAAAACAAGTATTAATGAAAAATGAAATGTAAACCCACTTTAAATGATAAAAAATGCTGGAGATGTCTGATATAAACTTTTGTTCAGATTCAGTTATGTCCTCAGATCCAGCTGGCACAAAAAGGGTAAAGATTGTGCTTACTAAGTGTTGAAACTTCAACTTGAGTTGCAAAATTGTTATAAAATGCTTTAATGTATCAGTTCTATTCAAATTGACCAAAAGTGCAAGGGAAATAAATGAGAAACGTTTCGCAGGGTAAGTTAGATTTCGCCCTTTCCCCTTGACATAGCGTGAAAACAAGCATTTCTGCGCAAACAGATTTCTGCGAGCTTTACAAAAATGGACACTGCTCACTCAAGTGTAACATTCTGTCAAAACTTTCATTGGATAGATGAGACCCAAACCAAAGATTATATGTGAAAAAATTACCCACATGTTGTATATTTTTCAATTCCCATGGCTTTTTCAAAGTGTAAACTTTTTTTGATACGCACTGTATAATATGTACAGATGTTGGTAAATAAACGTGTTTGTGAAGTTACAACAATTCATTTCTTGTATGTTTTTATGGATATTTTGCAGTGATGTTTCTAATCGTTTTTTCCTCTTGATATTTTCTTCAGATATTAATCACAAGAAACAGATTCTAGCCGGTATGCAGCGATTTCACGAGAAGACTTGTATACGATTCGTCCCCAGAACCATCGAAAGGGATTATATCTTCTTTACACAAAACTTAGGGTATGGAAAAAAATAGAAGAAAAAAAATCATAATGAAAAAAGAGAGCGGTCGTTTATTAATAACATCGCCTAAACTTTATGACATAGTTGCAAATGTTGTCATGAAAATGCAACGATCAAAAACATAGAATATTGTCCAACTTGTCGGAATTGAATGGCAGTTATTCAATGCGAATTTGAACCAAAGTGCATCAAACTATTCTATTCGAATTGACATTTTGTACTTCCGTGCTTTCAAATGCAAATCGAAGAAGATGTTCTTTGAATGCTTAATATACATTTGATGGCTGTTTTGCTAAATTCAGCAGGGAAACAAATATATGATTCCCACTTCGAACTTAAATGGATACATTTTGTGAAAAGGATAAGGGTCCCGTTTCATCAGGTTTATTACCAACACAAAATAAAAATGTTACAGGTTAACTCTCAGTCAATGAATTGGTACGACTTGAACAACTTGTATTCATAAAAACATGAGCTTTATATAAACTTGGTATTGGTAACGTAAATCGTCAATTTGAAAAGTGTCCCATAAACCAAATTGCATGGACTATTTAAAAGATGGAATATGTTCATATCTTAACATGATATGTTTGATACTTTTGACTCCCTTTTAGTTGTTGGTCAATGGTCGGAAGGACGGGTGGTCGACAGAAGATCTCGTTGTCAGGTACCTGTAGGGGCAGTCGAGGGGTCATCATGCACGAGCTCATGCACGCCATTGGTTTCAGGCACGAACACAACAGACCGGATAGGGATGGTTATATCGATGTTTACTGGCAGAATATCAAAGAAGGTGAGAGTTCAGTAAATAAAGTATTTCTAATTTAAGAATCAAAAGGGTTCGGCTTTGGAACTGCCCCGAATATTCTATTTTGTCTTTTGTTACTACACCTTTCTAGTCCTTTCTGTTTTGGAGTTGTGCATTGTCAAGACTGTTTGACATACGAAAAGTAGATTTTTCAAATTTTATATTTTATGTTCTACAGTTTTATATATTTTTTTTAGATATTTTTGTACATGAAATATACATTTTATGTCTATTTTTATTTTTGATATTTTGTAGTAATATTTCAAATATTCTTTTGTTTTAAATATATATCAATTACTCTTTCTTTTCTCTACCACCCCCCCCCCCCATTATCCTTCTTTTCACGTCCCCCTTCCACCCAACGCCACTCCCCCCACCACTTTGAGTCACCCTCCCTTTACCCCTTCCAGGATTCACTACCAACTTCCGTAAGTACAGCAACGACCAGGTGCAGACCCTTGGCACCGGCTACGACTTCTTGTCCCTCATGCATTACCCGTTGACAGCGTTCTCCAAGGACGGCAACTCGGTCACCATCGGGCCAAGGTACCCGACCTACCAGATCGGTGATGTTGGCAACCAGAACGATTTCAGTCACATTGATATCTATAGGATCAACCTGCTCTACAAATGCGGTCGTAAGTGCGATTCTGTGTTTTTGATGACCTGATTCCTAGAGGGGAAAAAAAATAAAGTGACTTACTGTTTCGTTCAGTTTCATATTCTGGAAGCGAGATTAACTATTGCTGCACATTATTTCAATTTTGAGAACATGGGTTGCCTAATACCACTTGACAATGTTTGTGTATTTTTTTATTTTTAATGAGTTTTTTATTTAGTGTTGGTTTATCATATGCCAATTAATTTTATCAACTGATTATAATTGGATGCACTTTAAGAACTGTTAAAATATGAAATACATAAACCTAACAAACCATCAGTGAGATATTTCATATAATCGTTCTTTTTATGGAAACGTAAAGAATTAGCAAAATGCGAGCTAAGAGTTTTACTTTTTCATCATGTTGCTTTTCAAATAAGTTGGTTTGAATTGTGGCCGGTATGATAATACTTGACAAACACTAAAATCGTTAATCAACAGGAAAATATCAACCAACCGCCGCACTTTTCAATCTTCATGGATGAAAAATAAAATTTCCAAACTCATTTGGCTAACCATATTCCTGCCATTCGTAGAGTCATGAAAAACTTATCAAAATATCTTTATGAATTACATTCATATTGAATAGACCTATTCATTGGTTTTGAAATTTCAGAATGCGAAGACTCGGATAAGTACTATTGTCCGATCTGGGCGATGATGGGTGAATGTTCTGCTAACAAGGAATGGATGACCAAATACTGTCCCTTCAGCTGTGATAGATGCACTATAGCTCTCCGAAAGGGTGACGGGCTTGGTAAGTTAACCCCCTCCTCCTCCTTCCTCCGTAGCCCTTTGGAAGGTTGACAGATTCACTACAGTTGCAAACGTTAGACGCTGTGAAGTTTTTGCTCATCGAGATGGATAATATACAAGGGAGAGGCGAAATAAAGCCCAGTATATAAAATAGATAATAATAATGTGGGCATTTGTAATGCGCAATCAAGAAAGAAAAGAAGAAGAAAATGGAAAACTACTAAAGAGGGGGAGAATAATAGTTACCTAAAATCCGATTTGGGAGGGGGTTTTAATAGCATTTGATATGAAGAGTCCAAGTTATAAGAATTTGAATGATAAAGTTCGGCATAGTGTTAGCAATAACAGTAAATTCAGTTCCCATTAGGAGTGACATTTATACACTGTAAAAACTGCGGTGTTAAAACTGACACCAATTGGTGTTAATAGAGGACCACACCCTGAGGTGTTAAAATTACACCCTAGAGATTAAACGTAACACCAAAGAGTGTAAATGTAACAACAAAATGTGTTGTAATAACACCTATAGGTGTAAAACTAACACCACCAATTTAACACCGTTGTAAAATAACTGGTGTGGTCCTCTATGTACACCGGTTAACACCACAGTTTTTGCTGTGTATATCAATTTTGCAATCAATTCTTGCAGAAATTCGAGGTTAGTAGTCGTAGCATTACCTCCAGACTTTGAATATGATTTTACTTATTTGAATTTTTAGATTTGACGTAAAAATGGTAATGTCACCAGTATTTTAGTTGCCCACATAATTATGTAGACTACTGCTAATCAGTGTTTTTAGTCTAATACTTCTCTAATTATTGTTTTCTTTGATGAAGTTGATTTATTTGTATCACTGTTCCAGCCTGCATTGACACAACGTCCAACTGTAAACGTTGGTCTAAGATCGGGGAGTGTGAACGCAACCCAGCTTACATGCTGCAAAACTGTCGTCGTAGCTGCAAACAATGCAGGGCCGTTGACACTGAAACGGGACAAGAAGACGGTGAGTGAAAATCATATTGGAACAGTTTTTAAATATTTTTATCTATGTTGATTCTTGCAATCATTCTTCATTTTTTACACTGTAAATAGTTTTGATTTTGATACAGTTAAATAAAACCACACCAAACCAAAATACTCAAACCTGTTAGATATTGAAATTTCCATTCTGTTTGCATTCTTCTAATTATGCAGAAGAAATTGCGAGATTAAACACAATGCTATAATTTCTGTTGATTTGGGGGAGTAATGGTGGCATCTGAAAAAAGGTGAATACTGGAAATATCACCTCCCCTGTGATTTGAGGGGAAAGCTATATGAGGAAAAATAAACCATTCGAATGAGGGTAATTTTCGGCACCAGTCATGCCATGCAAAAAATAAATATGCTGTGATCATGAATTACTCATTGTTATGACTGGGTATCCAATTTATCACAGGGGGTCTATTGCAGAAATGGTCGTGTTTGAATACAACACTATAAAATCATTCGCAAGTCGTAAATGCGCTCATTTGATTGGTTGAAAATCAAGTTGTATTGTATTTTTAGAGTTTTGATTGATCACAACTCTTCCTGTAACAGGCCCTCGAGCAGGGAAGATCCGTCTTCTGCTTTTCGTGATTTAATTAAAGTATCATTGTCTGGGATGTTGCATGAAATATGGATTGTTATTTGCCTTCAATTTCTAGGTCGCGTGACAACATTTACGATCCCATCCTATCTATTGGTGGTTGAAAATATGAGCTTCAACATGTGAATTACTCAAGATTGTTCATCTACTTCATGATAGAGACTCCTGTTTTTCGAAAATAAAAAGCAATTCCTATTCTTACCACATCAACTCCATTTACTTTTGTTTTGTATTTTGCAGGACTCGCTTGCCAAGACGATAACACTCTATGCTACGATTGGGCAACGCTGGGTGAATGCAGTAGCAATGCAAAGTTCATGAAGAAGCATTGCAGACGTAGCTGTCGTGTCTGCACTGGTGGGGACGGCAGAATCATTATCGATACCGGTATGTTGATGCCGAAAGATCGGTAACCCATCGCACAGGAGTCGTCGTCTGCCTTTGCGACTTCCAAGACATGCCATGCTGAAAGACGAAGAAAATTCGTCAATTGCATGTAAATGGTTATGAGGAATGTTGAAGCATAATGCGCATCAGTTAGGCATTTATTTCTCTTTTTTTTCTTTTATAAGTGTTGATGCGAATAATTATTTTGGATGGGTGTGTCTGTGAATCTGTACTGAGCAAGTGTTGGGTGACTGAGGATCGTTGTCATCTCTGATGTTGCGTGATACAAAAAATATTTTTTTTGCAGGTTCTTAACAGCTTCTTTTTCTCACAGGGCAGTCTGACCTTTTGTCTCTCAAGTTACCGGTAATTATGAAAAATTGAATACATTTTGATATTGCTATCAAAATGGATCGTATTTCAGGGTTTATGTGTGTGGGGTTTAAGGATATGTGTGTGCGGTGGCTTTTATGGTTAATATTTCCAGAAATTATTCGGAGAAATGTTGTGGCAAACTCCTAGAAGTCAGAGCTATTTAATCATTAAGTTTATTTCTAAAATCCCATTCAATTTCACTGCTTACCTTTCTATTGACATTAATGCTTAATTAAAAGAATCTTTGATCTATTTTATCATAATTGGTGCTGGTAAACTGATAAAAAAAGTCTGGCTGAAATGTTCCCCTGAGCTTCTATCTATACAATTCATATAACAATCCTGCCTAGCCCACCCTCATTTATAATACCTTGCTCTAGGTTTTACTCTAAAGTAGTCACGTTTTAGAGAGTGAAAATACAAAATAATGTTTTCCCTCTATTTTTCACTGCTTAATCAAATTGCTTTTCCTTTCATAATAAATCGAGTAAAAGCGAATATATTCTTACCCCTGGCCTATTGTAAGATATTATTCTTTTTTGACATTCCTTCCAACTCCAAATACCCCTTGCATGCTACTTATCTTCTTCGTGGTGGGTGTATATAGATTCGGACGAATGCCAAGACACGACGATGGACTGCGCTCTCTGGGCAGCGCAAAACATGTGCAAGGATCGGCAAAAATGGATGGCCGAACGTTGCCGACGAACCTGTCTGTGGTGCAGCCATCGAAT
The DNA here is from genome assembly GCF_018143015.1 of Lytechinus variegatus. Classification (NCBI taxonomy): domain Eukaryota; kingdom Metazoa; phylum Echinodermata; class Echinoidea; order Temnopleuroida; family Toxopneustidae; genus Lytechinus; species Lytechinus variegatus. The sequence continues at coordinate 52,288,851 of NC_054741.1, forward strand.
TGTAACCATCCCCGATCAGCCCGATGAAAGCCACGTGACCGCCGAAGGTGGAGTCGCCACCAACGAGACTTCACGAACGGGTGACGAAGACAACCGGGTCGGTGACGAAATCGGCGTCTTGGGTGACGAAACGAACCGAGTGGGTGACGAAACGAGCCAAACGGGCGGCGAAGAGACAAGGGGAGGGAAAGATGAGCTGGGAGCCAGTGAAGGAGAGGATTTTGGAGACAGGATAAATGATGAAAGGAATTCAGATACAGATGAAGGGAGTAAAGTTGGAGGAAACCCAAGGATTGGAAGTCAAAGTCATGCAGAAGGAGAGCTCTATGGAGGATCCGTAAATTCAACAGGTACACCGTTGACATAAGCGAAATATAATCGTTTGAATGAATATCTCTATTTCACAATGCATGGAAATGATAGTTGCGCCAATAGAATTCTTGAAGATGTCATGGTATTGTAGTTTTGGCCCTCACATTTTAATCAGAAAGTCATGGTTTCAATTTCTAGCCACGATGTTCATTTCTTTTTCCAAGAAATTTATCGCGTTGTGGATAAATGGCAGGAACTTTCATTCCCACAGACGCCGGGACGGAGGTCGATTTAAAGCAAGGCTAATAGTGACAATTAACGCCTTGGCCACTTATTTATCACTTTTTTTTTTTAGAGAGAAAGACATTAAAAACCACTTATGGTAACCGTATGATTAATTGTAACATAGTTGCTGCCTAACGCCTGTAATGGGTTTACAAATAAACTATGCTTATATCAGCACCCTAAATGCAGTTGTTCATCCTTTGTTCTCATTTAAAAGTGTGAATTTGTATTGTAGATGTCAATTAATTCGTGAAATTCTTCTATTTCATATATTTGTTATTACTCTTTTACATATTTTTATATTCTTCTTAGGTTGGAGTAAGCCACAGGGTTGTGTTGACGAGCACGATACATGTAGTTCATGGGCATCTGACGGTGACTGTATGACCAACCCTGAATGGATGGCGATCAAGTGTCCTGTCAGTTGTGGATTATGCGGGGATACCGGTATCGTGCCAGGTAAATGGTTTGAATATCTCCTTGAATTGGTTTTTCTTGCAGAAAATATCAGATTAACTCGATGTCACCATACCAGTATAATTAACTCCATTCATATTTTGTTTGATTCTCTCTATATATATAGTAATGTTATTGAACAGACTATACCGGACATTTATATTTATTCAAACTCACCACGGCTAAACTATTGCAAGCCTTACTAAGCTTTATACCTTTCCAACCTACCAGGCGTATTGAGCTTTGTGTTTTACAGATAATAACAAAGTTTTTAAATTCCCTAGACAACGATTATTTTATCTGCAACGTCTTTCCTCTTAGCGAGCGATGTGGTTTTGGTCAAATACCATACGGGTTTTTCGACTTATCCTGTAATAAATAGCTATGACTCCAATGCTATTTTTTCATGTTGCCAAAACAAATATTATTTAATGATTTGTTTGAATAAGATGTGATGCAAAAAAATATGAAATGGTATTTATAATTCATAATTTGTTTTAATTTTCTGGAAGTTCCCGGGGAAGTTCAGAATTATAATCCCTAACTTCATTTATTTCTGTATCTTCACTTGCTACGATTTGCATTTACAAGTTCCATTATTGACCCCCCTACCTCATTTCAGAAGTCATCTAAAAATGAATACAGTCTAGCTCACGGACTTTTCTCGTCTTTCATTTTCGTAAATTCGTCCCATCCTTTCTAGCCTGCGTTGACCGGCATCGGAACTGTTCCTACTGGGCAATGATCGGGGAATGTGACGAGTACCCGGAGTGGATGGTGGCCAAATGTCCGCAGAGCTGTGGCCTGTGCGGACCAGAACCGACCGCAGAACAGATTGAGGGTGGGCAGCATCGGATGGGCGTGGTCGATACTATGACCTGCAGTGACCCCACCCACAGTGATTGTACAGAGCCGTAGTGGGCGTGGCAGATTTCTTTTTCACCAATGCTACCTGAATTTTGAGACATTTTGTATGGCTTCCAAGAAAATGTTTGTTCCTTGTCTTAATGAGAGTCAATCAACTCGAGTTTTCTTAATGGACTTTGCATTGCAATAGGTTTAGAAATCAATAATTTTATGAAGAACATGCATTTATACCTGTATAAAACGTTGAAAATTCTTATTCATAATTTGCCATGTATTCACTTCGATTGACATATTTTGAAAAGAAATTGATAACTGATTATTTATTGATTGAAATCAGTATATGTAAAAAAGAGAAGATATTATATAAATTATGTTAGTGCCACAATTAAAAAAATATTGACTCACTTATTGTGTGAGAATAACCCACTACGGTTCAATAGAGTGATGGAATTTAACAGCTTTTGCCATCAACATCTTCCATAAACTTGAATGTGCATGAACGCCAATTTAACCAATGGCATGACGCCACTAAAGTCATTACCTCACATCTGATGACATGAACGTGACGTCATGATGATGTCATAGTAATACTGACAATAAGCACCGGGAAGATGGACGTGAGATGCATGAGATGGAGTGTGGACTCATCGCTTTCGACATCGTAATTGAAATCATCGTCGAGTTCATCATCGCCCAAATAGTCTCGGCCATGGATTGGTTAACAATGGACTGTGACACTGCATGGTTTACTAGCCAAAAGGTTTGGAATTAAAGACTAACTTTTAGATTGTAGTCTAACAGTTCTTAGTCTCAGACAAATATATACAAATATTCCAGGGGTCTTTCCAAAAGAACTAATAAAGTTCTTGAGCCTGTTTTGAAAAACGAAACCATTGTATGACTTAGATCAAGGATATTTCATAAAGAATAGAGATGATTGTGTAATTCACAGAAGAAAAAGTTTTAATATAAAAGCCACTTTTCGTTCAAGTACAACAAAAATATAATGAACACTTCAAATTTGCTAAGCCTTAAAAGACAATTCGTTTTTATTTGACGTGTAACATCACACACCGGTCCCGAAGTCACTGATTGTGAAGTTGTATTTAAGAGACGATTTCGAAAAAGACCACGTCGTTTTGATATCTAGGTTTCGGAATACTCTCGGACATTTATTTTGTGTGTGATTTCAAAGTTGCAGCAGCACACAGTCATACATTCATGATGTTACGAAACATATACAGGAAAACAAAATTATATCATTCAGAGAATCAGTCCTTTGGAGCCAACTAAATCGTGCAAAAACTGAAAAATATGAGGACAAGAATTGTGATGATATTTCTGGGGGAAAATATTAGTATTAGAAAAATAAAAGTAAATTCGGTAGAATCGCAGTCATCCTGCATGTGACCTCAGTATATAGCTCTCAGATTTAAGCACTAATACTTTATGGCGTGAATATAGTGTGATCCAGTTTTAGAGTATAAACATTTAATTTAGAACGTATTAATGATAGTATTAGTCAGTTTTGCATGCACGGCCTTGGATATGAATGTATATAGAGAAATTAACTAGATACATGAACCGCTTTGAACAGTTGTAAAAAGTAAATTCTGAACTCATGAAAAGGAATGCTTTATTTGAAAATGAAAACACGATGATTATCGTATATTCGAATGACTGCATCGACTGAACTACATAATCACTGGGTTGAATCCAAGTTTGAATTGTAGAGGAAACAAAATTAAAACCAAAAACTAAGTGCTGAAAATTCATGGGTATTATTATGGATGATAAATTAAGCTTGTTTTAATACCACATTAAGATGAGGAAATGCAAATTCTACGTTGGAGAACAATCGGAGTACTAAGAATATAATGTATTAAGTGTTTGTTGTATAGATACGAAATAATTTCCAGTTTGTTTTGAAATTGTTAGTTCCCTTTGCACTTCTAAATTTTCAAGTAACCTTACGCCTGTTGTTTTCACGGCAATGTTCAAGTCCGTGGTTTTTTTTTTTACTTTTTTTTCGCGGGGGGTGAGGAGGGCGTCACTTCGTCAATAATTTGCCCCAAAACGGAATGTTCTGACTATTTCAAAACAATTCTACGGCCCTTAACTTAATATTTTGTTATTTTTTATGCAGGTTGCGAGGATAACCACATGTTTTGTAAACACTGGGCAAAGACCGGGAACTGCGATTCGGGCCATGTCTGGATGCGAGTACACTGCAAAAAGAGTTGTGATTTCTGCTCACTGCCGATAATTAACCCATGTAAGAAACTATTAATTGTTTGGAAATTTCAAATTCCGAGGTTATTCGCTATATTTTTAGATCTTTCGATTGTGGCTTCGTGTGGAAGTATGATGATAGAGTTGCTACTTTTTAGTCTCTTTTCGTTGGAAGTGAAGTTTGATTGGGTCTTTATAATGTTTGGTTTAAGGCCATAAACGTGGAGTATTGTGAACTTTTTGTTTATCAAGCTAGTGTTTTTGACACTTTAAAATAAAATAAAGAAACCTTTGCTTTTAAGACTATATGATGACATCCATGTGTAAGCGATATAAAACGTTTTTATGTCTTTTCAATGATTTTTTTTCCTTTATCAAGCTATTCGTATTTTGTCTTTTAGATTAAGGTATATTCTTTTTTACTAGATTCATTACATCACTTATTCGTTATGGAATTTCAAGGATCTAAATACAGTCTTGAATGGATGTATTATGATTTATGAACAATTTCAACTTAAGGGATATTATTGATTCTTTTACTAATGAATGACGTTTTTTACTTTTTTAGTTTTATATTCCAGACAGTCATGACAACATATAAGCAAATTGAAGGCATGTCATCCCTTGGCCCCGTCTAACAAAAAATTACGATTGATTCGATCAATCTCAACTATGGACGGCAGCAACATTAACATCTATTATGCACGTTTGTTCAAAATATTTTCTTACTGTGATGTATATTCATGCATTCATTGTTTTCTTGAAAATTCACTGCGCTTCTTTTTGCATACAGAGGACATTGTGCAAATTTTCTCGTAGAAAGAAATCATGACATTGATGGATTTCAATAGAGTTACGATTGTTAGACAGGGCCCTGGTAATACACTTTGAGAGCTTTAGAGATTGTATATGCTATCCTTCTCCCCTCTCATAATTTAGCGTGCATGGATGCTCAGCAGAGGTGTCGTGAGCTAGCTCTGAAGGGGGAGTGCCGGTCTAACCGGGGCTGGATGGCCTACCAATGTCCCCTGAGCTGCGGTACATGTAAGAAACAGGACCGGTTTGAAGGTATGACCATAAAGCAAAGTTACAAAAAATAGATTATTTCCGAAGATAGATTCGTTTGACATTAATTTGAAGTTATATTGTGGCCCATAGGCGATTTCCCTACATGGTTTAACAACATTTGATTAAATTTACCTTAAAGTGATTGGTTAACATTGGTTTGACTTTTAAAAGATATGAGCGAGAAGGTCACACTTGTCACCTGTGTCTGTGATATGTTACAAAAATGAAGCCCAGAAAAAATTGCGTTCGAAAATAATTATTTAGTGCTTCAAAAATTGAAATATAAAGTGACCGGAAACACCATCTTAATTTCATCCAATTCACTTATGTGTACTATTTAGGTGTCTATAAGACGCCTATTTACAAAATCAGGTTTGCCTTGTAGTTTTAGCTTTTCATTCTCAATAATGGTTGTTTTCAGGGTTTATTAGTTCTAATACATGCACTTGTACACATGTTTCATCTTGGTTTGAGAATTTTTTTAAATCGGCTGCTCACAAAGTTAAACAATACCTTTAAGACTTGAACCTCATCCTTTTCATAATTCTAATCAGTGTGATAAATTGATATAAAATGTATAATAATCTTCTTTTCAGTAAAGGGTTGATAGACTGGAAAGCTGATTATTACTTGACAGCTTGATAGGGTTATTCTGAAAATCAAAATGTCATGTCTATCGCATGACGAATTGGACAATATCAATCTTCAAGAATACTGATTTTTGTATGCTTGGCCTATTTTTCATATTTCTGTGAGATTAGATTAAGATTTTATTATGTTAAGATGAAAATGTAAAGATATTGTCAAGCTTCAACAGTATTGCCCCCGATTCAAAAAAGTTACTATTATTACAGTTCTGAAACTGTCAATTCTACCCTGTATAAATAAAACTACAAATAAATAAATCAGTATGGTATCTTAATTATCAGTGGTTATTATCATATTCACAGAGCTCTTCGAGTAATGCCAATGAAGCTTTCCGTGATCATTATGGTAGTTGAATTATCTGTGGTCAAGTTTCTATAAATTGTATTATTATGAACCTCACACATGACTGACAATTATTTCATAATCTTCCCTCGGGATCTTTTTTTCTTCTTTTGATTACCTTTCTTTTCCCTTTACCAGAATGCCGAGACAGGTCCCGGCGATGTCAGCAGTATGCTGCCGATGGCCAATGCCACACTCGACAGAGGTTCATGAATGACGTCTGTCCATACAGCTGCGGTTTCTGCCGCGTCGGGAACACCCTACGAAGCGGTCGCTACCGGTCATTCGATCCCGCCTTGCTGGACGCCGGTAGCAGTCAGAGCGAACAGAACGGCGCGGTTACCGGAGACGAACTTCTACCGGCATCGAAGCGACGACCGTCTCAGTCGTTGCGCTCGCGGTTACGGCTCTCCAGTATAAACGTCAACCGCAATAGTAACGTTGATAACCGCAACTTCAACCGCAAAGGAGGACGGTTTCTCACTTCAAGTGGACAAAATGAAACACGTAAACAAAAACAAAGAAAACGTCGATTTCGTAACAGAAAAACCCGCCGCACGAGGAGTGTGAACTAACATTTTTACTATTTCTTGCCTGAAATATAGTGAAATGTATATGGGTACAGTATTTTTTCCTCAGTGTTTTTGCAAAATGTTGTCAACAGATCCCCATCAATCTTTAAATTGTGAATGGACACATTTCTAACTGCCCGAGTGTCCTTATGATCATAATTGAATGATTTGTGTGTTTAATTTCCCCGAACCAGTACTTCACTTTATGTTATGAAATTGTATATGTAATGAAAAAGACAACTAATATATTTGTCATGACTTTTCATCCTATCTCCCACAAACAAACACTAAATAACTGGGAAATGGTTATGAGAATATGAAGTACTATATTGTAGATTGCATTGTTGTATTTTTTATTAATCCTTTCTTCGTTGTTTTGTTTGTTTTGCAGTGAACGCTGAATCTGTTTTTATTGATCTCTCATCAAATATCTGCCTGTTATTGGGTGCACGGTATACATCATAATCTTCCATTTCACTGTATTACTAAAAATCTATTCATTCACTCTCTTTAATCTCCCTTCAAAGAAGAATATACGCCAATTTTAATTCTGACAAATGTAGTTGCAAAAAATTCCTTTACTAATCAGTATTTGCAAAGATAACATTTCTATGACTGATTTTTCCCCCTATCCTCCTATACTAATTTGCCTTTTCCTTTAGCTCCATGCATCTTAAAGACAATTTTGACAAATGTACACCATCATCGGTCCAGATCCCCATAACACGACGATTTTGTTCGGGGATTGCAAATATAAAAGAACAATTCTGATTGGTTCCTGGTCAGTATTTTCAACAAATACCCATGCAACAATGATCGTGATTGGTCATTTCCATTAAGCGATTAATTGCAAACTTTTGTGTTACGAGGCCCGTTTCAAAAAGCTTCACCATTATGGTATTACCATAACAGCCTCAGCATGCAACTTATCAAAATCAGACATTCCAATACTATAATGAAACAGTTACAATGACCCCCATTTAATCTAGGCCCAGACCAATGTAGTATACTTGATATACCCTCTTCAATATGCCTATGTGTTTCAATGAACACCCCTATTTCATTCACAGGTAAAAACGACTGATATAATGTTATCCAAGCCCGCCTTACACTCGGAGATCCACTGCAATCCGAATTGGAAATATGTTAATTTTAGTTGGATCCACCATTACGACATGTATAGGGTGTTTTGCAAGAAACTTGCGTTCATTCCAAATTAACGTTAAGTCACAAAATCAAGTGTTAGTCTTTATGTACTAAACCATATTTATATTTTCTATTTATTTGCGTTCACGAACAATTCGACTTTCTTGCAACACCCAATTACTCTTGATCTTGGGAATTATGCTCGATTTCAATTGAAAGAATTTTTTTGCAGCACTGCATAGTAAAATCAAAATAACGCCATCACACGTTTGCTTGTTTGAGAAACATTTTATTTGTTTCACATAAACTACCCCACTAACTACCACTCACCTTTCAACTGATTTGGCTAATATTCTGGATATAAGGCTATCCTTTCACAAAATTGATTATGATTATTATTGATTAAAATACGATAGTCTTTATAATAATAGTTATGATAATTAGAAAAAAAACAAAGAAAGAAGGAGAGGAACGATTTTAAAGGACACGTCGAAGAAAAGAAAGAAAATAATAGTAGGCCTAACGAGTTGGCGGTAATAGTCAAATGTGACTGGTCGCCATCAATATCCAACAAACAACGATTATGAAGCACTTGTATTCATTGTTTAGAAACTGCACCAGAAAGATTCAGTTATAGTATATGCTTAGGTTTAATGGCGTTGCGAATTATTGCAAACATCGGATAGCAGTGGATCGCACAATTTGAGGCGGGCTTTTGATAAGAGGTGTGTTTGTGTCGTGAATGGTGTCTTGTGTATTGTGTATTGTGTAAAACTACTCGTATTTTGGTTATGTCTTATGTGACACATTTGTCTTTCTATGTTGTGTCCTGTTTGTTTGGTGAAAACTTGATGGAAATACGCATGTGTTATAAATGTTTTGATTACGTCGGACCTGAAGTATCAATTTCGTTTTATGTTATTTTGCACGTGATATTTTTTTGATAATGTTCGTTTTCCTTTGAATTCCAGTGTATGTTTTTTTTCTGATTTTAACTGTTTAGTTTGGCTTTAGCGATTGTTTAGACAAAATGTGTGGGGTTTTTTCATAGCATCAAGCTTAAAATTGCATTTTGATCCAGCATGAATTTTAATTCTGAGATGCTTTATAAAACAGTTTTCAGTATGTTTTTATAATGTGATCTCGAATGAGCGCTTTATATTATTTACAAGATACATTCTCCGAAAAAAAATCATAAGAACATAATTTATTGGTTTTTAAAAGAAGTCTTCATGTCTAATATCGGAAAATAAAAAATAAATAGTTTGATAATGTTAAGTGACAATGTGAACCAACAGTATTACATTATATTTTCTATAACTGAATTATATATATGTAAACTGGAATTAAATGTTTTAATATCGTGTTATGTTTTCTTTTGTCCCTTTTTTGTATGTGTTGTTACGTGTCTTCCTCTCATCCTGCATTATTTATTCTCTCTGTCTCTTTTTCTTTTCTCAATCTGGCTGTCTTTCTGTCTCTCTTTCTCACTCTCTGTCTCTTTTGATGTGTCTTTCATTCTATCTATCTCTCTCTCTCTGTTCCTCTCTTTTTATCTCTCTTAATTTCCCTTTATTCCATCGCTATGTGACCCCCCTCCCCCCGCCATCACTTAAATTGTATTTGTTCCATCGTGTTGTTTCATTATGTGGCGCTTTGTTCAAACATCTAACCTTCTTCTCTTTACCTGTCTTTCATCTAAGTTCACTCTCCTTGCAATTCTCTATCCCCTTCTATCTGTGTATATCTCTTTCTTTCTACCTCTCCCCATCTTTCCGTCTTCTCGCCCACCTCTCGCGCTCAACCAATCCATTTCTATTTGCTACACGTACTCTCCAATCATCTATTTCATTGCTATCGCCCTTCCCCATTTGACCACGCCCATCCCTCCCCAAACCCCGCCCACCTGTTCTGTGTTTGTGTGTAAAACTCATCCCCACCATCAGGCGAGTGCAGGGACCGGAACCCTCAGTGCCCAACGTGGGCCAAGACCACCCGATGCCTCGTCAACCAGGGGTACATGCAGGAGAACTGCCAACTCAGCTGCAAGTGGTGTCCCAAGGAAGAGAGTATGAAACAATTTATCTCTTTAAAGGCCACCGCACACCTTACGACTGTTCACGATCAGATTTTACAACAAATCGCATTTTGCTCATTTTCTGAAAATGTGAATGGAACATTTAATTTTATTTGAGGTTAATATTACTTGAAAGAATACAAGTATAACCATTTTGAAAGATTGCAAGCCTTTATTTTGGAGTAAAGCCAAATTAGTTTCAAATCGTAGCCACTCATACGACTGCTATGACGTCATTACGACTAGATATTAGATTTGCTTTTATTTCAAGAAGGATGATAGCATAGTCACATATTTTAAGATATGTATTCGTACGATGATTTCGAACATGACACAGTAAGATATTTCAAGTCTCAATATTAGAATCAAATTCAACTCCGTTTTATTCCATAATAGAGTCGCAGACCAATCGTAAGATGTGCAGTCGCCTTCAGAAATCATTTGTAATACAGTAATAGTATGATACATTGTGTCCCAGAAAAAAAGTAATCACAAATTTGGCAAGTTAACAATATGTCATTTTAAGGCTAATATGATCTGTGCTTTCGTCGGCGTCTTATGCAATTCATGCGGTGTGACATTTAGGTATGAACGAGTAAACACAATTTGAAGAGAGGACGCAAAAAAGCATTCTGTCGGACAGTATTGAATAGGGGGATTTCGTCCCTGAAAAGTTCCATATCTGCCCTTCAAGGGCGTAGGCTGGTTGGAGCGTGGGGAGGTGGAACTACAGTGGTATGGGAGTGCACATCTTTGGGAGGTGGAACTAATGTTTGGAAAATCAGCTGTTGAAAGCAGAAGGGGTACAAATTTCGTTTTGCTTGCCAGTGTCGGAACTCATCTTCCCTAGCGAGAGGTGCACGTGCACACCCCCCCCCCCACGGCCTACGCTCTTACCCTTTAATATGGCATCTCTCTTGGAGTATCAATCAAATGCCGTCCGTCTAATGACTTGGGCATCCTTTGCACATCATTCTTTCTCCTCCGTTACGCTTTTACTAATCTTCTGTAGTTTTTTTTTTTTTGAAGTTCCATAATACTGCGATATTTACAGTAAGCCTAATTGACGAGACAGTGACGATCTATATTATCAACGTTTTTTTCAGCCTGTGTTGATATAGATCCTGGTTGTGAGAAGTGGGCACGAGGAGGACATTGCCTTACCAACGAAGAAGGGTTGCGAGATAAATGTCAGAAGAGTTGTGGACATTGCGGAGAGGTCGAAGGTATGTACTAGTAGCTAGCAAGGACTGTAAAATTGAAGAGATTCAGGAAAAAGACATTTTGATAGATGTATTTTGACAGAGCGGCATAAACCTGGAAATAACACTTGTTCCACAGTGTGTTCACAGTGTGGAACACGATGTGAATCACCTTCACACTGTTAAATTTGAGCATTTCAACAGTGTGAATCACATAGTCGGCCATGTGAACACGCTGTCAACAGTCACACTGTCGATGTGTCCACAGTGTGAAAATATCTTCAATTTCACCTGTACAGTCTTGCTTGGACGTCTTTGGGGATAATATTCATCTCTTGACGGTCCTTTGTATTGTTATTGTTCTTTAAGATTAACAGACCTCTATCTTTCCTAAATAGGGATTTATCCCTTCCATCATCTTCTTCATCATCTCAAATAATATTTCTGAATAGGAGTGACCGGTCTCCAAAATCTTCTAAAATACATTTCGTTTTATCACCACAGAATGTCGAGATGTCCACCGGAAGTGCCGTGAGTGGAGGAAGGAAGGCTGGTGCAATCGAAGTCCCTTGTTCATGAGGAAGTTCTGTGCTCCAAGCTGCGGCCTATGCGACGACAACAGACCAGGAAACCATAACGCCACCGTCGTTCAACCAGCCCCAACGGTAGGTCCAAGTCCAATCACACTTTTTTCTTCATTTAACTTCTTGAATTGGAATGAGGTACGGCCACGCACATGAAAGGGGAAGACCTCCCAGTAATTCACATTTGCCTATATCTATATTGGTATTATTGATATATGCATGATAGAAGAGGTATGGGGAACATTCTAGAAAATTCTGATACATCGTTAGCTCCAAAAGTCAAATTCTATGTTCCAATAAGTTACAACAAATTAATGTATAAGATTGATGATGAATTCAATTTGATCAAATTCAAAGTGACGAATTAGCTCTTTCAAATCATAATAAAAAATCATATTTATTTCATGAATTGCATGTTACATGTTTGGCTAGAATTAGGACGTATTGATATTCTTGCGATTTGTTTGAAGATCAGCCGAATTTTCAAAGTGGAATACTATCTTGCTTATTCTTATGCATGTTCCTAAGGTCCAGTCTTTGGGATTGATGCGATGAATCGCTGATTCAGAATGTTCCTCTTTTTTTCAGACTGCACCGGTGAAAGCTAAGAAGACGGCCAAACAGGTAAAACAGGCAAAACTCGCCAAACAGAAGAAACTCGAGCAACAACAACAGGAGAGGGAAGAGCAGCGTGCAGAGCAACAGATGAGGGAACGGCAGCGGCAGGAGGATAGGTATGTTGCACTTGGCCTCGATGAAGTCCAGAGACTGATTCTCAACACCGACGGGAACCTGACCCTCAAAGAGATCAAATCACTCAAGAGGGCGCGCAAGACACTGAAGCAACGTCAGCAGCAGGAGAAGGAATTCCGGGCCATCCAGAAGGCGGCCAAACGGAACAACCTCAACCGAGAGACAGAACCTATCAGGGAAGGGCTCGACGAAGCAGCCGTCCGCCAGTGACAAACCAAACCCATACCATCTTTCTTTGTGATACAACTCAGTGATCAAAGTTAACGATCCAAAAAGCATGGTTGGAATATCCTCCATGAAGATGATGATGATGACGATGATGACAACAGCTACAAATTGATAGCACAATACTCATTTTTAATATAAACGTTGACGAGTTTGTGTAGAATGTTACTATGTCACCAGAATCGATGTTTTATAATTAAAGTCGTTGAAATTGCGTAATGGGTGGTGGAATCGCAGTATATAGTGTTGGGATGTGTGAGGTGTCATCGTTCAGGTGTGTGTTTAGGTAGAAAGATTATACGAAATTATGATAATAAAAAGAATGAAATTGGAATACCTTTTATACATGGCAGGGTATCTTAAAAAACTGAATAAATTTCATGATTGCTAGACAAACTTTCAATAGGTGTTTTGCATTTAAGTACTTAATTAAGATTACATGATAAATATCGATGAAAAGGATTCAGTTATGCGGTAACCATGGTAACGAAATGTTTTAAAGACCATTGGTTGCGAGTGAGATTGTTATAATTGCATTCAATAGGTACTACTTAGTGCAATTCTTTTCATCTTTTATTACTTGACAAAGGACAAATAAAATGACAATGTGCAGATTACTGGCGAGTCATTTACCAATTCACTCAGATCAATCTCAACCTTTGTATTTTCATCTTCTCTTCTTGCTTTTCTTCTTTTTCTTTCATCCTCTTTTCTTCAATTTCCGTCTTCACAATGTTTTTTTGTCTTCCGAATCTTCCTCTTCTTCTTTTCCTTTTTTTCTCGTATCCCATTCTTTTCATATTTCTCTCCGATATCCTTTTTATTCTTTTTCGTTTTCGTTTTATCTTCTTATTGATACTACTTCATTGTGTTTTTGTTTTTCTTCACTCCTTTGTATTACATTTTCTTCTCCCCCCCCCCATATTCCTTTTCTTGATATTACCTGTAAAGAAATAGCATAGTTTACAATACATCTTGAAATAAAAATATATTATGTTTACGCCCTTTCACATTTGTATACACGCTTAAAACCAATCAGTATCAAATGAAGTGCCTTCGAGACAGTAATATTTTTTTTATTTTTACCTTTTTCTGTTAGTATCAGGGACGTGTTTAGTTCATACTCTCCAATTTTCATATGTCGGAAAGATTTACAAAGTTATTATCCCAGAAGTTATGCATTATAGAGTGCCTCAAACCTGTTATCAGCTAAAGTTTGAAAAAAAAAAATATTTTGAATTTCAATTAAACCCATGATATTGCTTTACTAGGGCAAAATGTGGTAAGGTGGTCTATTACTTATAGATAGTATTTTATAGTTTGAGAGTAATTAAGATTATTTCATGTACGATAGAAAAGAAATTTTATTACAAATTTGCATGTTCAAAGTATTGTGTATTTTAATTTTATACTAATGATAGATCTTTTTAAAATAAAGTGATTTTTCTGAGAAAGCTTGTTCCTTTTTGATGCGTGTATTCGGGGACTTTCTAGACTCTACAAATGATATAAATTTATTAAAAAGCTGATGACGGTTGTAAGTATAATGATGGTAATGGTGGGGATGATTTTGATGATTGTGATAATAATGATGATGAAGATGATGATGATGATGATAATGATGATGTTGTTGGTGTTGATGATGATGAGGATGATAGTGGTGACGATATTGATGATGATGATGGTAAATTGTGTTGATTTTGACTACGATGATGACAGGTGGTGGTGGTGATAATAATGATGGTGGTAAGGATAGTAGAAAGGGCCTCGCGTAGTAAGCCCCCATTTCCCATTTTTCTTTCTATTGCCTTGTTTTCGCGCCATGTATCTTTGGAGCCCGAGGGATTTTCCCCTCCCTCGGTATACGCTACCGGATGATACTGATGATGCGTTGTTCCGCCGCACACTACATGATCCGACTATGGCGTGATTCTTTAACAGATCCCATATTGCATTAAATGCGAAAATTCCAAGTAAAAGCAAAATCATTCCATAAACAAGTTCGGCGGGATGGTAGAAATGGTTACACTTCGTAATTCCGAAGGTTCGTAATTCCGAAACACGTAAATTGCCTATACCTCGATGTTAATCCGAAAACGTAAAAGGGTTCGTTAATGCGAACATTTGTGGCGTTATTCCAAAGGTTCGATAATCCGAAAACGAAATAAGATTCGATGTTCCGAAGGTACGTTAGTCCGAAAACGAAATAAGGTTCGTTGTTCCGAAGGTTCGTTAGTCCGAAAACGAAATAAGGTCCGTTAATCATTACGTTTTCGGACTAACGAACCTTCGGAATTACAAACCTCATTTCGTTTTTCGGATTAACGAACCTTCGGAATTACGAACCTCACTTTGTTTTCGGACTATCGAACCTTCGGAATTACGAACCTCATATCGTTTTTGGACTTACGAACCTTCGGAATTACGATCTTTCGGAAATACGAACCTTCGGAATAACGAACCTTCGGAATAACGAAGCTTCGGAATTACGAATATATGCGGGTAGAAATATATACTAAAATCACAATTCTACATGTTCCACAAGCCTTGTGGTAGGAGTCGAGTCCAAATCAACTCAAGAAGCAGCTTATGATGACGCCGTTACAATTTATGCATGAACTCTCCTGCTGGAAAACAAACTGCATCACCAAAAAAACAGTTAAAGAAAGGAATTGAAATGGCTTTTATTCCTACAGTGATGCTCGAAATAAATCGGTTATTGTATTCATACCACTATTTAGAACTTTGATCGCTGAGATTTGGGTTGGAATGTTCACGTGAAATGCTTTACGATTTCTTTGAATTTGGATCGCCACCGATCGTGTAGTGTGCGCCAGGGTTTTAACGACGACGAAGATGATGGTGATTATGATAATGATGATGACGATGATGAGGATGATGATGATGGTGGTGATGGTGGTGATGATGATGATGATGATGATGATAATAATGGAATAGATTGCGATAATGATGTAAGGATATGAATACGAAATTATGTAAAATAAAAACTTGACTAATAATGGAATAAAGAGATGTTGAAGGAAAAATTGAAATGTGGAGGATCGCGATATGAAAAAAATTACAAGAAAGGGAAAGCGAGTGATAGCGAGGAATCATATCTCACGATAATCATGGTGGGGCATTAAAAATGGGCACTTCCTCGTGAGAAAAAAAATATAAATTCACTTGTTAAATAATAACGAAAGGTCAATCATTATGATAGCCCTAAATACTTAGATATGTGGCATAGAGGAAGATGACAAACACTTTCTTCGACAAATAAAATCAACATACAACCTGAATGGATGGATGGAAAGTGCAACACTGTACCATGGTCCTGTGAGTAGGCATGCTAACTTGCAGTCAGCTTCATTTTGTAACGAACCCCTTTTTTCTGTTCTTTTTTTTGCATGTCAAATATTTCCTATAACAAAATTAACTTCATTAAGTAGCAAAATCCCCTCTTTCTTTTTTTTTTTTTTTTTTTTGCTTGTCACATTTAATCAAGCACCCCTGTCTGATACAAATCGTTCCCAGGATCCTGCACTGTAAACCGCATTTAAGGAGCAATTTTGCACAATTTGAAAACATTATTGGATTATGCCACCACTGGCAATCAGTTTAATTTTCTTTCCAATAATGAAGTACATCAGCATACTCTCGAACCTGTGACCTTCCCGTTAAAAAAACATCAGATTATATTTTAACGATGTGCCAGCCGTTTTGTGTTTGTTTTATTTATACATTCAATAAACAAAATACATGCATGTTTAAAAGTATATACATAACACTGATTTAAAACATTAAGAATATAGTCGTGATACATAATTGATTAACAAAAATAAACAAACAAGGATGTAAAGTATATATTTTTCTTAAAAGAAATATGTTATAATAAATGAATGTAACAGACCGCCGCCATCGCAGGCGGTTAGGCTTGAAATAAAGAAATTCTTGACATAAATTATTTATAATACTGATCAAGTGGTTGCAATGCTGGTGCGCGTGAGGTAGACAACAGTTGAGTGAAATAAATTCGACTAGTTATTTGAGAAATATGCTTATTTAAGAATATAAAATACATGCGATTATAATGCTGGTTCTGTTATGAGTTACTTTCAAAGAGTTGAACAATATTGAATAATGTCTGAAAGATTATTCCAAAGGTCTGTTATTGAGATGATGATAGTTTGGTTTGTTTTCATTCGGTCCAATGCCAATTCGTCCAATTGCCAACTCGTCTGCTAACATTTGGCCTACCAGCAGTTCGTCCAATATCCACATGCTTTATTTGCCCTTTCGTCTACTCACGTTTTTGTCTAATAACCATTTGGTCCAATAGCCATTTAGTCTATATACCATTTGGTCTAATTATACTCGGTGTTAATTGGGCAAAATGAATGAAAGTGAATGCATATTACACCAACTGGTTATGAGACGAACTGGTGATTAGACGAAGTAATGATTGGACCAAATGGTTGTTAGACGAAATGTTGTTGGACGGAATGGCATTAGGCTTAATGGAGGTAGACCATTTGATGAGCGGACGAGTTGGCAGAAGACGAATTCGAATTGGCAGTGTACCGATAGTATAAAAATAAACGTTTCCACTTTGCTGATATCCCTTTTTAGCAATCTAACAAATCAGAACACTCAGTAAACACTAATCCATTTTTTTTCACAGTTTAATTTCCTTCAATCGAGGAGAGTGTACAGATTCATCTTGTTTTGTTTTTCTTTCTTTTTTAAACCCATTTTTATAAATGGATTTTTCAATTGATTTATGATAAATTGATCACAGAAAATATTGGGCTTTTAAAATATGTTATTTTCCTGAGATATCCGTAAACCAGTTTCACAAAAAAATAGTATTTCACATCAAATTACAAGAAAAATGTACACACTTAAAATGTTGGGCAACATACTGACTAATGTGTTGGGTATAATGTATGTTGATTAAAAAAGTATATTATTATCATATTGAGCAAATTTATTACCCAATTATTAATTTCTATTACCCAATTTGGACAGATTTTAACCAATAGTTGTGTAGACAGTATGTTGCCCAGTGATGGTTAAAATTTTGCTCTTTTTTAAAGAGTGTATTGTCCGCCTACTGCTGAATACTAATTGACATAAAATATGCTGGAAATCTCGATCGAAATATATTTTTGTTTGTAAATCTTGGTACGCCCTTATTGAATAAGATACAATGTACTTAAAATCGATTGAAAATGCTAATATTTATTTTTTCCACCATATAGCAGCCATAAGTCAAGACGATGCTGGATAGCGTATATATACATTTCGAGGTGTACCCGATGCATTGCTGGTTGTCAGAGGCAGTAGAATAATAGTCGGAGCACACACAAATCAAATAAAGAGAAATCCATATTGTAAGTTCGGCGTAACTGTATATTTCCTAAAATTTAATTTCTCATTATAGGGCCAATAGACATGAAGGCAGGGGCGGATTCAGCATTCTATAATAGGGGAAGGTGAGGGAGAAATTATTCTATTTTGAAAAAAGGGAAAGCAAATTTCTAAGGCAACAATAGTCAAAACTGACTAGTTTTCCCTATTCAAAATAACAACAACAACGAAGGAAGGGAAATTTCATCCACACTTTTCCCAATCGCCTCCGTGAAGAGCCAAAAGCCGAGTGTGTGGATTGGTAGGCAAATAAAGACTGAAGTTAAAGTACTTGTTAGCTTTATTTAAACAAAGAAGTTATGTATTCCATTATACATTATAATTAATCCTACAGAAAAATAATCAGAACAAGTACGACGCGCGTGACCTGAATTAGATGGAATTCGATACGAATCTCGCTAAACAAGTAATGCGAACGCGTACCGCGAACTGAAAGTTTTTCGTATTAGGACCGGAAATTTTGAACTGCTTGTTATTATGAAAATTAAGACTGTTCAAAGGCACACAAAAATTAATGAATACGCGGAGCACTAGCTAAGACATTTTTTGCGCCATGAAATCTTCATCAAGGCTATGAACAAATATCTTCATAATTTTTATGTACACTATCCTTAAAGTTTTACTTTTTCAACTTGATTTTTGCCTGTACCTTCCCTAGCAGTAAAAAGAAATGGTAAAATTCATACGACAAACAAAAGCAAATCAGGGAGCAGATTGTACTTATTACATGAAACCTTACCATTTCTTGCGACATGTTTTTCAAGACACCTTTAGACAAAATAACATACCTAAACTGAAGAACATTGTTACGCAATTTCATGAAAAAGGGAAATGATTAGTCAATGGAACTGATAAAGACGTCTTGCGGACGGACTCAAGTCGCCAATTGCATGCAATATGGAAAACAACATCATCGTTAGGTTGTCTTGCTTCCTCTGTAAAACTCCCATGGCACCGCTCCTTAATCCAGACGTATTTTGTTCACGTGTCTTGAGGGGAATGGATTCCAAGGCAAGTATATACTTGCTTTTGAACCCAGTCCCCTCAAGTCGACATTTGGACAATTTGATCCCAGCTATGTATCATGCCAGTCTTCAGATTGGTAAAGAAATCAATATCAAAAAAGATAATATAACATTAAAATACTTGACAATTACATTTTCTTTTTCCAAAAAAAAAAAAATCTAGGCCTAATGATGCTAATCGTTGGATTTTTATCAAAACAATTTTCAAGTATATAATGAAATCTGTGAGATATCGGAATCGTCACGCTTATTTATCTTCCTATATATTATTTGTCGGGCTTCCTTCGTCGTGATCATGTAGATGATGGGTCGAATCCAGCTCGCTGCCGGTCCAAAGGCGTCAAGGAAATCCGCAGTCCCGAAGACATCTTGGAATGTCAGAAACATTATCCAAGGTAACCAGCAGATATAGAACGGGAACGTCAAAAGAACCACCGTTGTCACGCTTTTATTGTACGATGGGCGAGAAACAGAAGGAACTGGAGCCAGGCTATCCGGCCGCGTCGAGGTTACTACCGCAGCGATGGCGCGTGACTGGCGGTAAGCGACGCGAAGCAGAGCGAGGTTTGTCAGCGTCATTATAACAAGCGTGCTAAATATCGGTATCACTATAAACAGTGCCATAAAAAGGTCCTTCCACGTCTCCGCTGCAAAGGTCCATGTCTCTTTAATGCAGTTCCTGATGAAGATGTCTGCGAAACCGAACCCCGGAAAAGGGAAGATAGAAGCCACATGCGATGACGAAGAAGCAGAAGGAGACGGATAGAGTGATCACAACCCGACGAAGTGTGATGAGCGACGGGTAGCGAAGCGGTCGAGTGATCATCACGTAGCGGTCCCAGCAGATTAAGCAAACGCTACCTAGGATGGACAGTGCAGTGACGCGGTGGAAATACGGCAAGAATTTATTGATGATGCTACAGGTGCGGGCGTCGTTGAACCAAAACCAAAATACGGACCAGCTATTCCAGAACAGTCCCATCGCCATGTCGGCCCATGTTAACACACAGTGAAGCAATCGGGAAGTATCGTGAATATCGCGTTGAACTTTTATTATGACTAGAAGGATCGAGTTTAGCACGGTAGATAGAGCAAAATTGACGAAGAAGGAAGAAATCAATACAAAGTTCTTCTTTTCATTTGTAAGGTTCGCAGGGAACCTATCTGCCATCAGTGTCGGCACGAGAGTTCTGTTTTCCATGATCAGGCTAAACATGAAAGATCACACGAAATAATCTGGTATCGCACAATGAGAGAGAAAAATACGTGAAAGTAAATAGCTATCATTTATAAATTATTACAGTCATGGTATTCAGGATTCTCGCAGAAAGAAATGAATTATTTTTGTCTTACTGATCACATGCAGCTGGAGCATTTGTTTCACAGAATGAACGGGAAATCTCAACTCCGGTTTCGTTCCTGTTTGCGAAATCGAAAAGACAAGTATATAGCGTCAAGTGCAGAGCATATTTATTAATCTTGGATGGAAAGGATGGCGACACAGCCAGGTGAATCACGTGTGAGACTTGATAGCATATATACAGCAGGTCAATATTCATTGCTGGAATTTCTAAAACTATATTAATATTCTTAGCGAAACGCGATCGTAAAACGCATGCGTCGCAACCGCCAATGCTTATGTAAATCGCGCCCATATTATGCTATGCTTTGCTGGTAGTCATGAAAATGTCATCATGATTTGTCTGTATCTGTCTCAAAGTGAGTGGATATTAATGTGGACATTCTTCGCATTCTTCGCGTTGTGGCCCAGTGGATTAGTCTTCGGACTTTGAAACAGAGGGTCGTGGGTTCGAATCCCAGCCATGGCGTAATTTCCTTCAGCAAGAAAATTTATCCACATTGTGCTGCACTCGACCCAGGTGAGGTGAATAGGTACCAGGTAGGATTTTTCCTTGAACGCTTTAGCGCCTATTAATATGGCGGCTCAGCTACAGCCGGGTAATAATATGATACCAATTCTCAAAGCGCAGTTGAGTATATGCACATAGTAGCTGCGCTATATAAATGGACCTATTATTATTATGTAACTTGATTTCTTCTTTATCAGCTTTGGCAACTTTCTTCGACAATTTTGTTTGGATAATATGCAGAAGAGTGAACAAAAATTATAGTTCGAAGGACAATTAATGTTAGAGAATTTATACTAACCGTGATGATAATGACTATGACGATGATGATGATGGCGATGTCGATGAAAAACACAATTCTTATAATATGTTAACAATACATCTTCTACTAAAACTATTAGATGCCTAGCATGCATGCAGGGTTTTCTTTTGGATCCGCTCCCTTTTACTCTATACCTCAATGATTAAATGATAGTTTGAAATTTATATCATTTCCTTTTTTCTCTCTCCGAACATGATCCTCATATTCTTCTTAATAAAAAAATTAATTAATTAATGTACAAGACTGGATAAGAGTTAACTAGTCATCATTATATGTTAACAAAACACATTTTCAGGCCCTGTATATATTTACTGGAAAGTTTTCCTGCAAGTTCAATATATTAACTTTCTTGTGATCTTTGTGGATAAAGATTTGGCTTAGAAATATCTTACAGACTAGTTATGTAGATTAGTATCATTGGCGTTATTAAAAAAAATAAAGCACATGTTTCCAGATTTTATTATCGTTCTATATAACCTCTTATAACAATAATAATAGCGCAATCTATCTAGAAACTACTATTCTTTTCCGAGGCGCGATGTTATAGGCGCGATGCTTTAGCTCGAGCTGCCTTTCAGCGCTCATGCATTCAAGGAATTAGTCCTGTTGGGTACCCATTCACCTCACCTGGGTTGAGTGCAACACACAGTGAATAAATTTCTTGCTGAAGGAAATTACGCCCTGGCTGGGATTCGAACCCACGACCCTCTGTTTCAAAGTCAGAAGACCATTTTATTTATTCATTTATTTCGTTTTATTTATACAGGGTAACCCCATCAGTAGTCTTGTACTGTTTTCCAGAGGCCCTGTAAACAAGTATTTACAATACAACAAACAAGCAAATTACATAAGAAAAAAACAAACAGAAGTGAATACATGGAAAAAAGATGATGGTACATAAGTACAATGTAGGGAAGTAACGTTAATTCATCTAGATTTTAATCAGCATTACAATACAGGAAAAACAACCCCTTTCCCCTAAAATTCAATTATTTAAATTCAGGTAAATCAATGTGATTGCTAATAAATGTGAATAATATATACAGCAATTTACTTGTGGAAACGAAAACATGCAAATCATCAATTATTTTCTATGAAATTAAGAGAGAAACTCATAATTATTTCATATATGACAATCTTTAACATGTGTTGCATGTATTTAAGATAATACATACACAATAAAAAAAGTCTATATCTCTGCTTCACATAGTGATCTCTGCATGTTATGGGGGGCTATTTCCTAGAAGAGCACCACTTCAAGTACTGGGAATAAAAGGCATTCTTACTAGTAGCACTTCTCACTATGGGGGTAAGCTATTCCAAAGTAAAGCACCATCGAATGATAGTGCACGTCACACCATAATTCTCTGAACTTCTTGTACTATATCTGTGAATGGACTATGACTGGATAATGAAAACATATTATTCAAATATAATGGTGCACTGTTATTCATAATATCAAACATTAATTTACTTTTCTGGAACTCCCATCTATTTTCCATATTAATCCATTTTAGAGTACGGAACATTTCGGAGGTAGGAGTGAACATGTTTGCTTTGAGTACGATTCTTGCCATCTGCTTATGTTGCTTTATTAGGATGTCTTTTGTTCCTTTAGTGCAATTACTCCTCTATGACGTACAATAGTCATAATATGGAAGAATAAGAGAATTGGCAAGAAGTTTGCCACTATCTATGGTAAGATACTTCCTAACTATGCGCAGTAGGGCTAATCTTGAACCAATTATGTTTGAGATGTTCTTCCCATGATCCTGCCAAGTCAGGTGCTGGTCCAACCAAACTCCCAAATATTTTACACTTTTTCCTGTTTAATAGAGACATTGGAAACATTGATTTTAATTGGTGAGTTTTGCGATTTTGATAGTTTTTGCGGTGTTCCAAAGATCATAAAGCATGTTTTTTCAGTATTCAGGGTGAAGTAGTTTCTTTCTAACCACTTCCTAACCAGATCCAAATCATGATTAAGGTATGTCCCTTGGATTGGTAGCACTGTACATCAGAGCAGTTTCATCTGCGTTCATTACGATTTTACCATGCTCAATAACAGACGGAAGGTCATTCATGAAAATAGAGAAAAGAAGGGGACCCAATATTGATCCTTGGGGCACTCCCGACTTTAACCTTAGTACGTCAGAAGTTTTTCCAGCCAAAGACGTAAATTTCGTCCGGCATTTAAGGTAAGAGGTGAACCATGATAAGGCATGGCCCCTTATACCATACGAATGTAACTTATCTAATAAAAGGGCATGATCAACCGAGTCGAATGCCTTTCCTATATCAAGAAAGACAATTCCAGTTAACATACCCCCCTGTCCATGCTTGTTAATATGTTATTACTCAGATAAGCAAGAACTGTATTTGTTGAGTAACCTTTCCTAAATTCCGATTGGTGAGAGGAGAGCAAATCATTATTTGACATATAGTCATGCATTTGTGTGTTTAACAGACTTTTCCAAGATTTTCATGATGGTAGGTATGACAGATATGGGGCGATAATTGTTAACATTTTCCTTATTGCCGCCCTTGTGAACGGGAGTAACTCGGCCCTGTTTCCATTCAGCTGGAATATGGCTGGTTTTGAGTGAGAGGTTGCACAGGTAAGTAATATGTTTACAAATAACAGGTACCGCCAATTTGATAAGGCGTGCACCAAGACCCTCTATCAGTAATCTCGTCAAAATTTAAATTCAGTTTGGATAGTATCCCCCGAAATTGAAGGGATCATAGGTTCAACAGAGGGAAGGATGGCAGCAAGCTTACTACCAACAGTATAGTGAAATATTCATTAGTATCATTTACATCTAGGTTCCGAATATTGAAATAGTTTGATTGGATTTTCAATCTTCAATTATTTTGTCTACATTGAAACTAGAGTTTACTTATTTTTATTTATTTATTTATTTACTAATTCACTGGGCCACAACGCTACACGGGTGTGTACATGTATATTTTACAAATAGAATCTTAGCGTGGGGAAAACTCCTATAAGATTCACAGTAGAATAGATTTTTCACATAAACGAATCCTCGGAATAATTCATGATGTTCATTTCTATATCTCGCCTTTCGGGATTTTCAGCTATCAAAAAATGTACTGCCCTCTCCTCTTCCGGCTATTTTCACAAGAAATTATGAAATACACTAGTATCCCACTAGGCAATTTGATTGATATCATTCTCCGCTCATGCAGACATCCCTTGCGCCCAAATCGGTAGCATTTACGGGAACTTAGTACTGGAATGAATTTCGCTTATTTGTTAAAGGACAAGCCAACCTCAACAAAAATGATTTGAATAAAAAGAGAAAAATGCAACAAGCACAACACTGAAAATTTAATCAAAATCGGATGTTAAATAAAAAGTTATGAAATTTAAAGTATATATATATATATATTCGTCTTTTTTAATAGACCTCCTTTTCAAATTGATGTTTTTAGAAATTTCATTTAATCTCAGGGGCACTAAAGCTTTGCATCTTTTTGCCTCTTTTTTTTAGTGTCTCATTTCTTCATCATGTGTTATCAAGCTATTGGTATTTGTACGTGTATCTAAGATATATTGCCAATTTACTTCAGTTTTTTTATGTACCATTATTCTTGTTTTGTTTTTTATTGTATTTTAATTGTTCATTTGAAACATGAAAAATAGAAACGCTTGAACTGAACTGATGATGATGATGATGATATTGAGGTTCCATGAACATTTGCTTCAGTGACAACTGCTCTGCTTTTAATTCCACTTACTATTCGAATAAATAACTTCATCCCTGGATTTAACACCATATCCTACCCTAACACTAATCCTAAACCTATACATGCAATTGTAACAATAACCTAAATCCGTAGCAATTATTGTTGCAGGCGCAAATGTCGTATCGCCGATATGGTAAATGATAAGACAATAATCATGATCATAGCATAATGATGGTAATAATGATATTTACAAAATAATAGTGAGGACGGTGTCGATTATGATGAGGAAAATGACTCAAAGAATAGTTAGAGCTCTATGATTAGATAGACGACTCGGTGCTTTATTCGAAAAAAAAATCAGAACGAAGCATAGGTGTACACATCACATCAGCGATGGCATTAGTACTGAATAAACAAGATAATCTCGTCGGATTCATAGCCAAGGGCGTTTCATAGTTTCAAAGGCACCGAGTTTGGGTAATTATACTAATGCAGGAACAAAATAATGTGTTATTTGTTTTAACTTGAGCTTGTGTCCTTTTTATAAAGACCCCCTCCCCCGTAAAACCGCGCATGACATCCTCCTCCCTATACATGTATAACACTTGTTCCTCTTCTTTCTTTTTTTTTCTTCTCCTCCTAGTTCTTCTTCTTTGTCTTCGTCATCTTCTTTTTTTCTCCTCTACTTCTTCCTCTTCTTATTTTCTTTACACCTCTTTTTCTTCTCTCCCCCTTCTTCATCCTCCTCCTACTTCTCCTCCTCTTCCTCTTCTTCTCCTCCTCTTCTTGTTCTACTTCTTATTTTACTTTTACTTCTTCTCCTTCATCATCTACTTTTTCCACCTCTACTACTACTACCAGGAGGGGATCAAGGATTTTTCAAAGGGGGGCACATTTTCCCGAGGAAAAATTTGACAATAAAAAAAAAAGTTGACAAGCATTCTTCACTTTCAAAGGGGGGGCACACTTTTGTTTTAACCGCCAGTGACTACTATTACTACCTCCTCCTCCTTTTTTTCTTCTTTTTCTTTTTCTTCTTTCTTCTTTTCTTTCTTCTCCTTATTTCTTCTTTATTCTTCCTCTTCTTCTTTTTTTTCTTCTTCTTCTTTCTTCTTTTTCCTTCTTCTTTTTTCTTCTTCTTCATTTTCTTCTTCTTCTTCATTTTCTTCTTTCTTCTTCTTCTTCTCCCCCCCTTTTATCCATCCCTCTCATGATAACACTATTGGTTAATTCGTGTTTTTTGTCATTCTGCAAAGTTTGTGTTCTGTCAATATATATGAATATAAATAATGACTGAAGCTTTCAAAATACTTTTTTTTTCTAAATCTTTTAGCAATCTCAAATTCATATTTGTTTTCTAATTTGTTTCACGAAATCAACTCTCCTAGGGTATACTTCCATTATTTCGAACTGCGTTTATTGAAAATTAAGAAAAACAAGTCCAGCAACCTAAAATCAGAGAACGTGTTATTGCCTCTCGATTTTTTTTTTATTGAGGTATTTTTCAGTTCAAATTCCACTGAAATATATACAATATTGATTGTATGAATATTGGATGCCTAGTTTGTTCGAGAACCTCAATAGATAAATTCTATTGCCGTAAATAACGAAATAAAAATGCAATCATCTTTCCTTGATAAAGCAATGCACCTAGAAATTTAGAAATGTTTTATCAATTACGCATTGATTAAATATTTATAAAGTTCAATGATGTGGGGTTATCAAAACATTATTTTACGTTACGTAGTCTAATGTTGTTTTTTCATTATTTTGCACTTACTCGTACTTTCTTGTCTTGAGCTACCTCCCCCCCCCCCCCCCCCCTCTCCCTCCACTCTCTCTCTCTCTCTCTCTCGCATTCTCTCATTCTATATCTCCCTCTCTCATTTCATCTACATAATCATCCTCACTCTCCTTTTCACTATAGCTCTTTTCTCTCTCTTTTTCTCTATCCTTTCTCTCTATCTATCCCCTGTCATCCTTTATCTTCATCATCCTTATCTTCGCTTGTCTTCCTATCTTTCCCATTCTCCCTTCCCTTTTTCCTTTGATGTAATCATACATCTCTTTCTCATTCTTTTTCTTTAAAATCATCCCGACGTATAGCTCCTTTTCATTTCGAACGCTATTCTTATTGATTGAATCATGGACCTATTTATAGGTCCATGATTGAATAGTCGGGTTCAGCAAGATATATTATGAAACATAATTCACAAAAACTACGATATATCGCACTTAAAAGTTTGAAATGGATACTTTAGTATTTTCGATTTCTTTACGATTACTAACGCACAAAAGGTTTTCATATATAGTGGAGACGCGTCGCAATGAGCTCCTGTCTTTACCAAATAATACATTTTTTAGCGATGGAGCTACCAAGGTTAGCATTCAAAAGTCATCAGAAAAGTCATCCGTCATCAGAAAATCATGAATTCGAGGATAAATCTTGGCATTTTCTTTGCATGATAGTCAATAATACTCTATTGTTAGTGTAAGACTGCAGAGTAAAAAAAAACACGTATCATTGAGGATTTCGTTTCCTCCTCATTTTCTTATCCTTTCCTTGGCAAGTTAGAGAAAAGAAGAATACACCGCTTTGCCTTATAGTTAGACCTATATTAATCTACTAGAAAAGGACCTTGACTTTGGCGATGATTGAAAATGCAGTCAATATTGAAATTGTGAATATCATGAAACTGAGAATTACTTAGCACAGCCCAGACGCACTTTTTATTATTGATCAACCATTTCAGATTTCTATAGGAATTGTCAAACAAGTTCTTATCTCTTTCCTTGATTTATCAAAGTCTAAAGGAATTTTTTTCGAGTGAACTATCTGGTAAAAATGAGAGACCGATCATTGAAGAAATATCTGACGAACAATTTCTCAAAAGCCATATCTACAAAAATCGATCGCTTTAGACAGAATTACCACATATAACTCTATGCATATTGTATTATTCAGGGATATTTGTACAAAATCTCTGACGATATAACTTTGATCGACTAACAATCCTACGTATAACATTTTGTGTGAGACCACGTTTTAACTAGGCAAGAGATATCTTTAGAGGGAAGCTCCGGGCTGAAAATATTATTTAAACAGAAAAAGATTAATAAAAGACCGAGAAAGGTATATTTTGCGTGTGTAGGTATCCCACTCACAACCTAGTCTTTAGCTTTTTGAAGTAATCTTTTTTCTCACACTCACAAAAAAGAAGAGTAAAAATCTTACCCAACATTGGGTACAAATTGAACAAGCATGTTTGCTGTGTATTTTTTTTCTCCAATATTGGGCAAAATGCAAGTTTAAAGGGTGAATTTCAACGCAACAGTGCGTAAGGTTTGCTAAGTATTTGTTATCGTTTTACCCTGCAAACATAAATGTTTCCATTTTACCTAATATTTGGTAACTTTTTTTAGAGTGCACCAAACAAGTTTGAACATAGTATAAATTGAATTCATCATCATGAATTCAAAACGTGTCAAATAAAAGTACACTGTAATTACAAAACTAGGTATGAACTACACTTTCATTTGATAGATTTATCAGATGAATTGATCAGATATCAGGCTTCAAGAAACTGCACTTACTACTATGATATCAGGGAGAAAAATAAAAAAATCTTCAAAAAACAAAGGCCATGTTTAAATTCAAAATCATATACTGTTTTTTATTTCAATGAGATGATTATTATTTTGATGAAAATCAGATGAAAATGAAAAAAACAGATATCAACTTTCGATTCTCCAAAAATCTTGTACTGTTTTATTAATTGAAAATAAATTTTAAAAAAGTTACGAGAGAAGATATTTAATATTCATAATCCCTAAACCACTCCCCACACACACAAAGTCCCCCCAACACCCATACACACTCTCTCTCGCACACACACACACACAAACACATCCTCTCTTTCACACATACACACACCCTCACTTGCTCTCATCTTTCTCCCACGCATTAGCACACTCTCTCTCTTTCCCGCACACACACACATACACACACACCCACCTCATCCACCTGCACCTCACATGCACTCACCCACACATCTCAGCCTAGACAAAGATCCACCCTATCAAATGCATCTCATCCATCCGCATGCAGCAAATAAGGGTCATAACGTATTATAATCTCGAAAATAGATGTGAATTCAAAAAATTGAACTATTAACTGGATAGCCATATTTATCATGTTTATATGATCTCAATTCTGTGCCAGGATAATTGGACATCAAACATCATGTGCCGCGCATGTTTCAGAACCTGAGAAAGAGATGAACGGCATGGGCACCCTTGGTAATTAGAGAACAAAAACTAAAAACAATTTATGAGAAATATTTTTTTTAATCATATGTTTTCGTTTGGTATGCGACATAGTGCAGAATTCCTGAATTAAGACACGGCAAGCAGAAGCTAAGCATTACTGTTAATGTTAAACTGCAACACAAACAGGTAAATTCTGTTGGTCTAAAATTTTCACCTATTTCTAAACTAGGTTTCCTTTGTAAATGAAACATGAATTGGGCGCAATTTGATCACCGATTGCATGTCTGGATTCTAAATTCATGAGTTATAATGAATTTTACTAAACATCAACCTGTGTTAATGTTAATAAACTATAATTATTATTTACCCTGACATGTATACAGTTTCACTATTTTTTTCATCTCACAAACTCCATTTTCTTTGTAAACGTTATGCAGAACGCACAGGTGATCGGGCGCGTTGTCCGTATGGAGTTATGAATAAATCATCAATAATCATTTATCATTGCAGTATTTCGAGAGATGTACATGGTATTAAAATACATCAGTATTCTTTGATTTATTTAGAAATATTCATTCGGTTCTGAGAGAGAATGGCATCATAAAGAGAAGCAATTTCATCGAGTAATTCATATTTGAAGAGATATAAATAACATAGGCAGAATAAGTAACTTTTAACCACTCTGCAGCGGCTAATCAGATGGATTTATCATCGAGAGAGATCAAAGAAGATTCGGCTATAATATTCATTAAAAGGGATTAGTCACAAATAATTATTCTTTTGGTGAATTATTTGTCCGGCTAAGAATACTAGTCGAAATTTAGTAAAAACATTGTTAGATTATAAGCAATTATTTTGTTAATTTGACTATTTTGGGGGATTTGATCGATAAGACACAGTTTATATAGAAAATTGATTTCATTGAGCAATCATTAATTTTAAGAGTGTGCTCAATGATATTATGTTCAAGAAAACATAGCAAACCTGTATTCGGATGCACTTAAATTATACCCATTCGGTGTATGGACAATTATTGCATACATATCATATTTTTTATTTTGATTTGGCTTAATAGAACTTGGCTGATGTTTCAGAGTGTAAAAAATTCTATTCCATGGTAAAGCTTTATACATGTCTTCATATCATAAATGGTAAATATGCACCTATAAATCGACAGAAGGACTACTAGTGAAATGTTTGGGCTAATAACACAGAAATATAGCTTTAAAATGGTATTGTTGATTTTGTCACTCGAAAGGAAAGAAATCGTTAAAAGGGTAAATGTGAAAAGCCAACGAAACAACGATGGCAGCATTTCCTTCATATTAAGGATCCCTGATATAGGATTTATGGACATACCTTTTAAAGTAATTAGAAGTGGTGTGTTAAATTCAGCGTGCTTAAAGTGGTCTAGGTTTTACAAGCTCAATTGTCTCTGTTGTACTTGTCGGTGCGAAATATATTTTGCGATTATACATTTATGTCTATTAAGTACGAAGTTCCTCAGGGGACCATATTAGGACCTATTCATTTCATGTGATGTATCAATGATATGGATTTGCTTTAACGACTTTAAATTGGGTTTATAAATTATGTTGTAAAGATTTTCCCTTGTTAGAGTGAAACTACTTTTCACGAAACCCAATATGCCTACGGAGGGATGCTCATAAAAGTCACATTGCCCACCCCCCCCCCCCCCTCCTCCATCACAGCTGTGTTTGCTGCAATAATTAGTGGATTGGCATTAGGGATGGGGAATTAATGTTACTTTTTGTGTGTCTCCATCTAGATTGTGCTTTAGGGAAAGTAGCATCCCTCTCGCAAAATTCTAAATTTGACCAGGGTAAATAATTCGATTATGCATTCAATGGCAGATTTAATGGTCATCTTGTATAATTGGGGTCTTCAAATCAGAACCGGATACAGTACAACTTGCACAGCGTATTAAATTCAGCTCATTTTTACACTTCGTTGGAACATGACTGACGTGCCCACTCCAAGCTTAGTCAGCTTACTGTCAAAGACCATACCCCAACAAACCGAGCTGAAGAATGAGATGCTAAGTCCTGATAATTGATCTTCAAGGTTGTTTGAACATGCTTCCGTGGGAAGACAGCAACTGATTTTGGTGAACACAAATTAAAACACAAGGCCGCTCTTTTTATATTCAGATTTGTATCTTGTGTGTGTATAATGAAACGAATATCCCATATCCCAATATCATCGGCTCATTTCCATCCATCAGGTTCCATTGATTGTAACAAGATATTTTTGATTTAGTGTAATCAAACTTTTGATGCCTCGTGAAATTTTATTGATAAATTTAATCAAAAATTTTTGCGTAATTTTACTTGTAAATTTCAAGAATCTAAAAATTCAACCATAAAAATCAAACAGTTTTATCTGAAAGATTTTCACAATAAAAATAAAACAATAGTGAATAGAATTAGTTCTGCATGAATCGATGACAACTGATTTTTCGGCGTAAGATGCTTCCCCCAAAGTCTTTCTGATATATTTTAACTCCCAGAAACTGGTAAACCATCAAACAAATAGATAATATGTCGAAGGAGAAGGGCAAGATAGATTAGGAGCAAAGACCTGCGAAAAATGAGTTCGTTCAACCCACACCGCAGATAGGTTTGACACCATAGGTACTTAGTATGGACCCTCTAGATCACTGCTATCACTACTAGGTAGGTAGTAGTCTCAAATTGTGCTATCACATTTCTTTCTACAGTCAAATTTATGAAACGAATTAAAATAGTAAAAAATTGTGGGAAAAATCAACTAACTTTAAGCGGAAGGTGAAATGTAAGTGACCATATCTCCACTTATATAAATACGTCATTTATGTATCAAAATGTTGCTGGGTGATAGATTTCATGATACAAAAACAGTTCAAAGTGAAATTTATGTAACAAACCTTCAAAATAGGGACACATCCATGGTCAAGTTCAATTTCTATCTTAAGTAGATATGAATAAATTGAGATGATAAAATGATTTGTGTCGTTAAACATGTGGCGCTCTTTTATCAAACTACAGAGGGATTAAATTTGCTTTATTCACAAGTAACTGAATATTTAAAAACATTTTAGTAAAGATTTTACTTCCATTTGGGCTACTATTCCCACTCTTGTAGTCCATTTATTTTGTGAATGAACGCTCCATGAATCAATTGTAATTTCTTTCACTGGCGATATTATCTTGATATAAACCAAATCCAGTGGTGTAATGAGCGAAAACATTCGAGGGGGGCATGGCATGTCGGGCACAATTTATATAAAGCTGTGAGGAATTTAAAAAAAAAATGAGGCATTCAGTTAAATTATTTTTTATAAAGATATTAACATGATATTAAGAAAATGTGATATTATATTTTACTAATTTCCTTTCATTTTCTTCTTCTTTTTTTGTGCTTAATTGTGAAAATTTTGAGGGGTCCGTGGCCCCAAACACTAGGACCTGGGACTGATTTTTTTAAAGGGGTGCTGATGTAAATTTGAAGAACAAAACACAAAAATAAGCAAACGAAAACAGTATTTCTCTGTAAAATAAAGGTCAATTTGGTTACACTTTTTCATTTTTACACATCTTCCAGAACACCTTGGTGCTGTCTATCATGATTGAGAAGTATACACACAGCATCCCGAGTCAGTAGCGGACCGTGACCCGGAGGAGACAAAGCATTGGGGGCACTTTTTTGTTTGTGAACAATGCTGTGCCCCCCCAAGCTTTGTCTCCTCCGGGTCACGGTCCGCCACTGCCCCGAATATCCCCGCATCATTGGGCCATGCCAAACACCCCGTCTATAAGTCAGTTTTCATTATACTGTCATCATCTTCAAGTCATTTCCCCCTCAGAGTTATCGTGATACCCATTTTCCACAATATGATTATTCATATATTTGATCTCCGCCACCTCAATATCAAGTATTAAAATTGTAGATGTTGTATTATAGGTCAAGTGTTGCGACGAACATTTCAATGTAAACAAATTTATATAGGTACCCTAATAATCTTCAGGCGAAGCTTACATTGCAAATACCGACGACCCATTTCAATTTTTAAAAGAATGTTATTGCAATTTTCTTATCAGTATTTCCATTCATTTGAAATAAAAAAATCACTAAAATTGTATCATAAGTTTTCCTACTTTCCTTCTTCTTATGTCCTTGGCGCCACCGTGCAAAATAGGGTTTTTTCTTGTATATTGAATTATCAAACGTATCCCTATCCTTAACCATTATCTTATACATTTTGATACCATGGCATAATAATGCTACCCAAATAATGTAAATAGGTATGGGTGTATATCACAATTATGAAACACCCTACAGGGCCGCGGAAGCGGGGGGGGGGGGGCTGAGGGGCTTCAGCCCCCCCCCACTTTTTTTCCAAAACCGTGTACAAAAACGTAAAAATGACCACATGATTGTGATTTTTTTGCATGCTCAGCCCCCCCCCCCCTTTGAAAACCGTTCCGCGGCCCCTGCCTTAACAGGCATATAACACAAATGAAATAAAGTTATTCGTTGTTTGTATACAAATATCCACTGAAGGATTATTCAATATTCTATGCCGACCCATCTTGTTAGGGTTTATCCTGGGCAATTTTGTTGAGTGGTGTGATTTTTACATCACAAACCCACGCTTCCAGTATATTATGACAAAACCTGATAATGGTACTCATGAAAATTGTTATGGCCATGATATCAGATATATTCATGATTTCATGAATGATAGGGTAAGTTGGGAAATAGATAAATCTCATACACATCATGTATAGTGAAACATTGGCTCAAATTGTGTCACTTTGACTCATTATTGGTTATTTTCAGGGATGGGAGTTTTAATGTACGGTAATTTGCATCGTAACTTAAACAACATCAGAGAAATACCGATAAGAACACTTAAATAACATTCTTCTGAAAATTGAAGTGGGTCGTCAGTACATGTAGTTGCAAAGTAAACTTCATTTGAAGATAATTACAGTATAGCTATATGGATTTTTCACATTAAAATGTTCTTCGTATCATCCATGTCATTGGGCCTATCATACAGCATCTAATAATACCCAAGTCCTTTGGAAGCGCATATAGACATTATTCAGAATTGTTATATGAGCTATACAAGAACTGAGTATTATTATTATTATTATTAATATCTTCATGACAATTTTGTATTGAAGTGGCGGAGATCAACACACATGTTTGGGGGAAATAGATATGACTTGAAAAATTAAAACAAGTTCGGCATTAACATTTTTTACTGTTGAGTAACGAACACTGGCGTATAGATGGGCCCATCATGGACCCCTCCCCCCAAAAAAATGGACTTAAAACAAAGAAGAGGAAAGGGTAAAACAATCATTATTTTCTTAATATTCGGCCTATGTCTTAAAGATATTACGTAGTAAAAACGTCAAGTCAGGCGCTCACTGCCAATGCGCGACCATCATGCATATACAGTACCTACTGTTGTCCATACATCCAAAAAGACATAGGATCACCAGTCGCAGTCTGCTTGGACGTAGCGGGGTTGCAACGAAACCGTTTCGACGCCGCTTGGACCGCTTCTGAGCGCATACTAAACTTGAAGGGAAAACCGCCAACACAACTTAAAACTTAAGCAACAAGCGGTTGCGGGACAGTTTTACACTGCACCCCACCCCAAAAATCGAATTTAGCGCAACGTCCAAAGGATATTCTGTGTGTGAATTTTAACGACTTACCGGGAACTTCTCCCAGTGTACGTCGGGGGGGGGGGGAGGGTATTAGATGTAAATATCATGTACTGATGTATGGTCCTTTTGATCACTTATTCCATTAACACATGATGTGGGACAAAAGCCATATTTCTTCATGTTCTTTTTGTGTACATTTCAAAACAGGTGAGTCGAGGGTTGTTGCTTGGTGTCATACGGTTATAGAGTTTAGGTTTATATAACTCTATGCATACGGTACTCTCTGGACTTATATGGCTCTGTTCATAGGCCAATTTTCGTTATTAACAATAGCATAGTACAATACAATCGGTTTCGGCCCTCAAAAAATGTTCCTAGAAATGTGTATTCATAAAAAACAGGCGTAATGGGCCAAAAATTTGAGGGAGCCAGATATGGCGTATCGGGTAAAAATCAATGAAAAGTTGCAAGTGACTGAAGCGAGCGAGCAAAATTTTTGACATTTTTTTTTATTACAAAAATCAATATAGTGGATAGATTTTGACATAATATTATAAAAAAAAATATATATTTTACTTCACCTTCTCTCTTTCATTTTCTCTTTTTTGGTCGTGTTTTTTTTTGGGGGGGCGGTGATCACCCCCTCCCGCCCCGCCCACATTTGTTCGCCAGTTGTTCAAAAGCAAAAATTAATCATTCACAGTCATGCAGCAATCTATAATGCGCTGGCCAGGAAGAGATGGCGCTCTTCGAAAAGTCCATAGGTATACATCGATGTTTGATGTAAAGGGGGCGTCAAAATAATGGAGAACTATTTTGTCAAAAGACATTAATAAAGTTATTTGGGGAACATCGGTCAAATAGAGTTAGGAAAAGGGTTTAAATGTTTAAACATCCCTTGCATATTCCTTCCTTCAAAAGACCTACACATATTCGGGCTTTTATTTGGCTTGTTTCATTGTAGGGCTAGATTCCTGACTAGATATGGTTGCGGTCCAAGCCCGGGGATCCAAGGGTGATGACATATTCTTTAAAGTATCCCTAGTTTCCTTTTCTTAATTGCCTAAATTAATAAAATTGTTGCAGATGAAACACGATGAAGGCTATACAGATAACGTGAAGAGGAACTTAATTTCATTGCCATTCTTTTAGCCTTACAAGGTAATGCTGGTTTAACTTTCTAAAAGTTTATTCAGTTTTAAAGACTGAGTTTAATTTAACATAGGGCATTTTAAAAGTGTCTGGTTTTATTAGAGTACCATAGTTAACATGATAGTAAGGATTTGGAGTTCTGATGTAAGTTTATTGCAGTTAAATTCAATGAATGCATGTATTCAATCCAGACATTGGAATAAAAGGTGAGAGGGGAAATTAGTGAAACTACTAATGAAATTTAAAAGGGATGGCCTTGCGGGAGCAGGGAGTGACTTTCGCTTTAGCATGGACTAACACGTTTTCCAATTTCCTTTGAAACGACATTCTTCAGTAAATTTACACTGACACCGTATGTTAGACATTTAGGCCCGTATTCTCAAGTCGGGTTTATCTTAGACCCTAGTAACTCTGTGCTAAAATTATGGGAAGCCAAAAGTGTCATTTTTTTTATTAAGTTGTATGTTTCCTGTGTTTACTGTGCTCTTTCCTGATTCATCGATGGTGAAGACAATAATCTTTTTTCTTCTTCCTAGACAACTATGAATGATTTGAGAGACAAATGAGTTCAAATATGATATCTCTGCTGTTAGTGATTTATGTAACAATTGGCTATCCATACTTAAACCACAACTTTAAACCTGGGTTTAAGTTAAACCCGACGTCAGAATGCAGGCATTAGGGCCTTATAACTACGCTTAAAAGATTTTTTCTCACGGTTCATTCCGATTACAATCTTTAGTGGAGTAACATCTAACACGCACTAAAATAGAACAAACCACGTGATCAATAAGTCTGCCAATCGTGAGTTTTTAATGACCCACACAGTTGACACAGCTGGTTTCGTTAGCATACGAGTACTCGGTGTCTCACTCCAAGCACTAACGTGTAGTACGGGCATGTACTATCCTTAATGCCCCCCCCCCCCCTATCAGGCCTTGCCAACAATTCCGTAAGCATATCATCTTTACCTTTTTCATTGACCAACCTGTTTTCCCCCTTCCTAACCCCCTCATTCCAGGTGTCAGTTCTGTTAAAATTCATGTTAAAATCCAGTTCCCGAGCACACATTTGCAGAGGTTCTTAAGCTCCTCATTTCATAGCAAGAATTAGGTGTCGCGAACCCCATGGGCGGGTCCAGGGAGGGGGGCGACGGGGGCCCGGCCCCCTATTGGCGGAGCGAAAAAAGGAAAGAAGGAGAAAAAAAGTAGAAGAGGAAGACAAGTGAATTAAATATGATGAGGGGAAGACTTGGAAAATAAAAAGAATCTTTCATGTCACTATATAAAATTTTCGCTCGCGCTTCGCGCTCGCATTATCAATGTAAGGAAGATCCCCAATTACTTATTCTTTTCATGATTTATAAAACATGAATAAAGTGTCTCGTTCAATAGGTCTAAATCTCGAAATTTTGCGCTCGCACAAATTGTTTAGCTTTGTACTTATTCTGTTTAATTGACAAAAATTGCTTAGAATTTCCATTCTTTAGGTAAAAATGTCAAAAACAATTCAGCTCGCGCTTAGCGCTCGCATTATTTTACCTTTGAATTATGAAACGTGTTCATGGCTAACTGCATGCAGTCTTTAACATGTACCTTTTCCATCAGTTTATTGCTGCTCGCGCTTCGCGTTTGTAGTAATTATTTAGTTGCATAAACATCTTTTTCAGGATAACAAACATTGTCCAGAATGTTCAAATTTTAGGAAAAATACATAAGATTTCCATAAAAATTCAGCTCGCGTTTCGCGCCCGCATTATATAAATAAAGATTATGATATTGTATATTTCATGTTGATTTATAAGAATAAAGCTAAGAAGTGACTACTAGGACCATCCATTAAAAGAAACCAAAAATCATCATAGAGCTGCGGCCGATCAGGAAAAATATGGCTGCAAAAATTCCGCCCCCACCCTATTGGCGAAGGCTGGATCCGCCCCTGCACCCCTATCCTACCATAGTCCGTGTGCCTCACCCCCATCCCGGGGGACGAACTCGTGTATTCAAAACCTACAACCGATCGTTTTTTCAGATAGCGTTTTCTGCCGTTTATTTTATGTAGAGAGAAATTTCCTTGCGCACCCACACCTATCCGCTCTAGCGCGATTATCAAGTTGTTTAGAAATCTGTGCCCTCACCTACATAATGAGCCAATAACACTCAACTGCATTTATTTTCCGAAATTGAATGTTGCATTTTAATCCAGGGGCTTAGGGGGGAAGGGGGCACTCCCCCCCCACAAAAAAAAATCTCGTGGGAAAAAATTGCCTTTTTTAAATGAAAAGTGCCTTTTATTTTTAAAAACATAACACATTTTAGGTTTTTAGGTTAGAAAATCTCAAATTTTTTGGCTTACGCTTCGCGCTCGCATCAATCACTGTTTAGTAAGGAACACATTTTGTTCAAAAGTACCTAGAATGTCCAGTTTTCAGGTTGGAATATCGTGAATTTTCAGCTCGCGCTTCGCGCTCGTATTATTCGATTGGTGAGATATGTATTTTATTAAGGAGCTTCGCTCCTTGATCTTATCAACCAGTCACTGTGATAAATGCAGTCCTTATCAGACCCCTTTTCTGGTCAGTATATTAAAACTATCAGCTCGAGCTTCGCGCTCACGTCAATTCTTTAGTGAAATACACAACTCATTCATGATAACAAAAACTGCTTGGAATTTTTAATTTTAATGTCTTATTGAATGAAATGT
This sequence comes from Lytechinus variegatus, assembly GCF_018143015.1. Lineage (NCBI taxonomy): Eukaryota > Metazoa > Echinodermata > Echinoidea > Temnopleuroida > Toxopneustidae > Lytechinus > Lytechinus variegatus. The sequence goes on from NC_054741.1 coordinate 52,327,790, forward strand.
CAAAAAGTTTGAGCTTGCGATTCGCGCTCGCAACATCTCGCGAGGATACTCATTTAACATAAATAGCGCCATATTGACCAAAGAGCGAGTTTCACAACTGCAGATTTTTTTTCCCAAACAGCTCGCTCGCGGAAAAATAAAGCCTGAATATTATATTCTAACAATCAGTAATCGATTCAATATGGTTTTGCACAACTTAATTAGTATAAAACATACAACTACTTCACGCAGATGATAATTTGATGGTGAAAAATCAGTTTGCACTAAAATGCCAATTTTGACATATAAGTGCCCTTTTGGGGTGTTGCCCCCGCCAAACGAAAATACGTTCAGCCGCCCCTGTTTCAATCCTTCTAAGATTGCTATTCATACACTGCAGAAACATCTACCAAGGACAATGAAATAATGCAAGTAGTGTTGGTCATCTAAATTTTATTTTCGCTCACACTCACCTCAAAAGGATAAAATCCGGGGGGGGGGGGCAGTCAAAATGTATTGCTGTACACATGCGTGACCAAATCATTTCTGTGTGCAAAATAACCCCTGATCAAGTTTTTCGCTGGCTTTATTTGGCCCCCAAACAAGTTGTCGCCAGAATATGACCCCGGGGAAAAAGCTCGTGGAAAATAACATGCCCTAAACACGTTTGGGTAGTCTTTGAAAAAGAAATGTTTGAAAAGGTACCCTAAATACGTTTGACCCCGCGATTGACCATTGACGAGTCTTTCAAAACCAACCTTTTTCTGTGTTTTTGATACCTTTAATGAGTGCACGCGCGGCCGGCGGCCCTCGTCCAAGTCCAAAATTAAAAAAAAAAAAACACCCTTTCAACGCGTTTATGGGGTAACGCTTGTGTACAGCAATATATTTGACTGCCCCCCCCCCCCTCCGGGGGGGGGGGTAAAATCTGCAGCTCGATTGAGACAGTGATTGAACTTCATGCTCATAACTGAACGGTAGTCGCTCACGTCGGTGCCCTTGGAACGATATTTTTTCTGGGGGTGCTGATGAAAATTTGACAAGCCAAAAAAAAGGGGGGTTCACTACAAAATGAAGGTTATTTCCGTCCCCACAAAAAATGAAAAGCAAAAAGAGGGGTTCACTGCAAAATATAGGTACATTTTCTTATATTTCTTCATTTTTTACACCTACCGGAATTCCTTTGGGTGCTGCCTATGGAGATTAATACACGCAGTATCCCCAAGGAAATTTTTTTGGGGTGCTTCAGCATCCCTGCTTCCCAGGGCCATGGCTCACGTTTAGAGGACCATGTTCCCTTCATCGGCCTTCCCACATATTCCTGGTCCCAGAGTAAGCTAAATCGTCGCTATTATCGATTTAAATTGAATAATTCCCATTCGTTTACAAGGGTGGATCTAATGTTGTCCAAAGGGGGAAGGGGGATATTTTATTCGAATTCAAATGCAAAAGTTTATCAATATAAATCCTGACATTGAAGGATCATTATAAAAAATACATAATAAAGGAAACATTAATATAATATAAACATACCATAGTTACAACGATTAGGCAAAAATCATGGGATTCAAATTAAAAAAAATCACAAATTCCCCGATCGACAGTTCGAAGAGCTAAAGCTTTTAATTTTTTTTTTTTTGGGGGGGGGTTAAAGGCTGAAGTTTACCAATTTTTTCTTTTATTTTTCAGAAAATATTTGTCCCTGCTAGTGAATTTTTCGAGGCATGGCACTGTCCTAAAATGGAACTTTTAAGCACTATTTGACACGAAGGAAAATTTTGTAGAGAATACTATACTATATATAGGCCTACCCTATACGCATCTCACTGAATAAATCATGCGAGCGCTAAACATGGTATTTTATATAGTTTTATATCTTAAAAAAACATTCTCTTAGTACTATTTGTTGTCATGAACAGAGCACGTTCTAACTAAACTTCTGATTCCCACTTTAGGATTTTAAGTGCCAATTTTATTCCTACAGGCCGCGGAAACGGGGGGAGGGGGGCTCTCCCACTTTTTTTCTTTAAACCGTATACAAAAAACGTAAAAAATTCGAATCTGATAATGCCTTTTTGCACGATCAGCCCCCCCCAAAAAAAAAAAAAAAAAAAAAACTTTCCTGCGACCCCTGCACGTTTTGGCAAAGGAGGTGGGAGGTGATCTGTGCACCAACCACAGCAATACTACAAGCAGGTGACGTCACAAGGGTGCCACCAATACACCTTTGTACCCCTCTCTCTGTACCGGTTCCTCTCCTCTCTTCGCTTCAACCTGGCCAGTTGACAAGGAGAAGCGGAAACCGGCGTCAATTGTTCGCATGGAATTGAATCAGAGCAGCCGACGAGACTGTGACATTCATACCGCCAAATTTGTTGTAAAACCTTGAGCTCGGTGCTACTGGATTTGATGGTTGCAAACCCCATTCTAAACTGCATCAGCCTGCATCTAACCATTAGTAGCTCCATGATAGTTCCCGGTGATAGATCTGCCCGCATCACCTGTCGACGTAGACAAGATCCAAGTGCAACTTTGGAAGAGTGGTGATGCATTTCGCAGGAGAGTGGATGCTATTTGTTGCGAGGCCTAATGACGATGTTAACCAGTGTTCTGCCATAGTTTCCCATGTTTACCGTTTACCTGTTTGCCTCATTATGATTTGGAGAAAGATACTTATCATCAAGAAACAACAATGAAGAGCCTCAAATTATCAAAGTCTTAGGACCAGATAGTTTGGATAGACATATGAGTCAACGTCAACGGACAGCTGATCACAAACTCCCCCTGATCTTTCGGCCCACTCGCGTGTCGGATTTCGCTGAAGGACTTCAAACCGTTCTGTAGGTTTATTTCTCATTTGCCGGACTGAAGTGCGGACGTAGAGCTAGCTATGCCTTATGGTCATCGTGTATGAAGTGTAATTTATATTTGAAAACATGTCATGATTTTACTGCATGTGTTTGTGGTTGTGTTAGGGACAGATTGTCGATTTTATCCAACTTTGTTAATTTGAAAGGCAGTCAACATGAGTGAACACATTTGCAGGACTTTATTTATCATTGGGATGATACTTGCCTGTTTTGCAATTTATTCTGAGGGAAAATGTCTGCAAGAAATTCCAGGTAAGTCAATGAAATTAACGATCTCACCTTTTACTTACACTCACCATTTATGATTTGTTATAAATCATTACTATGTTTCTATGTTTGTAGAAGGTTGATTAACTTGATTTATTGTAGTATATAACCAAATCCTAATCGGTTCTTCATGTTTATTCTGCAGATGTCTGCCCTCTTTTATTTCATTTTTTCTTTAATTACAGTGTTTCGCCACCATATTTTATCCTTCCAACAATATATAAAATGAAATAATTAACTGAACCTCAAAATAATAGACCAGTATATTATAAAGCCTGATATTCCACAATGTTAATAACTGCACATTTATTTTATTTGATTTTCCGTATTATTGCACAATATTTCTTCTTGATTTGAAGTACACTGTCAGTGTCATGTGTTTGAGCTTCTTATATTTTCAATGAAAATTCATCAAAGAGAACAAAGTAGGGTGTCTTACAGGAAAAAATTATCCTAATTATTAGGAAGTGAATTCAATTGAAAGTAATTTGTCAGACTTCGCACCCTAGAGTAGGAGCATCAGGCTACCAATTACATGGTTATTTCGTCATCCTTATGACAGGAGTGGTCGATCACTGTGTCCATTTCTTGAGGTTTTCCTTGTAAATTTACCTCATTGATTGTTAATATGGAGGCATATCATTTCATTTTGTTTCATTTAGTATTCATAGATTACTTTTAAAATCTATTTTTTTAAAGATCTCACTAGATTTATTCCGTTATCAAAGTCCTGTTTACAGAGATGCCAAGTTCAAAGACCAGCTATGCTGAGTGAGATCACAGACACTGTGTACAATGTATATGGGGATAGGCTGTGATAGTTGCATGAGACAGAGATTTGAGGGGATGAACAAGAGTCCCAAATGCTTGAGTCTCACGCATAATGCGTGAGACTTGGTAGGCAGGTAGCTCTGTGTTTATCAACTTCTTTACCCTATTTTTTTTAAATATCAGTTTCTTTGTATGAATATTTGCACTTCACTTCCCATTCTCTCTTGTTATATTTGAAAAGTTTTCAATTCATTGTTCCCATTTAACAAAACTATTTGGCCTACTGCATCAATTTCCTTCTACCATTTTACCCATAGTATGCTCTCCTTTTACTATTAAATACCTGTCTGGAGCTTTTGATAAGGGGGATTAAAGAGAGTATCAGCTCACACTCAAATCTTTTTGTTATTTTCCCCCCACATGTTTTTTTATTAGACTCATTAGCACCGTACATGGGCTTTTGTGCATTTTTTCATACAACCGGAACCCCTCCCTAATTGCAGTTGAATGATTAATAAAGAAGGAGGAATAGCTTAAAAAAAAACAAACGTTGGATTATAGTAACGTCTGTAATGAAAAACAGAAATCAACCTTTTATCAATTGTCTGAAGTAGATTATCTCCCAGGGAAGAGTTGATAGTCAGCCACCTGTTGGACAGAATAATCTAATTAAGATTTTAAGGCCAGCGCTACATCATCATTTATCTGTACATGTACAATGTACCAGACAAAAGCTCTCATTGTCATTTGCATATTGGAGACTTTAGCATTTAAAGGGGAAGTTCAACATCAAAAAAAATGTGATAATACCAGAAAAAAAATGATCAAAAATATTGGTGAAGGTTTGAGTGAAAGAAATTTTCTTTTGATATACTAAAGGTACCATGAAAACCATTTTTATTTTTTTGAGAAAATCTAGATATGTGGAAAGCCAGACTCCTCAATTACAGGGTCCTTCTCACACATTATAGAGATTGCATTGCGAGGGATTCTCTTTTTCATCATCTGTCTGACTGACATTGACATACGAAGATTATTCAAGGAGCAACTGACAAGATTTTATGAGGTGCTATCCTTCGATTGTGAATAGACCACGGAGAACTGCTCAATTAACACCCTCTCTCCTTAGCCACACATGTGATAGGGATGACAACAGATCCCTGACAAATGTTTTGTGCCTGACCCCACGTTGTCTTTCTGTCTTGTAAGTATGATCTTCACAAGTACATGGATGGCTTTCTTGGCATTATAGGAGCCCCTTCCTTGTGATCAGATTTCAAATTTTGGAAAGGGTTAGACAACAGTTTTGTTCTCTGATAGCAGGCGGCATTAAATCAACATATTTGTCCTGCAAATGCCCTTTATATGTCATTGTAATTCTTTGAATGTTTCATATTCAATAGTCTCTTAAGACTATTTCACTGACACTTACTATCATTTTTTTCTATCATTATTCACACTTCTACTAAAACACCCCAAATCCAGTGTGGATTTCTTATCTTACCAACTCATGTAATCTCTCAATTTGCAGTACACATTCATGTTGGGGGAAATATTCTTTTTGACTAATTAAAAATTCAAAAAAGTAATTTTGCAAATAACAGTCAATGAATGAGAAAGAGAAGGAACTGTGAAGTTATGTCTGTGGGAAAAGCGTTTATTGACTAAAAGTTTGGATTTCCAAATGTGAAATTCCTCTCTTTCAATAAGATAAGATGTAGCCTAGCTAATTAGTTGACAGTGTTACATATAACAATGTGTATTTAAACAAAACTTGATTTTTGTGAATACATATAGTAATAGAGAACGAAAAGTGGGACACCCATTGTTTGGCCCAGAGAAAGACAAAGCTGTTCTCTTTATTGAATGGGTCACAATTCTTCAGGTAGACCTACCATGGACCTACTAGATCTCTAGTAGGTCATACCATCTTTGAACTACAATGTTGATCATTCAGATAATAATGCTGATAATGCAGATGGAAATGATTCTATTAATGTTTCTGATATTAGTGATATTGATAATCATGAGGATATGAAATAATAGTGATAATGATGATGAGGAGGAGGAGGATAGAATGATGTAAAGAGGATGATACATCAACAGAATTAGTTTGGTTCAGCAGTTCAGTGTAGCCCAGTAGAGTCGCATCAGCCATGCAATTACGAGTGGTTAGTCACCCCGCGGTCCGCCGATTGATGGCTCGATGCAGAAGGTAGGCACGCTCAGTCATCAGGCACAGGGAGACATGCAAGATGATATTTCAATGTGCTCCAATGGATCACTTCCTTCCACGGGCATGGAATTAGGAAACGCCACAAATGAACACCTTCTTGAAAAACACTCTTCGGAAACCTCCCAAATCCCCATTAAATCATTTTTTTTACGGGAGTGTGAAAATTGTTGTCAGTTTCAAAATTGTTATGAAGGGTTTCAGAATTATCAACGTATGGGAAAGACTGAGTTCTGCATGTCTTGGAATCATTCAAGTTGAATTAGTGGTCTATAACCACTTGGTCCACTTGCAGATCTAGCAAATGGACTGATTGTCAGATCGGCTAAAATCATCATTGTTGAAAGATAAAACCACCTGGCCTCATATCACTTTGGTCTAAAATACCTCTGGTGTTAAAAGTCTAATGCCCAGATCTATGGTCTAATACCCCCTTTGTCTACACTCTAAATTCCAAGGATTTAAAATAAATCCAAATCGGTTATGGATCAGCCGAATGTCGGATTTATTCAAAATCTTTAGGATTAACTTTCAAATCTCAAAATATTTAAATTCAAATTTTTTAGATTTATATTTAAATCTACAAGGTTTGAAACTAAATCTAATATTCGGCTGGTCATTACTATTAGTCACACCCGATCTAGATTTATTTTAAATCTGTGAAATTTGGAGTGTGCCTTTTCACAATTTGTGTAATGAAAATTTGTTTCATTAAATGTAAATCTATAGAATCAGTGGTGTTATGCTACATTAAAATAGCCTAATTTGTATTATCCAAAGTGGTGAATGTGCTAAAAGGCAATACTATATACTTGTTGGCTAGTGGTATTTTTGTAGTTGGGAAGTTGCAAAAGTTGCACAAAACAATTCTGCAAAGTGTTCTGTCTAGGAGCTATTTATGTTTAGTTGACTTCTAACTGTGTTCTTTTCAGATTAAAAACTAGCACACTTTATGCCCTGCACCAGGTGTTCAGATCCCAGGGCCTATGTCAACAGAAGAAGGCGCTGAAGAGATAAATATTATTGTTATCATTGCTTTGTCAATATGTAGAGTGAAGTGTCCTCTGTTTTAACGTACAATGCTAAGCTACACTCTAAAAAATGAAGTGCTAATTTAGCTCTTAAAGAGCGTGTATAGTGACTGCACTTCGGAGTGCTGATTTGTCTAGTTAAAATTTGTACTAGACAAATCAGCACTCTGAAGTGCATTCACTATACACGCTCTTTAAGAGCTAAATTAGCACTTCATTTTTTAGAGTGTAGCTCAAATATTCAACTCCGTTTGAAATAAAGGTGGGATGGCATCACAAAAAACCAATCTAGATCAAGCAAATTGTAACACAGTAAAAGCTTGCCAAACATTGTGAAATAATTAGAACTAATTGAAATACGGGTAGTACTTACATATTAACACTTAGGCCTATGTGTGACACATTCTTTATCAGAAGTGCATGTGAGTAAAGTGCTTTATAATTTTGTATGCTGAAATTTGCTGACCTTGAATTAAAAAAAAATGCATCTTGCACAAAGACTGCATTGTTTATGTTTCTAATTACTGAGCAGTTACTTTTGTTAATAGGATCATTTGGAAAGAGCTTTTTTTTATTCATGCAGTAAAAACATTTAGTGGTTGTTTTATAGGTGGATTCTGTCAAAATTCAAATTTACTCAACTTTATGGAGATTGGCTGAAATTGACCTTGAGATTTACATGAATGTAGCATCCTTTAGGCCTATACTATTATTGAGTTACATAAGATGTATGCAATTATTGAGAACAATATATAATTGTAAACAATATGAAATTCATAAACACCATTATGCTCACAGTCACATAATAGTGGGTATCTTCACACCTACATGATCATTTCATTTTCTTTCACTAGACTTGCCGCCATTGTGATCAAAGTTAAATCACCCCCATTCAGAAGTGCCAACGCCAAATATTATGGAAAGCAAACTCACATTAATTGAAGTTTTCCTTTCCCATGTTATTCCAGAGTCTTTTCTACCCTCTTGCTTCTCTTGAAAACAAGTCATAAACTGTATAAAGATTTTCTGAATGACAGCTTATTTGAATGTATTTCATCTGCATTATGTGTTTGTTACAACTTTTTTGTCCCTTTGCACTTTTAACATTTATATGAAATAATTTACACCATTCAGTTTACTCTTTTTGTCAAAATAAGGGAAACTGAAAAACTGTCTTATTATATACATGTGATCTTTATGAAATGTTTAGCTTGTTTTCTTTTTCTGCATTTGTTCATATCCACTCTTTTATTGGGAAACAGACTTGCCCTTCAATATTGAGACAACCACATTCATTTTTCAATTGACTAAGTGGCAATGCTGTTTTTATTACTGTAATATGGGCAAACAATTGAAATTATGGATACTTTAATATTTTTATCATTTCCTTCATCATTATGGGTGGTCGACTGTCCTATTTCCTGAGTTTTCAGAAATATCCCTTTTGAGATTTGATGAACAGATCTTCTTTAATGCTCCTTTTCTCCGAGTGCTGTAATCCGATCTGATGAAGCACCTTTGTGACCTTAGCAATGACACCCAATTGATTGTCCAGTGGGCAATGATATTGAAAAGATTTGTATGAGATTGTCTTTCAGTGACGACGCTGACAAGTCAGAAAGAATTCAGGAAAGTTCGGGTGAACAGTATTTCCTTGATGGATAATGATGACCAGGCCTTCCAGCATAACAAGAAAGTCTCAAACTAAAAGCACATATGACAACAATTTAGTCCTCACTGATATTTTGAATATTTATTAGTTTATTTTATTTGAGTTTTATTTAATCAGGGTGGCCCCATAAATGATACAATCTGCTGTTCTTGAGGGCTGTGAGAAAATATTACGAAATCTATGCCCTGCAGCCCTAACAGTATCTTTTTCTATGATCTACGATTTAAGAGAAAGAGTTATCAAAACAAATGTATTTGCATGTATATTTCAAATGTTTTGTTTGCTACTCAGTATATGATTCCTCTTTAGTTAGAAGTAGAATGTTTCCCAAAGGAGTAAGCAATAAAATTCAATAAAAAAAATCTGGTATGAATAACAGAAGAACTTGGTCAAAGAGCTTCATTTATCTTACATTAGTATCACAGATTTCTAGGAAAATATACGGCACTCCATGAATATATGCAGGAGTATTGTTGGGCAAAATACAAACACATGATCAAAATACGCATACAGATTTGAATTATAGATGGAAATGTTAACACATTTTGATTATCATTGACATTGTGTCAGTTTTTTTCTTAAGTCAGGATGCTCTTTAAGTTCACGCACCTGATGAATATGAAAGGAGTAAACCTTATTTATCTTTTGATGATCTAATAAGGAACTCCATTAACCTTGTAATACCAATAAACTGCAATACATTGAATAAGGTCTTTATGTATGACTAGTTGCTACTTGTGGAAGAACATCGGATGAGTATTAGTTTCATCAAGAGTAAATTTTATTCAGAATTATACACATTAAAAATTGTCTTTTTCATTGTAAATAGATGAGATACAAAGTTCATGAAGCAATATTTTTAAAGTCTTCAGGAAAATGACTAATGCTAATAACTATGCATCAATGCACATACATTTAAAATCTAATTACTTAGTCCAAAAGATGCGCAGATTCATGGTATTACAGTAATTCCATTATGATGACATAGTCACGACTCATATTATGATGTCAGTCATTTAATTATTGATCATGGGACATACTGAATTTCACAAGTTTGTCCATGCAATTTACCATGGTTATTTCAAGATTGAAATTTTTTTGTTATTTTCAAAGGATTCTGAATGGTCCACAAGTTTTAGTTGCCTTGGACCCCCTGTTTTGTTGACTCTCATATCCATACAGGCTTCTGGTTGAACCATGGTGGTATATTGTTGAACCATGTGTATGACATTGATTTGACCAGGATGTGACATATTTTGTGATAAATTTTGCATAGTTGTTTGAATATCATAACTCGTTAACAAAGATTTTAAGTATTTCAAATCATCCTCCACCACGGAACAATAAAATATTTGAGGATTAGCATTTTTCCTGCAATACTTTGCATTGTGGTTTTTTAGGAATTGACTCAGTTAGGTGTGAACCCTTCAGCGACCAAAGAGCTCCGGGATATTGCCTATCTGAGATCCTCTTTGGATACTCTATTGACATCTGTATCTGGATAAGGGACCAAGGAGCGTGCCTTGGGGAACAACTCCAAAGCCAGTGGGCTTAGTCCAGTGGCTTTGTCAATGTGCTAATCTTGATGTTATTTGCAATGTCATGGGGTTAATCCCAGCTAAACGAACCAAGCTGTGGTCTAATCTTACTGAGGGTTCTCAGGAAACTCTGCAAAAGAAGCATTGCAAGTCTTCGTAAGGTAATCGCTGGAATGAAACCATCACACCCTGCTCACATTATCAACAATGTGTCATGATTTTTCTGGCTCCCACTATTGTTCTTTTTATTGGTGTACATCTCTGGTTATATGATTCTCCATTAGGACAAGGAGTACCTCATTGATGATCATCGGGACTGTGTCATAGTGTTGGCAGACTGGGTATTGGGCATACTCTAGGTGGAGTTGAGGAGTGTTGAATGCACTTAACCAAAACCCCAAATGCTCTCATCTGTCACATCTTGTAAATGCTTCTCAGCTCAGTTACTGTTCCCAATCTGTACTTGAGGCCTACTTCAAATCTTTTTTGCCTTTTGCAAACAGTACTTTTATCTTTTGTTAATTCATTCAAAGAGATGTTGATAAAACATTGCAAAATATAATTATAAAGATTTATGAGCAAATTTTGCAAATTCTTCCTATTGTCGGAAAGCAAGTCAAGATCATGAGCATATACTATTTATCATGGTGCTCAGACTGCTCACTCACTCTGTGTAATATCTTTATGATAAGTAAATTTTAAATGTCATTTATTTCATGGAATCGATAATGCAGAAAGTAGACCTTAATCCTCAACAATATAGAATATAGAATAACTAGGTCCATATATAAACTTTCTAAGTTATGATGAAAATTTCGCCCCGATTGAAATAATCTAAGTCTATTGATGAGTCTATTGATGAGGACAATTTTCATGCCTTGGCTATTAATCCTTTTACTTTGAATGAATCTGAGAATGACTGTAATGATATAAGTAGCTTTCAATCTCCATTTAATGTAAACAATGCAAACAATGTTTCCTGTAAATATATATTTTCTGATGAATATCTAAAATAACATCTCAGATATATTGTCAATTTTTTGTTTAAGAGTTTCAAGTTGAAATCACAATTGATTTAATTTGAAATTCCTTCTTTCCTCTTAAATTCAATTGAGAAAAAATATGCATCACTTGTACAAAATGTCATCTTGACCCCCCCCCCCCCCCATTTAGATAACCTGATGTGTAGGAATATTTTGTTGTTGTTGATGGCTTTTTATAAAATTATATTTTACATTTGAGAATATTTAGCATCAGTGTTTCAGTGTCATGATCATGATTTTTGTTGAAGAAAAACAGAAAGATGTAGTTCATGTCTTGATATGGACCTCTATTACAAAAATAACAACATGATTTTGCCAGACTGAGTGTGATATACATATAAAAATATATTCCAACACCTATCCTTTTAGATAATTTGTAGTGTAAATGGGTCTATTGATTACAAACACTCATACCTACACATGAATGATGTGTCATGCATGCTGACAGGTCTCTATTGTGAGAGAACTTTTATAGATCTTTTGCTATGATATATGCTACCCTAGTGAATTTGAAACTTCCCGGGTTATGGGCTCGTGGCCAGTATTAAGAGACATTAGGGTGCAATGCAGGGCAGAGCTTTGGCAAAAGAAAAAAATTTCTTCTTTCTGAGCCTACTTTTCTTGAATTAACAGTAAGTTTAGTCTTGGTATGAACCTATTATGTTGTTTCATTAATGAATTCATGATAGTTGTCTCCATTAATGTCGACTTTGCAAACATATTTTTTTTGTCTGGTCTCATGAGATCTACTCCCAATAGGAAACTAATCATCTAAAAGTCATCAAACTATTTTCTTCCATATAATTTTGATTTGATTTGAATATATTTGATTGTAGGAGGGGGAATTTTATAGTTATAACATTTTACAAACTATAAATCTGAAAATGAGATGGTGTTGGTGATGGTGATTTTTTTTTTACCCAATTGCTAAGAAAAGCAATCAACCACAGGACTGAAGTCTTTATGGATAAATTTCTTGAATATGAAATTGGGATTTACCTTTTTATATACCCTGCATTTATTAGCTGAGACCAATGACTTTATCCTTGAACTATTCTTGTCCCTGTAGTAACGATTGTAGGAGGGGGAATTGTATAGTAATAATTTTACTACTAAAAATCTGAAAATGATTTTCACAACTTCCCAGCTCTATCCATATCATATGACAGGGTGGAGTATTTACTTTGTCTTAATGGTTAGATCCTTTCCCCCACTGATTGAGGTAGTTGGAGTTCCAGGGCACATCTGATGATGTTTCCTGCAAGCAAACAAGATGACGTCAATTTGCCAATGGGATCACTCTGATATTCAAAACATTTGGAATGAGAATCAACAAAGCACCTATAACTTAATGTTGATTTTACCATGTGATGTGTTTTAGTTTATTCTATATCAAGGCAGCATTTTATAAAAGTCCTGTTTTATCTGACAGTTACCTTAGTAACAGTGCCTCTCAGCCAATCAAAATTAAGGAAAGATGTCAGATCTGACTACTTGTCAGACAAAGATGTTGATGGAATGTTCCCCATTTCACCATTTCATTATTCCAATTCGGGGGGGGGGGGGACTTAGATTTGGTTTGGATGGGGGTGTACGGCTAAAGGTTCAAAACCTATACCCATATTTACAGACTTAGATTTGGTTTGGATGGGGGTGTACGGCTGAAGGTTCAAAACCCATACCCATATTTACAAGTCATTTTGGCTAAAAAAGGTACCCATTATTAAGGATCTCTTAAAATTTGACAAGCAAAAAAAAAGTTCAAATTGGATGAGAATATGTATCCATGTTTAAGGCCAGTATCTAAAAATTGGGGCCATGGACACATATTTAATGCCATTATCTAAAAATTGGGGGCTTGTTTAGGGATTTCCAGCATAAAACCATACCCCATGTTTAAGGATTTCTTTAAAAAAAGTGCCCTATTCCAGTGGCACATCCCCGAATGCCTTATTTTTTTAGTACCCCCCTGCCCCCCGGGATTCCAATTGATTTGTCATACCCCAGTTTTTAGCCGTTTGCCGAATGTAGTCTATAATTCTATATTTTGGATAATTTTGTATTTGCTGAAATCCTGAAAAGCATATGAGCATTTGTTATAAATAGTGTTTTTACCCCCTTTTTTATTTTATGGATTAATTAAAAATTAGTCATCAAATGATGCATGCGGTGGACTGTGCCCTTATTTGTATTTGTCAAATTTGCTGATATTGTTTGGGGTTTTTTGCACTAAACTTTTAAAAATACCTCTTTTTGTTAAGTTCAGTCCGTCATAAATAGGCTGCTGTTGACTTTGAATATTCTGCTTCTCAGTTTGAAATAGATTTAGAATCCGTGTGTGATGTAAAATGATGTTGTATTACTTACAAACATGCTCATGAAGGAGATGAGAGGAAGCCTTCCTATAAGATATCCAAAGATATTTCTCTGATAAGGATTGTAACAGATTCACTTCATGTGTTCATACAGTAGAGAAAGTTTTTCTTTCATTGAACAACCAAGAAGAAAGATAGGATGACATTTAAGTGTCTTTGCGGCACCTGCCACAAAATGACACATGTGTCAGAATTGGCGCTGAAGACTTGAGAGGGCCCTCTGTCAGCGATTCTGACTTGGCAACAGGAGAGGATCTGGTGAACCTCCTGGAAGACTTGATCCTAGAAGAAGCATTCACGCATTTCTTTCAGTGCCTCCATCCATTTCCTTGGCATTGTGCATTGTTTTTCATTCAGCAGTGTACCAGACATTCGTAATCCATTAAGTATACTACTCATTAATTCTAATCCTTTTAAACCTGAATCATTAGGTTCCAAGCCTCACTTGAGCTTAGTCTATCAGTTTGCAGATCTGTTGTATAGTGTCTGGTGGATGTCTTTGAATGGAGGATGTGTTCTGTAGAGTTGTAACCAATCTTCCAAGCCTGCATGCTGACAGCTATTTTGTTGAAATTCCATAGCTTTGGATATGATTAATGAAACATCTCCTTTTCATGGAGGGGAAAGTTAAGAGGAACAAATATATACCTTGTGAGTCATTTATGCGTACTGAAGACAACTGCATTTTTGTAAATGATCCAAATGGTTGAGGACTGTCCAAAGCCTTAGAATGGGCAAGTCCATTTGTGTTTAAGTTCAAACCTGTACAAAACAACAAGATGATCATCACTAAAAGAAAAATCAATTAAGCATAACACTGAAATTTCATCAAAATCCAATAAGTAAGAAACTTGTGAGATAATTACACAAAAGTGAAAAGTTTAAAAGATGCACATTGGGTTGATATGCAAATGAAGGAGTCAGTGATGTCACCCACTCACTAGTTGTTTTTTGTATTGTAATTTGTGTTACAAGTGAAATGTCACATTTTTTCATTTTTTGCTCAAACTGATGGCATGATCATTTTGTTATAAAAAATAGCTATTCCAAAGTCATAGTCAAACCATGGTGTACAATAAGCTAAAAAAATAGAAATGTGGAATATATAACATAAAAAGTAAAGAAACAGTGTGTGATGTCATAAGTTTTCTCATTATTATACTACCCACATTGTGAATATTACTGTTGATGGCAATGTTGTTTTACCTTTTTTTTGGGGGGGTAGGAATGAGAGATACATACGTTGTTTGCTGAGGAGTAACTTTAATCATTGATATACACTTGTAAAGGTCAAGCATTTTGCATAATACAGCATGTCATGCAAATGTTACGTATGTATGATGCATTTGTCATAGACTTATTTCTACATGTCAATAAGATTTGTGATACCATTTCATATAAAATCAAAATTCATTCTTATCAAAATAGTACCATTGCTACTTTTTTTAAAAACTCTAGAAAGTGACACCCAAAAAAGTTTTGCTGACCTTTTTTGTTGTTGAAGGCCTTTGTTTAATATTGATACCAGAATAATTACATAGGTGTATATGGATATGAAACATGCCACCTTTTTCCTACAAGTATTCACTCCAAAAAAGTAACACCTACCTTGTCCTATAGAGACAATCAATGTGACCAACCAAATGTATTCTTCAATCATGAACAACTAAAAGATGGATTAGTAAGAACACAACTTTTGATGAATTCCCGCTGCTCGAATGAGGTGTGTAGGATACTAAAATAGTGGGGACACATGTTTACGACAGTTTCATTCTGTCTCGCGCAGTAACCTGTCGTTCTGCACGAAGCGTCTAATGGGAGCATATGATTATGGATGTGAGAGGTAGCTGCTGTTACATCTTCTGTTTTGTTCACCTGTTTAACATGCATGCCATGTGGTTGTTGTCTGTTTGTGACGATGACATTGCAAAAATTGAGCAACTTTTGTACATATTCTCTGCATATAGACATCGGGGTGGGTGGTTTTTTCTGATGTAATTCCAGAGTTTTGTAATATGAATGAATATTGAATTGTAACTGTAGTCTACACAGTAAAGGGACATGGTGGCTCAGTGGTAGAGCGTCCGCCTCATGAACGGGAGGTCGTGGGTTCGATCCTCGGCCGAGTCATACCAAAGAATTATAAAAATGGGACTTTCTTCCTTCTTGCTAGGCGCTCAGCATATAGATTGGAGAAGGGTAATAAACAACCTATAATGTTATGCAGGGCCCGCTGGTAGAGCAGTTTCCTAACTGAAGTGGCTACCCTGGGTAAATAAAACATTATTATTATTATAAAGGGGTAAAAGCTCATTCTTCCCCTAAATGCCTGAAATGGACCTCATTAATTGCTACGTAGGCCTATATGATTGCGAATATAGCCTTACTCAAAAAAAAATCCCAGCTACAATCAATATATAAACAATACACTCACTAATTGTATCCTTTTCAAAAATATGTTTTACAAATGGTGACAATGTTTTAATGTGAATATCAGAGTGAAAAGAATAAATAGGCCTACACAATTGGGTTTAGGAGGTAATGAAAATATATTCATTTATTCTATGTTCCTAAATCATTTACAAAAATGTGATTTTTTTCCTCAAACATATTGAATTCAATTTATTTCCATTTAAATTTTTTTTATGCCGAGTTGAAAGCTTGGAAGACAGTCAACCCAAGGCCGGCCATTTAATAAAATTTTGTTAAACCATTTGAAGTAACATTATTTATAAGATTGAATCAGTGTGTGATTGAATTTTTCCAAAACTTTATTAAACCATGTTATTTGAAGACACCAACCTGTGTGCCATCCATGCTAAGAGGGTGACCATCACGCCAAAAGATTAGCAGTCTATCTCCATATTGTAATGAGATTGTATGTATACAATAGAAAAAATCACCTTGAAGCTGTAATAAGACTGTACTTCTTCTTATTCTTGTGTCTGAAGTTGATCTTACTTTCAAATGGCAAGCTCAAGAACACAAATAGTCTAAGACTTGTGATTCATTTTTGAAAATGACTCACTAAAAATTGAGAGACCTTTGTTTACATTCAGTCACTCCAATTATTTTACATCAAAGAAATAAAAAGAAAGATCAGCGATGATCTACCGAGACCTGACAAGACGGACGGGTTCCTACCGATTTGCAAACCCCCCTGATACTTCGCTTGTCACGGAGGATAACCCGTAACAGAAAAAATGCCTCCGGGAACTTTCACTCTCTGTCGCTGAAAGCTCGGGATCTTTTCTTGCTCCAGGAACACCTCTCGGAGTGTGATGAAAGCCAACCATCGAAACTTTTTTGCGTCTTCTAATTGAAGCGAAGGTAACAGATCGCGGCATCTGTGGCTGATTGCAGTTTGTCGTCATTGTTTGTGGGGTAACTAATTAGAAGGAGTATGCTACTAGCTTTTGTCCTTGTTTAGTGACTCATTGACAGGTGGATATTAAATAGGAAACTCATTCTTGGCGACTCCTCCTCTTACTACGACTACTATGACCTAGTATTTGGGGTCCCGAGTAGTATGAAACACCCCCAGAACCTGTGATTGGGGTTATTTCAGCAAGGAAATGTAAAATGTACAGTGATGCTTTATTCACTTAAATGGGAAGTTCACCCTGACAAAAAGTGTATTGTAAAAGTAGCAGAAAAAAAATGATGAAGGATTGAGGAAAATCCATCAAAGATTGATAACGTTATTAGAATTTTGATTTTTGATTTGTGAAATCATAATATGCCAGCAGCTTCCCCATATATTGTGCAGTAAATATATCGATCAAATGTCATTTTTTCAAACATTGAAAATGGTCAATTGTACCTTCAGTATATCAACAGATATCAACAGATACCCGCTCTTAAAGATACAAAATTTTAGTCATCATCATGAACCATTACAAATTGACATTTATTTATTTTAATACACACCATAAGGGGTTGTCATTTGTATATCACATTACAGATCAAAAATAAAAAAAAACTCTAACAACTTTCTTAATCTGTAGTGGATTTTCCTTACATTTTGGCCAATATTCTTTTTACAACAAATTTTGCTTTTCTTGCTAGTACCGAGGAGTTTGGTAGTTTGGTAGTACTCGGAGTGGGACCTTGAGGTTAGAATATAATACCCCTTTCATAAACCCAATTATGCGGCTAATAGCAGCATAATTTGGTCGTAAAATCGGAGGATGACCAGAGTTATCCGCATTATTTTGATACTGCTATTATCCGCATAATAGCAGCATCGGGACCAGATTTTGACTTTATGAACACATTTCCAAATAATGCGGATAATTGCCATGGTGCGGTCACAAGGTCAACCTTTTCCAATACCACCGCATTGGAGGGGGCGTGTCCAGTTGTCATGACGATTATCCGCCTTTTTCAGGACGGACGCTCGTAAAAATAGTGCGCATTATTTTCGGAGTTTGTGAACGCAATTTTTATTGAATTATCCGCATTACTCTTAGGCGGCTAATTGGAGGATGGGTTTATGAAAAGGGTATAAGACTGCGTAAATCTCCCCCTTCAACACATCCTATTGTTCTGCAAAACTAATTAGTGGGATGTTTGGCCCAGTGGATTAGTCTTCGGACTTTGAAACAGAGGGTCATGGGTTTGAATCCTTCAGCAAGAAATTGATCCACATTGTGCTGCACTAAACCCAGGTGGCAGGACTTTATTCCTTGAAACGCTTGAGCGCATAAAGTAGTTTGGCTAAAGCCAGGGTAATTATGCTGCATTTATTTTAGAATGCTTTAGAGACTTGTGATAAACAGGTATCAGGTGCTATATAAGCAAGTATAATTATTGAATAAGATTCAGGACCTGCATATATGCATTGTCCATGGTATAGAGAGTGTTAAAAGTGACCCAGAACACCACAAAATAATTCATTAATGCAAATCATGATATTGCAGCTTTTTTGCTCATTGTATCCTTATTTTTAAGTTTGATGAAAAGATATATGTCTATTGAAAAATGTTTTGACATAATTCAAGAAATGTCAAAGAAAACAATTTACTTTACAAACTTACCAACAGGTAACAAGGTGGCAGCACTGAAATTCACATATCTAGTGATATAAAAATTACGTTTTAAAGTCACAGTACTAAAGTTTTGAGGTGTGAATTTTGCTGGGTTCGGTTAAAATAAGTGAAATATACATTTTTTGGGTATAATTGTTTTCAGGATTTTAACTTTTGTTTCCCTTTTGCCATCCTATTTCAGAATCAAGAAGGAAACCATTAAATGGAACCAGGGATATTTGCAGTTGTGTTTTCAATTCCCCTCCCGCTTCCCCTTGTACCTGCCTATATTTTCGGTGCAATACCTAAACATTGCCAATGTCCAAGTTCATGGCATGGCAGTGATTGAATATGAAAGGTGATTCAGTGTTGAAGCTCTTTCGTGACCATTTGGTGGGGGGCTGTCTCGGAGGCAGATTAGTAGTCAAGGTCATCAAGCTCTAGTCAGTCATAGTCAGGGTCTTAACTGGTCACCAGAGATTAATCGTTTCCCCAGTGCATCCCTTCATTTCCAACGTCAATTAAGGATCCCCTCCATGCATGATGCCATGCAAGCGTAAGAAAAATGTCTTCTGTACCCTCGCATACTGTACGTTGAACTTGGCTGGAAATTCCTTGTGGATCAAATTATGATCAATCAGACGTTAACTAGTTTCTGATGACCTGAATGTAGACTTTTTACTTATGATTTTTGTTTTTGCCTTGTCTTGGTTACACCAGCCAGGAACAAACCCATTTTTTATTTAGTTTTTTTTTTATATGATTTCAAATATTTTCTTTATGACGTAGGCCTAGTTCTGATGTATTATGATGTCATTCATACATCACTTGCAATAGCAAGCTCCCACTGACTGAGCAAATTTTACAATTCAACCCTATATTAAACACTTCTTGTATTTTAATTACTTTTAGGTTGCTCCATAATACAGCTAAGGGAAAAAATGGAATGACCTTTAAGTCTTGAACACAAAATTTATCAATTCCATTATTGCCCCTTTGCATTCTAATTTGAGAAAACTACCCTTTTGACAATTTTAGAAAAATACAATTTTGACACTTTTTCTAGACACACCTTAAGTCACCCCTCCCCCATTTAATTGGTTGAATGCAAACTATGTCTTTGATACTTCTTGCACTTTTTTTTATTTTTTTGTGCTTTCTAAAAGGGAGTGTGGTTCTGGACTATGCTTTAGCTGCACTTTTTGGTAAAAATTGATATCATACTTTGTAACTTGTATTGCAGATTACTTTTCTGCCAAGAAATTATTTTTTTGTAGAGTTATAATACAACTCTCCTTGCTTGAAATGTCTCTAAATTACTGCACAGTAAAGATGTCAGTCTTGTAAACATTACGAAATCCCATGTCAAATACATTGTGGGGGCAATATTCTCATTTTTGGCAAAAGGATTATGATTCTTTTAACAATAATCCCACATGCCCTCTCTAGGTTATTGAACATAAGGTTGCGAAATTGAAAATATTGCAGTATGAACAGTTTTCTCTTGAGAGGGAGAGTAATACAAGGTCTCATAAGATCTGGGGTATTAGATTCGCAGAAGTCAGAACTGACTTGGCTTTGGATTCTACTTGAATGACACTGAATGCATGCATTAATCAAGGACAAACAATCACATGTGATGAAAGATTCTTTAAACTGTTGCAATTGTCTCAAAGAATGAATACAAAAATTTGGACGGGCTTCAGACAGGAGTGGTTTTTGCTTGTCATTGAACAACTGCCCAAATCTTAGGGTGTTTTCATTTATCTGTTGAGATTGTAGGATGGACATTAATTTTGTTGAAATTTTGATGTGCAAGAATCTCAACGAAAGAGAGAACAGATCTTTGAAATGTTAGCCTACATGTTAATTTTTCACAAGTATTTTGTCATTATCCACTTTCAAGAATATTTAGTTACCTTTTAAATCAAAGTGTTTGTATATTTTCAAGTGAATAATTTAAGTGCTTTGTTAGCATTGCTTTGTTTTTCAATCACATGGAACTACCTGCAAAGTAATTTTACAGAGGGAGAAATAAAGGCTGGTAGCCCATATAATATAGGGGAGAGGGGGCAATTTGAGCCCCCTTTTTTACATTTTTAAAAATATCTTACAAAATAAACCATGCTGGAATCTAATGATACATCAGGTAATAGTAGCAGACAAGGGGAATAATACCATGTATAAATAATTTCACCAGCTTAATTAATTTGCATATTAATTGATGTTTAATGACTACCACAAGGGGCTCATTTTACCCCATGAAAATGGGGTAAAATGAGCCCTTTCTCGAAATCATGTTTCATTACTTAAATTCAAGGCTGTAACACACAATAATGAAGTGTGCTAACCTCACAATTATATCCCAAGCATGACAGCAATACAAATAGCCCAATTTAACCATAATTGATTAATTACCTCAGTACTTAATGCTACAATTATGACATAGCGTACATGTTTTTAATTGTATTGTCATTGTTCAATGTCCATAACTGTTGTCAAATGTCTGTTGTACATCATTTGTTGGCAATGATTGCATACAAAATCTACTGTTGCAAGATCTGTTACTGAGGAGATATCAACGCCACAACAGGCAACACTCTTGCAAAACCACTTCGGACAAAGGTCACAACCAATGAACTGGTCAGAGTTGGTGGTGTCATCAATTTTACCACACGCTTCACATTTTTCAACTTCAATGTCGTCATTTTGGGTTTCATTGTCACTTTGTGGAAGTGGAAGTTCAACTGGTTCATCAGAAGCATTTTCTGTTTCTTCTCTTTGCTGTTGATTCTTACAGTTCTGCTTTCCTTTAGTTTTCTTAGCCTTTTAACTCTTTCTTCTTTTCACCTGAAGTTCCTCCTCCAGACGCTGCACACATTCTGCACTTCTGCACATGTAGGATATTGCCTTTAAATGTGGTCCTAATTACTTGAATATCACTTAATACAGATGTTTACATAATCAAATAGTTTAAATCATGAATTTTATTTAAATATCTTACTCAATTCATCATTTACAGCACCCAGAATCCATATACAACAGAGGGGGCTCATTTTACCCCACGGGGTACTATTACACACTTTCACACCAGGGACAAAATATAAATGATTCTTATTAAAATTACTTTATAATGTTCACTCACTATGACTACTCAACACAACCAAGAAATAATATAACAATCCAATTAAAGAGGTAGATATAATGCTCATCTTTCCAAAGCAAACAAGCCACTTTCAATATGAAGTTTCCTAGTCCTATGTGTTTAACTGCACCTCCTTGCTATGTGCTGTGGGATGTACAGACACATTATTCTGCAGCTTGGGGCAGAGATATTGGCCAACATACCACCCAAGTAATGGCCAGTTACGCCTTGGCAGATTTCAGCAGTGAGCAAAAACTCTTGAGGGGCTCAAATTGCCCCCTCTCCCCTACATGTTCAGCTACAAATATTGTTGTCAGATTTGAAATGTATAGGCTTTATATCCTTCTGTATATTTTGATACAGGTACTTATGAGTAAGGTAACGCTTGACAGTAAGTATAACACTTGACAGATATCAAAAAGCCTTGGGTTAATAGATCATATGCCTTCCCATTTTCCTCCATATAGTATTCCATTAAACCCTCATTGATTGAAGAAATGTGTTAAAAATGGGCTAGGAGGTTAATACTCCCCTCAATCTGTCAATGACCATTCACCAATAGCCTCATTTGCAATGTCCTCAAGGCCCCGGAGCACCTTTAAGACATCAGTCATTGTTCTTTCAATCCAGATAGACCTTATGTGTAACAACATGGGGCCTATGAGCATGGACCTACTATAAGAAATCCTAATGGTTCTCAGCAGATGACTTGTAGATGGGAAGTGCCTTCGGCTACAGACTCTCAGTCAGGACTGAGGAATTCTGGGATAGGAAGCGAGATGGAGTAAAGAGGAAGTCAAACAATTGTTACTCAGTCCAAGAGACAAGAGAAGCGAAACACCAGTGCCCAGGGCTATACACACTCTTAATATCAAACTCATTTTTTGTGGATAGATATTTCTCAGTGGACAACTCCGATGGGATATACTGGTAAAATCATAATTCATACAGCATTGACTATGGTTGAATATCGAGCTCAGATCTTTTTCCCCCAAAATTTTTTTAAGCTGTAGGCCTATATTATCTCTAATAATAATGTTTATAATCCTTTCAAAAGTTTCAGTAATTCAACCTAATTTTCTCCTGAAAGTGAATAGCTTAAGTGAGTTAGTTAAGCCATGGATCTACCAACCCACTGGATAGATCATTGAATTGTCCTGGAAGACATCTTGTCTTCCTTGAGAAAGGTTACAATGATCAAGAATCAATGATTTTTCTATCCATATCATGCACAATTGAGAGGTACTGTATTGGTGCATGTTCCTGGCCTAAGTTTCAGGTGCAAAATGTCAAAGCCAAGTGCTGCCTTCATTTTCACACTTCTCTGCATCTATGAACTCTACTTTGCCTCCACGATAATGAATGAGATGAATTGGAGTAAAAGTGAATGGACTCACTGATGATTAGCCCGAGGGCAATGTAGGGCCAAGGGCAAGAAAGCAGGTTTCACTGTAAGTGATATGGGACAATCTATTTAGACAAGGTACATGCAATCCCAAACGGAAAGGAATCTGTTAATCCATTAGATGCTGCTGTAGACAGGAAATTTGAGTAGGAGTTGACGGTGACACGGGTTGGTGAGCTTGTGCTCAGGTTGCTATATACCACACCCCTGGGTTATTTTTCATCTTGCGCTCTACGATCACTGATAGTAAAAAAAAACTTCTGAACTATATGTGTGATGCTTGTGCTCTTCCGAATATCGGTGCAATGAATGTTCCTTTATAAATTTATCACTATGATATATTCTGGGCATGACATTGTCACATATTGCTATGGAAACCAAACCCTTTCTTATTTCTTTTGTCTTTAATCTACAATCAACAAAAGTTTAGAACCAACTATTGAATTATATCTGGCCTAGGCCTACTGCCTACTTGAGCCGACGATCCTTGCGCAAAGCCCAGCAAAATTATGCAATTACATATTAATGGGAACTTTAATAGAATATTACCAGCTTTATCACACCTAATTAATTAACAATTTATACTTAAAAGAATCATTCAGTAATTTAGCTTATGTTGTCCCCAATTACTGCTCTTCCATCACATTTTCATTGCCTGTATGTTATGGGACCAAAGCAACGTTCTATTGCCACTCTACAATACCATCATGAAATTTTACTTCAGATTTTTCCTTGTCTAAATGAAGAGACTTTAATCATGAATCATGGAGATCTCAGAATCGTTCTAATAGCTTTATTGAAAATGCAAGCTTCTACTTTGCAGTTGGCAAGATATTCAGCATTATTATTATCTCAGTCAATTTTATATTGCCTAAATACTGACTTGTTGCATTTGGATTGGATAAGGTCTCCATGTATATTCGTTTGAACCTGTCAGTGACCTTTATAGGTCCATGGTATGAGTGACTTTATTTTAAATAGTCTCTGCAGTCATTGCATAGAGTCATATTTATATCGCAATGGCACGTAGCATGTGGTTGGGGACTTGGGGTAAGTCATGTGTCAGTTGATATGTAACCATGGTCCTCAGGCCTTGCCTGGTATTGCGTTTCAGATGAAAGGATGACCTGGGGCCAAGTGTAGAAGTTCCTAGAAGGGACAGGATACAGCCATAAGCCAACAGTTCAAGCGTAACACTTGTGACGCCATGTCTTGATAGAGCTCAGAGATGTAGACGCTAAACATCCCAATAATATTGTCAGTTGGTAATTGCTCCAAGGGATGAAGAGGGAGAGACCCTGCTTAAGTTACATCACTTAGCCAATTTTACAAGTCCTAAGCACAACTTCATTGGATTGGCATTGGTTTATGCACACTTAGCTTGTTCCAGTAATGCATTACATACTGCGTTCAGATGAGCTGTATCAGGGTCTTATCACCTTTGGCTGTCACTCTTTCTTTTGTTTATCATTATTAAGTGTTCACTCATCTGTAGGAACTACATAATCTATGCTCCTTGATCCTTGTTAAAAGTACACCAACGTTATTGAACCTGTGTAATAATATTGACTTCTTTAGAGCCCACTAGTATACAGTATAGAGCAACAGTATAGCAAAAGATCAATTGAGGGAACTTTAGGGAATTTCATGTTGTAGAACATGAACAACTTAATTTAGTCCATTTGATTTGAAATGTTTAAAGGTTTATGAACTAATGAATATTTGGTGTTTGGTTTATGTATTCATACATTTGTCATGAGGGTCATACCAATCAACTTAAATGTGAAACATCTCTGATAAAGAATCCCATATTCTTCAAGACAATTCACATTCTTGAACCAGTAGGAGGTTGTGGATGATTGGCAGCATTTTGAAACAACTAATTGTCGTCGTCTTCCAAGTTGCACGCAATCAAATGAACCTTTCGCGATCCGTGGTAATAGCACAGAGGTCCTTAGACGCTACGTTGAAAGTGCGGCCTCTTCCCTTTGTCCAGCACCCCTGCTGACACACCATGTCACTTGCACACAATCTGTTCCCTTCACCTCCCCCACGCAGCGGGTCATTTTGTAATCCTTTCTTCTCTTTCTATATTGATTCATTCCCTTTTTTATATGATATCAAATGCCAAGGATTTCGGCGCAAGAATAACACTGATTAAGAGATCATATTGGCCAGGAAGATGCAACAGCATGTTTCCCGCATGACAATTACACATTTTATATTCGAAACGAAGGGAACATGATATTCTGACAATGATAGATGCGTTGGCAAGTCTTTAATAATTTTCTGAATTTATTTTCATTCTTCTGTAGTCAAATTTCTTTCATATTCAGTCATGTATCTGCTAATTAAATGAATGTATTCATATCTAGAAAAAGAAAGAACAATGCTCTTTAATATTGTTTTGTATGAAGCATGCGTATTTAATCAGTATTTTTTTCATTGTCCAATAAAGGCATTTGAGATCATGAATTCCCATTTATATTTCAAGTATTTCCCTGGCTCTGTGTTTTGTGAAAGAGACATAATTATGACATCTATTTTCATTGAACAAACAAACTGCAATTTATGACAACTCATATTAAATTACTCATACTTTAGGGGAATAGATTTAGCAATAAATCGGTCTGTAGATTACAGATTTGAAAGCAGGTGGTTTCAGACCGCCTCGAAGTTCGTCAGTTCCAGGTATTCTCTGATCGGGAAATTTACCCTGATCAGAAAATACCAGGTATTTTGGTAATGTGAAAGCAAACTACACGTAATTTCCCCGAAAGAAAATACCCGCTAAATAGTAGGTACTTGGCGAAATTACGAGAACTTTCGCGGGGATTTTTCCAAGGTCGCAGGTATTTTGGCGATGTGAAAGCAAATTACGGGAACTTTTATCCCAGCTTGTCATTGGGCGCGGGAGCTGTGGGTGGCTGCTGGGCTAGTGATTTTGAATCTCACGCCTTGCCTGTTTATCAGACCATACTGCGCATGCTCGTAACTTCAGGAACTTATCCCGAAGGGTATGGTTCAGGGCGGTGTGAATGCAGGAATAAATTAATGGGTATTTTTAGCCTTAAAAAGTTCTCGTAATTTAATGGGGATTCTTGTGATCGAGGCGGTTTGAAACCACCTAGCATCTCGATGTTAATCATAGATTGTGTTCAGGATTACACAAATAATAAAATGAAGCAACAGTCACAAAAGGCCCATGAATATTTTTGAGACCCCCTTGGGGCCTGGACCTGTCAACAAACAAGCCCACTGAGCTAGACCTGGTCCTATTTTAGAATCAATGGTTTGCTGCTTGTACTCAGCCAGAGGAAACAAACTTGAAAGAACACTGAAATGTCAACTACCTGGAGAGTTAATGGTTTGGTGACACCGATGATAGGGTTCTGTATAGATTCATCTATTCTAAAAGGTGTAAAGCACCATTTTGTATACTGCCTAGTCATCACATTGCATGCAGTTTGTTGAACCTTGGGCTCTTTTAGTCAACTTTTACAATTTCGCTTTGATGTTGATCAAAATGTAAAAAATGTATAAGTTATTTTCAATAGGAGATGGTACAGCAAAGGAAAAGACTGAGAGGCAGGGGGGGGGGAAGTCTGCAAGCACAGACCCTGATTGAAACTTTGATCAACAATTGTGTGTCCACGCAAAGGCTAAAGCATACAAAACTTGCGAGAGGGCCATCATTATTATTATCCCGGCTGTAGCTGAGCGGCCATATAGGCGCTAAAGCATTAAAGGAATTAATCCTACCGGGTACCCATTCACCTCACCTGGGTCGAGTGCAGCACAATGTGGATAAATTTCTTGCCGAAGGAAATTACGCCATGGCAGAACCCACGACCCTCTGTTTCAAAGTCCGAAGACTAATCCACTGGGCCACAACGCTCCACCCTACATAGGGCTGGGGTGATTCATTTATGACTGTGAAAGTACTATCCCTCTGAAATCGTGTAAATCACAAGATTTTTTGTGGAAAATTTGTGTATCATGTATGCAGGTTAGATGTTTGTTACTTTGTTTCTCCTCTTCAGCTTTAAGATTGCTTCAACATTAATTTTTAAAAGAGATTTTTATGTTTTCCAATTACCTTTGTGTTCCCTTCTGCTGCATAAGGGACCGCAGGGTGACTTGGACCATCATATCTCTGTCAACGGTGTCACACTGTTCCATCTGGGAATAGGCTTTGAACAAAGAATGATTCAAGAAATCCTAAATTATGATTGAGAGATCTCTTCACTTAATGACCCACCGTACTCTTCTTCGCCAGCATGGGCCAAGGAGCGGGCAGGATATCATTATTTATCGCCCTCTCTGGGGGACGAAGATGTTACTCAGTAACAGAGGGGATCGTCTTGAGAGATGTGCTGAATATCATAATTGTCTTTGTGTTTTGGGGAGATAAAGAAGAATCATGGTCATAAAGTCTTGACCCTACCTGCTCAAATTTTTTTTTATAGATTTTTAGAACCGAAATCACTTTCATTATGCTTGAACAAATTTCAGCCTTCCAAGGTGGTTTTGTAGGCATTATCAGCAATACATTATGTTGTAAATCAAAAGATATTTCGCTCATTTCGGTCATGAAAAAATTGTAGAAGAAATACATGGCATCCACAGTAGAGTTACTGTAAGCAGCAAAATTTTAGATTCACCCGAATTCTGAGAAAAAAAATCTTTGTGAGTGAAAGACAGATTGGAAGCACTACTCCATGATGTTTCTATAAGATACATATATCATTAGATATAATAGTTAAGCCAAGTGATAATTGGACCAAATGGAATTTAGACCAAATTGAACATGAACCAATTTGTCTACCAGGTACACGTAAATCCAGTGGACCTAGTATGAGCAATAAAGATCACATTGAAAAGCTTTTGTAAGGGGATGACTGATAATCAGCCATTTTAAGCTGAGTCATGACACTACTACTGCTATTACTGCTGCTACTACTTCTAATTATACTACTAGTACTACATACTACTATTACTACTACTTCTCCTTTACTACCACTAATACTATTACTGCTGCTGCTCCTAAAATAGTTAGGCCAAGTGATAATTGGACCAGATGGAATTTAGACCAAATTGTGTCTACCATTCAGGTAAATCCAGTGGACCTAGTGTGAGCAATAAAGATCATATATTGAAAAGCTTTTGTAAGGGGATGACTGATTATCAGCCATTTTAAGCTGAGTCATGACAGTATTTAGAAGCCCACTAGAGATGCATAACATGTCCATCACTGTCCCTTTCTCTCATATCAACCCACATGATTCATCTCACACTGTCACACTCTATAAATCATCTCCTATTCAAATACTGATTGATTCAGATTATCCTAAGTCATGGGTTTGTTTTAAGAAGAATGGGGGAGAGGGTAAGTTGTGAAGTGAGGAAAATGGCTGGATTTTAGTGATATTCTTCTATGTTCTTCGGTACAAAGGCCCTTGTCGGTAATTTTCAACTGAACAAAGATCGATTAATTGGAATTATGATTTTTCAAGAAATCCAACACTGGTTGTTCTAAGACCCAGGACGTCTAATCACTGTTAACTTTAATTCCTTTTAAATTCCACTTGGGGTAATGGACCAATTGCCTATTTATCTACATGTATGTTCGTCAAAGTTTGAATTTTCCATTTGCCAGATTTGGCGCCCTCTGTCAATAATGTGTTTTGGTTGAAAAGGTCTTTTGAAAACCTATTGGATGAATTATTGACAAATTAAGTCTTTGCATATCAGAAAACTCTTGAAACTTTATGCTTGGGAAGTTTTTTTATACCTAAAATATTTTTGTTGGTCACCTGAATATTTACATACTTATTTTAAATGTAAGATTCACCTATAATTATTAGATTTCGGATTTCATCTTTAGTGCAACATGTGTTTTTTTTTATTCTCTTTATTCACTTTATCTAATGATGTATTTGAAATTTGAAATTGAATGAATTCACCAAAATTTGGTACTCACTCCAAATAAATCAGCAGGGAAAATCATAGATTGAGTAGGCCTATATCTCTATGAGCTCACAGAATATCATATGTACACTAGTAGTATTCTCCTACTGCATGACAGTAGAGGCTTTGTCATAAAATTCAATAAAGATAGATAATCTCTGGTAATAATGGCTAATTTATTCAAATATCCATGTACCGCAGAAGGCCTAGAGAGAGAAGGGCAGTGTCATTTTGGCCAATAATAAGAGGAAATATTACTCAGAGATGCAAGTGGACACCACATATTAAATCATCAGTGGGCGTGTCTCTCTTCATTATAGTAAAGTTACATTTATTGATGAGATTTGTTCCCTAAATTCTAAGGAAATTTTTGAGTAAAATGCACCTCTAGAGACTACTTCTTCTACTACTACTATTAGTAGTAGTACTACTACTACTACTACTACTACTACTACTACTACTACTACTACTACTACTACTACTTACTACTACTACTACTACTACTACTACTACTGCTACTACTACTTCTACTACTACTACTACTACTACTACTACTACTACTACTACTACTACTACTACTACTACTACTACTACTACTTCTACTACTACTACTACCACCATACTACTATACTACTACTTCTAATACTTCTACTACTGCTACTACTACTTCTATTACTACTACTTCTCTTCTGCTACTGCTGCTGCTGGTGCAGCTGCTCCTAACATCAATATTACTACTATCACTACTACTACTACTACTACTACTAATTCTACTACTACTGCTACTACTACTACTACTACTACTGCTACTACTTCCGCTACGGCTATCACTTCTACTTCTACCACCACCACTAATATACGTCAACTTGGAGGTTTATGTTCATTTGGTCCAATGCCAATTCATCCAATTGCCAACTCGTCTACTATTATTTGGTCTATCATCAGTTCATCCTATATCCACATGGTCTAATTGCCATTTTGTCCACTCACTAAGTGTTAATTGGGGAAAATGAATGAAAATAAAATGAATATTAGAGCAACTGGTTTATTAGAGGAAATGTGCAAAGACAAAGTGATGATTGGACTAAATGGTTATTGGACCAAATAGTTGTTAGATGAAATGCTGTTTGACAGAATGGCATAAGACTAAATGAAGGTAGACCCTGGACGAACTGGTGAGTGGACGATTTGGCAGTGGATGATTTGGCAATGTTGAATTGTATATAATGTATATATGAATCAGAAGAAGCAATGCTTACCTCTTTGCCCAATTTGTTCAACTAGATTCACATACAGCAGACTGCCAAGTTCGACTCAAGTCACATTCTATTGACTATACACACAATGTGTATCAAGTCTATTGTTCATACACACATAATAGTGATGTTTGCATTGCATTGTACTGTGTACATACAAAGCTTTTTTTTACATTAAACCATTTAAAACTATTGTGAGCTGAATTATCATAATTATAGTCTATGCAAAACCCCTCTTAAGGTTGCACACACAAATTAATGTGGCGCAGGTGTGATTCTGTCCATGGCAGATAAAGAGATAAGATCACCATCCTTTTCGGTCAAATTCTGACAAACATCATACTGCAGAATATCTTTAAAATTATCTATTTTCAGTATTTCCTTTTGCTTGAACAGCACCATTGTTTGAATTAATCTTCTTTAAAAACCAGGGTTTTTTTTAATATGTTGATTGAATACTGCCCTAGAACAAGAAACACGTCTTTTTTTTTGAAAAATAAAGTGACTAACGACATACATTGAATTACAATTAGTATAATAAAGACTAATCAGTTCAGAATGTTTTGGTAATTATCATAATTTTAAATGTCCCCTGAGTACGTTTTGACAGGAAACGATCGTTCTTTACCTGTACAGTCTCTCTAACGTGTTGTATTTGCCAGCCTATATTGTGATCTCGGAATTCTCACCTTGTCTTGTTAATCAAATAAAGTGTCATCTTATCGTTTTATTGTCTGGGTCATTTTAAAATTGACATCAGTTGTTAAGATGATATCTCACTTTGTTTTTGCATCAGAGAAGTATAATGATGGATGCAAACTCGTAAAGCCATCAGGAGGATGACATCTTGCACAGAGTTTGTGTCTGGGAAGATGGTTGCAAACTCATTGATGGCACCTTGCCTCCCTTTTGAATTCGCCCTTGCAGACACTTGAAGAATATGGAACTAATTATCATACTTCCTAAACATGTCAGGAGGTATTTGGTGGTAGTGTCTCTTGGAGGATGGAGAATTCTTTGATGTTGTGCATAACCTCCTCGGGGGATCTCCTGGGAAGGCATGTTGTCCTTGCTGAACATCACCTGAAGTGGGTAGATGAGAGTTTGGAGTGAATCATCTTCATAAAGTGTTGTTAATGATCATATCCATGAGAGACTAATTAACAAACCAAACTTCAAGGAGTCTGGACTTTGTACCTTGGTGAGGGTAACATATTTTTTGCATTTTTATAGAAAAATAGCAAAGCTGGAATCAAACATTGATTACCCTGTGTTATTCTAACAGACTTACTCCATCCTTACAAACTATGAATTTAATCATTTATTTCTAAAGAAATGAAAATACTAGTAAAGTATTGTTTATTCAAACCAGATCAAACATCACAATGATGGTATGAAATTATATAATGCATAACATAAATAGTAATGAAAAGGGAAGCTGCAAGTTTAATCTCTAAAAATGCATTTATCCTCAAGGGCAGATGAGAAACGAGAAAAACTGTAATCTGTATTTTGCATTGTCTTGTAAAATCAAAGCAAAGATAAGGGATGTAAGGACATGAGGGGATGTTCTTCAATCTGTCATCAAGGTATCCAGGTTACTGGTTCAGAAACCTAATTAATACAAAGCCTGAATGGCTCATATTTTACCTGGGAGGACAATAGACATGACAGATGATACTTGATCCTTCCACTGGAGCACCTCTTCATCTGTCGTTACGCTCAGGAAGTCCATGGATTACACGTCCAACAAGATTCACACGAAAATCGAGGGGTTTCTCTCACATTCGAGCCAATGTTCATGAGATTGAGTTAACTGGGGATAAGAAAGAGATACATGTTGCTGAAGACAGGTGATGAAAACTGTTTTTTTTTCTCTCTGAGTGTTTCACCGAATGTGCTGCAGAAAGAGTGGAACATTGCAGAGGGTTTTTGTTTTTGCAAGAATCATATAGACAGTAAAGTTAAAGGGGAGTGTTAACTTTATGGAAGTCATGAAGAAACAATGTTCTACAATTGTATTCATTTGGATAGATTAAGAGTCAGGAGTGGGGAATCATTGTTTATAGTGGTTCTGACTATGGTATTTCAATGAAAGGGTCATGGGTTCGAATGTCAGCCTTGGCATGTTTTCCTTCAGCAAGAAATTTGCCCACATTGTGCTGCACTCAAACCAGGTGAAGTGAATGGGTAACCAGCAGGATTAATTCCTTGAATGCACAGCACTTGAAATGGCAGCTCGAGCTAAAGTTTGGGTTATCATAATTGAATGACTCAGAATAACTTTTTTTTAGATATATAGCTCTGTATAAATGCGTATTTATATTATCCGCTTGTGATTCTAAGCACTTACACATTTTGTTTACATGATATTCAACCTCTTCACCTCAACACTTATGATTGATGGATGGTGCAACTTACAATCTACCTACTTTCCAAGTAGTATATGCCAAGAGAGACCAATAGTTTTTTAATGATCATATTTCCCTTCTCTGACTTTGTCCTGAGACTTGGGGACCTGCTGGAAAGCAGGTATAAATTGTACATTTTTCAAGTGAGATAGATTATTCCAATGTCATTTCATGAGAAGCCTTCCTTTCTTCACCTACCAAAGTATCATTGATACTGTCTACCCCAGAGTACTGGAGGGAGGTTCTATTGATTAAAGATCAGTGCTCTGTTCTTAAGATCAGTGCTATGTACTCCAGATCAGTTGCTATCTACCCTAGATCAGTGCTTCCTACTCAAGATGAGTGCTATCTACCCAAGATCAGTGCTATCTACCCAAGATGGGCCCATCTTACAAAGAGATACAATTGATCCAATCAATGGCTACTCTATGGAAATCCAACAGTATCATAACTTACTACAGGAAATTTCCAAAGTGTCCTTTGTAAACAAAGGAGAACACACCAAATTGTCAAGAAATTGATGAAGAAATTTTTTGAACAAACATGCATCTTAAATGTTGACATTGCTGGCCATCCATAGTTGCGATTAATCGGATCTATCGCAACTCTTAAGACGGGCCCCAGTGCTTCCTACCAAAGTTCAGTGCTTTCTAGTTTCTACTCAAGATCAGTGCTATCTATCCAAGATCAGTGTTTTCTACCCAAGATTAGTGCTATCTACCCAAGATCAGTGCTTTCTACTGAAGATCAGTGCTATCTACTGAAGATCAGTGCTATCTACCCAAGATCAGTGCTATCTACCCATGATCAGTGCTGCCTACCCAAGATCAGTGCTTTCTACTCAAGATCAGTGCTATCTACATAAGATCAGTGTTTTCTACTCAAGATTAGTGCTATCAACCCAAGATCAGTGCTTTCTACCGAAGATCAGTGCTATCTACTGAAGATCAGTGCTATCTACCCAAGATCAGTGCTTTCTACCCAAGATTAGTGCTATCTACTGAAGATTAGTGCTATCTACCCAAGATCAGTGCTATCTACCAAAGATCAGTGCTGCCTACTCAAGATCAGTGCTTTCTACCCAAGATCAGTGCTTTCTACTCAAGATCAGTGCTATCTACATAAGATCAGTGTTTTCTACTCAAGATCAGTGCTCTCTTATCAAGATCAGTACTATCTAATAAGGATGATTTGGATCTACTTAAGATCAGTTCTTTCTAATCAAGATCAGTGCTCTCTATTCAAGATCAGTCTATCTATTCCTAACCTAAGAACATTGCTATCTTCTGAAGATTGATCAGTGCTATCTACTTTAATGGTCTGTGCTGTCTACTCAAGATTAGTACTATTTACTGAAGTTCGATGCTATCTGTCTACCACTGATTGGTATCATAAGATCAATGTGCTCTTTGCAAAATTAGTGTTACTCCAGATCTGAACTATCAAGAACTGTGTTATCCCCAAAGAATTAGTTAAATACCAATGGTTTGATATCCTTGATGCTGACAAATATTAACATTACAGCCTCTTTCATGTACATGAATATTTGTAAAAAGTTATCAAGTAAGTAGCTTTAGAACATTAATCTTTCTCCTTTTATCCACCATGCAGATTTTGAATCCAAACAGCACTTTGTGGTCGACGGGAATGTCTATCCGGTGGTGATAGGAGGCAGCACGACATCATGGCGGCCATCCCAGGCCTTCACTAATCACGTGCTTAAGATTCTCCTCCAAGAAGTGATGGGCTACAGCAATGTTACCATAGCAACGGATGATACAAAGGTCATCTCGACATCCCAGGCTGTCTCAGAGATCACAGGATGCGCTAATCCCATGTAAGCATTTTAAAGATATGGATGTATGTTGTAAAGCAGAGTCGTATTTCTTAAAAGCTTGTAATCTAAAACAATTCGACCATGTCCAAGATGAGAGAAGGGTCATCTGGGACGTGTAACATAAAACTTTGATAGCGATTTATCGTGGAGTGGATTTCTATGATTGAATTCATTGATTATTGTGTATGATCAACCGTAAAAATCGATCCCAGAGTCAGTTGTTAAGCTTTATGTTGTGGGTTCCTGGACATCTCAGATATTCTTATTAAAGGTTACTGGATTTATTACTAATAATAATGATATAGGTATAATAATTATACTTGCTTATATAGCTCTTAATACTTACTTTGTCAGAAGTCTCTAAGCGCTCTACAGTAATGCAGCATAATTAACCTGGCTTTAGCAGTGCAGCTGTTACGCGCGCTGCATTTCAAGGAATTAATTCCTGCCAGGTACCCATTTACCTCACCTGGGTTGAGTGCAGCACATTGTGGATCAATTTCTTGCTGAAGGAAATTACACCATGGCTGGGATTCGAACCC
Organism: Lytechinus variegatus; assembly: GCF_018143015.1. Lineage (NCBI taxonomy): Eukaryota > Metazoa > Echinodermata > Echinoidea > Temnopleuroida > Toxopneustidae > Lytechinus > Lytechinus variegatus. The sequence goes on from NC_054741.1 coordinate 52,363,165, forward strand.
ACGACCCTCTGTTTCAAAGTCCAGAGACTAATCCACTGGGCCACAACACTGTTACACTCCACTGTGTATTTACCCAGGGAAGCCACTTCAGTTCTGAAAACAGTTCTTCCTGCTATTATTATTACCCTGGCTTTAGCTGGGCTGCCTAGGTGCTCAACGCATTCAAAAAAATTCTTCCTACCGGGTACCCATTCACCTCTCCTGGGTTGAGTGCAGCACGGTGTGGATAAATTTCTTGCTGAAGGAAATTACGCCTTAAATTAATGTCATGTAAGAGGGTGAAAGATCTGAACTGGCCCTTGTTTTGTTGCAGCTTGTCACTGATCACAAACAGCAATGCCAGGGGAGCGTTTCATGAAAGGACTTGTCGGATGTTTTATCCGACAAGTCCCATTTTATCCCACAGTTACTATAGTAACAGTGCCTCTCAGCCAATCAGAATCAAGGAAAGATGTCAGACAAAAATGTTGATGAAACAGTCCCCTGGTATATGATAGCTATTATATTTTATGTTATGATTGTCCCTCTGTTTCATTCATTATACATTAAATAATAGCAAATTTACAATGATTTTGTTCATTTTCCATCAGATAGATTTCTATTCCAATTCATATAAAAATGACCCACCAAACCACAAAATAAAGAGTGCAATCCTTTTAGTATGACAATATGTTTTAAACAACTGTTCACAGAAGCCTCTGACACCCTTTTCAGGAAATTGTGGATGTTGAAGAAGTGAATTATTTATATTCATGACAGGTCCAGGACCTAAGTAATCTGGATTATTTGGGTGCTGCTAAAATAAGATAACCACTTGATCTCATATGTTAATTCATGAATGGGATTCTGAAATGATGTGGATTATTATTTCTGTATTAGTGAACATAACTATTATTGCCACCCTTGAGTGTGTGGCAGTTTGAACCACCTCAAACTTGAAACAAAATGCCTGACAAAGCAATAATTTGCTTTAGTGCAGGACTAGGAATGTAAACATTGAGAATGTAAACATGAATGTCTTAAAATAACGTCCATGTTGATCTATTACAAGATGGGCTTCTTATGCCATGATGATGCTGATTCCAAGGTCCCATCTGAAGCAGCTGGTACGTTTCTCATCAACGCCTCAAACATTGTTTAAAGTGACACTGCACACAGTCATTAGGTGTTTTCGTACCCACCCGATCACATTACCAATGTTGGATCAAAGTTTCACACTTATAATGGGTAGTGCAAGTTTGCATCCTTCACATGAATTCATCTTGCTCGAGATTCCCAATTATTTTGAAAAATTGTAGATATTTATTTATCAGTAATGCAATTCATTTGTTTCTGCCTGTGAACCATGGTACGGTAACACAAAGTTTAGCGATTAATTGCAAGCTTGATGTTCACAATTAATCGTGCATTTTAGTTGGTGCAATCAATTATGAATAAAATGTATGATGATTGCTAAGCTTTGTGTTACAGGTCCCTGATGTCATGAGCTCAATAGTTGGACTTCTTCCCCTCTGTGTGTGTGTCTAGTGTTCCCTTTACCTCTCTGGTGTGATTGTACAGAACATGACACTTGATTTCCCCCTTTTCCTTTGGGCTGTCCAAAACTTCTCACGCTGGTTAGATGCTTGAGTCATGCAAAAAGACATCTTTAAGTTGGAATGAGGGGTATGTGGAAACATTATTATGATCACTTATAACTGAAGTTGTCTATATTTATAGCTTTATGTGTTTCCATTTTATTGACAGTAAAAAAGCAGCTCACATTCTGTGCCATACAAACTCCTCTGGTAGATGCTTGAGTCATGCAAAAAAGACCTATTGAAGTTCGAATAAGGGGTATATGGAAACATTATTATCATCACTTGAAGTTGTCTATGTTCATAGCTTTTTTTGTGTTTCCCTTTTAGTGACAGTGAGAAAGCAGCTCACATTCTGTGCCGTACAAACTCCTCATGCTGGTAGATGCTCGAGTCATGCAAAAAGACCTCTCGAAGTTCGAATAAGGGGTATATGGAAACATTATTATCATCACTTGAAGTTGTCTATATTTATATCTTTTTGTGTTTCCCATAGAGTGACACCGAAAAGAAGTTCAAATTCCAGCTAGTAGTCTCGGTGCTTCCTGCTGGTTAGATGCATGAGTCACACAAAAAATACCTCTGTATATTTAGGCAATAGGAACATGAAAATATAAAAAACAGTCTTAAATTAGCACTCAAGTGATCTTAAAAGTTTTATTTCATGTGGTCTATCTCTTTGTGAGAAATTTGGTATCAAGTCATTTTGTCGAAAAAGACTTGCTATGTTTCGGTGACAATGAACGCTTGGGTACCAGTGAATGAGAATTTGGGGTCTTGTATTTGGACTGGACAACATGACTTTTACTGCAGTGGTTTCATTTAGGTTTGCTACTTCTTCAGAGTTTTATTATTCTTTGGCGTTCGCTAAGCCCCTCACACTATCCATGGTTGTATCTTCCTCAAATTATTCATGTAAAGATTGATACAGATCACTCTCCAATTTCGTTGGTAACAATACTTTTTTGGCAATTCTTCTTGATGAGCAATAATTTGTGATTATTACACCACCAGTGAAGTGGAGGAAGAGGGAGGAATTATCCAAGTACTCTGAATGTAATGAGTCATATCCCCATTCATGTTTGAAGAGGGTGATACTTCATCGCCCTTCAAACCACTCCCATTTATCAGCAAGACATTCTTTCACCTGTTAATATGAATCTTATCTCATGCCATAATTATCAATAAATGAGCCTTGTACGAAACCTTCACACCCCTCCCATTCATCGACAAGACATTGCTCCACCTGTTGACATCATAATCATCTTATTTCATAATTTGTTATAATCAGCCCTTCTGCCTTCTTCAGACAAGAACTGGGTAAAGGACATTAAATAAGGGTACAGCAGCTCATGGACCACGAGCAGCTATTGCCCGTCGTCAGGACTGATGCAAACTTTTATACTTTTTAGTGGAATGTTTAAAAATGCAACTCAAATAATCAATCATAATTTGTTCTTGTATCTAATCATGAGCACTATTTTCTTATTAGTTTAATTGTTAATTTTACTTGAGACTGCAACTCTGTCTGGTTGGATATGTTTTACATATATTTCAAGAAGTTACAGCAACAAAAATAGGCCAACTTCCATCTCACTTGTTGGAGTAAAGACTATCACTCATTCATTGTCTATCTGGTGCTTTTTTTATTGCCAGTGTTTTGTGGTCAGAATACGAGGCTAGAAAGGATACTAATTAGCCAAACTTGTGCCAAATAGGGCTGGACTTCTATTAGCAATACCTTCTTAGAAAGGAGAAGTGACTTGCGGTACTTCAGAGGCACTTTGTCAGCTGAATGGTTCCTGGTGAGATCGTCTAGTGACGTAGGTGGTTCTGATGGAAGATGTTCCTTCTGACTCACTGAAGTCTACTAGAGGGTAGTTCCTCATGATGATTGCCCTTCTTATAGCTACAGAGATGCAAGTTGCTCAAATCAGTTGCATCCTTCTTCTAACTACTCTTTATTTTCCTTTTTTTGCTACCCATGTCACTCTTTATGCCTAGGCTTGATGTTTTCAAATTGTCTGTCAATCCATCTGTCCATTTGGGTTTGTTCTTGCCATAACTGCAGAAACATTTGATGGATCACCTACCAACTTGCATCAAGTACTGTATACATACATCAGTGGCAATGATCTGACTAATTTTAGGGTCAAAGGTCACAGGGGTAATATATCTTGGAATATATATTGGTCTCGCAATAACTAAAGAAGTGTTTGAGGATTTAAACATGACTTGGGTATTGATATGGAAGTGACAATGATCTCGCCAGATTTGGGTGTCCTGAGGACAATTCTTTTAGCAGTAATCCCACACAGCATTTTCGCAGTGGATTTTACATATTCCCTATTGTTGTTTCTTTACTGAAATGGTAGGATAATTTGAAAAAAATATATATATACTGAGGATATTCCTTTGGTAGTCTATTATAAGGTGTCTTATATGAGATTCCTTTGCAAACTGCCCTATGTCCATTGCTTTCTCATCAAGCGATTTTTGACAATCTGATTATTTATATATAATATTACTTTATTTTGAGGACAGACGGGCCTTAGTTATTGGAGCTTATTCAAATTTGAAGAATCAACAGCATTGAGAATAATTTTGGAGGTACAAATCTTTAACCTATGGGTTCAAACTCCAGAAATTTTTGCAGGATCGATCAAAGATGTGTAACCTTGTAACACTATGCATTGCTACTGACTTTCAATTTTGAATGAGCTTCTTCTATTATAAAACCCATATTGATATAATTAGAGCTTACGAGTCCTAGGAAAGCATTACCCTTCAGCTTGAGCGAGGTATTCCAAGTTTACCCATGACGTGTGTGTTTGTGGTTATGGTAGAAGTGCTAAACAGAGGAAGCGTAAGCGAGGGAGTAGTGCCTTAGGAAGGTCAGTGACCTGTAACGCATAGCCTGAATTATCAACACGTGGTTTGCGTGTTAGACAGGCATGAACAACTATGGTGTCAAGTTCGTAGCCGTGTACCTGAACAGCAGTACCGGCATAATCGCTATCCAATTGGTTAATGGGATTGTTGCCAATTTTTGGAGGACTTCAAGATCCTCTTCATATTTTTGTTTACATCATGTCAATCTAGCACCATTATCCATGTAAGTCTGAAAAGAAGATACAACTCTCTAACATCAGAAAGCTTTATAAACAAAGTGCAGTGTACTTGCCCTATTCTCCAATTCTCTTTAGTTCATTGTTGTTATTCATATTTTGAATAATTAGCCACATGTATTACTTGTTCCTTTAATCATGAAAAGAATACACAATGTTGAATGTTATTGCATTGGTATCATCTAATACTTGCACTGAATGCTATTAATTGGGAAATGACTAAAATTGTCAAATTAGTATTTGAAATTTAAATTTCAAGGCCACTTTTTCTAAACAACAGGCAAGTTTCTGGTTAGTGCTCCTGACAGACCTTGTAATTGTTTTATCCGATAGTTACCATAGTAACAGTCAGACACTGGTGCCTCTCATCTTATCAAATGCAAGCTTTCTAAATTAATTAATTATAAAATTAAATTCTGATTTCTGAAGGCAATTGTTTTCAATCTCTATTTCTGATGAACTTTCTAAAGGGAAAACAACAATATGCTGTCAATTTGAGGATGGAAAACTGATCAAACAAGGCTTCAAGTAAATCACCATCCTCAAACTAGATGTGAAGCTTTCCTCCCTGCGACCGCTTTACTACTCCAGTAACTGTCATGACTGTCAATGAAATACCCTATGTGGTTCACCTACCCTTGTGTCAATGACCCATGTATACTTCATCCCTAATTACCTCCATGTTCTTAACAAGGAACTAATCACAGATAGTCAGAAGTCATCGTGTCATCCTAGGTTGACTGGGACAGTATCTCTGTCCCTGAGGTCTAATCAAGTCAGTCTTTCTCTTAAAATTGCTCCACACATCCTGCATTGATTTTACACCCCTTTTCATAGGGGGTTGACAAGGGGAGGGAATATAGGTGTTTGACCCAGTTAGATGCTTTCAGCTTAATATCAGAGGGTTTCTAGTAGCGTAGTAGTTTATTTTTGGCTATATTTTGTAAAATGTCTTTTACCTGAAGATTTGTCCTGTGTTTTAGAATTTCATGTATAGTCCATCTTTTAAACATTTGAAAGGCATTTGTTTCTTGATACTTTCAAGCATAGGCTATTTCAAGTTTTGCTAAATTCCCTTTCTTCACTATTTTTTAAAAGATTTAAAAGATAAAACCGGAGTAGTGTAATTAATTTGTTCTTATTTCGTCTTAAAGTTTAATCTATATGTTTCATTTGTACTGTATTCATGTGTGATTTGTTATAATGCAACCCATTTAAATGAATTTTTATCATTTTTACTACAAGCAACAGTAAATGCTATTTGTACCCTGTAACATGAGAAATATAAATGATTGTTTAAGTATTCCTAAATGTAAGTCTATGGGCTATCAGCCAAAAGTGGTTTTTCAAAACCACCTCGTGTAAAGTGGCCTTGTTGCTATGGGAATGCTCTCAGTGGGGATGACGTGTTGCGTGTGAAACTCAAAACCGCAGCGCAGACATTCTACACACAGTGTGTGGAGTAGCGCGCTCAAAACGTGCGAAGATCACTTACCGAAGAACGGTTGTGTCCTCATGCTAAAACCAGTTTTATGAGGCAAAGCGATCTTGAAAACTACATCACGAGGTGGTTTTCTAAACTAGTTTGGAAGATAAAGTAGTTTCTACTAAACTAGTTTTAGTGTGGTAATGAGAATGGGATCTATTAGTAACTTTTATGCAACAGACCCCTAATCTATCAGGAAACTTGTTTAGTAACCTGTGTGTGGACTGGAAAAAAATGATATCTCAAATGTGAACAAGGTGATCGTGATTCAAGAACATGAAACACACTCATGGTATCCTGGCCTAGATAAATTGATCCAAACTATAAAAATTCAGAGGTTTATCCAATCAATATGGGGAAATCCCAAGGTCCCAGAAGATTAATCAAGTCACAGTTTAGACATCCTGCAGTCTCCAACCCCTCCCTCATCTGATTTACTTGACATCTTTATTCATGCATAGAAAGTATTGACAGGTGACAGAATGCAGAGATAGTATAAAGTTACCCATTTAAAGCCCAACTCCACCCCAACAATGCGTTCGTTTGTTAAAAAAAAGAGAAAAAACATAGCACTGAAAATAATGTTACAATCAGATGTAAATCAAGTAAGTCATGGTATTTTAAATTTTGCTTATTTTCACAAAGCATTTATATCATGGTTAGTATGCTTAATCCTGGTAAGTGAGATATTTCTCAAGTGATATTCTCAAGTGATATTTTAGTGCAATATTTTGGCTTCAAATTAAAATTGATTTTTTCCTAAGTTTAGTCATGCTTTGTTAAATTGTCTGGTAAAGCTTTTAACTCTCATTTTGGCAGTTCACATGCAATTATGCATAACTGCCAAAAAAATTTTTTATACACGCCGCAACTTATAGTTTTTTCATTCAGATCAAGCTTTAAAATGTATATTTTAAAATGAATGTTACTCCCTACTGCATTTCTGATGTTTGTCCTATATTTGCCTTTGCAGATGTGAAGGTAAAAGTAGCCGAACGATGCGGTCTCCATCGATTAATGCAGAAGTATGGTTGGATGATCCGTTGAGCTTGCAACCCTGGATGGATACACAGGAGTTAGTGGATCTTGGACCTATTGGTGTCCAGGCACGGTAAACATTCGGTCTCATATTTCTTAGTTTTATTTTGATAATTATATAGGACTTATGATTTAAATGTACCTTTTCTATTGTTATATACTACCTCATTTCATTTATTTATTTCCATTTCAAACAATTACATATCATTTTCTGTCATACATCTTGACTTATAAGTAAACAATGCACATGTTGGCTCTTATTCTCGAAACAGGTGTCAGTTGTGCCATGGTACAAAACCATTGACTATTCAGATTTTTTTTAAATAATTAGACTTATTTACACTCCCATTAACCGTTTAAGAGTGTGTTTATTCAGGAGAATTCAAATTCTATTCTTTTTTGTTTTCTATTGTTGTTGTGTGTTGTGTTTATTTTTATTGAAGCGCCATGAGCACCGAAAGATGGACTTGTGCGCTATATAAGTAGCCATCATTATTATTATTATTTTATCGTGTACACTTAAAAACAATCCAATTGTACGCTATTAGTAAAGGGTGCTATTAAAGGGAAGCGCAATAATTTTTAAAAATCTGCATAAACCATGGTTTTAGATCATGGTACAAATGAAACTTCTTTTGAAAATTATGTATAACATTGACAAGATATTTTTGCAATAGTTTGATATAGTATTACAATGAATTTAACTGTTCAAAGCATCTTGATACTTTTAAATCATACAATGAAATAATTTCTGACTGTTCACCTAGAAGCTTTTGAAATATACTATGGAATTTAAAGTATTTTCTTGAAAATGAATTGTTAATTTCCTGTGAGTATTATTTCCATGTAATATTTGATATAAAAAAATACAACCCCCTCTCCTCTCTAGGTTTGGTTGGTTTGTCTCTACTGCGTTGGTGACCAACCTCTACAGCGTGGAAGGCATGATCGTTGACCACTGGAGGGTCTTGCAGAGCTCCCAGATGACCGCCTACCTGACCATCTCCACCAACGAGATCGAGGTGCTGACCACCGAGTCGTCGGCTACAGCCGTGTTCAAGGGTCAGAGGTACTGCGACAGACCGGAGTGCATCAACGGGGTGTACTACCCGCCCTGGTGCACCCAGGATAACTCCCAGTGTGTCATCCTCCTGGCGGATTATCCAGGTGAGAATCCTTCAGAATCACTTTTATTCATGTCCTTCAGCTTGGAGAGTCCTGCTGAGCATCCGTTGCATTCTATTTCTCCCATATCTCCCAGTAAATGTTGTGACAGCACCATCAACCGAAGTCTTTTGTCTGCAACTGACGAAAGGCAACAACAGCTAGATCAATACCTGTTTTTACTTGCACCATGTATGTATTTGGCACATGTACTTTACCCTTGTGACACACACTTCACCAAGTTCTGCAAGAATCTTCAGGATTGAAGGAAGCAGACTACACAGAAAAAGAAGATATCATCATTGACAAAACAACGGGAACTTGGAAGTGAATAGGTACTGAATTGGATCCCTGCTATCCCATAATCTAGGCGCAGGCTGCAGTGTTTGCTGTTACGAGTATGATACTGGTACGTGAAGCATCCGCGCCATACGTCTGAAGCGGTAGGCTACAAACAGTGGCTAAGAAGCAGACTCGGCCTGTACACTTCTGTCTTGCTGTAGTTGTTATTTGTTTTAGTAAGAAAAACCACCACTGGACTATCATTGATGAAAAGAAAAAAAACAAAAGTTATGTGGGCGACGTTGGTTGCGAACTTCGCACCCACCTTTCATAGTCTTCGGCGTCAGACGTGTCACTTTCATTTCGTGTAACAGTATCCGATTCATAAAAGCAGGAAATAGCTGCAGATTATATCATAGCAGACAAAATCTGCAGCCAAAAGATTATATTTCTTAATTCAATCTTGAATCTTGATTTTTAACCTTAAGCTGTTGCTGTAGCATCATAGAAATTATTTAATGTAAAAAGAAATAAATTCCTTCAAAAAGAATATCGTGAAAACATATCCAATAAATCAGCTGTGCTTGTGTAATTAGATATCCTCAATTGGTTTACTCACTGTTACTTATCTTAAGAGTTTCGTGCATTACCATCAGTTACCCTTAATCTTGAATTCGGAAAGCCTCGTTATATCAAGCAATTATGATTAATTGCTAAGTAGGTAATATATGCAAGGCTGAATCATGGCTAGAGACAGAAGTCTAGTAAGGGTGTACTGACCTCGATCATTTACTTAGTTTCATTGGAAATCACTCAATGCATAATCTATTCGATATTTAGCCTGTTTGAAAGGGTCGTAGTCCAGATTATTGCAATATGATGATGGGAAATATAGACATTATATATGCTGTTAAAGGTAGTTGGGAATTGGTGTATGATTTCAAAATAATGATTGATTCTAATACTTATTCCATCCTTATTACAGTTCTTAAAGGTCAATTCTACCTAAGAAAAACGTTGATTTTAATCAATAGAGAAAATCAAAAAAGTATAATGCTGAAAATTTCATCAAAATCGGGTGTAAATTGATAAAGTTCTGACATTTTAAAGTTTAGCTTATTTTTCACAAAATAGTTATATGAACAAGTTAGTGACATGCAGATGAGAGAGTCTATGGTGTCCCTCACTCACTATTTATTATGTCTTTTATTGTTTGAAATCTACAGTTTTTCAATTTTTACAGATTTGACAACAAGGACCAACTTGACTGAACCATATAGTATTAAACAATGCTAATTCAACGTGTTCAGGGAGGAATTAATCATTGTTTCACTTGATAATGAGGAGAAAATGGGAATATTTCATATTTCATGTAATAAGATAAAATAAGAAATAATGAGTGGATGATGTAATTAGTCTCCTCATTTGCATATTGACCAGGATGTGCATAGAATTGTTTTGTGAAATTAACCGACACTTTGAAATGTCATAACTTTCTTATTTTACATCCTATTTTCATGAAATTTTCAGTGTTAGGCTTGTTGGACTTTTCTCTTTTTATTCAAATCAACTTTTTTGTTGGGGATTTGTCTAGGATTCAAAATAATTTCTGATTCCACTGCTTATTCCATCATCATTGCAATCTTTTATGTCAGAAATTTTTAAGCTATGAGCCATGCAATTATTCATCAAAGTATCTATGATATAGCAATAATATAAGAGCCCAACAGGGATTTTTCACTCCCACAACGATTCAGGAACATCTTTGTCGAAAGGTAGTGAATCGAAACAGCCGTTTCGTCCTGGAATCTGGGCAAGCGACATATTTGCAATTATTTGTCAGCTCCGAATCTTAGGACGATCTGATGTTCTTGTTCACTAATTATTGACAGAGACTTTCAGCTGGTCATTGTGCTTTGATTTGGATTTTCAATAGACTTACTGCATTCTTGAATTTGTTCTGCTCGGCAGTGCAAAAACTCGTTCATTTCTTAGAAGACATATAGTGTAAGGGTTAGGTTTGTGGTAGGGTATTTGGTTAAGAAAATTTAGGATCAGGATTAGTAATCGATCTTTCCGATATACTGTGAGGTTATTTTTTCATGGTTCGCTTGTGTAGATTTTCAACAGGAGCAATCGTTGGTGGATAATCTTGGTAATTTATGCAAGTATTGCTTGCCCTTTCAGGCAGTAATCATCGCCATCATCGTATGATTACCTTATTCTGTCGTACTCCACATCAGCAGTGAGTGAAGAGGCTCAGCATTGTTAGGGATGATGGGAGGTTGAGGGGAAAAAGAGGGAAAATCAAATTAGGAAAGGAGGAAGCAATCGCAGAATGTGGAAGGAACCACAGCAAGCCTGCTGCTTCCACCCGATCCGATACGCTTGCGTTCAAAAATTGAGGGAGAAGAACTATGTCTCTCACAGACAACATAACTCAAATGTAGCTTCAGGTCGTTTTCTGCTACTCTGCAATCTCTCTTTTTTTTAATGTATGATCAATTTTACTACCAGTACTTAATTCGTCATGGGATCACTGACAGTTTGGTTTCAAGAACAAATGCACTAATCCAGTCAAAATTACTTGGGAACGTTTATTTTATCGTAATTTTCTTTATTGCTTTTTATTGATAGATTTTCATAGTGGCCGTGAGTAGGAGATATCTCTGACTTTTTTATATGTGGGCTCAATTAGAAAGGAAATTTGATCAGGAAAAATGGAAGTAGTTATATGAAATCGGATCCAGTATAATCATTCAACTGCTAGTACTTTAACAAAAATGCATAGGCAAACATGATAGAGAAAAGCAAAGAAGAATATTAATTGCCTTTTCTTTTTGATAGAGTTGCCTCTTTTTATATAGGCCTACTGCTTTCATTCAGTACTAGTGCTGCTAATAATTGATTGTGCAATATTTATACTCTAATATCTATGCTTATTAGTATTAGATATTGTTTTTTCAAATGATTATTTACAGTATTTAATGATGCGTTATTGCAGTACATTTTTATTCCCGTTTTATTTTCAAAATAAATGCATCTTTTTTTCACTTTCAAAGTTATGCACATGGTATATCCTGAACAGGTTATTTTTAGATGAAAGTCTATTTAAGTGTTAAGTCCTTAAAAGCAGGTACAATTATCCTCTCGCTTAGCCTGGCAGAAACCATATCAATGGATAGCACCACCACCGCACTAAACTCAACCAACCATTATGAGAGGCATGACGAGAAAAAAACAAGTCAAAACATTATTTTATTTGATAAAGAAGACTGCGCATGTATGTTTACCGTAGTCATTTTGATTTATTTTTCATGTTTTTGATATTTGCCTTTAAAAGTCACTTGAACACATCCACGAAAGGTTACTTTGCCATCACGGCTACCTGGGGCCCGTTTCACAAATATTTAAGTATGATGCAGAGTAGCTTTTAAATCTATAATTGAGTGCAGTATAAAAGAGATCACCGCATTGGTCAGATCATGGCAAGTGGATGGGCAATACTGTGTATTGATTAACAAGATGGTGCGTTGCATATCATGTATGCATCGGCATTTAAGTGCGACTTAAGTCATACTTAACTCTTTGTGAAACACCCCCCTGTTCTTATCATTCTCATGTGTATCCTATTAAATAGAATCCAACTTTGACAAGCTGACAGACCAGATCCAGAGTCTTGGTCTGATGGTGGGTGTGGCCTGGATTGGTCCAAACCTCAAGTCTACAGTGCAGCAGAGGCAAGAGAAAGGCCAGCCTACCTTGTTCTTCGGCTGGACTCCTGATGACCTGACGTCATCGGGTGCATTCAGCCGGGTTGCCTTCCCATCATGCCAAGAGAATTCTGCAGGTAAAAAAAATGTGCCCATCTTCTTCTCCTTCTTTTCTCCTCTTCCCTTTCTCCCTATTCCTCTTCCTCTTGGTTTTCTATGCAATGCTATACACCATATAAACATTCAGATTTTTATGTAAGCCTATAAAAAAACAAGAGCATTCAGTCATTTTCAAGTTTGAAAAAAAAACCTTACTGCAAATTGTATGAAAATACCATGTAGTTTTGACAAGATCTTCAGAATTAATTTTCACCAAATACAAAATCAAAATTTGAAGAAAAAATACCTACTGTAAAACTGGCTTTTAGTTTTGAGCAAAACTTCAGTGGCCGTTTTCACAAAAACCGATAACCAGTTCAGGATTTTGTTAATGCTTGATGAGAATTATTCCAACTTTCTGTATTCATTTAAATTGTTTTCCACTTTCAATTGGAATAGGAAGGAATAATGGAGGATGGATTGGAGAAATATTTAATATGGAAAAAAAAACACAATTGACTCAAATTTTTTTGCAATTGTAGGTCAAATAATGCAGTGATTTTTTTTCAGGGAAAACATGAAACAATAAATGTAATCCTACATTTCTCACCCCACCCCCTCCTCCTTTCCTCTTATGTAGTACCTGAAGTAGAGGGTGCCACCGGAGGCTGCGACTTCCCCTGGCAGAATGTCAACAAGGTAGCTTGGCGCCCTCTAGTGATGGGAGCCTCTTACATATACGATCTCATCAAGGATGTCAGGTTTTCCAGCTCCAAGATGGAGACTATCATGTACAGCTATTACTTTAGTCGTCTCAACATGGCAGAGTTCGCCTGTGAGTGGGTACTCAGGAACAGGGGATCATGGGAGCCGTGGATACCCAGTGGTAAGTTCATTTTTTCACAATGCAATTGTGTTGATAATTGAAGAATAGTTTCAGGCGAGTGGCAGATGGGCCACTTCAAATTCACTTTTGGTGTGATGAAAGAAGTAGTATAGTCTGATGAAGTATCCAGTGTCACTATAAAAAGAAAAAGATGGGAATAAATATTTTGATAGATGGATAAAAAAGAAAAATATGAGAAAAAAAAGAAATTAAGAGAAAGAATGAAAGGAAAATTATTAAAATTGGGCAGAAAAAAAGAAACATGATATTCTCCACTCTTTGTGAATCACCCTGGCCACCTCTGCCGACATAGATGAAACTGAATAGGAACTTTGGATTGACGAAGTAGGGCTACTATTTCTTTTATCTCTGCCCTCCTATACAGGATCAGCTGGAATCAAAAGAACCATTCTCCTTGGTGGCTTGTTTGAGACACTCATCGATCCCACCTCACCCAACTCTGGTATTGAGCCGGGAGCGAGGATGGCCATCGATGCGGTCAACGCTGACCCCAGCATCCTCCCAAGTTACAAGCTGGCCTTGGCTTCCATGGAAACGAGATGCAGTCCAGAGACCTCTCTCCTCTCCTACTTCAAATTCTATGAAGATCGTGGCCAGTCCCTTGCAGGTCATTTTTATTTTTATCATACTTGTACATGTATTTGTATCCTATCCTACTTATGTTGTACAATATAAGTTGAAGAAAGTCCAAACTTAACATGATAGAAGCAACCATACTTGTTGATCCTTAGAGATTGGTCGACAATAGTGTACTCAACACCATGCATTAATCACAGTGTGTCTCTTTCAAAGTGTTACAAATCTCATTTAAACTCTACAGAATTTCTGGGATCAATCTCGCATATACATTGAACTGACTAATCCTTAGTTTTATCTGTTCTTTGGATTCATCTTTCAGTCAAATATTGCTTCAATTTTTTTATTATTACTTGCAACCTGTGGTTTCTTGTATGTCATATGAAAAAGTGGTAGACTTACAAGCCTTTCATGATAATGAACATTGATAGCCCATGTATTACAAAGTGCAGGAATCACTGCATGTTTGAGGTAAATCTGGCTACCCCATCCAATGATGTTAATACAAAAAGTGCCAGTTCTGTGTATAGTTCTGTAAATAGAACATAAAAATGCAAATCAAAGTAGATCTTGCATGCAGGGAAAACTTCATTCAGTTTGCTTTCTAAAGTTAAGGCTTTTACCAAAATTCCTGGCCACATCTTTCTATGTAAATTCCTCCCAGTATCCTTTGCTAGCTATACCTGCCTTTTCAGAATACATAAAATAATATTGAATGTGAGAATATCCACTATGACACACACACTGAGTGAGATCCTTGCAAAGATGCAGCACAGCACATACTGGCATTAACATGAAGATGTTCTTTGTATTGTGTTAGGTTTGGTTGGACCGATGTGTTCATCAGAAGCGGAGGTTGTTGGTAGTGTCTCCAGATTCCTCAACACGGTTGTAGTGAGTTACCAGTCGGATTCACCGAGCCTCTCTGACAAAGAACAGTTCCCCTACTACTTCAGGACCTTTCCCGATACCACAGAACAATGGTGAGATTTTGTTTTAATATGTCAAAGTTCAACTTGCTTGATAATTCATTTTGGTTTTCATCAAAGGGTGACGGGGTGAAACCAATGCACGAGTCTTGATTGATCTTGCGCTCGTAGGTTTACTAAGGTATTGGGGAGTGTTTCATGAAACAAATATTCAGTAATAATCACCGACTAACTTGTTCAGAGCCAATCAGATGCAACAGCTTTCATCTAATTTATTCACTTATTGGGGACTACCAGAGTCAGATCTACAGAAGAGATGCAAATGTATTTATCCCACTCTCTTTTAGTAAATGACACACTGTATTCCAGTGGGAAGATAGAGGTTGTTCAGGTTTTTGAACAACTAATTAGTTCTTCCAATCTAACACATTATACCATAACCTCTTAAACATCATTTCTCTATTTGGAGAAAGGATGACAATACATATTTTCCTGAGGGTATGAAATTTGATGATTGTGAGATTAATTCTCTGTAGATTTTGAGCTATTCCTGATGTGAAAAAAAGAATGCATCATTTTTCCCCCATTATATATTTATGGATATCCTGTCGTGGGACGTTGGTTTTTATTGTTGCTGAGTGAAATGATGATTTCCATTTCCATAGTTTTGAACTAGTAAGAAGAAGAGACAATAAGATTAGAAATCTGGAAACACCAAAGTAAAACTATGCAGTCAGGTAATTTTTCATTGTTCGAGTTATACTAGAACTTGTTCTGCTTTCAGAGTTCTTGGGATAATGTTTCATTTTTTCATCGATTATTGCTCTTGCTTCCAAATGCTAAGCTAGAATTTATTTTATGAAACACTATGCTGATTATTTTTTGTTTGAAGCTTACTGTAGCATATGATTATGAAGTGTCATACAGCCTTCCAGTCTTGTGGTATGTTTGAAATGTTACAGACCTCAATCAGACGCAAAACGAGTAGGTCAGAGTGAATCGTAAGTAGGTCGTGTGAACAGATGTGGCTCAATTCTTTACATTTTACCATCAGTGTTAAATCGATGGGAGGGGGGGGTGTGAGAGATAAGGGGGCACTTGAAGGCATGAACAAAGGAACGCAGGAGCTTGTTGCGTCCTTGATAAATTTTGGATCAGTATCAATAGAGGGAGTCCTGAGAGAATAGACGTCATGGCCCGATGATTGGCTGGATTAGATGAAGTCATAATAGGGGTGATAACAGATCTCGCAGGGCAAAGATCTTGTATCCCTCTTACTTTTATAAAAATTTAGATGAGAAGCATTTAAAAGAAGTTTCATTTCATCTGAGTTTAATCTAGCGACCATAATCCTCTGAGAAGAAGAATGGCGTTTGTTCCTACACTTTGACTCAGAGTTAGTGCCTTTCTGATCCTAACCAAATGAATTGATCATCATTGTGGCTTATTGTTCTTTTAATAAGTTTGATTGTGATATACTCTGAAGGCCCAACAACAATAGGTGGTTTGCATTTATCAATTTGAAGTTCTAATTCATGTTGATGCAACTTCAGGGTCAGTAACACGGCAACCTGTCCCATTGGACTTTGTTTACCTTTCGATAGAGGGTGTCATGCTGACTGTTCTCTGGAAGAACATTATGGTTACATAATGCTTACATATTGTGTATAAGTTCATACCTGAAACCACGTAGGGTTAGAAGCCTGGTCCACGCCACCAAAAAGTTGATTTTTGAACAAAACTTGAAACAATCAGGCAAGCATAAGTGGAACTTATAAATGACACAACTTCTGATTTGACACTGATTTTGATGGAAATTTGAGTTTAGCTTGTTTGAATATCTATCTATTTATTGGAATCAACTTTTTTGTTTTGGTAAAATTGACCTTTAGATATTATTTCAACTACATTCAGCAGCTTGCTGTTGGCAAACAGTTAAGCATGAGCTTATTTTTTTTTCTTTTAGTTTGTAAAACTATTCCTTCTCACATGCATGAATGGTTGGCATCATTCAACCTAGTGGAAGTCAGTAAGGGACTTCCCAATATGATTCCATGTCAAAAATACAAAACAACTAAGGCATAAGTGGAATATCATATGACATCACACATATCTATTCAAGGCAGGTAATTTTGCACTATATTTAATCCTTACAATTCAGGATTGCTTTTCGCTGTCAGTTTAAGTTCAAGGTGTCTTCGAATTCAAATTATCTTTGAAAATACTCTGAGAGTGATTTTCAAACACAAGATTTACAGGTTGAAAATAAATTTTGATACATCTCCTTGATCTCCAAGAGATTAGCAATAAAAAAAAAACACTTTGCCATTGGAAGAGGATAGACTGATCTAGCAACACCTCTGAGCTTGCATGCTTGAGTGAAAACATGCCGACAGGTAGTAAGAATCTAAATAAAGTCTCGTCATTTCACGGTCTCCTAACCGTGTTTTGTGCTTGGAGGATCCTCCTATTGCACCCCGAGGCTCCGCTAGGCCTGGTTGAAACCCTATCATACCCTCCTTCCTGGACTGGTAACAGGAAGTGAGTCCTTCCCATCCTCCCCCTTGTACACTCCTGGAGTCGAGCTTGCCATTACCTTACCCATGAGAGTGGACTGGGTTTGATTTTCATTCCACCGTTATTAACCCCCAACTCACTGAATCCCATCCCCCCTCCCCCTTAGAGTCCAGGAACCACATAGTGCTTGCATTACCCCATGAGATTGGCGTGGGTTTGATTTTCATTCTACTAACTCCAACCCACTCAATCCCACCCCCTCTGAAAGTGATGGAACCAGGTAGAGCCAAATCAGGAGAGTCAAGCTGCCGTTACACCCGTGAGAGTGGTTTGGGTTTGATTTTTATTCTATTAACCCCAACTCACTCAACCCCCTCCCTTGAAAGTGATGGAATCAGATAGAGCAAATTCAGGGGAGTCGAGCTGCCATTACCCCCGTGAGAGTGGTTTGGGTTTGATTTTCATTCTGTTAACCCCATTTCACTCAGTCCCACCCCCTCCCCCTTAGAGTACTGGAACCTAATAGAGCAAATTCAGGAGAGTCAATCTGCCATTACCCCCGTGAGAGTGGTTTGGGTTTGATTTTCATTCTGTTAACCCCATTTCACTCAATCCCACCCCCTTCCCTGAAAGTGATGCAATCAGATAGAGCAAATTCAGGAGAGTCAAGCTGCCATTACCCCCATGAGAGTGGTTTGGGTTTGATTTCATTCTATTCTCCCAACTCACTAAAAAAATCCCCTCCCCCTTTTCCTTACGAGTCTTGAAACCACATAGTGCAAAACCAGAGAGTCAAGCTTGCCATTACCCCCATGAGAGTGGCCGGAGATTGATGCTCATTCTATGATCCTTTTGATTGCTGAATTTGGTCATTCTCATAGGCTTATTTCTAGGACCAAAAGGACTCCAGAAGGCAATGGACTTAATTTGTCTCACAGATGAATGAATAAATCTCAATAATCCAATTTCATTGGTTAGGTTGTTTGTCTGTCAGTCTGTCCATGGGTCCTCTAGTCAGGTTTTGAAGAAATGATACATATATGAAATATATATATATGTCACAATTATCTTAGTCTGGTCACGTGTCAGCTGGAAATTTCATGGTGAAGACTATTACGGCTAAGCAAAAAAATTTATATGGTGAGCCAGGAAAAGAATTCAATTAAAAACTGAGAATTGTACAAATATAAGATAATAGTGATGATTGATGAAACTTCTGAGTAATTCACAAAGGATTCAAGGATAGTACTTCTTATTAAAACACTATTCTCAGCAGAGATTTTTTTTAGTTTCGAATGGTGGTTTCTTTTAAAGATTGGGGGAGTATAGGTCTAGACATAGATTGTGGGCAGTTAGGAATGATTCTCATCAAAATATAAGATATGTATTGGCCTGATATGCATATTACCAGGGGAAATGTTCTAATAATGCTTACAGGGCATTAAGCAGAAAGAAAGATGATATTATGTCCATTCATGAGTATTTACTCATCAGTCACATGCCCAGTCTTATATATTCCATTTCCTTTGCAAAACTTTTTGACACAGAAATTATTTTCTCTTGACAGTTGTTTAAGGCAATTCTTGTTGTTTGTAATGAATGCCGTAAATAGGCCAATTGTTTTTATCATTCCTTGATTTTTATCTCACCTTGATCGATGATCTTGTTTTGATGACAAATTTTCCATCACTTCAGCATTTCTATTACTAATTTAGACGATTATTGTGAAAGTGACAAGGAACATTATATCTTCACCCTAATTAAACCTTTAAGGAATGTTTCATATTTGTTACCAGACACTCCATACACAACAAATATTTGCAATTGAAGATTCTTGACAAAATTGCCAAAATAAAAATTTGGTCTGAAAAAAGTATTGAAAAAAAGCAGAAACAGCTTAGCTGAAAGAAAATGAGTTTACATATTTGGAGCATTTATATAAAACTTTTTGCATAATCTTTGCATTTTCTGAACACTATGTTAGTTAAAAATAGTACAATATTTCATTATCGAGCTTGGATACCCCTGTATACCGTATGAACAGGTTATTTTTCTCTTGCCCCTCCCACATCCTCTTTACCAGGCCTACCACCGGTCCTATGGGAGCGAAACCCCATACCCATTCGGCATAGATAATAAGTGGGTTAATGTGATGAAATTTGTTTTCTTCTCTTGTACTGCGGTTTCATGCTGATTTGATCTGTTTGTCTTTTGAATCACTCCAGATCTATGTCACTGCACTAACCTAGTTTGCGTTTGGAAACACGTTGCAATTCAAAATCCAACGCATCACTGTGTTTGTTGAAATCAGATACATCTTTGGAGACAATGTGTATAAGGATTATTCAAGATGCATTGGAACCGTTATAGAGTTATTTGTGTAACTTCCTGATTTGTGTCCCAGTTTGTTCTGTTTCAAATTGTTACAAAAATCTAAGACTGAAATCCGAGACTAGTGCTTAGTGAGTTCTGTCAGTACATTAGCAGTAGAAGTTTGCGCACTCGATTGTTCTGCCTTCTGTTTGGAAAATAAAGAATCATCACTTTCCGTCGATCCTGACCGGATGAAGATGATTCTCCTTATAAACAAATGAGGGAATAGAATATGCAGACTATTTAAGGTTCAAATCTATGTTTCAAGTCAAAAAGGATCCATCTGTCACTGAAGATGAAAATAGTTTGTTATCCTAATTATTACCTGTCAACTGATGTTTACTATTTGATTCCAGGATGTGCAGTTAATGACAAAGTCAGGTTTTTACTTCTGGGATTTCTTTAGTAGATTATTCTGAATGAGTCATTTCAGAAACAATATGGCCTTACTTAACATATTAATACAAGAAAACATTTTTTTCTGTGAAATTCATTATATTTTATTTCAATTATTACTTTTTTCTTATAAAAATCACTGTGACATATAATGATTGTAACAACGAGGAAAATAATTTGTTGTTATATATTACCTAATGCATCTAAATATTGATGTAATTGTCAACATTATCTGACAAAGTAAAATTCTCAATAATATGATTTTTTTCAAGGCCCTTGTATCTCATTACTCAATTAACTTGCTATGCATTTATCCAATTTCTTTCATTAGTTATGCATTGATTGAGCTCTTCCAAAACTTTGGTTGGGGGCGCTATGCATTGCTGTCAGACAATGACGACATTACCTATAAGGTCATGAAGAACATGGAGGAGGTCATGACCGATGGCAGCATCGAGATGGTCGTCGACATCTACATGGCAACCCATGAAGTCAACCAGGCTGCCGTGAGTTCGTACATGGAGGAGATTGTCGACAAGAAAGCTCATATCATCATTGGCTACTTCCCAGAGAATGTTGCCAGGCTGGTGCTCTGCGAGGCTCACAAGCAGGTACAATAATTGTTCTCTGATAGCTTCCTCTCTGCTGGGTCAGTCTGTCTACCAATTTACACAGAAGTATGATGAAAAAAAGAAATTTATAAATAAGTAACATACATGTACTCATGGAGTCTTTGCACGAAAATGATTCTACTTACAGTTACCAAAGGTCATGACCATATTGTGGTTCACTATATAGACCTTCCCCCTCCCATTCTCTTTATCATATTCATATATGTTGGACATGTCTACCATATGACTATATTTGGTTTGGGGAATTAAATGAATTGGAAATAGAAGGAAACATGAAGGCTTTAAAGGCCAGTTTTCAAATCGTAGAAGCATTTATTTGAATTCAAATTGTCATTAGACATCTGAAGTTATGCACCATCGAAGATGTAGGCTTTCTAAGTTTGGCTTGCCTCAAAGAATAGGAAATTTCTTATGCATAAAAACTTTTTTTTTTAATACAAACTACTTCAGACATCCTAGTAGTACACAGAACGTGTAAGGGGTTATTCATGGTTTCAAAAGACATATTGATTTTCTTTATTGATTAATTAAGGTTTGTTATAGGGGAAACATAAGGATTTAAGTAGCAGTACTGCTCTCCCATCTATATATTTATATTCTTAGCAATCAGGTAAAAAATCACCACTAATCAATCAATCAATATTCCCCCAATCTAATCATTCATCATCAAGTGTAATTTGACAGAGAATATTTGTATATTCAGGGAGTGACTGGCGAGAAAGGCTACCAGTGGTTTCTTCCTGACTGGTATCAAGATGCATGGTGGGATACAGACTACCACAACCAGAACTCGCCGTCCTACTCCATCTTTTCCACCTCGCCGTCTTTCTTCAATATCAGCTGTTCCACTGCCGATATGATGCAAGCCATCGCAGGTTACATCAGCCTATCAAGAGCATACATTGCCAACTGGAACGAGCCTGTCCCTGGTCATCAAACGGTCGAAGGATGGATTAACAACTATAATGCTCTTATTGAGAAAGAAGTAAGAACTCTGTAGAAAGGAGTAATAAGTTTTTAGAGTTAGACATAAAAAATATACTTTTCATAGAATTGTCATTCATGCACCATTTATGATTACTGCTAAATGGCACTAGTGTACCGAAGGGGGGGGCAGTCTGCCCCCCCCCCCCGATGAGCTTGAAAGACCTTTTTTCCCCTCCCCCGAACGCTTGAAGACCTTTATCCCCCCCCCCCCGACAAGCTTGAAGAATTTTTTTTTTTTCTGGTCCAAAATCCTTTATTTGTGATTGAAGACCTTTTTTTTGGGGGGGGGCTTGTCAATTTTTTTGGTAGACGTATTTGCCCCCCCCTGTGGAAAACCATAGGTACGCCACTGCTAGATGGGATGTAATGACTTAGTGAAATAAAGCATTGGATGTTAAGAAAAGAGTGCATACATGGTGTAGAATAGAAAAAGAAAATCTTAAAGAAAATGGGTAATAACTGTTTAAAAGTTTTGAGAATCAAATTATGCAAACAATACTGTCAGGCATGACATAGTATTCCAGATTAAGATCTAATTTTGGCAAGAATTCAAGAAAATGGTAAGCAAGGAGCATATAGCGTGACCCAGGCAAGGTGTCGTGAGAAACAAAATTCTTTATGAGGACTGAGAGATAACGATAAAATTTCACTAGTACAGAATGTAAATGATGCAATGATGGATTGATTCCCTATATCCTCTATCGGTGTTTAACCTATTCAGTACTGAATTCTGCTATAGGTCTAGGGTGTGTAAGGGGGGCACCAGCTTCCAGTATGCAATAGGTTGATATTTGGGGGGGGTTTCCTTAGTTTTGATGAGAAATGAATTGGCAAATTGAATTTGAATTGAATGAATTGCATCCATGTAGTGGGGTGTGTAATATTTTCCTGGCATTTAGATTGTCCTTGGAAGTGTTGGCACACCTAGCTGTCGTTACACAGTATACCATTAAATGTTGGGTCCTAGTCTTATTGGGGATTGTGATTGATTCAAATCAATTTGAATCAATCACAGATCACGCAGTTAAGCAAGGCCAGGGAAAGTCACTATTGAATCAATCTCTGTTTACATACTTCCTTTTGTTGATGATGATTATGCTGAGTATTATAACAGTTTTTGAGGTGGTGATGATGATGATGATGATGGTGATGATGATGACGATGGTGATGATGATGATGATGATGATGATGACAATGATGAGGGCAATGATGGTGATGACGATGATGATGATTATGCACAGTCATGATGATAGTGATGACGATGAAGATCATGTATAATGCCATTTATCTGAAGTATGTTCCAAGCATTGATTGTTTTTGAAGTATGTTATCCCTTCTCTGCGCATGACTTGTGTGTTGAAATTAATGAATGTACGAGGCTTTGCATGTTGACTTTCCTCAGCTCATCTATATATTGTCTTTGTTTTAAATTCATTCCTGTAGGGTAAGATGCCTTCTTCCTATGCAGCCTACGCCTATGACACCATCTGGACCTATGCCTATGCTCTTGATAAGCTCTTGTTCAATGATGTAACAGCACTTGATACACTGTCATCGCAGAAAACCATTAGGTAAATATCAGTCTTGTCTTTTACCTTAAAATGATTTCTATATCCTGAGCAAGCCTTTAATATATTCAATTTTAGGGAAGAGTTCCTTTTGCGACAGCTACCCATTAGGTTTAGGATTATGGTAGTCAGGGTTTTAGGGTGGTTGTCGCCAAAGGAACTCTTTCCCCATTTCATTGTCCATACCAAACTAATGAATATAAACCTTGGTTTGATTGCCTACGACACTGTTCCACCTCTCACACCTCGCTCTTTCAGTAACACCAAGTCCTGATCACATCTATCACTGCTGCCCACCAAAAGGAAAGGACCTATTATGCAATATGAAACTTCCCCCAATGCATGTATTTAACCCAATTTTCTTGTTTTTCATCAGATAGAAAACCCGAAGACATGGCATGACCTTGACTTCTTAGCCTGTATCATATGATCTTAAACCAAACCAGACTCAGATACTCATCTTCGAGTCTGATCCTCTCTCCAACGCCCCTCCCCCCACCATTGGTCTGTCTATCATCCCCTCCCCGAGGGAGTCCCAGGGGGTGTGACTGATGTCGCCAGGCCTCTTTCATCGTCATGTATCACGAGGCACACTCCAATTATCTTTTCCTTGCCTCAGAATTCCTACTAGGATAGTTCTTCAATTATCATCCAATTGCCTCTAGACTGGAGCAAAGGGGTGACTACCAAACTTCAAGTGTTGTTTCAAAAGCCTTTTAGTGATATAATGAATTCCTGTTCGCAGGGGGCAATTATTTTCCATATATGAAATGTGTTCAAAGAAACTATCTATTGGTGCTTTTGTACCTAGTCAATGACAGAAATTACCTGGTATTTTAAAAAAATGTAAGTTAACGGTTTATGGTATATTTTTACAGGGAATTCTACCCCTATCAGAAAATACCAGGTAGTTTGCCAGTGCAAAAGCAGTTTAATTCCCTTAAAGAAAATACCTGCAGATACCTTTCAAAATTATGAGACCTTTCGTAGGAATTTGCTGAGCGATGGCAAATTATGAGAACTTTAGATGTACAGGAAGAAGAATAGGAATTCAATAGTCTTTTTGCCGTAAAGGTACTTCTGTTTCAGGTGGATGTGAACACATAAAATGAAGTAAGTAGCAGGTATTCTTGAGCCTGAATTACTTCTCGGTTCGGGGGATGGTGGTAATGTATTTTTGTGATTGAGTGAGTATGAAAACCCCTTGTTTGAGAAATCCTAGGCAATGCATCTAAAGTATGTTTAGTAAGGTTGTGATCTTGGAGAGAGAGATCCAGGGGTTTAAGAAGATCAGCAAGCTACTGGAGCCTCCACTTTGAGATTTCTTTAGATGTCTGCACTTCTGTGTTTCATTCTAAAAATTTAATGCATTGAGGATTTATTCAACTTGCACAGGGACAATCCAACTCCAGCCCATTGACTCGGAATTGCCATAGTGATCCCCCTCAAGCTTAGAAACTGCTAAATTTGCAAAAGTTGTCAAACTTGTGCTTGTCTCTCTGAGTGCAAAAATGACTACCACAAATAGTTTTACTTTCACAGTATATGAATCATGATGCTATTTCCATCTATAAGGTGTTTTTTGTGCATGCCATTGTTGTAGGTTTCCATGGAAACAACAGAGGTGACCTTACATCATCGTAGTTGGATTAAATCTGTGGTTTGTACATGTCCAGGAAGATTCTTTTACGATGAAGAAATACATGATGACGATGTGAAGCCTTTAAGATGGGTGATCAATATCATCTTGTGGTTTGGAGATCAGTGATGAAGTCATCATGAGAAATGGTCAGCTAATTTTTCATCCCGAAATAAAGCCTTTTTTAGTTTTAGCTTTGGTAAATCCCCTACCCATGCACCTATAACAATGTGTCTGCCCTAAAACAGGTACTTTGTGAAGAATGTATATTTTTTTTAGATAATATTTGTCTGTATCTGATATCTAGTCACTAGATTTGTCAGATAAGTTCTCAAAATCCCCTTTTTTTAGAAAAAGAAAAACATCACCTCTCGAGCGCACTATATGACACATTGTCAAATTTGAATTTTATTTGTTAACAAAAAAAATAATCAGCAGCAACTACATTTCTGTAAGATTGGTATGCTAGATGATTCTCAATTATAATTCACATTATTAACCCTTCACCAAACCTTTAGTCAGGCTTTGAATTTTTTAAATTAAAAAATGAAAGGACTGTCTCAATGTAGTGCACTGAGCTCTGTTGCCATTATTGCAGTTAACCAGGTATCAAGTTTCCAGGTTTCCAAGTACCTGAGTGAGTTTTGTGAGGTAGCCAATTGAATACAGATATGTTTTTAGGTAATATAATTTCCTTTCTATTTCCTTGTGGAATGGATGTATGGTTTTCAGTCTGTGATATCTATTGGACAAAGTTATTCATACATCATTTAAAAGTATAAAGAAGTATGTAAATTTCAACACATCTTTCAGAAAATAAATCAGAAATGATAATATCCATTTGTACAGTGAATATGATTAATGATGTCTTACATCATATGTATTAAAATTCTCTCAGATGTGTATTAATAACTTTTCAAGATATATAGATTAAATGCATTGAAAGTTATGTGGGATATATTAAGCATGAACTACAAGATCATAGGCGGATCCAGGGGGGGGCCCGAGGGGCCCGGGCCCCCCTATTGGCGGAGCAAAAAAAAAAAAAAAAGGGGAAAAGAAAGGAAAAAAGAAAAAGGGAAAAGAGAGGAGAAAAGAAGGAAGGCAAGCATAAGAGGAGGAAGATGAGTGAATAAAATAAGATAAGGGGAAGACTTGGAAATTAATTTTTTTTAATCTTTCATGTCGGGATATAAAATTTTCGCTCGCGCTTTGCGCTCGCATTGCCTTTTAGGTGATATCTTGCTCAATATGGACCTTAAAATATCAAATTCTGAAGTCAATATACAAAACATATTTCAGCTGGGAAATTGAACTTTCATTATTTTGTTTTATTTACAAATTGATTTTTTAAAAGTGTAAAAATTTCTGTTTTATGGTCTGAATATTACCAATTTCTGCTTGCGCTGCGCGCTCACAAAATTTGATTTGTCAGTTACCTATTATTTTCCTGTATTCCATGAAGTTCTCAAAATATCCCTATTTAGGTCAGATTGTCAAAACGTATCAGCTAGCGCTGCACGCTTGCATTTTGATTAGTGAGTTATGTATATCTCAATATTAATTCTAAAACAAACTACTTAAAATCACCATTTGATGACAATTAATCATAAATTTCTGCTCGTGATTTGCGCTCATGCATAATTACAAAAGTGCTTTAAATGTCCAGTTTTCAGGCCATAATATTAATAGATTTTGCGCTCTCATGCTTAGGAAGAGAAATAGGAAGATAGTCATCATTTTCTTATGATGACATAATGTCCTTATAGAATATCCCGGTCCTATGTCAAAACTCAAAGCAACAATAATTGAAAATATCAGCTCTGTTTTAACTGTTATCCTTTTTCACCTCACAATTTTTCCACAAAGTGCTTGCAATACAGAGCTTAAAGTGACCCCTTTTCAGATCTGAATATCATATATTTTTAGCTCGCGCTTTGCGCTCGCTTTATTGATTTTCATGGTAAAAAAAGGTATTTAGAGTACCCAAATTCTAGGTCGAATATCTCAAACACACGTTTATTCAGATACGCAGCTTGTTCTCCATTCAAATAATTATCCAGTTTCAGATAACAATATAAAGAAATTGTCTGCTCGCGCTTTGTGCTCGCATTATTAATGTGTGAAAATTTCCAATAGCTTAACCTTTTCATGATTTACAAAACATGAATAGAGTGTCCAGAATTTTTCCGCTCGCGCTTCGCGCTCGCATCAATAATGTTCAGTTTTTGTCTTATCCTTTCCACGATTACAAAAAGTGCTTAAAATTTCCATTATTCAGGTAGAAATGTCAAAAATTTTCAGCTCGCGCTCGCAATATTTGAATGTTGAAATAAAATGTAACGTCTTCATGGCTAAGTTCAAGCAGTCCATAACAAATACGTTTTCGATCAGTTCAAAACGTATATAAAAATTTTCCGCTCGCGCTCTGCGCTCGCATTATCAATGTAAGGAAGATCCCCACTTCCTCATCCTTTTCATGATTTACAAAACTTGAATAGAGTGTCTCGTTCAGTAGGTCTAAATCACGAAATTTTTTGCTCACGCTTCGCGCTCGCACCAATCGTTTAGTTATATACCTATTATGTTAAGTTACAAAAGTGCTTAGAATTTCCATTCCTTAGGTAAACATGTCAAAAAATTTCAGCTCGCATTATTTGATTTTTTAAAATATGTAACATCTTCATGGCTAACTGCAAGCAAGTCCTTAACAGTACCTTTTCCATCAGTTCATTTCTGCTCGCGCTTCACGTTCGTAATAATTATTCACTTGCATACTTATCTTTTTTCAGGATTGCCCAGAATGTTCAAAACTTTTAGAAAAAAGTACATAAGATTCCCAAAAAAAATAGCTCGCGCTTCGCGCTCGCATTATATAAATAATGATTATGGTATTATATATTAATGTTTATTCATAAGAATAAAGCAAAGAAGTGACTAATAGGACTACCCTTTTAAAGAAACACAAAATCCCAGCAGATATCATATTTGAGTGGCCGATCGGGGAAAATATGGCTGAAAAAAAATTCCGGGCCCCCCCCTATTGGCGAAGGCTGGATCCGCCCCTACAAGATGTTACAATTGCATGTCTATTTTTAATGAAGAAAATAAATAAATTATATCAAATAAGGGAAAAATACTCTGAATGATACAGAAATACAAAACAATTATTATAAGTGATCATTTTCAATTTCGCTCATGCTATCAAAATGAATGATTAATCAGACCTAACCATATCAAATCAAACCATATATCATTTGGGAAGAGTAAGAATTTGATATTTATTGCAGTTGATAGTATGTACATCTTTTGGGAAATCCCTGCTGGGAGACCAGTGATAAACATGTTTATAATTCACACTGAAGTAGGTGAATGATTAAGGGGTTTTTGTTTGTAATTTTATTGAGCTTGAAAGTATGTGAGGTTTGAATAATTAGCTCTGATCTCTTCTCTTGGGGAGATCAGTTGCTATGAACAATCACCTCATCTTCTGGCTCGTAAGTTTCAAAGGGTGTGTTCATACTCAAACTCTGTAGCTATGTTTTAAAATGAATTTATTGATGAATTATTTTATCATTTTTATATAGAAGCTTTAAAATCACATTATTATTGTTATTAGTAGTGTTATAATAATCATTATCCTTACAAAATGAATAAAACCAATATATTTTGAAACACAAGTTTAGATAGAAATATGGTTATAAGGGACTCATGATGTAATATAAATGTAACTTAACTTTCTTTTCCTACATTGCATATTTCATTTATAAATGTTTTCACATTACAAGCCCTTTTTATCTTGCCTGGTACACTATAACTCTTTGGTACCTGCAACTTTTGAATAACGGCCATACCTGTGAATTCTATTTTTTACCAAAGTTTCAAAAAACTTTCTGAAAATAAAAATTATGATATTCAACTTTTATATAGTGCTTAATTCATCATAACAAATTTTCTAAGCACTTTACAGATATGTTGGTACCCTGGTCATTGAATCATGTCATGTCACACTCTCTCCTCTCCCTGGGTTTCCAAACTCACCTGCTAGCTAGTCAATACATCCTGCAGCTGCCTAGCTCTGAAACATGCAGCCTAAACACACCCCCAAAGAACTTGCGTCCCTGCAGAATTCTTTTTTCATGAGAATTATCCCAAGGATCTTTTGAGGTTTTTTCTGCATGATATGTCTTGATGTAGATTGATAGGAGGTTGTTGCAAGGATCAAGCTCAGGGGGCTCAAAGCTCCGAGCCACTGCTTTGGTTCTTTCAACAATATCTTGCTCTCGGCGTTCA
Source organism: Lytechinus variegatus (assembly GCF_018143015.1). Taxonomy (NCBI): domain Eukaryota; kingdom Metazoa; phylum Echinodermata; class Echinoidea; order Temnopleuroida; family Toxopneustidae; genus Lytechinus; species Lytechinus variegatus. The sequence goes on from NC_054741.1 coordinate 52,392,469, forward strand.
CATGGCTTTCCTGTGTTTATAAAACCTGTAGTGGAATCAAAGAGTTCTGCTCACTTCTATCAGCAAGTCTCTGGAGTTGCATACTACGTTTCCCCATGCTGCTTGATAGCACATTGGAAGTCTAAATGATATTATTGGAGACAGTGCTCTGCGAATGATTGTAAGATCTGTATTATATTGATAAATCAAGGAGAAGCCTGTGTTATTGTTTAAAGGTAAGCCTGGATGATCTGTTTATAAACCAACATTTCTTTGTTTTTTTAATTTTGTTTCTGTATTTGTTTGACCATGCAGACTCTGATATAGAGGGTTCAATGGTCATATGTTGAATCATTTCAGGATGTTTATGATATGGTCCATTCCAGTATAATGTTATTATGGCCCTATAATGTGAAAAAGGGTACAGTAGATTCTTATAATTATTGTAATTGTACATTTTTCTGTAGATGTACAGTTATATGTATACAGTAATTGTATCTCTTTTAAGCCCAGTGCACACTATGTGACATGGCTGCACTAAAATTTGATCATAAGGAGCCTCTTTTTATGTGCATCTGTTGTCTTCGCTGCTGCAGCGCATGCAGCAAAGCGGTCATGACGTCATTGTCACAGACAGATCCGATTGGCTGAAATTAGCAAATTTGCAGAAAAATCTCTACAAGCTTGATTTGACATGTCGAATGTCTGAGAGTTGGTCCCCGATCCTACTGCCACAGAGTGGGTCGCAGTTGTGTGTGTTGTACATTGGCGCACTCCCTTTGGTTTGTCGCAACTGGACCTTGGTGCTATTGCTTGGCATAGTGAGCGCTGGGCTTTAAATATGCTGGAGGGCCCAAATGCTTTCAGATTTTTACAATAATTTGGCAATTAAATGCTTGTTATCATATACATGTACTTAATTGGTTGTAATCTTTTATAATCTTTATCTTCCATCTCAAGACATACCCGAGGCATCGGAGCAATAATATCATTTAGCGTTTATAATCATCTTTGATAATCTTTATCTTCCATCTCAGGACATACCCGAGGCATCGGAGCAATAATATCATTCAGTGTTTATAATCTTCTTTGATAATCTTTATCTTCCATCTCAGGACATACCTGAGGCATCTGAGCAATACATCATTCAGTGGGGTCACCGGCGAGGTCAGGTTCATGGATCAAGACCGTCGAGGACCAGTCAGCATCCATCAGCATCACCCTCCTACATCCACGGTAAGAAGTAACTCCCTCAACCTTCAAGTCCTCATATTAATGAGGATAATTATTATTATTATTTATTTAGTGGCACCTGTGCCTGGGAGGCAAAAAGTAAACTGAATCACTGTGAGTCGCAGGTCTCTCCTCCCGATATAACCGATTAGGGGAGGGCAGGCGGACCACTACGCCGGGATTTTCCTTACTCTTCAACAGTTCAGTGGGTTCGTAACATACATAGGTGATGACTCTCCTCTACACGGGGCCTCCATTTAACTTCCTATCTGAGGGACAGAGTGTTTTCCATTGTAACATAGCCTGCATCTATGGAACAGGGGAGAGACGTTTACACACAACACAGGCTTCAGTCATCAGCCGCGGTGGACTTGAACCCATGACCTTTGGTTCGACTGGCAGCTGCTTTACTAACTGAGCCAACTTCACTCCCTGCTCTTCGCTCTCTCTCTAAATTGTTGTATTGTATTTTCAGACAGGCACTATAATTTAAGCCTCTCCCGCATTGTTCAGAAGAGTCATGCACACCGGTTTTTCATCGCTTTCTTGTTGTCATGGTTGCATTGTTATGTTTCAGTTAAACAACATGACTTAATTCTAGATGTTCGCTTGTCTGGATGTCCATGTTATTGTGATTGATCCAATCAATCACACTTCTTAGTAAGACTGGGTCCTGATACGTTAAGATATTGGCTGATCAGAGAACACCAGTGCAATGACTCTACCTCTTAAATGTTTCTACATCTTCAGAATACTAATCATGAAAATATCACAGTGTCAATCAAACACTTGTACTCACTCTGTGGTCATACATGTTACTGTGAATAATGTGATTAACAATATTAGTGTTCAAAGCGTGTTCACAAGGTGATATCTGTGAATATAAGATATATGTTAAATCTGAGTATGTTTAACAGTGTAAAGATTATTTCACATGCATTCCACACTGTGAACACACTTCAAATACACTAAGGGGGTGTTGCAAGAAAATATTTGCAATCAATCGCAAATTTTAGATGCAGATTTACAAATGGTACACCAATTTTAAGTGAAGCAGATCAAATTATATTTGTGGATGTAAGAAGCAGACCATCAATCAGTTGCAAATTTGCAATGAAATGCATGACTTTTGCTTTATTTGAGGATGTGAAATAGACTTGCGATCAATTGCAAGTTTCTTGCAACACACCATTAGAGTTATTGTTTCTTTTCAGAATGGATTAGTTTGGGGTTACCTTTTTTCTCACTCAGTTCGATACAAGTTAAAAGACAAATAGATTTTATTTGAACCTAAACTTATAATGCAAGTCTTCAATGGAATCAGTTTTATAAAAGTATGTAAAAATACATTTTGAGATCTTGGCATTCAAAAGGCCAGTCATGATAAGTTGAAACAGAGAATGGCTTCAGGGTGAAGGAAATTGAGAATGAATGTTAGTTTCCATGCAAGAGCTATATCTTGGCCATCAAACAGGATCGCGGGGATTAGATGGCCTTGTTCAAAACAGGATTGTGGAGATTAGTTAAGCCTGATTCGTATAAGATGAATTAATGTGACATGTGCATGATAAAACATGAACATGTAAGTATTTTCTCTCTGAAGAGAAGTTGGAAACCTTTATTGAAAGAACTCCTTGGTATATACATCTTGGGTAAGTCAGGATTCCGTCTTACGCTGCAGGAATCTGCAAGCGTCTTTTCGTTGATAATCCTCATTTTTTTTATCGAAAGGCAGAACAATGGAGCGGAATTTTCTTTTGCGGTAATGAAAATGAAAAATGAAAATCCATATTTCATTTTTCGAAATGATATCTGATATATCTAGAAATACTCAAAAAATTATTTTCGCCCAATTGATCATGGGTCCAGCAACCACTGTGCAGTGCTGGATTGACGTAGCTATATCCCGTATATTGTTCAATGCCAAACATGGTTGCAGCAACTTTTAACGTCTTTTGGTCTGATGTTTCCGGGGTTTGAACTCCAGGGGAGCGTTTCATCAATATTTTCATCCGACAAGTTGTCAGATCTGACATCTTTCCATGATTTTGAATGGCTGAGAGGCACTGTTCCTATGGTAACTGTCGGATAAAATGGGACTTGTCAGATAAAACGTCTGACAAGTCCTTTCATGAAACGCCCCCCAGATCTCCTGGTTGTGAGACATACGCTCTACCAACTATCATCACTTTTCCCTCGGCCGTGCACATTGACTTGTCTAAAGACTTATAGAAGAAGTTTTATTTTCTATATCAGACAGACTACTTAAACATTACTTGCTCATGCATTTTATTCTCTCGATGTGGTTTAACTCTTAAACATGTAGCTACTTCACCTTTGCAAAACTTGGAGGTATACTACTACCCGTGAAAGAGTGGCTTGTTGTGACTTATTCAGCCCTCAAGACATGCTCTTTGAGGCTCATCTGATAAATGAATAGTGTCATTGGTTTGCAATCATCAATAAAACTGGGTGGGAGGGTGGTGACAATTACTGAGTCACTTTCTAATATGCTTGAATGGTAGGTGGAACCCATTCCTAGACTCATTCAGACTAGCTCACTTTCCAATCTGTTTGAATGGTAGGTGGAACCCATTCCTATGCTCATTCAGACTAGCTCACTTTCCAATTTGTTTGAATGGTAGGTGGAACCCATTCCTACACTCATTCAGACTAGCTCACTTTCCAATATACTTGAATGGTAGGTGGAACCCATTTCTATACTCATTCAGACTAGCTCACTTTCCAATATGCTTGAATTGTAGGTGGAACCCATTCCTATACTCATTTAGATTAGCTCACTTTCCGATATACTTGAATGCTAGGTGGAACCCGTTCCTTTACTCATTCAGACTAGCGCACTTTCCAATAGATTTGAATGGTAGGTGGAACCCATTCCTATACTCATTCAGACTAGCAAACTTCATTGTATACCTAGACTGGTCAAATGCTTTTTCAAGGTAGGGATGTAAACTTGATTCATAACTAGTTTCTTGAAATCTGAGTGACAAAAGAAGGCAATTGAGATTAAAGAACTGTGAGTCGTGCCCAAAAGTACACCATTGCAGTCATATGTATTCATCGTGTTATACAGGCCTACTTTTTATCTCAAAGCCATCACAATTGTCAAGTGAGCTTCTTTATTTACTATTCACAGTAAAAGGAAAAATATGATAAAAATGAGAGGAAAACTGTCTTGTGAACTTTTTGCCAAGTAATTACACCCCATAAATCCTATTAAATTGACATTATGTGTAGCTCAAAAGCTCTGTTCAGGAACACCGGGGGGGGGGGGGGGGGCACTCTACCAAAAAAGTGGTGGGGGTGTGCCACGGGTGAGACAAAAAATGGGGGCCTTGGAGCGGGCTTATTGTGAAAAGGAGGGTCCTCGGAACGGGCTTCGGAACTATATATGTTTGTGAAAACGGGGGTCCTTGGAATGGGTCGCCTGTGTGTGAGTGCGCATGCATCCCTATGGAATGTGCATGCAGCTAGCACGGCAGCATGGGCGTCGGGTGCGCTAGCGCAGAGGCGATGGTCGGACAGCGCTCTGCGGCCGCTTTTCACCAAAAATGTGGTTTATTGTAGCAGATCAATGCGGATGGAACGGCGTAATGGAAAATATGTGAAGCTTTGGAGCGGATTTCTTTCTTCTTTTGTCTCGTTAAGAAGAAAATGATATGCTTTGGAGCGGCACATACCCACTATGCATAATATACTGAGTGCCCCCTCCCGGGATTGAGAATTCATGTCAGCTTTTCCAATTATCTACTGGATAGGTCTTATACAGTGGATGTACGTTGGACAGAAATCATGGCAATAGCTCTCTTTGAAATATAGTGATGCGTATACATTATTCAGTACCTTAATCATTTTTTTCTGTAAGCTTTTTAGTTCCTTGTATAGAGTACAGTTTATCCTTGGGGGTGGGTGGGGGTCACCAAATTGCATAATTTTCTAGACATTTGAAGGATTGACGGAAAGGAAAAGAGATGTTATAACCAATCTCTAAACCAGGAAACAATACTTGGGAATTCAAGTGGACTAGAGCGTTGATTTATAGAGAGATTTTACCACCAAGTTCCAGTCCAGGTAAAGATACTTGAAATTAAGTGTGAATAGGGTATAAGGTGTCTTGGTCAGGTCTGGTTCAGGGTCGGGACATATCAGAGATGCATCGTTGTCGTCGGGGCAGCACGGCGTTACCTCCTCACACCATGTGAGAATGATCAGGGTGCTTCGTGCCAGGGGCTCTAATCCCTAATGCGGTGATGTCCCCTCGGACTGCTAGGGATTATGGAATTGACAGGGACTCTCGATGATGGCAATGATGGCGTATATTATATAGGCCTGTTTGATGGGTTGAAAACCTTGCCTGGTTTTGATAGGTTCATGTTGAATCTAGAAAGATCCATGTCTCATTCTGAAGTTGCAGGGGAGTTTGATGATGCATGGTCTCACTTCATTGTTCCAAGACATCAGAACTGACACATGACACATGAGAGCAAAGTAGAGAGGGTAAGAAAAAATATGAGTGATTTTGATATGAGTTTCATTCTGTAATATGATTTTTTTTCTCTTATTTGTGTTCAGTGAGAGCCATTGCGTGTACTCCTCAGATCATATGCACCTGAGACATACAGACAGACGTAGAGAGAGAGAGAGAGTTTGTGGATGATGATGGGGTTCATTTTGTATTTTGTACGCCAAACTTAGGGACAGTGATTTTCAGTGATCACGGAAAACAGACAGAATTCACAGAATCGGCTTTTTGAAACGGAAAATGGCTTTTCAAGCGGAAAAAATAATTTTCCCTCGAAATGAACAGAATAGCAAAAGAAATAACTCCCTTATCCTCAACAAAATATAGATATCAAGTGTCCCCAAACACGGTCTCACTTCGCTACAATCCACACATCGTAACTTTACTTGACTCCATCACTCAATCGTATCGAAATTATTTTCATGTCGGCATAAAAGCAGAAACACGGCCGTTTGTTGCTGCCCTCTGTGTTCGGTCATAACATCATGATCGTGGTACTTCTAAAATCCAAAATGGCGGATAGGCGAAAGTCGTTGACTGCTCAAAACGATCTCCAAAAAGTCCCAAAATTATCAATAAAATCTTATTCAACCCCATTATAATGTGAAAGGTGACAATGTATTCATGTTAATTATGTTTCTTTAAATAGTTTTTGTACTCGTATCGCTTCGATTACAATAGATTTTAAAGCATTGTTAGTACAGTGGGAGATACAAATTTTGACCTGCGCGAGAATTTTGACATTGCTAATCTTGGCATATTTATTTTCTATGTAAACGCAATCGTCACTTTTTCATGTACACAAAGTCCATGGGGACACAGAATTAAGGATTTCAGACATGCTGAAATGAAATTTATGTTTTTCTGAAACGGAAAAGCTAATTTTGAGAAACAAAAAATCACTGTTCATACAAACTGCTGATGTGCTTTTGCGCTTACCTATATCAAAGTATGAAGAGAGAAAGAGAGGTGAAATGACAGAGTGAGAGAGGGAGATGGAGGGAGGATAAAAGGGGGGCTCCTTAGGGAAGTGTTTCGCAATATTCTTGTCAGTGAATTTCAGATATCTGACAATTGTTACAAGCTACCAAAATGTTTGCATCCAATTGGCCAAGATCCAATTTATCAATGAAGTTCAATAATGTCATGCTTCATAAAATGCTCTTCTAATTTAACACTAGAGGAAGACCCAAAGAGATAGAAAGAGAACAAAACAAAAAAAGAACTATGGATTTGATTTCTGCGCTATTGATCTTGTGTGACTCTTTTTATGTTGAATAAGGTAAACGACATCCAACCTCTTCAAAGAGAAGGAACAGTGGTGAGATGGGATAGATTTGTGCATTTGTAATGTGCATCTGGGTCCCATTTCGTAAAGTCTTGTTATAATAACAATTGCACAATTTCTGAAACAAATTAACTTTCAGCCAATCAGAATGGCATATTTCAGTAGCTTTAAACTGTTAATTGCAAACTTGTTATTATAACAAGTTTTATGAAACAGACCCCATGGTCTTCTGCACAATATTGCATGAAACATTATGGAGCAGAGAATGGGATGGAAAATAAATCTTTCAAGTTTCATTCATTTTTAGGAAGAGATGGTGCAATTTGTCTTTTTAAGAGACAAACTGAACAAAGAATTCTCTTTAATTCAGAAAATTGAAAAAGACAGATATATTCTCTTCAAATTATGAATTATGAATTTTGATCATCCAAGTGGGTCCTGAAAAATGGGTGCAAGAGATGGAGACAGAGGGGGGGGGGAGAGACAGACAGACAAACAAACAGACACAGAGAGAGTGGGAGATAAACATTTGGAAGGGTGAAGAAAGCAGTAGTGACAAATTTCAGGATGATAGTGTGGGATTTTTGACAAACAATGTTAATGCTTCCCTTGCCGTCAGTAATAAAAAGAAATCTATTGTGTCTGATCCATGTGCACCTTTACCTTATAAACTTCAATGTCATTTTAGAGGCCGATCTTTGAGCTGTGATTCCCATGGAGAAAGGGAGAGGAAACTGAAAGTTCTGTTTATGTTTCTGATTTAACTCTTTTTGTGTGAGCAATTGACAAGGGGGTGGTGAAACAAAAACATTACCGAGGAGGCCCGGTGACCAAAAGGAGTCTAGAAAACAATCCACCCGTTGTTTTCATCATATCTGAAGGAAATGTGTCAGTGAACTACATTTAGAAGATCGATCTAGGCATATTTGTCTAGAGAAATAAACAAAGAAATTAAATCTATTGGAGTGGATGTGGTCAAACGACTTGGTTGACCTAAAAGGTTTTTTTCACCCGTTATAGGTTTAATTGGGTGATCAATGATAATCGAATGATGAGTGTCTGTTGTATAAAGACAAAACACTATTGTTTATAGCTGCAATCACAATGATGACATTGATTACAGTTTTAAACATTTATTGTTCTGATTTTGAATTTTTAAAAACTGCTGCATCTGAAATTGAAGGTTCGGGCCAACTAGTTCCTCCCCAAGAGAAAAGTATTGCATAGTACATGAATAGAGTTTGTATGTATGAGAATAGCTTCATTCATATTATTATGATCACCAAAGAATTGTAGAGTTCTGCAACAAATTTGCTATAACTTTGAAATTTCAGTGGTTTATAGCAATTTCAAATCAGTTTAGTTGCAACCTCCTTATAGGGTCAGCGAGGCAACAAAGGAACAGTTAATTTGAAACCTGATCCTCATAAAATTGCTTCATTTTCCTATTGTCTGTAAGCTGACTGTAGATAGGGGAAGGGGAAAGGGAACTTGGCAATCACAATACCCCCTTGCACCCTTCGCAGCAAAAGTGTACTTTTAGAAGAAATATAGGAAGGGTGTAGAATTTGTGTAGTTTGATCTGTTTTTTTTTCATTCCATTATATTTCATTTGTTTTTCATTTGTTAATTTATCACTATTTTATTTATTTAAGTTATTTTTTTAAATCAAACTAGGGTTACACTTATCAGAATTTTTTTTTATACTCTTCTTTCTTCCTTTTTTTCCTATTTTTACTTCTTGAAAATCATTCAAATTTCAAGTTTGGGGACATCTGCGCCCCCTCCCCCCCCCCCCTCCACCGACTTACAGTGAAGTAGCAATATTTTTGTAATGACAGGTTAAAGGCAAGCAAGGTAAGAGTTGATCTTTACCATAGAGAGTTAGATGAATTTGCTTTTTTTGTTCTTATCTGAACTTAATTTATCTTTTGGGAAATAATCATCAATTTTGATTTATCATACAAAGTCTGAAAAGCAAATCATGTTTGCTTTCTTCAAGTGCTCCATCCGTCCTTTGAATGTGAAGTGTTTATGGTTTCGTTTTAATGAGTTTAGCTGTTCCATGTGCACCAACCCCCTTGTGGGAGGGGGGTTTCAACTGGAATTAATAACAAGCTCCCTCACCCATCCACCAAAGGAGAGGAAACAATCCGCAGTGAGGGCTCCATTGTGCACCTCTAGATTACATGTCACCCAACGTCAGTGTCCAGGGGAACTGATTTGTCATAATTGGATGTGATACATGTCAGGATCGATTTGGAGAATGTTCGCAGATGCGGCGGGAAGTTTGGTTTGAAGCGCAAGATCCATTGGGCGTAGGTGTGTGACTGTGTGTGATAATCCGCGCGTATCAGGTGTTGCCGATGCCTGATGTTTGGGTAATCCCCCCCAACCCCGTCCCGACCTCCTTCTCTCCGTCTCTGCAGCAACCATGGTATTCCCTCAGCCACGGTGGCGCTGAGAGCTCTGGGAATATCTTCAAGCACTTCTCACCTGAGGCTGTCCTATCCATGATCCAAACCACTCCCAAGAAAAGTACACTAGCTGTGATATCTCACAAAGATAACACCGTACCTGATGGGACAAACAAATGTTCATGATCATGATCAAGAAAAGTGACGCCTGATTGAAAAGTGCAGTGTCATTCTATATGCTGGAATAAAAGTTTACTCAGAAACAATGACTAAACAATTGTCGATAGAAACTTAAAAACCTCGAAAAAGTTTATAAGTTTTCCCAGAATAGCTTGTTATACTTTTGTCCAGTTGGGTCCTATTAATGGGGAATGAAAACTTTGGAACAAATAGGCTTGTCTAGAAACAGAAAAATCAAAGAATAAGAATAAAGAAAGTTTGAGAAAAATCGGACAAATAATGAGAAAGTTATGAGCATTTGAATATTGCAATCACTAATGCTATGGAGATCCTCCTATTGGCAATGCGACAAGGATGTGTGATGTCACTGATGAACAACTTTCCCTTTGGTGGACTATAAAATACCCTCAAAATGTCTCTTTTTGCTTTTTCTTATGATGATACAAACTCTTTATCCATATGTATTCTTAAAAAATATGTATTACATGCCCTCATGTAGAAATAACACATGATCTATGGATAGATGTCATAAAAGAGCCAATTCAAGTGAAATATATACTAAAGTAATGGGGAGAGTTGTTCACAAGTGACATCATACATCTTTGTCGCATTGCCAATTTGCTATCTCCATAGCATTAGTGACTGCAATATTCAGATGCTCATAACTTTCTCATTATTTGTCCGATTTTTCTCAAACTTTTGTTGATCTGTTTCTTTGATTTTTCTGTTTTCACACAAGCTATCTTGTTCCAATGGTTTCATTCTCCTTTAAGATAAAAGTAAGCATGTGCTTCATTTAATTATGTATGTAAGTTGAGCAGAAAAGAAAGAAAAAATAATATACAAGTTGTTGTCCAGAGTTTACTATAAGAAAGATAAAATGTGATGAAGATTTAGATTTTAGATATTTATTTTTAGCTTTTATTGATTTCTGATACAGAGTTTATGAGATACCTTTATGACAGAATCAAATATATTATACAGTATATCTGATTTGAATTTTATATATTATACAAGATTTTTTCAAAGATTTTAAATCCTTAGTTCTTTTTCTTAGTGTTTTTGGTATCAATATACACATGCAGATATATATGTATCAACATGAAATAACTGTCTTGCCTACATACCAAATTTAAATAGTTATTCACTAAATATCTCCAACCAAATGTTTTTGGTTTAGTTTATGATTTACCTGTGGGGAAATTTTAACCAAACAACATTTTCTTTTGATATTATCAAAATGGAGAATAATATTTTTATTCATGGCAAACTCCTTGATGACTCAAAGATGAAATCGAAATGAACATACACCAGCCCTATGTCAAATTCAGAAATAGAGTATTTCACAAAAGGCATGTTGTTTTACAGATGTGATTGAAAATTTCAAAAAGATCATTAAAGATCTCTTTGGAGGAGAAGGCACTGAATCCATTAAACAATCACATTTTCATTTTCATCAAAAATCAATCGATGAAAAAAAGTGTTTTAATTTTGACTAAATAGGTTAAGAACTTTTTTTTTTTTTGGGGGGGGGGTAAATGGTAGTCTGTTAAAAGGTTCCATTGTCAAACCCTTTTGAATACAGTGACCTACAAAGTGCTAAGATATTGTCAATGTGTGTTGGTCAAATCTTAAACATCAAGAAGAGAAAGAAGACGAACAGTCTCTCGTGCATGGTTAGATGTAGGAAATTGTAATTTCAGGATAATTCATTATGATTTCAACTACCTGACAAGAAAAAAAAATGGAAATTGAAGAGAACATTATCTGGTCTTAATCAGGGATGAGAAACAGAGTCACTTTTTTGGCCAGGCATCATGTTTTTGACATTTTCTTGACCATTAACAAGCAAAGGTCAAACCATTCAGGGTTTTGCGGTGAGAAATTACAAAAAAATTAATAACAGTAATGATAATATTCAAAGTAACTATTCATGTTATTTAGTCTAACACACACGCTGTACATATCTATTAAAGCACTGACAGATTAGTACCCCAGTCATTTAATTGAATCAGACATTCCCATACACATATGCGCATCTTCCACTCCCTATGGAGTAATACATTCAGTGGCCATGTGAAAATTCCATACATTTATCTTTCACCTGAAAGGTACTGGCTTCCCTGCCCTACCCTTCAGCCATCTGATCTTTGTTGTTAATTGTATGACCATGCAGAAACTCTTTACCATATCTTGTTAGTATGAGAAATAATCACCCTGTTTAATGAATTTCAAGACTGAAGATGTCCTCTGTTGTATAGGAGCATGAATCACACACACACACAAAAAAAAATCATCATTATCAGCAGGTGTGGTTCTGTGATACTTCACTGGTACGTCTTGATGAATTTTGTCTCCAAGGTTGCACGAGACCCCGGGGGGGCCACTTACATTGGCGAGTGGATACCATGCACGACAAAAAAAAACATGTAAAAAGGATGTCTTTTTCACGATAGGGCACGTTACGTACGTAACGTGATAAGGGTGTCAAAAACACAAAAATAATGAAAAAAGGGTATCTATTTCGCTAGGAAAATTACGTGTTAAGGGTCAAATTTGCGGGGATGATAAAACAAAATTAATATGTTTTATAAAGGATGTCCTTTTTGCCCCAAAACTTTGTGTTTAGAGTCCGATTTGCGCGAGGTGTAGAAGGTGGGGTCGCCACTAAACCAAATAAGGTAAAGCCAAAGACCGAAGGACCCGTAACAATAAAACATTCCTTTACTTGTTTAGGGGTTCATTTCAGGGAATATTTGCCAAGAGTATCGTTTTGTTTCCAATACTTGTTAAGGGTAGGGTTTCACACGCCAATACTTGTTAAGGGGTGCATTTTCAGAATATGGAAATTACGTGTTTAGGGTGCTTTTCGAGACCCGTGGTCGCGCATGGTATCCACTCGTGAATGGAAGTGGCCCCCCGGGCGCGAGACTTCAGAGGAGAGTTATAAAATTTTCTTGCTCTTTCTGAAGACTTGAGAGTATTATTTCAAATTTTTAGGGGGGGGGACAATCATGGCGTTCAGTCATTTAGAGATAAATCTTTTGCTGCAGTGCAAGATTGCTATAGTTTCTTGAACTGCATCTGAAAAGTGTGGAGAGTTGTCAATAGATGTAGGAAATAGGCATCTTAAAAGGAAATGGCATGTTTCCACATTGTTATTTTTCTTGAAATGGTGCTGCAAACAAATTATGTCATGTTTGAAATTCACGATGATTAGAGGGCTTGGTATCTAGTAATTCATTTAAAATATATCGTAAAAAATAATTTCTCCTACAAAACAAAGATTTGGAAGAGAAAGATTTGATGATGTGTTAAAAGAGCGTCTTCCCACACACTTCTTTTTGCTCAGTCGGTGAAGGTCAAAGAGAAACAAGCATAATCCACTCCAATCTCTCTCAAAATGATCAACCCCAACATTATCTGATGCGATCACCTTCCCCTATCCAAGCGATGCTTAACGCTTCTGACATCAGCCCTGCCAAGATGGTAACGTCAGCCTAACCTGCGCTAGTAAAGCGCTGGTCTCGTGAGGGTTAAGAAGGAAGGATGCTGGAAGCTACGGGCCAATGCCTTCTAAATAAAGACAGGGATGTAGCCAGTGACAACATAATTCAAAGAATGTGTGGATGATGCCTAAGATTTTGATGGGGTGGGTTCACATTCAAGGATGTCAAAGGGAGTTAACCTGTCATGTGTCACTTTGTCTGCCTCTGAGGTACATGTTCACATTAATGGACGGGGCATGCCCATGTCATGCATCACATGTGTGCCATTGAAAGTTGATGTGGGTTCACATTTATGGATATAACGTTTCTTTCAAGCCTGTCTGTACCAATCGATGTTGCACAGGTGTGTTCACATTTATGGACATCAGAATGTTTCATTCAAGCTGAGGCTGTGCAAATGAATGTTCATGAGGCAAGTTCGCATGTATGGATATTGAATATTTCACTTAGACCTAGTCTGTGCCAATCAATATTTGAGAAATGTTTTTGAAGCAAGTTCACATTTATAGATATAGAAGTTTTATTCCAGCCTTCTGTGCCAATTCAAGTTGATCAAATGTGTCCACGTTGAATAGTAAATATCTGCAGTCTGATTTTTACTACTGAGATGAAGGGGATGGGTGTAGGTGGTGCAAGGCCAAGTTTTTTAAGATCATTTTGTCACTTTCCAAAAGATGTTATCGACATGTAGGACTTGAACCTTTGCATCAGATTGTAACTATTAGAGAAGCATTTATTTAAACCGGACTACTCATAATTTCATAGTAATTAATTCTGAAGGAAAACATGTTATGGTAATGGTAGAAGACTGGGACAGTATTTGACCTTGTATCTTTGGTAAGACTATTCCCAGTATTTTACAGCAAAAACTGTTCCAGTTTAGAAAAACTAATCTGAATTTGCAGCATGAAGGCCCTGATTGGGACTTGTTAACCAGCTCTAGATTCCTCAAACTCAGAGATAAGAGATAAGATTAGGTTTTGTTCCTGCAAACAAGTACCCAAGTACTTTTCTTACGTATGTGCTTTCATACTGAACATGCAATATTATCATCATCACCTGATAAATTCTACATTATTTTGATTGACAGGTGAGTCAAACTTACTCATCTCTTCTGTTTCAAATACCCAAATCCCAAGAGTCGAATGTCATGCCATCATCGAGCCAGAAAACCTGATATTCTCCAAAGAATGCCGTGACATCAAGCCTGCATGATGCGTGCTAGATTGTGGTATTTCATGAGGATTAATGCTGATGATGCGCCAAGAAACAAATATATTTCTAACGAGTAAGAAACGGGATATTCCCCAAATTACAATACATGACATGAGAAAGTTGGTATCTATGCAAGAGTCTCCTGATACAGTGGTTCTTACTAATTACTAGTGCAGATTTTTCTTTGTGGAATTTACAACTAAAGATCAAGCTTTGGTAGCCTAGGTCGAGGAGAGCATTGTCCGGATAAGCCACTGCCCTTTTTGCACCATGTGCTCATAAGCCTCATAAGCATGGTGTAACCTACAATTTTTGGGGAGGGGGTCATGTAGAGAAGGCAGGTGGTGTTTAAAAAGGGACCCATTTATATATTTTTTCTCATGAAAAAGCAGCCTGTTTGGTTGGCACATCGCTGTAAAGCATTTTTTTTATGGATGAGGTTGATACTTTGGAAGTACCTCCCTGATGTATTTCACTCATGGTGGTATTTTCAAGGGTATTATCTGACTCACTGAGAGTTGAGACCTATGTTGAGTCAAGTCATTGTTAATGTTGACTAAGAACAACACATGGTCTGAATATCGTCCATAAGTAAATCACCAATAACACTCGAAACCATCATTTAAACAATAAAATGTGCATTTCCGCTGTCTTTATCTGATCAAATACCTTTCTTTTCTCTTTTCCTGTCGCAATTCCAGTCAATATCAAATAACCGCCAGAATGCCACCAACAATTAGCTGTCTGCTTCGCAAAATGAGAGGAAGTAGGATTTCAAAATGTTGGTTGTCTGAATCAGGGAGTGTCTGGGGTGGGTGGTCACTGATTGAAAGGATATTTCTCAGTCAGACCATATTTATCTAGGTCTTCCTCTTACTACAAGTTTGCATATTTCAGGTACTTCCTGACTTTGACCATGAGTTGTTGCTGTTGCTCCACTTTTCGTTGTTGTAGAGATCGTTATCAAGAATGATGCATGATTTTTTTTGAACAGGGTAAAAATATGCAGACTTAGGGTCATATTTTCTGTTTCCTTTTCTCAAGCTTTTTTGTCTGTTCATGTCTCATTTTTTTGGTCCTCTTTGTTACCCATCTCTTTTCTTCCTACATGTATGCCCTCTATTCTTTATGTAATCATATCCTCATTCGCTTACTGATTCTTTCATTCTTGTATTTTCATTCCTGTCTTTCCTTTTAATACTTTCAAAATTTATCCTCCATTTGTCTCTATGTTGTAAAATGTATCAGCTACTTCAGATCGCCCCAGTTTAGTTAAACCTTCCAAGTCTTTGGAACATCAGTATTTCTTCGGAATAACACTCCTTCAGACTTCATACGCCATAGTCTTCTTTTTGGTTGATGTTCAACTCCCCAAAGCAAAGGGAAATCAAAAAAGGAGTCCTTTATAATCATTCTATCTCTTTGTATTTTTTACATTTACATTTGTACCCTTTCATGGGGTAGTTATACCCATTTTTATTAGTTTACTGTGTAAGAGCACTAGTACATCCGTGTGTGTGGGTGTGGAAGAGGGTGTGTCTGTGTTTGAAAGGATGTTTAGATGTCTTTCTGCGCGCAACAAGTTGCAACCTTTTTCACAATTTGTTTCGTTCTTCCCCTAGCAACTTGACGCAACTTCTGGAGATCCACTTGAAAATGTTACCAAAATATGCTTGGAGAATCACTCATCTGAGTATACTTTATAAAATTAATGATTTACATATTCATTCTTCAGACAAGACAACTTTAAACTGATAGGACATTTTTGCTGACTCACTCTGTATGTTCTTGTAAGGACAGGCAGAAAGGGCTTGAGACAACAGACTCGACTAATTTTGTTGACAACTCAGTGGTGGAAAAAAGATGATTCAGTGGAGGCTCAAAGAAGACTTCAATTTCTAATATTTTACTCATGTTTGTCTTTCTGTAGATAATTGGTACATACATTCCTGATATGGACACTAAGGACCAGGGCTCTTTATCTCTCAATACATCAGGTATCGTGTGGGCTTCTGGTTATCAGCCAACGGATGGGGCTAATGGTAAGTAGTTCAAAGAAATCAAAGAAAATTTGAAAGATTACTCAAAGAAACTTGCAAAAAAATCTATGAGGAGACTCTTAGAGAACTTAAAGAAGTACTCTAAGAAACTTAAAAGCGGTCTTAAACAAATTTATACTTGAAGAAGACTCGAGAGGAACTCCAAAGAAACCTAAGAAGATGCTGAGAACTGAAGTAGGGATGGGAAACTCAAGGACAGTCCAAAAAGACTCAAATAACTGAAAGTTCAAAGAAGGAAAGGAGCCTTAAAGAGCATTCACAGGAGACTCAAAGAACCTTAACAAAAAGGAAGTGATAACCCGAAGTTGCTACAAATTTGAGACTAGAAGGAGACTCAAAAAACTTAGCGAAGATTAAGTGGAAACCCAAAGGTGACTACAAAGATGACTTTAAAGAAGCCTCAAAGACTCTTGAGACTAGGAGAGATAATACTAAAAGAAGACCCAGATGAAACTTAAGACTCAAAGATTACTTATAGGAGCCTCAGAAAATACTGAATGAAAAATCTGAATAGTGAAAAGAGAGAAAAATTCATTCTTGAAAATAAGACCAAACAATACTTGATACAATAATTCCTCTTGCAGCTCCAAAAAGCTAAACTGGAATGAATAAATTTAATTCATCACATTTTACTTTGTGTTTCACCTTACATGTGTTGATGCATTGACCTGTAATACATGCCTTTAAGCGACCAATTCTAATTCTATTTTTACATTGATTTTGAAATAACTTTTTCTTACAACATGTTAGGTCCAACCTGTATGGTAGAAGGATTAAGGCGTGCTCTAGGATCTGATTGCCGTACAGCTATAGCACTCATGAACACCATCCTCCTCCTGGTCATACTGGTATCAACAATCATCTTAGCAGTCTTCATCAAAAGAAGGTATAAATCCCAATCAAAACGCTGGTATTTGGAAAGGCAAAATCCACATTAATGGAAATTGAGTCAAGTGCATTCTATTGATTAGATTGAAAAGAAAAAAGGAACAATTGAAAATGTTGAGCAATTAAATCAGAATTTGCTTGAAGAAATATATACAGAGCCTTTAAAGTGCCATCGACTTGACGACTTGGCGAGATACTTTATCTTGCCATGTCGACATGTTAAGGTTATTATGTCAACATGGCGAGATACTTTATCTCGCCAAGTTGACTTATAAAAAGTTATGTCAGTATGGCGAGATATTTCATCTTGACAAGTTGACTTCTAAAAAGTTATATGTCAACTTGACGAGATATTTGGACTCTCGCCGGGCCTGTCATTCTGGATGATTTTCAGACTATGACTTCTAAGCGGCGTCCCTGACTATTACTTTATCTGACTTTCACTAGAAAATTTTAATAAAATTCAAAATTTGTATTCTGACTCTCTCCATATGAACCAGATACGACAGGAAAGTGAAACGTACTGAACAGCACATCAAGCAACTCACCTTGATGGGGCTGGGAGAGGGCGCCCTAATCACTCTAGACGAATGGGAGATGCCGAGAGAGAATGTCGTACTGAATCGGAAGCTTGGCGAAGGAGCGTTTGGTACGGTGTATGGGGGCGAAGCGTTGCTGGATGATAATAAATGGGCAGCAGTCGCTGTTAAGACTCTGAAACTTGGTGCATCAGTTGAGGAAAAGGTAAGAGGGAATGACCTTTTCGCAAGTTTAACTGAAATTAATGCTGTTAAAGATCATTCGTTGCTACGTTTGGTATTCAAAACCCAAAGTCTGAGTAAGCTATCCCTGTCGAAATACTCTTATGATGTTGAGTAAGCTATCCACGTCGAAACGCTCTTATGATGTTTGATGGAAAAGGTTTGTAAAAGTTTCAAATGACAGATGAAAATACCATTAGAAATTAATATGAAAATAGAAAGACCCTGTCACAATATATATATATACCATCTAGATAAATGTATGCCTAGCATGTATGATACTTTAGGATAAGTTGCCAGTTGTTCGTGATGTTTTTGGCTTTGGTTTTTTTAATAAGTTTTGATTTTGGACACAACCATTTTGAGCAGACGACAACAGATCTATTGATATGCTATGTATGTATTGTTTGTGATTGTTTCTCACAGCAATATAAAATTAATTTCTTAGTATTTTGATAATTCCAAGATTCCACAGCACTTTCCTAATCTTAAGAGTGCATTGTCATGAATATTTCCAAATCTCTTGTATGCATTTCTTCCACATATACTTACTATTTGAGCAGAACTTGTTTTTTATTTTTTGATTATGATATTGTGTTGTTTCTGTAATTTCTTTTTCTTTTTTCAGCTTGATTTTCTGAGTGAGGCTGAGGTAATGAAGAGATTCAATCACAGGAATATTGTCAATCTTCTTGGCGTTTGTACCAGAGGAGAACCTATGTATGCAGTCATGGAATTCATGCTTTATGGTAAAAAAAGAAGACTTTAAACCTTTATCAGGAATTATATAATTCACTTTCTTATACATTTCCCGCATATAGAAACATGTTTACAATTATTGTATATGTATTATGGTAATTTTCATATATGTGATATGCGATCTTATTTACTGGGTGCAAGCTAGAAATTGTATATACATTATTTCACTTCCCCAAGAAGCCTTTAGCATTTGAATCCATTATTCATGGTTAGCCAAGAATGCAAAATCAGAGGTATTGAGCTATAACTGTCATCATAAATGTACCACGGACCAGTGATGGCCTGATGGTTGAGTCGCTGACCTGCGATCAGTAGATGAGAGGTTCAAATCCCGCTGGTTCCAAGATTTCTTGTCCTGACTTATTTTTATATCAAATATGCAGTCTCATTTAGTGGGTGGAAGACAGAAGTTGTATCTACATTGACTTTGTTTTGATTGCCCTGGTTTTAGGTGACTTAAAAACCTTCCTGCTTGGGCGTCGCCATCTTGTTGGTGAGAATGGATACGCAAGAAACCAACATGTGATGGGTCCAAGTCAACTCACTTCTATGGTGTTAGACATAGCTTCTGGTCTGAGCTATTTAGCCAGTATCAACTATGTGCATAGGTGAGTGTTTGGAGTGAGATGAAAAATATATATTAGTCTAGGAAATTCTCTTTATCCTCATCAATATAGCCACTGTCATCAATGTCAATCATCATCATCATAGTATCCATCATTGTCATTGATATTATCTCCATCATCAGCATCATCATCATCATCATCATCGTCATCATCATCCTCACCGGCATCATCCTCACCATCATATTTATCGTCATCATTATCATCCTCATCATGATCATCATCATCCTCATCATCATCATCCTCATCATCCTCGCCATCATCATTATCATCCTCGTCATCATCATCATCATCCTCATCACCCTCATCATTCTTATCATCATCCTCATTATCATCATCATCATAACCCTCTTCATCATCCTCATTATCATCATCAATATCATCATCATCATAACCCTCTTCATTATCCTCATTATCATCATCAATATCATCATCATCATCCTCATCATCATCATCATCCTCACTATCATCATCTTCCACATCATCATCACCATCATCATTCTCTTCATCACCATCATCATCATCATCCTCACCATCATCATCATTATTATCATCATCATTATCATCATCATCCTCCTCATCATCATCCTCACCATCATTATCATCCTCATCATCATCATCATCATTATCCTCATCATCATCCGCATCATCCTTATCATCATCATCATTCTCATCATCATCATCCTCCACATCATCATCATCACCATCATTCTCTTCATCATCATTTCCAACACAGTTACACTACATCCTGTACTTTTTATCATTTAGAACTAAATAATGTTTTATTCAAATCTGATAATACTAATTTTGAGTTTGATTGAATCTGTGACTTTGAATTAAAGCCATTATTAATTCCTAATGATAACTTTTATGAACATTAGCAATTTTTTTTTCTCAGGATTTAAATAAAATCAGGATACCAGTTCCCTTAATTTACAAGCTTTCAGATTAAACATGATTGGCCTGAGCTTTGAGTTATCATTCATATATCAGGATGTCTGTTATGGAAAATTCCTATTCATTAGCATACACCGTCCCATTCAAATTCTTCATTTAGAACTGGTCTCTGTGTGTGGAAGTACAACTATGCACCTGCTCTCCCCAGACTGTCATTCATGGTGTTTAGAGAATCTTGATCATTTGTTGCTTTTGAGATAGTTTATGTCTTTGATTTTGTCTGTGACTTTCATATACTCTTGATTATACACTAGAAAAAGGTACAATTTTAACCACTTTTGTTAAGGGCCATCCACATGAATCAATTTGATATTCAATGTTTTTCATTCATTAGTCTTCATATTTATTTTATCTAGGGATCTAGCATGCAGAAACTGCCTGGTGGATGCATCCTATACTGTCAAGATTGGGGATTTTGGCATGACACGGGCGCTGTATGACTCGGACTACTATAGACTAGGCAAAAGAAGTAAGTCCTTGTCCTTAGTGATAATTTTTGTCTCACCTGCGAAGCAGAGTGAGACTATAGGCGCCGCTTTTCCGACGGTGGCGACGGCGGCGGCGGCGGCGGCGTCAACATCAAATCTTAACCTGAGGTTAAGTTTTTGAAATGACGTCATAACTTAGAAAGTATATGGACCTAGTTAATAAAACTTGGCCATAAGGTTAATCAAGTATTACTGAACATCCTATTAGAGTTTCATGTCACATGACCAAGGTCAAAGGTCATTTAGGGTCAATGAACTTAGACCATGTTGGAGGGATCAACATCGAAATCTTAACCTGAGGTTAAGTTTTTGAAATGTCATCATAACTTAGAAAATATATGGACCTAGTTCATGAAACTTGGACATAAGGTTAATCAAGTATCACTGAACATCCTGCACGAGTTTCACGTCACATGACCAAGGTCAAAGGTCATTTAGGGTCAATGAACTTTGGTCGAATTGCGGATATCTGTTGAATTCCCATCATAACTTTGAAAGTTTATGGATCTGACTCATGAAACTTGGACATAATAGTAATCAAGCATCACCGAACATTTTGTGCAAGTTTCAGGTCTCATGATTAAGGTCAAAGGTCATTTAGGGTCAATGAACTTTGGCCGAATTTGGGTTTTTTTTATCTGTTGAATTACCATCATAACTTTGAAAGTTTATTGGTCTAGTTCATTAAACTTGGATATTATAGTAATCAAGTATCTCTGAACATCCTGTGCGCATTTCAGGTCACATGACCAAGGTCAAAGGTCAATGAACTTTGGCCGAACTGGGTGTATCTGTTGAATTACCATCATAACTTTGAAAGTTTATGGATCTGATTCATGAAACTTGTACATAAGAGTAATCAAGTATCACTGAACATCCTGTGCGAGTTTCAGGTCACATGATCAAGGTCACAGGTCATGTAAGGTCAATGAACTTTGGCCATGTTGGGTTTTTTTGTTGAATAACCATCATATCTCTGTAAGTTTATTGGTCTAGTTCATAAAAAGTGGACATAAGAGTAACCATGTATCACTGAACATCTTGTGCGAGTTAGAGTAGTATTCAAAGTCAGCACTGCTGCTATATTGAACCCCGTGGTGCAGGTGAGACGGCCAGAGGCATTCCACTTGTTGTCTGTTTGCCATTAAGCATAACAACACACTTATTTTGCAAGGGTTTTATTTTTGTAAGGCTCTTCATAATGCAATAAATAATTTTGAATTTGATTGGTTTGATTCATGGCAAATACCAAGTAATCATAGTTATCATTCCTTAATTTGTAATATTTATATATCAACTTATAAACACAAACACTAGAAAATTTTTCCTTGAATTGCTTGTGCACTTTAAAAGGCTTAGCAGGCTAAAGCTAATGTAGTAATATCCAAACTATTTTGGGAGCGCATAGATGTTAATCATGACGAAAAACTTCCATTTGAGATCACTATACCCTGGTTTCCCTTCTCATCAATTCTCTTCTCCAAATACGACAAACCCTAACATGCCCCAAGCAAGCAATTGAAGTTTCAAAACACCTGTTTCTTGACGTCGGTCCGAAGATAACGCAAGAGCCCGGCATATACAGTCCCAGTAGGGGGCCACACACGACGGGATGCATGCGCAGCGCTGAGCTCGGTTTCTGCAAAACATGCCGTCATTTTTATTTACTTACTCAGGGGCGGATCCAGGATTTTGAAATAAGGGGGGCGCCAGCGGCGAGGGAGCGAAGGCTTAGAGAAAAACACCTAATCTAGTTTGAAATCAATATTTACACTTATCTCTAAACTGTATACTGCCCTCTCTAGGCAAACTGCCAGTACGATGGATGGCTCCAGAGTCCTTGACAGAAGGCATCTTTACCACCATGAGTGATGTATGGTCATTAGGCGTGGTCATCTACGAGGTCGTGACCTTTGGTAGTTTCCCATACCAAGAGCTATCCAATGCTGAGGTGCTAGATTACATCAGGAACAGAAACTCCCTCCGACCTCCTGAGGGGTGCAGCCCTGCACTGTGAGTAGTTTGGGCTTCGGTATTTTCCTGATGGGCGATTTTAATAAAAAAATCAAGATATAAAAAAACAATTACGACATAATCAGAACATCTTCTGCATACAAGCATGTAAATTATGCAATAAAAAAAGAGAAAATTGTGAGGCAACATATTGTCTTCTTTTTTTCTTACTTTTTTTTCATTTGAATAAACAGCTTTCTCTTTCATTCTTTTGATGAAGAATATTTTACTGTTTTTAATCTTTTCATGAAACCACCTGAATTTCTTTCCAAGTCATTCTGTGCAATCTCTAGTGTACCATTTTTATTATTTCATAAGGTTAGGTTTGATTTCTAATTGTTTACCCAGGAATAAAAAATGGTTGATTCCTTTGATATTGAATAATGCATTGTTTTTGTGTTTTAAACTTTAAATGCCATGGCTGTGATCATTTGGCTGGATTATTTTACCCACTCTAGACTTTAACATTATAAAAAATGATTTGCAGTTATATAAAATACTTTTTTAGTGATATAATGCAGTTATATAAAATACTAAAATACTATGTATATGCAGTTATATAAAATACTATATATATACAGTTATACGAAATAATAAAATACTTCTTTCTTTTTTTATTTTGCAGAGGAGCCTTGATGATGCAGTGCTGGGCCATCCAACCGCAGCATCGACCAACAGCCAAAGATGTAACAGACATCCTCTGTCAAAGGCCACACCTTATCACCCCGTGTCTTGGTGTCCCTTTAGGCAGCATCCCTCCTGAAGAGATCCACAACACGGGACTACCCCTATCACCTGTCCGCCCCAAACACCCCATCCCCAAACACAGCACTAGGAGCAATAGCAGCACTGAAATGCAGATGGGACGCGAATTCAGCCGCATACACGAGGAAGAGTTCCTCACGGGTCACCTGGCAAGCGTTGGCCACATTTTCCGTGCCTCCAAACGCAGATCAAGGAACAAACAGAGCTTCAACCGATGCAGCTTTGAGCTTGCCCCAAGCGGGTCACGGCGACTGAGACACGACTCTGAAACTGAAAGAAACTGTATCTCGATTATCAGCTCCACCGCAAGTGCCCCATCAACATCCATGTCCAACACAAGCACCCCGTCCACGTCACAGGACTCCTGCCTTGTGGCCGTAGAGGAACCTCCACCAGTAATTCATAGAGGGCGCTCTAGGACCTCTGCTACCTTAGAACACCACTTTCTCCATAGGTTACCCTCAGGGGGTACCTTCAATAAACTCCTGAAGAAGGCTGCGACAGAGGACAATATTTACACGGAATCCAAGCAGAACTCATGGTCTCTGTTCAGCTGTATTGACAGTGGAAAATTTGATGGACTACCTCTTCTGCGGTCACAGTCGAGCCGTAGAGGGAGCAAGAGACCGAGGAGTAAATCGCTTGGTAGCAAGTCATCGGGAAGCAAATCACCTTCCAGTAAGCACTCCTTATATGTGACGTTATCAAGAAATGGCTTTGATGATAGTAAGGAAGAAGAGACTATGATATCCTTCGTCTCCACCTAGTTGGTGGTCTTCTCACCTTTGAAACCAAATGGATATATCTTATCTTGAATTATTCTCTCAGTCTTGTCCTAGCTTTCAAACAATATATCACACGATTGACAATTTTGTTACTAGTGCCTTTGAGGAACAGGACCAATCGTTAAATGAAATACTAAATCATACTGTTTTCTTCATTAAAACTTCATTACAATAATCATAAATCGATTGTAAGTTATTTATTTGATTCATAATAATCAACACTTGATGAGTTTCAGACACCTTTTCAGGAAAGAGTTTATTTTAGTGCCTCTTTACGTATATATGTTTTATGTTATTTATTATCTTCAAAATGATTTGTTCAAAAATTATTAAGATGAAATTCATATCTCTATAAAAATAATCATTATGTAAACCTAGTTGAGGTTTGATGTTGATGTACAGTGATTTTGGACCTCTTGCCTATGTACTGTATGATGACTGTATTCAGCGCAATATTGACTCGCTAATAGTACTATCAAGAATATTGTAAATACTTGATTACTCTTCAGAAATATATGTCATGCTCGATTCTTATTTTATTTAAATCAATATACATGTACATACCTATTTAATTGATGATGATAATGAGATGATTATCATGCATTTATTATTTAGAGTAGATAACCCATCAAGGACTATATCTAAGATATATATATTTATTTCTTTAATGCCATTACAAAGGAGCAAATTTGATCATGCTAATTTCATCCCAAGTTGTTTGATATTTTTTTTTGAGAAATGCTGTAGCTATATCTAAAACCTAAATCGATCATGTTATCTAATATTTCAGAGGTATGTTTGATTTAATGTGCTTATTCCAAATATTTGGCTTTATAGGGAACTGTTGCTAAAAGAGCTACTATCTAACACAACTCAAAAAATAAAAAGGAATTTGATTTTCAAAAAAATCTGAAGTGCATATATAGGACTTTTGAAATTTCCTTTGCACTTATTGCTTTTTTTTTTCAAATTTGACATGAGAAAACTTTTTTTCCACAATCATTAGATTTTACCAGTAAGTTTTCACTTGCGAAGTTTCAAGCTTCATCAAGTTTTCTCACGTCATCAAACCAAACACATGAACCTTTTCAGTTATATAATGACAGATGTCAAATTTCTGCCTCCTGTACCCAAGTGGTCATTAATTCTGTAAATGGGTGTTGCTTTGTCTGCCAAATATATGATAGACTTTCTTGTGAATGATGAGGATTTTTCTCTCAAAGAGGGATGAATTTGATGTAATACTGCCCTATAACCTAGCCCTTGGGGCTCTTTCATAATGCTGTTCATAGAGTTATGCCCTCTGGTGACCTTTCTGCTAATTGAGCTGCATTCAAATATTCCCTGTTGTAGTACAATGGGAATTTTAATCTACAGAGATTGGTTTTCCGGTTTAGCTAATGCAAAATAAAATGATTGAAATTTGTTATTAGCACCTATAAGTAAGGGTCGCTTGTCTTTTGTAAAATTGTGTTTAACTTCAAAGAGCTTCACGAAACACCACACTGGACATGAGTTTTGTAAAAGTAAATCACAGTAAAAGTAAGTTAGTCAAAGAAGAGTTCCACTATAATATAAACTTTATTTGTAAACAATATAAATGATAAAGGAATTGGTATTTGCTTAGAACTGATCAAAGTTCCTACATGTAGCTATCAATGATAGATATTGTTAGCATTATTCAAGAGCCAATGGAATCGAGATTTCTGTGGGAAATAATCAGTGATCATAATGATAATATGGACATTTGTAATCTGCTGGTGTCCATCGTAAAAAGATGCTCTTGGCGCCCTTTGCTCTTTGCCTTTTGATAAAGGCTATTGTTCATGGATCATTTATTTGCATTTATGAAACTGACCACCCAATTGCTATATCAATCTGTCAATATAATGTTTGAGAGGGAAAGTGAACATGGAAAACAGTACCTTTGTGAAGTTAATCAGGTGTTTTGAAATATTACATGAATAACTTCTAACATGGTGTGTTTCTATTCCATTTTGGTGTGTGTTACTGTGATATTAGTGATTCCACTGTTATGTCACAGGTTTGTCCCTGTTAATAAGAGTTAATTGATTCCAGCAATATAGTGATTTATTTTGTTTACAAATGTTGGGAAGCTTTGTTGTGCCATGTAAGAACAGATCTTTTATTTCCATTTCAAGAGTGCAATATTTTCCATTTGTTTCTTCTATTCTATGCTGTGCAATATTTTTGACCATGTCATGTTACCATTTTACAAGTTGTATCCTTTTTATCATCAGTGCAATCACATTCTTTGCAGCAATTTTCATCAATGCAATAATTGGATTTAATTTCATCACCAGTTATTTGATACTTGATAGGATAGCAATAATCTTTTGTCTGCCAGCTTGCAGAGTTTATTCATGCAAAATTATAATGATCTTCTATGCTGTTTGTCTAAAAAATATACTTGTGCCTTGTTTTATGTCACTTACATCATATATATTTTATCACCCTTGAAAATAAATGAACTGTAGTCAAAACTACACTGCAAAAATCAAATGATTTATTGTTTATTTTTGTGTACAGTTCAGTTTAGAGGGCCTTTTGTGTTTATGTTTATTTTACTTGTTAATATAGAAGATAAGCAGTGGGTGTGTGAGCATCACTGTAGCTCTCAAAGTCAGTAGTAGTTGAGTGAATTTTGATTGATTGATTGATTTGATTGATTGATTGATTGAGTGGGTGGGTGGGTGATTAATTAATTGATTGATTGATTGATTGAATGATCGATTGATTGATTGATTTAATTGATTGATTGATTGATTGATTGATTGATTGATTGATTGATCGAGTGAGTGAGTGAGTGAGTGGGTGGGTGGGTGGGTGGGTGATTGATTGATTGATTGATTGAGTGAGTGAGTGATTGAAGTTGTACAAAGAAATACATAAACATGAAATATGAAGGACATTTACAGAAGAATAGCTTGTAAATGTAGGTTTCATATTGATTGATAATGTAGATAAAAGAATTATAGATCTAAAAAGTGATCATTTCATAGGAAACAATAGAACATTGAATAGATTAAGATTTAGATGAATGAAAATATTCCATTGAAACTTATTTAGAAAAAAGTGTTTAAATGGTGATCGTGTCAATAGGCCTATATTTTTTTTTGCTTTTTACCTTTCGTGTCTCCTACCCACCCCCCCCCAAAAAAAAAGAGAGAGAGAGAGAGCAATACATGAACAAAATAAATGAATAGAAAAAGTAGAACTGAGGCACGTATTTAAACTCTTCACCCCTCCCTCCCATTATTACTTCATTATACAACTGGTGACTGCTGGAAAGTAGACAAATTTGTAGACAAAATTGGACAAAATGGAATTCATGAACTGAAAAATTACAAATATCAAGGCTTCTTCCTTAATTGTGAAGTGTTAGATATCTTCATAAAGCAATAATAGACCACTTGGCTTATAAAACTTTAGCCATTCCTGTCTGAACTAAATGGTTTCAATTATAATTGAATCAGCTATTGAATCTGTTATTTAGATTTGGAATCCTGGACAAATAGTATCTGGTTTTAAGGACTGTACTCCATATTACAAGAATATATTCTGACTAATATCGAAAGCATGTATTATCACTAAAAAAATATCAAGTTATAGGTGCGTTTCGTCCATTCCACGACCCTCGCGAAAGCTTACAAATCTAAATTTGACTCAATCAGAAAACCCAGAAATGATAACACCTAACGAATCTATTCAGTATCGTTTGGATGAAAACAGAGTAAACCGGATGAGATACAGGATGACGGGATACAGGCGTATTCCGTCACAAGCTTTTCTTTCAGGAAACTACTCCTTCTTCTGTTAACAAATATGTTATATACTAATATTTCTATTAAAAATGATATTGCATAATTTGTAAAGAAAAGTGATTTTTTGAGAAACATGGAACAAAATGAATGTTTATTTGCATTGAATTGAGAATTTTTATCTCTTTCTAACATTTTAAAAACACAGTAAAATCCCATCCATGGCGTAATTTCCTTCAGCAAGAAACTGATCCACAATGTGCTGCACTCAACCCAGGTGAGGTAAATGGGTACCGGTAGGAAGTAATTCCTTAAAAGGCTGTCACGGTGCGCTATGAACGCCTAGCTTAGCCGGGTAATATGAGCGCCTTGAGCACCTAATAAGTTGGATATGTGCGCAATATAAATACACTAGAGTAAAATTTTACCCAATATTGTTTAGAAAGGGAACATGCATGTTTGCTGCTTTTTTAAACCCCATAATGGGTATTTCAAACCAACATTGCGTAAAATTTACAAAATATTGGGTGTCCTTTAACCCAACCACCAAGCATTTTCCAATTTTACCCAATATTGACGTCAGTCACCTTTCCTATAGATATGAAATGTTTTATTTTCACCTTGCTTTCACAATATCACTAATGAGCTAATTTTAAATAGGATGTAATCAAGTACCACACCATCACGGAGTAGGAGGAGGCGAAGAAGTTAGTAGAATAAAAAAAAACAGAATGAGAAGATACGATGAATGACTTCTAATAAATATTCAAAACAAAATTACATGATCTAATGGCTTTGTAACTTTTGAAATTCCCCAAACTGCATTAACTATTTCCTTATTTTCCATCAAGTTCAAGTATTTCCCTAATGGTGCATAACAATGATTATTTTAAAAAGTATAAAAATGTTTACCAGATACATATCCACACAATCAATTACTTTATATTTTCGTTCCTTTCTTCATAATAATATTATTCTGATGAAACCCTCGCCATTCGATTACAAGCTACTAGGTCCCCAACTTGTTTACCCAACAATGTCCATGTGGTGATGTAATAATTATGATTCAGCAACATAGATATAATCGATATTTTGATTAGAATTCATTCGATGAGCGACTATCTCGTCATCGGATATTTATTTAGGCCTATCCATGACCATATTTGTTAATTTTAGATCAAATAAATCATTATGAGTGACTTTACATAATTAGACTAAATGGTCATAAGGCCAAGTAAGAATTAGACCATATGACAATCAGGCAAAATGAAAATTAGACCAATTGACAATTAGCCTATCTGGTCAATAGACCATTTTGCTATTAGACCAAGTGGTCATTGGACCAATCAGATATTAGACCAACTGGAAATTAGACCAAGTGTAAATAAGACCATAGTTAGACGAAATGAAAATTAGACCAAGTGGGAATTAGACGAAGTGGATATTAGACGAACTGGTTGTAGACGAAATGGGTTTCGACTGTGTGAAGTTGGACGAACTGATTAAGTAGACCAAATGCACTGCTGGAAATTTCTATTTAAAAAAAAAACTGCAGCAGAGTCTCGAGAACATATGATCTTACTGCACTGTGTAATATTCCATGCATTTGTGTAAAATTACAGAAAAAAAGATATTTGGTGTATGTAACCTTACAAATTTATTGTAATAAACCTGTTTTCCCCCTTTTTAAAACAGACCTGTTCTGTAAAATTTTATTCAAAAAAATTGTATAAATCTTTCCTGTTTTATTTACAGAATGATTTTTATTAACAGTATGGTATTTTTATTAACAGTATTATATGGTATTAGACCATCCGATAATTCACCCTTTGATTCGTTTATGATTAAAGTTATGATCATATTTAAAAATCATTTGAATCATATGTATTCATAAATGGACTGATTATAACCATGCACCCATGATGCAGCGGATATAACCTTTGAAATTAGCTAAATATCGGCCAGGCAAATTCTTGAAAGAATAGAATGAGCGCGGGAGCGGAGTGGCCGCGCGAGAATTTTTAGAATGCAAAATTAGGCCGATTTAAACACTCATTTTGACTTCATGAATCCGTGCATTTTTAAACAAAAATATCACTTCTGTCTTGAAAAGTGAGGGGGATGATTGAACATGCTATCCCGAGCCAGTGGCGTAACTACGGGGGGCATGGGGGGCACGTGCCCCCCCCATCGGGTGACCCCCAAAAAAAACGGGGGAAAAGAGGGAGAAAGGAAGAGAAACGTAGTGGGAAAGAAAACATTATTGTTCATTATAATGTTATACTGTATATTAATTATGTTATTTATATTACATACATGTAAGAAACATTTTTTCATAACTTTATGAAACATAATTTGCTCAGGGCCTATGTCTTCATTGTTCCTGGTGCTCGCATTGTCTGTTTACCGAGATATACATGTATAATCCTGTTATACTAAAACCTCCCACTTTCAAGTCAATATACACCAAACTGCCAAATATATTCCTCGTAATTCGAGTTATTGTTTTATGTACAATAGTATGCTTCTTTTTCACGACTACTTAAAGTGATTTTAAGGTCTTAATATAAAACATTCCTGTCCGTGCTTAACTTCGCAGTAGTGGATTGGTGAAATATGTCTGCTCTCCATGAATTCCTAGAATCAGTCCTTAAAATGTCCCTTTTTCTGATCAGAATATCTAAAATTTTCAGCTCGCGCTTCGCGCTCGCATTATTTGATTAGTGAAATACGTATGGTCTTCGTGAATTCTTAAAAACAAGCCCGTTAAAATGCCCCTCTTCAGTTCTGAATTTCCTTATCGCGCTTTGCGCTCGCAAGATTTTATTTGTGAGATGGGTATGTTAATCATGATTACAAATGCTTTTTGTGCATGTTTAGATGTAATTCTAACAAAATCAGCAAGCGCTTATTGGCACTCGCATTAGATGACTATGGTGAGATGTGTATACTCTTAATGGATTCCTAAAATATAGTCCTTAAATCTTCATGTTTGGGAGTCAATATTTACAAAAATTTCAGCTCGCGCTTCGCGCTCGCATTCTTTAGCGAGACAGGTACCTATCATGATGACAAAAGATTGATTATAATATCCCTTTTTAGGTCTGAATATAAAAAAATTTAAGCTCGAGCTTCGCGCTCGCATTATTTGACCAGTGAGATACATATCCGTTTAATGGCACTGTCCTTAAAATGTCTCTATTAGGTCAGTATACATGGAACTGGGAGCGCTTCGCGCGCTCACTAAGTGACTCAAATTTTTTGCTGGTGCCCCCCCCCCAATGCCGTGACCCACGGTACGCCACTGTCCCGAGCCCTCTCTCCGAAAAGTGGGAGATTTACGCCGTTTGGATGCATGATCACTTCTGTGACTGCTGGGTCGCTATCTCACGACTCTGTGGATTTTGTGATTGCTTAGTAAAACAAATCACTGCGGTAAATTCCATGATAGACTTTTTTGAACCAGTGGCGTACCGCGTGGGTCACTGCCTCGGGGGGGGGATCAGCAAAAATTTGAATCACTTGTGGACTCGCGAAGCGCGCTCAATTGCCTGGTATACTGACCTAATAGATACATTCAAGGACAAGGACGGATATGTATCTCACTGATTAAATAATGCGAGCGCGAAGCGCAAACCGAAAAGCTTTGATATATTCGGACCTAAAAAGGGGACATTCCAGAGCAAATTTTTGAGCTGAAATTTTCAGTGTACACGTAATTCACTAACCAAATGATGCGAACGTGAAGCGCGAGCTGAACATTTTTTTTATAGTATCCAGAACATGAGACCCGCACAAGACATTTTAAGGACTGTTTTTAGGAATTCATAGTGATCACATCTCACCAATCCACTAATTCGAACGCAAGCATGGACCGGAATTTTTTAAAATCAGTCATGAAAAAGAAGTATATGTCACTACATTAGGGTTGCAAAGGGCTGGAAACTTTCCAGAAATTTTGGAAAATTTCCATGGAAAGTTTCGAGAATTTTCAGATGCCGGGAATTTTCTTTTTTTCACAAAAAGTGATAACTACAAAATCATAAATTGATGTCCTCAGATATTATAGTTTCATTTGTATTTAAACTATTCTTCATTGTTTAAATTGCCCAGGGTATAAAATATTCATCAAACTGTATAAAAATACATTATAGTACATGTATACATGTATGTACAATGTATCCAGTAACTTGATGGAGCATATTATACAAAATTAAGCTTTTAATTCAACATGAACAAAAATAAAACTTTGCATTGCGCTATTTTTTTTATTTTACTTTAAATGTCAAGATTTGTTTATACATGTAAGAACCTGCCTTCCATTTGCCATTAATTAATAGCATGTTAATAGAACAGTGCCCCTACATGTACATGTAGTCTGCACGCACAGACCTTTATTGAAACTTTGATCTACAAGTGGGCCTTCACACAAGACTAGCACAAATACAACTTTCTGTTGAACAAAAGGGCCTTCTGTACACAAGTCACTGGCACAAACCTGAGGCTGCATATTCAGACGACTTTCCTTGAGTGAAGGGTTTGCACTAGTCTGCTGTGCAAAGCCCTCACTCGAGTAAAGGGTCTGAATGTGCAGCCTACATGTACTCATGCCTTTTGTACTGAAGGCCCTCTTGCTCAGGAAATAGCAAGTTTTGTATGTGCTAGTGCCTAGTCTTGTGGAGACCCACTTGTTGATCAAGATTTCAATCAGGGTCTGTGCCTGCAGACTAGGTTTACACAGCAGACTAATCCCATCAGCAGCTATGGTACTGGCTTAAGTCTTTAAATAGGAAAAATCAAGTCCAGGAATGAACAATATTTAATTACTAATTTATTTCTGAGATGCCCCCCCCTCCATCAATCAAAAATGGGGGGGGGGCAAGAAATAACAATATAATGGCTGACTTTGAAAAAAATCAAGATGAATCCATTTTCACAAAGGGGGAAAAACATGCAAGTTTGATTGAGATTAGTGATTGTTATTAATTTCATACCTTCAGTTGTAATATAAAATTGCTGACGAAGTACAATCAATCATCATCTCCAAGGGTATTTCCTGTGAATATCAGAAAGTTGCTCAGATATTTTCAAGAAATGTTTGGAATTTTGATAAAGTAAATGTTTGGAATTTTGATAAAGTATACTTTATCAAAATTCCAAACATTTCTTGAAAATATCTGAAAATTTCCGAAAATTCCCAATATTCCCCATAAATTGCTGTTTATTCCCATGGAAAGTTCCCACTGAGAAAATTCCTGTGAATTTTGCAACCCTACACTACATAACACAATAATAACTCGAAGTGCGAGGAAGTATTGTGTATATCTACTTGAAAACGGGATGTTTTAGAACAGTAATATAAATGTCAATAAACAGACAATATGAGCAGGAATGATGAACACATCATAGGCCCAAAGCAAATTACGTTTTATAAAATTATTAAGAAAACAAATCTTATGCAATATAAGATAGTATGATATAACATGATATAATATGATATGATATAATAATATAATACAATACAATATAATACAATAACATAATATAATATAATTAATAAAATATCATAATGTAATGTGATATAAATTTCTTCTTTGATCCCCACTACGTTTCTCTATCGTTCTTCCTCTTTTTTCCCCTCGGTTTTTTTTTTTTGGGGGGGGGGGGTCCCACGTAGTTACGCCACTGATTTGAACTGAGCCCTGCCAATGACTCAATGACTGCCACTCTGCTACACGCTGAGCTCATAACCGAAACCATTGAGTAGTTGTGACCGAAGTTAATGAACCGAACCGAACCGAAAGACGTATTCGTTTATACATCATCTAAAATCATTGGTATCATTTTAATATGATGAATTAATCATTTGAATAGTCATTCAATCGAAATTTATTAAATAATTAAAGTGAATTAATTTAAACTTTAAAATTCATGCCTTATAAAATATAACATAAACCTAATGTCATTTTTTTTACCAGTTTTTCAAATTGGCAACTTCTTTACCCTGAAACAGCAATATGGCACCGGAAAAGGTGTCCTAGATATCGTCAAAAACCATCAAATATTTTACCGAACAAAATTACTAATCGGAATTTTCACTTGCTTATAGTTTTCTACAGTATCTACGGGATCAGCGGGGGGACATTTCAGCCCACTTGATGATCTACAACTTGAAAGAATGAAATAATGAATCTGGATTCCCTGTCGCTGGCCTTTTCTCAGATTACCAATCTTGTGGCCAATCTCAACAAAAAGAATTACAAGCAAAGTGTCGGGGAAATCTCTCGCGTAAGTAAAGTAACGTTAGATATCAATGGTTGAGTAAAAAAAATTATGTAACTTTTGTTCGTCTCAAAAATATTCAAGAAGTTAGAACGCTTTAGGATTTAATTTGGTCTTAAATTCTTAATTTGGATTTTAAAATGAATTGAAAAAAAATCATTTTTCATTGAGACATGACAACAATGACATTGTTTGTCTGGGTGATTTCCTACCGGTTAGGTGTTGGTGTTGAGAGTGTGAAAAGGCTGCTGAACCGAGCCCCAACACCGAACTGAGTTCAGAGGAGCGATACCCATCGCGTTATCAATATCATTTTGACGTCACGGCTCTGTGCTGTGCTGGTGATCATCTCTCAACTTTACGCAAGAAATTCTCGACGACAAAAGTGAAATCGGGAAGAAATTGCAGTAAAATCTTATACAGAATGCACAGGTTAAAATCACTGCAATAATCAGAAAGCATAAATATTATTTTTCATTAAAATGTGTAAAACTATAATGATTTGCGCTCATATTATTATTAACTGTAATAGATGATTTTATGGGGGTGTTTCATCGTGTTCGCCTCCTGTTCGTGAACAAAGTTCATCAGTTCATCAACACCGAACTTGAAATCACGATTTCCCCAATCCCTGGGGATTGGTGTTGGTGAATAGGGAAATTGCACGTAGATCGTCAACACCAGCTGTAATGCTCGGTTCAGCAGACGACATTCAACACCAGAACTCAACACAAACTGCCGGAAACACATCATATTTTCCGAGGTCAATCCCAACACCAGCTTGATTTCAAGTACGGTCGGTGTTGTAGCTGGTGTTGGTATTGTCCCAACACCAACTCCAGATTTCAACACTATACTTGAAATCACCCATTGAGTTTGACAGTGATGATGGATTCAGATATCGCTAATCAGAACCGCAAAGACACAATCCATTATGGGATTGAAAAGGCACAAGCAAGCGAGCTCTGCTCACTTAGATTAGTCTGCAGTGCACGGAGCTACATGTAGCTGTACTAGTAGGCAGCTTGCTTGCCCCCTTTTCGATCCCATAACGCACTGCAGTTCTGATTAACGATAAACCTTATTCATCAGACATGTCTGAGACATCAATTTGATTTAGGATGATGAAGTGTTGAAAACAACATAATTAAAAAAAAATCATGTTGACTGTCGACTACCATATCTTCATTTGCAATTCCTTATTTGCTATAACTGTGCAGAGTGTGAAAAAAAGGATGAAAACCAATTTATTTACTCTAGATTCTAGAAGCCAATCATCGTTCTGAATTCTGACCATCACCCAAAGGCCAAAATAATGAAACAAAAAGAAGGGGTCTGATTTTGCTTTGGCATGCATTGACGTTTTCGTTTATAATTATACGGCGCATATCATTCAGCAGTGAATATTTGCACCAGCATAATTTGCAGTAATTTTTTATTGCATGTTTTAGAAGAAGAGTAGTCTTAATATGAGAATATCTCTTTTCATTTCAGACTCCTGGTGCTTGTTTGTAATCAATCAAAGTTCGCAGTTCACAAAAAATACTGTTCTACACAAGCATGACAAGGTCTAAGAATTTCCCACCAGCAGATGGAAAAGTGAAACTTGTACATGTAAATTGTAATCATTCAGCCTGCTTTAACTTAACAAAATGATATCAAAATCTGACTTTCCTTTGCGAAATGCTGGAACTTTTAAGAACCAAAAGAAAATTTTCTGATGGTTACACTGCCATCTTGGCTATCATGGAAAGCACATGTACAGTTGTGTGCTCAATGTCAATGGGCTAATCACTTTCATTCAAATCACTGCATGGTTTCAATTGTCTGTATCATTCGTTTTCAAATTCAAAAAGTCTGGTACAGCATCAGATTTCTCTGAATTTATTCCAGAAATCTTTGTCACCCACACGAAAGTTGTTGAGAATGATTAGACAAAACTGGAAATGAGAGGATGGAAACTGCTGCTCACGATCAAGAACGAACGTTTAGACAACTGCTTATAGCACTAATGATGTTGCACCTTGGTGTATAATGCAAATAATGATTTTTTTGTTCATGATTTTCCTCCAGCTCGTTTCTCACAACGGGCCAGAGGCAGACAGGCACCTGCTGCGCTGCCTCTTCTCCTACATTGACTTTTGTGATGGTAAGAGCAGCGGCAAAGACTTTTATGAGGTGAGAGAAATAAAAATCTTTCATTTATAACAATGCAAAGCTTACTTGATGTATCAGGGGGAAAAAAGGAAACACTGTGTTTTCATATAAGGAAAATTTTATTGTAGTGACAGCATAAAATCAATCCTGCTGAAAGTGTATTCTATTAGCATTGGAATGGTACATACATGTAAGCATCACTAAAAAATATATATATATAATTGTGCAATACACAACCCATGAACCCAGTAGACACAATGTTGTAAATTGGGGAAATTTAACATTTATTGTATTTTCGTTCTCTTTATCTGTTGTATTTTGTGAACATTCTCCTTTTTAAATATTGATTAAATTGAATTTAAACCATTTGTAATTAAGAGTTATAATGTTGACAATGCGAATTGCCAAATTATACACATTATTTCTACACAAAAGTGCTTATTCAATATTCAGTAGAAGGGAAACACTTTGTCTTTGCCCATTATTTTTCAAGAACAATCGTGTTCAGTGTTTCTGGTCATACAATTAACCTGATTCAATTATTTTTAGAATTATAATGATTCATATTGAGCTGCTTTGTAGAACACTACATATATACATGTACAATACATGTAGGCTTCTGATAAGGAAATTTTGTTTACAAATTTCTTCTGACATCCCTCTATTGATGGTATAAATCATCAGTAAGATGCCATCAGAATCCAGAAAGAAAAATTTTGGACATGACTCCACCCTCCTTATTTACATGTACATTTGTTTGTACATTATTATTTCAACAGACGCAGCTGCTGATACAGGAGTGCTCTTTACTTATCACCAAACCTAATTTTGTTTCAACTTTGTGCTTTGCTATCGACAACCCTCTGCATCAGCAGAAGGTGAGTTGAATTCTATGTGCATAACCTTTGAACTTGATAGAATGTAAATTTTTTTTTACTGTACATGGTGGCATGGCATATATGTAAGCCATAGTGAGATGCTCTGGAGATAATCTTTTCTTCATTTGTTAAACTGTTAGTGGAGCTTGCATGCAGATGACACTGAACTACAGGCCAACTTCTCTTGTTCCCATTTTGAGCTTGCAGATCTCAGTAAGAGGTCATAGCTCAGTGTGTGAATTGGCCTCTTTATGATGATTTACACTGTAAGCATAGATCTGTATCTGTGTCGTTCAGTCAGCAAAATACCAGGGTTGGCACATCACGCTAACTTGAAGAGCACGCTAAGTGTGGAGTGGCTCGAAGTATTAATTGAGATATAATTTACTTTTAAAGTAATCAACACAATTTAATTATTGTTTTTATATGAGGTACATGTGCATCATAGGCCAAATAAAATGCAGGTGCAATGAAGAAGATTTGCAGTGAATATCGATAGAATACATGTACCAGTAATTATTGCTGCTATACCTTCAAAAATTTAGAGATTGATAGAATTCATGCTAAGCATTAATTTTGTATCATATTTTTTTTTATTTACAAGTTTGTTTCCTTGTTATATAGATAAAAAAAGAAAGATACATGTACATGTATATGTACATTTATACTGTTATACGATTCCCTATTACAGCTGTACAGCAATGCATGTATGCACCTACCTCTTTTTTTTTTTTAATTCATAAATTCAGAGTCTAAAGCCAAGCCAGCAGTTCTTCACCCAACTGAGCAAAATCTTAAAGCTCACTTCAGTTCAAGAAGTTGTCTTTGGGCTTGCTCTGACACACTCAGTTAAACCTGAAACCAGATCACTAGGTAAGTCAACTTATCCCATTATCCTTGCATCATATTCCTTATTTTCCTTACGGTTTACAGTGTTAAAAAGAAATTAAATCATATGACCGCTCTTTCTCTGATGATATTCTTGCATCTTTTCAGCCTGAATTTGTCGTAACTCTATGTGTATCGCAAGCCTTTGAAACCCATGCATCTTTTTTTTTGCCTAAATTTGTCATAATTTCCATTGCAGTTCTAAAGCTGGATATAATATTTGCATTTGATATTATAGACTGAGCATTGCTCAAAGATGTGTTTTCATGCTGGTAGGAAAATATATACAGAAATCATTTGTTTAGTCAAAATTATAATATTCTCCCTCACAATGTACATTTATATATTTTTTTTTCTTTGTGATAAATTATAATTTGTCTTGTGCTGTGTTACTGACAAATTCAGGTGAAAGAAAAACAATATTTTGTAAGAGTACATAGCAAGTTAATTTAAGGTAGAATGAAACCTTTGGACCAAGATACATGTAGCTTGTGTGAAAACAGAAAATCAAAGAAACAGATCAACGAAAGTTTGAGAAATATCGGACAAGTAATGACAAAGTTATGAGCTTTTGAATATTGCAATCACTAATGCTATGGAGATCCTCACATTGGCAATGCGACAAAGATGTGTGATGTCACTCTTGAACAACTCTCCCCATTACTTTAGTATATATTTCACTTAAATTGCCTCTTTTATTACATCTATCAGTAGAACATGTATTCTTTCTATAGGAGGGCATGTTATACAGATTTTTAAAGAATACATCATGGATAAAGAGTTTGTATCACCATACGAAAAAGCAAAAAGACACATTTTCAGGGTATTTTATAGTCCATCAAAGGGAAAGTTGTTCATGTGTGACATCACACATCCTTGTCGCGTTGCCAATGGGAGGATCTCCATAGCATTAGAGATTGCAATATTCAAATGCTCATAACTTTCTCATTATTTGTCCGATTTTTCTCAAACTTTCTTTGTTCTTATTCTTTGATTTTTCTGTTTCGACACAAGCCTACTTGTTCCAAAGGTTTCATTCCCCTTTAAGGTAATATTAACATGAATAAAATTTTGTGGATACCATTTTTTTTTTGAAGATTGCGTTTGCAAAGAATATCTAGTCCAAACTTTGCTATGTATGAACTAAAATTTGAACTGAAATGTAAAAAAAAAAAGAGTGATCGGTTGAATTATACATGTGCCTTTTTTCATGAATGGTCATGGAGGCTTTGATAATAAAAGATCAACTTGCTAGGAAAACATGATTATTGGTTACCATACACTTATATGTAAATTTGAAAGCATCCTAACTCATGGTTACCATGAACCTGTATTTCATGATGTTGCTTCTTAAGTTACAGCCTACATGTACCTCCTCTCTCTTCATGAAGCTCTGGCTTTTTTTTCCATTTTTCATTTTAATTCAAATTCTTTTAATTTTTTTTCTCTGTCTAGTCCTTTTTTCATTTAACCTTGCCCTTCCACCTACATGTGAATATCACTCCCACTTTTCTACTTAGCCACAAATCCGATCTATCAATCAATCTTTCTTTCATCAATTTTCTTAGTAATACACTGCTACACATACATTGCTGTAAACCATTTCTCTTAGTTATTACTTTTGACTATAAAGCCTTATTGATTTATCTGTATTTGTTTGTCAACAGCTCTCCAGTTTGTAAAGCAAAAGTTGCCTGATCTTGTCCGTGCCTACATAGATGCTGGTGAGAGAAATTACTTTTCTTCATTTATTGCTTCATGCACTTTGTTGATTTAAATCAATTTAATCATGTCTATGGGCAAATCCTCAACATACGTGTGTATACATGTAGGGGACAGAGATCTAGAAATTTTAAGTCGCTCTGAGCTCTTTCTAAATAAAGACCTGAAATTCCTGCGGTCTCTTTCCTTATTTGAGAAACAAATAGTTAATGTAAATAAAGATAAACTTTTACCTTTTTAGTAAACAAAACAATTGAAAAAACTTGCATGTATGGGAATTTGATGAGGGAAATGTTCTTATTCAACACTTATAGGAACAGTGATTTTCCGCGATCGCGGAAAACGGACAGAATTCACGGAAAGGGCCTTTTGAAACGGAAAGTAGCATTTCAAACGGAAAATCACGGAAAACGTATTTTCCCTCAAAATACACAGAATAGCAACACAAATTACTTCAAAATCACAACAAAATGAGAATATTAAATGGCCACAAAACCCCAGAAAACACTATCTCACTTTGCTATAATCATGATAATTCACACATCGTGACTGCACTCGACATCAGCACACTCGATTGTACCCCGCACCCGTACCCGGCTGGCCGGGTTGGGCTTCACTGCACTGTACACATATATCGTTCCAACTACACGGTCGTGTTTTGCTGCCCTCTACGTTTGAAGATGTAACAGCACGATATCGTGGTCTTAAAATCCAAGATGGCGGATTGGCAAACGCCGTTGACTGATGATAACGATGTAAAAAAAACCCCCAAAATTATCGATGAAATATCATTTCACCGTGAAATAATGCTAATAATGTGAAAGGTGAGGATGTATGCATGCTAAATATTTTTGTAAAAATATATACACCCGCATAGATCCGATTAAAACAGATTCTATTGTGTTGTTGGTACAGTAGCAGATACAATTTTGACCAGTGCGAGTGTAGATCTACGTGTAATTTTGCTATTCAATGTGGAAACGGAATTGTCACTTTTCCGTGTGTACAAAGTCTATGGGGAAACGGAATTTCCGTTTTCTGACATGCTGAAACGGAATTTGAGATTTTCTGAAACGGAAAAGGCAATTTTTTTAAACGGAAAATCACTGTCCCTACACTTAATCATATAATTGGTCTTTTTTTTATTTACATCTTTTTTTTCTCATTAAATTGTATTACCATAACAAATTATGAGTAGTTAATTGATAAAACCAACATGGAAATATTTTACCAGGCCTTGCAAAACCCACAAAAAGTCACCATTTTTTAAAGAATTAAATAACCCTCATGGAAGGAGGCTCTCAGCTTTGAAATATGTAACTCAAAACTATTTGACAATCGATGATCCTAACCCTCATTACAAAGAAAAAATGTTCATTTCCATAAAATGTTACTTTTGAAATAAGAGGGATGGAAGTAGACAGGCCTATTGAAGTACAGTCACCCTTGCACTCTAGAGTGTTCATATATGGACAAAACAATAGGGAATCTGTGCACCATACTATAAAGACAATGATTTGTGATGGTTTGATGAACAGGTGTCTTTTGTTGAGCTTTCCAACATTGATGGAGGATGAAGTCACTGGGAACACTCTATTGTGTAAAGGTGACAAAAAGAGGATTAGAATTCATTAACATCTTTTTCAAAAGAGGTCATTAAATTAGCTTCAACGTTATCACACCCTAATTCGACACATCCTGTTTATGATTTCAAAGAGGTATTGATGCAAGAGCTTATCCAGTTTTTGATTAAATTAAT
The DNA here is from genome assembly GCF_018143015.1 of Lytechinus variegatus. Classification (NCBI taxonomy): domain Eukaryota; kingdom Metazoa; phylum Echinodermata; class Echinoidea; order Temnopleuroida; family Toxopneustidae; genus Lytechinus; species Lytechinus variegatus. The sequence continues at coordinate 52,434,400 of NC_054741.1, forward strand.
GAAGTTCAAAAAAAGGATATTTTGCAACATATAGAAAGAAACATGGGTATAATTAAACTATCAAAGTAGCAGTTTGGTTTTACATACATATTTTATGTTCAGTTCCAAACTTGGCATGCAGTCTGCATTGAAAGCATATTATTTAACTGGTAATGATATAGCATTACCAACAGCTTTCCCTCATCTTTTCTTCTTTCTCTTAACGCGCATTGGGCCTAAGGCGCTACACAAACACTGTTCTTTATTATTATTATACTAATGGATAGATGTCCATATCATAACTGATAGGCCTAATGATATTCAAATTACCATTTTGCCTGATTTAGACATACGTAACCAGCAAGAGAGTGGATTAGCAGACTTTTCTGTGGAGATACTCCAACTGCTCTTGAGCCATCTACTTTACAGATCACCTGATCAGCTAGGACTTGGAACTGTACAGCTAGAGGCTTTCACCAAGACTCTCAAGAAAGGTATGGAATGATTTTACAATGAGGATGATAATGGTGATGAGGGTAGTAAGGAGGAGGAAGAAGTTGGTGGTGGTGCTAGTAGTGATGATGATGATGGTGGTGGTGGTAGTAATGATGGTGATGGTGGTGATGGTGGTCATGGTGATGGTGGTCATGTTGATGGTGATGGTAATGATGATGATGATGGTGATGATGATGATGATGGTGATGGTGATGATGATGATGATGGAGGTGGTGGTGGTGTTGGTGGTGGTGATGATGATGGTGATGGAGGTGGTGGTGGTGTTGGTGGTGGTGATGATGGTGATGATGATGATTATGATGATTATGATGATGTTGTTGATGATAGTTGTAAGATGGTAGTCTTTATATAGTGATGGGTGTTAAACTGTCAAGTAAAAGAAGTACAGATAGTAGTAATTTGTAGAGATGGTGATAATGATATTAATGTTCTGGATTATTGTGAGCAAAATGATTTAAGAGATAATCATTACATATGTGGTAATGATAATTATGGTGTTCATTAATATGATGATTGCATGTATGATGATGATAATGAGCACAATGATGACAATGGTGATGTACATGTAGGCCCTGAAGTTCTTAATATCTAGGAAAAAATAAGTTTGGCCTTAAAGGGGTACTCCAGGCTGAAAATAATGTTTTGAACAGATAAAGAAAAAGATAAACAGTGAAAATTTCATCGAATTTGGACAAGGACTAACAAAGCTATGGCTATTTTAAAGAATTGCATTATTCCAATGAAACAGTTCTAATTATATTTTCATGAAAATTCAATGAGAAAAACTGATGATGTCATATCACAACTTGTTTTTTGTATATTATTATGAAATTAGGTTTATTCAATTTTTTTTCTACAATGAACTTAAAAAATGGATTGACAACTGATTTGGTGTAGATATTCATTGCTGCAACTTATTTCATTATAAGGGAATCATAACATTCTCACATGAATACAAGTAATGAAACTATTATGATTTCATGTAATAACATAAGAAAAAGGAAAGTAGGGATTTGACATCAGCCCACCTGATGAATATTCATAATGATGTTTTTCGCAAAATATTGCTAAACTTTAAAATTCAATAATTTTCCCAAGATATTGTCTGATTTTGATGAAATTTTCATCATTTTACTCTGTGAACTTTACTCTATTTATTTAGATATAAATATTTTCAGCCCGGAGCATCCCTTTAAAGTACCTACGGTAATATGTTTATGGAATTACATGTATGATCATTACTAAGGGCAACAATGTCTACATCTTTTTTTTAAAAGGGCTTGAAGGCCAACTTTTTTTACCTTGATATCCAATAGCAAGTTATCGCATTAATTGTGCATGTTCAAGAGGGCTAGCAATAAAAAGTATTCAAATATTCGCCAGATGAATAAGATGTCAGAAAGTATAGAATAGAATTCTGTATATGCAAAAAACATGGATTCTCAACGGTGCATAGGCAAACTGCATGTACATTCTTCCGCCATTCCCTGACCAAGAATATATGAGACACCCATCTTCTGAAATCATCAAATTATGATCTGTGTGACCTTTGACCTCATGAACCTTAAAAACCAATGGATCATTGTTAGCCTTATATAGTACATGAGCCAATTTAGAAGTTGAGCCATCAACTGTTCTGTAAATGTACATGTAGAGTGAACAAAGTGTTATGGTATAGCCTTTGCTCTTTGACCTCATACTTACAATGAATGTAGTTTGAGATTGAATATTCAAACCAGGGCTGATTCAAACTGTTAAAATTTTGACAGTATTTTGGGGTATATGAAATAATGAAATCTGTAAAATTTGACCTAAGATCTTTTTACCCTGAAAAGTAATAAGGGGTGGTATTCTGAGATCCATTTTTATCTCAGATGAAATAAGATCAGTGAGATGAAATACCCTTGAAATCTTTCCGAATTGGTATTTTGAGAACAATTTTATCTTTATTTTATCTTAGTAAGACACTCCTATTTTTGAATTCATATCCAATGAGAAACATACTTTTATAGCTCTCTCATCTTATTAAACAAATGGAAATCAATTCCGCTAGGAGGTGTGGCAAAGGAGTGAGATCGTAACAATTTATTGACTCCAAATACGCTTGCACCATATGTTTGCACGTCTTTACAGAGATTTCTTTTAAAAATATTGACAATACTCTCATCTTTTTTTGAAGTCTATATTGCATCTTTTCAAGCATCATGTCAAAGACAATATTAGTAAAAACAAAAGTGTTATGAAATAATTCCTGATTGAACAGGAATAATGTTAAGGTGTTATTCTCAATAAATTTATCATTTTTTTTAATTTCATTTCATTTCACCTAGAAATATTAATGAACTGTCAACATCATTGAGATAAAATAGCCAATGCTCTTAAGTTTATTTCATTTTTTCTTCAAAGTGACATGGGCGCAAGCACATCATCCACGTTGCTTGGTAAAATATGCAATTGGCAAGTCTACGCAGGCACTAATCTGTCACGTATCATCTACATGTATAGATATGCAAGATAAAATTTATACAAAATGAAATTTATGCAAGATAAAATTTATACACAAAGTAAAATTTGAAATTTTATCTGAGAGATAAAATGTCATCTCAGAATACCAATATCATTTTGAGAGATAAAATCAAAAATGTTAACGATAAAATGACCTCAGAATACTGCCCCAGATAATTGCCACTCGTACATGTATGTGCATACTTGTACTTGGACCCAGTTTGAAATTGATCCATCAAATGGTTGTGAGAATGGCAATGGAATAGATAATGACAGCTGACTTGAAAACACAATGACTGGTTTGGAGATGCACAAAAAGGGACAGAAAATTCTAACAGTATTTTTGAATAATGGGAATGAATGATAAAATGCTAGCAAATTTGACAAGAATCATGAAAAGACTTTGGTTTTGTGTTGATTTATTTTATTACATGTACTGTGAACACAAAACTGCATGGTACTGGTTGGGTTCAGTAAAGTTGAAGTTCCTTTCAATAAAAGGAACATGTAACTCTTGTATTAAAGGGGGGGGGTGTATTGCACATAAGTCCATGTGTGTTTCACATTGTACAGACCTTCATTTTTGAGGAGCGCGATCGCGCCGGCGCTCCTACCGCGCACCTAAAAAAATAAGGAGCCCTAAAAATCGTGCTCCTAAAAAAAAAAAATTGAAAAAAAATTCACATTTTACATCTTTAAATCCATGAAATGGCCTTTGTTTTTCCTTGAAATTACTTTGATTTAGTTGGAAACTATCAGAAAAATGAAGAATATTCATCTCTTTCCCAGACTCTGATTTTAATTTAAACTCGGTAAATATTACAGTCCCATGTAGTCCCATATGTAGATTTTCATGGCAACACCATGGAAGTCTACATGTGGGACTACAATATTTACCGAGGTAAGTTCAAATCAGAGTCGGGAAAGAGGTGAATATTCTTCATTTTTCTGATAGTTTTCAACTAAATTAAAGTAATTTCAAGGAATTATGGAAAAAAGATGTAAAATGTGAAATTTTAGTAATTTTTTTTCTTCATTTTTTTGTTTTAAGCAGGAGCACGTGCGACATCATGAAAACGTATTGACCCAGGCCTAGTTTCACCACAGATTAATTAATACCTAACACAGCTAAATATTGCATGTATACAATGTAAAGAAAAATCAACAATTTACCATACATGTAATGTAATGAATTGATTTGAGCTCCTCAAGGAGAGCGATTCTAAGGAGCTCAGTTGAGCTCCTCAAAAAATAAGGAGAGCGATTTATTGAGCTCCACGAAATTATAAACGTGAAGTACTGATTGTATGCAAATCCATCTTGAACTTGCAATTATCTTCATTTTAATTTTTTGCTTGAAGCAATTGGATACTGGTAAGGCCATTTAAAATGTCCCAGCCCACATCCATTTTGTAGGTTGCCTAATATTTTCCCCTTTTTAAATGTTTTTTTAAGGTAATATATTTGTGTGGGGGATAAAACCCCAAAAATGTAACTTCAATTCTTTTTTAGGTAAAATTATTTCAATAATTTCCTAACTTCCTAAGTCTAACTCTGGCCAGTTTTTAAAGAATAGGTTTGTCGGCTAATTTTGAAAGAAAAAAAAGGGGGGGGGGGCTTCTTCTTTCCCTTCTTTTTCAAAGAGGCTGGACACTAAACATGTCATGAAGGTTGGGCCTACATGTATTGAAGAATGTGTGTTATTCCATGTGAGAATGTTATGCATTGTCAATAACCTTTTCATGTCTTGCACAATCTCTGTTTTGAGAGGTACTTGCATCAGCTGGTCTCATTGTTTGTTGTCTCATTATCATAATTTGTAAACATGAATGCTGGAATAATCACTGTCCAGTCTGTGTACCTAAGAAAATATGCTTGCACCGGGGAATTGTGCACTTTGGACTGTGATCAAAGTATGTGTTTTCAGTCAAAGTACACAGCTGCAAAACAGGGAATGTATGTTCTAGATGCTTGCATGTAAACAGCCATTTCACTCTTGAATTGCTGCTCGGATGTACATGTAACACTTCATGTACATTTCTACAGAGCTGTATTTTTGGTGCTTATCCCTTTGCTCGATAAAGGAATTATGTATCAGCAGAAACAAATTTATGCTTTCCATGGCGGAGGTGGATTTTTATCATGCTATATGAATCCCTTAGGCATGGGGATGATAACAGGTATCTATCACATTTATCAGAAATGTACTCTAAATTGTGTTTGTAATCAGTTATGCATTTTAAAAAAACATCCATTATGTCCCCTTGACATCGAAAATTAATCTGTGATTTCAAGTCTGATAAGGATAAAATGTTAATCCTAGGTCGCATGCATGGGTAAGTGATCCTAGGTACATGTACATGTATTAGTCTAGTCACTCAGTGTAAACATACATTTTGTTGATTTATGTGCACTGTCATTTGTATGTCCCATTGTCCACATACAATGTATGTAGCTTGGTGTTTTCAGGAAATTAGAATTCATTATGCTTGTGAGAACTGAAGGCCACCACACACCTTACGACTGTTCGTGATCCGATTTTGGACCAAATCGCATTTTGCTCATTTTCTGAAAAAGTGAATGGAACATATCATTTTATTTGAGGTTAAAATTAATTAAAAAGATACTAAAATAACAACCATTTTGAAAGATTACAAGCATTTATTTTAGAGTAAAGGCCAAGTTTCAAATCGTAGGCAATCATACAACTGCTATGGCATCATTACGACTAGATATTAAATTATTCGCTTTTATTCTAAGAAGGATGATAGCACAGTCGCAGATTTGAACACAGAAATTTGTACGATTATTTAGAACATTACGTTAAGATTACATTAAGATATTCCAAGTCTCAATATTGGCATTCTACTAGATATTTTATTTTGAAATCGGGTTGCAGACCAATCAAGGTGTGCGGTCGCCTTTACAAGTACTCTCCATGATGCCTGATATGATGGTATCTTTTGTATTCAAAAGAACAATGGGCACTTATCATATGTACAAAGTTTTATTGTTTGTTACCTTGTCCAAGGGTCTTTTGTAGAACCAGTCTTCATAAAAATATCATAAGGGGCTACCAGTAACTACATGTACTACATCAATATCACAAGGTCTTATCTAAAAAAAAAGTGATGAACTTTGATGTGAATACTTGATTGATGTATTAAATATGGATCAAAGAAACAACGGGGAAGAAAAAAAAAGTCAAAATTGTGCATAAATTCCAAAGATATCTGTGATGAAAAATTGCCATTTTATTCATCTCCAAGGGAGATTAATCTAATGTAACACAATGCAGAACAGGTATATTGCAGAAAATTTGGATGATGTTTCCAATCACTTTACATGTATATCTCACTCTTTTTTGGAAGCACGAGTTATGATTTTGAGTGATTTTTGAATAGTTTTCAGGGCTTTGAATAGTTTTCAACATATCACAGACTCGGGAATTATAGGATGTTGCAGCTCAGATTTTTTCGAGTCAAATCAATGTTAGCTGGTCCTTCTTCCAGAAGAATAAAGTCACTCAAAATCTTAAATAGTAATGGCATATTAAAGATTTAGATTTTTTTTTTAAATAAAAACTTTCACAGACAGTGACGCAACCTAAACATAGTATTCAACAATTATTCATCAATAGGACTAAAAACAAAATCTCTACGGCTCTACAGCTCCAATTATTTTTGGGCTAAGTAGTATTACATGTACCTGACTCAGCTATATCAATTGCCAACCCAGACCCACTCAAGGGTTCATTACCATCCTGCCTGTGGGGAATCTACAGGTAGGACTATGGTATGCCAATGCTGTACACAGCACACAATTTAAAAAAAATCATTAAAATATCACTTATGTGACCAAAAATACTAAGTTCCATACTGTTGCAATTTGTTTTTCATTAGTAACTTGGGAGTTTTTTAATTCACCAGAGCTATCGAAAACTAGAATTTTGGGCATATTTTTGTGTACGCCCTCTATTGGTGGAAAGTAATGTGGCAAGATAATTGTCATTTTTCAATCTCTATTTTTAATTAAGAAAATATTATGCAAAGAATCAAATTTACTTAAGAGCCAAGTTACATGTATATGATGAATAGCTGTAATGGAAACTGACAGTGTCAAAAAATCGAGCATTTGTCCCAAAGAAAAAGAGAAAATAAGCCAAACATTGCCAGCCTTATTTCACCACACAGGGAGTAGTAACAGAGAACAGGGTTATATCATAACCTTGTTCATAGAATGAGGGATCCAGACCTTGCCACAAATCCCCAGCTCTTTTATTGTTCATTGATTGATAATAATACGCTTCATTTACATGTATATAGCGCCTTTTCATCAGATACAAAGCGCATTATGGAACGAAAGAATAACAGAACACAAATAGGGAGTATGAAACATAAGAATGATAACTACGATATTATGAACATTGTATGGAAACCGTACAGAAAAAAAAATTAGAATAGGTAGGTTTTAAGAGATTTCTAAATGAGGAAAGTGTTGGGGAAGCCTTTAGTGAAGGCGGCAAGGAGTTCTATGTTTTGGGGGCAATAGTAGAGTTGGCTCTATCACCTATTTGTTTAGCAGTACGAGGTACAAGAGTATTACTAGTGGCCGAGCGTGTGTTGTATTTGGATGTGTGTGCAAAGAGTACATGTAGGTCAGCTAAATAGGTTGGGGCTAGATTGTTAACACATTTATAAATTAGAGTTAAGGTCTTATGTTTGATACGATCATTAACATGGAGCCAATGGAGATCATTTATAAGAGGAGAGACATGGTCATACTTTGATTTACAGTGTATAAGCTTTGCTGCTTTATTTTGAAGGAGTTGAAGAGAGTCAAGGTCTTTAAGTGATATGCACAAAAAAACCTGCTCTCCAAAGGATTTCCCCCACTATCACTGCAATTTTCAATCTGGTTTTCATCATTAGATGAACAAAATGAAAGCTTAAAGTAAAGAAATGAAGCAAAAATCAGGCCAATATTTATTGGTGGATGTATGTTACAGGGCTGTAGATTTGGCTACTTTAACACTTGTACTGTGTATGTGTTTCCTGAATTTCCTCTGTGTCAACACAGACTGGAACCTTATACTGTACATGCATGTATCCCATGTACATGGATGTACATGCCTGGAAGGTCCTGGGTATACATGTACACATACATTCCTACAGTCCTGCTTGTACATGTACTATGTATCTTCCTCACTGCATGTGTTTGATATGATCTATCTGTCATTGAATTGAAAATGTTAAAATGATCTTTAGATTAACCCAAACTGAATAAGGGCTTCAATATTAATACTACTTCATTCTTAATAGTGTTTGATACATGCACTTCTCTATGTAAATTATTTTTTTTCCTTCCTGCAGAATTTCCGCCCGAGCGAGTACCAGTGGTACTTGCTCCTCTGTTATATGGTGACAAACAAGATATTCATATGGACAGAGTGATTTCTGACAGCATTGCAATACCTAAAGGAGTTGTGAGTATATCGTGCACCTCAATCAATTGAAATACTGTAGATTCCAGGTGTAGCCCTTGGTTTGTTGGAGAATTTAAAGGGGTCTGAATTTTCAGACTACTAGGTTTATTAAGTGGGATGGTGTACTGTTTTTGGCTCAAGCCCAAGTTGAAACTTGTGTTAGACTATGGATCCGAAGACCCACTTGTTGAATGCAGTGATTATAAGGATCTGTGCCTGCATCAGAGCTGCCACCCCTTAGGTTTTTGCTGTACCGGTATTTAGAACATTTTTGCAATCAAATTACAGCATTGTTTTTGTCTCGCCTGCGTAGCGGAGCGAGACATAGGTATCACTATTTCCGGTGTCGGCGGCGTCGGCGTCGTCAACAATTGTTGTACACCCAATAACTTTCTACAGCTTCGAGGTGGGATCACCAAATTCATATCAAAGGTCCATCTCGTGAAAGCACAGGTCAAGTTCGAATGAGTTGAATTTGAATAAGGTCAAAGGTGAAAGGTCAATGAACTTTCCATGACTGGCACTGTGCTGTGCTGTACATCCAATAACTTTCTACAGCTTCGAGGTGGGATCACCAAACTCATACCAGGGGCGGTATTCTGAAAGCTCAATTAGCGGTCAATTAGCGCTCAATTAGCATTTTGGTATTCTGAAAAGTCACTTAAGTGCCCCTTTCCTTATTTGGCAGGGTTGCGTTGCGCGCACTTGCAATAGTACGCGTTATGACCGCGCGAAGACTTAATTGAGTAGTTACGAGACTTTGGTATTCTGAAAAGTCTCATAGCGCTCAATTAGCGGACTTTGCAGTGGAGAAAGATAATGGTGATAAGAGGTCCATTAAGTCTAATCATATCTTGCTAAATGTGGCTTTCATTTCGTCTAAATATCATCAAATCGGTTTAATACTAGGAGGAAGGAAGAGAATAAAGGAGAGAGCTAAAAAGGGAATAGAATAAAGAGGGAAAAGATGGTGTACAAACAAGTAAAATAAGGAATAGGGCCTAGGGATTATATTTGGTAATAAATAAATTAGAAAAGGGGGAAAAGGAGACAGAAATATTTGTGTACGTATAGGGAAAACATGACTATTATTTTCTATATTTTCTTTTATTATTAGCATCATAAACTATTTTGTTTTTGCACACTTTTTTTTGACAATAATGAAATTGCCAAATCACGGCAGATGCAGCAATGTGCAGGGGTGAATTAAACCTTGTTTCTGACAATGAAAAAATAAGCATAGACCCTTTTAGTATTTAAACAAATATAGAATGAAATACAAAAGAAAAAAAATAGTGAGTGATGCCATGATTCCCCACCTATAAAAACCCGTGTCATAACGTTTGTACTTTTAAAATAAGTAGGAATTAAGTTAAAGAAGAACTCCCCCCCCCTATCATGGCCCCGAGACAGAGGCAAATAAAATATTGTAAAAAAAAAGAAAGAAAGAAAGAAAGCTACAAATGGATTCAATGGATAGGGGGTTGTGAAAATCAGAACGCGTTCGAAAAAAAGAGAAAAGCACAAAGGTACAATAAATGAGAAAGAGAAAAGACAACAGTTAATTTCAACAATATAACGAACCTCTAATCTCCGATGCAAATATGCATATTTGCCTAAGCATTATTTTTCAGCAAAAATTCTTTGTATCAAGATCGTGGTGCAGTGCACCTGCAGCAGCCGGGTGCTGCGCTGCAGCTTAAAGTGAAGAGACACTGCGCGCTAGGAGAAAAATTTACGTTGTAAGAGCGCATTTGATTGGCTAATTCGGCTCAGTAGGGGAGTGGCCTAAAGGGACTTAATTGAGCGCTAATAGAGTTTTCAGAATACGAATTTGGAGGTACATTAGCGCTCCATTAAATGGGTAACTTAAAAGGATATTTAAGTGGAAACTTACGAGACTTTTCAGAATACCCCCCCAGAGGTCCATCTCCTGAAGGCACAGGTCAAGTTTGAATGAGTCGAATTTGAATAAGGTCAAAGGTCAATGAACTTTCCATGACTGGCACTGTGCTGTGCTGTACATCCAATAACTTTCTACAGCTTCGAGGTGGGATCACCAAATTCATACCAGAGGTCCATCTCCTGAAGGCACTGGTCAAGTTTGAATATGAGTCGAATTTGAATAAGGTCAAAGGTCAATGAACTTTTCATGACTGGCACTGTGTTGTGTTGTACACCCAATAACTTTCTACAGCTTCGAGGTGGGATCACCAAATTCATACCAGAGGTCCATCTCCTGAAGGCACAGGTCAAGTTCGAATATGAGTCGAATTTGAATAAGGTCAAAGGTCAATGAACTTTCCATGACTGGCACTGTGCTGTGTTGTACACCCAATAACTTTCTATAGCTTCGAGATGGGATCACCAAATTCATACCAGAGGTCCATCTCCTGAAGGCACAGGTCAAGTTCGAATATGAGTCGAATTTGAATAAGGTTAAAGGTCAAAGGTCAATGAACTTTCCATGACTGGCACTGTGCTGTGTTGTACACCCAATAACTTTCTACAGCTTCGAGGTGGGATCACCAAATTCATACCAGAGGTCCATCTCCTGAAGGCACAGGTCAAGTTCGAATATGAGTCGAATTTGAATGAGGTCAAAGGTCAATGAACTTTCCATGACTGGCACTGTGCTGTGTTGTACACCCAATAACTTTCTACAGCTTCGAGGTAGGATTGCCAAATTCATACAAGAGGTCCATCTTTTGAAGGTGCAGGTCAAGTTCGAGTTGAATTTGATTAAGGTCAAAGGTCAATGAACATTTTACTTCAGAACTCAGTACTCTCTATACTTGAACCAGATTTTGTATTTTACTTGTTTATTCTTTAAAAGCTGTTATTTATTTAATGAGCTATAGTTCTTGGCACCATTTATAATATTCACACAAATTTGCCAAAGGTAGAATAGAAAAGCTGTCAAAGTTTTCACTCACATTATTATGAAATACATTTTTTTTCACTAACATTCATTTCCTTAACTGCTGACAGCCTCGGAAGTCATATAGCATAGTTTTGACATACATTCTCTTCATGACTGCAATATGCAGGCGAGACAACGCTTGGCGTTTGTTTTTTTTTCATATAAAACAGAAAATCATATTTTTGAGAAAAATCATTTATTGTTATCGGCCTACAATATACAATTTTTTCATTCCCAGAGGTTAGAAGGTCTCCTGCATACTATCAGTCTTTTGATATTGTTCAGTCTGTTAGAAGTGCATGTTGCATTAATTGACCTCCCAACTATCCCACATTGGGCTGCAATTTCCTGTAAAAAATATTTTTGGGCCATTCCGCTTTGTACTTGATCCCGCAAAATTGACATTCTAATATAATGTACATGTATGGACATAGTTTAATGTCCCAGTGTATGGTGCAATACTTTACACTTACATGTATCTATGACTGAACTGTTGGCACACAAAATTCATGTTCAACAGATGTACTCGCGTTTACCATTTGTGTTCATGAATGTTATGATCTATTACAAGCTTCCTCCTTTACTTTGTTCTACTCATGTGTGTATTGACCTTTGTTTTCAAAGGAAGCTCTAGTGTAAAAAAAACCTACACACAATACAATTTTTGTATCATTTCTAAAAAATAAATAAAAAGAGGGGTATTGCATATTGTAATTCAATTCCATTTAATGTTTCCTTAAGAATAATCGAATGTTAAATTAGTAGAAAAGCTTGACATGCATGTATGTCCAATAAACTTCCAATCAATTGCCTGTTTTTGTTTTTTTCTCAGATGGATGGCTCTCTGGCAGAGCTTATGCAGGAGATGGGGTACAGCTGTTGTGCCACGGTGGAGGAATGCCACAAGACACTTGTCCAGTTTGGCATCAATGGATTGACCGCTGGCAATGTTGCCAAGGTCATCGGTATGATGGCCAGGACCCATACAGGCCTCATGGATAACCTTCCTCTACAGGTCAGTGAGTTCAAGGATATTGAAGTTTGGGGGAAAAATTCCATGGGGGCTTTGGGCGATTTTGCCCCGAAATGCTCCAAAGAGCCCTGGAAATTAAAAAAATGTTAAAAATTCCCATTCATTGCCATGTTAAAGCTTATCAAATGTTGCAGAAGTAGGTAGTAAGTTGTGGAAAGTGGCCCCTGAAATAAAAAAAAATGTTTATTTTTGCCAGTTTCGGGTACATGACAGAACTAGTTGCTGGAACATGGGCCAAATGAATAGAGGAAATATGTGTTCTGTGAGCAATACATTCTGTTGACCAAGAACAAGAAGTCTTCACCATCATTAATGATACGTGTATCACCCCAATCTTTGTGCTTGAAGTTTACATTTTGTTCCTTATGTTGCAGCCATGGTTATTCCATTGAGGTGTTTCATAGAGCTATTTGTATAGCTTCAAAAGTCATTTTAGATGGCTGCAATTTGGAAAGCCATTAAGGATTCCTCAATATTTTTCAATCCAATTAGCTGAAGTTTGAAGTATGCATAAGTCAATTCACATTCATAACGTAAACATTAATTTAGTACAAAGTATGTTATTTGCAACAATTTATAGAAGTCATTTGAGATGAACTTTGGTCTCACGCTGTGTCACTCCATATTCCTGTCTTTCATAGTCCTAAGGCTTTTGAGTTTCATTTGTTGCTTTTTGTATTTTCTCCTGCACAGTCGGTGTCTGGGGCTAGTGTCTGGAGCGATGGCAAGGACAAACAAGACCAGTCTGGCCAGCTCTCCACTTGGGACGTTGACACCTTCATTAAGGTGGTAAGAGAGCTTGCCCCGCACATCAACTTCAAGGAGGTTGTGTTTGAACTGGATCATCCAGGCTTCTACATCGGGGACAGCCAGGCACTGAGGCTTGTGAAGACTGCATTGATCAGAGGTCTTCAGCAGGAGGTCTTCCCTGTAGAAGCCCTCTACACTAGAGTATGGAAGAATTTTGAAGGACAGGTAAGTCTATGAGAATAGATACCTGGGGGTGTTTCGCAAAGAGTTAAGTATGAATTGGAGTCACGTTCAAATGCCTATTTGCATGCGTAATAGAAGGCATGGCCACATTGTTCAGATCATGCTAACAGGAGGCAAGCAACTGCATATTAATAAGATTGCGTGTTGCATATCGTATACATGTCGGCATTTACGGGTGGCTCAAAGTCATAATTATAACTTTGTGCAACACCCCTGGTAGTTCAGAAAGGAAATGTTTCAATTATTACAAGTTTTTGTTCACCAGCCCGACATAGGGGGTGGTGTCCAAAAAAAATTCTCAGGCATTTGACTCTTCAATGCTGTTTACATTTTATTTCAAACTTTTAATATCTAACATTAGATCAGGTAAGGTCAAGAGGCATAAATTGTGATTTGAGTGCAGTTGAGAATCATAGTTGTTTTATTTGAATTGAATAGAAAAATCACAATAGTCAGTTAGTAAAGAGAGATTGAGAGAAATTGTAATCCTAATTAGGCTGGGGTAGATTATTAGTGTCATTTGAAAGCCTGTGTCGCTCTTGAAATTAAAATGTTAATCCAACTATAGTTCTCAGTTTGAAGAGCAATCATTAGTTTTGTGTATTCATATTTTTTTGCATCTGTGAATAACGAAGGAACAACAATGTTTATTTTGTTCTAGTTATCATGGATCCAACAAGCCCTATCCCAGCCTGATATCTTCTGCTTTGCTGACTATCCTTGTCATCCAGTTGTCATTGACATTCTCAAGGCACCACCGGAAGAAGAGAACAGAAAAATTGCTACATGGTATGTGAAAGCTAGAAAATTAGAACATATTTTTAAATCATTCAACTTTTACCATGATATTTGTTCCTGCACCAGTGGTTCCTATGAAAAATCACACTTTAAGCCAAGCATAAGCCCTAACCTCAAACCTAACCCTAATTCTGATCCTCGCGTCACTCTGAGCCGGAAACTCGTTATGACAACCGGACCACGTATCTTCAGAGAAATGAGCGAAGGAGCCATCGTTGTAGAAGCAGATGTCACATTCAGTATTCGTATTCAGCAAGTATAGAACATAATGATACAATTAATATAACAGTTATGATAAGATGATGGAGATAACTATCAATTTACCATCATCATCATTATTATTGATGAGAATGGTAGAAATAATATCAACAGCAACAGAAGCAAAATAAAAAATCCTTTTCAATTGAGGACATGATGTAATGATGAATAGGTCCCAGAAGATGTTCTTAAATATGAGTCCATTTGACAATTCTAAACAGTATTCCAGTTGATAATTCTAAACACTGATCCAGTTGATAGTTCTAAACACTAGTCTAATTGATAGTTCTGAATCCTTAGCCATTTTAATTTTGGCATGATCTTTCGGTTGATCTCTGAAAGCAACCTTGGAAAAAAATCAACACAAACATTAACAGAGGTCTGATGTGCTCATATTGTTTTCTTATTCTTCTCTCCTATGTTCACAGGAAATCCCTTGAGCTGGTTGAAGTGTTGCTGAAGCTCTCAGAGACTGGGAAGTATGAACAAGTCAAGAACCTTTTCAGCTTTCCCATCAAACATTGTCCCGATATGCTGCTTCTTGCTTTACTACAAGTACAGGTGAGCAGTAATGCCTGAACATGATTATAATAGTGGTAACATTTAATGTTGTTTGAACACGAGTAGATAGTATTAAGCTCAGGGGTGTGAGAGTTCAGATTTTTAGCTGATTTTTTTTAATTTTCAGCTTAATTTCAGCTTATTTTTGGCTTTCATCTGTCCAAAAATTATGGGAGCTCTGACCTTTTCAACACTCTTCAGCTATTTCAGATCTTTTTTTTTTTACCACTCACACCCATGTTTTCTTCTCCATACCATAAGATAATCTAAATCCATGAATGAATTCACTGCTGCTCTGAACAAGGTACCTTAGTTTTCAAGCGGTTTACATGAAGATCCATCATTGAAGCAATCATGTTTTGATGGAAGAGCTTATTTGAATCTTAAGCGTCTGGTTTGCAGTAAACTCTGATCACATAATTCGAAAATAGTTTGTAACTTGTGTTGTATATTGAGTCATTTAAGTATGGCATTGTCGTTGGTGCTCAGATTGTAAATTAAGGTGTCTCAATTATCTGACATCAAAGTGTACAAGTATAAAGTTCTATCAGAGATATTTTGTATTGCTTAACACCTTGTTATCCCAGTTCCTGCAGATCCATTTCAAGTTTGGTGTTTTGTCAAATATTGCTTAAACACCAGAACCCACTTTAACACCAGCACCAGCTTCCTTTCAAGTTCAGTGCATTGTCTGGTGCTAATTTTGCATGAACACAATCACTACTTTTCAACACAGAAGCTTGAAATCGGCGAGTTATCGAGGTCACTAACAAATTATTTTGTGTATATTGTGTATCTCCTTGCAGCCGACAATGACTCCATTACGGTTAGAGCTGATAGCAGTTCTCATGCCAATATTCCTTGGGAATCATCCAAACTCCGGCATCGTACTGCACTATGCGTGGCATGGACAGGTAAGTTGTGGTAGAAAGTTATTGTTACAATTATTCAATTTCAATTCATTTATTGTCCGCTATTTAATAGAAATTACATCAAAATTGCACAAGCATCAATCCAAGAAACAATAAATAGAAATGCTTACAATAACAATAGATAACAAAGATAATAAAGTATGCAAAATTTTAAAGAGTGGAGGGACAAACAATGGCTAGATGCCTATCAATGGCTTGTCCCCAACATATAAAGATAACATTTAACTGATCGTAAACAAACAAACAAATACACAAACAGTAAAAAGTCATTAAGAAATTAAAAATAGAATCAGAGAGTATAGGACTCAATCAGATTACTTACAAACCTCTTTTAAACATAGACATTGTAGGGTAACTTTAAATGAATAATAATTAACAATTAATGATCATTGTTAGTTTTATCATTGTAATCAATAGTATCATTGGTATAATCATGATAATCATTAGTATTAGCATTAGAACCTTTATTACAATTTATTATTATTGCCCCTAATTTTCTGGAAGTTGTATCTTATATTTTTCTCAGAGCACATTTTCCTTTGAAAATCTATAAATCAGATGTGACCTGTTAGGGAACCTACGTACATATTAAGTCCCATCGAAAGATCATGTTTGCAAAATCAGTTTTGGTCATACCAGTCCAAAATGATTCTTTTGTTTTTGTGTTTCAGGGGCAATCACCCACGATTCGTCAGATTGTGATGCACTCCATGGCTGATTGGTACATGCGGGGCGACAGCGACCAGACTCGGCTGTCAAGGATCCTTGATGTGGCCCAGGATCTCAAAGCCCTGTCTCTCCTCCTCAACGCAACACCATTCCTCTTTGTGATTGACCTAGCCTGCCTGGCATCACGCAGAGAGTACCTCAAGCTTGACAAGTGGATGACAGACAAGATCAGAGAACATGGGGTAAGTCCAGAGACGAAATCAGTCAGAACTTATGGCCCGAATTCACAAAGGTGGGTTTGAAAACCCAACAGTTGAATCCATGGTTTATGCAGATTTCATGTATAAATTACGCTTGATTTAGCGCGTATCGGACACGTGTATAAAAATTCCAATGTCAATGCGCGCTTTTGGCACAGTGCGCCAAATTGACGCCTGTTACATGGTTAGGTTTGCTATTTTATTCATGAGTTCACTGTTAGAAGAGTGGACTCATTAATTCAAAACAGTGGACTCATGAATGAAATAGCGTGGATACCCACGGCAACAGGCGTCAACTTGGCGCACTGTGACAAATATGCGCATCAGCATTGGACATTTTTTAATATACGCGGTAAAGTAAGTGTAATTTATACAGGAAATCTGCATAAACCATGAACTCAACCATGGGTTTTCAAACCCAACTTTGTGAATTCAGGCCAATCGTACTTTCTTCTTATCACCCATGGATTTTGTAGTTTATATAATACAAATAGAAGTTATACTACAGATGATAGCAAATGAAATATTAAGAATTCTTTGATATAAAGACTGGGCTCATGAGTTTTTCATTAACTATTTGCTGGCCCTCTGGTAAAAGTTAAAATCTCTTTTGCATTATAGAGTCTTAATTCATCTTATCTTAAAGTGTGCTTTTATTGTGGACCTGCTGCAGAACTTTGAATTTAAAGATTGAATTGGATTGTAATTTTGAAGATCAAACCACAAATATCCTGCATGGTCTTTAATTAAACATTTTGCTCAATTTTTTTGTAAAACAGGAGTCCTTTGTTCAGACATGTGTGAAGTTTCTGAAGAGACGTGCCCCCCAGGTAATGGGAGGAATGCCCCCAGAGCCCAGGGAGTTGCCAGGAGGGGGTAAGACGGGGGTGTTACCACCTGAAACCATTGGGACAATGTTAGCCTGTCTACAAGCATGTGTCAGGTGAGTTAACACATAATGTCAATGATGCATGTTCATAGGTGATATTGTAAAGGAAATCATTTTGCACTTACATGTAATATATTGTTTGCACTTTGCCATAGCTCTTCTACTATCAAAAAACCTTTTCCACTTAATATTTCTTGTGATATTTTTATATTTTGAAGTGATGAAGCGTTCATTTTAGGTTGTAATCCTTATCAGATAAAATAAGAGATAGTTTCTTAGAGCACGTGTGAATAGAGTTAGTCTAAATTCTAATATATGGAATGTAATTTGCAAAGGATATATATATTTTTCCAGTCCTGAATGATATGTTTATTTTTAAATCTATTTTTGATATAACACCTTGTCCCATACATGGAGTGCGAGGAAAATATCAGGATACAATTATCATGTGGAAATAAATGTTCAAATAATAACATTATCAATATAGAGTGCTTAATCAAATGTAATGCCAAATTGTAAGAATTGATGAAAAGTAAAATGAAACAGTCACTAGTTTTTGTTACATGTAATTCACATTGTTGAAACTTTATCCATTTCTTTTTTAGGCTTTAATTCGAAAATTGGGTCAAAGTTAGATAAATGGTGAAGTGGTCGTGGGAATAATGAGCTGAGAGTAAAATATGAGGAACTTTATTATGATCAGGAAGTGAAACATCATATGATTCAGTCTTTCCTGTTAATCTGACATACAATATACTGTAATTGCATTGTCAAAAGGTCAGAAGAGTGGTAATTCCCTAGATCATTGTACTTGATTTTGTGGATGCCATTTCTGTGTAGAAAGTATTTTGATAAGGCACTCCTGTCTGCAGACTAATTTATCAAGTAAAACATTGGTTTCTCTTCTTGTCATTTGATTGTTAATCAACAGTAAGATTTTAGGATTGCCAAGAATACACCAGAATTTTTCTGCATGGAGATCAGTTCATCTTTATTGGTAGTGCGTTAAGGACCTTCAAGGTTATTGTATTTGAATTATGTGATCACTTTTTCTGTGCATTATCTTTATATCATTACACAATCATTTCCTTTGTGATCCATCCATATTTTATTGTTTGAAATACACATAAGAAAGGAATACTCTGAAAATTTATTTTGCGCAATTGTTCGTGGGCCCGGCAGCCACTCTGCAGCGTCAGATCGACGAGGCTCTATCCCTTTAATCTTTGAGCGCCAAACGGGGTAGCAGCAACTTCCATCTTTTAACATCTTTTGGTCTGATGCGGCCAGGGTTTGAACTCTCGGTTGTGAGACGGACACTACCAATTGAGCCAACACACCGGTAGATGAATGATGCACTACTTTGAAGAGCTGCGACCATCGGCTGAGTTGATTACGACATAGCATTCTAGCTGATCCCTTATCACATACACTTCAGTCAATTTAGTGAAATATTTATGGCAATTTTCTGAGGTGTATAGGTGTGAAGAGGGGTTTTGATAAAGTGCTGACTGATGTGCATTAGTAATATTATGGTTCCATGACAATTTCTCTGGCGACAATTGCTCTTATGTACAATATACTTGTTAAGCCAAACTTAAAACCTGACCTCCAAAAGTAAATGAACCCTTATCCTTATCTTTAAATTATTCTGATCCAATCACTCTATTGCAATCCTAACTCTGACCCTATGCCCTCAGATGTATTAAGACCAGAACAAGTGTCGCAGGAGCATTTGTCGTGTCACCAGAATTTCTGTACAATTGGTGTTTACCAAATCGATGAATAACAATGTGTATTTTTTGTGTTATTGTTTGGTCAGTTCTGTGTCACCTGAGCTTGCTGAAACCATCATGAACATGGTGGCTAACTGTGGTAACCTGCTCAAGTCTCGTCCTCCACCGGGAGTAATGAACAACCAGGGGATTCCCCCAATCTCCCCAGGACCAGGCACACCAGTAAGTTTCTTGACATCCTTCTTTAGCTTAGAACTATAAACATTTGGAAATATGGGTTTGTGTTTATTTAGATGATTGTAAACATCTCTGGATATCTTAGCCATCCCTAATGATCTATTCCATTTGTCTCAATCTGTCACAGATTGACTCGCTACCCGGCATGCCTCCTCTAGGCTCTACAATGGGTACATCCATGGGCTCCACCATGGCCTCAAATATGGGCTCCACGATGGGGTCCACCTTGGGGTCGACGATGGGATCGACAATGGGGTCGTCTGCACCGTCCATGACCACGCCCAACCTACACCCCTTCAGCTCAAACCCTCTGGGATCCAGCTTCGGCCAGCCTCCTCAGTCGCCACAGAAAACATTCCCAATGCTGTCAGGACCCGGTCCCAACCTGGGTGGACTCATCAATCCGTCCCAGTCTACCAGTCATCGTAAGAAATGTGCTCATATTCAGGGGGAGCGTTTCACAAGGCATCCTGGCAGTAATGTCACTGACATAGTTGCTCTTAGCCAATCAGATATTAATATTTCAGTAGTTTATAACAATTCTGTTTGAAAAAAAATCACAGACATAAAGACTTCAGAAATGCTCTGGTATGTGGTAAAATGAAGATGAACTTCTTTTAGATGCTCTTCCCACTATTGTTATTCCTTTTTTTCATCATTAGCAACATGAAATTAATTGATTTCTATCAGTGAAAATTCAAAAGAAAGATCATTCATTCATTTGGAAAGTTTGTACATTCTATTTTTCTTTTATTTAGTTCATAATTCAAAGAAAATACAATTCAATTTGCAACCTTTAGAATTAGTATTTGTTAGTTTTAATGTTTACATTTTTTCCCTTCTTCCATCATGAATAGCGTCTTCTGAAAAAAGTAAGTACTAAAAAGAAATGTTACTAATCTAATGAGTGTGTGCTTCTATTTTTTGGAGTAATTGCAGTTTGGATAGTGGGTCTTCATTCTTCTTGCCTTTTCTTGTTTCCTCCTTGTTTCACTCTCCAAACCAGAATCTTCATTGCACACTAACAGTCAATCAACAATGAGCCAACCCCCTAAAAGTGGTGCCGGTGCTATAAGACCAGGTATTGTCATACACGTATTTCAAATTTTCCCCTTGAGTCTTTTTGAAACCCACTCCACCTTTAGACATTGTCTGCGGAGAGGGAATTTTTATGCACCACTGAGAAATCTTGTCTGAGTGGTCACCCTCTCCTTTCAGACATGGGAGGTGGAAACAAAATATGAGAAAACTGACTTTGGATGCAAATTGATGGGACACTACTGTTTCCATTGAAAGTGTGAATTGGGACCCCTGGCATACAGATTTCTTTGTTACAAAAAATAATGCTTCTTTGCCGTGACTTTTGTGATGTGACAGCAAGAACTATTATATTACATTTACAGTATGCACAGGTCTCCTGTATTTCTGTTTTACCAAGGAACATCTTATACCAAATCATCTGTATGTGTTTATCTTTGTGTTTATATTGAATGCTGAATTTACTTGTTTCTTTGGGATGAACATCTGGATCAAATGCTCCAGATAAAGTATTATGTACATATGCTCTTAACTTTACAATATTTTTCTTTAGTTGAAATGCCCAAAATTGTGATACCGCAGTATTTAAAGGTTTTACATTACATTTCTTATACCCCCTTACTCTCTCACAATAGCATTGTAAGTTTTTAACCAATTCTCATGAAATTTGGCACACTCATTGGTATTGATGTAAAAATGTGCAAGACATGTTTTTATATGTGTGTCAGAAGTCATGTTGCCATGGTAACGGCATATTATATGGCAAAAATTTGGTAAAATATTTTCAGTTTCAATTACTTCGTCAATATTCAACCAATTCTCATGAAATTTTGGCTCACACATTGGTTTTGAGGTAAAAATGTGCATGACATATTTGTGTTGCCATGGTAACGGTCTATTTTGGCAAAAATAAGGTAAAAATCTTGCAATTAAAATTATCTGATCAGTTTTCAACCGATTCTTAAGAAATTTGACTCACACACTGGTCTTGAGGTAAAGATGTACAGGAAATATTTTTGCATGTGTTGGAAATTGTGTTGCCATGGCCGCAAGATGTTATATGTCAAACTACTTCATTATTTTTTAACCAATTCTCATAATATTTTGCTCACACTTATGTCTTGGGGTAAGGATGGGCACGACATATTTTTTCCGTGTATTGGGCGGGGGTATTACACACCTACAGTGAGAGTTCTAGTTTTATTTGGCTTTGACCTTTTTTCAATTCTGTATAAGGTGATATATCAAATATATGGCCCGAGTTGAACCAGTCATTTTCACCAGAGATTGACGAGGAAGCAAACAGCTACTTTCAACAGATATACAACCAGCCTCCAAACCCTATCATGTCAGTGGATGATGTTCTGCAAATGCTTAAACAATTCAAAGATTCACAAGTCACCAGGGAAAGGGTAAGTTGAACAATAGTTGTGTAAATTGTTGTTAAATAAGTGTTTGTTGCATATTCATACTGTCACAGAAGTTTATGCTTTGGTGTCTAAACTTTGCGGGTTATTTTTTACCTTCTGATGTTCATATGACCTTCAAATGCCTTAAACAGTTCAGAGTTTTAAATTTCAACAGGGAGCGGGGAAATTGAATAAAAGTTGTCGTAATGGTAACATTGCCTTCCGATGGTTACTTCCATGAAAACAATGATTTAAATTTGCTGTCAAGTATTTTTACTATGCCATTAACCATTGAATGGCATTGAGGCCTTTTCGTTAAACAAGAGTGAATTGAAAACTTGCATTCTGTAAGACGTTGTGCAAAGTTTATATATTTCCCATTATTCATTTCGATTTGTGAAATTTGCATTTCAGTATGTATCATGTGATGCTTGTTCCAATTTCTGTAATTCTTGTATTTTTACATTATGATATGAAGGCTGTCCTTTGTAAAACAGACAATCAATGGATAAATATACTCTAATATAAATGTTAGAGAAGACAAGGTCTGGTGACTGGTGTTGGTGATTAGGCGGTATCTGGGTCCTGTAAACAAAGGTTAGCAATTAATCTTACACTCAATTTTCGCGACTGATTGTACATTGTAGTCAATGGAATCAATCGTAGAAAAATGTTCTACGATCATTGCTAAGCTTTGTGTTACGGGCAAAAGGGTACCGCCATGATGGTCATCTCTTTACCTTCTCATTCCAGTCATTTGTTGTATTCTTTTATCTTGAAATTCAGGAGGTATTCATGTGTATGCTGAGGAATCTATTTGAGGAATACAAGTTCTTTCCTCAGTATCCTGAGAGAGAACTCTTGATTACTGCTTGTCTGTTTGGAGGTGTCATTGAACAGGGTTTAGTCACGTGAGTAGTCATCAACCTTTACCGATTCTTATACAGGGGAAAACATTATTTATTTCCTATTCTATCAGTTATTTTCTGCAATATTAGATGAGCTTGAATATTTTAGTGAAAGGAGAGTTTTCAGGGCTCTTTTGAGTAATTTGGGGGTGAAATCGCCCCAAGCTCCTGTGTAGTTTTTTTTCCCTGCTCTCATAACTGGCATCAGATATGTCACATTATTTCATGCATTTTTCTATGAAGAAAAGCTTACTTCATTTATAATGAGCCCCCTTGTTAAAACAGTTCTGAAATTAAAGTAGATAACATTGGACCGGGAAGGGAGACAGTTCACTTGTGCCGTTAAAAACAAACAAGTGTGTAAAAAAATGATTTTGTTTGCTTTTTATGGAGTTAATTATGTGCCTTTCATAAATGAATGCTAATAGTGTAGACTTCCACTTTATCAGGGTATTTCTAACCCCCCCTTTTAGCAGAACTTTTCAAGTGACATCAATCAATATTTTTGCAGGTTTGCTGCTTTAGGAATGGCTCTGCACCTTGTTCTAGAAGCCCTTGGGATGTCTCATATTGAATATGCAATTGTTACCACCAAGGCCCCATCCTACAAAGAGTTACAATTGAACCAGTCAATCGTAACTCTATGGAAACCCATCAGTGTCATATTTTTTTCTACGAGAACTTTGCGCAATGTCCTTTGAAAACAGAGAAGCACACTGAATTGTCAAGAAAACGGTGAATGTGTGATTATACAGCATATCTATAAAATATTTGTAAGAAACATGTATTTCAGATGTTGATGTTGCTGGCTTTCCATAGTTGTGGTTGATCGGGTCAATCGCAAGTCGTTGTAAGACGGTGCCCAGCTGTAAATTCTAGTGGTCTTCCCTCACTTTGCATACATCCTTTGTAGTGACTATGTGTATTGTGTATTCATATATGTGTTTTTTCAGGTTTATGGCTCTAGGAATGGCTCTGCGTTATGTTCTAGAAGCCCTCAGGAAGTCTCACAACAGCAAGATGTACATGTTTGGTATAGCAGCACTAGATAAGTTCAAGCTACGTCTCAAAGACTTTGCCCAGTACTGTACTCATGTTGCTTCCATCCCTCACTTCAAACAGTTTCCGGAGCATCTCATTGAGGTAGGAAATCATTTTCTTCTCATCTCACTATTAAAGATTAATAATAATAATAATATTTTATTTACCCAGGGTATCCACTTCAGTTAAGAAAAAATGCTGAGCGCCTAGCAAGAAGGCAGAAGGTCCCATTTTTAAAGTCTTTGGTATGACTCATCCGAGGATCGAACCCATGACCTCCCGTTCATGAGGCAGACGCTGTACCACTGAGCCACCATGACCGGTTTTAAAGCTAAACTTTTGTTGTTGCAATAAACGATCTTGTTACATTTTCACCAATCTGTGTGACATCATGAAATTTGAAAGCAAGAACATTGAAGATTGCCAACGCAGTTGTGGGACACCGTATTGTTATTACTTGGAAAAGTCCATACACCTGGATGGAATTCCATGTTTATTTCACTCATTTTGCAGCTGCCACATATTGTTACCAAAATCATTTAGCACATATTGATGTCTGTACGTATCAACAGCTTGGTGGTTATTTTATTTGAATCTGGTTACACTTACACTGATGTTTGTCCTCAGTAGTGATAACTCAAAGAATTGAGTTATCACTTCTTGAAGATGAATTGCGTGAAACTGATTAATATGGTTGTGATTGTTCCACTTCCAAAAAAATGTCCATTAAATATATTCTGATATTCATATAACATTGTCATCTTACTTAGTGGCCCATATTCTGTAGCCAGGTTTGATTTTAAGCTCTGGTTTAAAGTTGTGGTGTAACTATGGAAAGCCGTTTGTTTCATATATCTTTAACAGTAGAGGTTCTATGTATCAGCTTATTTGACTCCAAAACATTATTAACTGCCTGGGAAGGGTAAGAATGACAGTTGTCTTCACCATTAAAGAATTAGTAAAGAGCACAGTAACCATGAGAAGCATTCACTCTAAACAAAATTTTGAAACATTTGGCTTCCCATAATCTTAGCACAGAGTTAGACCATGGTCAAAGTTAAACCTAACTTTAGAATACGGGCCATAGAATTTGGTTAATGATTCAAATGAAAACGTATCAAGTGTCACTCTCTATAATATCTGCAGTATGTGACATATGGTCAACAATCCATGGAACCACCGGTAGCAAGCAGACCACAACCCACACCCACAACTACTACAGCAACAGTAACAACAACAGCATCATCCATACTGTCAACAACAAAGCCTACAACAGCAACTACCACCGTGTCAGCCATCAAACCCATTGCCAAAGCAGCTCCTAAGGTGAGAGAATTCTTCTACTAATTAAGTGATATTGAATTCGAGGCTTTTCTTGCAAAATGTTGTGATACATCTTGTTAAATATTTATTAGACCATACAGTATGTGCGTATAGTAGGAAAGTGGTGTAATAGTTATTTCCCAAACTATGTTTGAATTATATCAATTTTAGGGGATACATTTGAAGCAATCTTTTTTATGAGATTTTGGAAAGTAAGGGGGGGGGTGAACTATAAAGCCGTGAAGCAACTTCCTTTAATTAAATTTAAAAAGATATATATTCCACTTTTTTTAGAAATGGATCACTATATTGATATTCCTAATGTGTGAATCCCAATCCAAGGAAAATAAATAGGATGTACAAAAAATGCAGTGATATATTTAAGTGATTTTATTTACGATTTTAACCAGGGCAAAGCATTATCACCTTTAAAATTCTTAGACTTCACTAGGTTAACAACACTTCATTATCACTCTTCGTATGTTTTTTGTCTTTGATTCAGCCTTCCATTGCTAATACCACCAACATTGATACACTCCTGGTGGCTACACCTAAGGAAGAGATCAAAGAACCTTCAGAACAAGTCCAGGACAAGATTGCTTTCATCTTCAACAACCTCTCTCAGGTCAACCTAGTACAGAAGGTGATTCCAGTCGCATATGTGAATAATGTGACCATTTGGGTCGAAGCATCACCCTTTCAAGAGCTTACATACAAAAGACAAAAATGAAAACCTGTGCTTGAACGACAATAAAAAAAATCTGTTAAATATCATTGCAATGGTGCATGCATTGTCCAATCATTAGTTCAGTCACTAATGTTTGAGCTTTCGTTGTTTTATAAGTTGACTCGCAAACACAAGCTTATATTCCGTGATATTCACAGTGATTTAATAATAAGACTGATTTACTCTAATACAGCCATTCTCAATTACTTTTCTTGAAGCGCCACATTTCATGTTGAGAATCTGTAATGCTCCACTATCCATTGCGCGAACCAGCAATGTATCAGCGGATCGAGGGGTCCAGAGGCTCCTGGTAGGGGTCGAGGGGGCAGAGCCGCCAGAAGTTTTATGATGCCTAAATTGCCCAGAGGGGCTCTATTAATATCAACAGAAGAAATACAAATGCCAACAAACGACACAATATTAATATTAAAAGAAAAATGACCAGTGACTTTTTCACAACATACCAATGATACCACTAGTTCAGACTGATCTGCACCAGATCTATTGGCTGAAGCAAGTGGCGTAATGAGTAAAAAAAATGAGGGGGCTAGATATGGAAACTGAAGCAAAAATATTGAACTTTGCAATACAAATATCTATATTTCGACATAATATTAAAGTTCCTTTTCTTTCCCTTTCTCCTTTTTTTGGGGGCCATGAAACACCTGGGGGCCCCCAATCGCCACCCCCATCTGTACGCCAGTGGTTGAAGCTATGTTCCCCGATTTTGCAAGGGCTGAAAATTAGGCGTTGCGCTGCACTAACGCCCCAACTGCCCCTCTCTAGCTCTCTCTACAACTCTCGTGCAGTATCAGTCATTCAGTTTATGTTAAGCAAGAGTACATGCAGGCAATCACGACAGACAATGCATCTGAGCATACATGTATTTCACTAGTACAACATCGGATTTTAATCGGCTTCGGAAATAAAGTTTCTGCTTGTTATGTCCCAAATTCATAATCTTTTATGATCAGGATGTTCTTTGAATATCATAATTTACATCAATAACTGGGATATACCCATTTGATTTGCTAGTTCATTACGATGAACCTGCGTGCCGAATATAGAGTACACAATTTTTCCTGCGCGCGCGCTGCATCTCCCTACCAACGCACTATCCCAAGATCGTCGCGCAATTTGGCGTCCATTTCCTCTTTTACTTTCGCCTGCGGTCGAGTGCAGTCGCAAGCTAAGTACACTCTCAAAATTGCATTTCTGTTTTCCGTTTGGATACTTTATTGTGCAATTCTTCCCTTATTTCAATCTTATTTTCTCTCATCTAAGATTGTTATAGGATTATCACGTCGCGCGGAGCTTCCGTGATATTATTTTAACGTTTCTTGTCCCTCTTCGTGAGTTTTTTTTTTTTTTTTTAAAGATACGTTTCTCACAGGCGGGTTGTCTTCACCTCTCCGCCCCATAGCTCCGCGCCTTCCTGCTCGGGCGTTGTCTTCGCTCCTTTTTAATCCTTTTAATTCTTTTTATTCACTGACTTCTTCGTTTATACGACTCGTCGTGAATTTAATTGATTTATTTCTCCACAGATAGGTTCTGTAGGACGTTAGGAGCGTCGTATTCCAGCCTCGTTTCAAGTTCTTTGTCTCTTGTTTCGAGTTAGTTGATTGTTCTTTTGTTTCAATCAATCCTTTGCTCTTGTATTTATTAATTGAATTAATTGGTTAATTGATTAATTAATTAATTGATTGATTCTTTTAATTCTTGACTTGCTCCTTTGCCTCGATTCAAGTTCTTTGTTTCTTGTTTCGAGTTAGTTGATTGTTCTTTTGTTTCAATCAATCCTTTGTTCTTGTGTTTATTAATTGATTAATTATTCAATTAATTATAAAAAAAAAATATATATATTTTCTTTCCTTCACAAGAATACTTAGAATTTTTTTTTAGGAAGCCGTCTCCTGTCAGCGTTCGTCGCCTTTGACTCGGCCTTCCTTCTCGGGAAAGCTATCTTTGTTTTTCCCCCCTTCCTTTTCAAGTCAGCTACCGGTCTCTGGACTTATAATTTTTTTTTCTTAAACTTCTTGTTTATAAAAAAAAAAAAAAAAAAAGAAAGGGAATCTTGCTCCCCTTTTTTTCCTTAGCTGATCCTCACCTCAAGAAAAATTATTATTTTTTTTTTCTTTTGAACAGGTGGACACAACAAAACAACAACAAAAAAAAAAGAAGAAAACTTAGTGTTTTCTTCTTTTTAGATGCTTCCCCCCTTCCTTCTTTTCAGAATTTTGGCGGAAGCAGATTCTTGTTGTGATAATCAAATAATTAATTTTTCTAACGGACTTCAGGGACAGTGTCTCTTAATAATTCTCAATTATTACTGTTTCCTTTGTTCTGGGATTTTACCTTGTATCATCCTTGTGAGATCCGTTTTTGACTCTCAAAAGTCCGCTTTTTGAGGTCCTTGTCTTCTGGGTTGGGGTTTGTTCCCCCCCCCCTACCCCCTTTGCTTCTCTTTTTTTTTTCTATCTTACTACTAGATCACCCTACGGCAATAATGAGCCTTTCGGACTCTCTTTCTGAAGAGCCTCAGGCGGCTGCTGTTTCGGGGCCCGACACCGGGGTCTTATCCCCCACCACAGGTAGTATAGATAGCGAGAACAGAGTCAGAGCCCCGTGGGCTCTCAAAGGGGTGGAACCGTGGACGCGCGTTCACGTGTCCCGCTTAATAAGGGTGGAACCGTGGATTTGCGACCACGTGCCCGCACGGTGATGGCCAAGGCTTCCGTCCCGGAACCTGAACCTTATTGGGGAGCGTCGCACTAGTACAGAAAACGGCGACTCCTCTAGGGCTGTCAGACCCACCGGCCATCGGGTCACCTAAAGTCCGGGGGGAGAGCACGGGTCTCTCCACCCGGCAAAGACTAGGCTCGATGCCGTGTAAGACCCCTCTAGGGAGCGTCGGCAAAGGGCTACCAGCCCCTAGTCGGAAGAGGCACCTGAGTCCGACCGTGTCGGACTCTCAATTCAATCTGACGCCATCAGATTCGGCCGACGCCTCCTCTCGCTCGGCTAGCTCTCCCCGTGGGAGAGCTAAGGAGAGGAAGACAGGCGCAGCCCAGCCTCTTGTCCCTTCTTCCGCTCCGGCGCCGGAGCAACCGAAGAAGAAGAAAAGAAGAAGAGGAGAACCACAGACGTAAGCCCCGCTCCGTCGGGCGGTCTGTCCTCTGATTCTTTTGATGGCCAGGCCTCTCAGCTTCTCAAGCTAATCTAGAGTGCCCTCCAGCACTGCGGGTTTTTACCCCCAGGCTTGCCTGCTTCAGCCGACGGTACTACCAACCGAGCGGATCAAGCAGACACCGGCCATCCAACACACCTCGGAGAGTCACCGGCAATATCATGTTTCGCCGGCTCACGCACCTGCAAGGGAAATTCCCGCTAATACACAGGTGCTATCGACATACGGGCGTCGCCCGCCATTATGTCACCAGACTCCCAATCATTATACCCTCTTCTGCCCCCCGGCGGGGGCCGCATAGAAGAGGAAGAAGAAGAAATTCTAGGTCGCTAACCCCGCTGTGCGGGTAGACCTTCCCTTCTGATTCTTGTGCCGACGGCCAGGCGTCGTAACTTCATGTTACAACAGAACGCCCTCGAGCACCACGGATCTTCATCCTAATGCTCTCTGTCAGCTAAAACCGCCGTGTCGAGCACCAGGCAGGTCAAGCAGACAGTCGCCGTCTCGCACCTCGGAGAGTCACCGGCAATATGATTCGCCGGCCCACGCACCTGCAAGGGAAATCCCCGCTAATACACAGGTGCTATCGACATACGGGCGTCGCCCGCCACTATGTCGCCAGACTCCCGATGATTGTTCCCTCTTCTGCCCCCCGGCGGGGGCCGCACAGAAGAGGAATAACAAGAAGAAAGTCTAGGTCGCTAATCCCACTTTGCGGGCAGACCTTTCTTTCTGATTCTTGTGCCGATGGCCATGCGTCGTAACTTCATGTTACAACAGAACGCCCTCGAGCATCACGGATCTTTATCCTCATGCTCCCTGTCAGCTAAAACCGCCGTGTCGAGCACCGGGCAGGTTAAGCAGACATTCGCCATCTTGCACCTCGGAGAGTCACCGGCGATTTCATGATTCGCCGGCTCACGCACCTGCAAGGGAAATCCCCGCTAATACACAGGTGTTATCGACATACGGGCATCGCCCTCCATTATGTCACCAGACTCCCGATATTTGTGGGTCAGGCGTCGCACATACTCCCATGAGCAGTGCGGGTAATTCACCCACGCTTCATATCAGCTTCAGCCGCCTTGCTAAGCACTGTGCGGCTCAAGCAATCACCTGTCCTCTCACACCGGGCATTTATTGAAACGCTGTTCACCTACACGGTGACCCCCGTTTCTATGCAGGTGCTTCCGACATACGGCTTTCAAGCATCAATATGTCGGCAAGCTCTCGGTGACCGACGGCTGGACTTTGCATCCGTTCAGGCTGCATCTATGCGTCCCCGAGCATTACGGGTTCTTATCCTCGTGTTCTCCGTCATTATAAGACCGCCGCGGTCTTATTGCTGGCGTCGGGTATTGAGCGGATTGAGACTTCTCTCGCCAACCCGCACTCCGGGGAGCCATCGGCGAGTTACCTGCATGGGTATTCCCCTTTTTATGCAGTTACTCCCGAATTCGCCCTCTACGTCAAGCCCACGTACGGCGACGACTCCTTCAGCGGTAACTCTCCATTCTACCCCCTAAGCGGGCCCGTAGATTGGAGGTAAGAATCTCTTACATACCGCATGCCGCACTTCTCTCGTGAGAATGTTTGGCTGCTTTGAGGGGGCAACCTATCACGTCCGCGGTCCGTCCGCCCAGGCGACGGGACCGTCGGTTTCTGGCCTGAACCTCACTTTCTATTCGAAAGTAAGGGTGCCCTGTCTTACTTAGCTCCTACCCTTGCAAGGCCAGAGTCAGGGCTAGTACAGACACCCGTCCTCCAGCGATCGCCGCTGAAGAGAGGGCGACTCCGATATGAGCACCATCACCGCTCAGCGGTATGTCTCACTACCTCATAGCTCTCCGAACTTATGAGTATGTATATCGGATCTGAATGTCACGGCGATTTAAAGTTCTCCTGTGCTTAGTAATCGCTACGCCTTCACCACCCGGTGCATTATGGTTATGTTAACCTATTGTCTCGTATTCGGGCGGCTCGTTCGAGCCCTGCCCGAGCTGCCATCACCGGTCGTCCAGCCGGACACCGCCGAAAGCACCCGCACCGAATACCTGGAGGGAATCAGCTTTTCATATGCTAGATATCCCTCCTGTTGACATTCACAGCTGTTCCCCGAGTCCTTCCCGGTCGGGTAAGCATCATCTCGGAGGAAAGAAACCGCCGTACATCTCATGAGATTATTGGCTATGTACGTGCGTTCAAGCTTGTTTAAAGCCCCAGACTTCTCTGTCGGCATTCTATGCCTATTTTCTGGGCACACCCACCGTACCGGGTCGGCGAGTTTACACCAAACAGTACGCCTTCAGACCATCGGTCGAGCTCTAACAGTCTATGTTATAGACTGCTCTCTATGTGGGTCAAGCTTGCGGGCGTCTCCGCCGTTTCCTCCTTGTGTGGAGTGGTCTACGGTGGATGTCTTACCGTGCCCATTTGTCGAATCGTCTTCTTATTTAGAAGCTTTTTCACTCGGCACACTCGAGTCACCTCGCATGCTGCTTTCATCCTCCCTCCATGCAATGCATGTGGCCATGGTCACCGCACGACCGAGGATGATGTAACCGTGGATGCATGTATGCTTATGCCTACCTAACCACAATCACTACGACCCGCTTTTTCTCGGGCCGACTGCGGATGAGTCTCTCCATGTAAGTGATTTACTTCACTGGAGTTCTTCTTTTAGAAACTTAGATGCTCATCCCCCACTGCTTAGGGCGTCATTTTTGCCGCCCCCCGCAGCTTTTTGGAACTCCTTATTCTCCGATATCGGACTGTTCCACGCTGCCGCAACCGGCGCCGGCGGTGCTTGCTCTTACGATCACCTGAGAGACCAGGCCTTGTGGCTGTTTTCATAAACAACTGGTTCTCACCGCAGACTGATGGAAATTTTTGTGTTTATTTTCCTCAAGTCTCCCTCCTTCGCTTGTTTCTTCAAGCGAGGACATCGACACTCTTAGCCAGTTTCCGTCCCTAACTTGATAGGACAGGGCCGTTGCTACCTCATTCGATTCCGTTGGGAACGTACTGTTGAGGTATCATATCTGGCGATGTCTGTTCGTTAGAACATCTCTTGATTGTCGCCTTCACGTATGATCATGACAGAGACTTTTCGCCAGCTCCCTCTGGCGTACACTTGCTGCTGCTAGGGATTCCCCCGCCCGGCGGTCATCCATCGCAGCCTAGCCTCACGGGCTCTCTCGGCAATGGTGGCTTGAGCCAAGCCACCTCTTCCACCGCGGGCACTGCACCCTCAGATGGGTGCTTCGATCAGTACGGGAGAAAGGGGATCCTGAGTTCTCTCTCGATCACTCGGTCTATCACACTTTTGTCGTGATGTGTACCGCGCTGTTTCTCTGACACGCCCGGTTGAGCTATTTTAACCAGACTGCTTTATTCTACATAGGCAGCAGGTCCGCGGTATTTCTTATTAAAAGGATGGCACTCAGTCGCTTTCTCGACCCTTGACTGCCTTACGAGTGGTTTTCTTAAATCCCTACTCTCCGTCGTTCCTAGTCCCCTTCGGACCGCTAGTAACTTTCTGCCACAGCTCTCTATCAGAATTCTGCAGATGTTCTGCCCTCACGCATTTGAGACGGATATCGAATTCTGGGCGCTTTCTCCCACGCGGAGGCTTCTGAGATCTCTCGCCTTCTCAGATTGTTCGATGGATCACTTACTGAGCCTTAAAGCTACAGTTTTCCGATCACGATTCTTGTTGAAAATTTCAACAAATTCCGAATTTTACGCTCTAGTCAGCTGGTGATGTTGTTCTCCTGACACTAGGCCGAGGGCCCATGATACTTAGTATCATTCTTCTTGGGCTCTTTCTTGGAATCGTCGTTCACGACTTCTCGAGGTCCGTCTATTGACGCCCCTCTTTCCTTCACTCCTTGCTCTTAAGGACTTCTTCACATGAGGCTTTATCGCCTCCCCTGTCCGTAAGGCAACGGCCTTTGTGTCTTCATCTCCCTATTTTAACGCACTTCTTAGTCTAGACATGCCTCCCTTCACGTTGAATCCGTGTTGGTCTAGCAAATCAAATGGGTATATCCCAGTTATTGATGTAAATTATGAAAATACTTACCATGATTTTCTTATTTACGAGATAACTGGATATACCCATTTGAACCCTCCCTCCTACCCCTCGCCTTGTGTGACAACATGTCTTGCCCGCAGGCTCATGAGAGGAAATGGACGCCAAATTGCGCGACGATCTTGGGATAGTGCGTTGGTAGGGAGATGCAGCGCGCGCGCAGGAAAAATTGTGTACTCTATATTCGGCACGCAGGTTCATCGTAATGAACTAGCAAATCAAATGGGTATATCCAGTTATCTCGTAAATAAGAAAATCATGGTAAGTATTTTCATATTTATGCTTAACTCTGAACCAAAACGTATACTCTGGAAATGCGAAAATTTCTCGCCGTTGAAATAGAAATCCTACAAACGGGATTTTCAAATCACTTGTGTGGCACATAAACTTTGTACAGCGTATAGAATAAATAAAAAGGAGAACACCATCGATCCTCCATTATCGGGGTTATCGAGTGCTAAATTGGACAACATTTTAGGAAATCAATTAGCAATTAAGTGTCAAGTAAAGAGTTTTTATTTTCTCTTTGTATTAAAATGATCACCAAAACCTTATTGCCAGGTTACTGGTAGATACATTTTTTCTCCCTTATTTTTCCTTTATTTTTTATACCGGCTCCCAAGCGCCACTCCGCAAGGTTCGGTGCGCCACAAGTGGCGCGCGCGCCACCATTTGAGAACCCCTGCTCTAATAGCTCTGGGTTTCTTTTATTCTTGTCAGTCCTGGGTGAGGCAAAATCCCAAGATCTTGGCTGTGGATTGCATGATTATAACAAAAATTCATATGCCAGGAGAAAATGATGTCTGCAGGGATGCATTCAAATTTCACTATAGGTAGCTTCAAGAAGTAGGTACTTTCAACTCTGTGTATGTTGAACTGCCTTGAAATTATTCTTCTCTGTTTTCTAGCTTATATGAAAAGTTGTAATGCCTACATATTATTATGACTTTAGGAAAAAAAATTGCAAAAAATGGAGAGCGACAAAAGTTGAGTATTTTCTGAAATTAGCCATATACAGCAAGCTTTTGGTGTAAGAACATCTGAAAGAACAAACGAATACAAGCAATTAGATAGGTCACTGTGTGGGATAATGGATGGTTTGAGAAGAACAACAAGAAGTTGTTGATCTGTATTTGATTTTACTAAATGCATTCTTTCTTGAATTTTCATTTCATGTTTGCAGTGTGAAGAAATGAAGGAGCTTTGTTTGGAGGAACATCTTGAGTGGATATCTCGTTACCTGGTCCTGAAGAGGGCTAGCATCGAGACAAACTTCCACACACTCTACTCTAACTTTGTAGATCAGATCAAACTCGCTAAGCTGGCAGACCTGGTGCTAAAGGAAACCTACAGGAATATCGGGGTAAGCCTCAAGTCTGGTTTTGTCTTCTGATATATATTTTGAATCGCAGATCAGTTGAACTTGGAAGCTGTTTAGTATTTCATTTTGATTTCTATGGTACAAAATACAGACATACATGTAAACCAATTAATGTGCTTTTAAACGTGGTATTCATTGAAAGGCACTCGGAATTCAGATTTGTTGTTTACTTTCTCATTTGGTAATGATATTAGTGGCGTTATTGTTTTTGTTTTTTTAATAGAATGTATACCATGGAAAACTTCAAAGAATTTATGTATTTTAATTGGTATTGTACATCTGAATTTCAGGTGCTGCTAGCATCCAGTAAAAGTGATTCAAACTTCTCAGATAGGACCCTTTTGAAAAATCTTGGACATTGGCTTGGAAAACTCACTTTAGCAAAGAACAAACCTATCTTACAAGTGGTAAGTACAGTCTCATCTTTCTATATCTTCATAGGAGCATATCAATGTCAATTTTGCATTCCTTAACTTTCTTAATCTTGTCTCTTATTATCTCTTTCACTTAAAACCTGGAGGATTATTTTTTTTAATTATTTCTTGAACAGTTTGGTAAATTAGTATATATACTGTCAATATGAAATTGCTCTTTTTATAAGAGAGTTTACCTTTCTTATATACTATTAGCCAATGTTGACATCTTTATATTGTTGTTAATCATTATATAACATTGAATTATGTATGTTTACATGTATATAGAAAACTAATTGTGTTTCTGTTCATTCTTTCAACTCTATGAATTTGGAATTAATGTTTATATCACGATTTCTCTATGGGGTTATCCATAACTTAATTCTCTTAACTTTACTCCTAATTGGTATTTTGATATTCCTCTTCTGTGTAATATCACAATCCTGTCATCCCTTTCCTCCAGGATCTGGATATGAAAGCCCTTATCCTAGAGGCCTACCACAAGGGCCAGGCTGAACTCTTGTACGTGGTGCCCTTTGTGGCCAAAGTGATTGAGTCTTGCACAAAGAGTCGCATCTTCAAGCCTCCTAACCCCTGGACGATGGCCATCATGAATGTCCTGGCGGAGCTTCACCAGGAACCCAATCTCAAACTCAACCTCAAGTTTGAAGTAGAAGTTCTCTGCAAAGCCTTCAGTATCACCATGGATGTAAGTTTCCCCCTCCATAACCTTTCCTAGTCTCCAACATAAATGAATTACATCTTGTCAAAACAGATGTCAGGGGAGCTTTCATCAATATTTTTGTCTGACAAGTTGTCGGATCTGACAACTTTCCTTGATTTTAATGGCTGAGAAGCACTGTTACTATGGGTAACAGTGTATTGTTGAATAAAAAGGACTTTTTGGATGAAACGTCTGACAACTTTTTTCATGAAACGTTCCCTGATATCACCTCTGAATCCTTGAATTCAGTTCCCCTTCATTTTTTCATTGCATGGTAGAGTTGGGGTTTTGTTGTTTCCTAAATACATCTACCTACAACAATAAACTTACTAAAGAAATCTATCATATCTATTCTAGTTTTCCTTGCTTCTAAATTATTTGATATATTAACTGGGGAGTTCACCCTGACATCAATGTTGTTCTCGGAAATAATAAAATCAGGTATGATTTTTCTAATTTTCAAAATATTGACAGTAATTGTACCTGTTCATTGGGTGTAATATCTCATACAGTCATTATTTCAATCTCGTTTGTATAATACAATATTTTCAGTCATGATGAATTAGTAAAAAAAATTTGAAAATAATAGAATTTATAATGAATGGGACAGATGTTCACACATGACACCACAAACCCTAAACTTCAAAATGTTATAAAATCAATGAAAAATCAATCAAATAATCTATGGATTATAGCCAAACCCTCATTAATATGTTTATGTAAGTTTCCTTGATTGATTAATTGATCGCTCATAATGTTAGATGGAATAAATTTCCAAATTGAGTCCTCCGATCATTTGTGAACCTTTGTATTACAAACCATCAAAGTTCCTCAGAAAACTTTTTTTTTCTCATTAAACGCTTAAAAAAACACATTCAATTTGTCATAAATCTCAGGACTTGAAGCCTGGTATGTACCTGAAGGATCTGGAGATGGTCGGTCTCATCCCGCACAAGTTGACGACTTCCAAGAAGTTCATGGAGGGTGGGGCGTTTGGTATCTCTGTGGGTATGGGTCAGGATAACCCCCCTTCATCAGTAGGTGGCTTGGCCGTGCCCCTTCCTACCGTACCCAACAGTTCACTTGTAGGTGATCAAGGTAAGAAACACTATCCTTCATTCACTTCATTAGGTACTTTGTGAGATAATTGATTGGTTGGGTTTATTTTGTACAAAGAGCAGTATACAGTGTAATATGTGATGTGAATAATGCAATTGTTAACAGTTGCCTCTCTCGGATTAAACAGCTGTAAACAGCAATTCCTTTGAGGAGAATCCCAAATAGGCCAATAAGGTTTATCGCTATTCAGGACTGCAATGCGTTATAGGATCGAAAAGGGGGCAATCAAGCTAGCTCCGTGCATGGCACTGTGGATTGTCCGTAGTGCGCATGCGCGGAGCTAGCTTTATTGCTCTCTTTTCGATCCTATAATCCTATAATCGCATAATGCATTTTTTAGATCCCATAACGCATTGCGGTCCTGATTAGCAATAAACCTTATATAAGTGGTTTGCTGCAGTTCAGATCAACTAAAAAGAGCATTTATCTATACTTAACTAAAAGAAGCAATGCCAACACAGCACATAACATGAAGGTTAAAGCATATTCCAACACGAAAGAAAGCAACATTGCATGAAGAAACAACTAAGTAAGACCTGAAAGAAAATTGTAGGCATGTATTGCCAAGTATAACTGCATTATTCTCTGGTAGAATGTTAAGCCAACTCATACAATGTAAGTCACAAGAGCTCTAGTAAATCAGGTGATGCATCGCCTTACAAATACATAATTTAAGTAGTACTTTATCATATTGTACTGTACTGTCTTTCTGATATACGATAAATTTTTTTTTTTATAGGGATCGCTTCAGCTGTTCCTACACCGCCTACTCCATCATTGCCTGCCACACCTGCACCTGTTCCTCAGTTTAGCTTCCAAGATCTTAACACGTCAGCCCTGACAGGAATCGCTCCTCTTACATCCGTCAATGCACAGGTCAGTAAACATTGCTCATCGTTTACACTCTCACGTATTCCTGTGTGGTGTAGTCTGCCAACATTTTAGAATGTTTTATTTTATTTCCTATCACATGAGTTTATTCTTTGGAGGCATTGTCCATCATTTTCTCTTTCGTTTTTATTCTCAAGATGAATAAAGAATTGTTTGATGGATCGAATTCAAACTTGATCCAATTTAAAAAAGTGATAGCACCCATGTCACTGAATCTATACTTTGGCCATCTGCATCGCAGAGAAGCCTTTGCCACAATTTTTGGTAAAGTCTGTTTTCCAGCTGTCAGACACTTATGTCACCCATTCCATCTAAATAAGTCTGGGGAGGAAGAGGCTGTGTCTCAAATAATTTCTCCCTCCTTGACTGACAATTCTTGGAAGATCTGCAGAAGTTGAGAGACTACTTTTCTTACAGGAACGGAAATATGATATATTTATTATCTTGGAGAGGTAACAGAGCAAAAAGTATTTAACTTCTTTCTAATCACCATTGACAGTTGGCGATCTTCCAGGCCCACCCTCAGTTGCGTAACTGCGTACGCCCAGCTGTTGAGAGGGCAGTCCAGGAGCTAGTGCATCCAGTGGTTGATAGATCCATCAAGATAGCTCTCAGCACCTGTGAACAAATCGTCAAGAAGGTTAGTTCTTATCAACACCTTAATTGTCTTCGAATTCATGTACTAATCATTCACAAATTTAAAGCCTGTATTAAGTTATAGTTAATGTATAAACTATTTTCAAAGTTGTATTCATTGTGAAATGAAATGAATAATTATGTGATAAATCATATGTCATGTGAAAGATGCTTTCGAGAATCTTGTATTTGCTGGTAAAAAAAGCAAATAGAAATTAGGTTGGGTCTTGATAAATTTGCCTATTTTTCCATTTTGAATTCAGTTTTTTTCTTCATCGTCACTGTTATATGCTTTTTGATATACAACTGAATATATTAATGTTCAAAGGGCCTTAATGACGTTAATGAGAGTATGCCTTAAATCTGTCTTCAATTCCAAAATAATTCTCATTCTTGGTTGTTCTGCCAGGACTTTGCCCTAGATCCTGAGGAGAATCGTATGCGTCTTGCTGCTCACCACATGGTGCGGAACTTGACGGCTGGTATGGCCATGATCACCTGCCATGAACCTCTCATCTTCAGTATCATCAACAACTTCAAACTATCCTGTATAGCAGCTCTCAAGGTAAACTGATTCTTCTATATGCAAATAGTGACACATTTACAAATGAAAACTGAATCTGTGACCTCCAAGCATTCCAGTGGGTTATTGACTTTTGAATCTGGCTGAATGAATGTTAGTTTTACCGTTTTATGCTGTAACATGAATAGATGCAATCAATATTTGTGATTGATTATAACTTTTGTACATTGTTTTCAATAGACGTATGGTTAAACTTAATTGTACTGTTGATGGTGTCTTTGTGTTACTGTGCCCTCTTCTTACACTTATGAGAACATCTGTTTTTATTATGAAGCATCAACATCCCTATCATCTCATGGATTCCACTTGTTAGATTGTAAGAATTATTACTCTTCAACCTGTTATGGGGATCTGGGGCCCATTGCAGAAAGAGTTGCATTTAAATGCAAGTAAAAAAAATCAATCGCAAGTCCCAAATGCGCGCTGTTGATTGGTTGAAAATCAAGTTGCACATGATTTTTGGAGTTGCGATTTATTGCAACTCTTTCTGCCACGGACCCCTGAAAACAAATTTTGTAGGTGCAAAAGGGCCAATTTTAGATGATTTTCCATCTATTCTATGTGGCATCATTGATCACTCATCCAACATCTTTTGTTGTTTTTCTCAGGGTGGTACTCCACAGCAGAAGGAGCTGATAGAACAGGCAGCATCTGTGGTTGCCAACGACAACGTAGAACTGGCCTGTTGCTTCATTCAGAAGTGTGCTGTAGAGAAGGCCATTCCTGAGATGGACCGCAGACTTGCCACAGAGATTGAGCTGAGGAAGCATGCGAGGAACGAGAATCGTCGCTACTGTGATCCGGTGGTTCTTACCTATCAGGCTGAGAGGATGCCAGAACAGATTAGACTCAAGGTGAGAAGTGTGAACATCTGTAGTGTGTTTTCCCCATCTTTTTCAGAGGACAAGGGAGGCACCTTGTATTCATTGAATTGATGCTCATTGGTGGTGGTGGTGACGATGATGAATTTTCTCACCCCAAAACACCATTATATGCTTTATCAACTTGTTAATATCAATAACGATTTATAATGCCAAGAGCCTGTTGAAGAAAGTTGGAGCTGGGGCTTGATCGCTGACTGTCCAGCAAAGTAATTACATGTTGCAAATAAACAGAATAAATATGGTTTCACCCATACATAATGCAAAACAACCATACATGCTGATAAATTGAAGCAAGAAAGTTGAGATCTCCTGCTTTGTAATTTGATTTCCACAGTCCTTCATAGATTGAATCATAGATTGAAGGTTTGAAATGTAACATGTAAAGATAATTTAGTTATAAAAGTAAAAATGATTGATTTTCAGTCTTTGGTAACACAATATTTCTTATGTATTTCTTATGTCCTGCCTAGGTGTCAGTCCATCAGTTTTTTTGTGCTTTGATAATTCTTAAGGTAATTTTGTAAAATTCCTGATAAATTATTCCATGTTTATTTGTTTTGTTCAGGTTGGAGGAGTCCCTCAAGGTCAGATAGCCGTCTATGAAGAGTTTGCTCGTAGCATTCCAGGATTCCTACCTACACCAGAAGCAAACCAACCACCAGGGTTTTTAGCCAAACTCACCCAGGTATTTATCTCATTTATTATTTGATATGAAATCTTGTATCAAGTCTAATGTGGAAAAAGGACTATCGACTATTGTTTTATTCAAAAGATTACATGAAATTTTTGTTTATACGATGTCATTACCTTTCATGTGTTTATTTGTTTTGTTATTTTTTTCTTGTATGAATATTTATGTTGTGGAAATAATAACATTGATATATATTATGTTTACATGTTTAAATGATCAACAAATCTGTGTTTATATATGATTTTTATCTTTTATGATTTATATCTTTTGATCTCAAATATATCCATATCATCTATTTATGGGGGGAAAAGTTGTGTTTTTTTAACAACTAGCACATTACAATTTGACCTTGTTCTGGGTGGATTACATTTCTCATACTGAAGGTTCCAGTTTTGTGGTGACCAACCAAAAATAAACCATGAATTATTCTTAGTTGAATGAACGGTTTAATCATGAGCAATATTGGAGCTCAGATTGAGAGAATCTGGACAATCATCAGTACTGTGATTTACAGTTAGCATCACATTTTAGATAACTTAGGGTTTTATGTCTTGAATTAATGAATTCTATGCTTTTTTTATCTTGCAGTCATATGCTGTTGATGAGATCACACAGATCTATGATAAGTGCATCACGGAGATCGATCAACATCTTCAGTTTATCAACCAAGTGATGCCTCAATCCCAGCATGTCCAGATCTTACATGCTCTCTTAGAATCAGTCATGGTAGCCAGGAACTCCAGGGAGATTGTCACAGCTCTTGCTTGCCTCCAAAAGGTGAGGAATTATATTCAGATGATAACATGCGTTCATTATTTATTTCATTATTATTTGATGACAGAATCGATGAGGTCATCTACTCACTATTTCTCTTTTGTGTGTTATATTAAATATGATTTTTTTTTTTATTTGGTTATGGCTATTTGACCTAGTAATCAAAATAAAGTTCTTGAGGAAATTCCACACTATTGAGATACAGAAAACTCTGTTTAGCCAATTTATTCAGTATTTATTCTACATTTTACATCCTAATTATATGGAAAGAAAGCTTAAATAATATACAATTTGCAAAAAAATCAGCTAGTAATTTTAATCAGAAAATCTAGAATGAACAACATAGTTCATACTTTTTAATGTCAAATGTGAAGTGCTTTGTCATTTTAAACAAATGGTATTATTCCAAAACTTGTAGAATTGGTTCCAAGGATATACTTTAAACTGACTCGTCACTGCATACTTTGTTTTCTGATCATCTCCCTAGGCTGTTGAAGGTCTTCTAGAAGGCTACACAGTAAGTTCTCTAGACCCTAATGCAGCCTTGCGCTACCGAGATGCACATATTCTAGTTCTCAAGTCTCTTCAAGATCAGAGGGCCTATGGTCCACAGTGGACAAACAAACAGGTCACGAGGTATGTCATAATCTTTCTTGATAGTATCAAAATATAACATTTATTCAAATTCATTTGTTCTTATGGAAATTCTTTTATCATTAACCCAAACTTAAAACAAACCTTAAATTTAACTAGGTCCCCGAGTCAATACATATTCTTTTGGTGTAAAATGTTTCTAAATGGATAGTCATGGTTAACCAGCAATATGGGGGGGGGGGCATTACAAAAAGTTGCCAAAATTCACATCTCACACCTTTAATCAGATTAATTTCTTAAATTTCAGTCATTGTTAAGCTACAAACATCAATTTGTACATTGAGGGACTAAGTCATATTTTGGCTAAACCAACAAGAGGGTGATTCCATACGTGTCGTACGGGACATTTAGAGAACATTTGACAGTTTTTGACAAGAAAAAACAAAAAATATTCCAGTAACTATAGGTGGTCGTCAACTACTACCAGAGTGTAAGAAAAACCAAGACTTAACATGACTTGAATTCACATCCTGTATTATACAGATTTAAAATAGTAATGTGTCGTACGGATGCAGAAAAAGTGGCTTTTTTAGAAACCTCATGTTTTTACTCAAAAGTCTGTGAGTTGGGCAGATAAATTTCATAGAAACTGAACTCAAATTGACACTCAATTACCCAAGAACAAACACATTTACAAAAGAAAGCAAAATAAACATTCATGAATAAATAAAGCAAATTATAATTTTCGAGAACATTGTGGCGTACGGGACATTCAAAATGTGTCGTACGGGACATCTCTAAATTGAAGCCAAACTTTCTTACTTTATGTCACTTTGACTTCTTCAATCACATTATTTGGCTGATGATAATGATAATCCATCAAACTCAGACATTCATTAGGTTAGAAACCGCTATTAGGTGAACATTTCTGTCAATATATCATAAACGAAATAATGTGTCGTACGGGACAATTGTGTGTCGTACAGGACACTTGTGTGTCGTACGGGACACTTGTGTGTCGTACGGGACACTTGTGTGTTGTACAGGCACTGCGTGTTGTACTGGGCAGCCTGAATAAATAAACATGAACTTTTTATCAATCAGAAGGAGCATTGCCCCTAAATTCTTGCTTATTTATGAATAATCTTTTAATAAGCAGTCATTCAGGACAATACAATTAAGTAACCTCAATATATACAATTGGGAGCAATATGTTATAATTTTTTTCATGATGGGAAATGTACAAGTGTTCACAGCATTTTTACGAGCTGAAAAACTTCAGGTTTTGTGTGAAGTTATATTTTAGGGAACTAATTGATGATTTCCAAACACTATTTAAACAATAAATGAATGAAACTTTGTGTAAATTATGGGGCTAAAATGATCATG
This sequence comes from Lytechinus variegatus, assembly GCF_018143015.1. NCBI lineage: Eukaryota > Metazoa > Echinodermata > Echinoidea > Temnopleuroida > Toxopneustidae > Lytechinus > Lytechinus variegatus. The sequence goes on from NC_054741.1 coordinate 52,477,979, forward strand.
ATGTTATGATTTTTTAATATAAAATGTATATCTACATGATATATGTCACAACTGTCACTTTTTTCCCTTTTTGGTCACAATTTTTTTGTCTAAGGAAATGCGGTTCTACTTTTTCAAACCCATCTGCATTTCATGAAACCATATGGTTTGTCTTATTTTCAAGATTTTTTTTACAACTTGAAAAACGTAAGGAGTTTCAATATTCAATATTTCAATATTCAATAAGGGAAGTCCAAATAGATGATCATGATGATTGATATGATTTTTTTACATCTTATAATAATTCCACATTAGCATGCAAGAGGAAGTCATCTTCCAGGCTAGGTTGAAATATAAAAGTTTTCTTTTCATGCTCAATGAAAAGAAATTAACCTGCTCTGATCAGTGAAAATCACCAGTTTAGCTGAAGGGATTCACAAAAGAATAAGCCTACATGAAATTAATAAAAATGTTTGGAATCACCTATTTCATGTTCTATGGAGATAAACAAAGTACTTTTTCAGTTCACTTTATGTTAAATCAATTAAATGAATTTCAATATGCCTACTATTTATGGTTTCTGAATCCAAATCCTGCAATTAGATGCATTATTATATTGTGTGTCGTACGGGACATGTCCCGTACGACACAGCGTGTGTCGTACGGGACATTTTTTAATAGGACAATAATTGAAAAATGAAGGGCAGTAATTAGATCCTTATGGGATAAATCGATCACCCATGGGTCAAACAAAGAGAAACTCATTTTATGAAATTGCATCATCAAAAATAAAATTGTAGGAAAAACTTTTGCATTGTCATGTGTCGTACGGGACATTGCCAAAAATAGGTTCGGAAAAATCAGGGCTGCCCCTATTATGGATCATGAAAATGTTGTAGATATTATTTGGAACCATCAATGATATATTATTCTATTGACCTGCAATATTTTAAATCTTCTCTTGCTTTGCAAATAATTGTTTCAGGTGGAATTTGTACTTAACTATTCAATGAGCAAAATTATTGAAAATTTAAAATTCCATTGTTCTCCCCCCAAAAAACTATATCTGTCTTCACTTTTGGTTAAAACTCATAATTTTCATAAAATTTAGGTATCATAGTAAAATATTACACTACTTATGACTTATTGAAAGCATGTTGAAATTTATGATCTTTTTGAAGTTCTAGTGTGGAATCGCCCAAGACATTGTGTGTTGTAATAATATGCATAAAAACACATATTTTGCCAACATATAATAATTCATAAGGTGGAATAACAACAGACAATTGGGAGGAGGGTATTTACTAAAACTTAAGAGAGGCTTCAGATTAGCCATGTTTATTCTTTGCTATCAATACAGAGTTGTCTGTGAGACGAATAGCGAGAGGAAGTACAACCTTGATGCCATTGAACAGCTGCTGAGGACACACCTTGTCAACCTTCAAACTATTGATATGCATATTGCCACTGTAAGTCGTTCTACATTCATTGTAAATTATTCCCGCCCCCCCCCCCCTTTCCCCAAAGAGAAAATCTTTTACTACTGTATATTGTTATCCTTTCACCTACAATTTAAACAGAGAAACTGTATGAGATTCCTTTTACATAGGGCTATGATTCACCTCCATCAAACTTGGTAGACTTGCTATCTAATGAAAAAAAATGTCTGGTATTTGGTATATATGAAGGTAACTGAATGAGAGTAAAATTTTAGTGATGATTTAGAAAAAAAAAATACAACATTTCAATGAACCTTTATCATTTTGATGTCACAGTAAAGTGACTCCCCTGTATTTTCATGAACTATAAGCTAAAAAAAATCAATTTCATTATTAATGGATCATGACAATTGTGAATATGTATTTTTATACACTCGTATGAAAAGACGTTTTGTATTAGAAATCAAATGTACAAGTACAGTTGTTTGGTTTCTGGGAAATCAATCATTAAAACTGAACAAATTCATATCTCTATTATTCTTTGATAGTTTTTCACCAAAGCTTTATATGTTTATTTCATGTTTCTTTGTTATGTAAAAGAAATCGATGTCAGGGTTTACTTTGCCTTTTATGAATGTAGATTTCTCATGCAACAATCAATATGGTTGTGTTACAAAATACCTGATAATCATTGTTACACATGCACAATGAAGAATGATTCAAAGAAATATTTTCTTTCCTCTCTTCCTTGCAGTCGATGGAGAATGGCCTTAACTACGGTGCTGTTGGTTTCGCCATGAGCGTAGTCAAGCGATTCCTCATCGATGAGAAACAAAGCAACGTGCTGAATGAGGCCGATCTCTACAACACACTGCACGTACTGGCTAGGATTGCAACGCAGAGTCCTAATCCACCAGAGGGGTAAGCAAGCAGGGGGATGATTGAAAGTTAAAGAGCAGAAAAGAGAGAGATGGAGGCAGACAGGGATAGGGAGGTTAGAAAAGTACAATGGGGAAGTAAAGATTAGGAAAGAGAAAAGGAAGGAGAAAATAAATGGATGGAGAACAAAATAGACATCCAGATTGGGGGAGGGGGTGGAAACAACACACAGACACACTAATAAAGAAGCAATTTTTTTCCATACACAAGTGAACCTATGCCTCAGTCATCTATATTTTCTCCTACCTCCCTTTCTCTTTATCTTTTATCTTGGATATCTAGATGAGACATCTTTTTATTTGTGATTGACTAGGTAAATACCAAACAATGGATGTCTTGGTCTTGATATATGTCACTTCATTGCAATGAAATGATATTTTGAGCTGCCGTCATCATTGCTTGATAAAGTAGACTTATAAAGAATCAAACCTTTGTATTACCAGCTTACCTCAATTGATCGAGCTTGTGAGACAGAACCACGACCCTGCCTTTCTGGACAAAGCACCCGGCGGCCCGACCTCCATGATGCACTCCGGTATCTCCCAGGCTCGTGAGTTTGATGATCCACCGGGCCTCAGGGAGAAGACAGAATACCTCCTGAGGGAGTGGGTCAACATGTACTACTCACCGGCCGGTGGGAAGGACAGCACTAAAGCCTTCTCGGCGTTTGTCAATCAGGTGAGTCGATGTATTGTACTTTCCCTATGAGTTGGTATGTTCATGCTCATGTTCATTAGCAATATGTGCAAACTTAAGCTATTTCCAGAGATACCAAACATTCTGTAATGCACTATATACAGATGTCAATTGTTCTTTTATTCTAGAATTCCGTATACATTGGTATTTGATAAATATACTTCAGGTTTCATTAAGAAAGAAATTCCCTTGAATTGTATTATTCATGTGTCTATCGCTAAAAAGTTGATATACTATTTTTTCACCCAAAATACTTTTGCATGCATCAAAATAATGCAATTTGTTTTTAAGAGGCTGGCATCCCTGAGTATTTTTAATTGTTCTTTTGGTGAAAAAAATTGCTTTTGAAGTTGATACATTTTTTGTTCATATACATCGAGTACAAAAGCTATCGCAGGAGGTGGAATGATAGAAATGTATAGTTCTTCCACAGCATTCATGATATAAATGTACATCTCTATCTCTTGACCCTAACTCTGTATTCTTACTTTCTTTCATGCAACACAGATGCACCAACAGGGTATCCTGAAGACAGACGACCTGATCACACGATTCTTCCGGCTCTCCATTGAGCTGTGTGTGGATGTTTGCTACCGGGCCTTGGCGGAACAGGTCCACAGCCAGGCCCTGACCAGAGCCAAGTGCTTCCAGACCCTGGATGCCTTTGTCCGTCTCATCGCGCTTCTCGTCAAGCACTCCGGAGACGCTACCAACCCAGTCACCAAGATCAATCTTCTCAATAAGGTGAGAGGTCGGAGGTTATCGCCCAAAATATGAGGGGGCTATCATAAATAGCCTTGGAAAGTTTGAAGGAAAAATTGTCCTAGAAATATCATCAATAGCCCTTTGAAGTTAAGGTGAACTTGCCCAAGAAATATCATACATAGCCCCTGAGGGTAATCCTTACACTTGTTTCTTCTGATCGGCTCCATATTGAAATAAACTGTTTCCTCTGGTTGGCTCCCTATTTAAATATTTTGTATTCCCAGTTAGATTTTTGGCTAGAGAAATATCTACTGATACGTACAGATAATCTATCAAGGCTCCGTAACACAAAGGTTTGCGATGGATTGCAAATATGAAAGAACCGCACTGATTGGTCCCTGGTCAGTATTTTAAACCAAATGCGCGTGTAACATTGATATTGATTGGTCTGTTCATTTAGCGATTGATCGCTAATCTTTGTGTTACGGAGCCCTGGTCTGCAGCCATAATGATGTCAATCTTCAGTGCATAAAGTAAAAATATGTAGTCAGCAGGCATGAAGTATTCCTGTGTTTCTGTATATATCTCTGATTTGAAGGCCTGTTTCTGCAGTAGCAAGTAGTAGAAATTTCCCAAATATTTACCCTTTCAGTTAAAAAGATATATTCAGAGTTACCTTAGACATTGCTATGAAACACAGCTAACTCCTTTTTTTTTTCAACTATGTCCTTCAAAATATGATAAATTATGAGCCTATCGCATTGTAGGGATTTTATCATTTTATACACATTACCTGGTAATTATATGTGCACAAATATTTCATTCTGCTGCTGTATTCATTTGCTAATTTGTTTGGTGCACATTATTATCTCTTATTCAGGTGTTGGGTATCGTAGCAGGTGTATTGCTTCAGGATCACGAGGTACGCCAAACAGAGTTTCATCAGTTGGCCTACCATCGTATCTTTAGTATGCTTCTCTTGGAACTCAATGCTCCAGAGCAGATCCTAGAGGCCATCAACTTCCAAGTCATGTCGGCTTTCTGGTAAGTCCCTTACCTAGGTATTGTAACAGTGCAGGAAGGTTTTCATGAATAAAGTTGCTCAAATTGGCATTAAACGGATTAAAAGTGGTCTCACATAAATTCCACGAAAATATCCATTTGAAATGTTTGATGTTCCACCCAAGTAATAAAATAATGTCACAATCAGGCTTTGTTTATTCTTTTTTAGCAATGCTCTTCATTAACTGAGATCATCTAAAGCATCAGGTTTTGTATATGCTTGGTTAAATCTGATCTCACATCATATATGCATTGTTTCTTTCAATTTCTATTTTCTATATTCTTTTCAGCAATGCTCTTCATGTACTGAGACCATCTAAAGCACCAGGTTTTGTATATGCTTGGTTAGAACTGATCTCACATCGTATCTTTATTGCTAGGATGTTGGGCATGCTTCCACAACAGAAGGTAAAAACCACACATTACCATGTTTTCTCTTTTTTTGTACTAATAAGATTTATTAATATCGTTAAATCTAATCATAAAACCCCAAAAAGGAACATGTTTAGAAGTCAATACAGTTATCATTACTCTTATAATTATTCATCGGTATTCATATATTTAAAGCATCCAAGTATTAATGTGTACACTTTGAAACATGTCTTCCTATGCATGGAAATGTTGTTTTCTTGTTTGTGATACTCTAAATGCATCAGAGCGATGATGCAGTGTTGAGTATTTAAATTCAGATTGTTATCTCCAATGCAAAAGATTTGTATTTCTTGTCATCCAGTTTTGACCAATTAGAGTCCAGCTTCCTAGTTGACCAATCAGAATAGTCTGAATGATGAAGTTTGTCCTGACAAATGGTGTATTTCTCACTATCCATCATCATGCAAATGTCGGCTTCAACCAACACACTGTAGGATTGTGCATGATTTCTTGTTTTCATGGCTTAGAGACATCTTTCAAACTCTTTTTAGGAGTGTTATTCAGTTTTCAGACTTTTTATTATTATTATTATTGGTTATTACTAGAATTCCATTAAAATCCCTTGAACATGTGGATTAAAAGATTAGTTTACCATTGAAGACATGAATTATTGTAATTCAATGTTTTTCATTGATGTACAGGGATGGCCGATGTATGCTGGTCTACTAACAGGTCTCTTCAAGTTCATGACACCATTCATGCGCAATGCAGAACTTCCAAAGCACCTAGCTCTACTTTACAAGGTAAGTATCCAACCTGGAAATTATTTCATTCTAAATGCCTTTTTTCGCATCCTGCCATCTAACATTACCATCGGACTCTTTCTAGAATATTTTGTCAGATGGTGTTTGAAAGCTGCAATTTCAATTTAAAAATGTCAAAGATTTAAAGGGCTAGTACTGTCTGGTCAGCGGGCTGAGATGCCAACTCGTACTGATTTTTAGTATTACTGGAATGTTCTTGTTCAGGTTGGCAGCGCTGAGCAGGGGCCTCAGAATTCGGTGGATCCACAACGTCGTGCGCCATATATCGGTTGCAGCGAACAGGCCAAATTTTTAACTTCTTGGTTGACATCATGTGCGGGTGCAGGCAGCGCAAAGTGCTAGTGTACTGTAATGTGGCTATTATGCTTCATCACTGAAAACCATATGGCAAGAATTCACCCCAAACGGTCTTAATTTCACAAAGAAATATGCAGGCAAATGTCTCTCCCACCTCCTGGACCCTTGTAAACAGCATATTCAGTTGAGATGGCGTCGGCCAGTGCTGACTAATCGTATGCACTTTAGTTCTAGCGCATGCAGAAGATGTCGACTTTTTCCCATGGTGCATTGTGAATTTTGGCCTGTCTGCTGCAACTGATAGATGGCGCACCGTATTTTGAATCCACCGAATTGTGGTTCAGCAAAAACTATTGTCTGGTTTGTAACATAACAAAATTTGTTTCTTTTCCCTTTTTCATGCATTTTGTAGGGTACTCTGAGAGTGCTGCTGGTGCTTCTACACGATTTCCCAGAGTTCCTTTGCGATTACCATTACGGCTTCTGTGACGTCATCCCACCAAACTGTATCCAGATGCGTAACCTGATCCTATCGGCATTCCCTCGTAACATGAGACTGCCTGACCCATTCACACCTAACCTCAAGGTATGTATGTTTGTGCTAGCTGTGATCCTTAAATTCCTGAACTGACTTGGGTCCCGAATGCCCCCCTAGCCTACCTCTCCCTTTTATTTGTTGCGTCAACCCTTTTATGTTTTGTGCAAATTTTGTAATGTTGCAATGCTACCAAATTTATTACTAATCGTTCGGATGCCAAAAAATAATTATTTTTTTATGAACTTTTGCAATTATGATAAAGCCCCGCCCCTCAAAAAAAATAAATGAATATGATAGTCAATTTGGCCATCTTAATGGAGCTAACATAATGACTGAATTACATTGTATCATGAAATCTTTATATAAAAAACATTTGAATGATATGTGGGGAAAAACTTCTATGATCACCAAGTAGGACAATTGAAAATAGTTGCGAAGTTATACATGATTGACTTAAATTTGATGGATAAGTGAATGAACTTTTTTATAATGAATGATTGTTGTTTAGGTTGACATGTTAGCAGACATTGCTCATCATCCCCGCATCCTGACCAACTATGTTACTGTCATCCAGCCTGCCTCATTTAAGAAGGTAAATTTCCCACATTTCAAACACCTAGGTCCCATAACACAAAGGTTAGCGATTAATCGTACAGTTGTTTTCATGATCAATTGTGCGATGAAGTGAATGCAATCAATCATCGAACAGAATGTTCTACAGTGATTACTGCGCTTTGCCAGGGTTTCCACAGTCATGGAAAATCCTTGAAAAAATTTGTAGTCGTGGAAAGTCAGGGAATTTGGAAAATTTGTGAAAAGTCATGGAATTACATTTACCTGCAGCTTTTTAGTTTGTTGTGTCTCGCAACTCTCACACTCTGTGATCATACTCTGCTATTATAATTGGTGATCATGGCTTCCATTTTTCCCAGTTTTGTGGCATCCAAAATTCTACATAACTCCGGGATGTCACGGGAAGTCATGGGAAGCAGCAATTTAGTCATGGAATTCTGTTTTCAAATTTCTGTGGGAACCCTGCTCTGTGTTACGGGCCCCTACCGCCTGTCTCATTCACGAGGTGTTCAAAGTCCATGCCTTTACCAGAAGACAACTTTCACTTTTAGATCTGTATGGAACGTCTTTCAATTTTGCCACCATCAAAAGTCACTGTGCATTATTCACAATTCAAAGAGAGACTTCAAGAGCCCATTTATTGTGATTTTTCAGGATTTTCTCCAGATTTTGTAAATTTGATATATGACAAATTTAATATGTTTGATTGTCAAATTATATATACCTCCTTTACCTATACCACTAGAATAAATTAAAAAACAGATACATTTCCAACTATCGGTTAACTATAACCCACACATTTAATGAGATCATGTTATCAAGTCTATAGGCAAAAGGTTAGGTATATGCAGATTGCCATTCGGTTTACACCCACTTTGTCTACTTTCCAATTTGGTTTCTTCCTATATATATATCCTCAAGTTATTCCACCTTAATTTTTAATTGCTCATATTCACTGAACCTTCCTTGCACTCAGGATCTGGACTCCTACATCAAGACCCGTAGCCCTGTCACCTTCCTCTCTGAGCTACGCAGTCATATCCAGGTCTCACAGGAACCGGGTCAACGTTACAACGTATCCCTGATGAACGCCCTGGTGCTGTACGTGGGTATGCAAGCCATCAACTACATCCAGAGCAAGGGAAGCACGCCCTCTATGAGCACCATCACGCATTCCTCCCATATGGACATATACCAGAACCTGGTCGTGGATCTTGATACAGAAGGTTAGTCAGGGGTACTAGAGCAGATACCCCTCTCCCCCACCCCCTCCCCTTTGCTTAAACTTGATATTAGGAGTCTCACATAACTGCTTTGAAATTCTATTCCAACATCTATTTTATTTCAGAAATTTACAGTGGTTTAATTTTGTTGCTTACACTGATATATGTGTGGGGACATAATATTGAAGTTGACATTTTTTAAAATACTTTGAAAAAATAAAACCTCCTTGAAAATAACCACTCATAGGACTTAGTATTGATCTTCATCACTTTCTATTATAGCTAACTGCTTACTTTAAACTCACTGAGTGACTTATTTGCAAAGTTTGAAATTTAAAGATAATAGAGTATGTTTAAAGTAAGAGCCTGTTGACTTTGTATTTTCTACCCATTGGATGTCTAGAAGTTTAAAAGTAAACATCTAAATTTCATATTATTATCCAAGTTTAGAATTGAGTGATTACTATATTTGTTTTTTGCAGGTCGTTACTTGTTCTTGAATGCCATTGCCAATCAGCTACGGTACCCTAACAGCCATACTCATTACTTCAGCTGTACGCTTCTCTACCTGTTTGCTGAGGCTAACACTGAGGCTATTCAGGAGCAGATCACAAGGTTAGTACTATATTTCTTAACTAATCTCTTGAAATATTACAGAAAACTACTGCATTCTCTTACCCCTGGGTTAGTTTTCCTTTACCCCAGCCAAACAAAGTTTGATGAGGGTATAAAATATTGCAGATGAAAAAACTTCTTCAGTTCTTTCCAAGGCTCTTGGTTCACAATTGACCTTGGATTGAAGACATTCAAGACACAATTTTCAAATTGTGTCTTTAATCCTTTTTATAATTGCCATAACAATAAATCTGGAGATTCTTGCAGAGCCAACTACTTCCTCTATTTTGACCCAATGCTCTTGAGTCTTGGTATACAAATTATTATCAGAGTGAAAAGTGTAAGACATATTTGAGTGTGTCAGAAGCTGTGCTGTTATGATACATAGTCCTTACATAAGGCCATCATGATAACACGGAAGTATGAATCACTGTCAGTGACATTTCTTGTTTTAAGTTGATAATGAATCCATTGCAAATGCTCGTGTCTGTAAGCTGAAAGACAATGTGGCTCAATTAGGTTCATTAAAGGTGAAGTCCTTTAATCATAAAATTTTTGCAAAGCATACTACTTCCTCCTTTTTTGACCCAATGCTTTTTGTCTTCTTTTCCTTTACATATTGCAGAGTGCTACTGGAGCGCTTGATCGTGAACAGACCCCACCCCTGGGGGCTTCTCATCACATTCATCGAGCTTATCCGTAACCATCACTTCAAGTTCTGGAGCCATGAGTTTGTCCATTGTGCCCCCGAAATCAAGAAGTAAGTCCAGCGAGCATGGCATGTCATTGTTCAGCTCAATGATTTCAGATGAGAAAAGAGATCACTTCATTTTATATGTAAAGCAGAAAAATATATTAAATTTCAGTGATCTTTTTAGAAAAGAGATCACAGAATTTTGATTTTATGCAATAGTTTTATGTAAATTAGAATAATAAATGGTCTGATAATTTTTGAAAAAATCATTACATGCTATATCATATTGTATGCCATAGGTAACAAATGTGTCAATTTTGCTGTTGGAAGTCAAGATCCTAAAGGGGGCTGCCCCTTCCAGATGGAATGATCTACCAAAATTGCCTGGCATGGATATGGTTAATATAACATCATTTATAGTTGTTAATTGATCTGTTTTCATTCTTTACAGGCTGTTCGAGTCTGTGGCTCGTAGCTGTATGCAACAAAAGGGCTCCGCTCAACCAGGCATAGCCAGAGATAATGCAGAAGCACATGAAACGTAACCAAACCCTTACAGGCAATACACTACAAGATAACCCGAATTCTTGTCATCAAGGATCCCGCTCAACCAGCCATGGTTATCTATCAAAGCTCATGAAAACCCCACCAAACCCTTACCAGAAATGCATGAAACAGACATGTAGTCATGTCATGTAATCCCCAACATGGTTATTTTCATAAAACCTCATTCGGTGTATATCATATAAACTTGGCATACATGTTTGACAAGGAGTGTATCGAAATTATCCATACAAAAAAAGGGCTATTAAAAAAAACACATAATTGTATGTGTCTTTATAACAAAATGATTTAAACCTTTTTATCAATTTTTTTTTGTCGTTGACATATTATTATGTTATTCAGACAGGAAAATCAGTATTAATTTTATCGTACCCAAGTGTTCCTTAGTTTTGAAACTACAAGATTTGATTTCTCCTAACTTTAACCATGAAGCTGAAATTTTTTTTTCAAGTACTCTTGAGATGTATAAAGAGTGAATTTGATGAGCACATTTTTTTCATATCATACATGGAACTGCAAAGATGAATAATGTTCATTTGATGTCAATGCTGCACAAGTACTGTGCTTGTTTCTCTGTGATTAATCTTGTTTTAAGTCAATCATGGAAATGTGATGTTCATAGTTTGTCTCACTTTCTCTGACCTCATTTCACTTCCGTTTATTTCAGAAGAGCATATTTGACTGGATATATGACCAATTAGTAAACATTCCCTTGTCATACTTTGACAAGAAGAATAGAAAATGATTACTAATCACTACAAACATACTTGATTATATTTCAACAATAGATAAGTGAGGCACATTCATTATAGAAATGTTTATTTTCTCCTGAGCCAGATGTGTTATGTTGTGCCTTATTTATTCACATATCTTTATTATATCATATCAGTGATGCACACTAAATAAGACAAGAATATTCTTATGTACTCCTTCACAGTATTCCATTTGCTACGTGCATTCAGGAACAACAAAATGTCTTCTTTGGATCTGATGAGATTTGAATAACCATTCATGATCAATTTGATGATTTTTCCTGAATTGCAACTTGTGGCATTGTAGAAATCATTTAACTGTGTTTAATTTCTCTGGGTTTCTTTTAAAACCATATTAGTATTACAGCTCCCAATCATTTCAAGGTAATCAACCAAGGAGTAGTTATGAAATGCTTGAAAGAATCGTGACATTGGACATTCACTTGTTGCTGCCACTTTTCTCGTGTTAACAGTGTTGTTGATTCCAGCTGTGCTAGTCAGCAACCTATGTTACTGGCAACATCATATGCCTCACTGAATTCAAAGCACAATTGAAATAAATCAAAATGATTTCCAAAATAAAAAAAATTATGTTAAGGTAATCCGTACACATTTGATTTCTCTGTAACCACGCTCTTTCTAATAGTTTGAAAATTCAGACAATATCACATATGTTGTTTAAAAATGCATTGATTTTTTTTTTACTTGACCACTCCTGTGAAGTTACACTGTATGTGTATGAATTACAATTTAGATAAGGCGAGAGCCTATGACATCCATATTCAGCATTTCCATAGCTGAATAAATGATACATAATACTGAGGACATGCATTTCAAACAAATGTTTAATGGTCAGCAAAAAATGATGTTATGGCAAATATATTTTTTTCAGACAATAGCAAGGTTGTTTATCTTTGTTTATATTTAGATTTCAGAGAAAAAAGTTTAACCATAAGTATTGAAATGTAATGTTATTTTTCTTTGGGAAATAAATCATTTCTGCAATACTAACAATATTAATCTCAAGTATTTTACATGCTGAATCTGCAAACTTGTATACGTTATGCCAAGAAATATGCCCCAAAACTAGAGAGAAGGGAATGGGACGGGAAATTCTGAGCTTTTCATTCACACTTGTGCATTATGGAGATTGTATATACTAATATGTATGTAGCCAACATTCAGGACAGAAAAAAATAATCAGTGTTTCTAAAGCATACAGCAACCCATCCTGCCAACTTGGTCTCAGTCGCAGTAGTAGCAATGTACAGAGGTATGCCTCCATGGTATACATAGTATTTCTAGTAGTATTTAGACTGTTATTTGAAACCAATTTGGCTGGATGAGGAGCCAAGATTTGAACTATTTTATGTAATTATTTGTAGTTAGGTATAATGGATATTGAGGCAAAGAAGCCGAGGTGTCGTTAAGATGAATGTAATTAAAAGTGCTTGTAATGATGTCTTTAATATCTGTGTTTTCTGCAAATATTTGAATAAAAATGAAGGCATGTATATGAAACATGTAAGAGAAAATTTTGTCTTTTACCCGTTTTTTTTTTCTTTTCTCTAATTTTCTATTTGTCCTTACCTATGCTCTACACAGTGCAAGAATTGGTAAAACATTTTCAGGAAACTTACCAAAAAAATGGTAACAATGAGACTGAGCTGATCTTCAGGGGTTGTGCACGTCTAACAGTTTGGGTGCAAAATTTGGACCTTTTAAAAAAAGAAAGAAGATAATTTAGGGTTCAAAATTTATAGGGGCAACTGCTGTTCTGGCATCCATTTACCATACCCTATTACAACAACAAATATGCTACGTAAGTTCTTGTACACTGGAAGATATTTCTTCCAAATTCAAAGATCAATTTAACCCCAACCAAAAAGTCGATCTGAATAATGAAAAGGAGAAAAATATAGCAAGCGTAACACTGAAAATTTCTTCAAAATCGGATGTTAAATAAAGTTATGACATTTCAAGATTTTGCTTATTTTGAACTCAACAGTTATCTGCACGACAGTGACAGTGATAGGTAAATGAGAGTTGGTGATGTCTGCCGCTCACCATTTTGTTTGTATTCGGGTATATGATTACAATATTTCGGTTTTTGTAGATATGATAATGAGGAGACTTCACTGAATCTCAAGAAGTTTCTATAGTCAAACGGCAATTCCACATGTTCAGAGAGAAATCAACCTTTGTTTCACAATATGATGAGAAAATGGAGATATTTCATATTTTGAAATTCAAAAGAAACGGTATGTAATGTCTTCTTTGATTTGCGAAGCAACTGGGATGTGATATAACTGTTATGTGAATCAATATGAAAATTTAAAATTTCATTGCCTTATTCATTTACCTACATTTATGTGGGAGCAATACAGACAGCTTATACCCAAAGAACACTTTTATTTTTATGATTGCTAGATCTGGTTGACAGTCACTCGACACTAATAAGGGTCCACGGCAGGGAGGGGAGGGGGTCAGCTATCCCAATTCTGCTAGAATATAAAATGTGTGAGCTTATATCCATACCGTATCCCAGTTTGTTGAATGAGAATAAATAATTTAGTAGATAATGCATAACATGAAAATGGAATGGAACATAGCCTTTTAATAGCGCCTTTCCTGTGATGGGTCCGGATGAATGCATTTCGGAAAGCCCATACACATGGTGATCATTGCTATTGTCCTTATTTGATTAAACCGTAATACCGATACCGTAATTATAGACCAGCGTTTATCTTTATAACACCACACTACTTTTACGCCCAGATAGCCGGGTCCATCGCGAATTTGTCTGGCCAAAGCACATGCCGTCGACCGACCCCCGCAGGCCGACCGCTCGCGTGTGCGCCGCGCGCTGTGTCTGTGATGTCGCACCGTACCCCGCGTTACCGTCTATGTGTATGTTTGAAGATTTCCCGGGACCCGGCCTTGTGTTTGGTGGTGTTGCGACCGTAAGTGAGCAGAAGGTAAGTTTTATTTTTAGTGTGATTTTGTGTAAAAAAACATAGTGTAAAGTAGAAAATTAAAATGCTGATCCCCTTGAACCTAATGATGAATTCATTAAGATTTTGGCAATACAATACCGGTATTCACTTTGTTGGCTAATCTACCATGACCATGGCATGTCTACGGCACGAATAGACGCGGGTAAGCGGAGGAAATTCCACCGGACCCTGGGCCTGGCAAGCAATTCCCCCATAGTTCTGGGGAACAAGCATACAAAATAAAGGGTCAAAGTCACTGCACTAAGCCACTAAGTGGAAAGTGTGGTCTTTGGCACTCATTCAATGAACAAGGTTATGATATACCGGTACCTTGTTCTCTGTTTACGGTATACCGGTAGTGAGTGATTGTATTACTGACCGGCCTTGTAATTCTAATTGTATTACCGAACCAGTCAGGAAATAATATAATTTCATACTCTCAAAACTTTGCAACATCCTTCCAAAGGGAATTTGAATAGAAAGATGATGAAAAATGGTCAAAAACACATTTTCAAAGTTTTTTTTCTTTCAACATTTTTGTTTTCTCATTTTTTTCCATAGAAAACACATGTTCGGTAATACGATAGGCCTACCCTTTTCAAGTGACAAAAATATTTCACATGCAAAGAGGGGTCCGATGGGAAGCTAACATCGTAAAAAAGCATGATTTCGGCAAAATTTTTACATATTTATATTTTGTAGGTAAATTGTGTATTCATGGTGAAAGTTTGATGAATTTTATGAGAATAATGTGTTTGATATGATTGAATTCATGAAAAGTGTTCGGTAATACGATCCACTACCATACTCCATGACCACGTGTGGCAAAATAAGTTTGGCAATGTTTGGCATATTTTCTTTGGAACAAATGATTGACAGTTTGACATGTCAGAATCGATTAAAATTTTAAGTTAGATGATCTAACGTTAGACTCAGTGGCGGACCGTGACCCGGAGGAGAAAAGCATTGGAGCATGTCTCTAAATCAGTAATCAACATCTTGCAAACATTTGTCATTTAAGAAGAAGAAGAAAGAACTTGCCAGAAGTACTTTGTTTGCCGTTTGTTGTTATATTGATTCAATGTATGATTTTTTTTACATTTTTTATTAGTACCACAATGTGTAATAATTACATAATCATTGTATTATACAGCGTGATGTGTTTGACAAAGCTAGATGATCAGATACAATATAAAACTACTTACTAAATGGATGCCTGACATTTAGACTGTTGCCTTGACTTTATCATCAAAGACAACAAAATTTGAGGCATGGGGTACGAAATGAATATGAAAGTGAGGAAGAAACTGAACGTCCATAAAATCACACTTTGAGGCCAGCAGGCAGCATCTCTTCTCTATCAGTAAGAATGATTGTGTTAAATTGAGTTCAGGATGGTCATTGTATTTAAAGGAGAATGAAACCTTTAGAACAAGTAGGCTTGTGTCGAAACATGGAAATCAAAGTAAAGAACAAAGAAAGTTTGAGAAAAATCTGACAAATAACAAAAAAGTTATGAGCATTTGAATATTGCAATCACTAATGCTATGGAGATCCTCCCATTGGCAATGCGACAAGGATGTGTGATGTCACATGTGAACAACTTTCCCTTTGATGGACTATAAAATACCCTCAAAATGTTGCTTTTTCCTCTTATGGTGAATACAAACTCTTTATCCGTGACGTATTCTTTAAAAATCTGTGTTACATGCCTTCCTATATAAAGAACACATGATATGCGGATAGATGTGATAAAAGAGGCAATTTAATATATACTTAAAAGTAATGAGGAGAGTTGTTCACAAGTGACATCACACATCTATGTCGCATTGCCAATTTGCTATCTCCATAGCATTAGTGATCGCAATATCCAAATGCTCATAACTTTCTCATTATTCGTCTGAGTTTTCTCAAACTTTTCTTGATCTGTTTCTTTGATTTTTTTTGTTTCCATACAAGCTATCTTGTTCCAAGGGTTTCATTATCCTTTATAAAGGTTCTAGATATCCTTGAGTATCTCTCAATTATCACGTGTGATCAGTCTATTAGCAAAAAATCAACTTTGAAGTATAATAAAGGACTACCAATTGTTGCTAATTTGAGAAATCAAAGCAGATTAATCTTGGCTTTATGACAGCCTTGTACCTGGAAAACTTTGATTCAATTTACAGCTAACCCTGTATGAAATTAAAACTCTTTTCCAGGCACCATGAATCCAAAGAAAAAACCAAGAACATCTTTGTACTCCGACAAACTTCACAAACACTGGTCCAACTGTAGTGCTGGCTTTGACGATCTGCCAAGTTGGAGCACAAGTTGTACCAAGGAGTCATTCAAAAGTAAGTTATTCTTTAAACTTTTCTACTGAGGGCTGATGCAATATTCAAAATTCCTTTTAATTTATGACCAGTAGCTTTATAGAGAAGATTGATATGAAACCGATTTAATGCAGTGTCAAACTGATCAATTTGCACAGATGATCATGCAAGCAGTATTATATCATTTTACCTCTCTTTTATGTTTCCATTTCTTTCTGTTCTTTATTTCTTCCCCACTAACGTTTTCTCATGACTGATACTGAAACATTATAAATACTCCTATCACGGTGAATACAATTTGCCATTCACCGGACTTTTTCCACTTAAGTTATATCAATTTAGCCTAATCCAATATAGGAATGTGTAGAGTACCAATTATCTATTTGCCTGATCAAAGGCATTGATGCAACTGAAAAGAAAAAAAATCTTGATTCTGAACAATATTATCAAAATAATTACTAATTATAGGCAATCTGGAAAACGTATGTCTTCAGCTTAGATCTACAGGTTGAAAGATGATCATGAGTGAGAAGGGCAATTCAAAAACCTCAATACAGACATTTTCTAGCCGATGATAAATCTACAATGTATACTGGGGCCAATTTGTGCATTGAATTCCATGTCATCAAGATTTTACTATGATCAATTCTCTGTTTTCCTGGAAGCTGGTAAAGTGCAACAAGTGAAAGTGTTACATGTGCTCAGGCTTTCGACCTCATGATAGCACACTTTCAGTTGAATTTTGAGCATATATGCTCATTACAGCACTTGGCGGAGTGGCGGACCTTGACCCGGAGGAGACAAAGCATTGGAGGGGCACTGTATTGTTTGTGAACAATGCTGTGCCCCTCCAATGCTTTGTCTCCTCCGGGTCACGGTCCGCCACTGGCTCGTTATGTTATTGTGAAAGTTAATTTACTTGTAGTTAAATTCTCAGGAAAAATGCAATTCTGTACATGCTTACATAAAAAATATTTGCTATCATGCCATGCTTTCATTTTCTATTTCTTTTTGTCTCACACTCTTTCTATTTGTATCTCTTTCTTTATTCATTATTCATTTTCTGTAGATTTCAAACATGGAGGATGGGGCGATCAGTGGGAAGAGGAGGAAGAGGAGAACGGAGATGTAGACATCATTTGGTCTTCATCCAGTGATGATGAGGACGAAAAGGTCAAGAAAAACATGGGAACCTTGGACACCTCGACCAACAGGAGGAGAGTGGTAACCTTGGAAGGAAGAACTGGAGAGCACCGCAAGAAAAAGAGGAGGCCTTCGCTTGGTAGGAATGCACCGATGGCTTTCCAGAGGAGTAGTAAATCTCCAGGAAATGAAGATGTAAACTTGGAAGATTCTATAATAAGTGACTCTGAAAGTGACCATGATGATAGAGATCTTCCCTGTAAGAGTGATGTGCCTCCACAGAGAGACAAATCCTATGATAGAACCGACCCTGGGATTGCCAGGATGAAAGTTTCAGGAGTTCAGGAAGAACCACCAAGGGATGAGGGTATTTCATCTGTGGCAACTAGAAGTTTAAAAACTGCAATGACCAGTCACTTTGTTGATAAAGGAAAGAGGAAATACGTGCAGGGGAAAAAGGTCTGTGTTCAATGGTATCCACTTTAATTTTAGAATTTATTCTAAAATGTTTATTTAAAATGATTGTTTAGCTAGTTCATCAGATTTAATACATATGTAAACATTGACCTTAAAATTGTACATAGGCAGCCCAGCATTTATCCTTGACTAAAGTAACCCTGGCTCAATTGTGGGGGAGCTGGAAGTCTCCGTCTCCCAGCCTAGTTAGGGATGGCCTGATCTTTCTCCCCCATATTCATTGTATTGTTTTATGTAATGTAACACTTAAAAGAAACTGAATATTTACAATAAAGATATACATGTAATTTCAACTATTCTATTTCAATTACATGTGTCTATTAAATCCAACCCCCTCCATCTTTTGATTTAAGTAAGTTTGGCGTCATGTTACAGCAATTATAGGATCAATGAATCTCGGGCCCATTTTGTGTGTTAAATCCAGTCTTTCAAACTGCTTGCTACATAGTTGTAGAATCACCTATAAAAAAAGAAATATTACAATAATCAGATCTGTTGCAATAGTAGGTTAAAGGCCAAGTCTACCACCCCACATTTTTTTTTATAAATAGAGGAAGATCGAAAAAGCAAAACATTGAAAATTTTATGAAAATTAGATGTCAGATAAGAAAGTTATTTTGTATTTGATATTGTTATAGTGTGATTATATTTATTTCTCAACTTAAAAAGCTTGTAACTGCAATATTTTTCCCACAGGACTTGTTTGATCCTGAAATCCTAGACTACGACTCCCCATCAGAAGAAGAGAATGAATCCATCTCAGATGTAACCTCCTCTGAACAGTCCTGGGCAAGAGACTCACCAAAGATCACCTCCACATCTCCTAGACCCAAGGATGTAGGTAGCAGCATCATGTCCAACCCGATGACTAGTCCCAAGACTGGTAGTGATTGGGTGAAGAAATTGAAGCTACAGGCATCCATCACCCCAGACAGGAAATTGGGCCGGTCAGGAGATGGTGAAGCTAAAGGTGGAAGAGGATCCAGTTCTGGGCCAGGCCTCATGGATTCAGCCAGAAAGAAGAAGAAATTTGTCAGGTAGAAGATATCTTCAATTCAGTATTTTACTTATTTCCCAGAAATCCTGTATTCTGCTTGAATTTTTTTTTCTTTTTTGGTACGTTTTTGGTAATTTCTTTTTCTTGTGTATTTTCAGCTGTGGCCTCGCTGAACGTCTGCAGAAGTTGGTGAGCAGAGAGAAGTCATCCATTGCTATGTGGTATCACAATCGGACTGATTCACAGCATTCGCAAGGTATGAAGTGCAGAGGCTCTAATTACCTCAAGGCCACACAAGACCATGGCCTCCAATGCCCTTAGAATGAATTTTATGCTCTTGCAAATATTTGTAGACTCAAAACCAGACTTGGGGCAAGGGATAAATAGGGCGCATAAATAAGAGTACATATTGTGAGATTAGATGAAACTATGTTGTATTACAAGTAGGTGCATTCACATGAAATGCTCTCTATAGATTATATTAGATTGGATAATATTATATTAGATTAGAGCAGATTAGAGCAGGTATATATTAAGATTGGATTAGATTTTATTGATGATGATGATGGTGGTGGTGGTGGTGGTGGTGGTGGTGGTGATGATGATGATGATGATGGTGATGATGATGATGATGATGATTTTGATGATTATTTATATTATATTGATCAAAATCATGAACATGGCAATCTTGGTCATCTTTGATTATATCCACAGATAACACCAAATCAAGATTTGTTGTCAAAGTCCTCTCCTGTGACCCACACAGGGGATTGTACCTGACCCACTGCGTGACTCAGGTTAGCTGTAGGTCAAAGGTCAATGATGAATTAAGACCCAAGGGTGAAGGAGATGAGAGTCTGGGTGAGGAGGTATATGTATTCTTCACCAGGAGTACAGGAGATCAGCTTGGCCTTGCTGCGGGTATGCTGATCAGCATCAATACACCATGGTGAGTTTTCTGAGATCCTTCAGTATTGAGACTTGTTTCAACTTTATCAAGTGCTTTATGGTAATTTTGCCATTAATGATTCTAATGATAATTCTATCACTTTTATCACAAGTCTTCATTAAATAATATTAATAATAATACTCTTGTATTTATGAGGCACTTAAAGGTAAAAGAAAGTAATTTGCAGCAAACAATTATTTCATGCAAAAGTCTTTAAAACCAAGGTTAAATGCTACCATATTATGATAACTCTAGTTCTGGTACATTGGAATAAACTTCCTCTTTGTGAAATCATGAAATCTTAGCTGAAAACCGATAATTCTGATCATCACTAACACAGAAAGACATATGGGGGATAGTGTATTAATATTGTTTGGAAAAATGCCTGACATTTTGAATTTCTGTTCTTATTTTGCTCATTTCTCAGCGTCTACACATTTTTTCTTCAGAGCCATTTGGCACAAATTTTTTGTTTATGAATACGCACACTTGGTTGGTCATTTTATTGGATTCTGTACGAAGTTATTTTGAGATCGTTACCACAACTGGTATTTATCTTTCAGAAATACATGTATGTCTTTTAAGTGCTTAATAGAGATTTATCATTATCCCGGTCATCAGATTCATTCAGTCATTCACTTAAACAATGCATGCACATCGTCCATTCCCTAGGGAGTGTTCCAGCGAGTTGCCTTTTGAGGTGCAAACAATACAGAACAAGCTACTATTACTTATCCAACCGGGTTATCATTTAGCACTTACATGAAGAGTGGCAAAGTGTGTATTGATGCCTTACAGAAGCTCAGGTTGCTACATAGCACTTGCCCGATTGCCCGTGGCAAATAATAGTTATAGTCGGGCAAGTGTTTTGAAGTAAAGACCAAAGCTACCTGCCCGAATTGGGCTAGCAAAATTCTCACAGAATGAACAAAATTAGGGACGATAATATATGATATGATATTGACCCTAATTTTGGTCATGGCAGGCAAGATAAAATCACTTTGGAAAAAGGAATGCAAAAACATGGTAGATCAGTTCATTTCAAAAGAAAGATAATGGTCAATGGTTTATAAAACCATAAACTTTCTTTTGAAGAGGTAAATCTTTTTTTGCAAGGATTTTTTCGAGCAAGTGAATAGATTTTTGGGCAAGTCTATTCCAACTATTTAAAAATCAACCTGCCCACCCGGGCAAGCGCTTCTAAAAAGTTATGTAGCACCCTGCGAAGATGATCCTCAAAACCACCACATATTTTTTATTTCTCAGGCAGAAGCTGTCCATACCACATGTCAGCAAACCTGTAGTTCTGTGTACCTACTACTGTCGACCTTTGAACCTTGACCCTGATAATGGGGTTCAAGATCAAGCAGTTGTCACTGGGTACCCAACAGAAAACAGCAAATCTCCTAAGGTGAGTATAGCATTTCAAAGTGTGCTGAGATTTTTGCATCCTAAATATTATTCAGGAAACGCTTCTTTTTCTTGTTGTTGACCCGTCATGCCCTTTGTCCAAGATGGCTCTGGTTATAGAGTCTATGGAAATTGTGTATCTTGTTCAATGGTGTGAATAATGAACATCAAAATAATCTGCAATCTAGTCCATAGAAAATGATAATCTTAGAGAAAATTTGTAGTCAATACTGATTTTACATTTTTAGGATAGAATTTGAATGCACATAATTTCACTTGATAAAATGCAAAAGAATAAGTGGAAAGATGACATCATCATCATGCTTGCTGCATATCCATCAGGACAAGGATAGAACTGTTTCACCACAATAATGCAAAACTTTGAAATCTCAAAACTTTACTTTGTTATTCCTCATTGAATTTTGATAAAATTTTCATTGTTTTATTATCTGATTTTATTGTATCTGTTCAAGTCACATAATTTAGGCCTGGAGATGCTCTTTGATACTCAGATTTTGAAGAGTATGATTTTCAATTGTCAAGGTAGTTTTGAAGTTATATATCTGTATGTTGTGAAACTGGGTGAAAATTTTTCTATTTATAAGTGTGAAATGATATCTATTTTCTTGTATCCACACCATCTTTTAGAATTGAAACATGGAGGATGAGGAAAATAGTTTATTCCAACTGAGTCATGTCAACAAGGCATCAACCGATAGGCCTTGGATTATTATATTGCACAGTAGCGGACCGTGACCCGGACTAGACAAAGCATTGGGGGGCACTGCATTGTCTGTGAACAATGCTGTGCCCCCCCAATGCTTTGTCTAGTCCGGTTCACGGTCCGCTACTGATATTGCATATTCAAAAGATAAATTAGAAAGAGGAATTTGTTTGATATTTCAACTTGACAAAGTCGCCACTGCTCCTGTATTGTATTGTGTACTGCAGGTGAGACTGCCAGGGGTGTTCCACTGTACACTTTGGGTACATGTTACCCATTTCCCTGATGGCTATTGTGACAAGTGAAGACATTGATAATAGTTTCCTTTACATGATTAACGACTCTATTCCAGGTTCTTACTCCTATGAGGCTATTTCCTGGTGTATCAAGCAATCGTTCTCCTGGAGCCGAGGTTGCCATCGGCCAAGAAAATAGGACCAAGAATATCTCTGCATCCATTATGCAAAGCGTGAGTGAGAGTGGTACATGCTCATCTTCTGGTGTCAGCTTCAAGGCTAGAGTTCAAAGGATCGTGACACGGAGGCTGCAAGCTGGGGTACCATACCAATCTGCTAGGTGAGTATATTGTAGTCTTCACATTTTCTTCTTTTTTTTCCTCAAGTCATGAAACTTCTGGTTTTAACCCTAATAGGCCCCCCTCCCCCTCCCGAACACATTTTGTGTAATAAATCTGGTAAGATCTGATAAAACCTTACCGCTATTTTTTATGACTGCTTTTTTTCAGTGTTTTTTAACTTTTTATCTCTCATTAGTTTCTTCTGATGGTGTTTCTCAGATTTAGTATTTTACTTTACCAAGATTAATGTTATTTTAGGTTATCAGTTCTGTCACAATGTTGCTTCATTAGTCATTGACCTTTAATTTGTATTTTCTTTATCATTTTTCCTTCTATAGAATATCAGGACGAGGTTCACACCACACTCAATCAAGCCCATCTCTCATCAAATCACTCCTTCTTCAAGACAGAGAGGGTGTGGTCTGTGAAGTCCAGTTGACCAATCAGATAGCGGAAAGCAGTACCTGGCAACAGGTCCTCCAATCAGGAGAGGGCAGATCATACATATTCATGAACCTGAGAGTGGCCCAGAGACTGACCTTATCTAGAGCACCAGGGCTTTCGTCCATGATCCGAATGCTGCAACATCATCCCAATCAAATTGTGAGTAGGATATGTCACACTGCAAGCAAGCAAACTTCAATACTGTACACTTCGTATTGCCGCAATCCCCCGGTCTCTACCTGGCCCTCAGCCCCAAACCATACCAGGCCAGCAGTGCCTCCATTTTGCCTACCCCACTTAGAGAAGTCATGCTAAATGTCACAAAAGCTAATGATTGGAACAAAATAATTATGAAATTATGAGTTATGCTGCTGTAGAGTTAGAATATGAGGAGAAAATACAATTTTGTTGCCTGAAATGTTAATTAAATGCACAAGCTTTGATATTCAGACTGAATTGAGAGGGACCACAAGTACTGTGAGTTTACATTGCTTTCTATAGCCTCTAAGGGGAGATGAGTGGATTGGCTCTGGGTTAGGGATTAGGGGTCAGGAGGCCCTCTATGTTAGCTTTGGGAAAGAAAACTTCCATACACCACCGTCCAATCTGAACTAGGATACTCTTCAGTTGGGGCGTCGAGGTAATAATATGATACCAAGTATCAAGAGCAGTAGAGTATATGCAATTATATTCGCTATACAAATGGAACATATTATTATTACAATAAAATGTAGAACAGATCAACACATCTTCTAATTTATTTATTTTATAGGCCTTCAAACTTTCTAATTTCTGTCAAATACCGAGAAGTGAAAAACTAATAACCGTAAAATAGCCATTATTTTTTCTTAGATGAAAATTATGTGTACATCATACTAGGTGGATCCAGGTTTTGGCAAAAAGTGGGTGAGGCGTACGGGTCTAGTGACACCATATTTCTGCGTATTAGCCACGTCTCCTCAAAACTCGTAAAAAAATGATTTATTACATCGGAAAATCAGAAAAGGGGTACTCTGTAAGCAAAGAGTGCAATACTAAACTCCTCAAATAAAAAACTTTGATCAATAATTCCTCCTTGGTTTTAGTGAATATTAATGGTGTGATTGATACTAATGGATAGATCATTTAATTTTCTTTAAAATTATACCCTACATGATATTATTATGGTTCACATAGACGTGCAGTGCCTTGAAAAGTGAGGCTAGGTCAAAATTAAAAAGTTGCAAAACGACACAATATTGAAAGTCACAGGGGGGGGTTCCGTAGAGATCATTAAAACGTGAGATATGATAACAGTAGAATCGCCAATATTTTTTCTTTGATGAAAATTATGTGTACATCATACTAGGTAGATCCAGGTTTTGGCAAAAAGGGGGTGGGGCGTATGGGTCTAGTGACGCTATATTTCTGCGTATTGACCACGTCTCCTCAAAACTCGTAAAAAAAATAATTCATTACATCGGAAAATCAGAAAAGGGGTACTCTTTAAGCAAAGAGTGCAATACTAAACTCCTCAAATGAAAAAATTTGATCGATTATCCCTCCTCGGTTTTAGTGAATATTAATGGTGTGATTGATACTAATGAATAGATCATTTAATTTTCTTTACAATGATACCCTACATGATATTATGGTTCACATGGACGCGCAGTGCCTTGAAAAGTGAGGCAAGGTCAAATTAAAGTTGCAAAACGACACAATTTTGAAAGTCCGGGGGGGGGGAGTATCTACTTCAGATACGCCATACTTACCTATTCCCTTAAAAGCCATTCGATCGCCACGCTCGAATACACCCGGCAAAAAATTTCTCCTATAAAAGGAGAAAAAGTCTGCAACGCAGACTAGAGCCCCGCACGACAAGGAGGGAAACCCCGCCCTATATACTATAAGTACCTTGCGTGCGTGGCTCACTTCCTCTTTCTTTTGCCGGCGCCCGAACCTAACGGTTGTGTGGCGCTTACGCTCAGTTAGAGTTTCTATACACCCAAACAGTACAAGACTTTTCCCAAAGTAGACAGAGGTCTCAGAACCCACGTCTCAGGGCAAAAAGTAGACAGAGGTCTCAGAACCCACGTCTCATTACAAAAGTAGACAGAGGTCTCAGAACCCACGTCTCATTACAAAAGTAGACAGAGGTCTCAGAACCCACGTCTCATTACAAAAGTAGACAGAGGTCTCAGAACCCACGTCTCATTACAAAAGTAGACAGAGGTCTCAGAACCCACGTCTCATGACAAAAAGTAGACAGAGGTCTCAGAACCCACGTCTCATTACAAAAGTAGACAGAGGTCTCAGAACCCACGTCTCATCACAGAAGTAGGCAGAGGTCTCGGTACCCACGCCTCATCCGATCCCACAGCCATACCAGACGGAGGTACGTTTCAGGCCCCACGTCTATATTATCCACCATAATGAGCCAAACAACTGGATCGAAAGACTCTCCCCGTCAGGGCCCCAATCAAGCCAGTAATAACACTTCCCAGAACAATACGAAAGAGGATGGAGCTATGAAAGATGATGGAGGAAAGAAAACCCCAAATATAGCCAGGTCTAAACGAGGTACAGGGTTCAAAATCCCCCTCAAAGGAAAAGTCAAGACCCCCTCCCAGGCCAAACCCAAGGGGAAGACAGCTAAAACCCCTACTCCGGACGAATTAACCCTCGGGACGTCCGTCACCTTACTGGGAAAGATACCGAAGGGGGCCGAGTTTTCTTTGGACGACTCGGATAAATTCGAGACGATTCCCGTCACCAAGAAAGCGAAGATGGGGGAATCAGGGAAGGACGTAAAAACGGGTTTTCATCCCCCTGACGACACGGACATTGCCTCGGCGGCATGGTTCATGAAGATGTTCCAGGCGGCGCAAAAATGTATGAACTTGTCGAATCAGCCGATTGCAGGCGACACCAGCGCCCCTACCAGATCAGCGGCGCAGACCAAAACTCGGCCCGACAGCCCAGGCGCCCCGACGCCGGACGGGCCGCTGAGGCGTGACGGAGTACCGGCGAAGCGGCCACGGCCAGGACAACGGGACATTGAAAGCCGTACTCGGGGGAGAAGCCCGGGTACCTGTCATGCTCCCTCTATTGATATAAATGAGGATGATTCAGACTCTGAATATGGCTACCATCGGCCCATAGCATCCTGCAAGCGAAAATGGGCAGACTCTTTGCTGTCTCAACTTTCTACTTCAGGATCAGAGAGACAGAGCATTGCTAGCGGTCGTTATGAGAAGGAGGGGGCTTCAGTGATTAGTGAGGGTTTTTCTTCAGCTATTTTTGCTTCCAGCCCCAGCTCTCGCCATGATAGCGTAGAAAGCAAGCCTGTTTCGGCTGCAGATTTGATTACGAAATACTGCCCCCAGCTTAAGGCAGAGACTACCGACTTGGAGGAATCTAAGCCTATTTTCTGTCTCGATTCGGAGCTTGGGAGACAATCTGTCAACTCAGCTGCGGTGAAGCTTGACAAACCCTTCTCATCCTGCCTGAATTACCTTAATGACAGGGGAAGGGACTTACGTCCTACCAACAGAGTGGTTAAGAAGCACTTTCGCTTTGGGGAACGAGACTTTAAGCACGCTTTCAAGACTCCCACAGTCCCAGATGCAGCCTTTTGTGTTGGTGATGCTAAGGCTAAGAGATCGCGCTACTCTAATCAGAATCCACTCGGGTCACGTAGATTTAAGCGTATGGAGAGTCAGTTGACCTCTATTGACCAGGCAGCCAGGGCATCTATGCGCCTAGCAACCTATCACACATATCTTTTGACAGCCTTTCGGGAATCTGAGAGACTATGTATCTCCCCAGAGGATCGCAGAGACATATGGGAGTGTGTTATGAAGATTGCAGAATACCAGTTTGAACAGGCGTCGAGAACGGCCTTACTTTGCACGAGAGCAAGACGTTCACAGGTCATTGACCTACTTCAGATTGAAAAAAATGCTACTCGACTACTCGAAAGACTGCCAGCCTGGGGGGATGACCTTTTCAGTGGTCGTTTTCAGGAAGTTTTAGAATCTTCCATCTCTGCCTCTTCCACGGCTGATAAGACAGTGTACAGGCTGTCTTCACATTCTTATGGCCAACGTTCCTCCTCACGTCAGCAGGCCTCTGGGCCGAGTAACCAGCAACAGCAGGCCCCCCCACAACGCGAGGTCAGGGATAGGAGGCCCCAGACCAATCAAAGGACCCCTAAGCCCTTTCGGGGTCGACGCAGATCGTCCCGCGGTTCTCAGTACCCCCCTAAACACTTGTGACTCCTTGGCCGGACCGTTTTCCCCAGACTTACTAGCCCCCATAGCCCCCGTAGGAGGAAGACTCATTTTCTTTGCAAAAAATTGGAGCCTCATAACAAGAGACAAACTAATTCTCAGGATAGTGCGGGAGGGATACCGGGTCGAGATCGACCCAGATTATCGGGACGCGTTCGCACAACTAAGAACCACCTCTGCCCTCCCCCGCTCTCTCGAAAAGAGAGAGGCTCTCTTAAGGGAAATCAACGAACTGGAGAGAAAGCGTGCAATTTCCAAGGTGCCCTCCAGCCGAAAAATTGTTTTGTCAAATGTCTTCCTAATTCGGAAACGGTCCGGAAAATTCAGGATGATCCTGAATCTAAAGAAACTAAACAGGTTCATCGAAAACAAGCCATTCAAGATGGAATGCCTCTCCAAGATCCTGCCCCTGCTTCGCCCCCACGAGTGGGCGGCATCTATAGACTTATCGGACGCGTATCTTCACGTTCCAATAGCAAAGTCCTCTCAGCATCTCCTAGGTTTCGCAATAGGAGGGGACACTTACCAGTATCAGGCCCTCCTTTCGGCCTTCGCTCTGCTCCTCGCATTTTTACAAGGCTCGTCAGGGTAATTGCTGCAGAGCTAAGAAGAAGAGGGGTAAAAATTTTTTGTTATCTCGACGATTGGTTGATCCTCGCCCCCTCAGAACAATCCCTTCACAGACACTTGAAGGTCACTATCGCGTTAACGACAAATTTAGGCCTTCTCATAAACTGGGAAAAATCAAGATTGACTCCAACTCAGACTCCGGATTTCCTTGGAGCATTTATAGACATCCCGCGTCAGCTGGCAGCCCCCCTTCCCCACCGGGTTCAGAGAACGAGAGCAGTCGCGGAGCAACTCCTGTCCAGTCGTTTCTCGACTGCGAAGACTTGGCAGATTTTTCTGGGACTCTTAGCAAGCTTAGTGGATACAGTCCCCCTTTGCAGACTGAGGATGAGACTACTCCAGCTACATCTCAAGTTTTTTCGCCCACCCATGGACGCCGAGAAAACCTACATCCCTCTATCTCCGGAGTCAATAGGGGCCATTCAGTGGTGGCTTCTTCCCTTGTCTCTGACCTCAGGGAAGCCCTTCAGAGGTCCCCTTCCGTCAGTGGTCATCCTAACCGACGCCTCAAACCAAGGTTGGGGCGCAGTCATGGACTCGAAGAGGGTGTGGGGGGACTGGACTGGTCATCAGCTGAATTTTCACATAAACAGGTTGGAGATGATTGCGGTGCAGTTAGCCCTCCAACACTTTGCATCCGAGATAGTGGAAAAGTGTGTCCTGATAAAGTCAGACAACCAGACGGTGGTAACATATCTCAACAAAGAAGGGGGAACTCGGTCAAGGACCCTTTGCAGACTGACTCTAGAGATTTTGACATGGTGCGACAGTCGCAACATCACGGTGAAGGCATCCCACATTCCAGGAAAGGAGAATCACATAGCAGACTTCTTATCGAGGGGACGCTATCTCCCCTCGGAATGGATGCTCCACGAGGCTGTGGCCAAGGAGATATTCAATCAATTCGGCAACCCACAGTAGATCTATTTGCCTCAACACTAAACAAGCAGATCACTACTTACTGCACCAAGCACAGGGATCCAATAGCAGTGGCGACGGACGCCTTCTCAATTCCATGGGACAATGTTTTCGGTTATGCTTTTCCTCCATTTGCAATCATCCCCAAGGTACTTCAGAAAGTAGAGGAGGAAGGAGCAACCATACTGCTAGTCGCCCCCTGGTGGCCCCGCCGACCATGGTTCTCAACGATAGTCGGCCTTCTGTGGGGGAGCCCAGTGATTCTACCGATGAGGCAGGACATCCTGAGTCAACCAGGGACCCAGCACTACTACCCCGAGCCCAACAAACTGAGGCTCACACTGTGGCCCATTACAGGGCAGCAGCAATCAAGGCTGGACTTTCTGAACGGGCTGCCAATTTCTCGGCCGAATGTTTACGGTCTTCCACACGATCAACCTACGACTCCAGACTCAGTCACTATGTTAGATGGTGTCGGCAGGTTTCTTTTCTAAGACCAGGGATATGGAACAACTGGAGAGGGGAGTCGATAAAGTCTCTTTGAGACATTCGCTGCGCCGCGTCTCTCGGGAGTCCTCAGAGGGATTACTTGTAATCCGCATCGCCGAGCGAGATGGATCGCAAATCTGTCATCAGCTCGTGAACGCGCGCGGCATTGTGGGATGCTAGCATAGCGTGAGCCCGGTAGAACAAATGCATTATGGGAAATTTGCAACGTTTTTACCCTATACCTACTACACGCAATTATTTTCAACTATTTTCGATACATTCTCACCGCTTAATTACCGTGAATCTGACAACAATGGAACTTGAAATCGAAAGCGAATTGACTATAGAACCTGAAAGTTGGGAGGCTGGTATCAGTGACGAAATATGTATTTGTGGTATTCCATCAACTGAAGATATTGTTGAGTGCAGTGGGCCGAGTTGCTCGATAGGATGGTACCATCGCAAGTGTGTGGGTCTCGTAGTCCCACCAGCAGCCGATGATGTTGGTTGCAATACCAGTCGCTCCGCTCCCTCGGCCTCAACTTCGTCTTCAGCGAACGATGAATCCGCTTCGTGGTTTTGCGAGTTTTGCTCAACTGATTTACCTCATTCTACTTTTTCCTCAACTGTGCCAATAAGTGAGTTAAATAAATATTTGACTAGATTAGATTTAGATCTATAGATCTAGATCTAGATGTTTAAGTTCTACTTTTTATTTCTACAATTCTAGAAATATTTTTTTCTCCAAATTCCAGCCAGGCTCTGGCCTCCGCCCAGTCCAGGGTCTAGATTTCTATTATTTTTCTATTAATAATCTGCATCTAGATTTACATCTTGATCTAGGTCTACGTATGTTTTTTGTATTGATTTTGTTAATCTATCAAAACCTGAATAAGAAATTGAACTTGAAAAAAGGGGAAAAATGTCATTTTAGATTCAAACTTTTTTTTTACGTAGCCTTGTAGGCCTAATTCAATCCCTTTTAAACCTGACAGAATTTTTTTAAGTTTCCCCAGTGTAAAAAATAAAAGTGTATTTTGTTATTGTTGTACTTTTTTAAAGGTCAAACAAGCTCCAAAGATGCTTCAGCAAGTGTAGCAAGTGCTCCAACGTCAACCAGTGATATCCCTGCTCCAACCCACAGTGATCATCCCCAAAAGGTGAAACGTACTACAAGAGCAAGTAAGTTGGTTGCAGTATTCAGTGGCCCAGGCCCTTTTCAGAATATTTGTTTATATTTATACTTTTTCTTATTCTCTCTTCCCCCCCCCCTGGGTTTGGGTAGCCAGGAGGCTTCTAATCTAGAGAGTACTAACGTACATCTACATGTAAGGTTACTCTCACACGAAGCCAGGTCTTCTTTTCTATACATGTGTGTGTACCACAAAAAACCCTGAAACTTTCACCCGTGAGATTTCTACTTTCTCTCTAAAAGATCTAGCCCTAAATCATGTACATGGGATACAACTTCATTTCCGACATTTCTACGCTATGGATTTTATTTTTAGAAAAGAATTCATTAAAAAAAATGAGAAAAATATCATGAAAGGAAGGGACTCGCCCGATGTTCTTCACCCACGTTCCGCAACGCAGGCTTCCGTATCGTGGGTGCAGAACAATAGAAAACATGATGGTGGCGTAAACATCGGGCAAGTCTCTTCTTTTCATGATATTTTTTACATTCTTTTTAATGAATTCTTGTCTAAAAATAAAATCCATAGCGTAGAAATGTCGGAAGTGAAATTATAACCCATGTACATGTACATGATTTAGGGCTAGATCTTTTAGAGAGAAAGTAGAAATCTCGGGGCGAGAGTTTCAGGTTTCTTTGTATAGAAGACCTGGCTTCGTATGAGAGTAACCTTACGTTAGTAAATAATTTTTACTCTCTAGAAGCCTCCTGGCTAGGTTTGGGATGTAAAATGCCTCTGAGGTTTAAATTAGTGATGAATTTCGATAATTTTTAAGGCAGTGACTAGGGTTAAAAGTAAAGTCTTTGTATTGCAAAGAAGAACATACATATTCCTACAGGTTGAAATAATTTGTTTGGATATATATTTTTTCTAAACACTGCATGTACAATTTGGGTCTGTAATTTAATAATCATGACTTTTTTTCCTTTCATTTCAGAACTTGGAATGCCTTCCAAATCAAGGGACGCAATTGTGTCTGAAGCCGTCTGTTACGGAAAGGTTGCAATCCAGGCCCTGCTTGAAGACAAGTTCTACATAAATTCAGTGATAGGGTCTAAAGCTATTGAAATTGGGAAGGACGTTGATACGGATTCAAACGTTTTTGAAGAGGTCACCCAGGAAATTGTGAATGACTTTTTCAATATTCTGATGTCTGCGAAAGATAAACATGCTGGTCCAGCAGCCGATGCACATATTATGAAGGCATTCCATGACTACAGGAGCAGAGAGTCTGTCACTATGTTGCTGAGAAGGCTTGTCCAAGTTGACAGTGATGCAACTGCTCAATCATATTTTGAACAACATTTTCTGAACTTCATACTGGAGAAGACTCTGAATGCATGTAAGAAAGAAAGTGAAGGGAATGAAGCTGCCTCACCGTTGTCATCACATGATGAGCAGGTCTTACGATATGTCGCTGGCTATGTGCCCCATGCCCTTTCAAGAAAGTATGCCAGGATAAACTCTGCAAGTGCTAGGAGGATTTGTGCTACTCTCCAAGAATGGAAGAATGAAGACGATGTACACACCGAAGCAGAATCTTTTTTACAATACTCGTCCGTCTGGCTAACAATCCAGAATAGAGGAGGACTCTTCATCGTCACGGATGACATATACATGCTTTTTCGAGCCATGGAGTTTGTCACCAAGAAGTTCCTGAATGTTGGCTACATACAGCGGAAGGATGAAGTCATGAAAGATACAATTGTAAAAAACATTTATGGCAGTGAACATGTACAAAGACAGTGGCTGAAATGCACTATGAATACCAACTTGGAAAGCTATGAAGTAGATGGATTGTTTGGAAGTGTGGTAAATTATTGGGTAAAGATAAGGGTTTCGGCATATGTTCGTTCGTATGTAAGTCTGAGGAAGAGAGAGCAAGGAAAGACAAGAAAGAGTAAGAAGGCATTACGAAAGAGTCTGAAGCAAAAAGAAGGAATGTAATTGATAGGTCTTGATAGGGATTCAGGAACCCCCCTGTTGAATAAAATCTTAGTTTTGTTTTGTCTTGTCAGTTTATAAATACATTGCCCTCTTCAGTCTTCATAACTTCCTGCTCAAAATAGCTTAGAAGTCTGGTTATTATTTATTACGGGAATCCTAACTTCCTGTATTGTATTTTTTGTTTATATTTTCAGAAAACTTGAGAAAAGATTATTCATAAATGAAGAGAGATACTATTTTTTTGTTCATGATTCTTGTGTTCTTTGTTTTCTGAAAGACAATACATTACATAGACATTGCAAGTTTGCAACTTTATTAATTGTTAATCATCAGCATCACCAATTCCACCTTCATCACTATCATCATCATTCATCATCATCCTTTTTTAATTTTGCAACCAAGTTTTTTTTTAATGTGACATTTGAAAAAAAAGAAGAAATTAGAAGTACATACCCATTGGCAATAAATGAAAGGAAAATGTAGAACTAGTTGAAGTTTTTATCATTTTAATGGTTATACAAAATTAAAACCTTAAAAATGAAAGTGAATGTTTAGATTGGGACTCAAACATGTCACCAATATACATTTAATATGAGTATGTTCAGTACATTTGTACAGTCCTGTTTATTGGCAAGGTTCAATATGCTCAAAATTTGGTTCTCGACATTTCCTACATGTAAATTGAATCAAGTTTAGTAACTGGTGACATCGAGCTGTGCAAGTATCTCAGACTCGATAAAGGAGGTTCTAAATAATAAATCTAATAAATTTTCCTTGACACTTTAGTAATTGTCAGGTGTACAGTAAAAGACAACAAAATATTTTGTTGTAGCATTTCATATGCATGTAATATAACAATGTAAATTGAGTGTCCCAAAATTCTGTGTGCATGTACAATTTCCATTCTTTACAATCACTACAAAATGGATGAAGTCTCAAAATAAAATTAATTTGCATTAAGCACATCCATACTGTATTAAATAATATAAGCTAGCATTTAGGATGATCCCTAAATCATAAATTTGCAAAAGAGATCATTTACAGGTACATTTCAATTACATGCATTTTGTTCATGTACATGTAGGTGGTAAGCTTGATACGAGTCATACATGTATAAAATGACAGTATTTTTTTGTGAACTGCTTCCATCATGGGCACTGTTCTTGTATAATAAATACATATAGATATACCAAAATCATTCAAGTTTCTTCTGCTCACTGGTGTCTGTATTTTAATACATATTGAATCTCATAATAATGCATAGTGGATAATTACATGTATGGTGCATGCAAGCAGAGAGAGAGAGAAGGGGGGGAGGAGAATGTTCCATCACCTTGCAATTGTTACTAAATAGAGAGAGGGGGGGGGGGGGTAAGTAGAATGTTCCATCGCCTTGCAATTGTTAATAGAGAGGGGGGGGTGAGTAGAATGTTCCATCACCTTGCAATTGTTACTAAATAGAGAGAGGGGGGGGGGGGGGTAAGTAGAATGTTCCATCGCCTTGCAATTGTTAATAGAGAGGGGGGGGGGTGAGTAGAATGTTCCATCGCCTTGCAATCGTTAATAGAGAGAGGGGGGGGGGGGTGAGTAGAATGTTCCATCGCCTTGCAATTGTTAATAGAGAGGGGGGGGGGGTGAGTAGAATGTTCCATCGCCTTGCAATCGTTAATAGAGAGAGGGGGGGTGAGTAGAATGTTCCATCGCCTTGCAATTGTTAATAGAGAGAGGGGGGGGGGTGAGTAGAATGTTCCATCGCCTTGCAATTGTTAATAGAGAGGGGGGGGGGTGAGTAGAATGTTCCATCGCCTTGCAATTGTTAATAGAGAGAGGGGGGGTGAGTAGAATGTTCCATCGCCTTGCAATTGTTGATAAATACACAGTATATCAATCAGAATCATTTGAAGTGACAACAAATGTACATATCCATGTGGGTTCATACCTTATACGAATTATAAAACAAAGGTTAGATGTCTCCCCTCCTTCCAACACATAAAAAAATCTGAGTGAGTGAATAGCTTGTCCCCCACAACTATTAAGTCAACATTTAAGGACAAGTCTATGTCAACAGAGAGTTGACTTGAATAAAAAAGCGAAAAATCCAACAAATTTAACCCTGAAAATTTCATCAAAATCGGATGGAAAATATAAAAGTTTTGACATTTTAAAGTTTCGCTTATTTATCATATGCACACCCTAGTTGGTATGCGAATGAGTAGACTGATGACATCCACTCACTATTTCTTTTGTATTTTATTATATGAAATATTGTATTTTTCCCTTATCATGTGAAACTAAATTTCTTCCTCCCTCAACATGTGGAGATACCATTGGTCATTTTTTCAAATCTGTAAAAAATGAAAGATTGCATGATTTAAAGAATAAAAACATAAGAAATAGTGAGTGAGGGGCATCATCGACTCTCTCATTTGCATATCACTGAGTTATGCATATAAGTGTTTCGTGAAAAATAAGCATGAATTATTTTATTATTTATTTTACATCCGATTTTGATGAAATTTTCAGTACTGTGCTTGTTTGATTTTTCTCCATTGATTCAAATCAACAATTTTTTGGGGTGGACTTGACCTTTAAGGCATGCTATTTGAATTTATATGATCAATTCGAGATCCAAAATATTAGAAATATGACACAGAATCTCAGATACATGTAGACATAATATGCAAGTAAGACAAAACCGAGAGAACGGATGGTGGTGCACACTAAAAAATAATACAGAAATGCTTGATTTGGAATAATTATGATTTTAAAAAAAAGGAAAGAGGAAAAAATTTGAGTTGAGAGTACATATTTGCTTTTAATTCTTTAAAAAAACAAACATGCCTTTTCATTTATCCAATAATCTGGAATCTCAACTAGAATATAATTGCTATAAAACAATGTCCTTAAAGTTTAACCCCTATTCTATTAACTGGGCTATTTCAAACCAAAGAAGCGTTTCATGAAAGCATTTGTTGGACGTTTTATCTGACAATCAACATAGTAACAGTGCTTCTCAGCCAATCAAAATTGGGGGAAAATGACAGATCTGACAGGTTTTTAGAGGGGAAGAGTGTCAGCTTTACCCCCCCCCCTCCCCTTCAGATTTTTGGTGATGACCACACGATTGTCACAAAAATTTGCAGATGCCTATAGTCGGATGTAGACTACAAGACTGTCATCCCGAATCCCTCCTATTACCAGGGATATGCTATCCCTGATGAAACATTGACTCAAATTAATTCAATATTTCATTTCAAAGAAATCATTTAAATAGTTTTTTTCTTGGGAGTGGTGTGTCATCAATTTGTTGAAATCCTCCTTCATCTGTCTGGACATTGGCTCGTTTGGAGGCTTTAATGCAGGCACCTGCAACTTGTAGTGTCTGCAAGTTGCTCCCGAACTGGCTGACACTCGGATTGTCATGGCTTCCTCCCATCCCACGCTGCTTGGAAAAATGTTCCTCGAGGGGATCCTGTGAAAATTTTTCACTGAGAATGTACTTGACCCCGGGCTCTGTTAGCATCTGCTTCGCCAGTGCTACAAACGACCTCACTGGAAACAAACAAAAGTTATTGAAAAATCATTTAATTCTAACGCAATACAAGAAGCAAAAGTCAACACATGTTAAATGCTTGAATAAACAATAAAAAAAATGTTCTGGAATGATTTCAGAAAAACAAAAACTGAATTGTTACAAATTATCTGTATAGTATTTATGCAATGCATCTGCGTGTTTATTTCTTTAGTATTACTCCATAATCTTGTTCCTGCGTTCTTATTTGGCTTTCACAAAAAACTAAGGCATTCATATGAGAACGATTCATCTTGGTTTCAATGTCTGATCTTATCATTATTTACCTGTCATGATGAGCCCCTCCAATGTCTGCTTGCTCAGACACAGCTTATCCTTTCCGCTTGCAGACAGTGATGTTAGTTTTCCTTCAGAGCTCCACTCATCAAGAAATGACAGAAAGTCTTCTTCGAGCCACTGTTATTGACATTTACAAGAACAAAAAAAATGACATTAAATTCTTGTAATCAACAGGTTGGAGTGATAGGTCCTACTTGCACTATGTTGACCTGTATTAATCTATCTTTGTTGTGTATTTTCTCTTAATAGGACATGACAGAATATCAAATTCAAATAACCATTATACTGGTACATGTACAATAAATTCTAAAAAGAGGGCCGTCAAGTTTAAAGAGTTTAAAGATGAGCATAAGCAGGACCTGTTTTAAACCTGAAATCAACATTACAATATAAAATGCCACGATAACTCATGAAATATACATGAAGCATGGCCTACACTCCTACTTAGTAACAGATATGTTTGTTGAGAATTATCTGACTGTCACTATAAAATTTAAGAAATCACAAGAAATAATAGGAAAATAAATCTCCAATCTTACCGTAAACCTCCAGTCTTCAACATCTCTGTAAGGTTCGAGTGTAGGCTTCCTCTTCTTCTGTCCGATGTACAGGTTGGAGACATTTAGCATATCAAAGAAAGAATCAATGTAGTCAATGAAGAGGATAGTGCTCTTTGTGTTCTCATGTCCCTGGATTCTGAGGGCATTGGCTACAGTTGAGCTTAATACCTAAAAAAATTGTGGCAAAATGGAACTACACTTATTATTTATTTTTACAAAAATATACATTTATGATTTGTGTGAAATGCAAGAAAATATCACTACAAATATTTGCTTCAGCACTGGTCTTATGACAATGAAATATTTGAAATATTTTTTTGCATTGTCCCCTAAAAACTTTCATGACACTATATGGAAGATTCATAATGAGAAAATCTGAATTAAAGAAATCTCTGGCGAAGCCATATCAGGGATATGCAACATCCCTGGCCATATCCTGCATATCGTGCAAACGAACTGAAATACATGTAAAGACTACTAGTATTACCTGTGCTGCCAACTTGACTTTCATACGGTGAGCTGGGGTCAAATGAAGGTGATCGTCTGTGAGTCGATGGAGCATTCGAAGGCCAGTTGATCCCTGCAAGTCCCACTCATAAACATCTAGAATGTGTACCCAGGAGATAGGAAGTCCTCTGAACTGTTAAAATAATATAAAGGGGACATCAAGTGTTAATTCTTCATAATACACATAATTACAAAGACTGATGAAATCTTTAATAGCCATAGAAATTAATAAATGAAGACATTTTCAAATACATATTTTGATAATAATAATACCCATACTTATAAAAATATTAATATTGAGAATGATAATATTATAAAGGATTACAAAGCTATGAAATTAAATACATTAAGATTATGTTGCATACTGAGTCCATTGATAAGGAAATTTTGAAATTGAAAAGATGATTGAAGTACATGTATCATCATTTAATAAATATTGTACCTTAAACAGGATACATGTTCAACTGTTTGTATTTACCATTAAGTTCCTGGTCTTGCTATGGTACCCAGAATTCTCCAAATTATTTCGGCAGGTTTTTAGCAGATGGGGGACATCACTGAATAGGTAGATGACTCTTCTCGTTGTTGGGTGGATGAAGGAGCAGTCATTGCTTTCCTTCTTCAACATGTTGAAGAAGGAGCGGTTTGGCGCAGCTCCATCAGACACCAGTGCCCTTACACGAAAACCCTGCAGCTCTAATAATTCAACCGCTTTCAGGACTATACCATATAGTTGGTCACTAGTGACGCCAAGAGTAGAGAAATAGGCCACAGGAGCTTGGTAAGAAGAGCATATTGCCCTGATCATTAGTGTGAGCACATGGCTTGCGATGGCAGGAGAATCATTCTTACAACTTCGAGTATATGCATCAAGTTCATCGTTCAGACTACCAAGACTTAAAAATCCTATAATGTCCCCTGTTGTGTGGGAGTACACTAACCCTTCGCTAACCTTCATTTCATCAAATGCAATTGTTACATTCTTTTCATGGTCTTCAAGGGATGCCATTTTGATGTCTTCGCACACCCTTCTCATGAGCTCATAGTTGAACCCTGGTTCATTCGATGTAAATCTGGTGTATTGCTTCAAGGTCCTTTTGTGAGGAAGGATGAGTACACCAGATGAACGTAGCACATCATATGCTGAGGAGGACTTGGCCTCCAAGGCAATGCATAACCTAAGAATAGAGGGATGCCATCGCCTGGCTTGGGGATGTGCTTTTGACTGTTTTATCTGCTCATCCCACAAAAGTCGCATTGGAGAATCCTGTTGGAATTGCTGATGAACTGTTGAGGTTTTGGTATCTAGTATGTCTTTGAATGCTTGGTTGTCCTCTGCTGTTATTGCTTGTGCTCTTCTTTCAAATTGTTTGAGCATCCTCTGTTCAAGACGGGAGACTCTTTGCTTTAGGGTTTTTTGAGTGTGTTTGCTCTTTGTAAGCCTCTTTTTAAGTCTATCTTTGCTTAAGTAGCGGATATTAGTTTTGGGAGCAGGCGATGAATCTTGCTGGATCCTATGTTGCAGCTTTGCAAGGTCAGATCTATATACCCGGCAAAGTCGACAGCGCAGTTCGTTGATGACGAGAAAGGGACAGTTGACATGACGGATGGTCGATGATGATGAAGAATGATGGACATAAACTGGACGAGTGAGTAACATGTCAGGAGGAATATTTAAATCTTGATTACCAGGACAAACTTTGTATGCTTTTAGAGTTCTCAGCATGTTAGTAATTTCTTCAAAATTTCCTGACCTCGGTGTAGGAAAGAATGGGTCGGTTTTGACCATTTTCCCATGAACTTTAAGTTGAATCTCTCCACTGGTGTTAACCATCAGACATTTTTCTGAATTGCCATCCTCATCAATTGCAATGACAAACAAGCACTCTGGCTCCCCTCTCTTAACTGCAGTGAGACCCTCAGCCCTTGCTGCTCTCTCGTAAACCTCAAATGGGTTGCTTGCTTTCTTGGATGACCCTTCTCCACATAAAGGGAAATCGTGGAGGGAGATATTAAGATGGCATGGTTTTCGAGCGTTCCTATTTTTCTGCCATCTTGCCAATTTGCGATCGCATGACATGCAGACAGATGTAGGATGGGTGTTGCAGTCATCGAGGAAAACATCCAGGTTGAAGGCCCGCATTATCACATCTCTAAGCTTGGTTTTCAGCACACATTTTGCAGAGAGATCATCACCACAGAGTCTGCATACTTTCTTCTGCTCTTCCATTTCTCTAGAACACCTACATGAAATTGAAAGAAAATAGAGAAATATATGTCCATCACGATGAATTAACACTAGGAATAAATCACTACCATGCAATAATACTGTATAATCATTTCAAATAACCTCTAAATGGGAGTACAGGTAGGACCGTTTCTCCTTTTTTGCTTTTTATTTCAAAATTATTTTCTAATTGACCTTGGACTTGCTTTATAATACTTAATGTAGTTAAATGTAATATTGCTATTCCACAGAGTTGGGAGTAACTCACTGGTTATTCATGTTCCTAATGATAAAACTGCAGGAATATCATGAAAATTACAATAAAATTAAATTCCATACTCCTTTCAAATAACATTTATTTTTAAGAATATAATCAGGGAGTTTGGAGTTAAAAACTTAGAACTCCCAACTACCTGATGCCGTTCAGAGTAATACCAGGTCAACACTGAATTGAAATAAATGTATAATGAATAACATGTTGAATGCTCATGGAATGACATTAAATTGAGTGGCAGAAATGTATCCCTTTTTTGGAAGAAAAAAATAAAAAAATATAATTTTCAGGTAAAATACTTCTTGCTTAACAAGACAAATAGTTGGCAGGTTGTGAAAACTTTGTTTTATCAATATCATTAATCATGGATGAATTGCAGTTCATCTAAGTACATGTATTTTTGTAAATAAAAACAAAATAGTTTAAATAGAAAATACCTTTTTTATTTAGAAAAATACCACTCATCGTTCCTTGGAGCTACACTTGACATTAAAACAAAGGAGCCCTTTTAATAGTAGATCTAGTCAACCAGCACAAGCACATTAATTAATGGTTCATAGATCAAATACAGAATGGGCGATCCAATATTCCTACGGCTACGTGTATACAAGACTTTAACTCCCAACTCCCTGAATTTTGAAATAACCACATGAGATACATGTTCATTCTTCATGTATATGCTAAAAATCATACTAGAGCTAAAGAAAGGGGTTCTTAATAAATTTGAAACATGTTAATTTTCAACTCTGATGGTTTATGCAGGGATATGGAACAATGGTTTATGTCTTAATTAAAAATACATGTAGGCCAACAGGGCCAGGGTCCACAATGTATATATAATCACACACAAAAAAAAACGAGAGAAGTCAAGAAAGGGAAAGAATTCAGTCTTCATGGTCTTTAAGCAGTGAAAAAACCAGAATACATAGAAAAATAATCAATGACAAAATACATGTATGCCAGAGTCCACATGACAATGACAGCAACAGCTCAGCTATAAAAGTTGGCACGGCGATGTTTAAAAAAAGTTTGTGAAATCTGCAACAATTTTTAAAAATTATTCATGCCTTCAAAAAATCAAAGTTCAAGGCTTAAATAGGCAAATTAGAAATAAAGAGAGATGGTAATCAATAGAAAAATCTAATATAATAGTTATTTTCACCAGCATCATTAGATCTAGGTCTACTAAATTATCAATATCTCTCCCTTTTTGTCATTATTTTCACCTTTTTCAGGAGTTGTAGTTGTACTTGTACGCCGGTCGCGAGCGCATAGACAGCTACAGCCAGACCAGTAGGGCCGGGAGCCGAGACACTCGGAACCCGGTGGAAAGGTTGAATTCTGATCAATTTTTGAGAAATTGCTCGCCGTTTCACGCAAATCAAATTTATATCAACTTGCAGCTTAAAAACTCCTCTGTCCAACAATATAAACCATATTTAACGAATATCACCGATAATTTAGGTATAACTGATCAAACGCAACGTGTCATTGTACGAAAAATATATTAGAAAGGGCAGTAACTTACTTATTTCTTGTCCGATTTCGTAATATTTTGCATTGACAGAACGTACATCCTCTCAGCTGTACAGTGAACACAAAGTCACCTTCACAACCATAATATTGCGTCGCGAGAATGAGCCAGAAGTTGTGTATGTCAAAAATCTTTTTTGATAGAAACCCTGATTTCGTACGTCGGAACCTCGAAGGAACATAAAACACGGGGCCACGGAGCGCCTCTCAAAGACCGGCGCAGAGCGGGGAGCTTGACCTTATTACGTAATGGGTCG
Organism: Lytechinus variegatus; assembly: GCF_018143015.1. Classification (NCBI taxonomy): domain Eukaryota; kingdom Metazoa; phylum Echinodermata; class Echinoidea; order Temnopleuroida; family Toxopneustidae; genus Lytechinus; species Lytechinus variegatus. Next base: position 52,519,963 of record NC_054741.1, read on the forward strand.
CTATGTTTTCTCTTAGTGGGCTGCCTCTGTCGGAGAAGTGGGGATTAAGGGTGGATTTTACCCCAGGCCATACTTTTATCGACTCCCCTATCCAGTTGTTCCATATCCCTGCTAAGACTAATCCATGCAAGGCATCTGTAGGTGAGATTGCTGAATTTTTTATATCTTTGTATGACAAGAATTTGGCATGTAATACTATTCGAGGTTACAGGTCTGCCATAGCTGTCCTACATGAAGGCTTTGACAATGGTGAATCTGTTTCCTCCTCTATTTTTCTGTCAAGGTTATTAAAGTCCTTCTTTCTTAACAGACCCATTAGAAGGCTTCTTGCTCCTGCTTGGAGCCTTCCCCAGGTGTTAGTCTCCCTCAGTCAGCCCCCTTTTGAGCCAATGCATAATGCATCTTTGCGGGATTTAACCATAAAAACTGTTTTCCTTCTGGCAGCGGCTTCTGGTCAGAGGCGTAGCTCTATCCATGCTCTTACCACAGCTCCTGGGCATATTCGTTGGGAGAAAAACAAGGTTAGACTTATTCCTCATGGTCGTTTTCTTGCCAAGAATCAACGGGAGTCCTCTCTCCCTCTTGAAATTGTTCTACCATCCATAAGTTCCTTTTCTTCAGTTAGGGAGGATAGGTTTTGGTGCCCGGTAAGAGCATTAAAATGGTATCTTGATAAGACTAAACAATTTCGTGCTTCCGATCAACTTTTTGTTAGTTTTATTCCCCCTCACAGGGCCGTCTCGCCGGATACTATCTCTCGTTGGATTGTGGAGGCAGTGAAATCTGCTGGTGATCCAGTCATCATTCACCAGAAAGTTAGAGCCCATGACACAAGAGGATTGGCTGCTTCCTGGGCTTTATTCAAGGGCGTACCCATGGAGGATATAATGAAAGCGGCATATTGGTCCAACACTAATACATTCACATCCTGCTACCTCTCGGATGTCCTCGGTGATGAATCCAAGTTTGCAAGGGCCACCCTGTCCGGTTCCCATCGCTAATCCAAGGTATGAGTTTAACTTTACAAGCTTGTCTTTAGTATCTTGTATAATAGTTTTGATCTGTAGGGCCTCTTGACTTTGGCCTGACCACCTCCCATAGTTGTTTCCGTGGGAATCTGGCTTTTAAGGGAATAGGTAAGTATGGCGTATCTGAAGTAGATTATGTTGTTCAGTAGTGAACACCATATCTACGAAGTAGCCATACTTACCTATGCTACCCTCCCACCTCCCCTCTTTCTGTTTCTGAGGTTCGTTTGCCTAAGAAAGAGGAAGTGAGCCACGCACGCAAGGTACTTATAGTATATAGGGCGGGGTTTCCCTCCTTGTCGTGCGGGGCTCTAGTCTGCGTTGCAGACTTTTTCTCCTTTTATAGGAGAAATTTTTTGCCGGGTGTATTCGAGCGTGGCGATCGAATGGCTTTTAAGGGAATAGGTAAGTATGGCTACTTCGTAGATATGGTGTTCACTACTGAACAACATATTCTGTGATGATGAGTGAGTTTTTCAGCCTTTTTTTTCATGCACCTTAACATCAACATTTACATGGAATCAAACACACCTCTGCACAAGCAAACACAAAAACAAACAAACATGCATGGGTATTTCAAACCATGTTGTCTCACAGAATCATCACGACATAAACCACATCAAAAATGAAGAAATAAAACATTTTCAGTATTAAAATGTGAGAGCTTAAAATCTCATGTTTTACTTTGCAAATCTATGCTGCTCTCATCTGTAATATCTATGTAATCTCTGTTTGTTATGCTTTATGGCCTAATACACCTCATTTTGTCATCCCAGATTCGCCACTGCTGTTGACATTCCATGAGTCATGGTTGGGAATGAAAGTAGGTGGAGTAACACGTGAGGGGTACCTCCATTCATACGGTTGAACTACTGGCTAAGGGTGGAGTATTGTAATTCTTCTCTGACTGAAGTGGTCGTCTTTTCTTGGAGAAGAGCTATTTTTTATCCATGTACCGCCGCTTAACTTCCAATGTTTCTTTCATAACATTGAGTTTTTCGGTTTCGATACGGATAATTACTTGAAAGTACTCCGATGAAGACATTTGACTTACTTTAAAGGTAGGCCTACTTCTGCGCATGGATGAGCTGACTTGTGTATTGTCTGGGAATTTCCGCTTCCTTTCATCGTTGTGAATTATCCTTGGTGGGTGGCTCCAACTTCCCGGAGTACTCAGTGTGGAATCATCCGCACAATCTTCATCTTCCTCTATTACGATCTTGTCCGTGGCAAACCCGTCCACCACACCTGCGCAAAAGATGGCAATGCCAATATAATATTATCCAGTGAATATAAATAGATACAATTGTTCTTATTTGGCCTATAATGAATTTCCAGTTATGAATAGGAGTCAGAGGGTCCCCAATAGGTCTTCATAATCATGTAATATGAATTAACGCATAACCATTTGACATGTACTTGAAATAGTTGCATTTTTTTGGTCATTTTAATGAATTGCGGTAAGTTTGGGAACGTAGAAAAATTGTGGTTAATTAGTTTATTGAAAAGTAAGCAACAGCGATTTAGTGTAGTATTATCACTTTGATATGCTGGAGCTTAAATGGCATCACATTACGTAACAAAACAAAACTTAAAGAGAAACAAATCTAACACATTTTATATAATGATAAAGAACTTATAAGCCTACAAAAGTCTTACCCATAAATTATTTAACAATTAATATTAAACCCATCTTCGAAAGTTTAAACTAGAGTTATTTTATTTAGGGACTTATGTGGGCTTTGCACTGTTGACAGTATAGGTGGTATTCGGTTGGGGGGGGGCTAGGTGAAGCCCCTTCTTAATTTTTTTAGCCCAACCCCTTGATTGAATTATATTTATACAATGTGATGAAAATAAAATATCAAAAGTTCTTTAAACCTAGAAGTTGAAAGCGCGTCAATCACCATCCGAAATCAACAAGCTATGCGCTGTAACTGGTAATGTATATAATTGTTGATTTTGACACGCTTAGAAGGAATTCGCAGTGCTACGTTACCACACATGGATGCTACATAATATGTATCGCCGCCTCTGATTAACATGACATCATTTGAGAAATCAAGTAAAACTAATACCCCTACCTGTTATTTGTTCGGATGGGATGACTTGAAGAATCTCTTTTTCGTCATCATTTAGACAATCAAACACGTCTGGGTCATCTAGTGTGGGATTTTCCCCTCCTGTCTTTTCACGTTCCTTCCCTTGTAAGCGTGTACCGGCGGCAACTTTCTCTTTTACGTTCTTCTTGAGAGCCTGCCACTTATCCTTGATGCTCTGCAAGCTCCTCTCTGCCACTCCTAAAGCATTTACTTCTAGTCGGATACTGTCGTACATGTTATCTTTGATCCGCTGTGTAGCATCATTGCTGTGTTTGGCTGATAGTGTGGTGCTATGTTTTATGGATCCACTCTTTATTATTTGTATTTCTTCTTCAGAGTAGTCATAAGTGCGAAACCTCTTCTTTACTGACTGAACTAGCGCCATTTTGATCCACGTTTGGCAAGTTGAGATGAAATTTACACTGATGCCTCACCCACTAGTAATTTCTTTGTTATTTGACATGGTAGGTTTGAATAGCCCATTTGTTGCTATGTTAATGAATGATAGGTTGAATATCCTCCATTAACTTACGGTAATTCATTTTGTCAAAACATAAAAAGTGGTATATCTAGACCTCTCTTTTCTTCCAAATTAATCTAATTAGGTCTTACGTTCAAGTAAAAATATCAATAAAAATATGATTTCTTTTTCATTATGTGGTCAAAGTAAATTGTAATGTTCATTGAATTTTTCACCATATTATCCGTCAAATTACCTTTATTTTGACACATACTGCCAAACTTTGTTATTGCATGAATACTTCACTCACGAAGACACCAATGCACTGTGTACAGCAATCTTCACCAATCTACACAATAGATTACTACGTACAAATCCTAAATTCTGCCTAACTATAAATGTCAAATATACTAACAACACACAAACAGCGTGCCCGGCTAACAGCGCTTTCTGTGTGCTCATCCTATCTAAGGTGTTAGTGGCTGAGTTGTTAGGGAAATGTTAGTGCTAACAGAGCTCTCACTAACAGCGCTTCTGTGCGGCCGGTGCTGATTGTTTGTCTCCTTAGTTGTGGTATGTAACTTAGTGTACGTTCATCCATCCATTTTGTCATCTGACAAAAAAGCTCCCCTTGTATGTCAAACTCAAAGAAGAGCTTTTTGTTGTGCTCCCCTTAAAAGTTTTAGGAGGGCTATTTATTGCTCCCCTCAAGATTATAAAACTAAGTCCCTTGATCTTCCATGCTAATGATTATGTTTAAATGGAAATGAAATAAAGAATTTAATTGCATTAGTTTACTTAGACAGCTGATAATGTTACTGGAGCTAATTGTTTTTTGTTTTTTTTATATGAAGTAATAAAATATGGAGATGGAATACGCCTTGCATAATTCTTCTTCATATTTCAGGACTTCTTTTGGCAATCAGTACCCCCAATATTCAGTGCATTGTAGATCTCATGAATCAATCACTGTGTTTGTACTTTGTTATTACAGAATGGTCAGAGTGTATGCTATGTGCTGACAAGTGAGATTGGAATGACAGAAGTGGAGTCATTAGATGATTGTGACTCCATGGATTTACCTCTGTTTAGACCCCCTAATGTTATGGATATCAGTGATGCCATCAAGGTAAGATCACTATTATGGTATACAAACATACCAAGCTTTGAGAAGGTATTGTGTACAAATGTACCAGGCTTTGAGAAGGTATACAGGATTGTTTGTCGAGGTGGGACCTGCAAATTGGTAATTATTATTTTCGCCGATATTGCCAGTACAACCGAGGATGAATAATTAATAATAATTATGTGCAACATTTATATAGCGCTTAATACAAATGTTTCTAAGCGCTGCATACTATTACCCTGGCATTAGCACGGCTATCCTGATCGGACGCTCAAGCATTCAAGGAATTCCTTCCTACTGGGTACCCATCTACTACACCTGGGTAAAGAGTGGCAAATGTAGATAAGCAGCTTGCCAAATGACGCGAGTGCTGCATTGTGAGTTGAACCCCAGACTTAACAGTCCGGAGACTTGCCCACTGAGCCACAACACCTACAATTCTATATGTATAACTCCCTTTATACTTTCAACAGAAATATTTGCGCTCTTTGTTTTAGGAATATGTTGTAAAACCAAAATTTTCCACCTGTAAATGACACATTTTTTTTTCCACAACCATTCCTGAGCTTACTCTAGTGGATGCCTCAGACCTGCCAACCCATTCGTTTTTGGTGTATTTAGTATGTTTTTGCAACCAAAATACGGCAATATGTTTTTTCTTCTTTTTTTTATCGTAATTTATTGAGAAATCTATATGTGTCTGTTTCATAAAACTTACGCAAATATGGTTATTAGATCAGTGTAATTTCAGGTAACTTGTTTTTTTTTTCATTCATTTTGTTAAAACCAAGGTGAGATATACACATGTTTGAATGTTTTTTATTATTATCTGCAAGAACAGTACGCATTTTAGCCTGCATGCAGCTTGAGCGCCCCAATGAGTGAGTGAAATACACTTTTTATGGGGAAACATACACTCTTTTATTCCCAGAGGTTGGTAGGTCTGAAGACTGCTTTGAGAGGATTTGTGGAAGATTTGATTTTGAATGGGAATAGAAACTACAACTTGTAACATGTCTTTGAGGAAAATTCAAAGTATTATCAGTGCATAATTGCATAGCCAAGTGTTTTTGTGCTTAGATTGATGGATATGAAAGTACATTGAGTATGTTATTTTGGGCTACATTGCTTTCTATGTGCTGGGTTGTTTTGGTTATTATTGGTTTGTACAGGATCTGAAAGTCAAGTACCATTACAGGGACCGGGGAAGTGGGGGGGGGGGGGGCTGTGGGGGCTTCAGCCCCCCACTTTTTTCCCAAACTGTGTACAAAAACATAAAAAATGACCAAAGGATTGTGATTTTTTTCATGGTCAGCCCCCCCCCCCACTTTGAAAACCGTTCCGTGTGGCCCTGCATTATAAGGTGGGATACATGTATCTTATATTACATGTGATATTGTAAGTAACACTTTTGTTGTTGCTTGTTTCTTTGCTGTCTGTTTTCAACAGTAATTGCAGAGCTACCAAGTCTCACGCATTATGCGTGAGACTCAAGCATTTTGGACTCTTGTTCATCCCCTCAAATCTCTGTCTCACACAACTATCACAGCCTATCCCCATATACATTGTACACAATGTCTGTGATCTCACTCAGATTCACAGAAAATCTCATGCATAGCTGGTCTTTGAACTTGGCATCTCTGTAATTGTGACTTCATGCATACCTGTACATACATTGTATGTAATAAAATACATAATACATACATGTAGCTACATGCATACACATACCTCTGGAGAAAAAAAACAATGAATTTGTGTTCATGGTGACTACTTTCTTCTGTGTAGTTGTAAATACATTTTGAAAAAACACTGCCCATATAGCCATATTCAGTGTTCTTGTTTTAATTTAACTGACAATCTTGAGCTTCATTTAATAAGGGTTAGTGGCAAAGGCAAATATCCCTTTATCCCCATGTATTCACAATGTATAACTCCTGGTAACTTCACATTTATTGAACCTTGATATCGCTCAATAATCATCATGCCCTCTGTATCACCAATGGTATGTAAATGTTAAATCTACATTATATGCATGTTTTAGTTGAAAATTTGGGTGACCCGACATTTGCTCCTATGGCAATTGCTCCGGGCTTTATTTCTTTTAAGATAAAGGGTTAGGGTTATGGTTGCAATCAAGTTTTTTTTTAAGGTCTGGGGTTAGGTTTTGGATAGGGTATAGTGTTAAATCCAGGGTTGAAGTTGGCGATTCCATTAGTGTGTGGAACTCACAGCAGAGCAAATGTCTTGGAACAAAAAATTGGTAATACTACTTTTAGTGGGTCATGAAAAACATGAAATAATTCGTGGCATAAATATAATTTTCAAATGCTTTTTTTAATAGATTGATGGAACTATGGCTTAGTTGAAGCGACCATTCCACTAGTAAAAAAAATATTTTACAATCAATAGATGAACGTTAAATAGCAAATCAGATTAAACTCCTTGTTTCATGGAGCAGATTAGCAATCAATCACTAATTTACAATTAATTGCAAGACATATGATTGATTTAGGAACCAAAAATAGACTTGCGATTGATCACAAGTTTCTTGCAACACCCATTAAACAGATTAAATTCCCTTTTGGGCAGGACATGCCACAAATTAAGAGGAAATCAACCTTAACAATTGGATATGTTTCCTGTATATCTAAATAAGGTGCACACACTTGAAAATATTTTGTTTTTCCTATCTGCCAGTCAGTCATTGTAAACCTAATTGAGCTAACCACCTTCCACTTGGTTTAGTCTAATCACTGACTTCTCTCTTTTAGAAGCAAGGGGAATCCCCAGGTATGGCATCATGGGGAAAGTTCAAATCTAAGGGGATTCCCCCTTTTTGTTGGCAGGTTGCCAGTAATAATGTGCATTATCACAATGTAACCATGCATGCTCTCCCACAGTCTATGTTCTTGGATGACTTAATTGATGCGCATTCCCCACTTATGACAGACAAAAAGCACAATTTATGAAAAAGCAAACATTAAATATTAAAGAATTACAACTGTGCTATTCTTTGGTTATTTTTTTAATGTTGGTATCAGTTTAAAGAATAGATATACTTTTTAGACTGGGGATTTTTTATTTTCTTAATTTAGATACCGTCTTTCAATTTACTTATTGATATCCTTTCTTCAAATTGTTTTGCTGTCTCTTGCATGAATGAATGATTAATCTTAGTTACATGTATACCGCATGAAAAAGGAGACTGAGCTTTGTAATGCTATACGTAGGTCATATTTGTGATTAAGTTTATATAAATAATTGATGATTTTATGTTGCATTTATTCTGGGATGTATTGTAAATTTTATAATTGTCAAAATTTTTACCTATTTGATGCATGGGAGGTTTACTATTGTTGATTAGATTGCGAGATTCATTGCTTTAAATTGACCAAGGAAATATAACCAAGAATAAGGGCATACCATATCCATATTACACTGCAAAAACTCCGGTGTTGATTTAACACCAGTTTGGAATCAAACCTATGCTGTTTTAATACTTATTGATGTTGTATAAACACTTCTGGTGTTAGACCAAAACCAAACACTTCTGGTGTTAGACCAAAACCAAACTTCTCTGGTGTGAACATATATAGATTCTTGGCTGGTGTTAAATCAACACCGGAGTTTTTGCAGTGTAGGTTTTACACAAAACATGTTTTAGCAAAAAAAATTTGAAAGAATGATCCTGTAAAATAATACTCATTACATTTTTGTATGTTTTCAATGTCACATCATGAAGTAATTTACAGTATAGAATAGCATTTTTTCGTTACTCACTATTAACATGTGCTCAGTCAACCATGAAAGCCCGAATTCACAAAAGTGATTTTTAAAACCATCGGTACTTAAACCCATGGTTTATGGAGATTTCCTGTATAAGTTACCACGTAAATCAAAGATGTCCAATGCTGATGCACGGTTTTGTCAGTGCACCAAATTGACGCCTGTTGCCACGGTTATCCACACAATTTTATTCATGAGGCCACTGTTTGAAGAGTGGACTCATGAATAAAATAGCGTATCTAACCATGGTAACAGGCGTCAATTTTGCACAGTGTGACAAATGCGCGCATCAGTATTGGACATGTTTTATACACACATCCAATACGTGCTAAATTAAAGGGGAATCCAGTCTTGGCCATAAAATGTTGTGTTGGGAAGGAGAAAAATAAATTAAACAGAATGGTGAAAGTTTGAAAGAAATTGAACAAGCAATAAGAAAGTTATAGCTGCTTTAAAATTGAGATCACTAATACTATGTAGATTTCAAATTGGCAACTGGGTAAATAAATTATGACAAGGGGCAAGGACAACTTTCCCATAGGCCATGTACTTTATTATCAGGGATTTGTGGTTTTCTCCTAAGTACCCATTCCCCTGGGGCAGTAATCTAAATATAACCCATGTAGTATATTGTTTTATGTCCTCATGAAAGAAAAATATAATTTGAAATAAAACTTTAGGGAAAAATGACATTTTAGCCATAATATGTATTGGAGTCACTGATCTCTCCCCTAACTGGATATGCGAGGAGGGTCCTTTGTTTGAAGCACGCGAGTTCTATTGTCCGCCATACCAGTTCCCCCAAAAGGAACGCGATCGCTCCATTAGCATGTGCATTGTGAGCGATACGCTAGCTGTCTGCTTCATATATTTAAGGTGCCAGAATTGCGCAATTTTCTTGAAACCATGGTACTTCCCCCCCCCCCCAGTACATTTCGCAAACATAATTTTGAAGGGGTTGGTGTTTTTCTCACCTAAGGAAGAATGGATGAAATCCTTGACTTGTCTAGGGGTATTTTGGAGGTTTGCCAAATAACATCTTAGGATCGATAGGGCGAGGACTTTCTAGGTTATGCAGGCTTATAACACTGGGCTTGAAACCCCCTTTAATTTAAGTCCACCCCACCCCCCCCCAAAAAAAAAAATCAAACAAGTGTAACACCGAAAAATTCATTGCTTAAGTAAAACTTTTTAAATATAACTTTCATATATTACTTCTTAATTTTGAGCATTATTGTGTGGTTTTGCTCTCTATTCAAATAATCGTTTCCGTGAGGTGGACTCGCCCTTTATAGGACAAGTCCACCCCAACAAAAACTTGATTTGAATAAAAAGAGAAAAATTCAACAAGCATAACACTGAAAATTTCATCAAAATCGGATGTAATATGAAAGTTATATGGCATTTTAAGTTTCGCTTCATTTCACAAAACAGTTATATGCACATCTCGGTTGGTATTCCATTATTTTAACATTTTGTGCTTCGGGCAAGGAGGTCCTAATCGTCAAATTCGTAAAAATTGAAATATTGTATAGTTCAAACTATAAAAAAACAAAAGAAATAGTTAGTAACATCATCGATTCTCTCATTTGGATGTATTGGCTCGTTCATATCACAATTTTTTTTTAAATAAGCGAAACTTTGAAATGTCATAACTTTCTTATTTTACATCCGATTTTAATGAAATTTTCAGCATTGTGCTTGTCTGATTTTTCTCTATTGATTCAAATCAATACTTTTCTGAGTTGGACTTGACCTTCTCTCTCTCTCTCCTTCTGTCACATCGATCGACCCTCTTCAATTATCCTCTACCCAGTTTGTTCATATAGGCAGCGGAAGGGGGGGTCCAGTCCCCCCTAAATTTTAGGTGGGGGACCGACCCCCCAAAATTTATGTTGACAACTTTTTGTTGTTCTTTTTGCTTGTCATTTTTTTTTCCTGCATCCCCCCTAAATTCAGGTGGACTCCCTAAAATCGTTGTGGTCCGCCCTAAAATTCTGGTTGATAACCTTTTTTTGATTCTTGTCAGATTATTTCTTTTGTTTTGCATCCCTCCCTAAATTTTGGGTTGATAACCTTTTTTTTTTTTTTTGCTTGTCAGGTAATTTTCCTTGCGTCACCCCCTAAATTTCTGGTTGATCATAAACCCCCCTTTTTTTTCTTGCTCCACCGAGACATTTTTTTCTTTAAAGACATTCGTCATCTCAAAATAAGTTCTGTGAAATTTCTGAAGTCTGTAAATCCGTCTCTGTAGCTTAATGTCTTTTTTTACATACTTTTTTTAAAAATTAGTTCTTGGAAAAAATAATTCGATCTATTGTTGACAGAGAAATATCACAAATTCACATGCCACAAGTAACATAAGCCCAAGTCCTAGTCCTACCGTACATGTACCTCTAGCTTGTAAATTTTATTGTCCTTTCACAAATAAAAGATGAAATAATTTTCAGAATACCTTGTAGATCCAGTCCTTGTCCCCAAAATCAGTCTATTTCGGTCAGGATCTATGCTTCGCAAAAAATCAATTTTTTTTAACTCATCCGAAACGCCAGATTTTCAGTCTTAACTTAAGTCAAGTTTCAGAATACAGGCTACACGGTCAGTATTTTCGTGTCTCGTGATATTCTTCTGTCCAAACATGACTGATAAACTCATAAGACTTGGTGACATTTGTGAATATTAATAAACTGAATATTTATTTGAATCATGGTTTAAATTCATCACGCTTCCAGAGAAATCACAACAATCGATAACTCCCCCCTGGAGTTTTGAAGTTTTTGGAAACTTGCATTGGTAATTTAGAATTACCACACATGTATTTGAGCACATGGGACTACATAAAGTCTACAACTATGCAGTTCACCAGCTTGTCTTATCTGTGAAAAGTAATCCCCTTTTCTCTGTTTCCACGGTCGTCACGATAAGTGCAATTATACGTGCCAAAGAACGACATCTTAACCTTTGTATCAGGTATAAATTCACATTGAAAAGTGCTGTTGTAAGAGTTGATCTGGTAAGTATAATTAAGAATTGACACTATTGCCGTGAACCAGACTCTACTCCGATTTTGGCTTTTTTGGGGGAACTCGGCGTGCGGAGGTACCAACTTCCGGTGCTTCACCACGGAATAGGCCAATCAGCGTTATTGTTCCCATCCAGGTAGGGGTAGGGGAGAGATCAGTGATTGGAGTACATGGAAGAGTAGTCCTTGCCTTACATCACTATGACATCCCATATGCGGCCAATTTGAAATCTCCATGGGTAGAGTGATTACGAATATTTTTCGTAATATTTACAACTTTTAAAAATTCATATCTTTCTTTTTGTTTGTCCAATATTGTTCAAATTTTCACCTATCAACTTGTCTGATTTTTCTTTTCCTTATAAAAACCAAGTTTTTATTTGGGTTGGATTCCCCTTTAAGCATAATTTATACAAGAAATCTGCATAAACCATGGACTCAACCGTGGGTTTTCAAAACCACCTTTGTGAATTCGGGCCACTATGTTTGGACAGAGTAGAATCTGCCATGATTTTGCACAGGGAAGGTACATGTAGACAGTGTGACACTATTTTATTCTTGGCAGAATGAAGCTGCTGAAAACTGCTTATCTAATAAAAGAGAGCCAATGGAGCAAATTAGAGAGTCAAAAGGGGCGTAAGCTTTCAATCCTAGCAGAATCTTCGTCGGAGGCAAAATGACAAACATAAAGTGGAACAAATGTAACATAGACCACATACATGCAACAGCAACACTAGAAACAAGGAGACAAAAAGGGCATTAGAGAGTTGTGATGACCAATCAGGTTTAGAGAAGGGGATGAAAGCAAAGGAGTAGGCAGACACAAAGGGAAGTTAGTGTAAGGCCAGTGAAAGACCTAAAGCTATGAGGGATAAATTTTATTCAATCAGTTTCATATCAATTTGCACTTTACTATGAAATTTCAAGATGAGCATTTATGACAGAAGCTGCTGAGCAATCTAACAATATACATGTATTGTTTCAAAAGAAAAACAATCATTTTTAGCCCAGATGTCATATGTGAAGAAAAAAAATACTGTGAGCCTTATTGTTGGAGCTTCCTAGTTCATGTAACCAAAGCTTGTTTACTAATGATATACAAATAGCGAAGAGGCATGAGTGCGATGGTGCGAGATTTCGCATGAGGTGAAAGATGCTCTATTCAACGAGACGTCAGCCGAGTTGAATAGAGCGTTTCTTTCTTTCACCGAATGCGAAATCTCGCACCATTGCACGAATAAGAATATTCGCTATTTGTGTTGTACAATGCCTCAGAATCTAGCGATAATATGGAAAAAACAAAGAGTTTTTTTCCCTCCAGTAATCTACGAAAAGGGAGCAAAAATATTGAAAGCGAAAAGCAAAATCCCACAAGCCGAGCCCACAAGCGCACATGATCTTGGACAGCCGCATTTAGCCAGCAGGCTGTACGCGCATTGTCACCTTATTCAATGAAATCACATTGTGACGTCACCTCCTAAAGCCATGCAATGGTACATTTTGGATGGTACGTCTTGTGTGCAACGGTATGAATGTGTGACATTCAGCCTCCCATTTGATCGCGTACAACAAGCTAAGTAGGCGTTGTACAATATTCAACACTGTTCCTGAAAAGTTCAACAATGAACAACACACATTGTTGTGTTTTTGTGTTTGACTTTCACTTTTCTATGAAAATTGTATGCATTATCTCCAAATAGGACCTTTTGAAGTTAAATTAATGTATGATGATGGGAGCGGGAGTGACGTTGGATGGACTGTTTGACGGTTCATGAAATGAATCAATCTTAACCAAGCTAGCATATGATGGATTGCAAACTAGTCGTATGCTACCCACTGCCTAGTATTTAGTATCCTCTAGCACAATTTGAATAAACATTGACAAGTTGGTGTAAATGGGCGTTTTTTTTTTTTCATTTTTTGTCTTCCTTTGATGTAAAACATGATTGGACCACAAATTTACCATGTATTTTTATGATTCAATATCTCCATGATTCAATCAAGAAGTTCTTGATAATCAAATCTACAAAATGATACAAACAAAAAGTTAGTGTGTGCTACATGTATCATCAATTCTTTCATTTGCATATTCCTGTGTTGTGCATATAAAACTTTGAAAAAGTTATTTCCAATGTCTCTGTTTTAATTATTTGTTTATTCTTTTTTTAATTCTTTTGTGTTAAAATGGACTTGTTTGTGTACACTTTTCCCTTTTAATTTAAACATGAAATTGAAAATTTTGTTGAAATAATCTTGTCAGTATCAGTTTACAATAGATATTTCAATGTGGCTGACTATGGCGATTCGAGTCGAGCTTTTAAGATCTTTTATCAACCTTTCTCTCTTGTTAATCTCATCATTATAGTTTACCCCCCCTCCTCCGTTTCCTATTTTTAAAAATTAATTTCCTCCCATTTTCCCCAACTTATCTTTTGTCTTCCTATGAAACCTAGATCTCATTCTCTCATGTATCTTTGTTCATACTGTCATGTTTCTGTCAATTGTTTTGTCATTGTCGGGAAAGGGTTTCCTGTTGTTATGACAGGATAAGCGTTATAATCATCACCAGGAACCTCAATTTGAGTTCCATTTTTTCCTTCAAATCACACCTCCCACTTTCCTGAATTTGTTTCTGCTCCCAAAACAGAACAAACTTAAAAACAAACTAAACACAGTAACCCACGTTCATACACATGTGTTACATGTATGCAATGCATCACTTGTTTTTTAGTGTTACTTGCAATGATATCATCATTATCAATGAGAGTGCTGTTACTAGAACTATTATCAATGATGTTGTTATTGCTATCAATAAACAGGATTCGGTGGCAAAATATTTCTATTTCTGATGTTACCTCTTTGGCAGCCCTGTTTAGTGAGCTCCATACAATCTATTTTCTGGAAGCTTGCTGCAGTGGGGCACTGTGTCGTGAATGCAATTGAGATATTTTTACATTCACGCTGTTACAATGGTGATTCTGGTCAAAATCAGATTTTTTTTCTCCATTTTAGATTGATTTTCTTTAAAGGAAAAATTACTCTGGTGTTTTTATTTTGTTCTCTTTTTTTTTGGGGGGGGGGTGTTTTTTTAATTATATACAAGAGTTTCTAATGGTTTCATGGTACCATGAAACTTCACAAGTTGAATAATTATATACAAATTATATTTATAGGTGGAAAGTTATCAAACAAATTTTTCTTTACATTCAAGCTATTTTGTAATGGTGAATCTGGTCAAAATTAGCTTTTTTCTCCATTTTTTATTATATACAAGAGTGTCTAATGGTTTCATGGTACACCATGTAATAATACGTGGTGTACCGTGAAACCACTACACTCCTCTTCTTCGCTGTGCAGACTTCACAAGTTGCATAATTCTATACAAATTATAATTATGGGTGGAAAATTAGCAAACAAATTCTTTATAGTGAGAATAGGGCCTAAGAGGATGTCATGTATTTGAACTTTCCAGAGTGGCCTTATTTACCAGGGTCCACCGCTAGTCCTAGACAATGAGTTCCAAATGTAACATGGGAGCTTAATTTTTTATCCGGATTGTTGTGGTAATTTGCCCTTACTCATGAGGTCGTGCCGGAAAGTTAGTGAACGTGAGTTTGGTGAGCTGCCCATGTTAGGTATTGTTTATAAATGTTATGTCTTTGTCCTTGTTTTTAAAGTAGGTGTTTAGGCCAGCTAGCACTTTCCCAGCTTCATGTACTTATGAGTGATATTTCCTTATCTCTACTGATTATTTTATGAAGTGTATGTTCTGTGGACTCGGTTTGTTATTCAAACCAGGGAAGTGGGAGGTTAGAATGAGCCTTATCATTTGTCTCGATCTAAATGAAGATGCAATTATTTCAGCCCTATTGTCAAAACCCATTCCAATCCTTATCTGCATAAGAATATACTCAACATACTCTAATGAAATCATGTCTAAAGCTAGGCAATTTTTTTTTTGGGGGGAGGGAGGGGCAGCTTTTCACAAATTGTTTCCTAAATCTGAACATTGGATAAGCTTTAATATTACCATGAATAGGGATTACCAGAGCTCTTTTTTTTTAGTTTCAGGACTTTAAAAAAAATCCTTTCCATCTCCAAGCTTACTTTCAAGATTACTAAATGCTACAAATGATTTTGTACAAGAAATGGTGAGATCTATTGGAAGTGTTACCTTCTGATTTCTGAGTTATTTCCTGGGGGATGTAACATAAAAGTAAGCCAAAATTTGTACATAACTGAAAGTCAATGGCAAACCATATTTAAAAAATTACCATTAATTACATATATAAAGCTTATACTAACCTCGACTTGCCTCAGAGGCCAAGGGCATTAAGAATTGCTATTTGCTAGAATATCATAATTATGATAATAATAGGCATTTGTACATAATACCACAGGGAATGATTTTGCTTTGCAAATTTAAATAGCATTTTTGGTCACAAGAGAAAAGCTCTCAACTATGTAATGTACAGTCCTATGTAAAAATATGCTATACAAAAGTCTTTATGCATAGCAGTATTTCAAAAATGTGGAGCAAATCGCAATGCAATACCAGGAAAATTATTCCCTGTACCATCTGTGTGGGTTCTTATGTTCTAGCCGAGGTATGGGGTGTTCTATAATGTAACATATATCCTGCATATATGAAATAGAAAGGGCATGTTAGCACACAACACAGGCTCCATCCATTCCAAACCATCAAGAAATGATAAGTCATCAGAGTTAATGAGTTATGTAAACACAGAAGAGCAAATAAAAACAGAAAAAAAATTGTATTTGTCATGATATGCTTTAATATAGAAATTGTAGGATTATAATACCTTATATGTTCTTGTAGGTTTCAGCTGAAAGTAAATTTGATTTTTCAAGAGTTTTCAAAAGAAAACAACAAACATTAGACAGAAAACTTTTAAAGCAGTGGATAATAAAATGGAAATGGTTTACAACTTACCACAGTTGGTATTAGTTTGGGCTGTTGTGGTTTTATTGTGGCTAGGTGTTTTGTGAACTAGTCTTCCTTTTCATTTACAAGTTCTGTATGCTTGATGGGTGCTGCCATTCAATAACAAAAGGATTCAACTCTGTGGAATGAGTTTTCTAGTAATTGAGGAAAATGTGTGATTGTTTTAAGTGGAAATATATGGAGTCACTTCCTGTGGAAATGCTTATATTTCCATGAATTTAGGGCTATTCCAACTACGATTCCTATGCTGTACAGAAAATACCCCCCTCCCTAAAAAAAAAAGTTAATTTTGATAAAAATTGGAGTTGCTTCCTTTTGTCATGGGATGGCAGAGTGGGTGTGCATGTTATTTTGTGGTGATGTATATTTGTGACATTTGCCACATACAGGTGCATTAAACAAAGAGTGATGTAGCATTGACAGTACCGGTATTGGGTTTACCAATATTGTTTAAATTATTTATAATTTTCAGCGTTGAGTGTAATAATTGTCACACAATAGTTCCAGATCCTGAAATATATGTAGTAAAAGTATACTGTCTGTGACGTTTAATGCAGTATTCTTTTGTTTCCATGTAATTTTATGAAAGAAATATGCAGCTTCAAGCTCCCTGCATTTGAAAAGATTTTGACCCCCCCCCCCCTTTCTCTACCCTCTTATAAAAAATGAGGATCTTCCAAAATATGAAAATCAGTCATCTTGCCCGGTTGCCCCTCCCCCTTTTTTTAACACAGACATGTATATTTAACAAAATCTCTGAAAAATTGTCATGGCTAGACCTATTAAAGTGAATGACGTTAGTGAACCCCTCAATCCAATAGAGACTATATGTTTATTTTACTCTTTCAGAATGCCAAGTGTCCATGGAAACGGACAAGCTTTCTTACCACACCCCTCCTCCTCACCTCGACAAACTCGCCATCCTTGCATCCTAAAGATAGCTCCAACAAATCCTCTGGGAGCTGGTTCCTGTTCCTTTCTACATACACCGGTCAACATCAACAGCATTCATCCATTCAGGGAGAAGAGATCAGCAACGGTCATAACAGATCAGACCAGGATCAGTATGTGTGTTTACATGTGCATCAATCTCACGTTTTAAACCAAGAAGTCCAGGCGAGGTGTGCGAGTAGTGGAAACAGGAAATTACTGTGCAGAGATGTTCACATTGCATCTACGGAACAAGGTCAGTCAATGTATATATATTTTTTCTTTCATTTATGTCCTTAGCTGGCTAAGAAAAGTCATTGAAAATCACTGCAATTTAATTTGAGATCATCAAAAATTGTGGTGATTTGTCATTGAGTGATTAAAGAAAATTATATATTTTGTTTCTAAACTTCTATCCTAATCTGTGTTCCATGACAATGCTCTTTACAAGAAATAATTTGATAATTAAAATCATGAAATGGTTAGAGTATATGGCCCGTATTCTGAAGTCAGGTTTAATAAACCATGGTCCAAGTCTGTTTTAAATTATGGGGAGCCAAAAACTCGAAAATTCTGCTTATATTGTAGGCCTATATTTTTTATGTTTACTATTCTGTTTTTCTTTGCTTTTATAATGAAGGAAATATTTCAGTTATCATTCTGAGACAATTATAAATGATTGGAGTGCGATTGGAGTTGATAAATTGAACATGTACGAATAGAGACTTGTGCCCCAAATGGCTCTTCATAGTTAACCTACAACTTTAAACCAGGATTTAATTTGTCTAATTCCGAGTTCAGAATACGGGCCTATGTGTTTTCCAGCATTAGGAACTAACACACACAAAAAATTTGATAACAGTTATCAGAAAGTAATCTGGATAAACATATATATTTTTTTTAATTATTCATATAGGAGTGCAGTTGAACGCTGATGGTTTCAGTCAGATTAGTGTTGTTGATGAGTCAGACAATGAGAGTGTATCGAGCCTTTCACTTTCATCTCTGAAAGTCGATACAAGGTTACATTCATTGGTTAGTGTAACAGGTAAGATGTTCATCCAATTTGCCATTTCCTTCTTTTCTGTATTTTTGGTCAGGTGTTCTATTTTTAATCTAAAAAGAAATTAATGGTGGCAATGGTAACTCAGATACTTGTCCTATTCAAATGTTATAAGATTTTTTTTTGTTCAAGTTGCAGAAAAGAAAGTTTGATCCTGTGATATTTTTCTTTATGGGTTTACTGTAGGTGTTATGGCAAAATTTGATAAGTTTTCAAAGATTTAGATAATCAACTAAGTGCTATTGTCATTTATTTATTTCTAATCTGTGCCCATATGCAAGGCTCCACACTAACATTTTTTCTTGGTGGCCAGATCGGTCCACCCTAATCATCAATTTCACAATTTTGGTGGATCACGAATCAAATTTAGTAGCCTGAAACATTATAAAACATTACTATTTATCAAAATTTTAGTAGCCCAACTGGGCCACCAAGTGTTGGCTTTTAAAGAATTTGAGTGGCCCAATGCTCATTTTTGGTAGTCCCGGGCCACCGCTAATGTCGAGCCTTGCCATATGGATATTGATTTCTTTCAAATGATTGTGTTAATACTCAAATAATTCTTAGTGCCCTTGCCTTTTATGCACCACTAGGTAATATTTGTGGAGTTGAAGAAGAGTCTGCTTGTAGCTGGCCATCTTGCCCTCTTTGTGGAAACAACCATTTAGATGGAGGGGAAGGCAGGTATGGATCTCACATTGTCATATATTAATGATGGTAAAGGTGATGATGATGATGATGATGGTGGTGGTGGTGGTTGAGGGTGATGGTTAAGGATGATGGTGGAGAATGAAGATCTGCAGATGATGACGATGATGATGATGATGATGATGATGATGATGATGTTTATGTTGATGATAATGTTGATGATGATGTTGATGATGATGATGATGATGATGATGATGATGATGATGATGATGATGATGATGATGATGATGATGATGATGATGATGATGATGATGATGACGATGATGTTGATAATGGTGACTATGAGGATGAAGAGGAGAAAGACAATGATAATGGTGATGACTGTGATGCAGATGATGATGATGATGCAGGTGATGATGTTGGTTCTGGCTTTAACTGTGGTAGTGGTGGTGTTGATCAGGAATCGTGATGATGATGAATGTGATGGCGATTGTGGTGCTGTCATCCAAGACTTATTGTAGAGACATCAAATGATGTCACTTATATAACTGCAACTGTATATATGTATGTATCTAAATAAGGAGGGGAAAATTACAAAACATATGAATACAGCCATAATAATTACTTTTAAAAAGATAGAAAATTGGAAGAACATAAAACTATTTCTTTTATACTGTATGGAATGTAGAGCTATATAATTGTGTAATTGTTTTATTTCTAAATGGACTTTGTTGAGCAATCATCTTGTACATTATTCTATCATTTCCTTCCTCAATTTCCTCCCTAGTGGCTTTATGCTTCATTGCCTTGAATGTAACAAGGATGTCAGCTCACCGGTTATTAGAATGCATCTTGTTGTCTTACTCACCTGCCCCAACCTGCCTACAACTCATGCAATAAAAGTAAAGGTAAATCATTTCTCTTTTTACTTTATTTTTTATAATAAAAAAACTAAGGATGAAAATGAGGATGTACAAGTTCCCCAATAAAAGTTTCAAAACTGTAAGTTGTTGCTTTATGTTTTATTTGTTCAAGTATAGAGGTTTTATTTTAACCATACACTCAGCATAAATGCTGAATGCTTTTGGTATAACATGATCTATTTATATAGTTTTCTAATTGAAGTGTTTTATACTTTCACCCACCATATGTGATTGCTAGGGGAATTATGATTGACAGATCAACACCAATCTTCTTTCAAGTATACATTTAGGAGAAGCATTAATCTGGAAATTCTTTAGAGATCATTACATGCATTTGAATAATTTGTTTTGATGATAACGGAAGAACTGTTTGAGAGATCAAGTTCAAACTTTGCTCACATGTGCAAAGTGGATGGACGGTGATCTGATTGTCTTGTAGGGTCATGAAGTCAAGGGTCACAATAGTTATTATAAACCTGAAAATATCCCCTTTCTTGCAATAACTGAAAAGCAGACTATTGGTTCAACTTCAGACTTGGCTCATGTATGGATATGTGAGTGAGGATGATTTGATTAGATTGTTGGTTGTGTAAAGATGGTTGTGTAAAATATAGCCTTGATCTGGCAGAGGCGGAGATATAAATTCCAGCAGCCGAGAGTGTATTCTATCTAGGTATATCTACCTTCATCAGATTCTTCAATTTGTTCTGTAAAAATGACCAAATGCTCATCTAATCAGCTCCGTCACCTAAATTTTTTTTTAACATTTTTCAAATTACTGCTCTAAGAAAAAGTTCCTTCCTACAGCTCAAATTAAATTCACACTTCCCTCATATCATATTTTCAAATCTTCTCTTTTTGAATGTAGTTTATATTTTTTATTAAAGGTAAAAGACAGTTGCAGCGAACAATTATTTCATGAAAAAGTCTTTTAAATCAAGGGTACTTGTCAAAATATTATCATACATCTAGATCTGGTACATTAATGTAAACTTATCTTTGTAAAATCGTGAAATCTTAGCTAAAAATAGATAACTCTGATGATCACTAACAAAGAAAAGCATATGTGGACAGTGTATTACTATTGCTTCGAAAATACCTGACATTTGATGGAATTCCTTGCTTATTTTGCTAATTTCTCAGCTATTACACATTTTCTTCCTGAGCTATTTGGTACTTATTTTTATTTATACATACAAACACTTTGGTGGTAATTTTATTGGATTCTGTTCAAACCTATTTTGAGATCGTTACCACAACTGGTATTTATCTTTAATAGTTGCTCCAACCAACTATCGAGTCCGTCTTGCCTTCTTCATCTCAAACCAGCGGAGGTCATGATTTGCAAAGCATTCTGGGAGTACTCGTTGGACCAATCAACTGCCTTGTTAACTCAGTCAATGAATTACCACAAAGAAAAGAATATCGTTTGGAAGAAGTTTTACTATGCAACTGAGGACCTCTATGCAAAAAATGAATTTGATGTTAGAAATAGGGAAGTCAGCATTCAAAAGGAAGTTTACCCTAGATTGTTACTGAAGTTGTAACACATTTGGATTTCAATTAACATGTTATGAATTCACTGTGACATAACTTCCTAAAAACTTGTGATTTTATATGAATTGCATAATAATAGTAGTCAACTTTGATCAACCTTTTACTACGTTGTTCCTCATTTATGAATCTTAGTTTTCAGATTTGACTTCCCCAAAATGTGATCTGCCTTTGATAATGTCTTTCCTTTACTCTATAGTACTATGATGCTAAGTAATGATGCCAAAGTTTTCATATTGTGTATATTATTTCTATGTTTGGTTAGTATGTAATGGTGCACATGAATAAATATAAAGAGAGAAGGGTGAACCTTCATTCTATTCAAATTGTATTGTACATGTAGTTCAAATATAATTACAAAGCTTTATGAATATTGATTCTTCAGAAAGACAGAAAGTGATACTGCCCATACACTGAGTAAGGTGTTCTGAAAATAATCTGTGCAATAAATCTAAACACAAAAAATGACCACCCCCCCTTCAAAAGGTAAGGTTGTACAATAAGAAAAAAAAGAAAACATGGACACAAATTATAATGGAGGAGGCAGGAATGATAACTGTTTCATGAAACAAGGCCCAGTGGATTAGTCTTCGGACTTTGAAACAGAGGGTCGTGGGTTCGAATCCCAGCCATGGCGTAATTTCCTTCGGCTAGAAATTAATCCACATTGTGCCGCACTCGACCCAGGTGAGGTGAATGGGTACCCGGTAGGATTTATTCCTTGAACGCTTAGCGCCTAATAATATGGCAGCTCAGCTACAGCCGGGGTAATAATATGATACCAAGTATCAAAGCGCAGTTGAGTATATGCATATAAAAACTGCACTATATAAATGGACATATTAATATTATTATTATTATAGTAGTGCTCAAAAGTTAATGAACACTACCAGAAAATGAACATTTTCAAAGTGTTCCAAGTTCTGCCATGTTTTAGTTATTTAATTGCAAAGTTTGGTGATGAAATATTACTTCCAATAAAGTTTGTTTCTCTGGGCTCGCCGAGCATTGTAGTGTTGTGTACATTAAACACGAAGCATAAATGAGTGCATTTTGTGGTGTGGTGTGGTTCACTAACTGTTGAGCACAAAAAGATAGAAATAGCCAAGATTTAAGAGTAAGAAGGACGGAGAGTGCAATTAAGATTTAATTACAACTTAGTTTACTAGCTCAATACCAGGGATATTCCTATGAAGGTTTCCCCACCCACCCTTTTCAAGTAAGGTGTAGGAGGCTTTTAGTTTTGATTCACAGATGGTTTCATATCAAGTGTATCTACATGTATGTAAAGGAGTATTGTATAGTTAGCATGTCCATGCACATGCATGTATCCCGCACGAGAGTCGTACTCAAAGTTATTGAACGAAATGGAAAATGTGAATGCAGTCAGGCAAACTGTGAAAATATTGTTATGCAATTGTTATTCTTAATAATTAGACATTCAAATTACCATTGTTCAGTGGTGTACCACAATGCGTGAGCTTGTGTCCAAAAGAAAATAACTACATGATTTATGTTATGTAACTTTTTTTAATGTCACAATTAGCCAAAATGTTCCAAAGGTGATTTTTAACTTCATTTAGGATTAAATATAGGCCAAAACAGAACAAGATGTCTTGAATCCAATCTCTAATATATTCAATTTCATATGCTCTTGTTATCTCTTCTCTGCTACTTGTGTAACAGAAGCACACAAAAAAATCAGCAAAATAATGAATTACTAACCCCCCCCCCCTCCACTTTTCAAAATTATAATATTCATAACATTTATTATGATAATGTCATAAAGATTTCTCTTTGAATACGATAAAGATGTTTAAGTTGGCTTGACTTCATATTTTAAAAAGGCAAATGCTCTCACTCCTTTCTTTCTCTTCTACCTACCCCAAGAACTTGGCTGTATCTTTAACCTGTCCAATTCCTACTCATGAGCTTTATATAATCTACTCCTGCATGAGAGTATAGTTAGTTTAGGTTTATATAATTGTTTTAAATTGTGTAACTACAGTAAGTTTTACTGTTACTTGAAACTTTAATTACCACAATCAAAACATGCTTCAAGTACATGGGCATAAATGGGAGGGGGTATATGTCCTATTCTGCCACCTTCAGCATGTTAGATAGAAAATATAATGAGTTGTTGATGACATTTATCAAATCAACCTGATTAAAACAATAAGGACAGTTATCTTCCATGATCTGATTATCTGGAGACCTGTAGTTCCCAGTAATTTATTTAGTAAAGGCATTTTTATTATTGATGTTAACTTTCCCCCGTCTACATGTATTTCAAAGCAATGAAACTTTCATTATCATTTTGCCTCTGATTACTTTTCATTCCATCATTTGCTCATTTCAATTTAACATGTTTTCACTCCTTTTCTATTTTGAAGTGTTATTTATGTTCTTTGTAAGTTCTCCTTCCCTTCTTTAACTCTATACCCCTAGATTTAAAGGACTGAAGGAAATAAAAAGGCCTACTCTCTTCACTTGCTCTGCAATAATTTTTAATAGATGAAGTATCCTCCTATCTCACATTTACCTTGTGTAAAACACATTATTAGACTTCATGCCGACTCCATGTAATATCCAAATCTACTGAAAATCTGCTTGCTCACTTTGCTGTCTTTCATCTTTGATTCATTATTTGTACTTTATGCCCCAGCAAAGGATCAAGCAATGATAACACACAGGCTTATATTTTTTTTTTAGTACAGTACCTCTTCTTTTTGAGAAATAGCGCTTGATTTGCTTGGGGCCCTCTGTTTTTACATTTCAACTCCAAATATTGCTATCACCCCCCCCCCCTCCCCACAGTGATTAGACCAGATTTACACTGATGGTTGTTGTTTTCTATCCCTTGTATAAGCTTTGTTTTTCAATCATGGTGTAATGTTTTAAGAATTCATTATAATCTGACGGCCCTTTTTTTTAAGTTATTTTTTGTTCAAATGGCAGCCAATATTTTGTCTGGGAATAGTGTTGATGTCACGCGACTGTCTGTCTGTAGTTGCATGTATAGATATATAAAGATGGGCATGTGACTGAATGGAAACCTTTAAAGACGTTATGTCATTGATATCAAAGTGGATATGACGTCCTCATTCACTCAAGAGTAGGCGATTCCAGTCCTACAGCTCTTTGAATAACACATTTTTCCTTTTTTTTTAAGAAAGAAAACACTTACAAATCATCACCTAACGTTTATTAATGATAATACAGTTATGGTACAAATGAGCCATTAACAGTCAGTGTAGCCTCACCATATCGTACCAACTGTTAGAAGGCACAAACAAATACTTGAGATAATGTGGATTTAGTTTTGATTGTAGTTTTGGTTCTTGTATGTTAGTGCCTCAAAAGCTCGTGATCTTTTTTCAGGTTCAATTTATGGGTTATTCACATGATGCTATGCTGAAAAAATAAATGAGTGTCGTTGTTATACGTGTACATTACATGAGACTTTGTATGTATTTCCTGTGTGATGTCATGCAAGCACGCTTGTAGTAAGGGATAATGTATTCATTTCAGTTAATGATGTAATTTTCAAATTCCATTATCACGTCAACTTTCATATTGTGGTGAGGACTATTACTTTTAATAGTTGTATATTGTTGTCTAGAAAGAAACGTAATAAAACTGATACTTTGAAAGTATACTAACTATGATGTCATGTGCATATGTTATTCTGTTTCCTAGTAAAAGTGAGTGGGAGAAATATACAGATATACTATTTATACAGATCGATTCATTCTTGGTCTAGAAGCGATGTGTTTTTCTAATTAAACATAATGGCCCAAATTCACAAAGGTGGTTTTGAAAACCAGTGGGTTAACCCACAGTTTATGCAGACTTCCTTTATAAATTATGCTTGTTAATTGTGTACCAAATTGATGCCTGTTGCCATGGTTATCCATGCTATTTTATTCATGATTCCACTGTTCTGAATTAGTCCACTCTTCAAACAGTGGATTCGTGAATAAAATAGTGTTCTTAAAGGGGAATCCAGCCTTGGCCATAAAAAGTTGTGTTGGGAAGGAGAAAAATAAATTAAACAGAATGGTGAAAGTTTGAAAGAAATTGGACAAGCAATAAGAAAGTTATAGCTGCTTTAAAATTGAGATCAGTAATACTATGTAGATTTCAAATTGGCAACTGGGTAAGTAAATTATGACAAGAGGCAAGGACAACTTTCCCATAGGCCATGTACTTTATTATCAGGGATTTGTGGTTTTCTCCTAAGTACCCATTCCCCTGGGGCAGTAATCTGAATATAACCCATGTAGTATATTGTTTTATGTCCTCATGAAAGAAAAATATAATTTGAAATAAAACTTTTGGGAAAAATGACATTTTAGCCATAATATGTATTGGAGTACATGGAAGAGTAGTCCTTGCCTTACATCACTATGACATCCCATATGCGGCCAATTTGAAATATCCGTGGGTATAGTGATTACCAGTATTTACAACTTTAAAAAATTCATATCTTTCTTTTCGTTTGTCCAATATTGTTCAAACTTTCACAGATCAACTTGTCTGATTTTTCTTTTCCTTATAAAAACAAGTTTTTATTTGGGTTGGATTCCCCTTTAAGGCAACAGTTGTCAGTTTGACGCACTGTGACAAAAGCGTGCATTAGCATTGGACACTTTTCTTAAATATACGTGGTAAATAAGCATAATTTATACAGGAAATCTAATCTGCATAAACCATGGGTACCGATGGTTTTAAAAACCACCTTTGTAAATTCGAACCAATGGCTTGAATTCACAAAGGTTGTTTAAATTGTTCCATGCATGGCACAAATTTCAAAACCACGGATGTTGCAGATTTCTTGTATGATTGGTATCATGCTTCATTCAAGTGAAGTGATATTTTATATCATGTCATGTGTATATTTCTGTTTTCCAAATTTAAGGTGTGCAGGGAAGTTTAAAAGATGAAAATATATAAATTATTGATGTATTCCTTGTCAAGAAGAGATATTCTGTCCAGAGGTAGTGGGTCCCTTGGGGCACTCAAATAGGTGTACATTGCAGTAAACGTGCAATTTTTTTTTGGGGGGGAGGGGGAATGCATACTGTAGATTTTACTGGTGAATAAACAATTCAAATTCTTGCTCTAAGGTCTTGGGCCTATATTCTGAAGTCAGGTTTAACTTAGACCATGGTCTAACTCTGTGCTAAAATTATAGGGAGCCCCAAAAAAATGTGTATTGTATATTTCTTATGTTCACTGTTTCATTTGCATTTGCTTTCATAATGAAGAAACAAACTTCAGTTCTCATTCCCAGACAATTATGAACAATTTGGGTGTCATATGAGTTTATAGATTTAATGTGTACTGTACGGGATTCGTGCTCCAATTGGCTCTCCATAGTTAAACCACAACTTAAACCAGGGTTTAAATTAAAACCTGAGTTTAGAATACGGGCCTTAGTATTTTAGGATTATCTTTAACAAGCTATACTATGTGATTGATGCAAAAGCGACCCATAAATATATGTTGGAAAAACGGTGCATTTCTGATGTCAAAAGTCACAAAAGAGAAATCAGATCCATTTCCAAATAGAATAACCCAGGACTCTCTGACATTTGAAGTATGTTTTGTAGGGGTTCACTAGCTTAGATTGTGAAGAAACCATGTAGAAAATTTGAATATAGTGTAAATCTGACCAATAAAAAAATGTTACATGCGGACGTGTGTGCGCCCAATCAAGGTACAGATATTTTAGAGTTGCCTCCCCATTACCTTTTATTATAAGAACCAGTTGATCCCTTGCACAATGTCTATGTGAATAACAATATTCACATATCAGAATTATTTATGACAATATATTATTAGATGAAAAACTAAATCATTGTTATAAAGATCATAAACTGCATCGAAATTCCTGTACTACATTGTATCTTTTCAGGTATCTAGTTTGTGCATTCTATTCAACATTTTCAAATTCGTTGCCTTAAAGAGGGATGGGGGAATTCCCCTTATCGGTTTATCGGGGAATCCCCGGATAGTGGTTTACATAAAGGTATGTAAGGTCGCACAATCACGAAACAGGTATTCTCACTCACTGTGGTTTTGTTGTTTTATATGACGAATATCTTGTGAATCGTTTCCATTGAAAAAACGTAATATTATACTTCTCTTTCCTTCTTCTCTTTCTTCCTCTTCTTTTTTTTTTTCTTCTTCTTCTTTTTCTTCTCAATTTCCTCTTCCTTTTCTTCTTCCTTTCTTCTTATTTTTCTTCTTTTCCTCCTCCTCCTTTTCCTTCTATTCCTTCTCCTTCTCTTCCTCCTTTTTTCTTCTAGTTTATGCTTCTCCTCCTCCTCATTCTTCTTATTTTACTTCCTTCAGTCTTTAAGATCTTCCAGATTTTCGCTCTTCAAATTGATAGTAAAGTGATTTCTTAGAAAACGATTGTCGTTCCCTTGGTGATATGTGTCATTAAATTGAGGGGAAATTGGTACAACCGCTGTCTTCAGAAGCAGGCAAACCTTACAGTGACGTCACGATCGTGCCGAGTAGTAACAGAGATTTACCCGTATCATGGGTAAATCCATGCCGGTATCAAGCAATTAATTTTTTTATAATATATTTATTTATTTACCACTCGTGGGATAGAACACCCTATCAGCAAATGATGTTTTTCGTAGGGGTCCATACACACTGAAATAAAAAGTACAATATACAATAAAACGTGGTAATGACAAAAGCACAAAATCATATGACATTATATCATAAAAACATACAACATTGGTGAAAGGGACAAAATACAATATGATAATAAAAAAACATAATTAAAAGCAATAGGGGGACTAAAAGAAATAAGAGAAATAACTTAAAGATGACCTAAACTCAAGCAGGGGCTAAGGGATTGATCGAGGAGGGAAATGATGCAGGCATTGCTAACAACAATTATGAGGGGGTGAGCATGTTTTCAAGATGTGTTTTAAAGGAATATAAAGTGGTACAGGGGGATTTTGTTTTCAATGGAGTTCCATATTTGGGCACCTCGGTAGACAAAGCAGCTTTTACCATAATTCGTCTTTTGGATGCGTTAACCTTAATTGGGTTTTTCCAGATTTGGTATTATAGGGTGTATTACGAATGGAAAATGTATTGCAAATGTAATCAGGGGCAAGATTGTCGACGGCACGAAACATACAAGAGGCAACTTGATTATCAAATTTAAGGGTGTTATACAAATGGACTGAACGAAGGGACCTATTGTGCAAAATTTGCAGTTGTTTAGTATCGTTTTTTACCCGTATTATCCCAAACCGTGCTACAGTAATCAAATTGAGACTGGATGATACTTTTATTATATAAGAGAGCAGTTTTTGTATTCTTATAAGGAGATATAGGCCTTTGATAACTTTCTTGCGTAGAGTCTGGATATGATCATTCCAGAGTAGACTCGTCAATATATGCCTAAATATTTACAAACATGAACTTTTTTATTTCAGTCATCAATACATACTTTGTGAAGATCTAGATACTATATGGATTTCGCTTAACATTCAATGGCATGTTTTTATCGTTTTGTGCTTTGATTAAATCCAAATTGATATATATTCAATTCGAAGAGGCATGGAAGTTATGGAGTCGATGTACGTTCCGTGAATTCTCACTGCATGACTTACAGAGCAAAACCTAAAACCATGCTGGAGCTAAAATCAGGGGGCGTTGACAGCTAGCAGGGGATGGAGATTGATCCCAAAGTTTCCAAAGGGGATACGATCACCCCCAGATTTCAAAGTAAAAAAAAATGTATTTAAATGATACTTATCATTCAGGGGCCGCGGAAGCGGGGGTGGCTTGGGGGCTTCAGCCCTCCCCGCCAAAAAAACGTAAAAACGACCATACGATTGCGATTTTTTGCATTGTCAGCCCCCCTCCCACTTTGAAAACCGTTCCGCGGCCCCTGTCATTATCATCATCATCTTCAGCATTATGGGATGAAATTAATTTATTAATAGTTCATTTTCTCGTCGCCGGCTTTACCGGCTGGTGGTATTCTGACAAAGTTTTTTTTTAACAAACACCTCCCACCCCCCCCCCCCCACACACACACATAAATATAAGATGAGGGCGGGGGACCTGTCCCCGAACAAATTTTCACAACCAAAGAAAAAAAAACACTGATTATAAAAAAATATTGATAACAAAAATATTTTAATGAAATAATGTACACATATCCCTCATAAACGACACCCCCTTCGTTGAATAATAAAGTTTTGGCTTTATTTGGGGGTGTAAGGAAAAAGGCCTATATTCATTCATGTCAGCCACTTCATTCCCTGGCTTGCATATTCATTTCATCGATTTCATTGCACCCTCCCCTAAAAAGTATAGTTGACAAAGTTGAGACCCCCCCCCCCCTCTCTCTCTCTTTCTCTCAAATAATGGACCTACAGGTTAGATCAGCAAACTTTTTACCCTCCGTCTTTCTATTTAAAGACTTCTCACATAATGATATCGCTATGTGCGATATAGATAAACAATGATCATGGAGGAATATCTCCATTTATGTGATGTATTCAATTATTCATGCAGCGAGCTTTTTTATGGAACCAAATATGGGTGAGTGTGTGATGGGAGGCCTAGGGGAGGGACCGCGCGAGAAGAATCTTGTTAGGCTACTCGTGGGGGAAATGACGTCATTAATGCAAATATCCTCTCAACCAGTTTCAACCTGTCCAGAGTGATTACCCTGTCCTATCGATGTCACTTCTATTGCTATTCATCAATTGCGTACAGATGGGGTTGGGGAGCGCTTAGCCCCCCCCCCCCCTCTCAAGTCCCAATAAAATGAATAGGTGAATAGATAAAAATGACGAGCAAGTAAAACAATGTGAAAAAGAAAGAGAGAAGGGTGAAAGGTGATTTCATTTTTTAGCATGATGTCAAAATCTATTGCAAATTTTGATTTTTGCAAACAATGTCAAAATTCGTGCTCACTAGCGCACAAATTTTTATATAGTTTGCCCGATACGCCACATCAGGGCAATTACGATTGATCCAATCAGTCATAACTCTTTGGAAATCCATCAGTGCTATAATTTTTTTCTACAGGAAATTTGCACAATGTCCTTTGTAAACAAAAAGAGCACAGTGATTTTTTAAGAAAACAATGAATGCATGAATCCTATACATCATAGCGAGAAAATATTTTGAACAAACATGCATGATAGATGTTGCTTGCCGTCCATAGTTGTGATTGATCGAATCAATTAATCACAACTCTTTGTAAAACGGGGCCCTGGCCCCCTCAAAATGTTTGGCTATCTCATCCATGACTTGGGGTTTGATCAGATTATCACAGAAAGACAGTTGAACAATTTTGAAAGTTTGCAGGGCCTTCATGATAATTATGTCTTTGGTCGTCTATGAGTTTCACCATGAGGGTATATACCAGAGTATATAGAGAAGGCGCAAAATGATACTGAAATTCGGTTGGGATGGTACATCTGATACACTCCTTGAGATATTTAACGTTGGCGGACGATATTCTTTTTCATCTAAAGTAAAAAAAAAAAAGATAGGTTTGCCATCTAAAATCTTTGAAACTTTTCTGTGAAAAGACAAATATTAGTCATGTTCGTGTTCTTCCATGCTTACCAAAAATTATCTTAATCTAAGCTCAAATCTTAAAAAAAAAACTAAAATACTTTGTCACTGACGATTTTTTGTGTCAGTCACGTACGGAATGGGAAAAAAACATCGTATATATACTTCGAATGTACGAAACTAATTGTAAATGTTAGAAATGGAAATAAATGCAACGAAGTGAAAGAAATGAAATCCTTTAGCCACAACCTTAATTTCGTTATTGAATAAAGGGGGTTCACCCTGACGAAAATTTGTTGTAAAAATACCAGAAAAGAAAATATTTTTTTAATGGTTCGTGATGACTAAATTTTTTTACTCTTTCAGTTTCGTATATTGATATGCTGATGGTACAATAAGATTTTTTTTTCTTTAGAAAATGACATATATTTAACCGGCGAATAAGCTACTCCCATATAACATCAGATTAAAAATAATAATTTTTTTAACCTTTCATGGATTTTCATCAAACCTTAAGCAATATCTTTTCCTTAGCTGTTTTTGTAATAAATTTTATGTCAGGATGGACTTCCCCTTTAAACAAGAAATCTAACCTCATCGAGCTGCAGACGGTGGGGTAGTACCGGCAGGAAGGAATTCTGAAAAAAAACACAAATAGGGAAACTGTGAGCTCCGGAATATTGGAGTGAGCTATGGACTTACCAAAACTGACAGGTGGATATCTGAACAATATAGATATCCTATATTGTTTCTAGAAAAAAAAACCTTTTGCACGTCTATGTAAAATATGTTAATTTCTTCCAACTTGAAGATACCCGCATTTAATTATTGAATATAGGCCCTGTAAGATGCATAAATTGTCAACCTTTCTGCTCGAGAAAACGTTTCGGGAAATGGACTCTTCCGTGCAAATATCTTTCAAGAAATGTGTCTATGGCATAAATGTCGCTTCAGTTAAAATGAAATTAAAGAGTGAGAGCTACGTCTTGTCTTCTCGCCTTTTTCGAAGAATATGCAAGTATACATGCCCCCGGGCATGCCCTGACATGCCCTTAATTGGGATTGTGACTTGTATGTTCCGAAATGTGTGTGAGGGTGTGGGAGAGGGTTATGTGTGTGTGTGTGTGGTTAACGTTCATAGAGATGTCAATATAATACATCTCTGTATATGTTTACTTTACATACACACCTTTCTTTCGGAATCTTCATTATGATTAAGGGTGGACGCCAAAAATCTGGTATCACAGCGAGAATTAATGTTGATCATGTTTTGTTTCATATTTGCAACTAGGAAGGAGAGAAAACAAAACTCAGAAATTATTTTCGTCACAGATAATTATTCATAGATGTACGAATATTAATAGAATAAGAATATTTCCCACCAATAGATTGTTGGTGTTTCCCAAGTATATGTATATGTATTTCAGACAATCATTGTGTACCATTCATCGATATTGAGTACCTCTGTAACAACATGACATGATCCTAGGGTTTTCGTTCATTGAATCATGGACCTATATGATTGAATAGAGGCTTAATACCTGAAAATCCCGTTATCAGTATTATTAACCTACCAAGCTCAACAAAACACAAAAATAAAAATTATATTTTTTTATGCACGAAGCTGTTTTGTTTGTTTGTCACGATGCCGCTCCGCGCGATGCGAAGAAAACAACGTTGCATACACGTGGAACCTGTGAGGTCATCAACATTCAATCTGTCACATGATTTGTGGCATGTGGACACGCCCACTCGGGGATTCCCCCGTCAGCGGCTAAATTTACACCGTGGAGCACACTCTCGCTCGCCCTCCAGTGACGTCATACATGATGATTAGGTTCTTTTGCAGACCCTCAACTCATGATGGCAAATGTGAAATGTCCATAAAATGTAGGTCGTACTGTCGTAGGCCTATTACGTATTACCATTAACTGTAATTGATTACCGGATAATTAAAAAAATGTGAGTATTCAATATGCTAGGAATATGAACGCATGTGGAGGCCATAAAATACATATAACGTAAATATTCTAGGGAATGAATGTACTAGTGAAATGTCGAATTTGAGTGAATTTGGGAAAATATTAGTACTTAGAATAGCTACAAACAATTGAAAAGTTGTGTTAAGTTCTGTACATGTTTTGTTGTTGTTGTTATTATTATTATTCATAATTTACTACATCAATAATACTGTGATTTTCAAATCTGCGAAATAGACTACAGCGCGGTCGCTTTGCCGCGGTCTGGATTAGTCTACAAATGTAGACCCACATCTGCAGTGTGTGTACCTCAGCTGATTCAACGAGTCGGCATAGCAGACTATAAATGGCTCGCTTCACTCGCCCTTTCAGGCTGGTTTGCTTCGCAAACAGATCCCACCTCACGAGCCATTCAGAGTCTGCATAGCAGACTAGTCTGGATGGAAAATTTTCCCACACAATATACAGTAAACAAATGAATTGGTGCACTGAATGACGAGTTCAAACTTGCTATCGTTGGAAGGTGGGTGGAAAATGCTACGTCATGTAGCTCTGCGCCATTCAAAACAGCTTTATCACGTTCATCAAAATGGTGGAGAAGATATAAACTAGTTTGGGCCTGGGAATTGGTTCGGGTGTCCGAGGAAAAAAATATATTCCATCTTTGCATAGAAATACTTAAATGAACGTAAATCATATACATTAAAGGCTGAAAATTTCATCTTAGACCCATGTTGTTAAGAATGGTTGGGTTCCAATCGTAATATCCCATTTCTATTAAAATGTATTTTCTAAATATAACATAATTTATCAACACATTCGCCAATATTAGGCCTATATAATGTTTATA
Organism: Lytechinus variegatus; assembly: GCF_018143015.1. Classification (NCBI taxonomy): domain Eukaryota; kingdom Metazoa; phylum Echinodermata; class Echinoidea; order Temnopleuroida; family Toxopneustidae; genus Lytechinus; species Lytechinus variegatus. Next base: position 52,553,976 of record NC_054741.1, read on the forward strand.
GTCTATCGTCATCATGCACAGTCATTATCATCGCCTCTTCTTTCTTCTTCATCATCATCATCATGCTGCATCAATCATCACCGACACAAACATCATCTTCGTCAGCAAATTCATCATCATCACTTTTATCATCATAACCATCACCTTCACAACCGGCATCATCACCACCTTCATCACCATCATCATAATCCTAATCACCATCATCATCCCTTTTATCATCATAATTATCACCGTCACAACCATCAACATCTTCATCATCACCTTCGTCATCATCGTCATGCCACTTTACCATACTTCACCATTACCATCATCGTCTCATTGATTTTAATCACCATCATCATCCCTTTTATCATCACCATCACAACCATCATCTTTATCATCATCACCTTCATCATCACCTTCGTCATCATCATCAGGCACAATCCTCACCATCACAACCATCATCTTCATCATTATCACCTTCATCATCATCACCTTCGTCATCATCATCACAATCCTCACCATCACAACCATCATCATCATCACCTTCATCATCACCTTCGTCATCATCATCATCACAATCCTCACCATCACAACCATCATCATCATTATCACCTTCATCATCACCTTCGTCATCATCATCATCATCATCACAATCCTCACCATCACAACCATCATCATCATTATCACCTTCATCATCATCACCTTCGTCATCATCATCATCACAATCCTCACCATCACAACCATCATCATCATTATCACCTTCATCATCACCTTCGTCATCATCATCATCATCATCACAATCCTCACCATCACAACCATCATCTTCATCATCATCACCTCATCATCAGCTTCGTCATCATCATTATCATCATTACCTTCATCACATCACAACCATCATCTTCATCATCATCTTCGTCGTCATCATCATCATCATTACCTTCATCATCTCTGCCATCATAATCGATATTATCAACACAATTAATTTCCATCTGTCCATCATCAGAATCTACCAGTAACATTTCACCCTATATAGAACATTCCCTAATTATCAAAGTATAGAATTACACTTACATTTACACACACCCATCATAAATCACACTGGAAGAAATGAGTCATTACACAGTCAAACCCAATAATTATTATTAAAAAGTGTTTTCTTGAAGGTGATGTCTTTCCTCTTCACTATTGCATCATCCTTTTCGCTGTACAGCTCAGATAATACATTTGATGGGCGGATAGTTTTCCAGGGGATGTTTGAATTTGTTTACCTTTTTTTCAAATAAATTCACACGACTTGTATTCGCCAGTGTAGTCACCAATCACAGATAGATACCCTTGGAAAGAATTTGTTAATTCTTTCCTTTAAACCTCTCACATAGCACATTTTATTTTTAAACGTTCATTCTTTTCCACTCACTTCGTCGTCTTTCGTTTTCTTCTCATCCCGCATGGTTCGATCCTAGCTCGTGCCATATTTTTTGTATAATTTCACGTTTTGCTACATCCATTTCGCCGAAAAGTCATTTTAACTCAAACTTGTGAACTGTTTATGAAACTAATTTTAAATTACATGTAAAGAGGTAAAAGGAGCAAAAATTGGAAGGTAAATTAGATCAACTGGGTATCAGTGGGAATATCCGAAGTGTTATACGAAGTACAATGTAGACCAAATGGCGTATACCAATAATTGATAGAACATGGGGCTGCACATGTTTTTGAAAAGTTAAAGGACAAGTCCACCTCAAAAAAGTTTATTTGAATAAATAAGAATAATCAACAAGCATAGCACTGAAATTTCGTCAAAAATAAGAAAGCTATGGCATTTTTAAGTTTCGCTTAATTTCACAAAATAGTTATATGCATCAGTATGCAAATGAGGGAACTGATGATGTCATCCACTCATTTCATTATATGAAATATTCTAAATTTCTTTCTCCCCATTGCCCTGTAAAAAAAGTTTTATTTCTTTGTTAAATGTGGAAGTACCATTGTTTAACATTTTATGGTTCAGTCAAGTTGGTTCAGTCAAGTTGGTTCTTACTGTCAACTCTATAAAAATGGAAATATTGTGCAATTCAAACAATAAAACACCAAAGAAATATTGAGTGGGGGACATTGACTCTCATTTGCATGTTGCCGAGTTGTGCATATAACTGTTGGGGGAAAATAAGCGATTAAGTCATAACTTTCTTTTTTATATCCAACTTTGATGAATTTTTTTAGCATTTTGCTCGTTTAACTTTTCTCAATCGATTGAAATAAATATTTTCCTGGGTTGGACTTGAACTTTAAGTAACCTATTGTATACCATGTGAACATAACTTCCTTCACACACACACACACGCACACAATAGATCCATGCACGTTTGTTTTCTCTATGCCCCCTTTTCTCTTTCTCTCAATCACACTATGCACACGATCTCTTTTTGTAACCCTCCCCCTTCTTTCTCAATCACACCACCATGACCACATACCCCCCCCCCCCTCTCTAGCCTCAATCTTACCCCACAGGCTCACCCATCTTTCACACCTAACCCAGAATCAATCTTCTCACTCTTATTCACAATCACACTATGTGTAGCTCATCAGACAAATTATAAAAGACCAAGCACTGTCATTTGTTTTGAGTGACCATATATTATGTCTCATACATGTAATTCAAAAAGATCACATCACAATCTGATTGTTTTTTTTTTCTTCAATGATAGACATCTTGACTTGCAAAATAAAATATATATTACACAATAACGTATGTTATTTAGATTTTATAATTACATAACACTACTCCAAAAACAAAAAAAATCTTCATGTAAATGAAATACAGGTCAACCGCATTAAAACTTGCATAAAACACTGTGCAATTCTTCCATTTGAAAAATTATATCAAATCATAATTCAAAAAACAAACATGTACAATACATTCAAAATTTGCATGAAGAAATTATGCATGAAAAAGAATAGAATACAAACATGAACAACAAGTAAATAATTATACTGAGCCTTAGTACCCCAGATCAGATTTCAGATAACCAGTATAAACAAGTTTGTGATCTTTTTCAATCAACATCACAGTCCAATTAACAATATATTAGTTATGACTCTACTAGTAAATAAATAAAAGAAACATCACAAAGCAGGCTAAATGTTCTTTTAAAAAGCTCATTAAGCAAAAATAACTACCTTCATTATTCCTCTTTGCCAATTACTCAACTTCAAAATGGCTTTAGACATGCTGAAACAAGACAGGCAACAAAAGGTGAATATCAAGGGCAAATAACTACAAAAAATATTCTAAATGATCTTTCCCCTTTAACGATCATCAGCCATCAATTGGTGTGATCATAACATCTATTGAGCCAGTATAAAGATACCACATTAATGCCCATTGGCTATCTTTTCAATATAAAAATGAGAAGTCATAGACCACTGCATAATAAACAACTATCCAAAGTACATATCTGCAACATTCCGTTCAAAGATGCAAAGGCTAGCATCTCAATGCTTGGGCTTACATGTATAATGTGATTAATGTTTTCCTTGTTCCACACAGGAAATTTGTTCTTCACATTTCGAGGCAACAAACTTTCACAGTACATGTACATGAGTTCTTCAAACCATCAGAGTTATTGGTTGTAAATGAACAAAGTTGATATCATTATCACAGTTCGCACAATCACAATCTCCCGTCTAGTTCTGCCACCTCTAGATCCACCTTGCTATCGACTCGACTCTGCGCTCGTCTACATCACTGCCTCCAAGAGACTAGCAGTCTACTGCTGAAATGCTCCTTGATGATCTTAACCGAGGACTAAGACAGAACAGACTTGTCGAGTAAAAGAGCATTCGTCGGTTTTCGCTACCACTGAGTAACAGTCCAAGCTTTGCTCCTGGCTTCCATTACTTCACAGCTTTCTCCAAAGCAGCAGGAGCCGCCTTTCCGGTATTGATAAAGAGGCTACGAAGGACAGTCAGCTCCCTCGTCAAACCTTCAACTCGCTTTTTAAGAGCAGCGTTCTCTGACTGAAGGTCTCCAACCTTGTCCTGGAGCTCTCTATTTTTCACTTTTGTCTTTTCCCTACTTTTTCGCACCGCGATATTGTTCCGTTCTCTCTTCAGCTTATACTCCTCTGTTCCTGGTGTAGGGACAGGCCGCTTTCGCTTATTTTGGGAGCTTCCACTACCACTAGCCGAGTTTGCGCTGGAAATAAGCACCGGAGTATGACCATCTTGGGATTGCTCATCAAATGTATCTGTTGGTAGGCCTGGGCTTGAGGCAGCACTGGTGCTGTTACTGTTGATCCATTGATAATCAGGAACCGATTGTTCAATGTGGGCCTGAGTATTCTGAGGCATATTGCTTATTGTCGTTTCGAAATGAATATGGTCAACGGAATGTACGGACTGCTGGTTGGGCTGGGCCGGGGCGCCCGGGGTTGGGGCAGGAGCTTGAGTCAGCATCTGCTGCTGGTGCGAGGCGAATTCTTCTAGTTGTCGGAGAATTCCGTCGCCGGTGGTTTCTAGTTGGTTTTGCGGAATTGAATCAGTTCTTCCAAGGTATACACCAAGATCAATTGAATTTTCGCAGTGGAGAAGATCACCAAGTCCAACTTGTGTTTCCTCAATTTCATCAAATTGTTCTTGTTTGACGGTGAATCTTTTCTCTTCCGCTTCGCAATCGTAAAAGTTAGCGGGCGAATCCATCATTTCGTTTGCCGTGCCCAAGTGACATTGTGACATTATCTGTGAAAACGAGTCCATCAAAATATGTGGATTGACCTCACGGTAAGGAATATTTGCAATGAATGATCAAAATGTGCAAGTCCACTCTTATAAGTAGTTTTCTCGTCCACGAGGGCAAGTCACGTCAAATCCGAATTTACAGAAGAATAGGAAGATTAAACTGCGACGTGGAAATTATATCTGCATTCAAGTAACAGGCTGTACATGCATAATATACACGATCGTATGTAACATTTTCCATATTCTTCCGCGGGAATCCCCTTTTCGATGGGGCGGAGCTCGAGCCGAAGTGCCTTCATGTCCTTGTGTGAAAACCTGATATTAGTCTCATAAAATCATATTGACTGTGCCATTAAGAGATATAGACCATATTTGAATTTTTAAAAATTCTATCATTTCTTATCTTTTGATAAAAATATCTAATTGACTTTGGAATTATTATATTTCGCGGACCACTCTTGAAGTGAGTGATACGTCATGAATCACTTATTTGACAATGACGTATTCAGAAACGTTTGTGATTGGCTCGCAAACGAAGACACTCACATGACGTTTTACCAATAGTTCTATATTTAGCATGATGTATTGCGCAATGTTGAGAAACGTGGAGTCCACGATCGGGTGTGTATTGCGCAATCTTGCCTGTTCTCGCATCAGCCAAGCTGCCCAGGCCAAGGAAACTTCCAGAAGCCCTGGGATTTGTTTTTTTACATCGACTTTATCTATTTCTGGTTGTTTTTCAAATCATGTTTTGTTCAGTTCATTATTAGTGAATTCGTTGTTGTAATACGTGAATACTCTATTCTTTTTTTTCCAGATTGTCTGCTACTCACCTCATAAGAAAATGAACGAATTAGCTATAGGCCTATATCAATGCCATGAACAATTCCATACCTTATTTATTTATGTAATACTTGCCTTTCCGAAAGAGAAAATGAAATTATTATGATCATCTACATTTCAATAAAAACTGATAAAATAAATATTTCAAGAAGAGGAGTATAAGGAAGGGAGAGATGGGGAAGTCCGAAGAGGAAGAAGAAAGAAGAAAAAAAAGACGAAGGAGAAGGAGGAGGAATTGGAGGAGCTAGGTGTTGGATTAACTCGGAGCTATCAGTATTGATTTGTATGATTATGGTGGCTCAGTGGTAGAGCGTCCGCCTTATGAACGGGACTCGGGTCGTGGGTTCGATCCCTGGCCGAGTCATACCAAAGACTTCTAAAAATTGGAACTTCTGCCATCTTGCTAAGCGCTCAGCATTTAGATAGGTATTGTATGTTATGCAGGGCCCGCTGGATTAAATTTTCTAACTGATGAAGTGACTATACCCTGGGTAAATAAAACGTTATTATATATTATTATTGTTATTATTAAAGGTCAAGTCCACCTCAGGAAAATGTTGATTTGAATCAATAGAGAAAAATCAGACAAGCACAATGCTGAAAATCAAAATCGGATGTAAAATAAGAAAGTTATGACATTTCAAAGTTTTGCTTATTTTTAACAAAATAGTTATATGAACGAGCCAGTTACATCCAAATGAGAGAGTCGATGATGTCACTCACTCACTATTTCTTTTGTTTTTATTGTTTGATTATACAATATTTCAATTTTTATGAATTTGACGATTAGGACCTCCTTGCCTGAAGCACAAAACGTTAAAATAATTGAATTTCACATGTTCAGGGAGGAATGAAACTTCATTTCACATGACCGTCAATGACGAGAAAATAAAAATATTTCATATTTCATATAATAAAATACAAAAGAAATAGTGAGTGAGTGATGTCATCAGTTCTTCATTTGCATACCGACCGAGATGTGCATATAACTGTTTTGTGAAAAATAAGCGAAACTTTAAAATGTCATAACCTTCTTATTTTACATCCGATTTTGATGAAATTTTCAGTGTTATGCTTGTTGGATTTTTCTCTTTTTATTCAAATCAACTTTTTTGGGGGTGGACTTGTCCTTTAAACATGACCAATCCCTGCATTTATGACGTTGATGAGGATGATGATGATGGTGACGATGGTAATTATGGTGGTGATAAGTATGTTGATAGCGACGATACTCTGGTGGCCGGCAGGGATGCGTCGCCAGCGTCGAGTCATCGTCGTCGCGACGGTGGCAATGACTAGCCAGGGAGTAAAGAATTTGAGAATACATAAAAGAGAGGGATCGAGCAAAGCTACCCAGCACATTAAGTGAAAGTTTTTTTTTCTTATTCTTCATTATTCATTTATGGATTTTGAATTAGCGTCCGGTGCACATCATTGCAAACAAAAAGCGTTTTTGTAACTTTGTACAATATACTATTTTTTTACTTTACATCCATAACATTGATTTTTTTTTTACATTTTTTGGTTTTGTTGTTGTGATCATGTCAATTTAATATAATTTTTTTTATGATTAATGATAAAAACATAACTAGATGATTAGAAAAAAATCCATGAAGCTTATTGGATGGATTGCAGGCGCGCCAGTCACATTTTCTGTCTCTACTGCCGGCTCTGCGGTGGCCTTACGGCCAGTCGGAAGCAGTCGTTTTATTCATTTTCATTCAAACCACCTGTAAGTAGCTGGTAGAAAAAATGTTTAAATGGCTACATGTTTTGGGTTTTTCGACTCGCCGTACGACCGCCGGAGAGTTATAATCCGGGAGTAAATATGACTGAGACTTAACTTACTAGTAGTATGCACAACCTAAAATATAAAAAATGGTTTAACGCTAGTGGGCGCCCTATTAATTCTACAAATCTCTGTGATTCATCGCCGTCATTCTATTCAGAGATCAGATCCAACCCGATCCAACCCCTAATTACCATCATTTTAACTTTTCGAGAACTTCACGAAGATGTGTCAGGTTCAAGGTGACGAATCTTTGATGATGATGGAGGAGAAATCTTTCAAAAGGTTTGCTTGAATACTGATATTTTTTCGATGTGTTGCGACTTGCGACAGACAATAATCACGTTGAATAATAATCTAGCCTACCCGTTAATGTCCCACGTATTTGTTTTTGTGTGTGAACTCACGACACGTACGGGCGATATCACACTAGAACTTCAAAAATATCAGAAATTTCAACATGCTTTCAATAAGTCATAAGCAGTCTAATATTTTGATATGATACCTAAATTTTATGAAAATTATGAGTTTTAACCAAAAGTGAAGACAGATAGGCCTATAGTTTTGATTGGGGGGAACAATGGAATTTTAAATTTTCAATAATTTTGCTCATTGAATAGTCAAGTACAAACACCGCCTAAAACATTTATTTGCAAAGCAAGAGAAGATTGAAAATATTGCAGGTCAATAGAATAATATATCATTGATGGTTCCAAATAATATCTACAACATTTTCATGATCCATAATGGGGGCAGCCCTGATTTTTCCTAACCTATTTTTGGCAATGTCCCGTACGACACATGACAATGCAAAAGTTTTGCAAAAAATTTCATAAAGTCAGATTCTCTTTGTTTGACCCATGGGTGATCGATTTATCCCATAAGGATCTAATTACTGCCCTTCATCTTTCAATTATTGTCCTATTAAAAGTTGTCCCGTACGACACAGCGTGTGTCGTACGGGACATGTCCCGTACGACACACAATATAATAATGCATTTCATTGCAGGATTTGGATTCAGAAACCATGAGTAGTAGACATATTTAAATTCATTTAATTGATTTAACGTAAAGTGAACTGAAAAAGTACTTTGTTTATCTCCATAGAACATGAAATATGTTATTCTAAACATTTTAATTGATTTCATGTAGGCTTATTCTTTTGTGAATCCCTTCAGCTAAACTGGTGATTTTCACTGATCAGAGCAGGTTAATTTCTTTTCATTGAGCATGAAAAGAGAACTTTTGTAATTATTTCAACCTAGCCTGGAAGATGACTTCCTTTTGCATGCTAATGTGGAATTATTATGTAAAAAAATACATATCAATCATCATGATCATTAGACAGGAATAACCGTCGTTTCTGGGGATTTATTCAACAATTTCTGACATTTTACTACAATCCCCATTTACCGACGGCAATGTGTCAGTACGAGCCTTCATGTGTAATCTGGTCCGACAATTCGGCTGACTGGTTTTGTCCAGATTTGTTACTTCTTTTAGATTCTAAATGACATTATATTATCTTGGACGAAGGTCCACTATTTTCGTTAGACTCTAATCTTTCTATTGATATCATATACATTTTATAATATTTTGAAAATATACGTTACCGATGAGTTATTCCCCGGGTTATTCCTTATTTTTTTACTTTCTGCCGGAGAGGAAAATATGGCAGCCGTCAACGAGTTGTGCTTTTATCAAGGCTTTCCGATTAAATTTTCGATATCTTGGCCAATCAATGCGAGCGACAAGTTCTGAACGCACGCACATCAATATGTCCAAGCGCAGCGCAAAGCAGCGGCACAAATCGTGATAGGTAGCGACTGGTAAATACGTCTGTAATGATGATGACGTCATCCAAGATGGCAACTTACCTTGACCAACGAAAGGATCGAAGATGACGATGTTTCGATCATCATTTCAAAAGAATTAGCGGTAACTGAGGTCTAAGGTACGATATTTCTGAATTTTAAACATTTTTCGTAAATATGGATGTGATTTCTTTTTCATAATATGACATTTTATGTACAAAAAAACGATCGGAAAATCGGGTTCCCGCTGTTCGATCTAACGTTACTGCTAAAATACGTTGTCTGTACGTACGGGCCTCCAAGCTTTTCAGTCTATGTATTGGTGAGTGAGCCAACGCAGTTCAGCGGAACAACCAAAATACAGAGACTGAAGCTTTTGGTCTACATGATCATCTACATGTATTTGGACTTCCCTTGATGATCACTATTTTTTTTATATACAGTATTGAAACTCCTTACTTTTTTCAAGTTGTAAAAAAAAATCTGGAAAATAAGACAAACCATATGGTTTCATTAAATGCAGATGGGATTGAAAAAATAGAACCGCATTTCTTTAGAAAAAAAATGAGGAATTACAAGTGACAGTTGTGACATATATCATGTAGATATACATTTTATATAAAAAAAATTATAACATTTTAGCCCCATAATTTACACAAAGCTTCATTCATTCATTGTTTAAATAGTGTTTGGAAATCATCAATTAATTCTCTAAAAATCTACAAAATATAAAACCTCAAGTTTTTCAGCTCGTAAAAATGCTGTGAACACTTGTACATTTCCCATCATGAAAAAAAATTATAACATATTTCTCCCAATTGTATATATTGAGGTTACTTAATTATATTGTCCTGAATGACTATTTATTAAAAGATTTTTCATAAAAAAGAGAAATTTAGGGGCAATGCTCCTTCTGATTGATAAAAAGCTCATTTTTTTATTCAGGCTGCCCAGTACAACACGCAAGTGCCTGTACAACACACAAGTGTCCGGTACGACACACAAGTGTCCCGTACGACACACAAGTGTCCTGTACGACACACAATGTCCCGTACGACACATTTTGTTTATAATAATTATATTGACAGAAATATTCAACTTATAGCGGTTTCTAATCTAATGAATGTCTTAGTTTGATAGGATTATCATTATCATCAGCCAATTAATGTGATTGAAGAAGTCAAAGTGACATAAAGTAAGAAAGTTTGGTTTCAATTTAGAGATGTCCCGTACGACACATTTTGAATGTCCCGTACGCCACAATGTTCTCGAAAATTATAATTTGCTTTATTTATTCATGAATGTTTATTTTGCTTTCTTTCATAGATGTGTTTATTCTTGGGTAATTGAGTGTCAATTTGAGTTCAGTTTCTATGGAATTGATTTGCCAAACTCACAGACTTTTGAGTACAAACTTAAGGTTTCCAAAAAAGCCACCTTTTCTGCGTCCGTACGACACATTACTATTTTAAATCTGTATTATACAGGATGTGAATTCAAGTCATGTTAAGTCTTGGTTTTTCTAACACTCTGGTAGTACTTGATGATCACCTATAGTTACTGGAATATTTTTTGTTTTTCTGGTCAAAAAATGTCAAATGCTCTATAAATGTCCCGTACGACACGTATGGAATCACCCGTACGTGGAACGTAGACCCACTCACACTACCTCGGGCGACGTTCGTGCTCGTGCAGGCTCCAACTCCAATTCACTACCGCTACATTACGCTTCACCACCGCTACATTACGCTTCACCACCTACCCGAACTTCGGGATGGTAAACCAGTTTGGATATACCGAGTGATAAAAGTTGGTATCAAATGGTGGTTTATTGTAAAATTATAGAAAAAAATATAACGAGAATGAAAAATTGCTTGCCTTTAGACAGTTTAATAATTTCTTAATCTTACTACTCTTCACCCTTATTTCTAACCCAGGGAACTCCCACCCGCTATGCGGGCGGAAGCCTAGCCCAGGAGCTTACCGTGTAATTGACCATACTCACGGGACTAGCGTGAAGTATGGTCAAAATAATTCTCCGAATAAATAGTAAAAAATAGAATAGAAATTAAGCACTAACCACGATTATATGGATGAAGGTCTAACGAGTGGCAGTTTCCTGACATCTGGGCACAAACTGGAACCTCAAAAAAATGAAAAGTTCTCTCCTTCTACCCTGTCTCGATCGGCCATTTTTGTGATGAATCGTAACAAAATGGCCGATCGAGACTGGGGTAGAAGGAGAGAAATTTTCTCTTTTTTTTGAAGTTCCAGTTTGTGCCCAGATGTCAGGAAACTGCCACTCGTTAGACCTTCATCCATATAATTGTGGTAAGTGCTTCATTTCTATTTTAACTATTTATTCGGAGAATTATTTTGACCATACTTCCCGCTAGTCCCGTGAGTATGGTCAATTACACGGTAAGCTCCTGGGCTCCCGCCCGCTATGCGGGCGGGAGTTCCCTGGGTTACCTTATTTCACTTCATGTCCATCCTCCGGTTACCTCAAAATTGGTGATTTTGGGGAAATATCTTTTCTTCTCATGTATTACTCACGGCCGGTTTCAAAGCATCGCATGCGATGTTTTGAAATCGGCGGTGAATAATACAAATATAATAGGTCTGACCCTTTGATTCTTTTGAACCGCTTCGTTACAATACGATGTACCTTCGATTAGTGATGTTACAAAATGCCGTTTTGAAGAACAATTTGTATCAGCCCTGATTTGTATAATAGATGAAAATTATTATTTAACAAATGCTAAGATTTAATGTGATATATATGATTATTATAATAATGCTGAAAGTTTCATCAAAACTGGATGTAAAATTGGAAAGTTATGCATATAACTGTTTCACAAAACAGTTATGTGCACAATTCAGTGGCATGCAAATGAAACAGTCAATGACGTCCCTCACTCACTTTTTTTGTTTTTTGTTGTTTGAATTATACAACATTTTATTTTTTACAGATTTGACAATAAGGACCAACTTGACTGAACCATATATTAAACATTGCTAATTCCACATGTTCAGGGAGGAATTAATTGTTGTTTCACTTGACAATGAGGAGAAAATTATAATATTTCAAAATACAAAAGAAATAGTGGATGACATCATCAGTCTCCTCATTTGCATACCGACTAGGATCACTTGTTCACTGCAACCATCCTGCCTGTGGGGAAACTAATGTTGTAAGTTAGAGCAATAATGGGATCAGAGTTCGGTTCAGAAGTTGTGCTCCTAAAATCGAAATCGGTTCGGATATCGGATCGGAAGATATTAAAAAACAAAGAATTTGAAAGAAATACATTAAAATTTGTATTTGGCCGGCACGTGGACAAATGCTGCAAGCTACACTGATGACAGAATTTGTTTTGATCTCTGACAAAAGCGGAGGAAGAAGATGATGATTTGATCTCCGACATAATCGGAGGAAGGAAAAGAAGATAATGATGTTGCAGCGCGCGACACTACCACTGATCAACGATAGTCTTCTCTACAACATCATGGCGATGGCGGACACAATCGTAAACTCTTAGAAGACGCACGACCTACTGAAATAGACGCACTATTATCCAAAGTTGTTTACGATGATATTCACATTCTCTACAACATCGTGGTGATGGTGGAGGTAATCGTAAACTCTTAGAGGACGCATGACTTACCGAAATAGACGCACTATTATCCAACGTTGTTTTCGATTATATTCACTTTGTCTACAACATCGTAGTGTTGGCGGAGGTAATCGTAAACTCTTAAAGGACGCAAGACTTACCAAAATTGTTTACGATGATATTCACCTTCTCTACAACATCCTGGTGATAGCGGAGCCCGTCGTGAACTTTAAGAGGTGGCATTAATTACTGAAAAAGACGCACTAATATCCAAAGTTGTTTACGATGATATTCACCTTCTCTCATCATCGTAAACTTTGGATAATAGCGCATCTATTTCGGTAGGTCATGCGTCCTCTAAGAGTTTATCATCATTAACAACTTTGTTTATGTTTTGGTTTTTCTGATCCGATTTTTTTCCCACTTGTCAAAAATCGGAGTTCGGAAAAATGTAGAAAAGAGGGGAAAATCGGATCGGGAATTGGAATAAAAATCGGTTAAAACAATAGGGGAAACTACAGGTAGGACTATGGTATGCCAATGCTGCACACACTTTGAAAAATCATTAAAATATCACTTTTGTGACCAAAATAACTAATTTCCATACAGTTGCAATTAATTTTTCATTAATAACTTGGGAATAATTTTTGTATTTACCAGAGCGCTTAAAAACTTAAATTTTTTGCATATTTTTGTGTACGCCCTCTATTGGTGGAAAGTAATATGGCAAGAAAATTTTCATTTTTCAATCTCTGTTTTTAGTTAAGAAAAAATAATTTAAAGAATTAAATTTACATGAGAGCCAAGCTATATGATATATAGCTGTAATGGAAACTGACAGTGTAAGAAAATCAAGCATTTGTCCCATAGAAAAAGAGAAAATAAGCCAAACATTGCCACCATTATTTTGCCACATATGGAGATGTAACTGAAAACAAGGTTATATCATTGTTCATTGATTGAGTGACTAGGATGTGCATATAACTGTTTTGTGAAATAAAGCGAATCTGTAAAATGTCTTTCTTATCTTACATCCAATTTTTTATGAAATTTTCGGTGTTAATGCTTGTTGGATATTTCTCTTTTTATTCAAATCAACTTTTTTAGTGGGATTGACTTGTCCTTTAAAAATGATTACGTCAAGTTTAGATTGTCTTGCCAATTTATCATAAACAAGGGTGCTGCCCCTGGCTTAGATCCTCTGGAATAAGCGAGTAAAAGCCGGTATTTGGTTGGCTGTTTGAATGCAGGTGAAGAAGATTCCCTTCCAGAAGATTCCCTTCCATGCTGGACGATTTGAGAGGCTCCAGTATAAACACACTTGGTCAATTCCAGCGTAACGGACATGACGTTCAGACAAATTTTTGTAATTCAAAGGTTTATACAGTAGAATTAGCAGTATCTTGATAATTGTTACTAAGCTTATCAGACACATTTAAGTATCAGTTACATACACATAAAATTTCAAATGGTTACGTTGAACAGTTGCGGAGAAATTGCACTCTTTGTAAGCGTAACGGACATGACACAAAATGGACAAAGCATTTTTACCTCCTATTGCTTATCAAAATTCCTGTGAATTCTTAGATTGCATGCACCTGACTTCGGTGTTAATGTAACCTTAAGATCATGCTCTATCCATAAAATTGTGTTTAACAACAGTTTTGCAGTCCATTCTGTATTCATAGCTCAAAATGTAGCGTAACGGACATGACACACGAAGTGTAACGGACATGACAGTTTCGTCCACTTTTTGTAAGCGAATATAATTATTTTATTACAAGATATGGTACAAGTCTAATTGTTTACATGTTAAGGCTAGAGGTTAGAGACACACATCATAACTGGTAATCTGTAATATCTCCTATTATTTTGCAATTTGAGAGGGGGGCTTTTCGTACAATATTTATAAAACAAAAAAATATTAAGAAAAATTTCTTTTATACCAGTTAACAACAGTTAATGATTATTTTCCAGTTACTACCATCTGCCTCACCTAATTAAAGGAGAAAAAGTTGATAGTAAAGATTATTTTTTATTCATGGCTTACTATTTGATAATATACATTAGCGTAACGGACATGACACCCTTACGAGGGGAACTTCATCAGCACCTCTTAGTTCCAAAATGAAAGAAATATGAATAATGAATGTAATTATGTAACAGCAAAGTACCTTTACTAACATTCTTAAGAAAAATATGTAAATATTATTGGCAGCCTCAATGGCAGGTATCATTAATTTAATAGCTATAGCCTACATGATAATTTTATATTGAATACAATGTTGATCGTACCACTACGACACACTGAGAAGACCAAATCTCATTTTTTGTGAGAAGAAAACAAAATGAACCAGACCTGTATAAATCTAAGATGAACATACATGTATTATGAAATGTATTTATGATAAAGAATATGTACTAGTATTAATGTCATTTTTAAGATTTAAAAAAATGACATTAAAAAGTATTTTAAAATTTAACAGCAGTACCTGGAAGTTACCAGTCTTTCATTATCGAGTATGTATGAGTTGAAAGGTAATCGGAATGTTTGTAAATCGCTTCTGAGATTTTTTTTCATTCAAAATAGCATCCTGAGTATAAATCACACCTTCATTAAATCTTGAATGTTCTAAATCTTACGATCTTGCTTGCTGACAAATGTGGCTGTATCTAATTTTGTTGCATTGTCTGCGCTGCTTGTGTACAATGAAGATACATCATTCAAATCGTGATTATGGCTGACCAAAATACTATGATGACATAATTTAATTGATCGCGCCCTATTCCTTCCACAGCCCCTTTGCTTTGTGATATTGCAAAGAAGTGCCACTGTAGATTTATGGATTCATAGAGCTACATCATATAACACAGATATCTGAATCAATACAAACTTATTTTTAAATGTGAGCGCGTGCCATCACTGAAGAAGTACAGGTTGGTGAAAGTCAGATACTTTGAAGCAATGTCATCAATGATCTCATGAATTCACAAGTTGGAGTTTTATCATGCTCCAAACTGTCAGTGCAAAAAGATAATCAATTGCATTGTTCAAACACAAATGATGCAGATTGTGATCTGAGTATGTTGCGAGATCTAGCTGCATCTTATCCTAATATTATGTGGCATACCGTTAATTTTCAGAAAAATCTACCTGAACAAGAGCTGAACTTCCATCATTCTCCAACTTCTAAAAATAGCTGAATGACATGCAGATTCTAAGAGTAATTACATCCAGCTATCCTCTAGCAATTGAGACTGACCTCAGTCTGTGACACTGAGCCTAATATTTTGTTTTTGTGAATGCTGCCTTTTGTCATATAAAAGGCGTCATGTCCGTTACGCGAATTGTCATGTCCGTTACGCTATTTTTATGAAAATGAGAAATGGTAAAGGAAAATGATTGCTACACATGGTAGGGGGTTTAATTCTAACATAGAATCTGTATCTGCAGTACCTTCAGACAAATTTCCTGTAAGCTGTGAAAACTTTAAGTGAAAAACGTAACGGACATGACACTGATTATGGTAAAGAAATCACACAAATCTAGAGACAGATTTCTCTAGAATTGATGAATGGCATAAAATTTAACAATGATTTTCTGTTGATTTAAACATTAATCAACTATTCAAAAGTTAAAAGAGACCTCTGGGACCTTGTTTGCTTTTAGTAGAGACAGGAAAGATGAATTGTTTAAAAATAGCCACATTTTTTACTTTTTCCATTTACTATTCTATTTTTTTGATGATGGAAATAACTACAAAATTTTATCAATATTTTGATTTTTCTATTGGAAATTGAGACTTTATAGATTACTTTTTGAGAAAATTTGACTGCTTAAGTGAAATCTAAAACTTCATTTTTTCTCTAAAGTGAACATTTTCCATGGAATTGCCCACTTATGAACTCATTAAAGAGAAATTCCAGTAGTTGCAGTAAACACTGATTTCATGAGAAAGTCTGTACTGTACATAAAACAAGGCTTAATTGTCAGTATATCATCGAGGATCTAGATCTGGTACAGTTACATTAACTGGACTTTGTGAATCTTGAAATCTATGCTGAAAAATGTTCACACCGATGATCCCCAACACAGATAAGCCCGCGTGGGACAATGTATAATTAATGCTTAGAGCGTCGGGCCCGATGCTCTACCCCCTGTGCTGATTTGCTGATTTCTCAGCAATTACACAATTTCTTCCAGAATCCTTTGGCACATGCATTTTATTATACCAACAGACACTTTGGTGGTCATTTCATTGGATTCTGTACGAACTCAATTTGATATTGTTACCAAAACTAGCATACATTTAAGTCATTTTATATTTCCATTGATTACAGGAGCTCAACTTGTATGAAGTGTGAAGAAGCAGCTGTTGTCATTGCAAGAGTAAAAGATGCCTTTTGTAGGTGAGAAATCGTTTTGATTTTGCATGGTCTATGTGTACTTAACGGTACATATAAATATATATCACTGCAAAAGTAAGTTTTATACCAGATTTTGGACCTCAAACAATTAGGATGGAGTGAATTAGGCCCTATACTGCAGAAAATATGTTCATTTTCGGCCTGTGATGTAAGCTCAACTATCTGTTTGCTCATCCATTCACCATCTATTCTTGTAATATTTTATTTCTCTCATCTGTGTACCTTTAATTAACTTATTCTATGTATGTAAACAAAACACACATAGTCAGATGGTAAATTAAAAATTTGTCTACTGCCAACTCGTCCACTAACCACATGATCTATGTTCATTTAGTCTAATGCCATTCCATCCATCAACATTTCGTCTAACAACCATTTGGTCCAATCATCATTTTGTCTTCTCACCATTTCTTCTGTGACCATTTTATCCCATAACCAGTCGGTCTAATATCCATTTCATTTTTATTCATTTTACACAATTGAACTCTTCGTTCAATTAGACCAAGTGGTATATGGACTAAATGGCTATTGGACCAACTGGTTTCTAGACGGAATGGCATTAGACTAAATGAAAGTACACCATGTGCCATGTGGTGAGTGGACGAACTGATGGTAGACCAAATGATAGTAGACGAATTGGCAATTGGACAAAATCGCATCGGACGAATTGGAAATAAACCAGTCAAACAACATTGTACTACTAAATGGGTACTTCTTGTTGAAAATTATATGATTTGAACAGAAGAAAAATGAATCCTGCCCATCTTCAAATTGATATAGGGACCTGCAGGCTGACTGTAAATTAGCCAACTTCACAGCTCTTAAACTCACAGGCTGCTTATTACATACTGCCCCAGTTATTGTATCATAGTTATGATTTTATTTCAAAGTAACACTAGTAGTTTAGTAAATAGCAGTTATATCAGTTCAGCTAGCCTTTGATTTGCCGAAGTTGGCTAATAATGCACATGGGCCGTATTCATATCCTAAGAATGTTCATTTCACTTTACTTTGGTTTAACTTTTTGTTGATTATTCCTTATATCAATTTCTTCCTACAGAAATTGCTTTTTAGCTTACGTAACCCATCGCTTCAAAGCTACCATAGGAAAATCAAGATTGATACGTGACAAAGAAAAGGTAAAACCAAACCCATCATTTCTTTTTTATTTTGCTTTCTGTTCATGTTTTAAACTTTAATTTATTTGAAATTCCTCCATCTGAAATTTCAAACACAAGTATGATTTCTGTATGATGTATTTTATGCTTATATTCTGCTTGTTTATTGCTAAAAATATATCAATAAAAATACAAATAGGTGAAATGTGCAGTATGATTTTAATTCCTGCAAAATACAGCTTGATACACATGAAAATAATATGCAGAACTTTTGTACAATTTTTGCCCTGTAGACCAAAGTGGCTTATCGAATTTGAAAATCAAATTATGCCTACATTATTTCAGGTTTGGTTTGTCAAGATTTGAAGGTCTGGGCCTTGTGACAAATTAGCTGAGCAACTGATTATTTTTAATGTGATTCAGTTTATTATAATCATTTTATACAATTTGAATCCATATTACAAATCAGCTGTGTGATGGGGAGATCTAATGCTACACACTTTGTTTACAAACGATAAAAACTTTGGCAAGTTTAATATTTCAACAGATTATCTAACTCTAATTTGTGGTAGATATTAACCATGAAGAAAATATCATAAAACTCACTAATATGAAAATCCTGCCGTGTTTTATGAACACACCTCAATTTTATCGCCCAATATAGAAGGGGTCCTAAAGCTATACCCTTGATTTATCATTCAAATAAAAAGTATTTTCTGTGCCTCAATTTCTGAAATATGTTCCTATTATTATAGAAAATATGGAAGAAAAGGAATCATTCCAAACAGCTGCTGATTTTCTCTGCATTAAGTGATTTATTGCAGCCTCTGTAGAAAATTTGAATAAGAAGCGTTCATCACACTGCATTCACAGTTCCACACAGAGAGTGCGCATTTTGCCATTAAACTTGGCATACTTGCATGCACAATGAGTGATGTGTAGCTGTAGGACCCCCTACCATACATGTACTATCATTTGCTAAGCTGTCATGCCCAAATATGGATCATTGTGAATGTGATGATCTCTATTGCTGAAAGAGTGAGGAGATTTAGGGTAGAAGTTAGTTTGACTTTGTAGATCTCTCGTTCTTTCGTTTTTATAGAATTGAAAAGTTTGTTGCTTATGATAGTCAATATATACATATAGTTGCGATGTTCACTTCCTGAATCCTGTTATGTACATGTAATTTACAAGATTAGTATTACGGTTACTTTGCAATCCTATTGTAACATCCATGAAATCTTTGTTTTTGATTGGTACATGTAGATGCCCATTGTTCACTATGGTAATACCATAGTAATTTTTCAGCCCTACTTGGACCAATTTTTGTCTACTAGTGTGTAAGTTTATTTCAAAATAGCCCAAACACAGGCATGTTTCCTATGTCTTTCTTGTTAGAAGATTGAATGAGTTAGTGTGATAAAAGTGATTGCTGCCAATTCACTTACATCTTTGTTGGAAATGTTCAGGTTCTAGTTGCATTCTCTGGTGGTCAGAACTCGTCTGCAGTGGCTCGATTAATTCATGAAGGACGATCAGAGAATCAGCATAAGAAATTCAGATTCATTCCAAGTCTCATCTACATTGATGGTTAGTGGCTTCATATTGAGTTTGATAGTGATAATATTTATTGTGGTGATAATGATGACAATTGTACTAATACTAGTAATGATATTTGTTACAATGGTGTCTATGATAATAATATCAGGTAGGGCTGAGTCGAAGCAGGCAGTCTATTTGTGACAGACATGCTGTTGGTCACCATTGCACGCTTTCTTCCAAACCGGTGGACTGCTTAAAAAAGAAATATGTAAGAAAGACTATGAGTATGTGAAGTCTACCACTTGAAGACCTATATTTCTGTATCTCAATCTATCACATAATATTTCAGACCTTTTAATCAACCAAGTAGATCTCTATAGTATTGAGCATATTTCTCAATTTTCTAGCTCTATTTTATTGGCACTTACTGTTATCCTGATGTGTGGACACTGCCATTTTATTGTGTTTGTGACTTTCAGTTACTGCGCTGCAATTTTTCTGTGGAGTAACTAGGAGTCGCAAACAGACGAAGCAACATTGCCGTGCCCACACACTGGGATTACAATGTTAGGGCCGATAAATTTAGCGAGAAAATGATGAAATGTGGATTGAAGATGTTATAGTTTAGGTTTATATTCAAAATTTTGAAACATTTACTGGTAAGTCAAATAAAATCACTTATACATAGAAATGACTTGTCTGAAATTCCATGAAAATTCTCTGTTAGGTGATTTGTGCTGAACAAACATCTTATTTACTCTTTATTGATATGATATAGATCTGTATTTGTAACTGTAATGTCATGTGATCTTTAAAATTCCTCTAGATGGGATTATCATGGATCAGACTGCATCAGAGAGGAGTGCAAACAGAGAGATTGTTACTAAACTTATGAGTGCATATGATATACCTTCATATGTTGTTCCACTAGAAGAGGTAAAGATTTTTAGTTCATTTTAGATTTCTTTTTTTTTAATTGGCTTAAAAAATATAGCTTTTGAGATGAAGCAAACTTCAGGGGAGCCTTTCATGAAAGTCTTGTAACCATAGTCAGGGCTCCACACTAACCCACTTTTTCTACTGGTCCGAACCTAAAATCTACTGGTCCCCCAAAATAAAGAAAACATTAAAAAAAAGGTGCAAGTTTATTTGTCTAGCCTTTCGTTACCCCCCCCCCCCCCCCGCAATGAAATGAAGGAATGAAGGACAAAAAGAAAGCAAGACGGAAACAAAGAAAGAAAGAAAGAAGGAAAGAAAGAAAGGAAGGAAGGAAGGAAGGAAGGAAGGGGAAGGAAGGAAGGAAAAGAAAGAAAGAATAAGAGAAAGGAATGAAGGAAGGAAAGGGAGGAAAATAAAGAATAAAAAAGGAAGGAAGGAAGTAAAAAAAGACAAGGTAAAGAAAGGATAGATGTGAAGGAAGGAAAAAAGAAAGAACTAAAGAAGGAACTAAAGGGCTCCACACTAACCCATTTTTTCTACTGGTCCGAACCTAAAATCTACTGGTCCCCCAAAATAAAGAAAACATTAAAAAAAGGTGCAAGTTTATTTGTCTAGCCTTTCGTTACCCCCCCCCCCCCCCCCGCAATGAAATGAAGGAATGAAGAACAAAAAGAAAGCAAGACGGAAACGAAGAAAGAAAGAAAGAAAGAAAGGAAGGAAGGAAGGGGAAGGAAGGAAAAGAAAGAAAGAATAAGAGAAAGGAATGAAGGAAGGAAAGGGAGGAAAAGAAAGAATAAAAAAGGAAGGAAGGAAGTAAAAAAAGACAAGGTAAAGAAAGGATAGATGTGAAGGAAGGAAAAAAGAAAGAACTAAAGAAGGAAAGGAAGGAAGGAATAAGAAGGAACAAAAATAAGAAAGAAATAAATAAAGAAAGGAAAAACGAAATGATGGAAAGAAATGAAGCAAGCAATACAGAAAGAAAGAACAAATCCGGAAAGTAGTAAAGGAAAGAAAGAAGCAATAAAAAAGAAAGGGTTAAAGGAGAGATGGAAAGAAGGACAAAAGAAAGAAAGAGGAAGGAAGGATTGAAAGAAGGAATTAAGGAAGAAATAAAGGAAAGGTAAAATGATATATAGAAGGAAAGAAATAAATAAAGGAAGGAAGGGAAAGAAGGAAAGAAAAGAAAAGACGCAAGCAGTATAAAAAAAGAAAAGGTAAAAGAATAGATGAAAAGAAGAAAAAAAGAAAGACTGAGAGACAAAGAAAAGAAGAAATAAAGGTAAATAAATGATTGGTGGAAGGAAGAAAGAAACAAAGAAAGTAATGAAGAATGAAGGAAAGAAAACGGTAGAAGGAAGGAAAGAAAGGAAGAAGAGATGAATATAGGATGGATGGACTGAAGAATTAAAGAAAGAAAAATATCAAAAAGAAAGGAAGGAATGAAGGAAGGAAAGAAAGAAAGAAAAAAAGAAAGAAAGAAAGGAGGGAGGAAGGAAGAAAGAAATAGAGAAAAATATTTTTTAAAGGATAGAAAGAATGAAAGAACGAAAGAAAAAAAATGGATAATAAAAAAGACAGTAACCAAAAAAAATAGGGAAAAACAAAGAAAGATTGAAAAGAAAGAAGGAAAGAAAGATAGGAAGAAAACAGAGGAAGAAAGCTAAAACTATCATCATAAATAATTTATCAATTTCTTTTTGGCTCAATTAAAAAAGCTACGAAAGAAAGTCAGTCAGAAACCAAGTGTATCAACACACACATAAATGCATATGTGGGGCTAACTTGTATTCAGACAATATCACCCGAAACCCGATCTGTTTGAACCAAACAGAAGTGAAAATTTATCCTTTTACTGCTTACAAATGACAGACTTACTCCAATTTTTAGGAAATATGGACATTATAAGAGCCTTTCATGAAATGAACCGCAAATTTTGACAGTTCTGTGAGAGATTTCTGCCAGAGTTTAGCCAAGCTTTGTTCGCGCAGCCAGTAAAGAATTTACCACGTGAGTTGTGTGGCTGGCTAGCTACAGTACATATGTACACTGTACTGTATCTGCTCTAGTAGCAATTACGTGCGATTCATTCTGTGTGTATTCTGTGTGTGAATGACAGAATTTATCGGGGGTAGGGGAATGGTTTGCAGTTAAGTTGACCATTTCTGGAAAAGTTATTGGCCCAACAATGGTTTCTATTACTGGTCATGTCGGACCCTTAAAATCTTGCTATTTTTGGAAAAATTACTGGCCCGACAATATTTTTTACTGGTCATGTCGGACCAGTAAATCTTCCTATTTCTGAAAATCTACCGGCCCGACAGCGATTTTTACCGGTCCGGGACCGTCGGACCGCCGCTAGTGTCGAGCCCTGCTATAGTAATAGATACTGCTTCTCAGCCAATCAAAATCTATTCCAGATTGGACATTGGTATATTGGAGCTAACTTTTCTAGAGCTAGTATAGAGGGCATAACTTCCCTATTGCTGATAAGCTAGCAGAGTCAGATCTGCGGATCAGCACTAGGTTAGGTATTTGGGAGTCAGTCCTTTCTATGTTAGCTTTGGAAAAGATAGCCTCCATATATCAACATCAATTCTGAGGGGCGTTTCATGAAAAGGCTTGTCAGACGTTTTATCTGACAAGTCTTGTTTTATCCGACAGTTACAATGGTAACAGTGCCCCTCAGCCAATCATTATCAAGGAAAGTTGTCAGACCTGACAACTTTTTGGACAAAAATGGTAATGAAATGCTCCCCTGGACTGATCCAAATCAATAAAAGATGTCGGATGACAATGTTAATGAATGCTCTCCTGGCAATCGGTTTGAATTATGGACAAGACTGTTGCAAAGGGATTGGATAAGGTTGTGAAAGATTGCAGGTAATATTCAGTGTTTGTTGTACAACGCCTCCTACATTGCTTGTTGTACGCGAGCAAATGAGAGGCTGAATGTCAAACATTCATACCGTTGCACGGTCAGGAAAAGGTGACGTCACTATTCATAAAAATATAATTCAACGCATTGCATGCGCTTAGTAAATTCAGGTGCAATAGGCGTAAGGCCAGGTTTACTGGCTGAAATGCACATTGCTGCTACAGATCAGATGTGTGTTTGTAAAGATTTTCCTTTCGCTTTCAAAATTTTTGTAATTATTGTTTGTATTTTTGCTAATTTCCGAGGCGTTGTACAATACAAATAGCGAATATACTTATTCGTGCAAAGGTGCGACATTTCGCATTCAGTGAAAGAAAGAGACATTCTATTCATCTTTCTTTCGCCTTATGCGAAGTCTCTCACAATCTCACTCTTGCTTATCCGCTATTTGTATACTGTAAAGCCTAGCTCAAATGATGCAAGAAATAATCCACTTACTGCATTGTAATGACTGTTTCATATCTAACTTTTACTATATGATATTCATTCTGTGTTAGGTTGTCAACATGAGACATTCGTATGAATCTATTCCTAGAGGTAAAGGTAATGATGATGTTGCCATGGCAACAAGACATCTTAATCAACTCATTATAAATGATGTAGACAGTCAAAGATTACTAGAAATTTTGAACAGCGCCAAGTCACTGACGGCAAAAGAAGATCTTATCCAAACTCTAAGGTGAGTAATTAGTATCAAATTATTGATAACAAAGTTTTTGTTGATTGATAGAATTATTGTTATATTCATTTATGAAATTTTCAGTGAAAAAATGTACAGTAATAAAAAGATACATAAATGCAGAGAGAAATAAAAAGCTGATGTCCCGTATTTCTAATGAACATAACTTCTTAGATATTGACTGAAAATTCACTGTCAACACTGGTTTAATTTTTTTTTTTTAATAATGCAAATCATAATTTTCTTTTAAACTTTGTCTTTGAATGTACTGGGGGGGATGTTTCATAAAGTTAGTAAATTTACGCAAAACCTATTGACTAGAATGTGGCTAGCCAAAAATGTGTCTCGACAATTTTGAATTGCACTTGTAAAGTGAAGTTGTACGTAGATGTTGATGAACATTATCAGTGTTATTGTCAGGCAAATTATTTTTTTTTGGCTAATTATAGATATGATTTCGTGAAATCCATTCTTTCTTTATTCATTCTTTATATGTCAGGAAAAATATTGGGCAATTTATATTCCTTTTGTTTGTAAACCCATGCATAACACAAGGCTCCAACTTTTTTTGGTGGTGGCCCGTTCGGGCCACCAAAACCTTCAAATAATTTTTTTGGTGGCCCATTAGTAAAGTTTGGTGGCCCGAAAAATATAAAGAAAAACATTAATTAAAGATGAATAGGGCCTAAAACAAACTAAAATATTATGCAGTCACTACCACGTATCACTATTCTTTGTACATCTTGTATGTAAAAATGAAGAAAGAAAAAACAAAGAAGAAAAAAAATTGAGAAAAAAAAAAGAAAATGTAAGAAAAATGAAGACAAAATTATAAAAAAATGGGGAAAATTATTATTATTCAGTAGAAACATGTTCTTTTATCAGGCATATTCAATGGGAAGGGGTATAAATGGTTTAATCACTGTAAAAAAATGAAAGAAAAAATAAGAAAACGGCAAAAGTTATCTGGAAAAAACAATGAGAAAATTCCTTCCCTATATTTGACAAAATGATGGAAAAAATTCACATTTCATATCAATGAAATGCCTTCCCAAAGTATTTACTTCCTTAAGAGTGGTTTAAGAAGTCATTTATAAACAAGATAGAAAGAAGCTGTCTATTCACTTTTGGCTAGAAGAGACACAGCGTCGCAATAAACCAAATATCAACATACATACAAATGCACATGTGGGACTGTGATGTACTCACCTATGTGTTTTATGTGTATTAATGCATTTGGAAATCGGTCTTTTTGAGTCAAAAGAGAGGTCATAATTCCTCCTTTTAATGCTTGCAAATAATCAGGTTCAGTAATATGGACTGTAGAAGGGCATTTCATTGGTGTAAAATGTGACTTTGTCGTAGGTTTTCAAAGTTCTGGGGAAGATTTCTTAGCAGTAACATTTTGTATCGCAGCTCCCTTAGTCTGAATAGTCTGCAAGCGCACGGCTAGGTGCAGTGGTTTCATGCATGCAAAGCTCACCCAGACAGCCGGCACAGCCAGCTGTACAATAGTTACTGTATGCTAGCTGTAGGCCTACATACTGTCATGACTATGCAATCTTTGTGTGTGTGTATTTGTGTGTAGATTAACAAAAAAGGCGCATGACGAATTTTCTTGCAATTTTAACTGTAGAAAGTTGATAAATGCATGCAAAATCGGGAGAAAAATTGCGCTACTTTGAAAATTATTGGTTGCCCGATTCGGGCCACCAAAACTTAACATTTTTTAAATAATGGTTGCCCGAGATGATTTTTTGGTGGCCACCGCTAATGTCGAGCCTTGCATAACATTACAAACGGCTTTTAGGAAACACCACCCAGGATAATACAGTGCGTCCCAGAAAAAAGAAATCGGGATTCCCATGTTTTTTTCTTTGCAAAAAGTTAAAAAAAATATTTAGTTTTATTCACATAATGATATAATTCATTTATACATGCATTAACGAGTTTGAAATTGTAATGTCAAAACCAGGTTACGCAGAAAAATGGGACAAGATTGGTTCGAGATACGACGACCGTGCTTATTCGACAATGGGCTCATTAGCATTTCTTTTGTATTCTTTGTTAAGATCCTCTCATTGATCCATGAAATGAGAGTGAATTCAGATTCACATGTGTGTTTCTGCGCAAATCATTTCTGATATGCCCCAATATTTGTTATTTGTAATCTGTCATGCACGAACGATTTGCTTAGCTGTTGATTTCAAATTTGATATGAGATTCCACTCTTGCCATGAGTTCATTCATTTCAGAGTAAAAACATTTAATCATTGTGAAATCTCTGAAAACGGGTTTCCTTTTTTGTGGAATGCACTGTATAGGAGTTCATTCATTCATTTATTCAATTTTTCCAGGAAAATTAAGAAGCAATAATTACAATAAATAAAATATAACATCAGAAAGTACAAATGATAAATATTCAAATAAACCAAATATAAAGAATATGCACCTGATACAGAAGATAATATATCACAAATGTTGGAAAAATGGAGTGGTCCACTGAAAAGCAAGGCTTGTAAAGTGTGGACCACTCAAAGTGTGGACCGTTCACTATGTGGTTGGTCCTCTCTTACCATGAGTGTCAAATTCATAGTAAAAAACATTTTTAATCATTGTGAAATCTCTCTCTGAAAATGGGTTTCCTTTTTTGTGGAATGCACTTTATAGGAGTTAACCGTTCACTATGTGGTTGGTCCTCTCTTGCCATGAGTGTCAAATTCATAGTAAAAAACCTTTTTAATCATTGTGAAATCTCTCTCTGAAAATGGGTTTCCTTTTTTGTGGAATGCACTGTTTAGGAGTTAACCGTTCACTTACAGTCCTAAAATAGGACTGTAAGGTGGTGGTGGAGAGATAAACATGAAAATAAAAGGAGAGAGTAGAGATGAAAACATGGGTCGTTTTGTTCAGTGGTTAGAGCATTGGACTCATAAACACAAGGTTGTTAATTCTTCCAGCTATTGACAGCACATCTATCTCTGCCACCCATAATTAGAAACAACAGTGATATTAGACTCCGGAACAAATATGACGAGGTGTGTACTGGAAGTTAGCAAAATGTTGGCTGTGGGCGTCGATCATATTTTGATACACCAAGGAAAATTGTATACATGTACTATATTATCGGCTGCTTGAGTTTGCATGGTCGTATCCGGACAATAACGGCGCTATTTCTCCCTTTTCGATCCCTGATCCTTTGCGTGAATCTATTTGCGATAAGGTCCATTGGTAAAAGAACAATGCCGCAAAAGTAAAATCATAGATTTTAAAAGAAAATGGCGCCTGAAAAAAAACAATATGTGCAATATAGACATGAATGTAATGCAAACAGGTTGGAAACCTTCAAAGATCAACAACCAGCCTGGATTGATTTATCCAAACATTGCATTCTTCACCTTCAGGCATAGGCTTCTTGCTGACGTTGCCAAACGGACTGGCCATACCAAGATCATGTTGGGTGACAATGGAACCAATCTAGCATCAAGGGTACTCTCTGGTATGGCGCAAGGTCGCGGGGTCACCGTTCCACTCCAGGTCACGTTTGCAGACAATAGAGAGGGGGACAATACATTTGTCAGGCCTTTAAGGTAAGGAGGTGACGTGGCCGAGTGGTTTAGGGCACCTGGCTATACATAAAAAGTCTGGGGTTCGATACCCCGGGTGCGGCACCTATGCCTGTGAGCAAGGCATTTAATGTGCAATGCTCTTTTATCCTGCCTTCAAATAATTGGAAATGCTTTAGGCATTATTGGTAACTTTGTGTGCAATTTTAAAAAAAAAGGTAAAAAAAAATGATAACTTATCATGTGATTCATACAACCATTTCATTCCTTTATTCAATGTTAAAGAATTTCAGTCAGAGCTTGACATAACGATTATACTTTGAAAATTCAAGTATGATTTTTGCATACTGTGCAAGAGTTGTATCTTATGTTTATGTTTATGTTTATGTTTATGTTTATTTAATTTCCAGGAACACATAACATAATAACATAACAAATTCTCATATGAAACTTAACAATATACAATATACACAATAACATAAACAACAACCAATGCCTGGTTATACATATACATACAAAATTTCATTTTGTATGTATATGTATAATGATTATGTTTGTTATATGTATAAGAAGTTCTGAAAATAAAAATCATTGAAAGATAAAAAAAAGAGTAGTCGACAGTCACAGCACTATAGAAAGTGAAAAATTTTAACATTTTTTTATGTTAGTTATTTGATCTTGCAGTTTCATATTGGAAAAAAATTTGTTTGATATGTTTTTGTGCTATGTATATAAAAAAATTATTAATTATTATTATTATTAAGTATCTTGTTATTCTTCTTTTTGTCATTTTATAAATCAAGGGAGTTCCCTAGTCGTGAAGTTGCACTGTACAACCATTTGATGGGTGTAGAATCTGTGTGTTTGCCCACCCCAACAACCAAGGCAAGCCAGTATGCAAGCATCAATAAACTCACCAGTGAATTTATAAACGGTCTACAAGTTGGCTTCCCCTCAACCGTTTCAACTGTACTAAGGTATATTGATGTAATTCTTGTCAGTATCACTTTAAGGGATCAAATTCAGATTTGATTTGAATATGAATATCAGAGGGACAATGATAATAACTTTTGGGGGATATAACAAAACATAAAAGATTTTTTTTTTCTCATTGAAAAAAATCATGAAAATCACTATATTTACAAGAATTGTTGCACGATTAGGGTACAAAATCAGAGAAACAAATATGTCGAGACCAAAGTAAAATCAAATATGAGTTAGAGTCTTGGTTTCATTTCATATGAACCATTTCCAATCATTGAGAGTCTCCGTATCATTTCATATGAACCATTTCCAATGGTTGAGAGTCTCCGTTTCATTTCATATGAACCATTTCCAATGGTTGAGAGTCTCCGTTTCATTTCATGTGAACCATTTCCAATGGTTGAGAGTCTCCGTTTCATTTCATGTGAACCATTTCCAATGGTTGAGAGTCTTTGTTTCATTTCATGTGAACCATTTCCAATGGTTGAGAGTCTCCGTTTCATTTCATGTGAACCATTTCCAATGGTTGAGAGTCTCCGTTTCATTTCATGTGAACCATTTCCAATCGTTGAGAGTCTTTGTTTCATTTCATATGAACCATTTCCAATCGTCGAGAGTCTCCGTTTCATTTCATATGAACCATTTCCAATCGTTGAGAGTCTCCGTGTTATTTCATATGAACCATTTCCAATCATTGAGCGAAGGCCTCAGCACTTTGCTCAGAGATCATTCAATAGTTTTAGTGTTCAGTAATGTCACAGGAAGGTGATGCCTAGACAAATGACTGTGTTTTGTGATAATAAACCCGATAAAGAATGAAGAGAATGACTGATGATCTCTTTTTTTATCCAGGACAGGAGAAAAATTGTGCACAGTCTCGTCTTCTGGAGATGGGGACAATTGTATCATGTGCAAGGTGTGTATTTTCAATTTTTGCAATTTAAAACTTCACCTAACACTCCAGTTTTCGGCGTAAAGGAAAATGAAACCTTTGGAACAAGATAGCTTGTGTGAAAATAGAAACATTAAAGAAACAGATTAACAAAAGTTTGAGAAAAATTGAATGAATAATAAGAAAGTAATGAGCATTTGAAGTTTAGATCATTATTGTAATGTAGATCCTCCTATTGGAAATGCGACAAAGATGTGTGATATCACAGGTGAACAACTTTCACATTGCTTTTGCATATATTTCACTTAAAATGCCTCTTTTATCACATCTATCAGTAGATAATTAATCATTTCTATAGGAGGGCTTGTAATACAAATTTTCAAAGAATATATTATGGATAAAGAGTTTGTATCACCATAAGAAAGAACAAAAAGAGACATTTTGGGGGTATTTTATAGTCCATCAAAGGGAAAGTTGTTCACATGTGACATCACACATATCTGTCGCATTGCCAATGGGAGGATCTCCATAGCCTTAGTGATCGCAAAATTCATTCATTATTTGTCCGATTTTTTTCTCAAACTGTCTTTGATCTTATTCTTTGATTTTTCTCTTTCCACACAAGTCCACTTGTTCCATGGGTTTCATTCCCCTTTAATATTGAAATTTTAACTTTTTTGGAGGAGTCTGCTACTTGTGGTGTTTTTACACATATTTATATTGCCATCATGAAGCATCAACATCACCTCCACCATCACCATTATTACCATTGTCAACCATCATCATAATCACCACCACCATTGTGAGTATTCATCATTACCATCAATATCATCATCTTTATGACTGTAAACTCAGTAATTAATATGTTGATGAATTGATTTGTTCTTATGTTGAACATTTTATTAATACAGGTGCAAGATAAAGAATTTATACTTAGATATAAAGTGTCTTGTGAATTTTATAAGCAATAGATGTGAAAGAAATAGAATCTGATATCTTCAAGAAGTAGAATTTTGATCGCCAGAAGTGCCTGTATGTATATATGCCAGAGACGATGGTACGTTCATGGATGATGATGAAAATCGAAATGTCATTATATGCCATTAAATTGAATGCTTGATTATTAGGTAAAGGAATGTTATGAATAAGTTTTGTATTTATCCATAAATTTGTAGGGTCCCCTAGATACGGATGTCCCAGCTTGCTCTGCCCTGAAGTCTACCCAGCATTCCCTAGCTGAGCTCACCGATACAGATAAAGGAGGGCTGACACATTGTAATTCATCAATGTCTTGTGAATCAGCCAGCGATCAGTCATCGTCAGAGTGCTGTGGGCAAGGTGATGGTAGCTGTCATAGCACCAGGAAAATTATGTAAGTAAATCTCTTTGTTGTGCTAGGTTCTCACTGCAGATCAAATCAGTCCAACTATGCTCGATCATTCTCTTTGGCCTGGCCGGATTCGGTGTTGGTCTTCCCCGATCGCCAATGATCGGTGTCGGTCTGGCCCCTTACACAGCAATTTATGTCCTGTCAAAAAATCTTGTGTAGGGGTCCCCTCTTGGGGAGGGTTTGGTGCCCACCCCCCTCTCTCTCTCTCCCTCTCAATAGACTTCCCAGGTATCTTCGTTATCATAAGGGTGTATGATGAGAGTAAAAGTATTACTGAAACAGGGCACTAAATATCTTCAGATTTTCACCAAAAAACCTAACAGATAAAATAAAGATATAATGATCACCACACTTTTGTAAGATTGGAATGTTAATGTGATACTCATGTGGTACTTATGTGGCATAATTCACATCATTGAATCTTTACCAAAGCCCTAGACAGGTTTTAACAGCATGAAACCTGAATGTCATGGTAATGAGGCCTATGCCGCCATCAACAGCCAGATGACATTGAATCATTATAAAGCTAGACTTGTGTGTATTCCCTCTTAGATCATTTAGAGAAGTGTCAAGGTGGTTGTGTTACGGCTGTAGGATAACAATACGAGATATGGTGAGTAAAACTCATTCGATTATTTTTAATTCGCTTATTTGAATTGATGATCAAAAACATAGATTGTCTATAAAAAAAGATGTACATGAAAAAAAACCACATTGATAAATTACAGTGATAGTGGATAAACCCAGATGACAAAGTGTTCAAGTAACATGTAATCATTGACAGTAGGGTCATGTAGGAGCCCTTATGTCTGTTATATATCACTCTTCTGACACTTCACATCTATTTTCCCACCTCTAGCATAGCTGCCAGTAATTTCAGCATTTCAAGAAAGAAATTGATAACTTCATATAAATCGATAATTTCAACTTTGGCTTAGGTGTGAATATGGGAATGACAATGATCTGCTTGGATTTGGGGTCATGAGTTCAAAGGTCACAGAGATCATTATATTTGAAAATACTGTTTGTCATATCACCAGGTAATATATAATAAACACCTGTCACCTTCACAAATACTGTATAATTAAAGTTAGTATAAATACTTGTAGAATTTTGTACACTAGATGCTATCTCATTCATCTTTAACTTCTATGTGACTTGGACACCTCATTGTCCAATTTACTTTACCAATTATTTATCTATCAGGTCTGGAAATCTGAGCCAACTCCACGAATACTGTATTATTATAGTTAGTATAAATACTTGTAGAATTTTTAACACTCAATGCTACCATATCCAAATTTCGTCTTCAATAGCTATGTGACATGGACACCTTTTTGTGCAATGCATTTGTTTAAAAAAATTATTTATTTATTTGATTGATTCATTTGTCCCTCTCTCCCTCTTAAACAGAAAGAAGTCAATTCCCTCCCGGATTATGTTTTAGAGGAAGCAGGAAGAAGGCAGAGGAGGTAAGGAATGATAAATATTTCTTAATTTGAATTTTTAACTCTTTACATGTCATAGTTATTAATTTATTCTGCCCAACCCACATTAACTCCTGCTCAAAAAACATCTGGAGATCTGGGTATGGCTGATGATTTCTCCTATTATTGATATCATTGGAAAGATCATTTAATTTTCTTTAAAAGGAATGATACTCTGGTATGATCATACCCTCTTGAATTTAATGCTGCACTATGAAAACAAATGGTCATGAAGAATCAATAAGAACTTGTTCTTTTGGATGTCATGAAGTATTTTTTTTGAAAATGTTTTATTGTTTTCTCTCAAATTAAATCCATACAGTTCACAAAGTAACAATTGTAAAAAATAATTCAAACAAATTACTTAAACTCTTATACATTATGCACATCATGTAATATTATTCTAATACCGTTTTCATACTGAAGGCGAAGTGGAGTTACTCCGGAATAACTCCGGATTGAGTTAATACGCTTGTACTGCGGACCGACTTTAACCCCCTTTCATATTTGCAAGCACCGCAGCGGTGTATCCACAGTCATTGCCATGGTTTCCAAGCGAGTTCGCGCCATACGTGTGGCGAGATCACAGCGATAAGCACATACCGCATTTCCGGTGCGAAGTAACTCCGTTTGTAACCCTCTTCTCGAAGTGGGTTGAGTACTCCGCTTTGAATCCGGATCGAACTAATCTCAGAATTTTCATATTGCCCTCCAAAGTGGAGTAACTCCTCCTGGACTCCGGACTAACTCCACTTCGGCTCTCACTATGAAAGGGGTACAAGACACTGCATCATACCAGATGAGTGTGACTCACAAATATCAGAGAAAAAAATCCATAAAAGTATATGCGGTTGTACCTGCCCCCTCCTTACCCACCCTCCCCCATTCCCTCCACAAACACCCATACTTCACACCCTCAAACACACACTACATACTCCCTTGCATACTGTGCCCGCGTTCCGTTTGAAACAAGAAAAACACCATCTGTTAGCCCCAAGTTAACTTTGTAGAAGTCTCTCACGATATTCTCTGTATCTTCCTTCACCGATTTCTCAGGGATTCCCATAATCACGACATTTTCACGGCAAATATAAGCGGCGAGTTTGTCAATTTCTTTTCCTCTTTCCAGCTGTTCTTTCATTTCGTTTTCCAGATGCGGAATCTCCTTCTTCAAATGCTCTGTTTGATGATTTTGAAATCTAAGCGCTTCAGAAAACTCCCTTCAATGCTTGTCAAAGCTTTCAACATGCTGAGATAAATGAGTTTCCAGCTTAGTTAAATGTTCATTTATTTTTTCCCATATGGGAAAAGTTATGAAGGGCTTTCTAGCATGCTGTAGATGGGGCTGGTTGGTGTAAGCGGTCGACGCCGCTTCGACCTGGCGTTTCCAGTGGTAGCCTTGCTCATTTTGTTCAATATAGGACCAGCTCAAATTTGCGTACAGAACAAGTAACGAAGGGGAGGAGCAGCTCGAACTCGTTCTTACTCTACTGCAGTCATTTTTTGGTATGGTTGAGTGATAGTTATGAATACACGTACATGTTTTTTTTTGTATGTGTTAATGCTCGCTTGTGCCGATTTTCATTTTAATCCATTTAATGTTAAAAATGGGTACTTCCAAAATTATGTCATTTTTGCTTTTGCACCTCCATGTGAACCATAACCATGAAAGTTAGGGTGTCATTTTAATCAAAGACATTTCAATTATTGTTTTTATGGTATCAGTAATCCATCAGTTATATCCAAGGCTAGGGAAAAATGCTAAAAAAAAACAGATTCCAAACTTTTTTTGAGGAGTTTAAAAAGTCCTACTCAGATCATTCAGTGCCAAGAGCTTTTCTCTCTGCGCCATGGGTTAATAAGGGCCAACTTAGCCAAGAGACCAACATTAGATGGCGCGCTTACAATTTGCGCTTGCAACGTCGAATCATCATTGTAATACTAAAACATACTGGCGTGACTGCCTTTCACTTTTCCCTTCTTTCCACATAACTGCACATAAAATCATGATGATTCGTAGTACGATCACGAATAAGTAAAAATGGGTTAGAGGAGCACTGGTGTCCCTGGTGTAAAACTGATAAATCTAGATGTTGGCAACAATATATCATACTAAACTGACATAGCACAATAAATAGGTCACGATTAAATAACATAAAATGGCATCACCAACAAAATAATCATATCCAAAATCATCAACAAGAATCTCAACACCAAGATCATCTGCTACAGATTCAGTGATTAAATTGAGCTGTGATCCGCTCTTCAATTCAACATTAATCCATGAATTATCAATTGTGCGGGCACAAAAACAAGGTTTATTCAATATCTGCCTGCTAGCAGAAAACTGGCGCAACCCTGATTGTGACAAACTGCTAGCCTAACGCCAGCTCGACGCAGCGTGAACGGCTGCCGCGGCAGTCAAAGCGGCCCTGGCCATGGTATATGTGGGACTACACAAATTTATATTCGGGAAGAAACCCAACCTCTCGTCTACCACTGATAGAACACGGCGTGCCTAGCCCCAATTTATAGGGTTAAATTACCTTGGGAAGGCTTTATACTCGATGTGGATACAATCCAACTGCCACCACGCCATGTGTTAATAAAGGCCAACTTAATGTAAAGTAAATAAACTTGACAACTTTGAGTTAAAGTGTAACTGTCTTTAATAACCATGGCCAAGAGACCAACACAAGGTGGCGCGCTTACAGTTAGCGCATGTAACATCGAATCATCAGTATAATGCTAAAACAGCACACTGGCGCTGATTGTTCCTATCCTGCCTAACTTGAACTCACCATGGTTTGTTATTGCTGGGAAGCAATATGCTTTCTTCATTAATCCCTAGACTTGGCCTCATAGCATAATAAGAAATTTATAATTGATATTTATAATCAGTAAGGCCATGGACAAATATGAAGACCAGAGGGGTGTTTCACAAAGATTTAATTGCTGATGCGTACATGATAAACATCGCGCAATCTTATTGATCAATACACAGTAGTATGCGTCCTCTTGGCATGATGTGACCAATGCGGTCATGCCTTTTATACTGCACACAACGAGGCATTTCAGTACGACTTTAAGTTATACTTAAATTGTTGTGAAACACCCCCTGATATTAGTTTTTGGAATAATGTTTCTCCCAGTTTAGTGAAGCACTCCTCTCTCCCAGTCCTTATTTTACCTGTCAAAATGAGCCAATGACTATAAAAGTGACATTATTTGAAACAAGTTTCTATAATTTCCTGTTTCATAGGTCTGTGATGAAAGAAGAAATCCAAGACTTTTTGCTGACGGATGAAGACAGATAACAAACAAAGCAGATCATTCATTTGCATTTTCATCGTTAGAGTAATCTTTGAATTATATAACAGGGCCGGTATTCCTTAGAGGGTTAAAGGTCAATTAAGTCAACCCTAACATAAAGTTAAAGTGAATAAATCAAGAAAAGCAGTGAATATTTTGTAAATATAGGATGTGAAATAAGAAAGCTATGAAAGTTATGCTTAATATCACATAACACTTGTGTGACCAGCACAGAAGATATGCAGGTGAGAGAGTTGATGACATCATCACACTCAATATTTTTTTGTACATGATAATATTATGAATACAAATTTTTTTTAGATATGATTATATAAATAAGGTCTTGATTGAATCAATCACATTACTGGTAATTACATCAGAAATTACTCCTGTTCTTTGTGCAGTCTATCATGTTTCACATTATAATGAGGAAAGAAAATAGAATTTTTCATATTTGATTTGAAATAATACAAAAGGAATAGTGGATGTGTGACATCATCAGCTCCCTTGGTTGCATCAGGGTAGTGGGAGGTTCCTACTACCCTGGTTGCATACTACCCATGTTGTGCATATTTTTATGTAGTATGTATTTAACTTCTTGTTATCTTTTCAGTCATTCACCTTCACTTGTTTACAAACTCCCCCAATGTCATCTAAGAATTAAAAAAAAAACCAATGCCATTTAACTCCTAAACCCTGACCGTAACAGACCAACCCTCAGTGAGTCAGCCAACTTCAAGGAACGAAAGTTCTAAGAAGTATGGCTCTCACTTCCAGCCCCGGTCACTTGCACAGAGCATCACCACACCCCTTATAACAGAGAAAGTTTGATAGACAGTTACCTGAAGACCAATCGGAACAAGGTTAGATCACTCCCACCTTAAATTGCTACACCCCCAAAACTAATGATATAAATAAGACTTCTTGATGATTAGAAAGATATAGCATACTAGACCCACACTCATCCATATATACTGACTGACTGACTTCAAGACTTAGACGTCCATCCAATATTATCTTAACTTCAGAATCTCAATCTAATACTTCAAAATTATTATATTCATCATCTCCTGTTTTATTTGAATATTCATGTACTTTGAATTGTAAACTGTAGCTGAATACTGATGATTAAATACCCTGTGATTTTGAACTGTATTACTTCAAAGTTTCTTCATTACGCTTCCCTTCTAAATTATAATTACCGATCCCAACACGACAATATTGTATTATGAAATTAAGGGAAAATTTTATGAAATTGTCCTTGCTCATCTCTTCATGTTAATACATAAGATGCTGATGAAGTTTGCAATGTTATCGTTTAATCTACCTCTATTTCACTTAATTTAAACAACTTGTTGTTGAGGTGGACTTTGATCTTTTACAAAGTATCTTGCCTGTCTTAAAGAAATACTTATTTTCTTGTAAGTTTCACTAATTCCTACAATTAGTATTGTTCATTATTCCAGTGCCTGTCTTAGAACTGCAATTGTTTGAATGATGTGAAATTTTCAAATTTATAATTTGTCGATTTTATTTTACGAATTGATGGCACTGACTAAAATGAAATAATTGTGTTTTTCTCTCTTTTGTATGAAATCATTTTCAAGAATCGAAAGGGCTGAAAATATTAGAATATAATCATTGTAACTTTCTGATATGTAAAATAAGCATTCATATTACATTTTTTTTAAGAATGATAAAAAGATCACAATAGAAACTGTTAAATTTGCAATTGTATAATTTGCGATTTGCAATTGCATAATTCAAACCATTATGAATTAATAAATGACCAATGGATGAAAAAAAAACTTTATGGCCACCACAAATATTGGAATGTCAGATTATATACTACAATATAATTCACATTATGTAGTTTTTACCAAAGCTTAATGTATTAAGCATTTTGAGAAGAATGTTAGGTGGTATTAGTCATATTTATTTATTTATTTTTTACACAATGTTTTAAATTTCATGCTTGTTTAAAAGTCTGGCAATTTGTCCCACACTTTACTGGTCCCACATGTCAGAACAGTGAACACAGTTTCATAGCTCGGTCTCATTAGAATGTATATATGAATGAGGCTACAGTGTGCAGATAGTATGATAAAAGACTATTATGTTATATTGACTCGATATCTCAGGCAATATGTTTGCAAATAAATTATGACATTAAAACTTACATGATTGTACATCCTGTTTGTTCAAGATTTTGTTCAACTTGCTCCCATCCCTTTATTTCTTCATCAATTATGTTTACACTTGGCACATAATGATCCTTGCATGGGTAATACCACATGTGTGCCAGTGACAATGATATGGGGTCAAAAGGTTAAATGATAAGTCATGCCCATCCTTTTTTTTGTTGAAGTATTTGTTCCACTTCTTTATTTCTGCATCAATTTATTGATCACACTTGGTTCACATGATCCTTGGATAATACCACATGTGTGTTAATTGTTGGGGATGACAGGGTTAAAGGTCATTTAAAGGTCAAAAGGTCAAGTTTTATTCAACTTGCTATCATTTCTTTTAGTCAGGGGCCTTAGGCCTTAAATTTGAAGTTTTGGGGACAGAGTTTACAAAAGCACCAAACTTTCCCTATGTCACTATTAGGTCAATAGCTTCATTTTTTCCCACAGAACATGGTGTTGAAAATTGCATCTTCATGCAAAAATATGCTAATTTATGCAAATTAGCATTATTTATGCATGAAGCCATATGCCATTAGGAATTAATTAATAAAAGTTTTTTAAAAAAAGATACCAAACTTTAGGAAAGTCTCTATCAGGTCAATAGCTTTAATTTTTCCCACATGACATGGTGTTGAAAATTGCATCTTCATGCAAAAATATGCTAATTTATGTAAATTAGTAATTTATGCATGAAGCCATATGCCAATGGGAATTAATTGATAAAAGTTAATAAAAAAATACCAAACTTTAGGAAAGTCTTTATCAGGTCAATAGCTTTAATTTTTCCCACAGGACATGGTGTTGAAAATTGCATCTTCATGCAAAAATATGCTAATTTATGTAAATTAGCAGTAATTTATGCATGAAGCCATATGCCAATGGGAATTAATAAATAACAGTTGATAAAAAAGATACCAAACTTTAGGAAAGTCTCTATCAGGTCAATAGCTTTAATTTTTCCCCACAGAACATGGTGTTGAAAATTGCAACTTTATGCAAAAATATGCTAATTTATGTAAATTAGCAGTAATTTATGCATGAAGCCATATGCCAATAGGAATTAATTAATAAAAGTAAATAAAGAGATACCAAACTTTAAGAAAGTCTCTTTTAGGTCAATAGCTTTAAATTTCCTTGTCAAACATGATATTGAAAATCATGTCTTTATGCAAAAATATGTTAATTTATGTAAATTAGCAGTTAAATTATGCATGAATAATGAAAATTAGTAAAAGGAATAAAAAGAAACCAAACCAAACTTAAAGAAATCTCTGTCAGATCCATAGATTTAATTTTCCCTATCAAACGTGCTATTGAAAATCCCATCTTCAAGCAAAATATGCTAATTTATATAAATTAGCAAATATTTTATATGTATAAATTTGTCCCATTCCAGTGGGTATTAACAGTGGAAAAGGGGCCAAACTTTTGAAGTACCTCTATCACTCAGTTCAAAATCTTCAATTGTATGGTATTGAAAATCCCGCTTCCATGCAAAAACGTGTTATATTATGTAAATTAACAATAATTCATGTATGAAGCTGTATTCCATTGACTAATCATATATTACATAAAGCATAAAGCCGTATGCCAACCAGAACAGTGGCAAAAATCGAGCCAGAGCGGCCAGAATCGAGTCGAATTTAGCCCGAATCCTCCGATTATCGCCAAATGACGACCTGAATAACGACCCAAATCGAACGATTATGCAAGAATTTGCAAAGTACAGCCACAGAATTTCCCGAAAATGTGCCAGATTCTTTCGAAAAGATCTATATTCGTCAGCTTTTTTATGCCATTTTTCTAATTTCTGGCCAATTCGTCTCACTCGTCTATATTATTCTTTGTATTTGAGTAATGATTCGTATGATATGGGGGGGGGCAAGAGTCGGACATTTAATTACTCTACTACTGATACGAATAGGTCTTAATCTTCACATAATGCCTCCAAAAATCCAACCGAATTCCATCGGAATACATCCCGAATGTGGCCCGAATGGAATTTCTTGTGGTCACATTCGGGAATATTCTGGAGGGTATTCGGCTGATTTTGAACATTTCAAAATGAATTTTTCAGCGAATGTTCCCGAATTTTCTTGCATTTACGAAGACAAACAGAATATTCCTGAAACCACCAGAATACGTGTATACGGATGGATTCGCAGCTGATTCGGTTCCGTTCTAACCCTAGCTTTAAGCAAAGGGTTACACCAAATCCAAATTCTCCCGAACAAATTCGGATCAATTCTGCCCAAAATGGCCTGGATTCGGTACTTATTCTTCTCGGATTCGGGGAGCTCCCGGAATCAATTTGGAAGGATCCGGGACTATTCTGTTCTCCTTCCCAACGGAAACATTCTTTGAGAGATTCTGCTTGTTCTGAAAATTTTAAAACCAGCCGAATATCCTCCAAAATACTCCGGAATGTGGCCAAGAAACATTTTTTTCGAGCCACATTTGTGATGAATTCGTGCGGATGATGGAATTCGGTTGAAATAATTTTGGGGAGGCATTTGGACAATTATTTTCGGAAGTCGATAGCTATAATTTGGGACCTATTGGACCTATCCAGACAGATTCAACTCTGATTCAGCCTAAAATTGTTTTAGAGATAGAGATCAATTCATAAGCCAATAAAGAAAAATCACTGAAATTATTCAGGTCACCTTCAATCAAGGGACGACAGAAAAAGAAGAAGGATCAGGTCCCTTTGCTCAAATCTGATATGTCCCTGTTCTAAAAACACAAATGTACATATAGTTGTCAGAGGGACAGACTTGGACAGCTTTTTCTGCCATGAGAACCAAAACTCTACTTGGGAAAGAAATCTGACCTAATTTTTTTGCAAATTTATGCAAAATTTATGCAAATATATGTAAAACTCATTGACCATCCTATTTTGAGGTTTTAAACCGAGGGACAAGCACAACACTGCATAGGAGACACTGTTACACAATTCATTCATAAATTCATAAATTAGTCCCATTCCAGTGGGTATTAACAGTGGAAAAGGGGCCAAACTCTTTTGCGCATTTAAAAATTATTTTTAGTGAGATATGGTGAATTATGAGTTTTTTTAATTGCTTTGAAAAGAAAGATGAATTACTGTTTATCTTTTTCATATGATTTAGGTTTTTTTTTAATTGTGAAAGGGGTATGCACAGGTATGCACAGGATTTATAATTTGCATTAATTTGCATTTTAAACATGATGCTCTCCTCTGGTCGCATGGAAAGTCATCATAATGAATGAATTGTGTAACAGTGTCTCCTATGCATAGTGTTGTGCTTGTCCCTCGGTTTAAAACCTCAAAATAGGATAGTTGATGAGTTTTACACATATTTGCATAAATTTTGCATAAATTTGCATTAATTAAAATTGAAAGTTGATTCTTATTCAGGAACTGTACAGAAATCAATCTAGATTTTATGCCCCGTCAAAATAAATTCCAAATACCCCCCCCCCCCGTAAAAAAAGAAAAGAAATAGGCTTCTATAGAAAAGTTTCGGTCTGTACTATACATATACAGTAATTTACGGTGAATAGTGTGATTTTGCATAATTTTGCATAAATTAGCCCTATGAAAAAGGATTCCAGTCATTGATATCGAGGCATCCTATCAAGAACTAATGCTTTTGGTACCAGTGACACATGTGGAGAAAAAAAATTTGTGATTTTGACAATTCTATATGTCGATATATGATAATACATGTGTTTTTACATGTGATTTGCATATAATTTGCATAAATTAACCTTAAAAATTGATTCATACTCACCAATTTTATAAAAATCGACCTGCAGTTGAATGTTTAGCAAAAGAAGACCCAAATACACAAAAATTGGGCATTTGAAAATTATTTTTATTGAGATATGGTGAATTATGAGTTTTTTGCATAAAATTTGCATAAATTAGCATTTAAAAATAGGGTGCCCTTCACCGATTTCGGGGCACCCTATCTAGAATTAATGCTTTTGATACCAGGGACCCACATGCAAAAAATGGCGCTTTTGTAAATCCTGTCCCCAAAATTTTGCTAAGGCCCCTGACTAAAGGAAGTTATTATCTAATGAATAAAGTGCCTCATAATTAAATTGATAATAGTACCCTATTGGTAATAAGATCCCCCTTCCATTTTAAAGCAATGAAATTTTCATTTTCCCTCTGATTCGTGTATCAAATATTGAATGTTTCTGCTACTATTTGCTCGGTTTGATACAAACATTTTTATTTCATTTGTTTGGATGTTTTGTGCTGACATTTTATTCTTGATAAGTTCTCCCCATTTGGTATTTTCAATCTGTACCTCGGCCTAGTTTTTAAACAAGTCGTGGATCCATGGGGATGAAGGGGCCTTGCCCCCCCCAAAAAAAAAGGAGAAAAGCTAGGGAGAGTGGAAAAGAAGAGGAAAGGGAAAAGAGAGAGGGAGAGAAAATAATGAAAGAAGGTAAAAGAGATGATGAAGAAAAGGGGGAAGCAAGAAAAAGGAGAGGGGGCCAACAAAAAGAAGGGGAATTATGTAGAGATGAAAGAGGGGGAGAAGAGGAAAGGAATGGGAAAGTGAGAGGAAAAGAGAAGAAAGGAGGCAAGGTCGCCCCCCACCCCAAAAAAATAAAAGAAGAAAAAAAGTTTAAGAACAGAGATCATTTACAGGAATAAAGGAAGAAAGAGGGTATGCAGAAAAGGCCTCGAAACCTCTCCCCTTGAACAGGGGCCTTGGAACCGTTTTCAAAGTTAGGGGGCTGACCATGCAAAAAATCACCATCCTACATGGTCATTCTTACGTTTTTTTACACGGTTCTGGAAAAAAGCCCCCCCCCCCCGCTTCTGTGGCCCCTGTTGAAAAAAAAGTACTTGGCTGTTAGAGAATGTGTTAGGGATCAAGGAGCATGAAAACCCTTACCTTCTCCGGTACCAAATGAATAGATTTGGAAGGGAATCACCGGATATGCCCCCCACCACCACAACGTCACAAATTAAGGATATATTTCGTACGTACCCAAAAAAGAAATTTGACAACAACAAAAAAAAAAGGTCTACAATTTCAAATATGGGACACGTCTCGGTTTCAATGGCATTTTTACATTACAAATTTTAATTTTTCTTCTCAAAAGGGCATAATAGGGGGCACATGCCCCCTCCCCCTGCATGGATATCCGCGCCTGCCTCTTCATGAAGTAAAACCATCACTTTCGAGTGGACTGCAAAAGAGAGAGAGAAAGAGAGGGTATATATGTTGTCGTAGGATCGATTGCGCTTTTACTTTCAACCAGACTTAAATGAGACGAAGCAATACAAAGCCTGTACAGTTCATATATACATTTATTGAAGATTATAAATAAGTTGATGATGATAACAAATACATGAGTAAGTCTGATGGTGACTATACTCTGAAGATGAAGATGATATAGATTCTGCAGTATAAAACAAACTCTTCTGTAGTTGTCTAAACCATTCTCAAAGGCTACTTGTTAACTCCAATCACCTTTTATAGGGAGAACATGAAATGTAGTGAATAAGAAACTCATAAAATGTGTGTGCGTCAGAAGTTTAGCTGGAAGAAGAACTTTCTAATGAAAGTTGTAGCTGGTATACTTCCTCTAGAAGTATTGATTATGCCATAATATTGAATATGTGAGATATGTCTTATCATCACATCACAATATATCATATTCCATACGGTAGAAAAAGGAAATAC
Organism: Lytechinus variegatus; assembly: GCF_018143015.1. NCBI lineage: Eukaryota > Metazoa > Echinodermata > Echinoidea > Temnopleuroida > Toxopneustidae > Lytechinus > Lytechinus variegatus. The sequence goes on from NC_054741.1 coordinate 52,597,921, forward strand.
AAAGAAACAATTAAAAAGGGGAAAATACAATGAAAGAAATGAAAAGGAAACAAAGACAAAGGATAAAGACTGCAGGGGATAAAGAATGAAAAACAGTGAGACTAATAGAAGCAATATCGAAAAAGGAAAATAAAGACATACCGGTAGAAAAAAATACAATAAAAGAAATAGGCCAAAACACAAAAGGACGAAGAAAAGACGAACATGATGATTTTTGTTTTGGAAAATATTCAAGAATAATTGATTCTGACTAGTTGCCCCCCCCCCCCCCCCCAGTCCCAGGCAGTTATTTTACGTCGAGAGAGATTATCCACCCGGATATCCACCTCAGATCTCATCGAAATCGTGCGAGCGATCCGTACGCGTGACGGCCATGCAAAGCGCAACCGAATTGGCGTTCCATAATATTCGGACCAGATCAAAAACAAAGTGAACATGTCTGGGAGATTAATTAATTAATGACTCATTTGAGCTGGCGATGGGAAAAGTGACGAAAAATAAAATGGTTGTAAAACATTGTCCAGATTGTGAGAAACCGGTAAGTATAATCAGCTTAATATTTCTATATATTTCAATGTAGTATTACGTAGCTATAAATCAAGACCACCACCAGTTACTGCACCACTCATTCAATGAACAAGGTTATAATCACTCTAGGCGACACCGCAATACTTACCCGTGTTAAGAAACTGAGACTCCACTCACTAGCTATATTACATGATTTTTTTTTATTTTTTAAATACAGACAAATTATACATCACTTGAAAGGTTTTTTCAAGACAAATTCAATGGTGAAGACCAAATTACAATTGGAGCACCATAACTGAAGATATGGCCTCTTAAAGGGACGCTATACGCAGAACTTTTCTGCCACCCAAGACAAAGTACCCATTGGGTGGCAGATCTACAGGTACTTGTAGATCTAAGAAACTTCCATACTTTTTTCACATGTAGGTTACTAAGTTAATTTGACTAAAATGCAACACAAGGTGATCTTGTAGATTATGGCTGTGTTACCTTCATATTTTTTAGAGCTTATTCAAACAGCTTCTATTTGTGAAAATATAGTATACAAGAAGAAAGATAACAAATTAGAATAAGACAAGAGAAATGCATGGAACGCTTTGCGTTGTTAAAAAAAATTAATCAACTCTTGGGGGTCTCATTCCTCAACAGACTTTAATCAGAAAATAAAAATGAATGTCCCACTATACTTCCCGGTATCTGTAAGATTTATATCATTCAAAAGTAGAAAATTAAGTTTTGCAGTAAATTTTTTCTTTCTTTCTGTTTGTCCATGTTCACTCTGTATTCTGTATAATTACCATGATGTCTCTTTTTGTTTGCAGATCTGAGAATGCGGGATCAGACAGCTGGAGCTGCAACAGTAGCTAGAAATGTACTCCACTGCTTAGAATTATAGAATATATTAACATTAAATATATTGGAATATATAAAGTTAAAAAGCAAGTCTCTGACATTATCTGAATTTCTACTACATTTAAAATCACATTTACAAAATAATCTCCCTCCTAGTAAAACATAATAAAACAGGGACCCATTATTGTGTACATCATGTGAATTGATGAGACAGCTTATTGATATGATGACACAAAACAACAGAATATATTGTTATTCATGTATCTATTCATTTTTAATACCAGTACCAGGCAGCAGTCAATGCATGGTCTGCGCCTGTAACACCATGAAAAAATAATGAGACTGGAATTAAACGTGCTTTAAGTCCCGCCTGTTTTTTTTCTTGAAATATTTAGTTGAAATTATCATTAATTTATCATCAACACATAATTCATGCAGAAATCAAATGCACAACTTATCACCTACAACTAATTTCAATGGGTTTAACAGTAACATACATGCATCAAGTACCACACCCACAACCACCACGCCCACTCACTCCTTTCGGTCAGCCATGGCACCAAAATCACACTCTAGGCGGCACAACATGGGCTTGCATTCGCCTCTTGCGCAGCTATGCGACACATTCTTATATATCAAAATTAGATTTTCTGATACAAATACACTTCAAAGAATTAATTTATATCTGATATTTGACTGTTCCCTGGGAAATTTTCTGTTTATACGGCTTTGAAGTAAGAAAATAGAAACACGATTTACCGAAAGTGTCCAAAAAACTCCTTTTTGTAACGAAAAACATTGCCGATATTGAACTGAAATCATCACTAACTGTAGAAGAAAGTCTGCGATTTTAATGATACATAACACATGGTTATTTGATGCCCCTAGAGGGTTTCAACAAGTAAAAGTAACTTGCAAATTAACCCGGTTCTGGAGTCATATTTTCCAAAATGGCGACTTCCATTGTGTGACGACGGAACAGTGGTGCTCCTCGAAAACGGCCTTAAAAAACAACATTTTGGCGATGCAAATGTGAGTAAATTGACTAGAAATAAGAAGTTTAGATATAATAGAAAAAGATCGTTACATTTTATGAAAAAAGGATTTGAAATGTTGATACACTGGCTCAATGAATTTTGCCCATTTTTGTGTTGGCAGAATAGGAAATGTGTAAAACGCGAACCCGTTGCGATCGCTACACTCACGCGCATTTGGGCAGCCTAGCTTAGAACTAAGCTTTCTTTCCGTAAAAATCTTTATTCTTATGATTCAATAAATGTTAATGAATATATAATTACTCTTAAATCGGTACTCACCGGTTCTTTTCTTGAATTTTCTGCCAAATTCCCACGCTTCTGGCTTCAATTCTGCGATGGATTCTGTTGCCATAGACAGCTACACATGCAACTCTATTTATAAATGGAGCGCCCCTTACGAGAGTTGTTAATGCCGCGGAAAAATTGTTAGGCATTTTGGCCTGTGGTCAAGGCGTTCTTTTTCTATTTTTTTTATAGGTATGAGATCGAAATCACAGCGACTATTCACACTGTTCCATAATGATTTCGAAAGGAGGTGCAGCACCCCCACCCACATGGGCGCAAATCCCAGGGACACTTCCCCCTAACCCAAAATAGTAGGGGCACATTATCAAATGTCCCCCAACTATTTTTGTTCTTTTATATATATGGAAAGAAATAGGCCTACATCATTTAAATCGAAGTAAAACATGTATTTTGGACGAGACGACTTCTTTTGGGGGTGATAAACCTTCCTTTTTGTTTTTTTTTTGTTAGTTTGTTTTTTTTTTTTTTTTGCCTGTTTTTCCAGCCCCTCCCCTACCTAGATTTCCACCCTTGCCTCCCACTACTCTTATATTGTTTGCGAATCTGTTTTGTAAATTAAAGGGGAATTTCACCCTGATAAAAAGATGATGAAAATATGAGAAAAATCATTTCAAAATATCGATGAAGGTGTTATTTCACAAAAATGGAGTTGATAGAATTTAGAATGCTTGATTTATTTGTGACGTCTATAACGAGCAGTTGCTCTATCCTAAATATAAAATGCCCAAATTTCCCATTTTAATGGTCCGTAACGACCCACTTTTTTCTTTTTGATAACAAGTATGAATTGATATAGGCCTACTAAAATGTACCATAAAAATCATTATCATGTATTTCTTGACATTTCATTTACTTTTTTACCATAATAATAGCTGCTTGCAAAGGCCTACGCCGTCACAAAAAAACCCGGGGGGCCGGGCACTTACATTGACGAGTGGATACCATGCGCGACCAAAAAAAAACGTAAAAAGGATGTCCTTTTCACGATAGGCACGTTACCTACGTAACGTGATAAGGGTGTCAAAAACACAAAAATAACGAAAAAAGGGTATCTATTAATTCGCTAGGAAAACCGTCGTGTTTAGGGTCTAATTTGCGGGGATGATAAAACAAAATCAAAATGTTTTATAAAGGATGTCCTTTTTGCTCCAAACTTTGTGTTTAGAGTCCGATTTGCGCGAGGTGTAGAAGGTGGGGTCGTACTAAACCAAATAAGGTAAAGCCGACGACCGAAGGACCCGTAACAATAAAACATTCCTGTACTTGTTTAGGGGTTCATTTCAGGGAATATTTGCCAAGAGTATCGTTTTGTTTCCAATACTTGTTAAGGGTAGGGTTTCACACGCCAATACTTGTTAAGGGGTGCATTTTCAGAATATGGAAATTACGTGTTTAGGGTGCTTTTCGAGACCCCATGGTCGCGCATGGTATCCACTCGTGAATGGAAGTGGCCCCCCCCCCCGGCAAAAAAAAAATCTTACCTTTGAAAAAGATTGGTGGGGGATGGATTTTCCTCGAACGCATACCAATTTTTTTTCTGCTATTTTCATAATAAACTTTAAATGAATTCAACTTTGCACTACTTAATTTTTTCAAAGACAAAATAACAAATTACATCTCGTCATCATCATCATCACCACTATCATTAGCATCACCATCATCATCACCACAACCGTCACCACAACCATCATCATCACCAAGATAATTTTCATCATCGTCATTGCCATCATCATCTTTTTTTTTTCTTTATTTTTTCCCCATCCCTCTTTTTTTTTTTTCTTCCAATATTCCTCCTTTTTTTAGAGCGGCACACCGTCATGCTCCCTCACTGATTATCCGCTCTCTATTGCTTGGTGTTGTATAAATTGGCGGATACCTGAATGAAATACTGAAGAGAAAATAAGGAAAGGGAAAAAGTAAGAAGAAAAAGAAGATGAGGAGAAGAAAAAAGAAAGCCAAACAAATGAAACAAAACAATGTCAAAATTTCGTAATAAAGTCTTCTACATGTACGTCAGTTTAATAATGATGTTTTCATTGAAATGAGAACAAAAAAAGAATTGAAACCATAGGCGGCGGAAGCGGGGGACGTTCCCCCTAAATTTGTTGTTGACCTTTTTTTTTTTTGCTTGTCAATTTATTTTCCTACTCCGTCCCCCTAAAATGTTTGGGTTGAGAGCCTTTTTTTTTGCTTGTCAAAATTTTTTAGGTTGTCCCCTCCTAAAATTTGGGGCTTCCGCCGCCAATGATTGAAACAGGACTACATTATAATATAGTGTAAAGAAATAGAGGGAAGCTCCGAGACAATAAAAAGGTTGAAAAAGAAAAAAATGTGAAAACACAAAGCTCTCACAACATGAGCATAATAACAAATAATAACAAATTAAGCGAGGACAAGTAGCTGAGGGACCCCCCCCCCCAACTCTCTCTCTCTAGTTATCTATCTATCTATCCGACTCGATTATATAAGAGAAGAATTTACTAATCAAATGATGAGCAAAAAGCACGAGCTGATATTTTTTATGAATATTCAAAACTAATAGAGAGACGCAATCGAATTATTCGATTGCGACAAAATTGATGATCTGAGAATTTATGTTTTAGGAATTCATTAAAAGCATAAAGTTGATCAGCATTAAAATATGGCAGGCGCAACGCATGAGCTAAAGCTTTATAGGCATACACCGATAAAAATTTTTAAGTATTTTTGGTAATCATGAAAAAAAATGATATTTCATGAAAGAAAGCTCAAATCCCGAGAGGAATATTCTTATGAATTGACTTTAAAAAAAACTGTGGTAAGCCCCATTTAATATTTGATTATAAGTCGAATAAAACAGTAAAAGCTGACAAACGTTCGCGTGATATTTGGCAACCTCCCCCCCCAAAAAAAAAAAATAAATAAAAAATAAAAAAAAGTTTTTAACTATAATAATGATCGAAGGTAATTTTGTCTCGCGTAGAACTGGACAAATGAAAAAAAGATTGTCACTAAAAAAATGAAGGTAATTTTGACCCACGTAAATTTGGCGAGCCCCCCCCCCAAAAAAAAAAAAAAGGAAAAAAGGTTTTAACAAGCAAAAAAAGGCTAAAAAGGAGAAAGAAGAGACAAGAATAATTATGAACGAAATATCCCCATTACAAATAATGCTGTGATCATCATATAAGGGAGGGGTCGCATAACTAGTATGAACAACGTATTTAATTCCAAAATATTTACTACAAATCTCAATAGGGGGATCGGGCAGAAATGCTCACCCCACCCCCACCCCCCCCCCCCCCCGATCCGCCACTGATTCCAATCAATAATGACATTTATCTGCAATACTGATACTTTAGAATCAAGATACTGAAGATTGATACGCTTTACATAAATTATGAACGTCTGACAAAAAGATAATCTACCGATCACCTGACCGATCAGCTGACCAGTTCGCGTATCACTTCGGAGTTGATCACTCGTCGCAGCTGTGTGGAACGCTCACCGAAAATCAACAAAAAGGGCCTGAAATGTAAGTTTAATGATAATATATTTTAATTTGAACTACTTAATTAATACTTTTAATGTCTCCCCAACAAATGAAAGTCATATCACGTAACTCCAATTTGTATTAAGGCGTACATTTACCAAAGTCTTGGGTTGGAAATCAGAACAGCATTGTCTAACCCATATTTTTTGGGTAATGTCGCCTATGAGGTCCATACATGTTAATGTTTGGACCTCATTGGTACTAGGAGTGGTTATAATATAACCTTGTTCTCAGTTATATCTCCATGTGTAGCAAAATAAGGGTGGCAATGTTTGGCTTATTTTCTCTTTTTCTTTGGGGCAAATGCTTGATTTTTTACACTGACAGTTTCCATTACACCTATATTCATACTACTTGACTCTTATTTCAATCTGATTCTTAAGTTTAAACATTTTTTCTTAATTAAAAATAGAGATAAAAAAATGAAAATTTTCTTGCCATATTACTTTCCACCAATAGAGGGCGTACACAAAAATATGCCCAAAATTCAAGTTTTTGAGCGCTCTGGTGAATACAAAAATTATTCCCAAGTTACTAATGAAAAATAAATTGCAACTGTATGGAAATTAGTAATTTTGGTCACAAAAGTGATATTTTAATGATTTTTGAAGTGTGTGCTCTGTACAACATTGGCATACCATAGTCCTACCTGTAGATTCACCACAGGCAGGGTGTAGCAGTGAACAAGTGGCCCAGGGTTCATTACCATCTAACCCAGGGAGCCCAGGGGCCTGTTGCATGACGAGATGAGCGATACGTAGGAACGTCCTAGGACCATTCTTCCGAGATAGGAAGATTGGCGACAAATCAGCGTAAACCGTTTCACGAAGGCAATTTTGCAATCCAAGTCCGCGACATCTTTTGATATCGATAGTATCGGAAAAATATTTAGTCTTCATCGTCACCTGAACCTTTTATTTCGGAATGACGACTTTTCATAAAATCATTTATTTCAATAAAAGGAGATCAAATGATGTTTTATTTATTACTGATTGTAGAATTGATGTATGGAGCTTACTTTATGAGGTAAAAAGAGAAGAAACTTTAAAGATTCACAAACATAAATGAATAAAATTGAAATTTTCATTGTTTCCCTTACTTAGAATACGGTATCCTTTTAGAGACACCTTTCATTGATATTTCAACGAAAGAGACCCTTGTCCAATATAAAAATTGATTTAACTAAGTAATTTCCACATTTTGTTAGTTCAATTCTGTATTTTTATAGAATGCTTATATATAATGATAATTTTGTAAATTATGCGTTAAATGTTATTTGTTGAGGTAAAAATATGGTTTGAAAGGGGTAAACAAAATCAACAGTGTCTGATTTTGTTAGACTAAAAAGGAAAATATGAGAGGTTGCGTGTGAAACTTCTAATTTATTTATTTTATTTGCCAGATTTAACGCAAGAAATACTAATTTGAGAGTTTAGAGTATAAACATACCCCAGTTGCATGATGAGTAAACGATGACAAGAAAAATATGAACATTGCTGCAAACATGGCCAAGTGAATAAAGTAGTGCTTTGCAATAATAATTAAAACACATAAAAAGTTGTGCAATCCGCAATGGAAAAATACTATCAGAAATCATGCTAAAAATTACAACGATCATATAAACGTGATCACTTAATTTATGGAAGTTTATATAAGAATATAAGGTTTAAGAATATAGAAAATATATATGTTCAACATTTCAACGGTAAGGAGTAGAGACTACCGTGATTTCTTTAACATGACATAGGAGCCGAAAGGGGCCTATCCTACCATTTAAAATGCGCCTCTTCGTACTTTCCATAATCTTTTCTTTGATGAACTTATCTTCATTTGTAATGATTGTGATGGATTCGTATATAAGCTAGGCCTAGTCTGTATCTTAAATTCAATTAGCTATTTTGTTACTGCAGGAGTTTGTTTTGTTTCACTGCTTCACATCTCAAGTTATCCCAAATCCAAGAATTGGTTTTCATTGATTAAAATTAATCTCATAAAAAATAATGAAAATGAAATAAAAATATAAAATGATTTAGCATGTTTAACCTCTTAGTTTTTTTATCGAGTGTTTGTTTGCTGAGCGTTATATAAACACGTTTTTTCCTTACATAATTTCTTTTAAAGAAATTCGTTTTCATGTTGTTTAATTATCAATAATGAGAAAGCATGATGGGTCAGAGAGATAGTGCCGCCCATTTCGATAAATCAAGTTTATTTTGTTTTAAATAGAAAATTGGTGGGATTGGGCGGAGGGAGAATCATGAAAGAAAACATATTTTTAAAAAAATATTTGGGCCTTCATCTACCCCGAAAAGTTAAAATGACATCCGTTTTTGGTCGTCTTGTCGACCTGAAATTGATGACAACTAGCCCCAAATAAAAAAATAACTTGGCACCATCCTAGATAAAATGCATCATCAACCCCCTAAAAATATGTTTAAAGGTGATATGTCAGTGTGGCTTGCCGTAAACGCATTTTCTCTCAGTGCCGACGTTGGCGGGCGGTGTGCAAAGAAGATCATGCCTACGTAGGACATGTCTGGAGGTGTCTTTCCAAGGACCATTCTTCGTATCGCCCAAATCGGCTTTGTGAAACAGTTGAGCGATATCTCGTTCTTATGTAAATGGTTCTACGAAAGACCATTTCATGCAACAGGCCCCAGGGCTTACCGTGTATTATTTTGACCATACTCACGGACTAGCGTGATTTATGGTCTAAATATTTCTCCAAGTGAATTGTGAAAACAGAAATTATGCAATGACTTAGGCCTACCACGATTGTGGATGAAGGTCTAACTAGCCTGGGGCGTTTTGGGGACTGAAAGTCATTACTGTACGTATACTCCCACTAACGCCCGGTACTCCCCCTATATTTCCCCACATACGGGTAGGGTACAAAACCAGAAACTTTCGCCCCCGAGAATTCTACTTTCCCTCTAAAAGATCTAGCCCTAAAACATGTATGATGGGGGGACCTAAAGCTACGCACTTTGTTTACAAGCGATGTAAAATATGCCAATTTTTATATTTGAACAAATCATCTTTTACTAATTTGTGGCAAATATTCTAAAGATCCTTAACCAAAAAGAAAATATCACAAAACTCACTAATACGAAAATCCCGTCGTGTTTTCCGAACACCTCTTGAATTCGCCGCCCGATGTAGAAGGGGTCCTAAAGCTACGCACTCGATTTATCATGCAAAAAAATAATATTTCCTGTGCCTCAATTTTTTAAATTTGCTCAAATTAGAGATTTACTGCAGCCCATGTAGAAAAAATTGAAAAGGAATCGTTCGTCACACTGCAGTCACAGTTCCACACACAGAGTGCGCATTTGCCATTAAAAACTGCATGCGCGATGAGTGGTGCGTAGCTTTAGGACCCGCGTAGCTTTAGGACCCCCGACCATACATGGGGTCCAACTTCATTTCCAACATTTCTGCGATATTGATTTCATTTTTAAAGAAGAATCCATTAAAAAACAGATTTGTTTTGAAAAGATGGGAAGAGCTTACGGCCGTGTTTATGTCGCCATCTTGATTTCTTTGTCTTCCGCTTGGTGACAGCACCTAAATCGCGGGATTTATGTGCGCCCTCTGTTGGTGGAAAGTAATATGTCAAGAAAATTTTCATTTTTCAATCTCTATTTTCAATTAAGAACAAATAATTTAAAGAATTAAATTTACCTAAGAGCCACGTAATATGATGAATAGCGGTAATGAAAACTGACAGTGTAAGAAAATCAAGCATTTGTCCCATAGAAAAAGAGGAAATAAGCCCAACATTGCCACCCTTATTTTGCCGCACATGGAGATATAACTGAGAACAAGGTCATAGCATAACCTTGTTCATCGAATGAGTGAGTGATACTAACCTTGTTCATAGAATGAGTGCTCTTGATCCTGCCCAATGCCACGACCTGTATCATTAGCCGTCGCCCTCGGCGCGTCTCAGCCTCAGACTTAACCCAGGAAGCTCCAGTCACAGGCCAGAGCCCAGGACTCGTCCGTGTAGGCAGCGGGTACTCTCCAAAATGGGGTAGAATGGGGTCGCAATTAGCACCCCAAATAAAATTGGGGAAAAAATAAATTATGCACTTTATTATATGGATGAACATGATGAAGGTCTATCATGGCACAGAATCCTGACATAATGGCACAAACTAGACCCTCAAAAAAGAGGAAAAGTTCTGTCTGTATTGTTCATTTTCCTTCTTTCAAAATTGAAAACAAAATGGCCGATTGATACCGAGACGAACGCCACATGGAGGTTTAATTTTTCCTCTTTTTTGAGGGTCCAGTTTGTGCCTCAATGTCAGGATTCTGTGTCACAATAGACCTTCATCCATATAATCGAGGTTATTGCATACCGGTAATTTACTTTTTCCCCTTTTCTTTGGAGTGCTATTGCAACCCTATTCTACCCCATTTTTTAGAGTAGCCATGTCTGCCTAGCTGGTATTACACAGACGAGGCTCCGGCTAGCCTTAAGGACTTTGTGATGATATAATAATATTTTGACATATACTTCTTCATCATGAAGCCTTGAACCCCCTGCCATAGGCATATAAGAGACTCTTGTAAACACAGATGGATTTCCCTAGGAAAATCCATCTTTGAAGATAGAAATCATGTAAATTTGTTTGATTTAAGTTATCTATACACCTTCATATGCCTAATTAATGCGTATGAAGGAGCAAAAAATCAGTTACGGTAATGAAAAGGTGAAAAATTAGAGGTTTTTTACCAGACCAATCTCGTGTAGATCCCACAATTCATTTGTATACACTGTATACTCTAACCTTGAACTGCTTTGTTATGACGTACATGTACACAGACTTCGCCAGAAAAAATTCACCCATGTCGGCGACTTGTGCTGCCACTCCCGGGGGGTGGGTGCGGGAGGGGGATTCACCCCTCCCGCGCGGAAGCGACAGCCTTTTCATCAAATAGAGACGCTGAGGAAGCCCCATTGTGGCATATTTTTGAGCCCACACAAATGCACATAAATGCTAGGCCTGGGAGTAAACATCGATTGATCGAATGGTTCGATTGGCATGCCGCCAATCACCAATCGATTAGCAAAATTTACACAAATCGAATGTTCGGCAGATCCCGATGATTATGACATTGGGAGAACTTGAATACCCAAGTAATAATAACAAAATGACAAGAAAACAATGATGACACTTCATACAGGTTTAAAAATTATGTTACCGAGATAATTTTTCAAAAATAATGATTGTATTACATTCACAGTTACACACCAACATGAAAGCGCTCCGAATTTTTTTTAATCCCACCCAACCTTGCCCTCGATACACAAAATGAGTTCATTGTCTGCGTGCACAAAACAATAAGAAAACACACAACCAAGCTCACTTGAGCTGATTGGACCTTCGGATAGCCAATGAAACTTTTGGGGAAACAAAGAAGAAGGCAGTGGTTCCCTTATCAGGAGAGGTCATGACTTCAGAAATAAATTGACCCCTCACTCATCTGTGTGTGTGTGAGGGAGAGAGAAAGATAAGGGTGGGAGCCGGAGAATTCCTTTCATGTTTCAAAACAATAATGCAACCTTTTTTCTATCCCCCTCACACAATGAAAACTACATTCCAACATGCGCCCGTCTTCACCGGTACTTTCTCGACTAGTCTCCAAAAATAGACCCAGTTATACATGTAGGTTCAAATGATAAAAAATCGTAATTTTAAAAGGTATTTCAAATTAAATATTTTGCAAAATATTTTTTTGAAATACATGTGTAGAATCGTGGGCAGTGCCACAAGTGGGGGTGGGGACATGGTGTGGGCAAGGGATGAAATTGTTCAAGAAATGCTCCACCTGGGGTCAGTCTCAAAGAATAGTTCATGAATGAGTTGTTTACATCTTTGGGCTTTGGACTTTGGACTCGGCTGATCTGGGCTGATTCATTCATATGCAGGGGTGTGGCACTTGGAGGGATGCATGCATAATACCAGAGTACCAGCATGGATTTAGGAAGGATTTTCATTGGAACAATAAACTGAAAGTTTTAATCTCATTTCATGTAGTTTCTTTTGATATAAATATCATGGAGAAGGGGAAAAAGGTCCTACTTTCATTTATTCTAAACTTTGACTTTGATGGAGATTTCACCATAAAGCAGGTCAATTATTTGTGACTTAAAAGACCTGATTCCCGACAAACAATCGAATCATTCGATTATTTTTCAGGAAATAATTGAATGGTAAAAATGACAATCGTCCCAGGCCTAACATCCATGCACCATAGCGGTCACGCACAGTTCTCAAACTCCTTTGCTATTCGTTCATTGTGTGCAGAGAGGGCGGGATAAAATGACAAACACAGTACAACTCCTTTGCTATTCGTTCATTGTGTGTATAGAGGGCGGGATAAATGACAAACACAGTACAAGTACATGTTCCTTGTATATACAATGCATTTATTCCAAGTTCCACTCCCATCATATCAGTAAGCGCAGCTACCGGTAGGTCATGGAGCATAGCAGGTGTGATGTGCGGGGCAGATGGGGAATAGCAGCCGCGAGCTAGCTGGGCGCCTTGCCACTTTCCTAGCCGTAGTAGGCCTGTAAGTGGTCTTAAGTTGGTGGGACTTCGGCGCAACCCGATAAATGAAGTTGATATCACTAAGATGAGTTCATGGAGTGTATTATTTTTTTCTGAATATTTCCATTTAATTTTTCCACGCATGTCGCTGAAATTTTACGCATGGTTCCACTTGGTCTCCATTTCCGCACGCATGGTGTTTGAACCATGCGTATTATACACTGGCGAGAACGCTGCGGATGTACATAGCTTCAATAAGCGATGTTACAAAATGCCATTTTGAAGAAAGATTTACAGATAAAAATTATTATTTAACAAATAATAAAATTTAACACTTGGTTGTAAATAATCTTTATTGTAATAATGATTATTTATAATATTTATAATCAGGTTATAAATTTTATTATTTGTGAATACAAAAATTATTCCCAAGTTACTAATGAAAAATAGATTGCAACTGTATGGAAATTAGTATTTTTGGTCACAAAGGTGTTATTTAATAATTTTTTATAGTGTGTGTTGTGTACTGCATTGGCATACCATATTCCTACCTGTACATGTAGATTTCCCACCTAGGCAGGATGGTTGCAGTGAGCAAGTTGGCCATAGCACAGTTAGAAAGATATTCATTTAAAAAATATGACTCAAGTGGAAAAATAATGAATTTGAGGCATTAAGACTTCCCTATGCCCCCTCCAGGAACAAGCATCCACTAATTATGAAAAAATCTATGACGAATTCCCTACGTTTGTTATTTATAATCGTGTGAAATTGATGTAAGTGGTAAAGTCGTTGTAGCTTGTCCAGTACTGTGTGCGCCTCATCGGAGTGGAGGATGGGCACACATTATGTGCGGGAATGACTGATTTAATCCAATGACCGCGGTAATACTATATCTGTAAAGCGCTTAGACACGTCGTTTCGATGTATTAAGCGCTGTAAAAAGCGGATTATTATTATTGGATAGTCTGGCTACCTGTAGGCTGTAACTTGGGTATCTGAAACTTCTTTGTTACTTAAACTTTTCTCATCATAATTATCAATATTATTATTATTACTCACATTTTGTGATAATTTTTTTGTCAGGTTCCAGTAGCATGTAAAGAATGTAGATGTGGCCATTCATTCTTCACTAAGAAGCTTCTACAATCACACCCTGGAGGTGGTGATGTAGCATCAGTAGCAGGGGAAACGGGAGGTAAGACATGTCATATTCATCATCCTGACATCACACAAGTGCACACTGAACTGATCAGTTAGTTTAAAGAATTGACTTGAAGTCAGGGTCCACTTCCCCTTTGAAGACTAATTTCATGGCCCCCTAACATGGCAAATCCAAAATAATTGAGGGGTGCATATTTTGTTTCAAAGACTATCTGGCATGGTGCTACATAACTTTTTAGATTCACTTGCCCTGTCGGCCAAGTAAATTTTTAAATAGGTTGAATATACTTGCCCGAAAAAAATCCTTGAAAAAAAGTTTTACCTCTTCAAAAAAATATATTACGGTTTAAGAAACAATTGACCTGTTTTTCTCTCTTTTGACATGAACTGATGAACCTTGTTCTTGCTTTCTTTTTACAAAGTAATTTTATCTTGCCCGCCATGACCAAATTTAGGGTTGGTATATCATATCGACCCTAATTTTGGTGATTCTACTTTGAGAATTTGCTTGCCCAATTTGGGCAAGTAGTTTTGGTCTGCACTTGCCCGACTTTAACTTTTACTTGCCCCGGGCAATCGGGCAAGTGCTTATGTAGCACCCTGCTATCCGGTAACCTATCAGAATTATTGTATTAAGTTTGCAATTGATTGCACACTTTTGTGCTACGAGCCCAGAGAGCTCCAATGTGAAGTAGCAGAGTTTCATGCCTTCTGGGCAGGCCACAATACAAAACAACACCACTGAGATATTATAAGAAAACATGTAACCTACCATGGCATTATTTTTATTGCTTCATTTGGCCATCATTTTGCTGGAAAATGTATTTTCTATATTCAGTTCAGTGTTGGGATTTAGATGTGAATCGCGTGTCCTTTCCACAATATTTTTTCTGTACTGCTAACAGTCAGATTGCCCATTTTGAAGACTTTGAAATCAGGATACAACTAATGGACTTCTGTTATTTTTGTCCTCACCTCAATTATGAACTAACAAAACAGAAACCTGTAAAGTAAGTCCATGCTTATACTCGGATTGAACCCACCAAATTTGCCTGCCGGATGTTGTGTCCTTTTCCAAGAAATGATGATACACTTTCCTACCTGTGCTTATTTGTGTTGTCGATCTTCAGTGTGCTGGCTTTTCAATGTAGATTTCATTATTTCACAAAGTCTATGTAAACGTACTTGCTTGAGGTCTACGATGATCTGGAAGAACTAACCTTGATTGCTAGACTCTCTCATTCAACCGCTCAGTTTGAATAGTAATTCTCATTACCGGTATCTATTTTCATATTTTCTTTGGCAGAAGAAGATAGCAACGGAGTGAAAAGAAGGCGTACAGAGAGAGTAAGAAGAGAGAGACCAGACTATTATAGTGCCAGTGAATTTGAAAATCATCTCAGAAGGGTAAGTGATGTCATTCTAATTTAAACCTATTCTACAAATTTAAGTGATAATAATTTTCAGAACATTCCATGCTTCAGGAAGGGTTTCAATCAGAAATAAAACAATTCAGGTATTTTTTCTTTTGATTGAGTACCCGACCAAGCTGAATTTTCATGTAAAATTATAAAGTTTATCCGTAAATTCATAACCGTCTTAGGGCATGCACTTTTGTAGTCTAGTAATGTGTTGGAAATGTAATCTTCACTTTTAGGAGACTCACCAGAACTTGATATACGGTAAGATTTAGGAATCTTGCCAGCCAGTGCATGTATTCTTATGCATTCTTTCATGCATGTTGACATTTTCTTGTATTAAAATAGTGATTCTTTAATGTTTCTTTACCATATGCTCCCTTTATCACAGATATCAACTTCAAAATCGGGAGAAAAGGGGGACGACAAATCATCAAAGAAGAAGAAACATAGAAGAGGTCGACCGAAAGGATCACAAAATAAGTCGGTTGGTAAGTAGAGTGCAAGTTGCCTAATTAAGTGCCATGCATTTAAGTCAGATTAGCTGAAGGAGAGAGGTCCTGGGGAGTGTTTCATCAACATTTTTGTCCGACAAGTTGTCAGATCTGACATCTTTCTCTGACTCTGATTGGCTGTGAGGCACTGTTACTATGGTAACTGTCGGATAAAATGGGACTTGTCGGATAAAACGTCCGACAAGTCCTTTCATGAAACGCTCCCCCGATTTCCTCCCCATAGACTTGCATGTATTAGTTCTCAGAATAAGCCGACTTATATCAATACCTCCCAATCAGTACGATTTATCATATTAGCCATGAAGGGTAGGAACGTTAAGCAAGTCTTTTATGAATTTAATTTTATTGTCATTTGGGTAACGTGAATAGAGAATATATACCCTATCTTCTTTCATTTTCATATTCAGATAATCAAATGTAGGAAGGAGAACACTACTCTATCCCTTTCCATCCCTTGCTATGATATCATTTTACACAGCACAGCATCCCCTCCTGCACAAGCTCATTCCCTCCAATTATCTGTTCCCTGACTCTCTGAAAAAATCTCACGTTTTCTCTCAAATGTCTCTTGAATTCCCAGGGCCCCGTGACTTGTACATGTAGCTTAGTGATAGATAGTGGAGCTGGTTTTTCTGATTGATCACACACAATAATCAGTTCAGTCAATCGTAGAATTCAGCCCCACAATCAATCAATAAGCTTTATGTTATTAGGCCCAGGTGGGTGTTTCATAAAGCTGTTCGTAAGTTAAGAGCGACTTTAAGAACGACTGGTGATGCTTTCTTGTGGTAAATGACATACAACCAAAATGTTCATTGGCGATGGTTTACGCGTAAGAAAGGATCACCAGTCGTTCTTAAAGTCGCTCTTAACTTAAGAACAGCTTTATGAAACACCCACCAGGTCCCCTTCTTACAAAGAGTCATAATTGATCATGGCCCCGTCTTACAAAGAGTTGTGATTGATTCAATCAATCGCAACTATGGAAAGCCAGCAAAGTCAACATATAAAATGCATGTTTGTTCCAAAATTTTTTTAGATATGTATGTATATCCATAAATTTATTGATTTTTGACAATTTGGTGTGTTTTCCATTGTGTTCAAAGGATATTTTTCAAATTTTCTGTAAAAAAAAATTATGACACTGATGGATTTCTATAGAGTTACGATTGATTGGATCACTCTTAAATCTTTGTAAGAAGGGGCTCCGATCAATCTCATCTATATGGAAATCCATTATTGTCATAATTTTTTCTTCAGGAAATTTTCACAATGTCCTTTGAAAACAAAGAGAAGCATTCTGAATTGTCAAGAAAATAGAGAATGTATGAATATACATTATATCTTGCAAGTATTTGAATAAACATGTATTTTAGATGTTGACGTTGCTGGCCTTCCACAGTTGTGATCGATTGGATCAGTTGCAACTCTATGTAAGACGGGGCCCAGGTCAGGCCTGGGACCTTGATATCAATCACCCGCACATACAAATCAGTCAGTAGTCACAAAGCTCTCAGCGCACTCTTTTTGTGGTGTATTAGCACTGTACTCTGCTTCAAACAAAAGCACTCCCCACATATTAAAGGATTATATACCCTGGAATTTTAATCAGCATCACATATATTCAAAATTAGGAGGACGATTGTGAGTATGATCATATTTTTATGCTGAAAACCATTTTCACACCATTCTAAATTTCTATCTTTGTTTTGCTGCTGATTCTTTGCGATTCAACTGTCTAACTTGATACACAAGCAACTTCAAACCAGACATCATTACATATATTCATATAAATCACATTTTTCTTTAACTTATCAGTATTCATAGTTTTCCAAAGTAAAAAGTTGCCTAAGACTAACTTGGGTGTGAATTTATGACATTATTTTATTATCTTTATGTTCTCTTTTGGTTATCGTTGGATATGGTTGGAAGTGATTAGTTTTTAAAGTACTTCTTTGAATGCATCAGCTAATGGGAAATCCATCAGCCCATTTCATTGAAATGGGGAACATATGGGTAGATCTCATTTAAAAATCTTGATCTTTGCTGCAGAAAGGTATATTTTTCCACCTAAAAATAAAAGCTTCCCTTTTATTCTCAATTGATTACTTGTATGTATACTTGTAAAAATCATAAATATGGTTAAGAATGTTAAAAATGATGAGGGGAGTGGTGTTATAATTGGAAAGGTGAAATGAAAATACTAGATATTTGGACTACACAAAGAAAACCATACTGTATCAAGCAATTTGTTAATATTCTTTTTCCAGTCATCTATAAAATTCTGGATCCATCTTAATTTTCTATCATTTTGCATATTTTTTTCTTTGTTTCAGAGGAGATTGAGGAAGAACGAGAGCGCGATTTATATTCCAACTTACCCACTGATAAGGCCTTTGTGTATGCTGTGGTGCTAGCTGAAATCAATGAAAAGATACAGATGCAAAGCCAAGGGTGGAAACCCAAAACTGATCGACATCATAAGAAGAAATCAAAGAAACCCTGATCCGAAGCATTGTGAGAACGCAACGGATGAAAAACGTTCCTATTAATGTGTGCCATTCAGAAGCAGGATAATTTGTATCATTGTAAGCTGGATGTGAAGACGTGCATTTCTTCCTCTGTGTAAAGGGGACTGCAGAGACGTTTGAGCCTGTACACCTTCAAGTGAACTCAACGCATTTGACTTAACTGGACAGATGATACACTCTATGTATGTGATGTTATCACTGCTCATGATGGATAGTGCTTTCAATCACCAATGGTGATTATTAACATGTCATGTGCGCATTATCACTACCTATGACATTCAACGCTCCTCATCAATAGAGTCCTGAGCCCAGATGCTCCTCAATGTATATTTTCCATGGTTTTCACATATACATGTATGTTATGTCACAATTCAAATAATAACTTGCTCTGCATTTTCAGGCATTACATGCATTTAAAGGGATAGCACGGGCTGAAAATTTTTATATCTAAATAAATGGAGTAAAATTCACAGAGCAAAATGCTGAAAATTTCATCAAAATCGGATAACAAATAACAAAGTTATTAAATTTTAAAGTTTATCAATATTTTGTGAAAATAGCCATATGCACATAGTCATGAATATTCATTAGGTGGGCTGATGATGTCACATCCCCACTTTCCTTTTTCTTATGTTATTACATGAAATCATAAATGTTTCATTCATGTGTAAATGATGTGTCTCCATTATGAAGAAATAAGTTTCGGCAATGAATAAATAATGCACTTAACCAATTGTTAATCCATTCGTTTTAGTTCTTGGTAGAACATTTTTGAATAAACTTTATTTCATATAATAAAATACAAAAGAACAAGTGGGGGTATGACATCATCAGCCCACCTAATGAATATAAGACATGCCTAGAACTGTTTCACCGGAATAATGCAAATCTTTATAACTTTGTTATTTGCTATCCGATTTTGATCAAATTTTCAGCATTTTGCTTTGTGAATTTTACTCTATTTATTGAGATATAAATACCTCCAGCCTGGACCATCTCTTTAAAAGCTCTGCCCAGTTTAAGTGATCAGTAACACAATTCAGACGTTATTGCCACTTGTTATCCATAGCACAAACATGTTCATGTGTGATAGTTGATCACAAGTGCCAATCAATGACCAGTGTTGATAAAGTAGCATTTAGTCGTGAAGGGACAGTGATTTTCCGTTTTAGTTCTTTGCACTTCTGTTAAAATTTGTTGCACCTTTGCAAAATGAAATTTATATTTTTGCTGTGTTGCCTACATTTTCTGTGACAAAACAGAATTTCCATTCCAGATCAAGTTTGAAAGGGAAGTACAAGTTTTTATGAATGGAAAAAGCCATTTCTTTAAATGGAAAATCACTAGTTGTGCAGTCTATTACCATTGCTGGTTGATAGTACTATCCATTGCGAGTGGTGATAATGGCTGAAAGGGAGATTTTGTCATTATTCCTGTTGGATACAGGAGCCTAGCTATTCTTTTAAAGGGAAACCAAAACCCAAGAAGAGAAGCAATCTTATTGGAAAGAGTAAAATGAGAGGAACAATTTAAATAAAGTTCCATCAAAATCGGTTATGAAATAAGCAAGTTATGGACGATTAAAACGTCTTGTTGTACTTACTATGTGGATCCTCAAATTGGCAAACGTGCTTCAAAATGGCTGATTTTGTGGACAACTCTCTATTTGTTTTGTACACATATTTTCAGATTTTCCCCTTTATATTACATATTTCACATTATCTCCTGACCTTGGCATATATGGTGTGGATTATATTTTCCCATGACATATGTTGTGCTCAGAAAAAGGCAAGATGCAGTTTGAAAGATAATGAGGAAAATCTGAAAATTTGTGTACAAAACAAATGGAGAGTTGTCCACAAAATCAGCCATTTTGAAGCACGTTTGCCAATTTGAGGATGCCCATAGAAAGTAAAACATGAGTTTTCAAACTCCCATAACTTGCTTATTTCATAACCGATTTTGATGAAACTTTTTTTAAATTGTTCCTCTCATTTTACTCTTTCCAATAAGATTACTTCTCTTCTTGGGTTTTGGTTTCCTTTAATATGCCTACAGGAATTAAATAATTCAATAGTTAAAGGTGGTATGGTTATATATTATAAGAGTAAATATGAAGTTGCAATATTGTAGATACCAGGGCTTCTTTCTGCTCAAAGTAATCCCTATACCATTTCTTACTTACACAATGTGGAGTATGAAAAGCCTGATCTCAGCATGAACACCAGAGAGGGGATGTAAAGAGTTTGATATAGAAAGCTATGCTATCGTTTAGAATTTATGACAAAATGGACATTGTAAGTAATATCCTAACTTTTATGCAGTCTAATCATCTTTTCATGTTGCTGCAATCAAGCTAGTGTGAATGTGAAATGGAAAAAGTACAGTCAATGGGAGAAGTTTGATATAGCAGGCAAGGTTCAACAGCCCTCAGGCGCCTGCTTCCAACCTCTCACTGGTTGAAAAAGATCTCATAATTTGCTTTCACACTACCAAAGTGCCCATGACCTTGGAAAAATCCCTGAGAAGGTTCTCATACTTTTGACAAGTAGCTACTATTTACTATTGCTGGTATCTCCTGGGAATATAACATTAGGGTAGATCATGGCAAATTTCCTGATTAAATGATTCCTGGCATTCTCAAACATATAGGTGGTCTGACTACGCCTTGTAAGGGTGTTGAATACAAAAATAACATTGTAGTGAAATTCTAATGTAAAAGTAATTTTGATGTCAAATAAACCTTTTATGACATTTTGAAGTTGGCATTATTTCAAGAAAAATTGTAAGGCATAAGAAAATGTACCAGGAAGAAAACTAAGCATGATGATTACTTGGAGCTACAACCTGTAAGGACATTCTTGTTTTAATGTGATGATTAGTGTGACCATCCAGCGCAAACCCACAATAATCTTATGAAAATGAAAAAGCAACTCTTCAGGTCTAAAGTTATTTAGAAACTTGACAAAATTAAACAACTAAAGCCCATATGAGTTGATTGGAGGCTGAAGAATATCCGTAGAACAAAAACAAACTGTGTCTGGACTTTGGGGTTCACTCAAGTTATGAAAGGCACATACTTTGCAGGATCTATTGAAATTAAAATAAAATATATATCTTGTCTTGTGTTTGATTACATGTAGGTTCACTCTTAATTTTTTGACTGGAAATCCAAAAGAAGGGAAAGGTTTTACATGCTTGAATTTTTATTTTGAAGCCCAGATTAGCTTTTTGAATTTGGACTGGATGATGACATACGTGTATGCATATATATGGGGCTGAGCACATTTTTACACTTATGCATTTTAGTCTACTATCAACTTCTCCCATATTATGCATGTGACCTCTCGACCGTATCAACCACTTAAATTGGCAGTGTTGTCCTTAGTACATGTATGTATCTTGTACATTATTTTCATTCATATTTTCTTGTGCTATACCACATTGGTATTGACCAACAGGGTACTTTTTGAATTGGACATTGGACCAACTGTTGTAAAAGACCAAACAGACATTTGTGTAATGGACCAAATAAAGAGTAGACATATTAATGATTTTCATGTCAAAGTATGATTAGACCATGGAAGAATAAGACAATTTTTTGTTATCTTAAAAGCCCTTTGAGCTGGATATTACATCAATTGATGATTAAAAAAAGTGGTGTAAACCATTTGGTTATTGGACCACATTTCTTTTGAATGAAATGGTTCTAAATCAAAGAAGGAAAAATAGACAACATTATGCCACCATACAGTTATTGCACCAATAATTGATGGATAAAATGGAAGATGTGTCTCCCAATTATGATATTATCTAACCAGTAAATCACATCACAATCATAAAAAGGACATAAAGTCAACGATCTTACTATATTTTCATTAACGCAATGTGATCATGTTAGAAATCAGCAAAGTTTATATGGAATTTGATATGGGTACATGTAGTTCAATACCATTGAATGTTTTTGAACTAGTGGAGGTTGGTATTTTAATGTTAGATTATCAGCAGCAAAATAACGCCTATAACACGATATATCACTTGTCTGAAAATACATTTATATGTGTTCATTATGAGCAGCTATTCTGTGAGAGCAGGAAGGGGGGGAAGAAGTAAGGCCTTCAGCTGTGCTATCTCATGAAATGTGGGCGTTTGTGTACCAACTTGCAAAGTTCTGAGTTGGTTTAAAGCAATGCAGAGCAGCATTTTTGGTCAATTAAAAATTATTAACTTTTCATAATCTACAATATTTTGGTTGTGTTATGATATATCAACATAATCATAAAGCATTATTGAATATTCATTATTGCATAATTTCAATAACAAATTATCGCCCAGCATTCTTTTGAACCTAGAAGTCATTTTAGCCCAATTTTGAATCTTTGAGACTACTGCAATGAATTTAATAGTGCGAAAGATGTTGAGCACTGTGTTAGTATAAAGAGCTGAAAGTTAATCTGTTTAATACATGTGCGACAACAGATAAAAATCTCAGCTAGAAATAAGCTTACTGAAAAATCTTTCCAACTCATTCCGCGCAATACATGGTGTTTGTTGCAATTTTCAGCATAAGCTTGGCTCACGTATACTTTAATGCTGATATGATTACTTTTTTAGGTGAAAGGTCATTGTATACCTGAAATACCTTTCTGAAACACCATTTGAGGGATCGACATCACACTTTTTGGTGTATGTAAGTGAGGATGACCTGGGTCCCGTAAGGATTATTCGTACGCTTGATTTTTACGATTGATTGTACATTGTATTCAATGGAATTAATCGTAGAGAAATGTGTCTACGATCATTGCTAAGCCTTGTGTTACGGGCCCCTGATCATAGATAAGGTCACAAGTTAAGTCATTTAGTTCCATCTGTCACATCGTTCCGTGCAAGCCTTGCGGGTGAGTTGAGGATGATTGCCCGCAACTCCCCCGCAACAAAGTTTGAACATGTTAAAAACTGTGTAAAGACTTGCGTGCGCATCTGTGGTTGACATGCGGGTAGAAAACTTAGTTACCGGCAAGTCACATGCAAGGCTTTTACGCAACGATGTGACAAGGCCTAAACATACATAAGCAAGTGCCTATTTGAGGAATTAACTTCAAAATTTGCACATTGGATGAATGAAGATCTGATCAAATGTCAGAGATCATTATTTTATTTTTAGTTAGGTAATGTCTGTTATGAGAACAACGAGGGCATGAACTTTTAGTCCAGTCGAGAATCCATCTAGTTTAGGTATGCATTTTGTAATATGATAAACGATTTGAAATATGTTGACTGTAGTAAACCTGATTGTTTTGTTTATGAGATATACTGAAGTTCATATTGAATGTTAATATGTACAGAGATATATGTATTACATGTCATTTTAATCACTTTATTAAAAGAATAAGAAAAAAAATGTCTATTGAAATGTTAACCATTATTAAAGAAAAGAAAATCTCAGATTCTTGTACTTTAGTCAGTCAGTTTGTTTTACTTACAGCAGTGGTGTGACCTGGGTCCTTTCTTACAAAGAGTTGCGATAGATCTAATCAACTACAACTATGGAAAGCCAGCAATGCCAAAATGCAAAAACGTTATATAATCGTTGTCTTGACAACTTGGTTTGCTCCTTGTTTTGTACAAAGGACTTTGTGCCAATTTCCTGTAAGGAAAAAAATGTGACAAGGATAGGTTTCCATATACAGTGCGTCCCAAAAAAAACTATACACTTTTGAAATGGCTTCCAAATAAAAAGTATATCACTTTGGGGGAAAGACTTATATGTATGGAAAGCCAATAAAGTCATCTTTCAAATGACACCAGAATGTTGGAAAACTATTCATGCTTGAGTGAGCACTGTCCAGTTAAACAAAGGGTATGAAAATTAGGGTGGGCAGGAATTAGCCTTTCGGTTTCTTTCAGTTTTTGAGAGGCGAGTCCCTTGGAACTTGCAAACTTGAGGGTGTTGTGATGAATTAATGGTCATTCATTATCAATTTAAATTGTTAGAGCAAATTTCATGAATTATCAAATTGAAATTCCATGCATGAGTGAGTGTGAATTGCAATCTTTAGTGCAGAATTTTAACTTTACAATGTGGGTCTCAGCAGTGTGTTCATTGGAGTCAGGAGAATATGGGTAATATTGTACTTCAGTGGGTGAAGTAAGCTGATAGTTATAGGGTCAACAGAACGTTTAGCCTCCCTCCTACAGGTCCGTCCCTCCCCCCTCCTGTTGAGATTGAGACTGATTGCTATTACATGTACGAATTAAGTGCAAAGCAGACTGTCGATTTGATAATAAATTCTGAAAATGTACCTATCAATCATTCAATCCACAATCTGTTAGTAAATCAACTCAATGTGATCAATCAAATATTCACCTTATTCAATAAATTATCAATAAATCATTCAGCTTTATCAATAAATCAGTTCATAAATCATCATAATTAGTCAAGTTTTTAATAATCATTCAATGGAAAAGAAAGACACATCAACCATAAGTCACTTGGCATTTAAGTTTTAAATACCATCCAGGAGAAAGAAAGGGGTGGAGGGCGGATGTGAGTACATGACATGTAATTTGTAAGAGAACACAAAGAATGCCCCTTTAACCCATGCATGCAGTCTTACCCTATTCACCCCCTTGCATGTAACAGGTACCATCACATTACTCTGACTCTCACAAGCACACTAAGATCCACATAATAAACTAAAAATGCTACAATGAAATTACAATTCCAGTTTACTCATGCACTACATTTCAATTTAGTAACTCGTGAAATTTGCTTAAGAAACCAAAATTGATCTCAATTCATCAGTAATTTAGCATAACACCCTTAACTTTGCAAGTTCCAAAGGACTCACCTAAAAAAAAGCTGGAAGGCTAATTCCTGCTCACCCTAGCAAAGGCTAGTCTCACAGGCGGGGTAAAAGGGATAGACAGAGAGAGAGGGGGGTTAAGTGTTCTGTTGACCCATTACCCATCAACCTACTTCCCCCACCCAAGTCCTATCCCTATTCTGACTTCCATTAACACATTGCTGAGATCCACTTGAAAAGGTGAAAAATTGTATTTCATGTTCACTCATGCATTAAATTTCAATTTAATAATTCTTAAATTTGGCTATAAAAACCTGAATTGATGATGATGATATAAAAACACCCTCAACTTTGCAAGTTCCAAGGGACTAGGATCTCAAAAAAGTGAAAGAAATTGGCAGGCTAATTCCTGCCCACCCTAATTTTCATACCCTTCGTTTAAGTGGACAGTGCTCGCTCAAGCATGAATAGTTTTTTTCCAATGTTTTGATGTAATTTGAAAGATGACTTTATTGGCTTTCCATATATATAAGGGTTCCCCACAAAGTGATATACTTTTTATTTGGCAGCCATTTCAAAAGTGTATAGTTTTTTTTGGGGGGACGCACTGTAGATGAAGTTGATCGGATCAATTGTAACTCTTTGTAAAGGCCTGGTCCCACTGGCCGACGGACACAAAATGTATTCATAATGAATACAACAGACTTGTAAGCAAAATTTTGGGGTGGCTCCATCCGTTTTCATCCGCTCCAGACAATGGACAAAATGGGCGAACAATGAAATCACAGTGGATGGATATAGAGGGTGTGAAAAAAAAAGAATGCAAAGAGATCACAACGGAGAGAGAGAGACTCTACTGCTCATCGCTCATCATCTCTACTCGCCGACTCAAGCCAGCATCTCATCAGCTCTACTACACTCTAAAAAATGAAGTGCTAATTCAGCTCTTAAAGAGCGTGTATAGTGACTGCACTTCGGAGTGCTGATTTGTCTAGTTCAAATTTGAACTAGACAAATCAGCACTCCGAAGTGCAGTCACTATACACGCTCTTTAAGAGCTGAATTAGCACTTCATTTTTTAGAGTGTACTCAAGCTGTTCTCAACTCATCAATCTCTTCTGGTTTACAGTCCTTTTCAGGACTACTTTCAAGAAAGAATACTCCACTCTCAAATCTCCACTTTCTCGCCTATCCATTTCTTCTCTTCTTCTATCCACTGTTCCTATAACACTCCACATGGTGTACCGTAAACCACATCAGCGATTGTACATGCCACCATGCAAACCTTCAAACAACATCGGATACACAATGTTTTCCAAAGGATGGCAAGATTTTTTTTTCTATTTTACATCCTCTCTGCATCCGTAAGTGCAGTGGGACCAAGCCTTCAGACTGGACCCTGCGTGGCTCCCCATTGCAACAGTTACAATTATAACTTTGCCGCCCAATGGTAACTTCCATGGAACCCTTGTTTTTGATTGGTCGATGAGCATTAATTGTCACCGTGGTAATTAATTACCATTAAATGACAAACTTAGCGTGATACTAATAACTTTTATACAACAGGGTCAAGAATAAGTTACTTGATATTTTATTATTTTATGTAAACAAATGCTTTGATCATAGAGCTATTAATAGCTCCATGCTTTGATAATCAACTTGCACTTCAAGGTCTTTTCTCCGACATCAAATATCCATACTACCAATTATTCTCCTCTTCTACTTGACCCCCCCCCCCCTCTGTTCTCCTCCACGTTCTCCTTTTTGTGATTTTTGTTGCTCATTTTATCTATTTTGTGTAAACGCAGAAAATAAAATAAACAGACGCATGGTGAATCATAATTTTTACAAAGAAATAGGAATAGGAAAGTTGGTATGTTTGAAAAATAAGATCACTTTTTAATCAGAAGAATTTGACAAGGGGTAGAGAAACTTTCCTCTTTGCTATGTAGTGCACTATTCATTTGCATGGACAGTTCCAGCGTATTTTAATAGGGAGCGATACCAGTGACTTCACTTTGTTTCGCAATCGAATGACACGGGTAACATGGAGGTACACGACCAAAAGCTCTATTTTCTGTGCTCGTCTTTGTTTCCTTTTCTTTCTTTTTTCTACCTTTTTAAATATTTTTGTTCGCCTCTTTTGTTTCTTATTGAAAAATCGTACGGGCAGCCCCCCGCCCCCCTTACCCGCTGCGCTGCCAATCTCCTTTGTTATTTACCTCAAGTACACTTCCCTCCCTGGAAGTTACGAAAAAATGTAAAATAGATGTTAGCATAATGGGACAGGCCTTCATTAAAGAGATGCTACGGGCTGAAAATTGTATTCAAGTGAATAGAGTATAATTCACTTAGCAAAATGCTGAAAATTTCATCAAAATCGGATAACAACGAAGTTATTGATTTCTAAACTTATATAAGCAATATTTTATGAAAATAGTTATATGCACGTCTTCATGAATACTCATTATGCGGGCTGATGATGTCACATCCCCACTTATCTTTTTCTTATGTTATTACATGAAATCATAATTGGGTTTCATTTTTTCATACAATGTGTGAACAATGTGTCTCCTTTATAATAAAATAAGTTGTAGCAATTAATAAATAATGCATTCAATGAGTTGTCAATCCAAATTTTTTCAGTTCTTGGTAGAAAAAAATAAACCTAATTAAATAATAATAAACTAATAAACCTAATTTCATATGATGAAATACAAAAGAACGAGTGATGATATGACATCAGTCAATTTGCTCATTGAATATTCATGAAGACATGCCAACTCGTTTTGAGTATCCCTATATCAAAACTGAATTACCCGTGGTACATATCGTCAAATTACGATAAGGATAGTCATGATAGTGATAAAAGTAACTTTCCTATTAGTAGTTCAAAATTCATCAAGTTCCTCCGTACCGTACCTTACTTTTTACTTTTAGAGCGACTTTCCATGTTAATTTTTTCTGTCTTCACCTCGATACACGAAAGTTCCCTCACTCTTCCAGGATAGATTGACATGCGATGCGACTTTTTTGTTTTAAACAGAAATGATATACATATATACGCGTAAATGATTTTATAATAACTTCATATAGTAAAAATGTAATTCATAAACACGTATATTGATTTGTAGAGCAATTCAACTGGTCCATGATGTACTTGATATGTCGCAAAGGCCACTTGCTGACCCTCCCCCCCCCCCCCACCGTACTCAAATATGGAACTTTGCCCTTGGGAGGGGGTACTTCTGAAGCTCCTATCATGTGCCCATCTAATAGGTCTTTTTTGGAGGAAAATATTGAAGCTTTTAAGTAGGCTTATACTTGACGAGATAGCCATGTAGATTACATTACCAAGTCCAAGTCCATTTTTTTTCATTCTGGGGACAGGTTTAACTTAGACCATGGTCTAACTCTGTGCTAAAATTATGGAAAGCCAATGATTTCAAAAAAAATTCTTACATTGTATGTTGCTTATGTTTACTGTGCTCTTTCCTAACTCGTGAATAGTGAAGAAAGCTATCTTATTTATCCTTACGAAACAGTTAAGAATGGTTTGAGAGGAAAAAATGAGCCGATTCATTGAAATTATACTGTCAGAGATTTATGCCGCTATTGGCTATCCATATTCAAACCACAACTCTAAATTAAACCCTACTTTAGAATACTGGCCACTGTGTTTAGATGTTGAGATATGCATTGCTAAATCGACTTAAAAAAATCCTATTTGTCGTCAAAGCGAGATACGGTATATGTTATGAGCAGAAGACAACGTAACTCGACATGACGACATATAACTTCTATAAGTCGACTTGGCAAGATTCAGTGTAACGTTATCTCGTCAAATAGATGGCACTTAAAAGCTTCCGTATGAAGAAAAGGGGTTTAATAATCAGGGATTTTAATTCAAAATGTGCATCTCATTCATTCCCATGAATCTATGTATGAGCCACATTATAATTCTCGACAAAAAACATAACCAAAGGATAAGAGTTCATCCCTAAGTGGGACAATGTTCATAGAATTTCCAACACTAAACCAAACTTAATTTCAAAGGATATACATGTATTTGAAATATATCTTTTTTTCAAACCGTCACAACAACACATCCCCGTGACCCCGTCTACACTACCAGGCGAGTGTAACAATAGATGCTGCCTAAGGGGATTACATCGATTTTTAAAAGTTCTCACTACATTACTTATTCATATAGGTATTCACAGACAATATTTTTTACAGAGTAGTGTCTTTCTCGAACGTTGCTTTGTAAGACACCAAGACCTGAAAATGTTATCACCGGTCTAATAGATCTCTTGAAATGTTCAATATTAATATCTTTCATGGAATGGGACTAACGAGTGTGGCTGCATGCAAGATCTGACGATGTTACATGTATAGGTAAGTATATAGCATTTCTTTCTCTTTGTTCGTATGTTATCACAATCATGCGGTCCAGTAGTTGTTGTAGTAGTAGTAGTAGTAGTAGTAGTAGTAGTAGTAGTAGTAGTAGTAGTAGTAGTAGTAGTAGTAGTAGTAGTAGTATAGTAGTAGCAGCAGCAGAAGTAGTAAATTAGGACAGACTTCCAATAAATCTAAGTAGCCATAAAGACATTTTCTATTTTTAAAGAGTTTTCAAAGATATCATTATAAGTGCATGAAATAAAACAAAGGGAATATTCTCCTGAATAAGGAATTCTACTAACAATATACAGTAGATGAACTTTGTATAAAAATGATTACCCCCCCCGTGCAAAATTAAAATAGCGATATATAGAATTTCAATATAATGCTTAGTTATTAGTTGCATTGACAGATGTCAGACGATGTTTAAAGTTTGGCTGACGCCTATAGGATACAAAAGAACAATAGACGTACTACTTCTCACGGCATGTTATTATTCATGAAGGGTATTACAATGACAAAATATGTCACTGAGATCCTATCTTCCTGCAAAGTCCTATGACCTATGAATTATAGCACTCCATTTGCTCTTTCACCGGAATTTGTATTTGGAAATTCATTGAATTTCACATTCACAATCGTAAAAGAGTTTGCCATAGTCATCAGGGTGCCCCGTCATCAGCGCCAACACCACCCTCATCATCATTATCATCGTCATCGTCATCATCAACAACAACAACACCGCCACCACCATCAACATCATCTTATCATCATCATTATCATCTTTATCACCATTATCATCATCATCACCACCACCATCATCATCATCACCATCATCATAATCATCATCAATTCTTTCATTCTTTAACATGTATTACTATGTAATGGTTACAAACGTAATTGTTAGTTTATTCATTGACTTCATTTCTTCAGAAAACACTTGTTTTCCCCTCACAATACTATTTACATGTATACTATTAAGTGCAACAGAGGAGGGATGAGATATTTATATATCTTACCTCTCGCGCTTGACCGCTTAGAGAAGACAAATCAAAGTTGTTGAATGTTTAATCACAGCAAGCATGGTAACCAATAATGGAATAAGTTTACACATGTTTTTGAAAAAAATAAACATAAAAAGAGCTGAGAATAACTTTACTTGTAATATAAGTTAGAACAGTGTGAGTATGATGCAGTCTGTGATGGTGTAAACTATTCATGATAAATGAAAGTAGTATATGGAACACAACATTTATTCGGTGTTAAGAAAGTGCAACTTAAAGCATAACATTTTCAAAGTTATTTGCCGACAAATTACTAACATTGTGATCATGAAGAGACATACACAAGTCACAGCAAGTTTAATTCATATTCTTGTATGCTTACTTAATCTTAATTAAACAATTTTTAATTCTTATTTCATATTTTACTGCAATTACGTAAACACGTCCAATTGAGCCTGTAACTGCCTGCTAATCATGTCCCCCCCCATAAACCTGGATTGAATCGAATCGAGAAAAAGGTCACGAAAACTCTAAATCGAGGAGTTGTTCCTGTGTATAACCACACTCATATCATTGCAGGAAATGATTTACCGTCAAGTAGATATAAAACACCCTTCTCAGGTAACCTGTGTAATTGGTTAATAAATTTAGATGCGAAAGAGAATAATGAGCACATCAAGTAATTTTAAGAAAAAAAATCATACCATTGCGTTTATCAAACAATAGCATTAAACTATTAAAATGAATACAGAGATATCAATAAATATCATAACATAGAAGGAAAAGATGTAAATCTAAATATCAAAGATTCATTATAATATTTGAAGATTTATTTTATTTTACTTGATTGTATCCTCTTCTTTCTCCTGTCTTAATTTTACCCCTTCCAAATGGCTTAAATCCAGTCTGAGCAGGGGTTAGTTGACCATAAAAAATCAAACTTTGGGGGCATTTCCACACCAAGGGCTAAATGTATCGGGGTACTTAAAGGTCAAGTCCACCTCAGAAAAATGTTGATTTGAATCAATAGAGAAAAATCAGACAAGCACAATGCCGAAAATTTTATCAAAATCGGATGTAAAATAAGAAAGTTATGACATTTCAAAATTTCGCTTATTTTTTACAAAATAGTTATATGAACGAGCCAGTTACATCCAAATGATTTCTTTCTTTTTTTTTAATTATACAATATTTCAATTTTTACGAATTTGACGATTAGGACCTCCTTGCCTGAAACACAAAATGTTAGAATAATGGAATTCCACGTGTTCAGGGGGAATGAAACTTCATTTCACATGACAATGACGGGAAAATAAAAATTTTCATATTTCATATAATAAAATACAAAAGAAATAGTGAGTGAGTGAGTTATGTTATCAGTTCCTCATTTGCATATACCGACCGAGATGTGCATATAACTGTTTTGTGAAATGAAACGAAACTTAAAAAGGCCATAACTTTCTTATTTTACATCCAATTTTGATGAAACTATCAGTGTTATGCTTGTTGATTTTTTTTCTTTTTATTAAAACAAGTTATTTGTTGGGGTGGACTTGTCCTATAACATATGTACATAACACTTCCATTTACCACTTTTGGTGATGACACTTAAGGCATATTTTCACGATTTTTATTTCGTTGGGTGTATGTAATGGTTTTATTGTGGTATCTATGCTATTGAATTACATTTGGAATGACCATGCATACATATCGATGTGCGAGCGAGCGAAGCAAACGAGTAAACTTTCAGTAATTGAAAGACTGAAAGCATGCGGCGAGCGAGCGTAGTGAGCAAGTCTATTAAAAAAAGTTACTTAGTAGTCGTTGAAAGTAGTCATCAATAAAGAAATGAAATTTCAGAAGAAGATGAAAAAGAAAAATAAAGTTGTCATATCAAACCAAGCAAATTAACGACGAATAATGCTGCAGTCACACTTTCCCTACGGTGTCCGCACGTTGGGTCGAAAACATCCGTTTTACGGAATCCTGTACGAACAACATGACGCCAGCCCCGTACAAACATTATTAAAAACGGCTGTTTGCGACTCACCGTGTGGCTATCGTAGGCGAAATGGGACTGCGCCCTAATCAATCGAATGATGACGGGAAAAAAAATGGATCATTATTTATCGGGAATAAGGGTGCCTTATAAAATGAATTACAGGTCATCGCAGACCACATCATAACTTCTTTTTTTTTCACTTCCGTCAAATTCATTCAGAGTCGGTTGCCCCCTGCTGGCTCCGACCTTGGTCCATTGTCATAGATGGTCCCCATCTTGGATTTTCTAAGTGATCACAAGTTTTTTAACATGCACCAAGGGCGGATCCAGGATTTTCCAAAAGGGGGGGCAAACTTTTTGAAGGAAAAACAATTGACAAAAGAGGGTTTCAACCATAAATTAAGGGTATTTCGTACCCAAAATATAGATAAGCAAAAAAAAGGTCTTCACTTTCAAAAAGGGGGCACACATCTGTTTTCATGGCATTTTTAAATAACAAATTTTTAATTCCCCCCCCCACTTCCCTGGATCCGCGCCTGCACCAATGCAAAAAGTCAACTGGATCCCGGCCACCATCCCGCTGGATTGAAAGTGGTTTTGAAACCAGTTTAATCTGGTAAAACAGTAAATAACCTTTTACCTGTCTGACTAACCGTCACCACTAACACAAATGAAACTAAATATTGGAAAGAGACCAATTAACAAATTCAACACCGAATTCCAGCGCTGAGGAAGCAAGATAACTAAACTGAATCATTACCGTTAAGCCTGACTGATTTGTGCATTAATCCCATTTCCACCCATAACATTGTTGCCTGAAATAATTATCACATGTTTGTTTAATCAGGCTACATATTTATCTCCAAATAAGTGGGTTAACTGTTTCATTCAGGATGTCTTCATCACCTATCTCTGTTTACTTTGAAAGAAGTTGTAGGTGTTTTTATTTTGGTTTTGACGAAACACCGAACACCCCCCCCCCCCCGACTTTTTAAAATCACCTTATATAGTTTGGCCGGCCAGCATGCTTGATCGCGTGAATCTTTTCTCGTATATTCTATAACCTTTCAAATCTATTCCTCTCCAGTTCTAATTCTTTCCTTCTCAATTTTTTCCATCTCACCCGCTTTCATTTTCTCATCTTTCTTTATTATCTTTATCTCCATGTATATATATTTCCATCCTCTTCTCGCATTATTCCACCTATGCATCTGCAAGTATACCTGAACCTGAAATGACGAGCGTATTAAATTCATGCTGTCAAGCAAATCAAGATGATTCTTATGTTAATGAACGGAATGAACTCCGAGGTCAGGGCTCGGAAAATACGGGGCAAATGTTCTACATCTACCTATACATATGTCATGAACTATATTGTCAGTCAAGAAGAAAAGGACAGGATTAACCTCGATCATTACATTCATGTGCCAAATAAAACATTTGGGAGGTTGTTTGAGTTACCGGTGAAGTTTGAGGTCTGTATTGTATTGTTCCGCGGAGGGTGTCTGGCCTGTGTCTGGTCGTTTTTTTACGTCTAAAAAAAAGAAACTCGGTGAAAGTGAAAAGGATTCGTAGGAAGAAGTGAGAGAATGAAATATGTCTATTGATGGAATCATACCATTGATACCAGGCCCTTCCATTAATTTGTGAAGGTCGAGGATCAGAATTATCTGATTATGAGAATACTCCGAGAACGTTTTTTTTTTTACTGGGGGTTTTGATGTAAATTTGAAAGGTTTGATAAAAGGTTATCACTTTAAAATGAAGGTTATTTCGGTCAAGGTTAATTTGACTTTGACAAGGAAAAAAGAAGAAAAAAAAGTTTTTCACCATAAAATATAGCTCATTTTCCTTACATTCTTCCATTTTTTTTAAAAGCTTATACCAAAATTCATGGGGGTGCTGCCTATGGAGAATGATAGACGCAGCACCCCCAGTGAAAATCTCTGGGGTGCTTCATTGCCCCAGCACCCCGGCGCTTCCCAGGGCCATGGCTACTGGAGGACTCTATCCGTGTATTCAATCATTAGGATACATCATTTTTGTTTTATCACATGTTTTTATTTGTCGTCTCTCAAAATCAAATATGCAATAGCAACATAAGTCTCATAAACAAATTATGCTATAACGGAAACAAGTATTATCTCAAAATTATACATTTTTGTACAACGATCATTGAGAAAGGAAAATATTAATAATGAGGAATTTTTAACTTGTACAGGTTGAAATTCATAAGAAACTGAAATGATAAGAGAGAAAAGCAAGATAAAAAAAGTACACAGGTGGAGTGAGTACACTATCCCCGACGATGATAATGATGATGATGGTGATAATGACGATGGTGGTGGTGATGATGATGGTGGTGATGGTGGTGGTGGTGATGATGATGGTGATGATGATGATTATGATGATGATGATGATGGTGGTGGTGGTGGTGGTGATGATGATGATGATGATGGTGGTGGTGGTGATGATGATGGTGGTGGTGGTGATGATGATGATGGTGGTGGTGGTGGTGGTGATGATGATGGTGGTGGTGATGGTGTTGATGATGAAGAAGAAGATGATGGTAGTGGTGTTGATGATGATAAAGATGGTGGTGGTGATGATGATAAAGATGATTATGATGATCATGATGATGATGATGATGGTGATGATGATGATGATGATGGTGGTGGTGGTGGTGGTGGTGATGATGGTGGTGGTGGTCATGATGATGATGATGATGATGAAGATGGTGATGATGGTGATGATGATGATGGTGATGATGATGATGATAATGATGAAGACGAAGATGATGATGGTGATGAAGATGAAGATAATGATGATGATGGTGGTGGTGGTCATGATGATAATGATGGTGATGGTGGTGATGATGATGATGATAATGATGATGATGATGATGACGATGGAGATGATGATGATGATAATGATGATGTTGATGATGATGACGATGGAGATGATGATGATGATGATGATGGCAGTGGTTATGGTCCAATCAGAACGGTCCAAGTGAAAGTGTTATTAACTTCGCCCATTGTAATCTTGATAAGATATGAATTGCTATAACTCATATCTTCTCGGGTATTTAAATTTCATGTTATTTTGATTTTCAAAATCACTAGATGACTACGGAAAAAAAAACCTTGCCTGTGCATTGGTGACTTCCCGTTGACTTCCATAAGTCTAGGAACCTAGAAAAGAAACAGTTTAAAAAAAAGAAAACAAAGGAGGTTATTGTTGGTCATGGATTCAGAAGAACTCCCTTTGTACAATGATGGGAAGTCCGTCCTCTTTCACATCCTTCTTTCGAGAAGGAAAACATTATAACAAGTACTCAGCTGTTGATAAACTAAATAATGGACGTTTTAACGCCCCGCATTTCTAGGTTCGTATATCCACGATTATGATAATTATGTCTATTCTGGAAACTTCGATCAAACTTTGATTCAAGCGAGAACGTCATCGTGTTTTTTTCTCTTGGGTTTGACATGAAAAATAAAAAAAAAAACGTACAGTATACTCATGTTCTTTACGTTACGTCTTGTTTTCGAGTAGTAGTTACATCTGATTACATCTTAAACGTTTGATTACATATTTCTTACATTATGTACAGTATTATATTCATTCACTTGTAATTTAGTTTATTGTACACGAAATATGTTAATTACAACATATCTATCTTAAGTCATGTATATTCTCATTGTAAACATTATCATAAATCTTAAACGCGTATAATGACAAATCCATTAAGAGCAATTGAGTGTTATAAATTGGCCTCTTGGTGTAAATGTCATTTTCACTATTCTCATTACACTTTGTATACAATTTTATGCCGTTGATTGATGAAAAATGATGTTGATAGACAAAATTATTTATTGAAAATGAAAATGGTATATAGAGTAGTCAAAGTTTCTACTTCAAATTATGAAGTTGTAATGTTATCAAAATTCACTGCAATTAAAAATACATGTAAAATTCTGAATTTGCCAAAAGCTCCAACCAGATAACATCTAATGTCAAATGTATTTTGATATGTTTTTATATCCAAACTGGAATTGGACTAAAGTATTGTTTCCGATCATTGAGTGGTATTGGTAACAAAGGATATTACTATTTGACGTAAACTGCAGCCATTGGCCCCGTCCATCGATAAACTGGGAAATAGGTTCGTTGGACGAGGTCGAGGGACAGGAAATTGTTATAAAAACACTTAGAAATTCATCAAAGTAAAAAAGTTTAACGTGGCAAAAAGTTGGATTGCTTGGATATTCTGAATAGTTATTTAGATATCTTCCACGCATCCTACATTGACGAAAAATATGAAATTATAGTTACAAAAATCCAGGTTAGTGCATCTATGGAAATTTGAACATGAATTTAAACTGCAACAGTTTTATGTCTGGATTCACTAATATTAATTTTATACTGAAAATATACCTAAATCTGACCATGGAAAGAAATTGAAGTTTTGTCTGTGCATAGTGTCCTTTTTTCTATTTATTTATTTATTTATTATTATTATTATCATTATTATTACTATTATTATTATTATTATCATCATCATCATCATCATTATTATTATCCTTATTCCAATGAGAACATACCGCTTTAAATATGTTTTTAATATTATGATTTTAACATGTAGCACGTCATTGTAAATTATGAAGTGAAGGTCACACTTTTTTATTTCTAATCAAATTCAAATTTGAAAATAGCAAATCGACAAGACATCAGTAATTTATGAAAAGAGGACTTGCTTCGAAGAAATAACCGTTTTTTTACTGACGTACACCTACAATGTTTAGCAAAAACCTTAAAGTATTAGAACTTTTAAAACTTATTCATTTTAAATTTGTAATGACTTGTCTCAAATCCTGAATCCATGCCATTGCATTAACAGTCATAATGTTCTTGAAATAGCATCATCTTTCTTCACCAATATGATACTGTTTCATTTCTATGGCATGAGTCTACGTCAAGCCACATAAAATTTGTCAAATACAATGTCAAGGTCATGCCTGGTCGTATTTCGAACATCACGGCTCATTGTAATGATTCCATTATAAAAGCACCCTTCCACCTCACAACTGGAAATGTAATTTACCTGTACTATTCTACCCATGTTCATGGTCACATAAACAATGGAGAATGGTCCGGTATAATGACATCCCATCATTTTTTTTGACAATGGATCGAGTTTCTTAGTAACACACCCAATCTAATGACTGAACTATAACCTGAACAGCAATATTCTTTTTAGCCGCGATGAATATTCATCATGAAGATATTGATTATGTTCCCTTTTATATTATATAAATATAAATACATACATTATATATATAAATACATACATTATATATATATATATAATTCCACTTTGTTTATATATATTTGAAATTAGGTGATTAAATATTACATTCAATAAAATCTGTTTCTCTGGACTAGTCGAACATTGCAGTGTTGAAATCTGCATTAACTTTCAGCATTGAAGGAGTGCCATTTTGTGGTGGGGTTCACTATAACTTTTGAGCACTTCATCATGAAGCACTTCATAAAAAAAATCGATTATGTGTACAGTAATCGGCGCCGTGGCCGAGTGGTCTAAGGCGCCTAGCTATACATGGAAAGTCCGAGGTTCGATCCCCGGCCGCGGCACCTATGCCCGTGAGCAAGACATTTAATCTACAATGCTCTTTTATCCCGCTTTCAAATAAATGGAAATGCTATATGCATTATTGCTAACTAGGTGTGCACTTGTTTAAAAAAAAAAAAAAAAGTAATGAATCAATCATGAAGTCTTCATGATTGATTCATTACTGTACACATGATCGATTCTTTTCTGAGTGAAAGAAATTTTTTATGACAATATTTTATACGGATATTAAATCCATTGAATTGATCATTGTGACGAGTCTTATTTAGTGTTGATAAACAACAGAATGATTTTAGACATATCCAAAGAGTATAAAAACATTATAATATCATGTGGATATATTAGGTATTATAAATTTGAAGGAAAAAAATAAGTGTTTTGAATGTGCACAAAAGCTGAAGAACTGTCTTTGTACATTAATTATCTATTTTCATGGATTTCATAAGTGACAAAAACATACTAAATTTGTAAAGTAAATACATATTAGGCTTACACATGAGCGAGGTCACCTGAAAACTTTACAAAAAAATATTTCTGGTAAGACTGAGAGGATTCGAGATCGGACCCTCATCATGCATCTTCATCCATTTACTCTCGTACTTAAGGCATTGTACTACGAGGGATGAATAAATAATTACGTAATAATACAGGATACATAGGCTAGGGTAATGTATGTATATGTAAGGAAGTTTCAGTTACCAAACGGTGAACCAACCAAACTACTATGTTACTCTGGTTGAAGGAAAATAAATGAAAAGTGTGAGCAGGAAGATAGAAGGTGCATAGGCCTTGACGTCTGCATTCTCCTGTACTGTCATTACTTCAGTCAAACCTAAAAATGAGGTCAAAGTTTCCAACTAGACCTGGATTAATAACAGATCTACCAGCCAATTTTGGTTTATGCACCGGTCAGTCGTGCGTTCGCCAGACGGGGCTATAGTCAGGTTGGATTTGTTCTATGAGGGCATTATTGTTTCATTGCGGTCTGATGGGAAGAACATCATTCTAACCAGTGGTATCTCTTGTTAAACATAACCTCTCTGGATTGTCTTTTATTTTTAACCAACATAAATTGTAAGTTATCATTGCTATTTCCTCTATTTTCTTTGCTGGCAATTTATTATTTTCACTTTTGTAAATCTGTAAAACATTCTAATACCTATTTGTTATCTGAAACCTTTGTTTATTTTTCTTCATCATTTTAATTCAGTCGTATAAGAGTTTGATTTAAGATTTATCTGTAGAGTATCTTTAGATAGGCCTACTTTTATCTCACACTTTCCAATTTTTATTTTTTGTGTCATTTTCAAGAAGTTTAATATTGATGGTCTTCCATAAGTTCGTATGCATGAATAGATTGTATCTTTAATTCATGTTTTTAAAAGTGCACGTTTCTTGGAGCTGTCACATGAAAGCTTTATATTTTATTTGTCCATGCGCATCTATTAGAAACGAACAAAATCCAAAGTCAACCAACAAGAGAAGTATCAAGTAATAGCTAATACCCTTTTATTACAATTGTTAAATCATCACTGTTTTCTGATCGCCGTTCACTTTTTTGTATAATTTTATTGAATTTTGCCTCAATTATGTGTGACTTTTACGGACCAAACTAGTTACATTCGATGAAAATATAGTGTTTCATTCATT
This sequence comes from Lytechinus variegatus, assembly GCF_018143015.1. Classification (NCBI taxonomy): domain Eukaryota; kingdom Metazoa; phylum Echinodermata; class Echinoidea; order Temnopleuroida; family Toxopneustidae; genus Lytechinus; species Lytechinus variegatus. The sequence goes on from NC_054741.1 coordinate 52,637,886, forward strand.
GTTTATCCGATTTACTAACATTAATATTGTTAGACAGGATAAATTTAATGAACATGCTTAATTGTTTAGGTGTTTAAGCTTTCATTATAACTTTGGTCACATTATGGCAGTTGGTATTAATAAGAGCGTTAACGTCAGTTTTGCTCGGTCGTGTGAAGAGAACGCTCAAGACCTGCTATGTGGGTCAATCCTCCACCGCACAGAAGATTGCATTTTATATAGCTGCAGATTTTTATAGTACGTTATTGTTATTTTGTTAGAGACAGACTGCTTCTCTTTTCATGTACATGTAATTTTAGGCTAATATCCAATTAATCATGGACGCGCGTTCAGATACTCGGAATATAATACAACTGTCAATTGCTATCTATACACATACGTGAATACAATGTCTTGTTTGTTTAGTTGTTGTATTTATTTCCTTATAAAAATAAAATATATACATGCCCAATTAAACATAACGTATCATATGGAGGATGGCCCATTTCAGCAGTATTAATGAAATACCAATGTTTGATTTGATTTTATTTTATTGTTTACTTCTGCAATTACATCATTCGTAGATAATACATTTTCCATAACATAACAAACATAGTATATTGAGAACTTTTTTTGGCATGAATCATAACTAAACGTACTAAAATTATCATTACAAACAAAACTGATCTCATACCAAATTAGTTAACATTTACAATTTCCAGGAGAAGGATTGTCATCATAAGCAGATTTCTTGAAAAAAATGACAACCCCAGGTTAAAACTCATTGATTAATATAATACATTAATACAGCAGAATCGATGTACAGTACATTTTATGAAAAAACAGCAGTAATGTAATTTGAGCAATGAAGATGGAGATGATAAGGATGAAGATGACGATGAAATGGTGAAGATGAAGGCGATGGAGAGGATGATACCACTGTTCTTCCATTGGGTCTTGTAAATACTTTCTTCCGAAGTTATGCACTTTGCCTTATTCTTTGATAAAATACACGCGAAGAAACTAAAATTTCAAACTTGCACCATATTTGCAACACCAGCAGCAGCATTGCTGGTGCAATCTCGAACCCTAAGTGGAAAAATTGTTAAAAATTTACCCCCTTTTATATGCACTCTGAAATGCTAATTTGTGCCAAGATTTTTTTTTTATTTAGGTTGCGAAACATTTCATATTTTAAAAAGTTGTATATCAAAGGGTACAACTCTGTACAATGGAACCCTAACTGCACCATCAAAGGTGCGTAAAGGTGCATAGCAGAACCTCGATGGTTGATAGTTGCACCACTATCTCTCAGCGTGTGTATAATCATCGTTAAGTTTTTTGTGTCTTTTCGCACTTAATATGGGCGTTTCCACCAAACGCCTGTCATTGTTTTGATGAACCCGTTTAGGCCTATACATTAAAATTAATACAATCTATAGATGTACCAAATAGAGTTCACTTTCACTTAACGGAAGTCAGCGAGGTTAATAATAAAAATTACATATACCAGCATAAAGGCAGGTTGTACTTCTATATGCTGTAGACATCACCACGAATGCAATGGTAATAGGCAGTAAGTGACTCACGTGACATTTTACAAATAGGCCTATATACGGATTGTATTGTAATTTACACTGACAGCAATGTAAAACAATTAGACGTCACTCTGCATGATATATATGTCAATCGATCCGTCTCCTATCTTCAATATTTATCCCTCTGTCCTCCTTTTCGTTCATCTGTTCATTTTCATTCCCACTGATTATCCAATTGTCTCTCTCTATCGCGTGGAAATTTTCAAAACTAGCTACAAAAGCACCTATGACAACAATGATTTCTATTTCCAGTGCAAAGCTACACATTGATTTGAGTTTATTTCTCACGCTATTTAAAAAAAAACATTTGTACCTTTTTGTCATACACAGTTTGTGTTTATCCATATACACTCTTAAAAAAGATTATTCAACATCGTGGTAAAATCCGATACATGATATTATGTCAAATTTTCCAAACGTTACCTTAAAACCTTAGTTACCTTCACCCATAAAACACGTATTTTACCTCACAAGAGTCAATACACTCCCAACTAAAATCTATTTTCACTTTTTATCAAATACCTTGGAACCCTTTACCCAATCTCTTTGAGATCATCTTGATTTCATTAGCTACATTATCTTTTCATATTTTCCAGTCTGGGAATAAAATTTATTTACCATTTATTTCACTAAATTATCATTGCATAAAACTAAAAAAATAGATTATGAACATATGACATATCTTTAAAAAATTGTCAGAACTCAAATTTGATCAATGTCACTTACTCCCTTTTGCCATCGCAGGTCAATAAATATTTATACCAGCATGATGCGGTTTCATGGAACAAGTATATTATGACGTATAATAATGATGACAGTTGAAAAGTCTACACGATCAACTAATATCTTTCCCTCTTTAATTTACAATGACTGAAACCTATTCAAGGGGTTAAGGTTTTACCCAATTTTGATGACCTTTATGTATACAGCTTGGTATTGCAATAAAGAAAACGAAGTTCCGGTAAGTGAACATGCACCTATTGACTCTTGTCTGCAGGCACGTACCCTGATTGAAACTTTGATCAACAAGTGGGTCTCCAAGCAAAGACTAGCACATATAAAACAGGGTCTCCACTACACAATGCATTATAGGCTGCACATTCAGACCCTTAACTCGAGTGAAGGGTTTGCACAGCAGACTACATTGACTGACTCGTCTTCGATCATATTTTTGAACTTACGTTTTCATATTTTTGTATCTATACGAAAGAATGAGGTTTTCTTATTTCATGATCAGAATTTTTGAAAGACAGAATTTAATAGGATCGTTAATTTTAACTTCTGAAAGATGGTATATAACTAGAACGCCACTCTGAATAGGTTTTGAGAAAGATTGTGTAAATTCTGGTGAAAACATTTTTCTTTACATTTTCTCTTCAAATTTAAAACCAGAAAATAAGTCAGCATCTATAATTGATTGAAATTTTCTTGAGGGATAATTTTTTTACGTACGCGTACTTCTCATTTCAAGAAACAACATGACTCTACAGTGCGTATCAAAAAAAAGTTTACACTTAGAAAAAATCCTGTAAAATTATATATTTCTAATATCTTGAAGATTTTTCCACATTTTAACATTGGTACAGATCCACTTAAGCAAATGCGAAATAAATGTCGAAAAATATTTTCACTTGAGTGAGCACCATGTACTTATGAAAAGTTAGTGAAAAAGGATTTGCGCAGAACTCTGAAATAGTTATGCGAATAAAAGTAGACCTTAATCATGAAGAACACGAAGATTTTAGCTAGTAAAATTGATTTGATGATATATTTAACCTTTTTCAACTTATTTCCTTGCCAAAAACACTTCGAAGAGTGCATTGAGCCCCGCCCCACTCCCCCACACAAAGTGGCCAACCGGATGATATTTACTTTACACTGAGCTGTGATTTACATGAAATGGCTTAGGCTTCATTTTCATTTTGTTAATCATTTTCAAGCTTGTGAAAAGTGTGGATAAACAAGTATTAAGTGAAAAATGAAATGTAAACCCACTTTAAATAATACAAACTTAGTAAAAAAAAAAAATGCTGGAGATGTCTGATATAAACTTTTTTTGAGATTCAGTTATGTCCTTAGATCCAGCTGGCACAAAAAGGGTAAAGGTTGTGCTCAATAAGTGTTGAAATTCAATTTGGGTGGCAAAATTATTAAAGAATGCTTGAATGTATCCATTTACTTTCAATTGACTAAAAGTGGAAGGGACATAGATGAGAAATGTTTCGAAGGGTAAGTTTGATTTCGCCCTTTCCCCTAAAGCGTGAACACAAGCATTTCTGCGCAAACAGATTTCTGCGAGCTTTACAAAAATGGACAGTGCTCACTCAAGTGTAACATTCTGTCAAAACTTTGACTTGCATTACATAGATGAGACCCAAACCTAAGATTGTATGTGAAAAAATTACCCACATGTTGTATATTTTTTAATTCCCAGTGCTTTTTCAAAGTGTAAACTTTTTTTTGATACGCACTGTATATACGTTAACTCTCGCGAAGCGCTGATTTTCTCTATCTAAAGGATAGGGATAAGTTGTGATATGCTTTTTTGTTGTTGTTCAGAATACTGCCAGGATTTGGATCTAAAAAGGTAGGTCTAATGTTTATGTTATAGAAGCAATTGTGAACAGTCGAAAGGATAAATGATATGGAATTAACTGACTTAGTTAATTAATCATAAATATGCTGTTGATCGCGTTAGTGTATGAGAAGTAATGTTTCCACACAAAAAATTCTCCCATTAAAAGTCTGAAATGTTTTTGTTTCATTCCAGCAGCTTTTGAGTACACTGTATAGACCCCTTCAGCCACCATGACGCTCGGTGCAAAGAACGGAAAGGCGAAAGGTGTTGATGAGTTCAGTGATTCCGGCTCAGATAAAGTGGTGTTAGCTCGTTCATTGGGATTGAAAGAATGTATCAGTATGGTAATGGGCATCATTATCGGAACCGGTATCTTCATCTCTCCTAAAGGTAACAAATCGTGGAATTCAAATTCAGTGCTGATAGCTGGTGTTGGTGTTTGTGTTTTTACACTGGCAACGGCGCCCATCTTGAATAGAGGCTGGTGCTGACACTGACATCAGGTGTTTAACAATGATAATGATGATAACAATGATTAATAATGATGATGATGATGATAATAATAATAATGATAATAATAATAATAACAGCAATAATAATGATAATAATAATAATAATAATGATAATAACAATAATAATAGGCATTAATATGGCGCCATTTATCTAGAAATAATTTGTACCCAGGCGCATTGTTAATATTACCCGGTTTTAGCTCGAGCTGCCTTTCAGCGCTCAGTGCATTCTATGAATTAACTCTGCCGGGTACCCATTTACCTCACCTGGGTTGAGTGCAGCGCAATGTGGGAAAATTTCTTGCTGAAGGAAAACGCAACATGGTTGAGATTCGAACCCACGTCCATCTGATTAAAATACGAGAGTCGCAACCACTAGACCGCGGCGTTAATGAGTACAGTGTCTTGTACACCCTCGATGTGTAAAAGCTAGTGAGGTATATAGACAACCTGATCCTGATTCATCCACCAAACACCAACACTAACACCGACACCGAAATCGCCTAGTTATGTTAATGATGGAGCTCCAATTGAAACACATAATGTCGACATTCACATAATTTAACGAATCAATTTATTTTTAAAAATCATAAAACCGTTAAGATCACATTGGAAATTGAATTAGAAACAAGAAAATACTAAAGAAACTGCGGGGAAAGCACAATTTCACTGTCCGCTATTTTAGATTGAAAAGATCTCGCGTCATGAAGCAGAAGTTGCTTTTTTATGCACTAAAAGTTTGTTTTCTATGGAGGCAGAGATAAGGAAAGACAGAGAAGATAAGAAAACAAGCAACAGTAAGGGAATAATTTAAAATGGGGTATAGGTAGAGGCCAACTCCTAAATGATGTGAGAACTTTTTTAATTAGGCTTCGATATAAGCATTGTTGGAAGACATAGAGTGCACCTTAATTTCTAAATGATATGTGGTAAATTATCAATGAATGTTAAAGAACCACTATAAAAGTGCAAATAGGTATTTTCAAGGAGTAAAATGAGAATATCGCGAGAAAAAAAGTTGATAAAGAGACAGTTTGCCCCCCCCCCTCCCCTTTATTGTCCCATGTAAGTCATATTTCCTGGCAATGATAGATTCAATGTGCAAGTTATTTTATAACAGCATTCGACAAAACTTTATCTTCATGGTAAATCAGACCTCACTTTTTGGCTTACATAAGTTGTCTTCGTGATCACTGATCAGGTTATATTGTGAAGCGATGTTTATTTTCCTGTATCCGCCTGAAAACCGTACACAATCGGGACAATAGTTACCATTTCCACTTGAACGAAAGACGACCTATATGAATTCTTTTGATGTTCATAGCCATCGTATCGAAATCGGACAAACCGTTAAGGGGTTAGCAGTTCACAGTCCCTTATTTAAAACAAAAATAAATACCGAGACAACATTTGCAACATATTTTAAAAATAACTTTTCAGAATACTTTACTAGTAAATCTTGTGTTCAAACGAATCATATATATATATACATGTATATATTGCTGGAACTTAACACTTAAGATAAAAGAAAATGGGTAATTTGGGTAAAACGTGGTACAAACGAGACGATGAGTTTCAATTTTGGGGTACATAAACGAGTATTGACTGAGGACGACGAAACCTGCTTTCCTCAGAAGGGTGTATATAGTGTATATAGACTCAAAAGTTTGTTAACTTATACTGTCTGAAAATACCACCATATATATCCTATATAGCTATTTCAAAACATATACATATTTACTCTCGGCTGTCTTCCCCCTTGGCATGCACGTGTATCGATTCTTATCTTTTTATTTCAGAACAAATCAGGAAACTATAGACCTACACGTTGCAGGGAAGCAATAGACTCTTAATGACAGTCTACCATTATTGATAACCTGTAACTAAAGGAAATAAAACAATGATTTGGGATATTTTTTCTCCTTGTAAGATGTTGGGATAAAAGGCGCTGACTTACAAAGTGAACCCTCTAAGGTATGATATAGTCACTCACCCTTCTAGACTTTACAAGATGTTTCCACACATCGTGGAGTGAAAAAATAAACCAAGAGATGTATATGAGATCAAGAGTATGGAGAGGGCTGTAGCAAGGTCAATACCAGTCTTCATCAAGCTTTCGGACGCACATGCCCTTCTTCAGGATCTAAACCAATATATGAAATACAAAATATAGGCCTACTAATAACAATGATAAATACAATACAATGCAATATTTTTTAACCCCCCCCCCCCCAGGATAATCTTGGGCACCGCCAGCACCCCGCTTCCCAGGGCCTGCAATTACTTTGCTTCCAAAGCCGACTGTTCTATACTTTGGCATAGTTGGGTTGGGGCTATACCCACTAACATTAACAAAAAAAGAAGATATTTTTGTCATATCCCTCTCAAATATTCACCGATCCCCGATTTTTTTCTCTATTCGTTTGCTTATACCTCATCGTTTCCCACTCATTATTAGGTGTTTGGCACATGGTTTGCCTAAAAATATGGGAAAAATCATCTCGATGACTGAATAATCACCAGTTCAAGGAAAAGATGTACAATTGTGTGCCAAAGACAAATAACATGCATCGGAAATTCATGAACCTTGAATGATTTCCATCAAAGCATATTAGTATTATAACCCCAAATAATAAAACTGACAGTTTTTTGGGTTAGTGTTATAAATGTTCTAGTGTATGTCGATACTTCTCGCTTAAAATATCTTTGTGGTGGGAGACGGACACTTTGATTTAAGGATTATATTCAAATGTAATAGCATTAAACATCCCTTGAAAATAAATACTCTAAAATACACTAAAATGCAGATTAATGGCAATCTGTATACACGATTACATCTAAATTTTCATCAAGGGCTGCTGATAATATAGAATTTAATGGTGTCATTCATCTTGGCTTAAATGACTAATGGTTTTTTATCATTAATTTCAGATCTATACAAAAAAATTACTTACCAAAATTCTTATTTTGTAAGCGAAAACATGTTCATTTTTACGTATAGCGTTTGATATACCACGAATCCCCAATATAGATAAGATGATCCCCAAGGGTCTATATTGGGTCCAATAATGTTCATAATTCATTGATTCATTATATTGATGATATCGTAAACCATGTAAAAAAAACTGTTTGATTCACGTATATGCTTCGTGTGGAAGTTAACATCTGCTCTCACGAAAATTTATAACCCAATTTAGAAACCAAAATGAATTCTGTTGATTGGCATATTTATTCATATATTAGAAAAATTTTATGTTTTAGAAATAGCGGAACATGCACTTATGCTTAGTTAAATTCGCCAGGTTGGATGGGTTTGTGTGTGGAGGTACAGATGCGCGTGTTTGTTACTATGGGAGAGGAAGGAGGCAACGTGAATATAATAACTGGTCTATAATGAGCTTTGGAATAAAGATATTTAAAAGTCATATTTCAAACAAACAAAAAACTCAAAACTGTATCGTTTTGTGTTTCCTTTCATTATTTAGCCGAAAGTGAATCGAGAGAACTGTATCTATGCTGTCATTTGGAAAAAAAATCTAAAAGCAGCTCATTAGCACTGCACACATCATCATTTTGATTTACTATTATTGTAGCCGCTGTATGTCTTGGTAATCAACAAGGAAATGCACTTTATCAATGAACGAAGTCAAATATCTTAAAACAGACAACATTATTTTAGGAGTGAAAGATTTAGGATCGATTTATTATAAATGCAGATTACGACTGTACAGCGATTGAATATGACTTTACTGAGGCCGGTGAAATAAAATGTTTATTTTGGCAAGCAACAATCAAGTACTTCAGGACTACCGCATTGTGGTATGTAGTCAAGGGCGAGTCACACGCATTTTACTATCAGAACCTCATAATGAGCGGAAATATAATCACCGGTCTGAATTTAGAAGGGTACCAGGTAGAATGAGAACAGTAACCAACAATTGAATCGTTATAATATCATTGTAGTATATATAGAAAATGTTATGGATGACACGAAAGTACAATATGAAATTATAATGACCATGGGTTGGGTCGACAGGGGGAGGTGGAGGGGCGGACATGGTCGACAAACGAAATATCTTATATGAATATAGATCAATCAGGGGCGGAATCACCGGGGCAGAAGGGGTGAGTGCCCCAATGATTTTGCAGCTAGGGAAGAAAAAAAGACGGAAAAGGAAAGAAGTGGGATAAAAGAAAAGGGGAAGTAAGAAAGAGAAAGCATGAAGAAACAAAAAGTATCAAAAAGAGAGGTGTGAGATGTGTATTACATTATTAATGTTCAAACTGAGAAGGGGGAAATTATGATTCCTCTGGGACGTTTTGCCTCTATCAAACTTTCCTGGTGTCGCAAAGAACCAGAACTTGTGAAATTGACGGTCTGTAAATAATGACACTAGAGGGTGTGGATGAGTGTCTTCATCCGTTTCAGACATAAATTCCCTTTCACCTCTCCCGCATGGAAATTAGACGAACAGTCATAATTTTACATATACAATCTGCCTATACACCGTTCACAGCAAAATCTGAGGTGTTAACCGGTGTACATAGAGGACCACACCAGTTATTTTACACCGGTGTTAAATTGGTGGTGTTAGTTTTACACCTATAGGTGTTATTACAACACCTATTGTTACATTTACACCTCAGGGTGTGGTCCTCTATTAACACCAATTGGTGTCAGTTTTAACACCGCAGTTTTTACAGTGTTCCCTTTCTGCCATAGAAACATACTTTTATGTATTTATTGGTAATTATTAGGTGAAACTGGGTCATTTATCATAACAGTACGCACAATTCTCTATGTACAGCGCTGGAACCTTAGACATTCGAATTAATGGGACTTCTTTGTAAAAAACATTCTTGGCTAACTAACATATAAAAATAATGATTACAATTATAAAATTAGGTTCATTATAGCACTGATTTATTCTCGAAACCTTCCTCTTAACACGACATTTAATTGCTTCTCTCATTTCTGCTCTGACGGGGTTTATCCCTCCCCCAAAAAATAATGAAATTACAGATCACAGAATTTGTTCATAGTGTCATATCTTCCAATGTTAAACATGATCATTTTCACAAATATATATCTTAGAATATCAGCATTGATTTGATATTTTGCGTATAATAACACTAATAAGAGTAAATTCGTCATCCAAATAATATTTTTTCGCACTCGCTTTATATCCCCTCGCACATTTAATAAAATAGTGCAATGTGTATATATAAAAAACCTAATGTTTGTTTCGCTCTCTGGTCCAAGTTGTATACACTCAACTGGGTTACTGGATAAAAGATGAAAAAAATATTAACGTCTATGAAAGTACCTTTGTCAAACTATGAATTGCTTAGGATTATTCTTCCTTGTTCCCTTAAAGGACAAATCCACCCCAACAAAAAGTTGATTTGAATAAAAAGAGAAAAATCCAACAAGCAGAATACTGAAAATTTCATCAAAATCGGATGTGAAATAAGAAAAGTTATGAGTTAGTTTAAAGTTTCACTTAAACAGTTATATGCACATACGGGTCGGTATGCAAATGAGGAGACTGACGTCATCAACTCACTATTTTTTTTTGGTATTTTATTACATGAAAAATTCTAATTTTCTCTTCATTGTCGAGTGAAACAATGATTAATTCCTCCATGAATAATGTGGAATTAGCATGATTTAATATCATATGGTTCAATTAGGTTGGTCCTCATTGTCATATTTGTAATAAATGAAATATTGTATAATTCAAACAATAAAAAACAAAAGAAATAGTGAGTGATGGACATCATCGACTGACTCACTTGCATGTTAATGAGTTGTGCATATCACTGTTTTTTGAAAAATAAGCGAATCTTTAAAATGCTATAACTTTCTTATTCTACCTCCGATTTTGATCAAATTTTCAGCGTTATGCTAGTTTGATTTGTCTCTATTTATTCAAATCAACATTTTCCTCGGGTGGACAGTCACTTGACCTCTAAAGGATTTTCGCCATGCTTTTCTTCCTGTAGGTGTACTTGCGGGAGCCGGTGGATCACCGGGATGGTCTCTCATCATGTGGGTAGTCTGTGCCATCATATCCCTCTTCGGCGCCCTCTGCTATGCCGAGCTCAGTACGACCTTCAAGAAGTCCGGCGGGGAATTCACGTTCATCTTACAAGCTTTTGGACCGTTACTGGCCTTCTTGAGGATGTGGACATACCTCTTCATCATCCTCCCAGCGGTTGCTATAGTCCAAGGAAACACCATTGCCAACTACATCACTGCGCCGTTCTTCAACGACTGCGAGGAAGTGCCTATGAATGCTCTCAGACTCATGGGCATGGCCGTCATCTGTAAGTAGTTTCACACCCTCCTCCAAGAGAGTGTTAATCTAAAGTTCAAGTCCACCTTAGAAAATGTTGATTATAATCAATAGAAAAATTGAAGCAAGAATAATCTGAAAATTTTTATCAAAATCAGATGTAAAATAATAAAGTTATGACATTTCAAACTTTGGCTTATTTTTCACAAAACAGTTATATGCACAACTCGGCAATATGCAAACGAGAGAGTCGATTAAGTCCCTCACTAACAGTAACTCAGTTCATTTGTTTTTTATTGTTTGAATTTTACATTATTTCGTTTTTGTTTTAATTTGACAATATTGACCAGTTTGACTGAACCATAACATCTTAAAACCATTGAAATTCTCGATGTTCATGGAGGAATAATTTGTTTCACCTTCTAATGAGGAGAAAATTAGAATATTTCATATTTTATATACAAAAGAAATAGTGAATGATTGATGACATCAGTTCCCTCCGTTGCATACCAGCCACGATGTGCATAAAACCGTTTGGTGAAATTAAGCGAAACTTTAAAATTTCATAACTTTCCTACTTTACATCCGATTTTGATGAAATTTTCAAGTTTATGCTTGTTGGATTTTTATCTTTGTGCTCAAATCAACTTTGTTGGGTGGGGTGGACTTGTCCTTTTGAAGATCCAACATGAAATATCAAAGCTGAAAACTTTACGATTCTTTAATTTTCAAACTTGTATCATTCCAGAAAAGATTACTCGTGCGCATTTATTGATAAGTTTGTATTCATGCTGAAATATTAAACTTTTTTTCATGACGTGTTGATATGCTTTTATGACAAGGTGTGAAAGATACACTTAATAAATAAACATAAGTAGACCTCTTTATAAAAAAGTTACTTCAGTAATATATTTTTTCAAATGATTCGTCTATTGTATTTATATTTCATTGAACAACGATGGTCTATATATCATAATTGAAAATATCTATCAGGGGCTGCGCGAATTCATGAAAGTTTGTGGAAGTGTGTTTGTGTGAAAGAGGTGGTGTGTGGGGTGCGCGTGGATGTATGGGGGTGCTAACCATGCCAAATATCACAAGAAGATGATATTTTTTCGTTTTGTACACGTTTACTGAAAAGTGGTCCCGCAGCCCCTGATTATATCAATATTTTACTATTTGAATCTTCAGTCATGCTGGCGTTCATCAATGCGATCAGTGTGAAGTTGACTACTCGTCTCGTCAACATTCTGACCGTGGCCAAGACTGTTGGACTCATAGTACTCATCATATCGGGACTCGTATATCTAGCTAAAGGTAACTCCATTTTACAGGGGTATTTCACAGATTCTTTAGTATAATAATATCAGGTCGCACTGAGTTCCCCGCGGTATAATGTGATGTTTGAGACTTCATCGAATTTGCGAATGCTCTAAGATGCACGTTTCTGCATCGTCACCATTAACAGAATAGTCCTAAATTGGTATTTAAAATTTTAAATAGATTTTGTTTTGGATAGTACTCATGAAATACCATTTCCACTTTGGCGCTCAAGCCAAAATTGAAGTCACTCGTTACTTTCCATAAAAGATTCACTGATTTATGAAGAACGACAGTTTTTAAGACATATTTAATCATGATTTAATATTACAACTCAGGAACAGGTTTATAAATTATGCGAATTATGAGTGAAATACTAGTAGGCGAAGTTATGGGTCTTTGATCGGAGATTAAAGATGGTGTGACCTTACACAGGTCGTGTATGACGTAAGATATAAAACTATTCTCATCATTATCCAGATTGGGTGGCTATTCATAGTAATACCAATGAACATGATGACATATAATGAATATAGTAAAAATAAAAAATACAATAGGAAAACTCATAAATGAAGAAAAGTACAAACTCCAGTTTAATATGAAAGTTGTATTTGTCTTTACATTAAAAACTGTAATGAATAGGAAATTGGTCTTATGATATTCATTTGTTTTTCTTCCGTCACTTGTACAGCGGTGTTTCATATATATATATACATATATATATATATATATATATATATATATATATATATATATATATATATATATATATCTATATATATATATATATATATTTAAACTCGTATTCTGCATTTCATTTCCTTTTTACAGGAAACACAAAGTATCTAAATCCTGAGAATTCGTTTCAAATGACTACGCCCTTGAACATCCCTTTGGGTATCTTCGCGGGTATCTTTGCTTTCGATGGATGGTAAGAAGGATGGTCACAGAACAATACTTACTTAAGAGTGAGAGTATATACGAAGTCTAGTAGAGTAGTACGTACTGGTACTACCCCCCCCCCCATCGCCACCACCACCACCACCACTACTACTACTACTACTACCACTACTACTACTACTACTACTACTACTACTGCTACTACTACTGCTATTTCTCCTATCTACTATTACAACTACACTAGTAATATTTCTTTTACTACTGCTACTATAACTACTACTACTATTTATACTTCTACTATTGCTACTTTTACTACTACTACAACAACAACAAATACACTACTGTTATTACTATACTACTATACTACTATTACTACCACCACTACTACTATACTACTACTACTGCTACTACTATTACTACTTCACTAGTAATATTTCTTTTACTACTACTACTAATACTATTACTTCTATCTACTATTACTACTACACTAGTAATATTTCTTTTACTACTACTACTACTATTTATACTACTACTACTACTATTGCTACTACTACTACTACAACAAATACAAATACACTATACTGCTATTACTATACTACTACTACTATTACTACCACCACCATTACTACTACTACTACTACTACTATCTACTATTACTACTTCACTAGTAATATTTCTTTTACTACTACTACTTCTACTATTACTTCTATCTACTATTACTATTACACTAGTAATGTTTCGTTTACTACTACTACTACTTCTACTACTACTACTAGGCCTACTACGGCTCCGGCATGGTAATAGGATGGTAGCATAATTCCAAGGCTTGTATTTCTCTCTGATAATTTAAGTCTTTCTGTCATCATAGCACTTTCAAACATCACAAAGATTTTCAAACTTTGATTTCTGACGGAGATATGGGCCCCTTTGCGTACAAGTTACTATTATGGTAATTACCATGGTAAAGCTGATCACCAACCAATCAAATCCAAGGATTGCACAAGTTACCATTATAGAAACTTTTATGCAACGGGACCCAGATCGCCAAATGGTCAAACACTTTACCGCCACTTTCAAGGCATCTATACTGTTACACTCTTGCAAATACTATGATATCGATAATATCCGACCAGTGTAGATTACACCATGTAACGCTCCATCTTTTAGCTCCACCACTCCATTTTCGTTGTGATAAAGATCGAGTCTGTAAATATACACGTAGATATTTGTAGAATCTTTGCAAGAGTTATGGTTTAAAAAAGAAGTGCTTCTGACTAAATCAGCGCTTAGAACTAATATAATTGTTGCATATTATTCTGTGGTGGAAATGAAACAAGATGAGCTGATCGGGTGGAGTTTTTTTTATTGACACTGTATTCACAGTTTAATATAATGTTCAGTATCCGACAAAGTATTTTATCTATTTTTGTTTTAGGGAATCGGTGAACACGATCGTGGAAGAAATAAAGAAGCCAGAAAGGTTCGTACACTTTGTTTTTCTTTTCTCTACTTCCTCTAACTTCGCCTTCTTATTCCTCATTTCATTTCTTTTTCATCATCTCTTTTACAAATTTCCATTTGACTGTTCGAATACTCCATTTTCCATGTGTTGTTGTTTTTTATGTCTTTATTTTCTTATGTTACCTTTATCTCCCCTTATATCTTGTAAAAAATGTAGTAAATGATATAATAAATATATATTTAGTAGATTTCTATTTTTCAACAAATTGAAATTAGTTCATGGAGATCGTCTGAAATAAAAATCGAAAAGTTGATAGTCAATAAGACCACAAAAGCGCCAGGTTAAAGATTTAAGCATGTTGTTTAAGCCCGTCACTCTAACTTTTAAACAATAGTTTATAACTTTGTTAAACAACTTGTTTTAAAGCTTCGACAATTGTTATTAGAGTGCTGAGATTAAACAAATGGTTCTTTATTGTTATCAATATTATTACTATTATTATTTTTATTATTATTATTACTACTATTATTATTATCATCATTACACTGTATGAAATGTAGTGCTCATTTAGCACTCACAGTGCTTGTATAGTGACTGCACTACAAGTGCTAATTTCTAGTTTAAATTTGAACTAGAAAATCAACACTCGTAGTGCAGTCACTATACAAGCACCGTAAGTGCTAAATTAGCACTTCATTTTTTACAGTGTATTATTAGTATATAATTATCATTACTACTTTTTTGTATATCATGACACTGATATCTGTTACTGTAAAACTGTGATTTATTTTTGGTGTTAGGAATGTACCCCTTGGTATAGTGATATCTCTGGCTGCTGTTACCATCATCTACTTGATGGCGAACATCGCTTACTTCACCCTCCTATCACCTGCTGAAATTCTGGCTTCTAACGCTGTAGCTGCGGTAAGTTATCTATGGCAGGCCGTTAATGCCATAAGTCGTCATTCATTCACTCATTCGAGTGAGTGAATGAACGAACGATGGCTTATGGCGTCAACGGCCCGTCATAGTTATCCATCACTCAAAGCTCCTTATCTATCTTCCTACTCCTGTGCCTGATGGATTGACCCAGTACTTTTTACTTATGAAGGTCAAGTCTGCCCCAGAAAGTGTTGATTTGACTCAAAAGAGAAAAATCAAACAAGCATAAGACTGAAAATTTCATCAAAGTCGGTTGGAGAATAAGAAAGTTATGACATTTTAAAGTTTCGCTTATTTTACACAAACCAGTTATGCACAAATCAGTTACATGCAAATGGGACGGTCAATGATGTCCGTCACTCACTATTTCATTTGTTTTTATTGTTTGAATTATACAATATTTCACTTTTTGCAGATTTGACAATGACTAACTTGACTGAACCTCAAAATATTTAAACAATCGTAATTTACATTTTCAGGGAGGAAGAAAACGTTGTCACGTGACAATTAGGAGAAAAATAAAATATTTAAAAGTTCATAATGAAATACAAAAGAAATAGTGAGTGGATGTTGTTAATATCAGTCCCCTGATTTGCATACCAACCAGGATGTGCATATAATTGTTTCGTGAAATTAAGCAAAACTTTAAATTGTCATAACTTTCATATTTTACAGAGTCAAAAGGGGCCTTAGCTTTCGATCCTAGCAGAATTTTCGTCAGAGGCAAAATGGTCATTTTGAGTGTTATTCTTGTTGGATTTTCCCCTTTTTGTTCAAATAAACGATTTGCTTGGGTGGACTTATCCTTTAAAATCAATGAAATATGTTTTTCTGCTAAATGATGATGCAGTGTTGTGATGAGATTAAAATTTTGAGGGATGAATTTTAGATGCAATGCACTTATAAAAAAAGAAAAAAAGATTAAATCAATTATTCATTTTGTTGCAGATGGAGTGGAAAGTACAATCAGCAAGATGATGTTTGATAAAAGTTATAATGTTGCAATATATCTTACAATGATTTGACCCACATAGAAAAAATGAATGAATTATAATAACATGATTAACAATATTTCTAATAATGATAATAACAATAATGATGATAATAATAATGTTTATAATAAATGATAATAATAATAATAACTATAGTAGTAATAATAATGAAAATGACAAGAACAACAATAATAATGATAATGATAAATGATAATAATATTAATAATAGTAAAAATAATGATGATAACAATAGTAAGAAAAAAAAAGAAAAAGAAGATGATGATGATGATGAAGAAGAAGAAGAAAACAAAATTACAATATGTTTAAAAAAAAATTAAAATCCCCCTTGTAGTGTAATGATTGTCACAAATATCATCATGGCGAATCGGAGGTAACAGATATAAAATCTCTCTCTCTTTTTTCTTTTTCTCATAATTCTTATCTCTATATTAAACAACTGGAGAATTGATTACCCTTTCACCACTTCTCTTTTTTCTAATATCTGGCTAATATCAGCCAGAGAAGAAGGTTAAAAAGAATAAAGGTATAGTTAGCTAACATCAAGACATAGGCGGGGGGATAGAGAAAGGGGGTGGGAGACCCACACCCAATACACGCACATCAGGATGGGGTAAACTATATGAGGTAGTCATAACATACAAAATATTTTGTTACAATACATGATTGTAATTCTTTCAAACTGACAGGATTACAGCGTTTTAGCCCTAGGAAATTGGTCCTGGACCATCTGGGTGTTTGTGGCTTTATCTGCTATGGGTAATCTTATCGGTAGTTGGTTTGGTTTTAGCAGGTAATGGAACTGCTCAACCCTCTTTTAAAAGCATGTACTTCATGCAGGTATATGCATGAAAATATATTACCACATCATTATGTTATTATATAGTAAGTTATGTTATACAAGAACGTTATGTATTTACCATTTCCGGAGGAATAAAAAATACATAAAAGGGTCGATAACAGAACCTTTGTGAAATAACTGGACTAGGTATGTTATCACACGTTTGTTTGCATCTGTTAAAATAATGTTACTCTGTAAATTTCCTTGAATCATATAGTGAATAAAGGCAGTATGATATAGAAAATTGATAAGAAAATGCATGATATTGTTCGCTTTGTCTTTGTTCTTTATTTTTGAACAGCTACAGCAATCATTAATCATGATTTATGTATCCAAATTTATCAATATTCATACTATTTATTTATGGAAGCCTGTCATATAAATATACATTATTTTATGCATGCCTAAATATATATAACCGCAGGATTTCAGTACGAAGGCCTTAGGAAGCTGGTCTTGGACTATATGGGTGTTTGTAGCCCTATCAGCCATCGGTAATCTTCTCGGAAATTGGCTAGGTCTAAGCAGGTAGGAAACGGGGTATTATGTGATGTTTTTATCTCTTCGTAAGTCCTACTGTAGGATCTAGGATCTGTTATAAAGGGGCAGAAACAGATTTCATAAATGGAGAGGGATTTTTTTGTTTAGATCCTTGCCGAATATTTTGACAATGATTAAAGGGGTTCATTTTGAAAGGACCTTAATTGCCCCGGCAGAGGCAGGGTCGAGTGCCTCACATGAAACTGTTGGAGGGCAAACATAGCAATATGCCTCCATAATTTTTACAGCATGAGAAAATAATACTGTAATTCGTAATGCAGGTTTGTTTTTAAATCATTGGGAAGCACTGTAAAACCATTAAACTTTGCATCAGCATTTACAAAATTTCAAATTTTCGTTAAAGCGCGCCTACGCGCATATAGTAATTTGGCGCGCAGGGTGAGCCGAAAATTTTGGATAATTTTTTTTTTTTTCGGAAATATTGATCGACGGCCCTGGTCCCCTGCATAGAAAGGGGGGACGTTCCACTTGAAAAAGAAAAAGGGGGGCAATTTTCCAAAAAGGAAATAAAACTAAGGTCATTTTGCCATAAACATTATAAAGGGGAACACATGCCAGTACTGAACAGTCTGTAATGAAGTCTTATATTCTGTTATAGGTTGCTTGAAAACAACATAAAATGATGATTGGTGCACACCGGTGCCAAGTTTCAGGATTATAACTCTTTTCAAACATTGAACAAATTTCGATGATGGGTAATGATACGAAAAATGGAAAAGACTGTGTTTAAACAAATGTTCACGAACATGTAAACACGTATACTCTTATGAAAAACGCATGAAAATTGTGTATTGCATGTAATATATAAATTCCATATTTTATGATGCTGAAAATCTGCATGAAATGATAAAAATATACAGCACATTTTTAAATAGCCAATGAAAGTTTTCCTGTATGCATGCATAATTGTGATAAAATTTATTACATTGAATAAATTTTATTTGAAAGATGTATAGAAAGTAAAGTTTTCAAAAATTTACTGAGTAAATTTATGCAAATGTCTGTTCAATAGTTAAATGAATGTAAAAGTTCTTTTTAGTTGATGTTTCTTGAATGCTCTAAGAATGTTGACCATGCAGAGAATATGAATCAACTTTGTTTGCTATGATTTTGATTATTTTGATAGTCGTAAATGTATAGCAAGTCCCCACAAGTATAATTTTGTATCAGAGGCTTCCTATGCTCAATTATTTCAAATTTTTCGTTTAAATTCAGGGAAGTTCCGGGAAAATTATCGAAAGAAATTTGCCTAAATTAGATTTACCGTAAATGTCTTGATCCCACTTCAGACATTTTATAAAAATGTTGGTCGCTATCTAAACCTTCGGTTCTTTTAATGCCGGAAAGAAAAATTAGCATTGTCGTTTCTGAATTTTGAAATAATAAAAGTTACATTAGGAAAAAATAATTGTAAAATGTTTAATTATTATTTGCTGATAGAATGTTCTACGTAGCAGCAAGAGAGGGCCTCTTACCCAATGTAGTGGGAATGATCAACATCAAACATCGTACTCCTATTCCATCAGTTATCATTGTGGTGAGTTATACATTGATATAGTCTGTTAAATTTATTATAATTAATTTTCAAGGTCTTATTCTTTAACATGGTTTGATCTAAGACGTATCCATTTCATACCAGACGATAAGTAATGATCATCGGGTCTAATAATACACAAATGATATTGATGATGATGATGATGATGATAATGGTAATGATGATAGTAAAATAAATAATCTTTCTCAAAATGTAAGGGGGAAATATGCCCTCTCCCATAGTTCACTTCCCCCCTAACGTATTGGAGATTTGGCTTCCCCCTACATACCTTCTCCTATCTCTTGCCTTTTTGTTGTCGAAATAAGGTGCGTATCAAGCAGATACGATTGGACAGACCTTTTATGTCACCATCCGAAATGCTTGACCAAAGCTAGAAGCTAGAAACTGGTATGACTTTCGTAATGTCTCCATTGTAGCTTAGATGACAGGCGCACACCACAACGCCGAGTTGTTCTCACTATCGATGATTCCCCTTATGGCAATTTTGAAGTAGATAGTAGAAATCCATGTAGTTTGATGACGATAATAATATTAGTGGTGGCAAAAATAATCATGAAAATAATAGTAATATAATGATGAAAATAATTACAAAAAATATGATGAGGACGGGGAGGATTAATATCATTGATAATCTATAAGCATTGATAATCTATAAGCGAGTGTCTATTTTCATATATCTCACCACAGCTACCAATAACATTGATATATCTGATGTTTGATGACGTCATTGCTCTGATCAACTACATGTTGTTCGTCATCGTAGCTTTCATGGCCCTCACAGTACTCATCATTCCGTATTACAGATGGAAACAACCAGATATGGAAAGAACACTAAAGGTTAGGATGAAGTTAATAAATTCAGTTTACCGTGAGGTCGTTATTGATAAAGGTGTCGATGTAATTGGTATTAATGAAGGTGAATAATATGATGAAGATGACGACGATGACGATGGTGAAGATAATGATGATAATGATGATGACGATGATGATGATGATAATGAAGATAGTGATATCGAAGGTAATGATGATGATTACGATGATGAAGATAATGATGATAACGAAGATAGTGATATTGAAGGTAATGATGATGATGACGATGATGAAGATAAAGATGATAATGCAGATAATGATGATGAGGATGGTGATGATGATGATGATGATGATAATGATGATGGTGATGGTGGTAGTGGTGAGGATGAGGATGATAAATGATGCTGGTTTGATAATGATGATGATTATGATAAATGATGCTGATGATGCTGGTTTGATAATGATGATGATTATGATAGTGACAACGGTGACAATCGTGATGATTATTTCCTGAGCTAAGTTGCAGTGAAAATATTTGACTTGATGACGTTAACGTGGTTCAATATGAACGATTGTCATAATTATCATAACGATAATGACATTTTCATGTAATATACTTTTTTATCATCAATATATCTATATTTATGAATGTTTTATGCAATTGAAATTCATTGTATTTCTTTTTTTTCCATTTCTTTTTTGCAATAGTTGCCATTGGTGATTCCAGTCATCTTTATCTTAGTTATCTTGTTCCTGATGGGACTCTCAATCTACACGGACCCAATCAGCGCTGTTATAGGAACCGCTTTAACGTTAGCCGGTGTACCGGTTTACTTCATTGGATGTGTGTGGAAGAAACCCGTCTGGTTACAGGCAAAGATTGGTAAGCAATGAGGTCACACTCACACCAAAGAAACTAACTCCACATCGATCAAAGTTGTTACGTTATTTCCGATGACGTATACAATCGATCGGTTTATTGGGATAAGGTGTTTTGAAGACCCCATGTCACGTTCAATCCCGGTTAACAAGCACCTCCATTGGCAGAGTGCCCGCATTTCGTATGGTTTCACTTGATTTTGGGGCCGTACACCCTAACCTTTCCAAATCAGAGAGCCCCCCCCCCCGACGTGTAGACCTAAGTATAAGTGTGTAATAACTTTGTTATACATTTTCTGTTTTCCGTCCGCAGTTGCATTCAATATCACGCTTCAGAAGTTTTTCTTCGTGGTTCCTCAAGAAAAGGAGATGGCTTCCGAGGCCGATGATGACGACGACGACGAAGACAAGAAAGCCAAGTCTAACGGTTACAAGGCTGCAAAACAATTCGAAGATGTCCCTCTAAACTAATGCAATCTTACTGTACTGAACATGCCTTGCCACCTTTGTTGCTTGAATTATAAAAGGGTCTCGTCGCATCACGAAAGAGTTTTCACTTTACGACGCACGACAGATTCAAGAACATAGAAATTACATTGTCAAGTAAATATTCTCCAACGTCAACCAAGAATTCTTTGTCGAAAATTGGTGAATCAAAACAGAAGTTTCGTCCTATAACATGGACAAACGACATATTTGCAATTTTTCGTCAGCTCCGAAACTCAGGACCAAACTGCTGTTGCGGTTGACCAATTTTCGACCAAGATCCCCTGATTTCTTTTGTCATTTGACAGAATTTTAAATGCATTGTTTGTGTTCTTGAATCTGTCGGTGGGAAAACTTCCTACTGGTATCCCTCCCGTCTAACAGTTTTCGTCAGTGGTATTAGACGGCCGCAAATATCAGTTTGAACATGCCCAATCTTGAAGAAAGATCAACATCAATTTAAAAAGAAGTTTCGTAGGATAATAGATCAATAATAGCTCTATGGATCGAGCATATACGACTGAAAAAAAAACGGATGTAAAATAAGACAGTTAACACAAATTTCGTTTTCAGAAAACAGTTGATGTACATCCTTGGCGATACAATTATGTATGCAGAATGGGAATTGATGGTACTACTATAGCTCTCATACCTTGTGTATTTTCTTATTTGACTGATAACATATGTCAATGTTTTCATCCAATATAATATTTTTTTAAAAATGAATTGATCACGAAACGTGCTATAAGGCATTGCTATATTCAGTTTAAATTTCATCAATGAGAACCTCCTTTATCGCCAGAATCACAAAGATTGAAATGATGATATAATGGTGATAAAGATTACAGTGCCATCCTTGTCCTGTTTTTTCTCCTCATATTGGCTTGATTAGGGTGGCCTTGCCCTTTAAATGTGTCTGGTGCCGGGAACCGATGCTATCTGGTTTTAGAGAAGACGACAAAAAAGGAACAAAAAGTTGTAAAATGAACGTAAGCTGAGCACTCATTTCTTAGATGGTTTAATAGATTGTGTGACATAACCCACTGCCTTTAAAGGTTAACTGAAAGAGATATGGTAAACACTGTAAAAATACGGTTTAAAATGTCAAGCATGTTTAAGCCCATCACTCTAATAACTATTGATTAAAGTTTTAAACAACTTGTTTAAGAAGATAAAACAATTAAAAAAATTGAACAACTTGTTAGAGTGACAGACTCAAACAATTTGCTTCTTTTCTTTTCTTTCTTTTTTTTTTTTTACTGTGAATGATGTTTTAATCACTTCCCGAGTCTTGTCAAGCCAATAGACTCGAAACCAACCGATAGTATTTCATTCGAAATGTTGCGGTATATTGATATGAGAGAATCATATTCTTTGTTGTTAATGTAAAGTATTTTAGAAATTAGAAATATACTCTTTGTAATGTGTAATGGTGCTAATTCTTCAGCATTTTTATTTATGCATTTCTATAGACAGGGTATTATATGCCAAAATAAAGACAGAGAGTTGGTCCAATGTGTATCTTATTGTGATCTATATGCTATACTGATATAATGCATGTCAAGAAGATAATGTCGCAATGAATAATTGATATTGTAACTATAAGGGAATGTATTTTCTGTATAGTGTAGTAGGTTCCACGATACACCATGTATCTTTCTTGGGCAAGTGTTGGTCCTGAAAGGACCACCCAATCTCGACGTTCCGACAAGTGTGTTCTTGCCGTCCGCAGGACCAACACTTGCCCAAGAAAGATACACGGTTGTACCGTGAAACCTACTAAACTATTCTTCTTCGCCATGGAAACCTTTAGAAGTTATATTTTCTGTATAGTTATAGAAGTATATACATAAATAGTTTTCTGAAACATTTTTGCGTTATATCATTTAATATTTTTCTCAGATATAAGAATTGTCATTCCATCATGATTGCATGTCTTTATTAGTTCACTGTAGGATGGTAATGGTGCATACATTTACGAAAATACAAGTTCCTCCTATTTTTGTCGGTATTATCATGAGTATTTTCGTCTTTTGTAAGTCAAGCATACAGAGGCGACAACAGGTTATTTTATTGGGTATTAGGAGGGGAGGGATATGTGACTCAATGGTGATTACTTTTGTATAAAATTAAGAATATTTTCATACATCCTCCCCCCAAAAAACAATTTTCATACTCCTTTCGTTTGTCTTTTTTCTTTCCTTACCCTTACTTTTGTTACAACGTAACCATGGTAACAGAATATACATCTGCATGGGTATGCACATAAGCTCTCCAGGAAGAATTTGCAATGAATTTGGAATAAGAGATATTCTCTAACAAGGTATGAAATCATCAGGGTTTCCATTTACAGAAATTGTTTTTTTATTTATTTTGCCGAGTCTTTTCACCAATAGGCCTTTATTTCATGACATTTAATGCCACAATGGGATGTTGTTTGCTTTGGATTGTGTGAGGGACAGGGTGGGGTGCGTGTGTGGGTGTTTAGGCGAGTGTGTGTATATGTAAAATATATATTTCTTTTGAAACATTTGGTAATATTTATTTTCTAATGAATAAGATTTTAATATTATCTTGCTTTCTTGAATCCGAGTTTAATAGACTGAGGTTCATATCATTTTTTTTGTTAATTAACACTGTAAACCGTTGTTTAACATTTTAAGCACTATGTTTAAGCCCGTCACTTTAGCTACTATAATGTTTAAAGTTTTTAAACAAGTTGTTTAAAAGTTTAAACAATTTCCAAAAAGTTTAAATATTTTGTTCTTAGATTGACAGGCATAAACAACATGCTTTAAAAAGTTACTATGAAGAAATATGGATTTTAATCGCAACTCTTTGCAAGAAGGTGCATAGAAAAAACCCTTTTATGACACCGTGTTGCGTATAGATGTATAATTCTGTTTTAAGTGAGTAGATTTATAAAATTATACATGAAATTATTTTTTGAAAGTCTTTTCTTACTGGACTGCACAAACATTGGTCTAACTAAGTATACCTCGTAACGAAATTATATATAAGACGAATCAAGAATAAGAGGATATATGAGAAACATGTATATTATCTAGTTAAGAATTAAAATTGATGTGATTTTTGTTGTATATTTGTACATAAGAAATATATTTCATGGAGTTATTATTTTAATTCGTATGAAGATATCGACATAATTTGGAAACGTTGATGAAAACTGTTTAATTCTTTGTATTGCTTTCCAAAATTTTCTGGAACTCCATCTACGGATAATTGATTATGAATTGTTGAAGATGAAGTAATTCTATATATATATAAGTATAAATTTATCTAAATAATTTAATTTAATCCAATCAGGTTTAACATTGATTTGTGTGTGTCTATTAAAATGCCTTCATGTTAAACATGGATTGTGGGTTTTAAAAGAAATAAAATACAAAAATGTATTGTAGATATTCATTCAAAGCACATTAAAATTTATGTAAAGTATAGGAAATTAATATAGTCTCTTTGTTAATGGGAAGATTTTTTTATAAGGAAAGGGCCATCACGTTGACTTTTATCAACGTAACAAGATTATGAATGGAATATTTTTATCTACAGAAATATCATGCTGCGAATTCTGATATATGTATTAGTCTTCTGATGTAATTTCAATGTCTTGAAGTGGCACAGTATCATAAAATGAGAATTTTTTTCCAATGTCTCAACAATAGACTTGTACACATGCCATATTACAGTTGCTGAATAAATGAAGCTGAAATGACAAAAAAAAATCTTTTTCGCTTTGTTTTATATTCGTAGACTTTATCCAAACTACAAACAATAACATCTTAAGAGTAAACGGCAAACTTGTCAAACACACACACACACACACCAAATACATCGTTATACGTCCACATTCCGAGCTAGGATGCCTGTAGACAAATTCGCATATTTTTAATGGACATTAAACTTGTCCTTCTTTTGGATAATTTTATGCTTGAATATTTCCAATTTGGAAATATAAAACAATTTTTTAGGCTTCCCCATAACTTAAAAAATTAATCCCTTTCCTTAAAAATTACAGAAATTACAGATTTTAGAGTTCTAGAATATGCACATGAAATGGATGTAAGAAGCTTGATTGCATTCCAAACAAATACTTAATTTTTCAGAGGATCAGAATAAATTGTCTTTCAGTGTTAGAATTTCTAATCGTTTTTCCTAAATGGTATGACTTTTCTAAACTCACAAGCAAGTATTTTAAGGTTGCGGAAATCTGAATAAAAATCATTTTTTGCAGAATATGTTCTTCGTCTTGAAAATATTGAGCGAAAAATCCTAACCACATTACGAGAGTTTTTCAAAAAATACCATTTTGTGGGGTAGTCTCATTTTCTTTCATCTCTGATATAGAAATGTCAAATTCAAGTACAATAATGACAGACGCGTATCGAACTTTGCGAGCGCGAAGAGAGAACTGTATTGTCCTACAAAAGACCGTCTGGGCCCCGCTGCATAAAAGTTACCACTATAACTTTGTCACGCAGTGGTAACATCCCTATAAAATCCTTGACTTGATTGGCTGTTGATCAGCCTTACCACTGGATGGCAATAAAGTTACCTTTTAATAGGTCTATAGTAACGTTTATGCAACGGAACCCAGTTACGGACTGTTTGCATTATCTAACAAAGAAGAGGACAATATTCTATCAATAGGCCTACAATAACGCAAGCGCTAGTGCGAGCTGAAAATTGTGAAAATTACGACCCCAAAAATGGACATTGCGAGCACTTTTTGTATCAATTTGTATAGGTATCTTACTACACTTTGATGCTAGTGCGAAACGCGTTCTGAAAATAATTGATATTCCGACCTAAGGGGCAGCAGAGCGAAGTTGAAAACGGGGGGGGGGGGGGGGGGGGGGGAGGGCACTTCATACCAGTCCTGTTGAGGGAAAAGGGCACATTTGCTTTCGAGAAGGGCACTACTTTTCTTGGCTTTTCTTAAAACAAAGAAAAAAAAGACTCAACTTCCCCACTACATGACTCATGAAACTTAAAGCACGTAGGATTATTCTTTACAAGTTTTTTCCTTCACAATAACATAAAAAATGATATTGTTTTCTTGTTTTTTTACCATGATTCTGTTCCTTCATGGTATGGGCATACAGGTGGGGGGGGGGGCTCTTGCTCTCCCCCCCAAAAAAAAAATCCCGACCAAGAAAAAAAAAGAAAAAGAAAGAAAAGGGAGGGGACATGGATAAAATATGATACCATTTTCCGTATTCATGTCAAAATTTATCACAAACTCGGATCAAATAAATAAATGAATAAATAAAAAATAACGCGATACGCCATATTGAGCTTCCTCAAAATTATTGACACATTACGTCACTGCTTCATGAGAATTTGCTAAAAAGTTGCAAACTAAACGCTGGTTGTTCCTCTGCGCAGCGTTTTGTTTCGAATAGCAAGGCGCCTTTTGCATTCTAAATTTAACTAAAATGGGTTTTTCCAGAATCATATGTGAAGAACACTTGTTCGAAAGGAAAATGGCCGCCATCAAACCATTAAAAGACTGAATATTAATTTGAACAAATTCGAAAAGAAAAGGGGCGTTTATCAAAAGTAAATACGGGGATAATAAAATAGGGCCCCCGGATCACCATCCCTGTCCGACCTAAAAAGTTGACTTTCTAGCACTTCTTGTAACCATGAACAGAATGCTTGTCTAACTGATGCGAATACAAAGCGCGAGCTGAAATGTGTATTCGGATAAGGAGATTTTCAAACTAGAATTCACACCGAGAGGAGACCTTATACATGTATAGGCCTACGCTATCTCATGATCGAGTGCGTAGTGATCGAGAGCTAGAAAAAAAATAACTTTAGCACTTTTTTGTAACCATGAACACGACGTGTATCTCGCTAAAACAATGTAATGAAACAAATTATGCATATTGACTTGAAAAAAAGTTAGATCTACGGCACGGATTAACAAATTAAGTATGAGTGAAAAAAAACCCAGCGATTTATAGCATTATCAAACTGACTAGACTGTCACTGCCTATATTCAACTTCGGGATTCTTCATGAGAAGTCAACAAGAGGCAAATGATTATTTTTTTCTCAAACTATAAATGCCTTCATCCAAGGTAGTATCCAAAATATTATCCGGGGATATTATTAAAATTCCCGGTAAAATTTCAACAACAGCAGAAATGCAGCAAATTGGTGTATGCGCTGTAGACTATCGATTAATTAAAGGTCCGATCACGTGACCAAATACCCCGCGCCAGTCCAAAACACAAAGCTGACGACTCGTTTACCGAACTAACGCAATCTATTTTCATTTTCAAGAGCAGTTGGTTTACTGAAAATCGCATCTTTGGACTGGATCATGGCACAGTCTAAAGTGACGGATTACTACAGTAGACGGAAGCTTAATTCTTCAATTAAAACAACAAAAAGGAGTGCTGGACGTCTGAAATCTGGCGACATCGAGATCACCCCGACAAAACGCCCGAGAAGGACGGCTGCCCTCCCAGACACTCTCCCGGTGAAAACTGCAGCGTTCGGATCTCGCCGCGGCACGGGTGAAGTTGATCTCTCTTGTCAACTTCGTGCATTCAATAAGTCCAAATCAGAATCAAATGCTGCTTTAGTAAGTAATATACTGACACGCACTTTCACAGGAACGACTGTTCAAGACAAGGAGAGAAAAGACAATGTTGTTTCTCCTAAATCTTCCTTCCCCGAAACGAGAAGAGAGTTGGAGAAGACGCCTCTCAAACGACAAGTATCGGATCCGGAGAGAGGAAACCCACCTCGAAGAAAAAGAACTAAAATTAATCTTGAGCAAGGTTCTGACAAAGGAGATGTTTCAAGATCAAGTACGAAAAGGGCAACTGCTGCAGTTCGATCTAGCAGGAGGCGTCTTGAAACAACATCAACAACAGATTCTACTTCAAAATCAGTCTCAGAAAAAATTGTGAGTGGCCTCGCCATTCATCGGCAATCTATTCAATAACAATAGTAATATAGGCTCTAACATTAGTAGCCTAAATGTTAATGATAATATCAAGAGTGTAAACAGGAAAAATGTTTTGAATTGAGTTTTTATCGTTAAACTTTTTTTTTTACTTCTTTGTTGCAAAAATTTGTCCTAACATTTATAGATCTAGTCCGAGACCTCTAATAATTATTCCAATATGTTTTTAATAAAAAAGAATGTCAAACTCTTTCATCATGAAATGTTGCAAGGGGAAAAGGAGCTTGCAGTATGTCTCATCATCCTGGTAATTCTATTGTTAAACGAAAGTTTGATGACACAAAGAGTAGCAGTACATGTAGTAGATCTAATAATAATAATAGGCATTTATAAAGCGCCATCTATCTAGAAATATTCTATTTCAAGGCGCACGCGAAAAGACAGAATGAGAAAGTTTGGATGAGTGTCAAAGTGCCAATATTTAATACTGTTAGAAAAGATGAGATTTCAGTTTCGATCTAGATCTAATTTTTAAAATAAATTTCCAGTGCACACATAAAAACAGTGCCACAAAATTATAGATTTGCCTCAGGCCTCCTAATGATTAATGGATTAGGCCTATATATATATATTTCTTCCTGCCTTTTTGTTACATGTAGTGAGTAAAACCAATTTTACCATATAGATACATGTATAGTATGTATGATGGGGGGACGTAAAGCTACGCACTTTGTTTTCAAACAATAAAAACTGTCCCAATTTTTATATTTCAACAAATTATATTTCACTAATTTGTGGCAAACATTCTAAAGATCATTAACCAAGAGGAAAATATCGCAAAACTCACTAATACGAAAATCCCGCCGTGTTTTCCGAACACCTCTTGATTTTGCCGCCCGATGTAGAAGGGGTCCTAAAGCTACGCACTCGGTTTATCATGCAAAAAATGGTATTTCCTGTGCCTCAATTTCTAAAATATATTCAAATTATTATAGGATAAAATGAAATTAAAGTGAATATAACTCCAAAATTCCAAACAGTTGTTGGTTTTCTCTGCATTTAAAGATTTACGGCAGCCTCTGTAGAAAAAATTGAATAGGAATCGTTCGCCACTGCAGTCACAGTTCCACACACAGAGTGCGCATTTGCCATAAAAACTGCATGCGCGATGAGTGGTGCGTAGCTTTAGGACCCGCATAGCTTTAGGAACCCCTACCATACAGGTTTATCCATGAAGCCTGGCATTTGAAAGGTCCATGTAATTGTGTCAGAAATCAGGTGTCGCCTTTTTACAACTGGAAAATGACTTTTTTTCAGTGGTTAAATGGACGGGTATAATCTATCTTGCCATGTACATATAACTCACTTCAGCTGTTTTGACATGACAAATTTTATTTGATTTTTGAAAAAATACATTTCATTTCAGGAGGATAATGACCCAACTCAGATGAAGGAAATGCTAAGTGGATGTGGAAAGTTAGCAGACCTTCAGGCGCGCCTTGCCCTTGTTAAGGATACAGCAGCAGACATCAGGAGACTCAAAGCCTCAAAACCTTTGCCAAAAGCAGTTCCAACGATCGCAAAGTAGGTTGATCTTTTTTAAAAGATTTATTTATCATTAGACGGAAGTCAATAAAATATTTGTAATTTTGGCCGCAAAATTGGCATAATTCTGTTTAATATTGTATATAGAGAAATGATACTACAGAGTTAACAGTAAATTAACAATGATTTTGCTTAGAAATAAAAGAAATTTCAATAATGTATCTGAGCTACAAGTGTTAGTGTAGATATGTAAAATACAATCTTATTTTTGTAACATATTCAAGAACTGCTACAGTAAAGGTTCCTAAAGGGGAATTCCATAAAATTTGTATGTCCAACCCCCTACTGTATATGTGGGATGTTCATGATATTTTCAGTCTCTGATTTCTTGTTCTTTTGACATATTGGAATGTTCTCAAAGGACCATGACTTGGTCAGTGTATAAAGTTAAGTAATACTTGACAAAAATGGGGGGCGGACATACAAAAAAGGGTTGATCATTTTATACAATTGCCCTCAACACTCGGGCCCAATCAGAAGGAATTTTAAAGTGGTACAGTATGATTCTGGTGTTGACTACAAGTGAGATTTGCCCCTCTAGTTGCAATGGGGCTTGTTTCATTGAACTGTCTGTGCAATTGATTAAGAAAAATACAAATTTTACAGAAAATAAGTTATGTGACTGCTGTAATGAGTTACATGTAAGACAGAACATATATGTAGCATACTGAGGAAATTTTCTGAATATGTGCAAGCAAAGCGAGCAAGCAATGAGTTAGACCTTTTTGATATTATGATCTTTTCAATGTCTTGATTGATACGCTTTTTGCTTTTATATTTTGCAAAAATTTAGTTTAAAAATGCTTTTGCTTTTTATTTGATAAGATTCATTTTATGTAAACCCAAACAACCTTTAATTCTAGTGATTT
Organism: Lytechinus variegatus; assembly: GCF_018143015.1. NCBI lineage: Eukaryota > Metazoa > Echinodermata > Echinoidea > Temnopleuroida > Toxopneustidae > Lytechinus > Lytechinus variegatus. The sequence continues at coordinate 52,669,037 of NC_054741.1, forward strand.
ATGTGTGATTTAAATTCTGGGTGTTCAAATTTTTCTTTTTATGATATTATTCTCAAATTTACTTTTGTAGGAAAGAGCAGGAGAGTGTTCCAACAGTAGTTCCTGCATTTGAACGTTACCGGCACCTGATCCAGGCTGGTCCGTCAAGTCTTGCTCTTCCGTTCAGGTACAGATCATTAGAGGAAGTCTTCCGTTGCTCAGACACTGTTGTCAGCATGCTGCATAACCGGTCAGAGACCTGTACCTTCTCCAAGCTCAAGAGTGGCGTCCAGGAGATGAGTCGCAAGTAAGTGCTCTTGTAGAGTCACCTTCTGAAAATATTGGCCTTAAAGATTAGATGAAATTAAGGAATTGAACCGATAAGTTTAATAATTTGTTAACAAATTTTCGGCATTACTCCTATTTGTTTAAGATCAGTATGCTCGATCTGTAATGAAAATCATAAGATCAGTATGCTCGATCTGTATGAAAATCATAAATCATAAGTCAGAAAAAATTGGAACCAGTGGGATTCGAACCTGCCATCTACTGTTTTCCGGGCAGCGACTCAACCACCAGGCTATTCTGGTTCACGGCTAAGCCACGATGAACTGGAATTCAAATACCCTCAATCCTCTTCTTTCTGACTCATTACTATTCAAATGCTGTCCGCCGTGGACAATAGATAGTAAATTAAGAGGCTTTTATTGGAGGAAATTATAATTTGTTTAACAACTTTTCGGCATTACTCCTATTTGTTTAAGATCAGTATGCTCGATCTGTAATGAAAATCATAAGATCAGTATGCTCGATCTGTATGAAAATCATAAATGATAAGTCAGAAAAAATTCGAACCAGTGGGATTCGAACCTGCCATCTACTGCTTTCCGGGCAGCGACTCAACCACCAAGGCTATTCTGGTTCACGGCTAAGCCACGATGAACTGGACTACAAATACCCTCGATCCTCTTCTTTCAAATCCCACTGGTTCCAATTTTTATGATTTATGATTTTCATACAGATCAAGCATACTGATCTTATGATTTTCATTACAGATCGAGCATACTGATCTTAAACAAATAGGAGTAATGCCGAAAATTTGTTAAACAAATTATAATTTCCTCCTATAAAAGCCTCTTAATTTACTAAGTTAAATAATGTATTTAGAACTGCCAATGATTTCATGAGCAAGACTTTAAATTTGAACCAGTGGGATTCGAACCTGCCATCTACTGCTTTCCGGGCAGCGACTCAACCACAGCGACTCAACCACCAAGGCTATTCTGGTTCACGGCTAAGCCACGATGAACTGGACTACAAATACCCTCGATCCTCTTCTTTCAAATCCCACTGGTTCCAATTTTTATGATTTATGATTTTCATACAGATCAAGCATACTGATCTTATGATTTTCATTACAGATCGAGCATACTGATCTTAAACAAATAGGAGTAATGCCGAAAATTTGTTAAACAAATTATAATTTCCTCCTATAAAAGCCTCTTAATTTACTAAGTTAAATAATGTATTTAGAACTGACAATGATTTCATGAGGAAGACTTTAAATTTGAAAATTGTCAGTAGGTCTAGATGTTAAATTGCCATTTGTCCACTGCCAACTCATCCACTCACCACATGGTCTACTTTCATTTAGTCTAAAGCCATTTCGTCTAACAAGCATTTGGTCCAATCATCAATTTGTCTATGACCATTAAGTCTCATAACCAGTTGGTCTAATATTCGTTTAATTTTCATGCATTTTGCCTAATTAACACTTAGTATAATTAGACAAAACGGTATGTGGACTAAATGGCAATTGGACCAACTGGTTATTAGACGAAATGGCAAGTGAACGAATTGGCAATTAGACCATGGGGATATTGGACGAACTGATGTAAGAGCAAATGATATATTAAATGAGCTGGCAATTGGACGAATTAGCATTGGACCAAATGAAAATAAACCATATTTAAATCTAACTTTGTAAAATGATGAAATCTAAAATAAAAAAATGATAACACTGGAGACCACAAGCACAGATAAGTACATGGGACAGTGTATTATTTGTGCTTTGAAAAAAGACCCTACACTTGGCTGGAATGCCATGCTTCTTTTGCAAATTTCTCAACAATTGCAAATTTTTTATCAGAGTCCTTTGGCAAATATCTTTTGTAACATACAAAGACATAAAGTCATCTCTTTATTTTAATCCTGAAGTACTCGGTTTCAGATTGTTTACACAGCTGGCATGTATTTTTAATTTAAGCTTTAGATAAGTTCAATATCAGGTGCTCAAATATAATTTCTATCTGACAGTTTTGATGATTTCTGTAGATTCTAGCCTGAATACAAATGACCTTTTTTTAGAGCCACGTATGTCTACATGTATCTTAAATTATCCAAATACATGTTAAAGCTCTAAGTTTGTGTCAATTGATAATGATTGAATGTTGATCATTTTGTTTGTGGGCATGTTCAAGCAGGAATGTGATTTTTTATGTTGAAAACATTGATCATTTACACTTTTTTTTAAGGAACTTTGAGTTAGATCATCTGAAACAGATTAAGACAGTGTACCCATCTGCATATGACATGCACTGGAGAAAGAGCTTATCACAACAAAAGAGCAACTCTAAAGATGGCAATGTTCATCTTATTCTTGAAGCTAACCTAGCAGACATCCCAGTTGGAGAACCTCAAAACAAAGGTATGACAATGTGGACTAATGGAACCATATATCTTGTATTAGCACATCTCTTTAAACCTAAAAGTCACTGGTGTTCATGATCTAATAAATGTGAGTTCAATCAGAATCAAATACAATGACCAGTCAGTGGAAAATTTAAAATGATAAGGGATATATGTGTGACTGAAATAGTGTTGCCAGTGATTTATATTTAAAAAAATAAATAAATTTTAACAAAAGTAAAAACATACAACAAAGAAATGCGTGATAAATTTTAAAACAATGAAATCTTGGATCTTGAAGTCAAGAAATAAACACAGAAGTGATGTGATATAAATGATTTTTTTTCTTTTGAATTTGATCAGATGAAGCTGGGGGTTCTTTGATGAAAGACTTGATGCAAGGTAATAAGAACGGAAGTGCATTGTTTGAGAAGTTCACTCCTTCGATGCTCATAGCCAGGAAAACACTCTTCCACAATGGTTTAGTGGAGATCGTCAAATCACACCACAAGGTTAGTACATGACCACTGTCTGTCTTATCATGAAAATAGACCTTTATAATGTCATCATGCCACAGCGCCCTCCCTCAGAGGATGGAGGAATACATGTAAATGAAGTTGTCAGAAATGTGCCAGCTGCATGTCACCAATGCATGCAAAGCAATGGCTTCTGACTCTATATTTGGGGGGTTTTATGAAAGGGTATATAGACTATCCTAATGTTCATTGGCCAATGGTAGGAGATCACTCTGTCAGAAAGCTCATGAGAGTTATGTACATTTAAAAGATATCTTCATGCTTCGATGGCAGAATTACAGATTCTCTCAAAGAGTGGCACAATCACATAGTGAAAATTGCATCAATGAATAATAATTCAAAACCTCAAGTCAATATTGACAGTGTTAATTCCTTTAAGTTAAAATCCAAAACCAAAATAATTTTATGTCATGATGGAAATTGAATTGGTAGGCCACAATACTGTACGATTTTATGCTTTATTTAGGGGATTGGAAGCAATAAGCCTTTGTAGATTAATTGGTTCATACACTTAAGTATTTCAAATTCTGTAATGATTTATTATTGCTGTTTTTGTTTGTTTTTTTGCAAAATTTCAAGGAATACCTGGCTAGCCTGACTCCACCAATCACATCAATTCCTGATAATAAGCTTCATCGATGGCATCCTAAGTTTCCATTAGATAAGATCCCAGAGGTCCCAGCCTCAGACCTTCCAGAACCTCCAAAAGTTACGACCTTCAACACTGCAAAGGATGTCCTGGACAAGGCTCGACAAATGATGGTTAACCCGAAGGTAAAGATTAGGTTGGCTTTTAAATAGGCTTGAGCCATTATATTATGTTTTGAATAACTTTTATCCAGACGATTCTAATTAACCGGAAGGGGAATATTCTTAATTTCATATTTTACGTGCATTCGTGAAATGCCTGGCTATTGTCCAAATTGCTATGGAACTATTTTAATTTGGTTGTAAACTACCAGGAAAATATTCCCTTTGTTCATGACAGTGAAAGATACATTTCTAGAAATTTATGTTAGACTACATACTAACACTCAAGTGTAGGAAATAATTTTCATTTTTTAGGGGCTATTCCTTTAATTTGAAGGGCTACTTTTTTGGGGTAAAAAGTATTTGTGCAGTAAAACAAATAATATTCTTTGGCCACAATTTAGAGTATTGCTTTCCAAAAAATCTTGAATATTGTTTGGAACAGATCTTGGGGCGGCTCAAGAAAGAATGGTTGCCCCCAAGCATGCATTTTGGAGGAATTTTAGGGGCTATTTGGGCTGTCATGAGAGCAAATCGCCCTCATGTATTCCCTACACTGCTACTGCCTATACCTAAACTGATATTGAACAGGAAAATCGTCCAAACAAAAATATGCATTTTAATGCTCTGCAATACCCACAGTACGGATATTAATTTCTTTGTTTATTATTTGATGCAGGTGACAAAAGCTCTGGAACATGTCGCCAAGAATTCTGAGCTGAAAGCTGCGGTTGAAGCCAAGCGAGAGGATGATGCGAAGAAGAACAAGACCCCACAACCAAAGAAAGAGAGCAAAGCTCTGAAAGGGGTCTCCATGGATCTTGTGAACAGAGTAAGTACATGTACTATCCTTTGTCTTTCAGGGAGGATAGTTTATGTAGTAGAATATACAGACAATTCTGCCACCACCTGTGTATAGAATGACCAACTGTAAAGACCACAAATTTCATTTCCCATTAATACTTTGTCCCATTTAAATATGTATTACACAAACCTGTCCATAAAGGTCCAACTTTCTTATCGTTTGTAATTCTTGATTTGTAATTATGTTCATGCTTCACTGCAAACCTATTTTATTTTCGACTCTGTTGTCAACACTAGGGTAAAATGCAACAGAACACAAAATGAATCAATTATCCTATGTGGATCCTTGATATACATGTGTGTTTGTAACAGCACAGGGGATCTTGTGGTGTGCATGTAATCGAGGTGGATGGTTCTATAGTTCTTGCAAGGGTCTGGATCAGGGTTTACCAGCATATTTAAACATGTGTAGACTAATGTGAGCTAAGTGATGCAGACCCCAGAAAGTGCAGGCAAAGAGACAATAAGGTTTCATATTCATAAAGAGTATGATAATCATTACTCAAAAAACACAGGTTTTTTTACGATTCATGACCATTTCTTTAATAATCATTCATCTCAAGAAGTTAATGGTGAAAATATTTTCTTATAGTAAAGGCCTGGTCCCACTGGCGGACAGACATAAAACATATTCATAATGGATACATGGGACAAGCAAAATTTTTGGGTGGCTCCATCCGTTTTCATCCGCTCCAGACAATGGGTGAACAATGAAATCACAGTGGACGGATGCTTGATGGAAATAGAGCGTATGAAACATGTATGCAAAGAGTACACAAAGGATACATAAGATTTCCAACAGATTGCAAGATTCTTTTCAGTTTTACATCCTCTCTGCATCCAAAAGTACAGTGGGACCAAGCCTTAACCTTAAAAGCAACCCCTGAAGCCACATATTCTTTAAACTTCATCTTGTTTTTGGATGGTACTATTCATATAAACTTTGTGATAATATTTCTACTGTATTGTTTTAGATCAAAGCTAAAGAAGCCCGTAACACTGAGCTTGCCATGATGAGGAGCCCTGAGGAGGAATCTAGGATAGGAAGGTTGGAACGTCTTCCAGAACTCTGCAAGATTCTTAGAGTGTATCCTTTAAATAATAATGTCTACTCTCACCTTTGAAGGGAAATTTTACAACTATAGGGTGTATTAGTGTTCTCCAGCAATTGGAGTAGAATCAAGTTTTATGGCCATGGGATATTAATGTTGATATGGATGATGATGATATGGATCTGCAATGCAGGGTATATTTCATTCATTGCCTCATTTGTCAAGGTCATTATCAAACTCTCCCCGGCTGACAAAGCTAAAGTCATATCTCTGAATTAATTGAACCCCACACTGGAACTTTACCATTTGAATTAAGTGATTTCTTTGACGTAAATCAAATCAGATTTTTTCTAGCAGAGAAGAAAGCAGCTTTGCCGATTGACAGTATTATCCAGAAACTAATGGAGAGCTATCGATCTGCCCTCTCAAGAGGTAAGTGTCCTATATCTCTATCAATCTGCTTTGTTATTATTTGATATATAAGCAGACAGATAAGAAAAAAAATTGCAGATTAAGAGAGAGAAAATTTTAATCTTCCAAATCGATGGAAATTGTTAAAATCTTTGAGACAAGCTTACAAGGCGGTCAGAAACTGTAATGTCATCCTTCACAATTCCCATATCTTAGTTTCACTAACACCTCAAATCATCACTAACCTGTAGACAAATCCCTGTGTCTGATATGACGTTTAATATTTTAGGCTGAGCAATGTGAAAGGTACTGATCATAAAAAACCTGGGAGGAATGATTAGCCCCAGGGCATCTTGTTTATTGAACAAAATGCTTGATAAATTCACTTCTTTGTTATTCTTTCTCCAGTATCAAACTTATTAATATAACTTATAGTAACAAAACAATCAGTTCTGATTTTGATTGGTTTCTACTATTTTTTTATGTCTACCAGATGATCTTGAGAAGCACATTGCTTTGATGCTTGAGATCCTTCCTGATTGGCTGAAGAAGGTTGTTATCCGCAAGGTAACCTACATCAAGATGGACAGAACAAAGGAACTTGGTCTGGTTATCTCCGCCATCAATAAGGAGCTCAAGGAAGCTAAGAAAATCAAGTAAAGAGATTATACATCATGAAACTATGTACCAAAATTTATGTCTGCCATCTGGCTTTTTTAAGTGGAATATCATTACACGGACTCTATCAAAAAATGCAATTCATAGAAAAAAATATCCCAACCATTTTCCAGACGATATAGATTCTCACCTGTCTGCCACCTGGCTTCTACAAGTAGAAAATGCAATTCATGAAGAAAAATGTCCCAACCATCTTTCAGATGAAAGATTCTCACTTGTCTGCCATTTGGCTTCTTCAAGTGGAATATCATTGCAGGGACTTTATCTTTAAAATGCAATTCATGAAGAAAAATATCCCAACCATATTCCAGATGATAGATTCTCACCTGTGGACAATTTCTATGACACAAGACAAATGCATAAAAAGCTATGCTGCACCAGCAATTTTTATTTTCTTGAATACAAAAGCAGATCACAAACCAGTGCATTCTGGATGCTAACACATTTGTTTGTAATTTACTTTATATTCAAGCCAGAGTTTAGCTGGTTGCTGGCAAAGCACAGATGCTGTGTGCGATGATAATTGTCTTAATCAAAATTAAATTAAAATTAAAATGCAAATCATGCATGGGTATTAAGGTATATACTTCTTATATCACTTGTTACCAATTTTTTTTGTGAGTTGTGATGTTTTTTTTTTCGAAAAGCCCTGACCATGGGTGGTTTGAATCATTCATCCATTTCAGTATGGCTGTTGGATATTCATATTGGTCAATCTGCATATTTTGAAATTTAGCCATTTCATTTAATTATTGATGTTCTTACTTTAAAAAAATGCAAAATCGAGTGAAAGAGGTGTGGATTTTTTTAGCTACCTGAAGAAATGATATATTCATGTAGTATTATCATATTGTAAAGAAATAGAATTAAGAATATCCTAAAAAATATTGTCATCTTTATTAAGACTTTTTAATACTCTATTCATTGAATGCCTCACTGCAATAAATTGTAATTTTAATCATAAGAGAATGATGTACTCTTCCTATAACCATTCATTACATTGATTTGTAGGTCAATTACTTGAAGCTAAAATAATATGATTTTAAACTACACATAAATGTAATTTTCATAGATGGAAAGGTTCTTTCATTACCCACATCATAAAATGAATTCATTGATTAGTAAAGGAATTTACAAATGAATATTGTATATCAGGTAAGATCTTTATAACCATTTGGTCTAATATACAGTAAGTCAAACTTAAAGTAAAATTTAATTTTGTATGAAACCAGTCTGTTTATTTAATTTGGCTAACATAACCATTATTTCCCTTATATCCTGTTTAGTTAATTGTATTTTACATTTTGTGTAATAAATAATGTGCTTTGGCTAATTTTCACCTCAACTAAAATGGAATGATAATTAGACTATTAGAATGTGATAATGATTGAGTCTAAGTGGTCACTAGACGTTATGGCAATAAGACCAAGTTTGAGATAGTAAAAAATAAAGTGTGGAACGAAAGTGTTTAGCCCAAATAGAGGTAACCCATCTCGACCAAGACAAATTACACTAAGCATGAATAGATCCTATATCTGTGTACTACTAATACTATGCTGACTTTCTGGCTTTTTATATAGGGTAATGATTTCATATCTGATAAATTCATTTATTGTGTGGTTAATGCTAAAATCAAATCAGTTGTCTCATTTTTCAAAAGACAGTGAAATGTGCAATGGTAAGAAAAAAAATTGTTCAAGAATATGCTTCAGAATTAATGGCCTTTTTTTTACCCTTTAAATATTACTATGGTTTTATTGCCATCAGAGCATGATTATATTTTAATGCTTTTTGCATGTGTATACTTTCACTAATATATGTTATGTTAGTTTTCCATCATTTAGAAGAATTTCCTTGAACTATCAAATTGACTCTTCTATTCAATACTTGTTTTAAAGTCTGTGTGATGTTTTGGTACAAGTTCAATATTATCCATATTGTACTAGTATTATAACATTCATATCATGTGACAGAAGTGTGTTGTAGATATTTCCATTGTAGATGTTACCCAAAAATATACATTATGTCCTTGCATATTAGATATTTGATTTCCTCTTCACCACATATGAGTTGTGTAATATCTGTCATTTACCTGGCATTGTATTTGATATATGAAAATTGATCTTTAGATCTACTATGCTTAGTAAGTGGTATACGTATGTGTACATTTTTGACTGAAATTATCATATTTTGTAATACATTCAGTATTTTATTATTCATCTCTTTTGACCTTCATTGCTTTTCAATTCTTCCTGTTACTTTATGGTAATTTGTAAACACTGAATTATTCTGAATTGGGGAAAGCATAATGAACCACAATATTGACAAAGTCATGATAAAACTTCAGAATAACAAATATGCTTCACTTTTTCAAAAAATTTTGGAAGATGTCATTGTGCTTAAGTTGTATTGGTAAATTAATTCTTCCTTAAATTAACATATGAGTAATTGGTATCAGTACATTATTAAGTGTAAAATGCGAGTTTTTGGTTAAATGATTGTAGGCAAGAGGGTAATGAAAACATAAACTCAACAAGAAATTGTGCAGTGAATTTCCTATAGCAGTAATAGTTCCTTACATTAACTTCATTTTGTTTTTATGTATTTTTGTCTACAGTGTATTTGTATCATCTTATCCAGTTTATGTATGGGTCAGTTTTAATAATAATAAATACATAAAATTTATATAACACATTTCCAAATTCAAAGTCATGAGATGCTCAAGGTGCTTGAGAGCAAATAAGAGGAAGGAAATACACTACTGGTTCAAACTTCAAGAATGAATACATAAAGTTTTGTCTCAAGAAAAGGTACTCCTGTACAGGTAGTTATTCTGGCATTATGGTAAAGGGGACAAAATTAGACAGAATTAGGGAAATTTTAAAGAAATCAGACATGGAATAGCAAAAGAGCTGTTTATGAGAAAACTAAAAAGACAGATCAAATATCAATATTTACCACATGGTGAGTGGACAGGGACAAATGGTACAACTCCCCTATTGTATTAATTTTCAGGAATTTGTTGGGTTTTTTTAGTTCATGTAAATTATACCTTTCTGTCAAGGGCAGCATGATTAAAATATCACAAACAATATTTTCATATGTCCTAATGAAAGAAATAATATTCTGAGTAAAACTTTTTAAAAGGAAGATATTTCAGTCATTTTGTGTATTGGGGCAATGGGAGTTGTCCTTGCCTATCATAATAACATAGAAGTGGCCAATTTAAAAAGTTCCCAACTTTCTGTTTGTCAATTTCGTTTAAACATACACAAATCTGTTCCTTTTTTTTGTTGCCTTTTTACAATTATTCTTTTTGGTTACTGCCCCCTTCCCTACTTGCAACAACCATTTAGTTGACAATCGCAGGTGCTGATGCGAAGTGGAAATTCTGTGTTGGTAATTACTATAATCATCGACCCTGAAGTTTTTAAATCTTGTATTCATGCATTATTCATGCAAAATTCTTAGGCAAAACTAGCTATTGTAGGTGTATTTTAAGTAATCTTATTCATGCAAATTTCTGAAGCAATATTAACTGTAGTCAATCTATTTTTTTTATGAATCATAAAATTGTCACTGTATATGATCATTTCGCTGTTTTCATAGCCTTTCATTCACAACATGTTAATAATGTTGAGAAATATAGTTACTAGCTGAAAAAAAGTCTTTTATTGATGCTTTTGCTTTTTTGTCTTTGAATCAGTGTTGAACACTTTCCTGTTTTATAGCTGTGTTCTAATTTACTTGGTTGTATTTTTAATAAATGTATTGAGTATCCACCTAATAGTGTTTTATATAATTGTTTTTGTTAGGTGAAAATGAAGTGAATCAAATTCTATGTGAGGAGGGAAGGGGAGAGGCTGTAAAGAAAGAAAGAAAGGGAGAGAGAGAAATAAATACATAAAGAAAGAAAGAAAGAAAGAAAGAAGATAGAAAAAGAGAAAGAAAGATGAAGAGAAAAGAAAAGAATGTGGGTATACTGTTCCCAGGGGTGGCACCACAGGGGGCAGCAAGATGTGAATGCTCCTCTACCTTTTTTTAAGTAGTGACAAAAGCGAAAAAAGGATAGTATATCATTCATTTGAAATGAAAAAAAACCCTGTCTCCTGTGTTCTCTAACATGAATATCAAGTGATAGCACAAAAGAGAGACCAATGCCTATCTATTGAATTTGGTGCATATGAATAAAAATTAGGCCTATGCACTTTGAAAGAGTTTTCCCAATGCAATATTTCCAACATGGAAATATATATTTTCACATATATTCTTGAACTTTAGTCTCTTCTATAATAAAGGACGTTACAATTATTGGCATAATATTATGCTTTGGTGCAAAAATAATACTTTCATGCTATGTTAGGGAAAAAGGTTGATACAAGCTTGTGCCTAACATTACTTAAAATTATTTGCATTTTAGTTTATAAAAATAAAAACTTGATAAAAAACTTGAAAAATTGATAAAACCTAAGGTGAACATAATTTCAGTTTCTTTAAGCCTATTTGTGCCAGAGTGAACTGAGTACATCAAGTAAAAGAAATCAATGTAGGCCCAAATAACATTTTTAGAAAACTACAGCATCATATTTAACAAATCAGAAAGGCCTACATTTATTATTTCATCAAATATCACTGCTAATGAGAGAAGAATTTGAGCATGAAATAATTGCCCTACATCTTTTCAAGTTAGTGGGAAAAGAATTAAAAAGAAGGAAAGGGGCACCTATAAAGAGCAAAATAGCACTTCACAAAATAAAAGTACTAGAAACTGAAATATGTTAAATAATATATAATAAACTATATAGCTAATTCTTGTTGTATATCACTCCTTAAGCTTTTTATTTCACTCCTTTCTATCTCCCTCGCACCGACACGACGACGACGTACATGCCCACCTTACATGTAAATCTGTGCAGTCTTTTGAGGATATACCGGTAACCATTTCTTTCCCTTTTTATTGGTACACTCAGAGATACTCTCATTGAAACTTTTTCGCAATATGGCATCTGTGAAATCAGAAATGTTGCAGTTTTCTGCTACAAACACCACCTCAGATCCCGCAGATCGGTCTGTTTTGATCGTTGGTCAGCTCCCAAACTTGACCAAAGTTCCCTATGACACCGCAAAGACCAAATTGCAGCCACGAGTCAATGAAGAGGTAATGTAATGTATGTTCTAATCGGAATCATAGAGTAGTTCCTGGAACAAAACAATCCGTTCCCACACGTTCATTTTGGTGTATGTTAGGCCTAGTATTAGTATGATGAATGTGAATGACGCAAGTGACTCAGACTTGCTATTCTATTGGCAGTGTTTGTTTCCAAATTTCACGAGTGTCCATGTTTTGTGCATGGTCAGTGGCATAATATGAATTAAAAAATAGAGAAAAGAGATAAAAGGGAAAGAAAGAAAGAAAGGAAGGAAGAAAGGAAAGGGAAAAAGTGGAAAAAAAAGGGACAGAAAGAAAGAACATAAATAAGGAAAATGGAAGGAAAGCGGGAAAAGGAATGAACGAACATGTGGGGAAGTACAAAATATCTTGAAATACATTCGCAAGAGAGGGATATAAAAATTTGACTCAATGGCACAGGCAAGAATGGCAGGAGAAAGAGGCAAAAAGAAAAATGAAGGTAGAGCCAAAAGCCAATAGAAAATGAAGAAAGGGGACAAGAAAAAAAGAAAAGAAATTAATTACATGGCCGAGCTGCCGAGGATTGAAAAATAAAAAGAATGGCAAGAAAGCCTCCTAAATTTTATGCAATCAGGACAAAAAAAATCATTAGTAAAGGGCTAGTTACTTCCCCCTTTGTCCTAACCTACTTACGCTGGCTATAGGGTTAGATTTACTGTAAAATGCCTCTTAATGCTTACTTCGGCTAAATTTCCTAAGCTACTATCGCATATTCAGAATATTTCAAAATCATTTTACAAGCCAATTTTTTGTGGCTCGTGTCGCTCATTGGCGACTTTTGACATTCGCTACGCTGTGCTGCCTCAAAATATTTTGTTTATTTTTCGCAACTGCTTTGAAGTTGTGTCTTGTGTATGTACCTGCGGTTTGAGAAAAAGTGGCCATCTGCAATGACTTTGTTTAAAAATATCACAAGTTTCCGGGGCGTCCGCCCGGGACCAGTTATGGCACCAAAGGGAGAGGCATGGGGGACATTTTTCCCCACTTACTCCCCCCCCCCCCCGAAATTTTGAAAATAAAACAAATGTATAGAAAGTGTTGTCATAAGCATCCTACTAAAGCTGCAAACAGTTTTTTTGTTCTTTAAAGTTTGAAAATTTTCTCATCTATTCACTGTTAGCTCCTAATGATTTTTGTCAACATAAATCTTTCAGGTCATTGTATAAAATTCAAAATTTGTTGAAAAAGATAAGTTCACATGGGGCTTAAAAATCCAGTGTTCAAGTTTATATGCTTCTCGCAATTAGAGTTTTCATTAATCCTTTAAGCGAGAAACACATCCTGCGTATTCATGATTTTCATAAATTAAAAGTTTCCAGCTTGCACTACGCGCTCACATCTATTGTTTAGTTAGATAGCGATTAGGCCTGGGAGTAAATATCGACTGATTGAATTGCTTGCCGCCGATCGCTAATTGATAAGCAAATTTTACACTAATCGAATGTTGGGCAGATCAAGATTAGACAATTGGGATAACTCGAATACTCAAGTAGTCTTTTGCCTCCCCTAGGTTAAAAATCTGGTGCCGCCACTGCCCCGGACCCGATCAACATAGCATTGCCCCCCAAAAGTTCTACCATCGAGAACAAAAAAGAAACGATGAAAGGAAAGGAAGACATAAGGTATAATATTTTCTGAATTGCTTGTCAAAATGAATCTCAAAGTCAGATTTTCATGGAAATGTGATTTTTTTTCTCACTCGCTGGAGACTTTTTGCCACGTCATGCTGTGCCCCCTCTTTTTTGTACTTACCATGCATTGAGCTTCCCTTATAATACTCGGGCACAATCATTAAAAAAATCCTGTTCATATAACAAGGAATTTTTGGGCCCTTGCCCCCCCCCGGCCACCAACCCCTGTTACGCCCCTGCGCATGGTTGTTTATCTAAGAAAGTAGAATATCTTGAAAATGTTGTATTGCCAACATGACCTTTTGCATGTTTTCGTAGTAACTTGAATCTTGTCATGTCACGTGTGGACTTACCTCAGGCGCGGGTTTGGATAGGCTCCACTTCACTACTGCTACCTTCTGCTCCACCTATCTGAACCCTCTGGAGACAAACATGACAAATGCTCGCTCACTAAAAAAAAGACAAACTGTGGCACTTTGTGTTGAGAAAGTTACAACGTGAAAACCTAATCATACATTCAGCTTACTCTACAGTTACTAAACTTACCACCAGACACAGACTTACTCCTTGCCCTTTCTTCAAAACCTCTCAAAACCGGTGATTTGAAGCTGAATCGCGGTAAAATACACGTATTAAATTCTCTGCCGAATTGAAAATGGCAAAGGCGAATTGTGCATGTACGGAGGTCTGCAGCAATTTGTACCTAAAATTGCTGCTGCAGACCAGCTCCGTGCATGCGCAATTTGCCATTTTTGATTCGGCAGAGAATTTGATATGTGTATTTTTCCAGTAGATGCCGTATAAAGGTAGGCTTTATATAATGTAAAGAACATGATTGTTATGCACAATATTAATTTCAATTATTATTCTTATTAATCCATCTATATTTGTTGCTTATGAAAAACTCATTCATAAGTCAGAGTAATATTAAAATCTTCTTTTTTTTTTGATCAGTCCTACAGAATGGCACTTGGCTGTCTTAGCCCATCGCCAACAGATACTGTCTCTCTGTGGTTCAACAATGCAACGTTAGCTGCTCTACCAGTGAAAGCCAGTAGACACAATACACCCTCCCGATCTCACATCCTCACCAAACTGGTCCGTAGCTGTCTCACTGGAAGTGGCAACGAATGCATTGTGGTATGTACTGTGTCACTTAGTGCTACAAAGTGCTTAGTGCTTTTGAATTGATAATCATTTTGAATTTATTTTTTACATCTTAACGAGGAGAATGTAACTGATGACTTGAAATTAACTTTTATCATTTTTTTTTTACTTTCGAATAAAAAAAAAATTAAAAATAATTTTCCTCATTGACAAGTTCCTGCAATCTTCTTAGATTACAGAATATTTTTTTTTCTGTAACTGACAATTTAAGAAAATCTGTGATCATGAGCTAAATTAATTCAGAATTTTGGATAAAAGGCAGTGGTGATGCAATGAGCAATGTGCCCATTTCCCAAAATAGTGAAAATAAGTTGTTTATTACCTGCTTTCATTAGCCAATGGATTTGCCCTTTATGATAGAATTTTTATTTTTTTACTGTACATCAGTCCTCTTAATTCCAACATTATGTTTTTCATTTTCATCATCATTTACTCCCTTTTTTTTTTCATACACGGTCACACAAACTTTCAAAGATCACATATTGTCTGCTCAGAGTCAAACTTAGAACAGATATTGATAAATATTTCAGAAGATTTTGTTTTCCTCTTAAGAATTGAAAAACTAAAATTCTTTGTGAAAAATATAAATTATTATCAAATTCAGTTTTCTTCATGCCTTCTTTTAGTGGACTTTATCCTACCCAGTGACATTGTGGCAGTTGTCTTTTAAGGCATTCAACTTCTTTAAAATGATCTTCCATCTTTTGGTTACATTTTCATCCAAAGAATATCATGATTTATTATTATTGTGTAGTATTCATACATCACCTGTTAATGTATGTGGTGAGGGCTTCATTGATTATTCAGAATAATGAGAATTCTTTTTGAGTTCTGTTAATATTACGAACATCGTCATTTTCTTTTTAATAGGTTGCGTGTGAACATGCCCATGTCTTTGCGCTTGGTTGTGCCATCGCAAGAGCATTTCCCCTCTATTCTCGTAAAGCAGGCTCCCATAAGCAAGTCCAGCGTGTCATCACCGTAGAATTTGTCATCACAGATGAGAATAATTCCTCTTTAACCGATGAAGAGGTTGGAACTCTAAACTTTACTGCTCAGTCTATCCGGGAGTCGGCTCGTATTGTAGACATGCCCTGCAGTGAAATGAACACAATGCACTTTGTACAAGTAAGATAAAAAAAATTATCTAGTTCTATCTATAATTGATAGCCATACGAAAATCCCAATTTAAGAATACTCGGATTGACTTATGTTACAATTATAATGATTCAATTTCAAGTTTTCATTTATTTGTTTGTAATGAACACAGTCCACTTTGTTCCAGTTAGATCACAAATCTTTATACATGTACCTTGTCAGAATGAATTCTCTCAAAAGTCATAATGGTAGTGTAATGGATCATCATGGCAAGCAAATTAGAAATACATGAAATCAAGAATGCTTTAATTTAGGTTTCTAATGACTAATGTTTCTTTTGATAATAATCATAATTATTAAAATTCAAGATAGTAGCCATCCATTTCCACTGTGCAGAGTGTTCTGATATTGCTTGTTGTTAAAACCCTGCTGTATTCTTGGCTCACAAACAAACTGAGGAATAAGTATTGCCCAAAGAGTTAATCAGCTATTCATTTTTCCTGATTTCTCCTTTTCCTCCCTTGACCCTCTTATACAAAGGGATCCATTATCAGTCATTCTCATTCCCTTGACTGACTGCTATTTTTATGTCAATGTTTTATTTTATAACCAATAGGAAGTACAAAGAGTTGGACAAGGCCTTGGCATCACCCCTCTCATCATCCAAGGAGAGGAGCTCCAACGTAAAGGATTTGGAGGTGAGGCCCAGGGGTTGGGATTTTCTAGAGGGAGAGCACTATTTTATAACAAAATTGACCCCTCCCCGTAAAACAAATAACAATAACAAAACAGAATATCACTACTCACAGGAAACATTTTTCTATACAAAATATTTTTACAAGCAAAAAAAATTTAAAAAGAAGGTGCAGTTTGGGGAAGGTTGTCATGGTCCGCGTATACGTTCAAGGTACTCTTTCAGGCGGCTCGGTCCGGGTACTAGCGGGGGAAGATGCCGTTGGGTGACTTGGGTCTCGAATCATGGGAATTTGTGAATGTGGTCGATATGTGCAAATAATTCAGGGTCTAGGTCACCGCTGCCCCTAATAATTTAGGGTTCAAAGGGTTAAGCCGTTTCAGATGATCTAGTTATTTTCATACATTTTCTGATGTTGTTTTCAGGTATCTATGGTGTTGGTAAAGCTGCAGCCAATCCACCAGCCTTTGCTGTTCTTAGCCACACCCCACCAAACGCCTCTCAGACCATCGCTTGGGTTGGTAAAGGTATTGTCTATGATACAGGTGGACTCTCTATCAAGGGGAAGGCAAGTATAGACTGCAACCTGGGAGAAGGATCAGCTTCCCCAAAACAGATTTTGATTAAAGATCTAACACCCTAAGTCCCATATTCAAAAGTCAGGTTTAATTAATAGGTCTAACTCTGTGCTAAAATTTTGGGAAGCCAAAAGTGTCAAAATTTTGATTACGTTGTATGTTTCTTATGTTTACTGTGCTCTTTCCTGATTCATCGATGGTGAAGACAGTCATCTATTCATACTTCCTAGACAATTGTGAATGATTTGAAAGCCAAATGAGTTGAAGTATGATATCTCTACCATTAGTGATTTATGTAACAATTGGTTATCCATACTTAAACCACAACTTTAAACCTGCTATCAGGATACGGGCCCCTAAGTCCCTATCTTTGTGTTTGAATTAAATGCTTTCATTTCTTATTACCTTGTATAAAATTGAAGGGAAAAAAAACTGTTATGACCTGCTTCAGACTTTTAACCGCAAGGTTTGGGGTTCAAATTCCAACACAATATTCGTCTGGCAAGGCATTTATCTGCCATCCCTTTTGTCCACCTAGGTGTAGTACAGGATATCCGGTGAGTGAAGCTGTTCACAAGTTATGATGACCTTATCCGTAGCGCAAAATCAATGCAAATGGTGTGTATTACTTATCACTCTGGTGTGCATCACTTACCACAAGAAACAATCACCAGTCGTTGACAAAGTCCCTCATAATTTATGAACAGCTTTATGAAACACCCAACAGGTAGGAAGAACTTCTTTAATACATTATACCACCAAGAAACGCCACCGCACACCTTACGACTGTTCGCGGTCCGATTTTGGAACAAATCGCATTTTGCTCATATTCTGAAAAAGTGAAGGGAACATATCATTTTATTTGTGGTTAAAATTAATTGAAAGAATACTAATATAACCATTTTAAAAAAGATTGCAAGCCTTTATTTTGGTAGCCAATCGTACGACTGCTATGACGTCATTATGACTAGATATTAAATTTGCTTTTATTCTAAGGAGGATGATAGCATAGTCACAGATTTGAACATAGGTATTTGTATGATGATTTAGAACATTACACAGTAACATATTCCAAGTCTCAATATTAGCATTAAATTCTAATACATTTATTCTGAAATCGGGTCGCAGACCAATCGTAAGGTGTGTGGTTGCCTTAAGAGTGATGTAAAGTCACACTTAAATCTTTGTGAAACACACCCTTGATGCTCTACTTGGAATTCTTATTTTTCTGTTTATTTTATTTTCTTGATAGACTGCCATGCCCGGTATGAAGAGAGACTGTGGTGGGGCAGCGGCTATTCTAGGTGCGTTCGAAGCAGCCGTTAAAGCAGTAAGTCCCATTCGAATTATCTACACCAAGTATGGCAATGTAATTGTAAACCATAATGCCACATCTAATTGAGGGAAAGTAATGCTGCAGTCACATTGCCCCTCTGGTGGTTATTCATTTATTTTTTCAAACCACCTAGATGTAGCTGGTACAAAAAATGTTAAAAACAACCGGTTTTTACTCGCTGTACGGCTTCCGTAGGGCAAATGTGACTGCGCCATATGGGGGCAATTACTGGCAAAAAGGTGATTTTACAATGTATCATCAGGATTTGTACAAAGCTGGAGAGAAGTGTAATCATCCTGAATACAAAGGATGTGTTAATACTCCACATTGCCTGAAATCATCTATTAAAATTTGCTCTATATTCCAAATCCGAAATTTATAGACTTGTAAATGAATAGGATGTATACATCTTCACACACAAAATATAAAACCCGTCATTTTTCAACTTTACAAAAGAATTTTGGAGTGTACATGTTTTCTCTTGGTGGCAATTCCTCCAATAAAGATATGCATTTAAAGTCAAACAAACATGCTAATTTGAGCTTACTAGTATTCATAATCCTCACATTTTAATAGAATAAAAAACACAATACAACCATATTCTCTCCTTAGATATGAAGACAGAACAAGAGCAAATGTCATGTCTCCTGTATTATTAAAGGAGAATGAAAATTAATTGTAAAGAAAAGAAATGGTACAAGCAATTTTTAAAACATTCTATTAATATTGGTTCAAAAATAAGAAACTTATGAAAGTTTGAAAAGTCTCAATGTACTTTTTATATTTTTTTTGTATTCTTCAAGATGACAGGTTTTGTATTGCAACTCTCCATATGTTTTTGCACAAAATTCATATTTCCCCCATTTATCTCAATGTACTGAAGATGGGAATATGCACCTGACACAACATATGTTGAACTCACAATAACATATACAGCACCTTTAGAGAGATAATGGGAAAAATTACATATTTTGCAGGGTTCCCAGCTCATCAGGGAAAATTATTTTACTTTTTTCCAGTCAGGAAATTAAATGAAAAATACCTCAAATCAGGGAAAAATCAAAATTTTGATCGGCCCAAAAGTCGAAAGCACAGTAGTCAGTCAGACTCTGTTAAATTTTGTTGCATATCAAAACAACATCCATTGAATGACTGGTTATGGGTTTTTTAGTGTAGCTACATGTAATTAGTTTTACATTATTGCTTCTATACTGAAAATACTTGTAATTCACTGCAACATCTTAGAAAACATGCAAAATTGAGAATGGGTTAAATGATTATCAGGGAATTTTTAAACTTCATCTGGGAAAAAATTAGGAAATTTGTTTTCTTGAAAAGCTGGGAACCCTGTTTTGTGAACAACATCATTTTGCACGAGTTTATGCAGAGTTATGATTGTTGGTATTGCAGGGCTTTGAAGAAAATCTTCATGCTTTATTCTGCCTTGCTGAGAATGCTGTAGGGCCAGATGCCACGAGACCAGATGATGTGCATATTATGTACTCAGGAAGGTAGGCTCATTAAAGGATTGGATCTGTGTGGAGCTGATTTATAACATGTGTATTATTTCAAAATACAAAAATGGGGACATGAATTGATTCCTCGTATAGAAATCCTAAACAAATTGTATCACTTCAAAGCTGTTACTTCCCCCACCCACATGCTTATCGTCGCTAGTTTGATAAAACCCTGAATCTCAAAATGTATATATCTTGATGAGAGCTCAGAATAAGCTAGATTTTAGAGTTATGACATGGGTGGCAACCATCTTTTGCTTCAAAAGAGTTCTTCACAATTATCAAGAGACTGTTTTAGACAATAAGAGACTGCCACCATTGCTATATTTTTGAAATACAGCCTTTTCTAAGCTGCCCTCAAAATTTTTCAATATTAAGATACAAGGTTTTATCAGCCCAGGGACGTGATGTAATAGCCAAGTTTTATATTAGGGAATATGAAATTAATGTGTTATGAAATAACTGAAGGCAAGAATAAGTGATAAAGCAGGCTGATTCTAAATGCTTGTTCCACTCCGTTGAGCTTTTAAAGAACTTTGGTGGTAGCCCTGTGCATTTGTGCTTGGCTAGTAAACACAAAGTCATGTCTGCGGGTCTCATTTAAGACCAGTTCAAAACTTAATTCATGTGAATACTAAATTTTGTTTCATTACCATTGTTGTTACTATCAGGTCAGTTGAAATCAACAACACGGATGCAGAAGGGAGATTAGTACTAGCAGATGGTGTAAGTAACCAATGATTGTTCTTTTATCGTCCACACATGTCACAAAACTTTTAAATGTAATGATTTAATGAAGGAATTAACTAATTCAGGCAACCCGCTATATAGATAAGTTATTGATACTGATCTGTACTATAGCCATGGCGTGTTTTCCTTCAGCAAGAAATTTATCCATATGTGCTGCATTCGACCCAGGTGAGGTGAATGGGTACCCGGCAGGATGAATTCCCTGCATGCACCGAACGCCGGTGATGGTAGCTTGAGCTAAAGCAGGGGTAATAAAAGCAGCGCTTTGTATCCTCAGGCAAAAAGCACTTTATAAATCCAGCTATTATTAATAGTCATAGTAGTAGTAGTAGTAGTAGTAGTATAAGTATTATTATTATTATTGTCATTATCATCATCATCATTATTATTTTTAGTATTATTATTATTATTGATACTGTCACCAAATTTTATGTGTTCCTGTGCACAGACAGTGTGAGTCCATCAGCCACACATGTATATGTTGAGAGCGGTGTTGGCTCAGTCGGTAACGCGTCTGCCCGTCGAACCAAAGATCGTGGGTTCGAGTCCACCCCGGGCGGATGACTGAAGCCAGTGCGTTGTGTGTAAACGTCTCTCCCATGTTTCATAGATGCAGGCTATGTTACAATGGAAAACACTCTGTCCCTCGGATAGGACGTTAAATGGAGGCCCCGTGTAGAGGAGAGTCACCACCTTTGCACGTTAAGAACCCACTGCACTATTCGTATAAGAGTAGGGGGAAACCCCGGTGTAGTGGTCCACCTGCATTCCCCCAATCAGTTATATCGGGAGGAGAGACCTGCGGGTCATAGTGATTCAGTTCGCTTTTCGCCTCCCAGGCACAGGTGACGCCAAACAAATAATAATAATAATAATGTTGCCATAGTACACTGTGGTACACTGTAACTGCAATCGCCATGTTGTTCCGGGTGTTCATCTAGCTGGCTCTCATCTTTCCTTTATTTCATATTCGCAAAAGACAAGATCAATGTTGCACCAAGCGCCGGCTCTCATCCTTACATGTTTTTTTTACATATTTTTACTTTTATTTTGAGTTTCTTCCTGTTGTTATTTTTTTGTAATTGAGATTTTTTTTAATTAAGAAAACTATTTACATAAAATGTTCTTGAAGAATTAATCTTCCATTGTGAGGATGAAAGAAGGTGAAGAAAAGAAATAAAGATCAGTTTCAATAGGAGACGACAAATGAGTATACAGATAAAACACTTCATTTTTTTGTCAATATCCCAGATTTTTAAAATGGAATTTAAAATGATTGATAATCAATTCTAACTCTGGATTGAATATACATTCACAATTGCTCTTGTATGTTGTAGGTATCCTATGCAGCAAGAGATCTAAAGGCTGATATTATCGTTGACATGGCAACCCTGACCGGTGCCCAAGGAATCTCAACAGGAAAGTACCACGCTGGACTCCTGACCAATAATGAAGACTGGGAGATGGCATCGGTGAAAGCAGGTTGGTCCATCAGGGACTCCTTTCTTTCTTTTTTTTAATATTAAAGCCTGTAATCTTCAAGAGGTTTCAATTGAACCATGGTACAAAAGCATGGACTATGCAGATTTTTGCACATGATTAAGCTTATTCCATCACGTACACGCTTTTTGGAAAGGGTGTTGAAAGGAAACGCCATAATTTGAGAAATCTGCATAAACCATGATTTGTACCATGGTACAGAACCTCTTTTGAGAATACGGGCCTAAGGGATTGTTTAACTTGAATTTGTAGAATTTTTTTGGACGGAATGAGAAATATATTGTTTATCTTCTTAGAATTTTAAGATAAAAAGTCATCTACAATTAGCAAATAACTCAAAGAGCTTTGTCATAATTTGAGACTCAGAGCACCCAGCTGGCAAACCTCTTAGGCGGCCTGGTTGGTGTTTCATGTTAAAGCTGTTCGTGAGATAAAAGTGACTTCATGTACGACTGATGATCCTATCTTGTGATAAATTTGTGCACCAAAATTTAATTGGTGTTTATTAAACTCCTAATAAAGGATCAACAGTTGTTTGTTAAGTCACTAGTAGCTTACAAACATCTTATGAAAGGCCCACTAGGCAGCGGCATGCAACACATGGTGACCATTAGATCAAGAATTATGAACAGGATGATGATACCTTTTCTGCAAAATTGTTGCTACCGTGATAAATGATGGACTACAAACTGGCCTTTGATATACTTACCCATGATTGCATCTCTGTATGAGCAATATTTAGTATACTCACTTTTCAAAGTATCTTTTCCAAGATTTTGCAACACTTTGGTTGCTTACAATATATCAGAACGTACTTAATCTAGATGAGTATGACGATATGGTAATAATGGTCTTTGATTGTCCCAAATTTATGTCAAAATTGTTTCTCACTTCAATTATGTAAGCCTGATTTGAAAGACATTGTTTCATTGTTTTATGTTTCAGGTCGTAACACTGGTGATTTAGTGTTTCCCTTGGTGTATTGTCCAGAGCTTCACTTCAGCGAGTTTGGCAGTGCAGTAGCCGACATGAAGAACTCTGTTGCGGTAAGTCACTATGTTTTACTTAAAGGATAAAAACTCATCAAGATCTTTGAGTTTATTCATTTATTCAAATTTATTTTCCCAGGATGATGAGATTAGTCTAAGAGCTCATTGTAAATAGCTTCATTAGATTAGAAATAACAAGGAATGTCTGTTCGAAATACAACATCGACCCCACCCTTTTTTTAATCAAAAAAATATACAGGAGTGGTGGAGTTGGCTTTGATTTACTGTCATTTCATGACAGTAAGAACTAATTTAAAATGAATTTGTCACCTTGTGTCCAAAGTCTTATTGCAATTTAATTTTTTTTCTTGACAGCAAGGACTTATTTAAACTTTATTCTTCATATAGTATCCCAATTCTAATTGCATCGTATTTCACCAAAGGAATATTTCATTTCCTTTTTTTTTCAGGATCGTGGCAATGCACAGAGTTCTTGTGCAGGTCTCTTCATCGGTTCTCATATCGGCTTTGACTTTGGGGGAGTTTGGATACACTTTGACATTGCCTCTCCCAGTTACTCGGTGAGTCTTTTATTACAAACCCTCCAACACCAACAGTACAAATGGTATCGTGTTTTACAGCTATTTCATGAGAAAATCTTAAAATCCAGATTAATCGTCATCATTTGATTCATTTATCTAACCCTTACTCTCTGAAATCATCAATCTTAGTTGATCTGATCTCTATTAATTTCCGTCATATTCTGTTTATCAACAGGGTGAGAGAGCAACAGGGTTTGGTGTAGGTCTACTGTTGGGTCTGTTCGGACGTGCCACTCAATCCAAACTCCTTCAATCCATCTCACCATGCGGCCTCAATCAAGACGACGAAATGATGGTTGAAAGCGCCACCAAAAAGATACGACTCATATGAATGATAATCCTCTTTCTTTCTATCTAGCATTAGCTTATGTTGTTAGTTGGTTGTCAAACAACACTGATAAATGAAAAAAAATAACATTGCATTTTGTGATACGAATCTATCCTTGGTACTTTGTATGTAATGTACCGATTTATATAATATCATTCAGTCAGTATAGCATAAATCAGTGCTTTTCAACCAATGATCCACTGCTCAGATTGTAAGCTTCTGCTGGTGGGTCATTAAGGCACGGCCAACAATATAAGATACAGGGTTTTTGATTATGTCTAATGTCAAGCAACACATTAGGTTAAATTTGTACTTTTGACTGAAATCAATAGGATAGAATTCAGGGTGCTACTTAACTTTTTAGAAGCACTTGCCCAGTCGGGCAAGTAAATTTTTAAATAGTTCAAATACACTTGCCCAAAATTCTATTTCACTTGCTCGAAAAAATCATTGAAAAAAAGAAGAAAGTGCTGCGGTTTTATAAATCATTGACCTTTTTCTCTCTTTTGACATGAACTGATCTACCTTGTTATTGCCATGACCAAAATTAGGGTCAGTATCATATTATGTTGACCCTAATTTTCGCCATTCTACTGTGAGAATTTTGCTTGCCCAATTCAGGCAAGTAGTTCTGGTCTTTACTTCAAAACACTTGCCCGGCTCTAACTTTTTCTTGCCCTGGGCAATCGGGCAAGTGCTTATGTAGCACCCTGATAGATGCAGTGCCACAGTGTATTGATTATCATCAATGCAGTGTTCGTATCTCTAAAAAAATTATTTAAACCTATGCACGCTGATGTTGCAATTTTGCACATTCCTACGATTAAATTCAACAATAGTAATGATTAGCTTCCTCCCCTAACTTCATATTAGAGAAGCTAATAAATGGCAAATGTTCTTGGACAACATCTGTATGACAATCATCAGGATCAATGGTTCAAAATGGAAATCTTGATTCAAAGAAAATAACATGGAAACAATTGTCATTGTTATTCCCTGAAAGTTAGTTCTGAATGCAAAGAGTTAAATCTATAATAACAATAGTCAATAATTATATTAGTGATATATTAGGACCTGTACCTGCCAGGTTCTGTACCTTGCGATGCTTGCTCATGAAAATTAATAGAAACAAAATTATATAAAAAGTCTTAAACAATATTAGTAAGACAAAAAAAAAAATTTAGTGAGATCTTTCTATATGAAATATGTGAGGGGCATGGTGGGGGAGTCCATGTATTAGTTCTCAGTTGTGATTTTTTAAGTTGCCTCTTTTTTTGGGGGAAAATGAGTTATGGTTTGCAGCACAGCTACCCGATCCAGCTTCCATGTCAGGGGTCTATTTGTATGAATAATGCAATAATAATTTGGTATATTTCACATTAAGGTACTTTGCACCTTATAGTGTGCAATATTTATCATCGAACGTAAGAAGTCTGTATCCTTCGTCACATAACTTGTTATCATAGAAAAGGTTATCTGTATTCTTGGTACCAGTAAATCGCAAAAAGTAGTTTTCACTATTCCAATTCGTTACTGGATTAGGGAAGAGCTGTGGTGTAGTGGTTCTGACTCTCGCCTTGTAAACAGAGGGTCGTGTGTTCAAATCCCACCGGGGTCTCGCGTCCTTTGGCAGGGTGTTAATCCACACTCTGCCACTCTCGACCCAGGTGCTAAATGAGTACTCAGTAGGATGCAAGAGTTATTGTATGTTTGAATCTGTCAGCACCATTTTGAGGCTGGGATGAATGCAAGGAATGCTCCCCAGGGAGTGGAAATTGTGCACTTTTCGTGCGAGATTGAAATGAATCCAATGACCGGGATAATAATATGCAGTAAAACCCTTTGAGCCATTTTGGGAAAAGCACTGTATAAAAACTTGCTATTATTATTGTTATATGACTGCGTATGTCTGAAAATGGTAATGATGTGAAGACTATAAAGTAGATTTTGTGATTTTACGTCAAAATTTATTCTTAATTGTGTGTCTGACCAAAATAAAATATTTGCATATTTGGAGTTGGGCTGTACATGAATATAAAACCACTCTTCGAACACGAAATGGGCTGAAAATGTCTGGATACATGTATAATCTTTGTCTAGAGCATTTTAATAGTCTATAAATTTGCAAGGTAAGTGCTCAAAGCGCCGTTTACAAAGGAAAATAAAGACATTAGTAGGAGAGGGTGCGAGATGCTGAATAATTATAAATTTGAATTCTAGTAGTTGAAAAAAAATTCAATGGCCACAACACTTTGTAAGATTGAATGGTACTCGAGTGTTCTTCTCTATATTCATGTTACACATTGTTTAATACTGTAGAGAAGAACTGGATATTTTGAATTCTTAATTTTTTGAAAAATTTGCTCATCTAATTTCATTTTTTTCTCTCAAATGATGTCCAAAGTAAACAAATAAACCATGATTCAAATGTTTAATCTACTGTTTGGTCAGTGACGTAACCATCAGACCATCACCTGGTCCATGGCTTAGTCATGATGGTATGAGACCAAATACCTCATTACCTCTGATTTTTAATCCGACTTGCATTCTTAATCTGCCATGGACAAAGGAAAGGAGTGTTAAAGGGTGTGACCTATTTGCATCACAGTCGTGCAACAGGAATAAACATACCTGTCTAAATAACTCAAAATGAGAGGGACCAACTGGTTAAGAGGCATGTATATTGCTACATTGCTTGAATTTTGCATTATGCATCTCTAGGTATATCATAATAACATTGTCTTGCTCTCTTTTGGTGGATCATAAAGTTAAAAAGATACATATTGCCCTCATCTTGTCGTGTTGGTGCAAGAATGCCCTTTCGCAATGCCTTTATGCATGCTGCTAAGGGCATTTTTGTGCATGTGCGATGTGCGAAAGTGTGGTGTTCAGGACGTTCTTGTACCGACACAACAATCTAATGGCCTGTGACAGTATGATTTTGTTTTGGGCAGTGACTCATTTTATGTTTTCCTCTAGCCCAGCTAATAATCGAGAGTCAATATATTGATCAATGTATTGGAGTTGTATATATTTAGCCACATCCTTACTATAGTTAACATATCTTTTGTATATTAGTACTTACTTTTCTTTCTTGAATGTGTAGAAAGAAGCTATTTCCTCTATATTTTCTTAGCCAAGGTACTATTCAATGCAGTTTTTGTATGGTTTTAAGATTTTATGCAGATCTGGGTGTATTGAACAATGAAATACAAAAGTGTAAAATGCTAATCCTTTATTTTTTCTTGTTTTCTCACAAAGTATGAGAGTTCTTATATTCAAACTTGAATTCAATACTCTACATTAGTATTGCATATTGATGGGACAGACTTAAATTTAACTTACAAGTAATCCAACTTACCCATGTTTGTACAAAGAGCATACTCTGGTATGAAATACCCCCCTTATTTCTCCTTTATTCTTTATTTATTTTGGGGGAAATGGAGATTGAAAATAAGTACCTTTTCGCAGTGAATATTTTTTTTGGGGGGGAGGATGATGAATGGACAAATTTTCAAATAGATTTTAATATTACTTTTCTGTAAAGTTAGCTTTCCATATCTACCAGTCATTTTGTGAAATATGCTCTGTGTAATTTTACGAAACACCATTTAAAAAAATCCTCTATCACTGCTCAAATAAATTGGGACAAAGTGCTGTGTTTGAAATTTCAAGTACAGTGTCATTGTTTGTTGCTTTATTGAAAACATAGTTATTATACCTATATGAATAAACAGGGACTGTGTTGTCATACGAAATTGGAAGTAGTATACATATTGTGAGAAAGTTTTTAACTTTGATATGAAGAAGTACATCAAAAATAAGAAATGAAACCATGAAAGAATAATTGTGATGATCACAGTCATTGTCATTTGGGTGATATATAATTCATTTTGAGATGACGTTTGTGAAAAGATTACATTAAATGTTGTCTCCACATATATATATTTTTTTGTAGTCAAGAGATCTGTTTTCTAACATGTTCATATTTTTTGTTGGAACTTTATTTACAAATGGTCCTGTGGCGGATTGTAAGAAAGCCATTGTTTAATATTTAAAAAAAATGACTGCATGAGTTAATGCTGACGAGGTAACGATAATAGCTTACTCTGAATAGATACGAACCAATAGCGCCATCTCTAGTCCTCAACTACTCATACTTGGCGAGTTTCCTGACCCATATTAATGCTAGTGTAGTCTAGTAATATAGACTCACTTAAATGATAACATGCTAATTAACTACTCAATACATTTATAATTATGTAACAAAGAAATAAAAACAATTACTTTTCCTCTCAAAACATTTAAGTTTCTCTAAACAATTATAGGTCAATTTATTCTCTATAGTATTGGTAGATATCTGAAAAACATACATTTTAATAGTCATTCCCAGTAGCAGGTATTACAAAAAGCATAGTAAGCAGGCCTTTATTACACTGACTTATCCAAATAAGAATGTGGGGAGCTCTCATGTTTATTGTTTATATTAAGGAGATTTTTAAAAAAATATAAAGAAATAAAGGAATGTGTTTATTCAATGATGTGAAAATAATGTAGGAGGGATTAACGGATCATTCGTGTAGATTTTCCTGAAAAAGAACTGTTGGATTGTGGAGTGGTGGAGATGACAATTGAAAGGCGAGAAAGATTAAAATGAGAAGTATCTTGTTTCACTCGCGGATCCAGGGGGGCACATCTAATTAGTGCCCCCCCTTTTGAGAGTCATAATAAAAAAATGTTAATGTAAATATGCCATTTATACCAAAGTGTGCCCCCCCCCCCCTTCAAAGTGAGGAACTTTTTTTTTTGCTTATCATTTTTTGCAGACAAAATGAACTTAGATTTTAGGTGAAAACCTTTTCTACCTTTTTTTTTCATTTTTTTTGGGGGGTGGTGTGGGGGAATGTGCCTCCCCCCCCCTTGGAAAATTCTCAATCTGCCCCTGTCTTGTGTGATACATTGTACGAAGTGTAGACCCTGAAGGACTGTATAAATGCAGATGGGATTGATGACTTTGAGCAGAATGGTTGATGAGTTGAGAGTGGATGAGGCGTCCGGGTATAGTGAGTAGTCGAAGGGATGGTTTGTTTCCGATTCCTCTAATGCCAATACGTCCAATTGCAAACTCGTCTACTATCATTTGGTCTACCATCAGTTCGCCCACTCACCACATGGTCTACTTTCATTTTGTCTAATGCCATAGCCATTTAGTCCATGTACCATTTGGTCTAATTAAATTGTGCAAAATGAATCAAAATAAAATAGGTTTTAGACCTGGTTATTAGAAGAAATGGTAATAGATGAACTGGTGATTAGACGAAGTGTTGATTGGACCAAATTGTTAAACAAAATGTTTATGGACAGATTGGCATTAGACTAAATGAAGGTAGACCATGTGGTGAGTGAACGAGTTGACAGTGGACGAATTGGCAATTTACCAAAGTGATGAGGCGTCATCAGGATAAGAAAACAAATAGGTGGTGATATCGAAAGATAAAAGGTGGAATGAATATAGGCCTACATCCTATCAAATGTACCCCATCCTCTCAACTATACCTTGTATCAACGTAAATAGTATGATTGTCAAGATGGGCTCATAAACCCTATGCTTGAAGCCTCAACAACCAAGTAAACAAACTAACCAAGAAAGTTTGACCACTTGGCACTATAAAACACTATGTTTCTACGATTATCGGAGAAATAATAAACAAGACATTCACACTAATAATGGGGAAGCAACAGAACAGGGGAGGGGGCACAAATATTTTGCCTATTTCTCAAAATCGAGCAAGAAGTGCGAGCTATTTTTTTTATAATGTAGACCCCACTGACTTGTAAAGGAACCTGTTAAGGACTAGCTGTTTGCATTATTGGGCCATGGAAATTATATCTAACCAAATCAATATTGCGAGCGCGAAGGGCGAGCTGACAATTTTTTGAGATGATAACTGGACGTTCTATGCACTGTTTGTAATCATGAACTGGATGGCTATCTAATTAAACAATGAGAATTGAATTTTTAAGCCCCATGAGAACAGATAATTATCTCAGTCAACAGTTACTGCGAGCGCGTAGCGCGACCTACATTTTAAATTTTGAATAATGACCAGAAAGATTTATTTTAGTGACAAGAAATGTTGGGAGCTAACAGTGAATGGTTGAGAAAGTTTTCAAAATTTAAAGAACGAAAAAGCTGTTTTGGAGCACTTTGCAGCTTTAGTAGGATGCTTATGACAACATTACATTTTTTTATATTTCAGTATTTCGGGGGTATGGGGCCAACTCACTTTGGGCAAATCCCCCCCCCCCCCTTGGTGTCGCCACTGGTCTGAGGCGGAGCCCCCGGATATTTTTTTGAACATTGCAGATGGCCACTGTTTTATCAAATCGCGGGTACATACACAACATATATTCAATTCAACGCAGTTGTGGATAATGATAAACGAAATGTTTTGAGGCAGCAAGTACAATTTAGCAAATATGGGGGGAAAATATGTAAAAGTTGCGGCAAGCGAGCGAAGCAAGTCAGAAAATTTTGGCCTTTTAGCATGATTTTGAAATTCAATTCTACCTTTGTGATAGTATAGCTTTCGAAATTTAGCCAAAGTCAACACTGAGAGGCTTTTTACGGTAAATCTAGCCAGAAAAAAAAAACCTTTTTAGGTTAGGACATAGTATAAATAAATCGGCTAGCTATTCGCGCACGCATTTATTGTTAAAATATATTAACCCATGCATCATATTCATAATTGCAAAATTGATTAATGTTCAGTTTCAGGCTTTTATATAAACAAGATTCGCGCTCTCAGGCTCAATAGATAATATCATTTTTATGAATTCTTAATCACTAAAGTATTTTTCAGAATGGAATATCGACAAGTTTCATATCGCGCTTAGGAAGAGAAATAGGAAGATAGTCATTTTCATTTGATGACAAAATGTCCTTAGGATGTCCTGGTCCTAGGTAAAAATAATAAACAATATCAGCTCGAGCAAGTTTGCGCTCGCATCTTTTATTAAGGTCCACTTCACAAAAAATATAGGCCTATACACAGTGCTTGAAGTTTTTGAAGTCTTTAACAGGATATTGTTTAAACTTTAACAAGTTGTTATAAAAGTTTCAACAATTTTTTTTACTGCACTTCCTTGATCCGCACCTCCCCGGCGACGCCCCTGATTAAAGTGCATGAAAGCACCCATCATTCTTCCGACTCGCAATGAATCCCCAATGATTATCACAATGACCAAGATCAATCCAGATTAAAAAGGCCGTATAGGCCTACCACTTTGCCATTTCACACACAAAATATTCATTTAAAGGGGTACTCCGGGCTAAAAATAATAATAGGGCCCCTCTGAAAGAGTAAAAATTTTAATCAGCAAAACGCTGACATTTTCATCAAAATCTATAGTGAAAAAAAAGAGTTTATTTGGCAATATATATTGGCATATGCAATAGGTGAACTCATGATTTAATGTCCCGACTTTACTTTTCTTATATTAACATGAAATAAAAATGAGTTCTTATTTTCACACTTGTGTGTAAAACGTGTTTTCCTTGTAACAAAATACGTTTTAATGAACATCTTACACAGCAAATAATCACTCTTGTTTTCAAAAGTCTTGGAGGAGAAATTTAGAATAAACATGATTTTATAATTAAATACCCGATGGGGTATGACATCTTCGGCTCGCTCACTTAATTCATGAGGAGATTAGTGAAGCAAAATATAAAATTGTCATCCATTTGTTTTTCATGATGTTTCAATGTTTTGTCAGTCAAATTCTACTCAACTCATGTTCAAATCAAGCATCAGAGGACATGAAATGTTACTATGTACAGATACATGCTCTATCTCTCAAACATATCATTTTTTGTGTTTCGTAGCATGTGGTTGAAATGTTTCATGCATATAAGTTTGTAAATCAGTCCTGTATCATGTTGAGTAAATTTTGAACTTGATTTGTTTCTGAGAACCATGCGAATGTGCATGCCTATATAGGTCCTTTAGTTCTTTTATCAAACCTTTTATCGAGTTTTAAACTGATCATTATTGCATTACTTTTTATTTTTGTATCATGCTTAAATTTATATATTTTGAACTTTCCTCCAATTAATCTCTAAGAGAACAAATTTTTATTCATTTCAGTAAAGGTAAGTAGTGGTTAGAATAACTCTTCGTATTCATCTAATTAATAGTATGAGTGTCATGATTATATGAACATGACCCCTGGGAAGGATCAGCCGGCAAGCTTTTGGCGGAAATCTGTGAATTCCAAAAGTATGATTTCGATGCGACAAAAGATTACGATATAGCGCCATCATAAACTTCACTTACCGGTACGTAACTTTGTTATTGTTTTGATAGATATGCAAATTAGCCAGTCCGCATTGTATGGTGAGGAGTAATAATCCTCAAGACAACTATGATTAGGGCACGGAATTCCCTGATTCGGGCAACTGGACGAACCTACAGTTCAGTTAACCTAAATAGATGTCTTTCTCATCAGTTTTACTACCACCACCACTGGCAACAAGATGTAACTGGGAGAAGTCGCAATTGTGGAGCGGGAGGCGGAGCTGGAGGTGTACTTGGGACGAGTTCTCGGCAGGACAACTCCGGGAGCTCCCCGGCCTTCTGCGCCCTGCGGCTTCGGAGCTCTCCGAGTTACAGGCAGTATAGCAGCGGCCGTCTCATGAATGGATTTATAGAAGACGATCTACTAAAGAAAGAAATATTGGTTCAGGGAGCAGATGGTAAATCGCCTCCTGTGATTGACTTCAGTAAAGCAGAAATTATTTTTAAACAGAAGGCAACTGAGGAGCTAGCAAGGAGTCTGGTGGTGCTGCAAATGTGCAGCTTCAACTTTTTTGTTGATAATAGTTTGAAGGTAAGACTAAGACCATGCAAGTCGTCTGCTGATGAGGTCTGGAGGGGGGCGGGGCAGGAGGGTGGTATAGGTGGATGGAATGGGGACTATCTCCCTTGAGACTCGACTGACCAGGCTAGAGCTATAATTGAAATTAAATGCATCATTCTTGCTTAGAAATTTATATCTTGATGTTTAATTAAGATTTTCATATTTTAATTAGATAATTATCTACAAAAATAGGCCTACTCAGCACATTTCTTTGTTATGAAAGTTGTCATATAGGTTTACATAATTATAAACATGATCTAGTGTGTTAGACAAGAAAAAGAAAATAGAGTTTCTCTTTCAAAATGTTATACATGTTTTTTCTTTCCTTAAATTTAAGTTTGATTTTGTATGTAGGCCTT
The DNA here is from genome assembly GCF_018143015.1 of Lytechinus variegatus. Taxonomy (NCBI): domain Eukaryota; kingdom Metazoa; phylum Echinodermata; class Echinoidea; order Temnopleuroida; family Toxopneustidae; genus Lytechinus; species Lytechinus variegatus. The sequence continues at coordinate 52,702,657 of NC_054741.1, forward strand.
ATTGTTGTAATATGACTCATAATTGTTGTATATATCATGATTTTGTTGATTCAATAATGAATGAATATAATTTATATGTATTAAATACTAGTAAGTCTTATTTCAGATGTTCTGACACTGATATTGCTCATCTAATATTGTCTTACCAGTTAGTGGTCAGATCATAAATTGTAGTTTGAGTGACAGGTCATTTGAAAGTTGGAACTCTGAGTTGAGGCTGAAAATGATGGATTTGATAAAGTAAAATCAGGCAAAAAAAAAACCCAAAAACAAAACTGAAATTTTATCAAAGTTGGACAAGAAATAACATATTTTGTATGAAATTTTAGAGTTTTGCATTAATATTCAGTTAAAACAGGTTTAATTATCATCTCCCATCTTATTCTTTTTTTTGGCCTAAATATAGGATTGACTGCTACTTTAGTGTTTAAGACATTAATTGCTAGAGCTTTGTTATAAATACACATATATTTGTTGCTAAACTTTAAAATTCAACAACTTTATTATTTCAATTAGATTTTGTTGAGATTTTCAGCATTTAGCTCACTTTGTTTTACACTTTTACTCACTGTGTATTGTTATTATTTCTGCTTGGCGGAATATTTAAAGAATTTCAAAAATATTTGTAATTAAGATACTGTTTGATAAATGAATTTTGGCATCGTTTTTTTTCTTCCAAATGCTTACTCATTATTTGATGCAAGTAGATATTTAAAAATGGAAAATCTGATAAACTTTCAATATAAATTCATTCTAGCATAAATCTTAGGGATTATGTCAGTTATGTTAATCAAGCTTTTGATGAATACTTGTAATTTATGTTATACAAACACTGATAGAGCCGTCCTGCTCTCAAAAATTGATGCTTGATTATGCCATTTGAGGTGATTATTCTACCCAGCAGTAGTCCCAGATGCAATTAAATACACCAAACCAAGTGAACATTCATGTTCAGTTTGTTTTTGTCTCACCTGCGAAGCAAAGTGAGACTATAGGCGCCGCTTTTCCGACGGCGACGGCGGCGGCGGCGTCAACATCAAATCTTAACCTGAGGTTAAGTTTTTGAAATGACGTCATAACTTAGAAAGTATATGGACCTAGTTAATAAAACTTGGCCATAAGGTTAATCAAGTATTACTGAACATCCTATTAGAGTTTCATGTCACATGACCAAGGTCAAAGGTCATTTAGGGTCAATGAACTTAGACCATGTTGGAGGATTCAACATCGAAATCTTAACCTGAGGTTAAGTTTTTGAAATGTCATCATAACTTAGAAAATATATGGACCTAGTCCATGAAACTTGGACATAAGGTTAATCAAGTATCACTGAACATCCTGCCTGAGTTTCACGTCACATGACCAAGGTCAAAGGTCATTTAGGGTCAATGAACTTTGGCCGAATTGGGGATATCTGTTGAATTCCCATCATAACTTTGAAAGTTTATGGATCTGATTCATGAAACTTAGACATAATAGTAATCAAGCATCACTGAAAATTTTGTGCAAGTTTCAGGTCTCATGATTAAGGTCAAAGGTCATTTAGGGTCAATGAACTTTGGCCGAATCGGGGGGTATCTGTTGAATTACCATCATAACTGAAAGTTTATTGGTCTAGTTCGTTAAACTTGGACATTAGAGTAATCAAGTCCTGTGCGCGTTTCAGGTCACATGACCAAGGTCAAAGGTCAATGAACTTTGGCCGAATTGGGTGTATCTGTTGAATTACCATCATAACTTTGAAAGTTTATGGATCTGATTCATGAAACTTGTACATAAGAGTAATCAAGTATCACTGAACATCCTGTTTGAGTTTCAGGTCACATGATCAAGGTCAAAGGTCATTTAGGGTCAATGAACTTTGGCCGAATCGGGGTATCTGTTGAATAACCATCATATCTCTGTAAGTTTATTGGTCTAGTTCATAAAAAGTGGACATAAGAGTAACCATGTATCACTGAACATCTTGTGCAAGTTAGAGTAGTATTCAAAGTCAGCACTGCTGCTATATTGAACTGCGTGATGCAGGTGAGACGGCCAGAGGCATTCCACTTGTTTTTAATTATTGTCCGAATTCTTAAATATTAGGATTATTAGGTAATTTATTTTCTTGCCTGAATAAAGTTTGGCTGAGACCCAGTGATCCTGTTAGTCTGTCTGTTATTTATGTTAGGTTTAGGGTTAGCTTCAGCATAGGGAATATTGTTAAACCCAGGGTTGAGGTTGGTCATTTCATTTAGTGTGTGGAAATTAGAGTGGAGCAAATGTTGTACCCCTCGATAACAACCGTGCTGTCAATTCCAGGGATTGAAAACTATTTGTTTCTTTTTTTTTTTGCATGCTCTCAGCTGATGAGCTTAGGCCTTCGGGTCTTGGGTGATACCCTCTTTTCAGCACTCATGAGAGCGTCCTTCTATGGCCAGTTTGCTGCAAGTCCGCAGTCCGTCACCCAGGTAGCCAAAAAATTCAGCGATGCCGATATTGCCCCTATGCTTGCCACAACCGCTGAAGAGAAAGTGGGAGACAACCCAGATACGTGAGTACACAAATCTTATCAAGGCATAGACTATGTGACTTGAGAGAATGGCAAATATGTATAAATTCTGTGGTGCTATCTGCATAGGTCGAACTTGTCGAAGTTATATTAATTCAAAGATGAGGTAATCGTATAAGAGACATATTCAAATTATGTCTGATATTCTGATAGGGCTTTAGCAGAAAATGTTGCATTAGTGAATGAAACAATTAAATTACAAGGCAGTGCAGAAAGGAAAGAGAGATGGAGAGAGTAGAGAAAGAGTAAATAAAGAAAGGCATGCAGGAGACAGAAGAAACAAAAGAGGGAATCGTGGCCAGTAATAAAGAGGAGTGCTGAAGGCCGTGGTTTTGTTGACCTTTGGCTATTTCAAATTAAAGGCCTGCTTTCACCGTACATCACCTGTCCATGAAGAAAAATCCCTTTTTCGTGTTTGACATCCAATGATATATCCCCTCCCCCTCTTTCAGCATAAATGAGGCAAAGTACGATAGGAATGTAGAAACAATGCTTCTGTGTCTGGATATGCAGCTTGAAGTTGCTCGACCCAATCAACCAATCCTCTCTCAACTCAGAGTCACATCGTATATCAAGGCAGATCTTTTGGTAGGTAGCTGTAACCTCGACCTTTCCTTTTTTGGGGGGTGATGTCATATGTGAGCTGTTTCTTATCGTGAATATGAAAAGTCAATAAAATGTCATTTTCTCAAAAAATTAGAATTGAGTTTTATTATACCTTCAGTATACCAACAGACAAATTATTTCACATCCACTCCTGAAAGAAGAAAATTTGTAGTCATCATAAACAATTAAAAAATTGGAATTTATGCATTTTATATAGCAGCTGCTCATATATGATGCCACAAATAAAAAAAAATCAAATTCCAATTACAACTTTCTTAATCTTTACAACAGTCTTTTCATCAGGGTGAACTTCCCCTTTAATAAAGTTAAATTTAGGATTGCTCTTTGTTTAAATTATAGATAGCAATTAATTTGACTTTTGTATATGTTTTGCTAGAGATTACATATCATAGTATGTATCCACCCAGTTAATTCTATCTTATTGGCCCAAATCTAGACCCCCCCCCTTTCAATTGAAATTCATTGTATTTCCTTCAAAGAACTTCTGTACTTGATTGAATCTAAAACTTAGGAGTAAAATTAGCTCCCTTGAAGGGAGATCCAAATGATGTGGAAGTTGAATAGTAAGATGAATAAAATGGTGACAGTTTGAAAGAAATAAGATGTTGAATGAGAAGTTTTATTCCAATTCCCGATCCGATCCGATTTTCCCCTTTTTTCTACATTTTCCGAACTCCGATTTTTGACCAGTGGGGAAAAAATCGGATCGGAAAAACCAAAACATAACAAGACAAAAAAAAAAAACACGTGGCGACATGTTTGCCGTCAAAATGCGCTGGTGATTTGTTGTGATCTCAGACAAAAGCGGTGGGAGGAAAAGAAGATAAAGGGGAAGAAAATTATGATTTGTTTTTATCTCCGATATTAGCGGAAAGGCAGGTGGAGAAGATTATGATTTGTTTAGATCTCCTACATAATCGGGGAAGAACAAAACGATGATGATGATAATTGGTGATAATTTGTTTTGATCTCCGACAAGAATGGAGGAAGAAAAACAGCGAAAAGACGATATGTTTTGATCTTAAGCGGAGGCAAATAAGATTTAGTTGAACACGCTGACATGCGCGGTAATATTTACGACTATCTGACTATACGTCCTCTAAGAGTTTACGATTACCTCCGCTATCACTACGATGTTGTAGAGAAGGTGAAAATCATGGTAAACAACTCTGGGTAATAATGCGTCTTTTTCGGGAGGTCATGCGACCTTTCAGAGTTTACGATTACCTCCGCCATACGATGTTGTAGAGAAGGTGAATATCATGGTAACCAACTCTGGGTAATAATGCGTCTTTTTCGGAAGGTCATGCGACCTTTCAGAGTTTACGATTACCTCCGCCATCACTACGATGTTGTAGAGAAGGTGAATATCATGGTTAACCACTCTGGATAATAATGCGTCTTTTTCGGGAGGTCATGCGACCTTTATGAGATTATGATTACCTCCGCCATCACTACGATGTTGTAGAGAAGGTGAATATCATGGTTAACCACTCTGGATAATAATGCGTCTTTTTCGGGAGGTCATGCGACCTTTAAGAGTTTAGATTACCTCCGCCATCACTACGATGTTGTAGAGAAGGTGAATATCATGGTAAACAACTCTGGATAATAATGCGTCCTTTTTGGGAGGTCATGCGACCTTTAAGAGTTTATGATTACCTCCGCCATCACTACGATGTTGTAGAGAAGGTGATTATCACGGCAAACAACTCTTGATAATAATGCGTCTTTTTCGGGAGGTCATGCGACCTTTATGAGATTATGATTACCTCCGCCATCACTACGATGTTGTAGAGAAGGTGAATATCATGGTTAACCACTCTGGATAATAATGCGTCTTTTTCGGGAGGTCATGCGACCTTTAAGAGTTTAGATTACCTCCGCCATCACTACGATGTTGTAGAGAAGGTGAATATCATGGTAAACAACTCTGGATAATAATGCGTCCTTTTTGGGAGGTCATGCGACCTTTAAGAGTTTATGATTACCTCCGCCATCACTACGATGTTGTAGAGAAGGTGATTATCACGGCAAACAACTCTTGATAATAATGCGTCTTTTTCGGGAGGTCATGCGACCTTTAAGAGTTTATGATTACCTCCGCCATCACTACGATGTTGTAGAGAAGGTGAATATCATGGTAAACAACTCTGGATAATAATGCGTCTTTTTCGGGAGGTCATGCGACCTTTATGAGATTACGATTACCTCCGCAATCACTACGATGTGTTAGAGAAGGTGAATATCACGGTAAACAACTCTTGATAATAATGCGTCTTTTTCGGGAGGTCGTGCGACCTTTAAGAGTTTACGATTACCTCCGCCATACGATGTTGTAGAGAAAGTGAATATCATGGTAAACAACTCTGGATAATAATGCGTCTTTTTCGGAAGGTCATGCGACCTTTATGAGTTTACGATTACCTCCGCTATCACTACGATGTTGTAGAGAAGGTGAAAATCATCTCTAACAACTTTGGATAATAGTGCGTCTTTTTCGGGAGGTCATGCGACCTTTATGAGATTACGATTACCTCCGCCATCACTACGATGTTGTAGAGAAGGTGAATATCATGGTAAACAACTCTGGATAATAATGCGTCTTTTTCGGGAGGTCATGCGACCTTTAAGAGTTTACGATTACCTCCGCCATCACTACGATGTTGTAGAGAAGGTGAATATCATCGTAAACAACTTTGGATAATAGTGCGTCTTTTTCGGTAAGTAATGCGGCCTCTAAAAGTTCACGACGGACTCCGCCATCACCACGATGTTATAGAGAAGAGGCCTATCGTTGATCGGCGGTAGTGTCGCGCGCTGGAATGTCATTATCTTATTTTCCTTCCTCCGATTATGTAGGGAGATCAAAACAACTCATCATCTTCTTCCTCCGCTTTTGTCGGAGATCAAAACAAATTCTGCCATCAGTGTAGCGTGCCGCATTTGTCCACGCGCCGGCCACATACAAATTTTAATGTATTTTTTTGTTTTTGAATATCTTCCGATCCGATATCCGAACCGATTCCGATTTTAGGAGCAAAACTTCCGAACCGAACTCCGATTTTAGGAGCAAAACTTCCGAACCGAACTCCGATCCCGTAATTGCTCTAACTTACAACATTAGTTTGATGTCCCTTTATGAGTTAATAAATCTAAGAGAGGTTTCAAACAACTGTTACATTTTCAACATGTATTGTAAATCTAGGCCAATATTATTTTGGAGAAAACATAGATTTTAAAAAGTCATGAATACATTTGAAAAGGAATAATATGCATTGATTTTTTGTGTGTCCAACCTTTATAGGCCAAACTGTCTGATATTCTTGCAACCATGGATAACAACTTCTTGATGGACAGCCCTGTTTGTGTCGCTAACTTTAAGAATGGTCTAGATGGCAACTTAATGGTATGATATAATATTTTACTTTAAATTTTTCTTGAAAAATCATGAAGTACCTATATGAACACAAACACACACACACAAAAAAAAGCCGATCAAATCATAATGCAACAAATCAAAATCATAACATAATAAATGTACATCTTGTCACTTTGAGCTCAGTAGATGCATTCATCACTGATTAGATTGTAAGCCAGACTACATTTCATTTTCATTCTCTCATTATTATTTACATATTTACACTAATTAAAAAGAGGAAGTAATCAGTTTTTCGTCAAATTTTGTAATAAATCTCAAAACCAGGTCCTAATTAAAACAAGCGCTGTAATGTGTCAAATGTTTTTCTGTACTGTTTTATGTTCACTTTCATTTTCTGCTTTCAATTGTAAAATTGTACAACATGAAATTGATGACTTGTTCCATTTGCATACGTACATTGATATTCATTTTATTACGTACATGTACATTTAGCATTTGGTGTTTTTCTCTATGTGTTGACAATGTTGGGTGATTCGATTTGTTATTATTACCTCCTATTTCTCCTATGCACATTTTCCCACATTCGTTAAAATGTAAACAATGAATCAAGTTACTAGATGTGCAGTGCAGTCCTTCGGTCTTTCAATCAGAGTTCTGCCTGTTTCTCCAACAACAGGCAGAACTCTGAACAACCCACTGAAGGAACATAAAAGAGGCCGCAGATTGAACAATCCATTCGTTTCAACTGACATACATATAGCACAACACGCCCTCAATATAGGTCACAACATTGCATGGATGATGCCCCCAAATTTGACTGAGAGTAGCTTCAAGAAAAGAAAGGTGAAAAAATCACTGTGGATTAAAAGGATTAACCCATTCAATAGAGGCTCTTCATAGCTATTGTCACCCATCTTTGGTCCAGTAATCAAGAGACTTGTACATGATTTTTCATCATTTATCGTTACATTTTCAGATCCTCCTTTTTAGAAATATAATGGTGCTTTTATCAAAATTTCTTTTTTATTTGTAACCTAATTGGTTTGGGGTTCTGTTTCAAAGTACTTTTCAGGTTGGCATCATTATTATCAACTGAATATACATTATTGTTTATATTTTGTAGGATATTCCAGAGTTAACTGATGCTGAGTTAATCCATCTCAGGAATGCTCTTAAAAGAATGGATGTTGTTTTACAGGTAAAGCACACATGTTCCTCTTTTCTCCATCACCTCTTGAAAAGCCAAATTGAAGACTAGTTTTGTTTGACCTGAAAAGGATTTGTTAAAGATTATGTAAAAATGTATATGTACGTGTATGTTGATATTAATAATAAACAAAAAAGCAGAATCACATTACACATATGTACTTGCACAATTTTATTACCTGGAATACCTATAAAGATATATGTCTGATAGGGGAAAAATTACACAACAAGCACTGGAAACCAAAAAAAAAGGATCCCAGGGAAATCTCCATTTGTTGCAGTGTTAATGCTTATCCAATGTCACAGATTCGGGTAGTAAGTTATGAAAGGTAGCCCTAAAAAATTACTACTTTGGGTTTTTTGTCTGCTGTCTGAAGATTATCTAGATGCTTTATTGGCATTCTTCTCTTTTTACTATGCCATGAAGCAGTCAGACAGAAGCATATTAATATATGTATTATATATGTAGAAGAGGGTGCTGTGAAACTGCAGTGCTTCCACTCTTCCTGGAATCCAGGAAATTCCAGGAAGTTTTGCTATTTTCCAGGATCATTCCAGGAAGTTTTCCAGGAAGTATATTATTTTCGAATATTATGTCAAAATCTATCACAAAATTTGATCATTTTGATTAAAATCTTAAAATTTTTGCTCGCTTGCTTCGCTCGCTTGCAACTCTTTATAAACTTTGCCCGTTACGTCATGTTTCGCCCCTCAAAATTTTTGGACCAATTACGGCACTTGGCCATATACATGTAGGCCTAGCCTATTTCATTTTTTTGTGTGTATAGAAGAGAATTATAACTTACGGAAAACAGGAGAACTACTCAGAAAATTCCAGGATATTTTGTAAAATTCCAAGAACTTTCAGAGTAAATTCCAGGAAGTTCCGTTTTGAAAAGTGGATGCACTGTGTGAAAGAGTGTTTGAAATTTTTTGATATTATTATATTATACTTGAATTCCTGACCATCACATACCGGTACTCTTTTTTTTAACAGAGAGCTATAAAGAATGGAATAAAGACTCTGGTAGATGCTGAGTATGTGTCTGTCAATCAAGCAATGTCACTGATAACACTAGCTATGATGAAGAAATACAACAGCAAAGAGCCTCTGGTGTGGAATACATACCAGTGCTACCTAAAGGTAAGGGTCACATATAGGGCTAGATTTCAAGACAGCTGTCAAGAATTATCTATTTTCATTGTTGTGGCATAATATAGTTTCATTCAATGATATAATACCATGCAACTATGTGACATAAATATACTCTAGAAATGTAATTTCATTTTATTTAAAAGTAGAATGCAATATGCACTATATATAGTGTAGTGTATAGTATAATGTGGCATGATAATGCAGAATAACATTGTAATTTAATGAAAGTCAAATTAATGATTTGTCTGATTTCTTATAATATAATGTACATGTATATGTAGTAGTTCAGAAATTCTGAATCCTACATTTTGGTTTTAACATTAATTACAGTATCAAATTTTGACAGTACATGGAAAAGAGTTGGGTTTGGTTAGAATAAACAAAACTGTAATAGTGTTCATACATCATGCAAGTACACATTGTTTTGCATTTGATGTAGTCCAATAAATATCAAATTGGTGAATAAAATCAGAATATGTAAAAGAAAATTAGGATTTAATTCCTCACTGTATAAAGACAATTGAGACCACTAGGCCTACATGACATTCATTTTCGCAAGTTGAATATTGCTCTTTCTATTTCTAATCAGACATTCCGTTCCCTATCTGATTTCTGGTCTACCCTAATGGGATATTTGATACAATACAGATGCTTTGAACCTGCATAGACTTTTGAACTCCCTACTTGGGTATCCTTATTCTTACATGGACATTTACTAACCTACATGGACGATTGGTTCCAATCAATAGACATTTGACCTAGAAAACTTGTACATTGACCAGAAACCTATTACATGTACGTGTCAACAGAATGCTTGATTGAATTCTAGAGAATTGTAATCCGATTTCAATTTATTGAAAAAAATCAAGCAAGCACAATGTAATATATATCGAAATCAGAGCAATGATAAAGATCAATGGCATTTAACTTTTGCTATATACTGCTATATACTGACTGCAATTTTTGTTTTAATGTAGGAGGCTATGGCGAACATGAAGAAGGGCTTGGAAGTCGCAGATGCAGAAGGGTTTAAGTTTGGAGTGAAGGTGGTCAGAGGGGCGTACATGGAGTATGAAAGGACTACTGCCAGATTAGAAGGCAAGCCAGGTCAGTAGTGTGCAGACCTGCTAGAGACATCTAGTAGTAATGGTGATGATGATGATGAGTATAGGAAAAGGAGGAGGAGAATAGGGGAGGATGTTTGGTATTGGTATTTGAGGTTAATAACAAACAGTGGAATTAAAATAAATATAATGATATTAGAGTAAATGAGGACTTATAATTTATACTTATACTTACAACCATTACTAGAGGACATTATTCACTGTGGATAATAATGGAGATGGTGGTCCTGATGATGGAAGTGAAGAAGGAGCAGAAAAAGGAGGAGAAGATAAAGGAGAAGAAGGGAGGAGGATGTCGGTAGCAAACAGTAACCAAGGCAATGTTAGAGAAGGGGGGAATGAAGATACATCCCAAAAGTGATAATATTCGATGTTGTTCATGGTTATAAGACATTATTCACTATTGTAACAATGGGAATAGTAGTGGTCGGAATAGTGGTGGTGGTGGTGATGATGATGATGATGATGATGATGGTGATAGTGGTTGTGGTAGTGGTTGTGATGATGAGGATGATGATGATGGTGATGATGATGGTGATAATGATGATGATGATGATGATGGTGGTGGTGGTGATGATGTTGATGATGATGATGAGGATGATAATGATGATGATGATGATGATGAAGATGATGATGGTGATGACAATGATGATGATGATGGTGATGATGATGATAATGGTAGTGATGGTGATGATGATGGTGATGATGGTGATAATAATGATGATGATGGTGATGATGGTGATGATGATGATGATGGTGGTGGTAGTGGTTGTGATGAGGAGGAGGATGATGATAATGATGATGATGAGGATGATGATGATGATAGGATGATGATGATGATGATGAGGATGATGATGATGGTGATGACTGTAAAACTGATTAAGTTTAGAGAAAGGAGGAAAGGGGGAGGTGGGGGCTTCCTTGAGGAGAATTAACATGATGTAGAAAAAATATAAATTGCCTATCTTCCAACTGTATCATTATTTCCCAAAACTGATCCACAGATCCTGTGAATGCTACCTATGAATATACCAATAACATGTACAATGACGTGGTGGCCCATCTTCTAGAGCGTATCCATGAACGTGGCAGCAACTCTATCAACCTGATCATTGCAACACACAACATAGATTCAGTCAGCAAGGCAATGAAAAGGTATGAGAACATCATCATGTTGGACAAGAAATTTCTTTTATTGAAAAAAAATTGAATTAAAAAAAAAACACAATTACCATAAAAATTGTGTTTTATTTTGTGTACATTTATTGCTCTGATTTCTCAACTTGTTTTAAACGTGCTTCATTTCACTTTTGATGTTTAATGTATAGATACTTGATTTGAAAGAAAAATAACTTGAAAGAAAAATAAACAATTGAAATTGCATCAAAAATGAATTTTGACAATACTGTCTTACAAACACTTGATAAGGCTTACAATGATTTGAAAACACTAGCAACTGTTTATAGAAAAAAGATTTTAAAAGAAATTTTGAACATGTTTGAATTTACTTTTCAACAAGAACTACCATCTGTGACAATGAGAACTGTTTGAGAATTGCAACCATTTATAAACCCTGGCAAAATCCCATCCTAATTCACAACAGTAACAAGCATTCGATGATTACCGAGATAACCCCATAGTGTTTTGCCATTATAAGATTCAAATCCATTATTCAATTCTGGGCAATTCCATAAAATAATCAACCTTTTTATACATCCGACCCCCATTTTTTTTCAAGTTTTACTTCACTTCAGAAACTGACCAAGTCATGGTCATTTGAGAGCATTACAGACTGTCAAAACAACAAGAAATCAGAGACGGAGAATTTCATGAAGGTTCCACGTATAGGGGGTTGGACGTACATATTTTATGGAATTGTATAAACCATTAACTTAGACTCTCGCAATTTTTTATTTAAGAGTATATTTTGTAGAAATTTTAAGACCTCTATTTGATTCTCTGCACCTGATTTAGGATGTGGGAACTAGGCCTAGCACCAAGAGAAGGTAGTGTAGTCTTTGGTCAGCTAATGGGAATGTGTGATCACGTATCGTATGGACTAGGTAAGCTTCATTTAGTTTAATATTTAAGTAATTCTTTTGTAAATCTATTATCAACAAGAAATCATCTATGTTAATAGTGACCATTATAAATAGCGGTCCATATGAATAGTGGTCATTATGAATAGAAGTCATTATGAATAGTGGTCATTTTAAATAGCGGTCCATATGAATAGTGGTCATTATGAATAGAAGTCAATATGAATAGTGGTCATTATGAATAGACGTACTTATGAATAGTGGTCATTATGAATAGCAGTCATTATGAATAGTGATCATTATGAATAGCGGTCATTATGAATAGTGGTCATTATGAATAGCAGTCATTATGAATAGCAGTCATTATGAATAGCGGTCATTATGAATAGCGGTCATTATGAATAGTGGTCATAGCGGTCATTATGAATGCGTTAATTATGAATGGGGGTCATTATGAATAGCGATCATTATGAATAGCGGTCATTATGAATAGCGGTCATTATGAATAGCGGTCATTATGAATAGTGGTCATTATGAATAGCGGTCATTATGAATAGTGGTCATAATGAATATAACAGGCATGATGAATAGTGGTCATTATAAATAGCGATCATTATGAATAGCGGTCATTATGAATAGCGGTCATTATGAATAGCAGTCATTATGAATAGCGGTCATTATGAATAGCGGTCATTATGAATAGCGGTCATTATAGTCGATTTGACAGTCTCATTGGCTCAATACAACCTAGAAATGTTTTTTCCGATGAAGTTTTTTTCTTGATTCGTGTTCCTAAGGGGTCCTAGAACAAATTCAGCTTGGTTGCCAAAAGTTGCCGTTTGGGCAATTTTGCTAATTTGCATAAATCCAAAATGGCCGCCAGATGCCATCTTGAAAACCTAACTTTTGAACCCCTGTCCACAAAATGAGTAATGACTCGTTTTAGGGGTTTATGAGATGTGTAGAACTGAATTCTGTAATCATTTTTGCAATATAAGGTCATCTTTAGGTCAAATCCAATATGGCCGCCATATGCAATCTTGAAAAATTGACTTTTGTTCCCCTTGCCCAAGAATGACGAGTAATACCTCTACTTAGGGGTTTTGGGGTGTGCAGAATCCATTTCTGCTTTCTATTTTGCAATATAATGTCATCTTCAGGTCAAATCCAAGATGGCCGCCATATGACACCATCTTGAAATATCAATTTTTGAACCCTTTGCCCCAGAATCATGCATAATAACTCTATTCATGAGTCATTAGGTATGTTGATTATATTCATGTAGTTATTTTGCACAAAGGATAATCTTCAGATAAAATCCAAGATGGCCGCCAACCGCCATCTTGAAAAATTACTGTCTGAGGCTTATACGTGTTAGAACTAATGTAAAGGGATTTCAGTAAGATACTCATTTCTTTTATTAATTCTCAAGTTTTTGTCCCAGAATCATGAATAATATCCCTCTTTTCGTGAGTTATCATTTGGTATGTTTATTCAATTTCTGTTCATAATTTTGCAATGTAGGATCATCTCCAGGTCAAAATAATCCAACATGACCACTAAACGCCATATTAAGAAATAAAAAAAAACTACTTCCGAGACTATTGAACCTTGAAGAAGTGCTGTCCCTAATAAGGTTGTTGTTATGTATTGGAGCTCAAGTAAGGGGATTTCAGTGAGAATGATTCATTTCTTTTAACCACTCCATTTTTAGTTCGAGGTCAAGTCATGTCTAAGATGGTCAGATGGTTGATAGATTTCGTCATTAACCAATTACTTTAGAATTAAACCATTCAAGGTTTGGGCTATGATTTCGGGAGTTTTGATCCCTTTTTTATTTCTGTGCAACCATACTTTTCCAGTGAAATGACTTTAAAGTATTATTTGAATTAAAAAGTGATTTCTCCGTATTTTTTTTTCAAAAAAATTAATTTAATTATTAACTTCCTTTATAAGTATTATTGGACTTTTCCTCCTGACAAGAGCCATTGACTTGGTCAGCAGGAGTGCACTCTTTAGCCTCCTGCAGAAGATAGGCTCCCCAAGACTGTTCCACGGTCAGGATTGTTCTCATTCGTGAAATGTTTTACGGAAACGATGTCGCCCCTGCCTCTCAAGAAGTGGGAGTACAAGACCTAGTCATACATAACAGCTGCCTGTCTTGTGCATGTAAGGGGTTTGGACCATCCATCAGACTTTGAGACAGTCAGAAATCCTGATAGACTCAAAACACCGACTGTCCTCCAGATATGTATATCAATAGCACACACTCGTCTGGTTATAGTGGACTCCTCACCTACCTTGGACCGACTATATGTCTCTTGTCCCCTTTCACAGGACAAGCATATAAGCATCAGGATTGTAAGATCTGTCACAGTCATGGCCAAGCTCCTGCACGGAAGTAAGTCCTGGAAAACGTACGCCGACCAAGAAAAGTGGCTAAACACCTTCCATGTCAGCTGCCTCGGACGTATCATGCACGTTAAATGGCAGGACAAAGTGAAAAATACAGAGGCCCTTCAGCGTACGTGCTAGCATCAAAAGCTTCTTCTCGCTCCTTAGTCAAAGGCACCTCAGGTGGTTGGGGCATGTTTGCCCCATGAAACCTTGGCGAATCCCTTCTTGGATTCGCCAAGTTAAGGTAAGCTGTGTGATTGGTCTCACCCCATCGATAGATCACACCTCCGTTTTAAAGACACATGCAAGTATAACATAACACTTGCCGGCATAGACACTAACACTTATGAAGGTGTAGATGATAGTCGCCGTCCATTCTATGGAGAGCTACTAAGTAAAGGGGTCAAGACGTCAGAAAATAATCGGAATGCTAAATTGGCAGACCAAAGGCATAGGAGGAAGGCTAGGGCAGCATCTCTATATAAACGTGTCTCAGCGCCATCCTCCTTCATCTGTAAAAATTTGCTCTAGAGACTGCCACTCTAGAGTGGAGCTCTATAGTCACTCTCGAAAATGTAAGGCCTAGCGCTACACCATCGTCTTTTAAGGCGAACTGATGCCTACCAATCATTGGACACATTGATTTAGAAAAATAATATTGATAAAACACTTTCAAATTGAAATAAGACCCTAAAAGCCTCTTCAGTACAAAGGTATGAATGGACCTTAAAAAAATACACTCGAAATGGATAGCCCAAACCTAAAGAGGATTCATTCTAAGTTGAGCAATTAATGTTGAAATGAACTTGAGAATTAATAAAAGAAATGAGCATTCTTACTGAAATCCCTTTATATTAGTTCTAACACGTAAAAGCCTCAGACAGTAATTTTTCAAGATGGCGGTTGGTGGCCATCTTGGATTTGATCTGAAGATTATCTTTTGTGCAAAATAACTACATGAATTGAATCAACATACCTAATGACTCATGAATAGAGTTATTATTCATGATTCTGGGGCAAAGGGTTCAAAAATTGATATTTCAAGATGGCGTCATATGGCGGCCATCTTGGATTTGACCTGAAGATGACATTATATTGCAAAATAGAAAGCAGAAATGGATTCTGCACACCCCAAAACCGCTAAATAGAGGTATTACTCGTCATTCTGGGGCAAGGGGAACACAAGTCAATTTTTCAAGATTGCATATGGCGGCCATCTTGGATTTGACCTAAAGATGACCTTATATTGCAAAAATGATTACAGAAATCAGTTCTACACATCTCTAAACCCCTAAAACGAGTCATTACTCATCATTTTGTGGACAGGGGTTCAAAAGTTAGGTTTTCAAGATGGCATCTGGCGGCCATTTTGGATTTATGCAAATTAGCAAAATTGCCCAAACGGCAACTTTTGGCAACCAAGCTGAATTTGTTCTAGGACCCCATAGGAACACGAATCAAGAAAAAAACTTCATCGGAAAGAACATTTCTAGGTTCGGAAAATGTCAAATCGACTATTATGGATAGTGGTCATTATGAATAGTGGTCATTATGAATAGCGGTCATTATGAATAGCAGGCATTATGAATAGCGGTCATTATGAACAGTGGTCATTATGAATAGCAGTCATTACGAATAGCGTTATAGCGGTCATTATGAATAGTGATCATTATGAATAGCTGCCCTTATGAATAGCGGCCCTTATGAAAAGCTTTCCCTATGACTAGCAGCCTTTATGTATACCCGTCTGTACCCGGGGGGGCCACTTCCATTCACAAGTGGATACCATGCGCGACCATGAGGTCTCGAAAAGCACCCTAAACACGTAATTTCCATATTCTGAAAATGCACCCCTTAACAAGTATTGGCATGTGAAACCCTACCCTTAACAAGTATTGGAAACAAAACGATACTCTTGGCAAATTTCCCTGAAATGAACCCCTAAACAAAATTATTGTTACGGGTCCTTCGGTCGTCGGCTTTACCTTATTTGGTTTAGTACGACCCCACCTTTTACACATCGCGCAAACCGGACTCTAAACACGTAGTGCTGGGGCAAAAAGGACATCCTTTATAAAACATTTTAATTTTGTTTTATCATCTCTTAAAATTAGACCCTAAACACGTAATTTTCCTAGTGAAATAGATACCCTTTTTTCATTATTTTTGTGTTTTTACACCCTTATCACGTTACGTACGTAACATGCCCTATCGTGAAAAAGACATCCTTTTTACGTGTTTTTTTGGTCGCGCATGGTATCCACTCGCCAATGTAAGTGCCCCCCCCCCCGGGCGTCTGTATGACTATCAGGTGGACACCTATAGGCCACCACACACCTTATAACTGGTCTACAATGTTATTTTGGAACAAATCACTATTTGCTCATTTTCTGAAAATGTGAATGACAAAAATCTTTTTATTTTTAGGGCCAAATTAACTGAAAGAATACTGATATAACAAGTTTGGATGATTGAAGGCCTTCTTTGAAATAAAAAAAAGTTTTACATCATCGCCAATTGTTCGATTGCTATGATGTCATTACGACTAGATATGAAATATGCTTTTAATTTGTTTAACAAATTTTCGGCATTACTCCTATTTGTTTAAGATCAGTATGCTCGATCTGTAATGAAAATCATAAGGTCAGTATGCTCGATCTGTATGAAAATCATAAGTCAAAAAAATTTTTCTGACTTATGATTTATGAATGATTATGATTTTCATTACAGATCGAGCATACTGATCTTAAACAAATAGGAGTAATGCCGAAAATTTGTTAAACAAATTATAATTTCCTCCTTTAAAAGCCTCTTAATTTACTAAATATGCTTTTATTCTAATAAGGATGATAGCATAGCCACAGATTTGAACATAGGCATTGGTACGATGAATGAGAACGTTACACAGTAAGATATTCCATGTCTCAATAATAGCGTCAAATTCAGTGGCCTTTATAAATATCCCTTTATTTTTTGTAGGGCAAGCTGGTTACCTGACATACAAGTCCATTCCATTTGGAAGCATAGAAGATGTGTTAGCCAACATGTCCAGACGAGCGCAAGAGAATAAAACTGTCTTCCATCGGTTGGAACAAGAGAAGAAAATGCTCCGAAAAGAGATCAGCCGTAGAACTTTTTCCTTTGCTAATAAATGAGGTTGATATGATTTCATGTTACATGGCCTTTTTGTAATACATTTTTCTAACAGTAACACAGGTTAAGGTTTAGTAGCAGTATATATATATATTTTTTTTGAAATTCTTATGAAAATGCTACAATATTGATCAAATATGGAACAAATAACAAACAAAATTTATTGAAATTATTTGTGCTATTTTCATTTACAGGTAAACAGATCATAGACTAATGAAAATGATAAATAACTTACATTATCTTGAAGCATCAGTCCTGGTTAATCCTGTATTCAATCCATGATTCCTTAGATTAAAGTCCACTATCCTGGTGATGTCAAAAGTGATGTTGAAAGGCGATGGATATTACAGTCACTGTAGTGAGTTGAAATGTGTGGAGTGGATGATGCCCGGGGGGGGGGGGGGCCACTTTTATTCACGGGTGGATACCATGCGCGACCATGGGGTCTCAAAAAGCACCCTAAAGTAAACACGTAATTTCCATAATCTGAAAATGCACCCCTTAACAAGTATATTGCGTGTGAAACCCTACCCTTAACAAGTATTGTAAACAAAACGATACTCTTTGCAAATATTCCCTGAAATGAACCCCTAAACTACAGGAATGTTTTATTGTTACGGGTCCTTCGGCCGTCAGCTTACCTTATTTGGTTTAGTACGACCCACATACACCTCGCGCAAATCGGACTCTAAACACGAATTGTTGGGGCAAAAAGGACATCCTTTATAAAACATTTTAATTTTGTTTTATCATCCCTGCAAATTCGACCCTAAACACGTAATTTTCCTAGTAAAATGGATACCCTTTTTTCATTATTTTTGTGTTTTTGACACCCTTATCACGTTACGTACGTAACGTGTCCTATCGTGAAAAAGATATCCTTTTTACGTGTTTTTTTGGTCGCGCATGGTATCCACTCGTCAATGTAAGTGGCCCCCGGGGGGGATGATGATAAACAGTCAATTTCAGCTATGGGTTGAAGAATAGTCTCTTAAATAGGTTAATGATCTTAATGAGAACTGAGAATTCCTTTCTCAAAACTGAGATTTGAGAATTCCTTTCTCAAAATAATTGCAGTTAATTGATGGTGTGCAAATAATTCCACTGAAGTTTTATTCCAGGTGGAGATAAACTATGCTGTTATATGAAGGCTGCCTTGAAACTCTGATCTCCATCATCATCATCACCATCATCCTCATCAGTATTACCCCATACACTCATGGTCATCATTAGCATCATTTCACTATCCCTATTATCAGCACGTGAACCACTTCCATCTTCTAACTTCATAACAATATTTTCATATAATTTTTTTATCAATAATTGAAAGTCATAGAAACTTTAACAACTCTGTGTAAATGACTTGAAATACAATATTCTCACAAAGGGTGCTGTATAATTTAAATTTTATAGAAATCTTCATGAAAAATATTTAAAATTTAATTGTAAGCAAGTCTTATGATATTGTGTATTATCATAGCTTATAATTATACAGGTTTATAGCATATTTCAGAATTATCATGTAATTTTTGTTCATGCACTGATCAATACTAATGATTTTCATTGTTAATTTATCACCACTGCCACCATTTTATCATCATTTTCATAACTGCCTTTTTTGTACATCATCACCATTGAAATTGTTTTATTATAAAAAAATCAATTCAGAAAGAAAAATTGTATAATAATTAAAGAACTTCCCAGTTCCAGATGTGTGCAATGATAAATCCATCTGTGAATGAAATATATTTCATACCAACTCCTTGTACTTTTATAATATAATAATAATAATATGCAATTTTTTATATAGTGCTTAATACAAATGTTTCTAAGCGCTGCATACTATTACCCCGGCTTTGGCACGGCTACCCTGATCGGGCGCATCAAGCATTCAAGGAATTCCTACCGGGTACCCTTTTACTACACCTGGGTCGAGAGTGGCAAATGTAGATAAATGCCTTGCCAAAGTGCGCTTTTGTCTTCTGAAGGGTAGAGATGTTATCTGTTTGTTCTGTAGATTTGAGTATACTTTATGAAGGTGTAAAGTATGTGTGTGAAGCGGTGTTCTTTTGGAATACAGAAGTGATTAGACCTCACTCTAAACAAATATCCTGAATGGTTTCTCAATTACCAAAGAGATTCAGTTAGTGTAATATATATCTTTGTGAGTTGTAATGCATGATACAATCCGGGGGCAATGCAAAAGGGACAGGTGATACTGCCCCCCCCCTGAAAATTCAGGGGGGGGGGGCAGTATCACCTGTCCCTGAAAATTCAGGGGGAGTATATTAAAAAATGAGAGGAAGAACAAAAAGTATAAAAAATAGGGGGAAAATCCTGTGCATATATATATTTCTCTACATCTGTGTTTAAGGCGAATTTTTGGTCTTCTTTCAATGTTCGTAATGCGCCTTAACGCCCTCTGTTATTGTCTTTACGTCTATATGTGTATTAAAACTGAATAAACCCATTCATAGAGTTCGCACTTACGTAGGATGTATGCATACATGTATATATATATATATATATATATGTATATATAAATATATATATATTTATATATGTATTTCATGATCAGAATGTTTAAATGTAATAAGAGAATCTTTCTTTATGATTAAATGTTTGTATTTATAAAACGGGTGAATAGACATTAAGTTGATTAATTTGATTTAGAAGGTTAAAGTTGACGGGATCTACCTCATGATGATAATCATCAAAATATGATTTTGTATATAGCACCATTTCCTGACTTGATTGTAGATTGATTGATTAAGATGTGAGAAACTACAAAGAAAGCTAGGCGACTTGCTTTATTGCAGATTTAATGTTTGAAGAAAGAATGTTTTCATAACCTTGCCACTGATTATAATCAGTATGTGTTCTATTGGGGATATAGTCCATGTTTGTAGCTAATCATTTACCCATACGTCTGGTAGATATATAAAACAACGGACAAGCCCTTGGCCTGTCGTAATGCATAAGGTTGTCTGAGTTTTGTAACCATGGTAATTACCATCGGATGGCAAATTATTCAAACAGGGCCTTGGAGTAGAATTTGAACCCCCTTCCCTCTGATAAAGATACAGGAGTTTCAACCACTACACCATGATAAGGATGTGATGATTTCGACCAAAAGCAAAATTTTTGATCTCGAAGCATTTGCCTCTAAAAGCAGCAAGCAACTGCTTTTGCTAGAAAGAGCTTTTACTTTTTACAAGCCCTTGCTACTGTTTATATGCATATAGATTTAAAGCTAAAAAGACTAACAAAAGTAATTGATGTGATGATAATACATTTTGCCTATCGGTTAAAGCATCAATTAGGGTCTGCCCTTCAATACAATGTAGTAATTGCTTTTATATGTGTACTCAGTACTTCACTGTAAGCCTGGTTATGGCAGTGCAAAAGTAAAACTTGTTTGATTTCAGTCAATGGTGTCAAACCGAATAAAGTTCTTTAACGGTGGGGGGGGGGTGGTGCTTTTATGTAATAATACAAAGTGCCACCCCCCTAATGAATAGAAATCACGAGTGGATCGACACCCATGATTTCATTGCTCCATGTATTTTTGTATTATTGAACATTATATTTGCCATTTTGCTATTAACCATCTATGTTCTATTTTTCTATTACCATATGCTTATACATGTATGTTGCTTTATATTTGTAATCATGTTATGTTGCTATGTACTTACCCTTTTTCTTTTATGAAATTTTTCATATTTCTATTATTAGTATTTTTTTTAAATTATAAAATGGATATGTGGATCATCATGAAATGATTGGCTGTGAGCCGGTCATGTGGCTGCCTTTTTTTTAAAAAGTAAACGAGCATGTAGAAAAACGGTCAATTTGTAAGTGTACATTTGTTTCAATGTGATCAGTAGTATTAACATGTACATGTACCTATGAAGCAGTGCACATGTACATGTATTTCTTGATTGTCTATTTGAAGGACATGATCAGCTGTGCTGTTGGATAGTAAACCTATAGACTTAACCCGACATTTTGATTTCGTTTGATTTATCAAATATCCAGGGGTGGTATTCTGTATCTCTGTCATAACTTTTGTCATAAATTTTGTCACTTCTCTCCGAGATATGACACCGCTATGATTGTCACAAATCGGTATTCTGAACATTGTCTTTTCCCTGTCATATCTCTCAAAGTTCCCACCCATCTTTTCGGAAGCGAGCCAATCAAAATCATCGTTAGTTCCCAGTTGGAGCCCTTCTAGCCAATAGGAAAGCCCCGTGGCAGGTAGGGCGTATCCCCCAAACAGTTACTGGCATCGCGCAACTACGCGTATATTGATGCGCTTAATTAAAAAGAGAGACAGGGAGCTGTGAAAAATTTTAGAGGAGAAGTATAAAAGTAAGGAAAACAGAGAAAAAAAGGAGGAATAAAAATGTAGGGCCTAACTAATTGTAGCATGAAAAAATAATTTTGAAAATTGTCATGGAAGATGAGTGAAACTAATACCACAATCTAATCTAAATAATATAATTGTTTGCTTGACATTCAGTCGGCAGGGTATCGGGATATTTGGTACTAAAAGATATGACAAAATTTATGACTGCTACCCCCCTGTCATAACTTTTGTCATATCTTTTGCTTGTATAAAAGGATTACGCGCATTTAAAGCTGCGTATTTTTACTGCGCGCTAAAGAGAAGAGACAAAATTTATGACCATTTTTGTGACAAAAGTTATGACATCCACAAGAATACCGATTTTGTCATATCTCTGAGATAAGATAAAATATGGAGAAAAGGCAATGTTCAGAATACCGCCCCAGGATCCTCAACAAATAACACCTCGCTCTAGTTGTTTGTTCTCCCTTCGTTGTTTTCATTCTCCTTTCCTCGTTCCTTAATTTCTTCTTTTTTTCTCTTTCCTTTCCTATTGTCTCCCACCTTTCCTTTGTCTTTTTCTCCCTTTCATTTTCCATCCCCTTTCTTTCATCTCTTTTTCTTTTTTTGCTCTCTTCTCCCTATATCTGTCAGACTCTTATCTTTTTTAGGGGGTGGGGAGGGCATCTATACCATGGAAAACTTACCAGGGTAGGATTTCAGTGAGTGTCTGTTAAGACGGAGGCTTCCGCCTGTGATTTGATTGCCTCATTGAGGAATTCCACCCCACCCCTGCATTTTCTACTTGCCCTCTGTCAGCCAGGGAACTGTCTATTAAAACAGGGTTTTACTCTTTCTTTCATGTAATGTTGGAAATAAATCAGATATAACATATTGGGTTTGCTCAATTGCTCTTCATATTCCAATTGCTAGTGTTTTTTTCCTTTTAGAATGAAATTTTAAACGGGGCCACTTCATGAAAATACCAGGATATCTGACAGATCCAAACACCTGTCAGACATCAATTGAAATGCCCTTCATCAATGAAAGGCACTCGGTTTATCTGTTTTTTTGCCTGTCGATGGGTGATAGATGAATAGCAATATCAAAAATCCATCACAATTCTGACGATATTTTACAAACATTCTGTAAATAACAGAAACAAAAATTCAGATAAAGAATACTTGATATAAAGGTGTACATGTAGTTTTTAATTCATCAATTCATCCATAAATGTACAAGTATATAAACTATATTCATTATTTCACTTCAATGTAACATTACATACATCAGGCGCATGTGAACATAATTAATAGAGGAGAGAAGGGAATATATAAAGCACAATTTATTCATGAAAATTGTCA
The DNA here is from genome assembly GCF_018143015.1 of Lytechinus variegatus. Lineage (NCBI taxonomy): Eukaryota > Metazoa > Echinodermata > Echinoidea > Temnopleuroida > Toxopneustidae > Lytechinus > Lytechinus variegatus. The sequence goes on from NC_054741.1 coordinate 52,726,010, forward strand.
GTTGGAAGATTTTTGGTAATAAGTTTGTCAAAGGTACAATATCCATTCCCTCATTACCTTTTAATATAAATGTGATTTCAGTTTATTCATAGCAAATTCATTTAAATTGTACAAAAAATAAATTTATCATGTCATATGTTTCCTTGAATTTTTGATAACTGAACATTGCAATTTATTTTATCCTGGAAACTGAATGTTTTCAAGGTCAAGTAATTTTTAATTCTTATAAATGACAGGAATGAATTGTTTTGGGCAAGGAAACAAGTTTGCATGATAACAGTCTCCGGTCATGTAGAATAAATTGCCAATGAACAGAGCATTAAAGGAATAAGATGTAACATGCATTATGGGAATGACATGCAAGTTGTCCAAAAGGATAAGTATGCGTAAACTTAAATGTTGGCAATAACTAAACGCATTTGGCAGATTTCACCTTCTTATTACACATTTTTATTAAATTATTATTATTATGGTCGTGCCCAGATTGCAAACTGCTTCTCAATGCCATACTGCATAGGGTCTCCCTGATGCAGCTGTCCAGTTGCAGAATGATATCCTAATCCTAGAATGGTTCCCAAATAGGACCGAAGGAGGCTTGAAATACAATATCAGGATCTGTTGCATGTAATCTTCTTCAATTTACCATCCAATGGCAAATACCATGGCAATATCAAGGATTCCATCGGAGTTAAATCCACCATTGGTTGGCAGAGTTATAGCTTTTCTATTCAACGGGCCCAGGTTCTGCATTCAAGCTTTTATCAACAGACTAGCACCCTATTACACCAAATTAATGCACTGTAATGAAAAGCCACGGGACAAGATTACGTGTTTATGGCTTGGTGCCAACACACCAGCTCTTATACATGTATGTTTACCATGATTTGTTACACTTCCCTGTCAGAACATTGGTGTGATTAGTTAATGTGTTTGGAACTTCAGCCCTCTTAGACTTTGATCTTGTCTGCAGGTTTTTAACACACTTTCCAGTGTGACAATCAAATGATATACCACTTATAACAGAAGAGATGGACATTCACAAAAAAATTACAAAAAATAACAAACCAAAACAAAGGAGTACGTGACGTTGTGGCTCAGTGGATTATTCTTCGGACTTTGAAACAGAGGGTCGTGGGTTCGAATCCCAGCCATGGCGTAATTTCCTTCAGCAAGAAACTGATCCACAATGTGCTGCACTCAACCCAGGTGAGGTAAATGGGTACCGGTAGGAAGTAATTCCTTAAAAAGCTGTGTGCGCTATGAACACCTAGCTTAGCCGGGTAATATAGGAGCGCCTTAAGCACCTAATAAGGTGGATATGTGCGCAATATAATTATTAATACCCTATATTATTATTCATAACTTCATCAGGGGCCTGTTGCAGAAAGAGTTGGAATCAAACACAACTTGATGTGCAACCAATCAGAAGCAAGTATTTGGGAATTGTGTTTGATTTCTTGAATTGTATTCATTCTCAACTCTTTCTGCAAGGGCCCCTTGAAAAATACATATGTATGGGTAGGCCTATTGGCCTATACAGTTTGTGCTCAAAAGTCAGTGAACCCCACAACGCAATGCACTCTTTCATGCTAACTGTCGAAAGTATACATCAACACTACAATGATCGGCGAGCCCCAAGAAACAAACTTTAATGAATGCATGTTTTATCACCTGACTTGGCAATTAAATCTCAAACATGGCAGAACCTGAACACTCTATAATGAGGTTTACTTACATTTGGGCAACACTGTCACTATATGGTAATCAGACTGAGAGTTGTACACTGTGGCAGCATGAAGATAATGTAATACAATATCAATAAAAATCATATGACAGCACTGTCTTTCAAGCTCAAATACAAAATAAATAAAAATGCCCAACTCCCATGCCAAGCCATTATTATAGAGCAGCATAATATAATCTACTGACCTTTCTGTAATACTATGTTCAATAATAATTTAGAGATAGGGGAGAGAGAGAGAGGGAGTTTGGGAAAACAGAGGAAGGAAGTGCCAAGGACAAAGGAAGATGGAAGTGATATGAGGAGAGGCAGTTTAAACAATGTTAGGAGAAAGTTTGGGGGATGAGAAAGAGAGCCAGAGAAAACAAGAAAAAGATAGGGATAGAGAAGAGATGAGAGGGATCTACTGACCTTCTTACATATCTTCAATATGAATTCAGAGATAGGGGAGAGAGAGAAAGAGTTTGGGAAAATGGAGGAAGGAAGTGCCAAGGACAAAGGAAGATGGAAGTGATATGAGAGGCAGTTTAAACAATGTTAGGAGAAAGTTTGGGGGATGAGAAAGAGAGCCAGAGAAAACAAGAAAAAGATAGGGATAGAGAAGAGATGAGAGGGATCTACTGACCTTCTTACACATCTTCAATATGAATTCAGAGATAGGGGAGAGAGAGAAAGAGTTTGGGAAAATGGAGGAAGGAAGTACCAAGGACAAAGGAAGATGGAAGCGATAGGAGAGGCAGTTTAGGCAATGTTAGGAGCAAATTTGGGGGGTGGAGAGAGAGCAAGGAAAAAAAGAAGAGAGGGAGAGAGATACTGACTGAATGTGCTCAGCTATTCACACTGATGATTTGATTTCAGTCAAATACATTTTTCCGACCCTCAACAAAATAACCTTGTGCATAGGGCTTGAGCATTTTAAAGTACAGAGAACAAAAAGTAAACAAAAATGTTACACAATCAACAAATGTCTAGAATTAAATTTGGCCGGCATGATCTACAACAAAATAAATAGCACATCTACTGTACCTCATTAAAAATATACTTATTAATAATATGCATGCAAATGTGTACAAACACAAAGTTGACTTGTGAAGAAAAAAAATAGCACCATTAGTACACATGGTAATACAGGCACTGCAAACAAATCATATTCAGGCTACAACAATCACAATATCAAAAGACACCTTACCCAAAGTCAAAGCTGCGTCTTTCTTGCGGTAATCCCACAAAAATCTGTTTGTCTCTAATCCTCACATTTCATCATATATGATGGGGATCGTGGGATACCTCAGTGAAAGACACTTAGCATCTTTCAAGCAGGAACAGGCTTATATGCCATTACCAAAAGTATCTATTACGGTAAAGTGGGAAAACATTTGGCAATATATAAGTATATATTACTAGATCCAGTAACACTTGCTCTACAATATTCAAATATAGTTTATAATCTGTTCAACATCAGAACAGCCACAGTATAATATTGCCCAAGTATGAGATTATCAGAGATTTACGCAACATAGCACCATTATAAACAGTCCCTTTAAGCCAGCCGCACACTGCTATCAATTTCATGTACAACCTCATTTTTCAAGGAATCGCATCATGAATCAAATATGAATGTTACAAAAAAAAATCAAATTATCATATTTGAAGTTCAGAATAATGCTAGGAATACTAGAATCGAATTCTGCAAGCCTTGGAGTTGGACTAAAGTCCCAGTTGTCTTCAAATCGCACCCAATGGCAAGATTTTTATGACATCAGTATACTTTGGAACTGACTTTGGTTTATTTGTACAGGGAGGTTTGCGATAACCTGCAGAGCATTTCATCAACAGTTGTCATCCATAAACAAGTTGTCTGACATGACAAATTTCCTTGGTATGGACTGGCTGAGAAGCACTCTTACTCTGATAACATAAACCTGAACCGGGGATAAATCATTCAACAATTCCTTTCATGAAACGCTCCAAAAGGGTCTGATTTTAATATTCTTGCAACTTTTCAGAACTTTAATGAATTTGACAGGTTGGAATGTTCATATCAAATGCTATTACGTTCTTCTTTTTTCTTTAAAAAAAAATCGAGCTACAAGCAGAACATGTCGCGTGACACACTGTAATATAGAAAGCACAGATAACCGAGCCACAATATAGGTATCAGTTGTGCAATGCAACACAGAACATGACTGCACACTTTACAACATAAACTGTTGACATGCTACTGCATACTTGTAGCATGGCACACGCAAAGGTGGAACTCAAGCATAATGGATGGTAGCTATGCCCCTGAAAAAGAAGTATAGAGGGCGCACTACATGTTCATGTTGGTATGTGGCACACATACATGTATATATATGTATTGATTTTGACGTGATAAGCAGGGGCACAATTCACAGAGTTTAAAAGTTTACAAACCCAACTTTATACAAAAATAAATGCACTTTAAAATATACATTATACATGGTACATGTATCTACGAGTTGGGTTGATCAATCTACAGTACAAAAGAGGTATTACAATTGATATTTTGTACTGTGCAATCTGATCTATGAATACTAACAATCATCATTTTGAGAAAGCTTTAGTATCGCACAGAAATATAAAAATGTATTCACCCCACAAAAGGCTAATATCGATCTCTGAGTATAAAATATACCTTCAAAATGCCCTTATTTTCAAAATATATTATTTTCAAAATATGAGAAGAAACAATGTTACACATGTAGAGAGATTATTTGTAAGCTTGCAATATTTTGACTGAAATGAAAGAATATTTGTAAACAATATCACATGAAAAGTGATACTGAAATGCCCTTCTATGTTTTCATATGTCAAGAGTTTGCGTTGAAAAGTTGAACTTCACTTGGAGGTCTCCTGTCTCTTATTTATCACTCACAGTCTTGATCTGACACTAAATAAGCATTTATGAGGTATTTTTTTACAAGGTTAGTCAGGGGGTGTAGAAATCCTTCTGCCAGATAGTTTTTTTGCTAAAAAGAATTTCATTAAAAGGTTCTGTTATTTCTGAAGAAAAATGATTTCAAAATCTATAAAATTATGCAGAAGAAAAAAAAATTACCCCAAAATGACAGCAAATTACACAACGGATCTTCAAATAGATGGGATAACCATAGTGAACCCCATCACAAAACAAAAAAGAATAAAGGATGGGCTTGAAAATGAGATAAGCTGGAATGATGGAAATATTATACCAACAAGAATGTAGTATGTAGGTGTACAAAGTATACTTCTCTTCTCCAGATAACATTCAAACAATGATCAATACAATAATATTCATGGCAATGATTATAATGATGGCAATTGATTGAAATTTATGTACAAGATAATGATGAATATAACTTTACTTTCTTGCATTTCTTTCATTATCTGATCACTTTCTACAACAATCATCATATTGTCACCATCTTTCTCAATGACAGGAAAATGATCAGGTATTCCTCCAATATAGTATATCTTTTATTTTTGTTATTTACTGTAACAAATAATCTAACTTGCAGCAATGTTATATAGCTGGTTTAGCTTCTAAAACCTGCAGCAATTTCAGTCGTCCAATATGGCACAAGATCCCAATTAAATGAAATGAACAATGAAAATTATCAAAAATCATGAAAATGAACATTATATAATTCAAACACTTAAGATATGCAACATCAAATAATTGACATAATTTATGTTGATATCAACTATATCATTTTGTGGCCTGATCTCTTATGATCACCTTCATCACAAATGGCTGTGAGAATGTGCATACATTTCAATCTGGAAGATCAGATTCAAAGTTTAGAGGAGTTTATTCATTGAAAAAAAAATGATGTATTTCTTTGCTGTTGTAGAAGACTATACATACAGATATGTCTTCTCTTTGCACTAAATAAAAACAAAATGAAATAGAAGAACAAGTTAAGGTGTTTATGTGAATTGGATTAATGATACAGAGAGGAGCTGACTTAAAGACAGAAGAGGCGGTGCTGCACCAGCCCGAGTTTGCTCAATCTGAAGATTCTAGCCCAATCACCCTATTTGCGATTAATCTCAAGATTCAAGAAACCCTGTCTCCACCATCGCAAGAACAGCAATTCCTGCTTGAGCGAGGCATCGATGCATTATGGTCTGACGCCGTGAATAAATAATCCCAAGTGCATCTGCACCTGCAAATTAGAGGGATAATTCGTAAAATAGCACGCTTTTTTGCAAATAATCCCAAGTTGACTTGGAATTGCAATATCGAGATTAATCCTATTAACTAGCGCGATAATTGCGTCTCCATTACAAATAATCTTGAGATTGTTCGGATCAGGATAATTTGCCGGATCAGAAATAGCGCGCTCATTTGAAAACTTGGGCTGGTGCAGACGGCCCTAAAGTCTTGATACATGATGATCTGACAGCATCTGCTCCATCACTGATACGACATAACTTTAAGCTCAAGCCTTTACAGGTTTGGTTGCAAAGTGTAAGCATTGAAGGCAGTCAGTCAGTCAGTGCTTTTGAAGGAAAGCAAGGCCAATCCTGATATAAAACAGACAACTTCCAACTTGCTCAAAGATTTTAGAATACTGTTTCAATTATACCTGAAATATAAATTTAACCCCAAATTTAATATTTTTACCCCCAAAAATGTAATACCTGAAATATGTCCTTCAAAGTTTTTTTTACCCCAAATTTGATTTCTGTGGTTGTTTTCGTGCACTACACACACACACACACAAATATAAAAATATGGCAGAGTCTCACATTGACCACGTACCTGCACACACACCAATATAAAACAGACACACATAGCTATCAAGAATATATATTATATCAATCTGTCTGGTACTACTCAGTTGCATCTAATGTTGAATCTCCTATGATGATGTTGGGATTGTTTGATCAACAATGACACTGTTTTCTTGGTCTTGATGTTGGCATTCTTCACGATGAGATAATACGGTTAGTGTCTTGTTCCACTCGGTCTCTGGAACCTGCAGAGAGAGAGATATGAGCAAGTCATCATCCGTTTTCACAAAATGATTTCAGTGGACAGAAATTAATTTAGATTCAAAAGCTTTTTTTTGCAGGGTTCAAAGTGCAAAATAAGGAAGCAATTGAAACTGTTAAAAAAAAGAAGAAATAATAGAAGTCGAAGGACCTACCGTAGTACATGTAGTTTAAATATCAAAACAATATTTTGGTTACCTTTTCAATCACTTTGGCCCTGCAGATATTTCTTGAAAACAGAGACAGATAACAGTGATAAAAATTCCTAAGAATATTCATGCCCAGACAAATACTGCAACAGGGAAAAAAATACACGGGGGCTCGGGGCGATTTTTTCCCCGAAATGCCCTAAAGAGCCCTGGAAAACTAAAATGGAGCCCCTGAAATTCATGTAGGGTCCAATGTAGACTTTAACACAAATTAGGATATTTGGGCTAGTGAGCTCAAAAATAGCACCGGAAAAAAAATTATTAATTTTTTCCCTGTACTGCAATGATATGAGCTAAATCATTAGGGTCATTCCATGCCAATTCACCCAATGAAAGTGCAATTTTGCACCCGACCCTCTCGGAATTCATTGTAAATTGGTACACATAAAATTTCCTATTAAATGGTACCTGTTTCATGAAAATTGGTCAACACGTTACGACGCAATGGCCATTGAAAGTTGAAGGTCACGCCCATTTTTGTCAAAACAAGGAGAAAAGGGCGGGCAGTAGCGCGAGAACCAACAGAACGATTTGACTAATTTTTTTTGTTTTGTGCTTGGTCCATGGGGAATTTTATGTGAACCAAATTACAACGAATTCTGAGACGGTCGAGTGCAACCACTGGGTGAATCCAGATGGAATGACCCATTAACAAGATGATGGTAAGAAAATGTGATATTCAACAATCAAACCCCTTTGTTTTTTTATAATGATACAGAATCCCCCAAATATGGGGTTTCCATCTATGCTTACACAATCCACAACAGGCCTACAACTACATGTATAACTCAAGTACTCGATCATTACAAAAAAGGTCTCAGAATATGGAAGGAGAAATAATGAAGTATCCACAGGAAAAAAACTAACAATGCAAATTTATCACACACAAAAGAAACATTTGAGGTTGAAACCAGATTTTTCAATTTTTTCAGTTTAAACTTAAAATAATATCAAATAACTTTATGTTAATGATTCTTAATCTAAATGAGAATATGATACATAATGGGAATATTACTAAATGATTTATATTCATTTTTTTATTCATCAAATACAAAGTGATGTACTTCAATAATTGTGAAAACGATCCTTAAATGGACTCTAAACTTACCAGAGTATGATCTGTGAGAAATGTACTAAGGTAGAAAATGGGAATGTTCTCACTGGCAAGAGGTTCGGCTATCTGTGCTACTATTCCACACTCCTCTATCAAAAAGATATAATATACACAAAAATTAGCAAATATTTATGAAACAAAACTGACATTAATGGATGAGAACCCATTCATAACTATGCCCCCTAATATCTCGTTGAATTAAATGCTACTCAACTTTCACACAATTTGATTTTCAGGGTGTGGGATCAATAATACATTAAAAAAAATATCTCTAGATAATACCAGGAACTGAAAATTGATAAGTTTTAGAATAATTGAATTAATCACAAGTGATTTTTTTTATTTACAATAATATGCCCACTTGTAAACTAGGTTTCTAAACCAGGTTTAAAGCAAACCATTCATATGGTAACTTGAATAATCCAATAAGATTCTTACCAACTTACAAGAAACAGTGTTCTTGCCAATTTTATGAATATCTTAAGTCATTAGCCAGTCAAAATAAATCTTGTCTTTAAAAGTGTCAACAAGTTTGTTTCCTAACCACCCAGGATAGTAAAAGTGTTTCAAGTTCTATCTGAGAAACCTCACAATTCACATGAAAGTACAGACAATCAAACCGATGTTCCAAAACAGCCATAGATGAAAAGAAGCTTGTACCTCAAGGAATCTTTTAATATGAGAATCAGTATTAGTACATACATGTTTGATTTCATACAACATTCTTGCTCTATGATAATGCCTCAACCTTTAGGACATTCTGTTAAAGTGGTGAAATATCGATAATTTGAATTAAAGTAGCAAATTGTTTGAAAAAAGAAGATTTTGGGTGATAGAACAAACTTTTCTCCTCCAATCAAAAAGTTTAAAAGGAAGGCAAGATACAAAATGGGCATTCAAAATTTGAAATATTGGTTAAGGGATGATATTTCTTAAGCGGAATTGCCCAACTTGAAATGATAATTACCAAATCCTGTATTTTGTACACCAGTGTTAACCATCCTCCATCTCTCTTTGGCTGAGTCAACACAAATACAGTTATCTGGAAACCTTTTAAAAAAAAACACCAGAAAACAAGAAACAAATTAAAATGGGGAAGATTGCTTCAGTAACATTGAGTGCTGTTATGCTTCATGTTTCAAAAGGCAAAATCGCGATCTTCAGCTGGCTTTGCATCGTAATTTTCGTTCAGCAGGAAAGTGAGGACGAATTGGGCGTGCCCTTTTCCATAAGTTTTTTTTTCTGAGTTTTGTTATGGATGACTATTACTTTAACTTCAAACGATTTCTGATCTTTTAGTAATTGCATGGACCTTCTTGACATACGTGTAGCCATAGAATTTCTACCAAGTTGAGGATAATAGTAGGAGAAAATAAAGTATATATGTATATATTATAAGACATCAATTTGTCATGCTACTGCAGGGCTTCTGGTTCAGCGATGTCTCCTCATCATAACTCATGCCAAGTTTTCTAAATCCCTCAACATTCATTGTGATAATTATAGTACTTGATTTACCGTAATATCAACACATGCAAATGTACATTGTTCATTATTAAATCCAGGGAGTTGTCATAGAACCATGCAAATGTATTTGCGCGCGGATTTTCATCACACCAGAAGCATGTACCAAATGAAGTCATTTAGACATGCTTACAATTGTGGTCCTGTTTATACTTCCCTAGAAATCCTGATTCTGATCAAACGATGTCTTAAAAACCCACCTTTATGTAAATTCACAATCGGCGTTCTGAAACGCCATTTAAATGAATGTAAGCATGGACACAACAATGTTTTGGACTAATCACGTATGAAAACGCTGATTCTGGCCTGAAAAGTGGAAGCATAAACACGCCCTAACTGAAAGTAAGCATCGATGCAACCGTTTGTTGGCTGAAAAGTGGAAGCATAAACATGCCCCAACTGAAAGTAAGCATGGACCCAACCGTGTTTTGGACTAATCACGTATGAAAACGCTGATTCTAGCCTGAAAAGTGGAAGCATAAACGCGCCCTAAGATAAAATAATTGTCAAAATTGCATATGGCATTGAAATAACAAGAACATATCAAATGATTCAGCATATTCCTGCATAAACAGTTTCTTGTTCCAGGAAATTCAGGCAAACAATGGCCAAGGGTAAGGAGTAATAACAATGTAGCCTTGGTAATTTCCTTTCCTTCCCTCTCATTTCCTCTATTTTTCTGCTTAAATCAGATTCATATGTTTTTCATTTAATCGTACAAGACAATCTAGTATGTTTTGAATCCAAACATATGGCAGTCAAGTACAGCCAAACCCAACACAGTTTGACAATCACATTTGAAAGGGATAGTCTACTGTGATGTCAACTTGATTTAGATAAAAGCAAAATATAAAAAATATTAAGGAAGTCTGGCAAAAATACATCAAAGAACAAAATAGTTCTGACATTTTAAAAGTTTTAATAAGATAGCTTCCCCCTGAATGCAGAATAAAATACATTATGATCACATGACACAGTATGGAGCGATCACATGTCTCCATGGGCATGGCTACTCACCTATCTAATAAATCTACATCAAGTACCAGCGATATCCTATCGTCTATCAGGGAATACGACACAAACTGTTCCTTCTGACTCGATGACGACTCCGTCTCTATTAGATCACTGGAAAGCAGAAGAAAATGGAATTTTATGAGAAGTTAAATCTAGATAATGCATGTGGATTGGTCATCACTTGGTCTAATAACCACTTGAAGACCAAGGGCCCTGTTTCATAAAGGACTTGCAACTGTTGTAGCTTTGCCATTATGGCAACTACCATGGCAACCATGATTATGATTGGCTACTAAGCCCTGGTAGTTGCCATAATGGCAAAGTTGCAAGTCCTTTATGAAACCGGCCCCAGAAGAAGAAAGAGAAGAGACAGTGATGTGTACTTGTTTAATTATTTAATATTTTAAGATCTACCAGCTTTTATTAACACTCTTCTTCTTCAGTGCCAGCCACACAGAAACGTTGTTAGCCTAGCAGAATGCTAACAGAAAGCTCAGTCACATCTTTCGGATTGTGAAGTCAAAACATTATTGCTGTAACATTATAGGCATCGCTGCAACATTAACAGATGTAACAGGGCCTCTGTTAATGCATTGTAAGCGCTAACAACATTTCTGTGCGGTCAGTACTGGTCTTCAAGTGTTTATTAGATCAAGTTGCTCAAGTGACATGTAGACCAGATGAAAAGTGGACTAAGTGGGTTTAGCCCGAATGCTGTATAGCCCATCTGAAGATTAGATACCCTTAGACCAAGTGGTATAAGACCAAACATCAGTAGACCTTTGATTAAAATAACCAACTCTGCTGTGTCTTGTATAGTAGTGGGGATCCAACTCACCATCCTTTCACAGCAGCTTTTCTGCATTCATTCATTTATGCAGAAATGAGAGGATTAGTGAGGAAAAGATGCTGAGCAGAATTCCTGCAAAAATACACATCACAATCATTTACTAAGGTGATAGGATTTATAGAACATGACAGAAAAAGAGGAGGAAATATATGATGATGAGGTTTTTTTTACAGGAAACTAAAAACGAGGAAAAGGAAAGCAATGGTTGGGATTCGAACCCACGACCCTCTATTTAAAAGTCAGAAGACTAATCCACTGGGCCACAATGATCCACAAGATTATAGGTGACTTGTGATCTAACTTACCAGGTTTCTGGATAGAAAAGAACTTGTAATAAGCTGCTTGTGATCTTTGGTAACATATCGGGTTGTAGACTCGTGACTAAGAAGCTATTGGTTGGAAAGTGAAGAGGATACATGATTGCTCTCTTAGCCTCTGTCAATAAAAATTGAGAAAATGACTTCATGAAACTCCTGTCTAGGTTTATTTGTGATCAGGTCCCTGTTTTACAAGGAGGTCCAATTGATTTGATTGATCTCAAATATGGAATGCAAGTAACTGCAACAACTGACGTGCAAAAATTTTACATGCAATGATTCTTAATATTGATGTTAAGAAGTCAGTCATGAGGTTTTAATAGTCCCTAATGAAATCATATGTTCCCACATGTTGGGATGGCATTTCAGAGATCTGCCTTAAAAAAAGATACAAATCAAACCAAATCTGAGCTAATGTGGAATCTATTGCAGCTCTTTGTAAAATAGGGCAGTGGGGCCCGTCTAAAGGCCCGTTTACACAGCATCCGGTACGGCGACCGTGCACGGCATTCCGGCACGGCATACGGCTAGTCGTGCCGATTTCCAGTTTCCACTGCCCCACGGCACGGCAAAAAAGCCGTGCTCGGATCCCGTCCGGTAGGCAAAAACCGTCCGATGTACCCATGAAAACCCAAGGCAAAGAAGCCTGCTTCAGGCGTGGCAAGAAGTAATTTTTAATGGTTTCGTGTATCTATGTATAAATAAATCTTGTATTAAATTCCACCAAGAAGCCTCAATCTGATGGACTGCTCATTTGACAGACACAATATTCTTTCTGTTATTCACTCATCTATACGGGATTAGATCGTTCTATTTAAATGTAATTGAATTTTGTCATGATTAATCTTTTTATTTTACACTTTGCTTTCCATACTTCACTTCCCATTCCTATGCCATTGTCACCTGTTCATCTCATTTCTTAGTTACATCACATTTTATTGCCATTCCAACTTCACTTGTTTCTATTGTTTTCTCATTTATATTCAGAACATTCTTCTTCATTCATGACCTCGATCGTGCTCATTAGTTCACCTTTCACCCTTAGTTCTTCACTTTTCTCGACTCTTCTACTATATTCTCTCTGTTTCTATTAGTTAAATTGGTTATACCAAATAATTTCTGAACGTATTTGAATACGGTATATTATTTGTTAAAGGTCAATTCTACCCAAGAAAACTGTTGATTTGAATTAAAAAAATCAAACTAGCATAATTCATGCAGAATCGGATGTAAAATAAGAAAGTTATGAAATTTTAAAGTGTTGCTTATTTTCACAAAAGAGTGATATGCACACCTCAGTGACATGCAAATGAAACAGTTGATGTCCCTTACTATTTCTTTGTTTTTATTTTTGGAAAAATACAATATTTCATTTGACAACAAGGACCAACTTGACTGAACCAATGCTAATTCTACATGTTTAGGGAGGAATTGATCGTTGTTCTCTTGACAATGAGAAGAAAATTACATTTCATATTTCACATAATAAAATACAAAAGAAATAGTGAGCGAATGATGTCATCAGTCTCCTAATTTGCATACCGATCAGGATGTGTATGTACAACTGTTTTGTGAAAATTAAGCATAACTTTGAAATGTCATAACTCTCTTATTTTACATCCGACTTTGATATTTTCAGTGTTGTGCTTGTTGAATATTTCTCTTTTATTCAAATCAACTTTTTTTGTTGGGATGGACTTGTTCTTTAAAAGCAATGCCAAGTGAGGTCTGGCCCAATAAATAAGAGCAACACTGGACTTCATTTTGTCGACATCTTTAATTTTAGTTTAGTTCAGCTCCAAATATATTTTAGGTTCTTCAGCAATCTACATTATATTTGTTGTTGAAACAAAAGTGATGCTCATTAATTTATTACAGAAAATAATCATAAGAGATATATAAACAAAAAAAATGCCTGGGGCGTCAAAAATTTTCTTAAGGATGAATGTATTCTTTTTATTTCACCATCAACTTTCTTTTGTCAGTATTTTTCATGTCCAAGGGCCCATTTCAAAAGTACTTTAACATTATGGCAACTTCCATGGAAACCACAATTATAATTGGATGTTGCGCCATATCACCATTAAAGACAAAGTTATGATAGTTGTACCTCTCTATGAAGCAGGCCCCAGGAGTGTCATTGCCATTCTGTTTAGAGATGAAATTTTGTTTCTAACATTTTAACATATTTCAAACAATCCGAGATCTCTGATTCCAAAATAAAACATTAGTCCAGAAACGTTCCGTCCAGTACCCATCATTTTTATTTTCACAGTAACTGGTTTCATGTGTTGATATTTGATAGTACATTACTAGTTATCATGTTAATATTTGCATGAACCAAATTTCTGTGATGTGCAACTTCTCTTATCTGTGAACAAATCCTGATTTTAACTTCAAGTATAATTTAAGAAATAAATATTTTTTTAATAAATGGTGAACATGCTCAGACGATATTTTCCAGATCTACAAAAGAGAAAGATCATTATCCTTCAAAATCGTAATTTCTGCAAATTGAGACTGACTTGCAACTGCAACAATGGGAGATAATAAAGTGAAAAATTCAAGTGGAAATTAGAATAACACATTTTATGGTGTAGTTGTTTATAATACGATATCAGTCATTAAAGTTGTAGATTTCCTGCAAATGATTTATTTCATATGGATTTATCATAAGTCATTCAGATGTAATCATATATACACTGCTTTTCATTTGTTGGTGATGCTGCATGTCTGACATTGCATCTTTTATTGTGAGACTATTGACAGGTTGTTAGCTCTGGCAAACTACAAACCACTGTCACTTTGTTAGCTAACAATTGGATGAGTATTGAGTAATGTCAGAGGGAATAAGATATCAGCTCTCTTTTTAGCGGTGAAGCATAGCAAGTTTGAATATTTTCCGTTACCTTTTTTTAAATCTACGAAACATATTTGGATTCTTAAATTGTGAGATGTTTATCACATCAATAGGAATCGACTTGGATTTAGATGACACGAAACCTTTAATTCCTATAGTAGTATGTTCAATGTTCAGAAGACCGAAATTAACCTCATAGCAATCATGGCAATGGAGCTGGCATTGAGGTAACTTTTACAGTGTGGGACAATGGGGGACAAACTGGAGAAAAATTGATCTACAGTTATGTTGTCACCATGACTATCGGTGCTTTGAAATTACTGCAACATTGTGTCCTCGATTTGAAGTGAAGTTGGGACTCGAAGACTGGACTGATGTTGCGGACGTGCCTGAGGATGATGACGAGGAAGTCTGACCCACGTTGTGGACATATGTCATCATTCTCCTGCTCAGTTTCTTCCTGCTTGGTACAGGCTTCTCCTGGTGTGTCCACATCAAACACAGGATCCAAGATTGAACTTGTTCTGTTGACAGAAAAATCATATGTTCAAATTTATTTCATATGTTTTACTCAGAATACTGAATACTAAAAAATCGACTCTCATGTACCAAGTCGATACAGTCTTCTTTTCTTCAATTCATTAATATTTTTATCGTCTGTAGTTTTATTTTATATTACTTTTTTAAGGGGCGGGTTACTTTTCAGAAGGCAAATGGCTTTCACTTCAAGGAAATGGAACACCTAATAACCTGTACTACTTTGCACAGGTAGTCAGGTACAAATATGATCAATCATATTAAATGAAAATGTGGATGTATATAATAATTACAGGAAACGGGTTGATGTAAACATGAGAGAATGAGCCATCCATCAATGTATAATCTAAATTGATTCGTATAGTTTGTACGAGAGCTCTCATATCCACCCTGCAGAGTGCACAAAGTGCAAATTAATACCATAGCTGTTGCCTGACCGTTTCCTGGTGCAAGGAATTCCTGTCAGAACCCCAAAACTAAACCTGGGTCAAGTGCAGCATAATATCAGAATTCATATCTACAAAATAAATTTCTTCGCATGAATTCAAATTGGTATACATATTCTCTCATCCCTGGGACAAAAAACAAAATAATGAATAACTTACTCTCGACTATGTATGTATAGAGAACTAGGAATTCCATTGCCTCTCTGTACTTGTATTTACGTGCTTTGTTTGAGAGAGCTCCGTCACCAATCTTCCACTCCATTTTCTGTCTTTTTTTAGGTAGTTGTCCCTCACCTCGCTACGTCACCTTAAGATGATTAAAAAAAAACACAAAATCTAATTCCTGTAACCTCTGAAAATTTTCATTTCTGTTTATGACTCATCTCAAGTCCTACCCCTACCCAACCCGCCTACCCCCGAAATATTTAAATGCGAAAATTAACAATGTGCTTTTGAAAGTAAAGAATTTTGCCTCCTTCATTTTTTTAGCTTGTAAAAGTGACGTGATATTTATATTACGTATTTGTGAGGAGGGGTTGGTATAAAGTTTCTGGTCCACATCACAAAGCAAGGTCTCTTTCTACATTTACATACCCTTGCTCTTATTTCTTATTTACTTTCCGTTATTTTTTAAATTCAAAACACTATAGACTATTTTACACATGTGGAAACAATTTTTAAAATGGCCATAAAGACCAGAACTTACCATTGATATTCATTGAATTATAACAACCGGGAGGTAGCTGCAGTTGTAGGATTGTGAACTTGATTTGCTTTCAAACATCCACATACTCTTTTCTAAAGATGTATATTCAATATATTTCTTCATATTGATAGTGAAAAAAATCGTAAAGTTTGAAAAAAATAATATGACGTTAAACAATACCAACCTGAGATTACAAGCTGACGCCCAATGTCATGTCATACATCGCTTTTTACTTCTGTGTCCTTAATCATCTCCAATCTCTCGTCATACAGGTTTGGATTTTCCCACACTTCTACTAGGATAAGGGCTTCCTCCATGTCGGTTATCTGTCATGCAACACATTCCATATAAATGTTATTAGCAAATAATAAAGGTTTTAAGGAAGAATTGCAAAAGCGTTTCGGGAAAGGCCAGTGTCCAATCAGCATTTTTAATGCACAAATAGAAATTCTCCTAAACAAAATGATTTCATTTGTTGTAGAGAAAAGTGATCGTCTAGAATTTTTTTCAAGAGGTTGAAATAATACATTTTATCATTTGAAAAGTACATGTAAAACATAGGGTCATGCTAATAAAAAAAAGATTTTTCCCCTATATTCCAAGCCATATAATGATTTTTTTGGCATATAATGTTTATTGAATAAAATGTCAACAAATTATGTCTTCTCTGTATGGTATACATACCCAATCACTTCAGCCCCACCCCCCCCTCCCCCCCAAAAAATACTAAATAAAAAATAAACCAATGAAAAAAAAAAAAGAAATTACACAAATATTTAAAGCAATCAAATTTGGGGACAGAAATGTGCAGATTAATAAGTTATGCCAGCACACAAGGACATATTTCATATTGAAAAAGGGTCACTTTTGTTCTGGGGATTTTTTCAGGCAAGCCACACTGTAAAAAATGAAGTGCTAATTTAGCACTTACAGAATACAGTGCTTGTATAGTCACTAATAGTGACTGCACTAGTGCTGATTTTTTAGTTTAAATTTAAACTAGAAAATTAGCACTCGTAGTGCTCGTTTTTTACAGTGCAGTGCCAACCCAAACCCCTTCCCATCGCCCCCGATTGAGCGGCCCCTGGATAAATTAAAGGAAAGGGCGATCATTTTACTTTCACCACTCCTGATCCCCTCTTTGTCTTCATTGCCACCCTCCTATCTGCAGTGCCACTCTTGCTGCTGACAAAAAACGACCCAGTGCCTCTCTCAAATAGACCCTATATACTATAGGGCCTAGTACTAGGCTAGGCCAGTACTAGTAGCGGTAGGCCTAATTCAGTAATTGAAAATTCATTCGTTCAGAGCCTGAGGTCTAACGACGTTAACTTACTTAGGTCTAACATTAATCCTAACAGGTCTAACTTTTGTGGACGTTATTGGTCTAACGTTAGAATTTTACTTTTAGATCTACCTAGGCCTAACTAACGTTAGGATCTAGTTAAGCCTAACGTTAGTTAGACTCGACTACTACTAGTACTAGTCACTAGTCCCCTGCCCTAGTCTAATGTAAGTCTTACTTTCTTTAGTAGGCCTAGGCCTAGATCTAATCTAATGAAGTTAACTTAGCCTTAGGCCAGTCACCTGGATTATCGAGTCTAAGACTAACACAAAACAGTAACATAGGCTAAAGCATAACGTTAGACCTAGACTCTAAGGTAGGCCTGACTTTTAACATTTCTAACGTTAGAGACGTACCGTAGGCTTAGTAGATCTAATTAACGTTAGACCGAGTCTATCTTCTTACAATTAGATTTAACTTAGGCCTAGTATTAGGGGCCTAGGCCTACATCTAAGTTCTAACGTTGTCGTTAGGCCCTATCCCACATTATTATTTCCGGTCTTATATTATTTGGCCTTATTTTCTTGTGCTCTACTTTCTGGGGCTCAGTTATACAGTATGCGAAATGACACTTGTTCTTAATTAGTTGCTTACCAGACCAAGAATGGCAAGATCAAGTCCTCCTTCACCTCTCTTCAGCAGGTTATACACGTAGACCTACGTGTACGTGCGATTGACTCTCACCGCAGGCCATTTGTCGCTTGATCAGAAAATATGTGGGCAATGACGTAATTTATCTGGACGGTGATTGGCCAGAAGTGAAAAAACCGTGTGCCGTGCTCTGAAAATGGCTTGCTGATCGATCTGCAAATCCGGCAAATTACGCCGTGTTGTACAACACGGCACGGCACCGTTGAAGTGGAAACAGTTTCATAGGATTTAGTGGTGATCGATTTTTTTTGCCGTGCCGGATTGCCGAAGTGCCGTGCACGGTCGCCGTACCGGATGCTATGTAAACGGGCCTTAACAAAGATTGATCCGATCAACCGCAACTATGAAAATCCTGCGCAGTCAACATATACATGTTTGCTCAAATTTTTTTTTCTAGATATGAATGTATATCCATAAATTCATTGATTTGTGACAGTTCGGTGTGTTCTCCATAGTTTACAAAGGACGTTTTGCACATTTCCTATAGAAAAAAATTATGACACTAATGGATTTCCATAGGTTACTATTGATTGGATCAATCGTAAATCTTTGTAAGACGGGCCCTGGTTTACATACAAACAAAATCAAACCCCCAAAATGTATAAGTATTTTGAACAGAGCCTCAAATTGAGTGTGGATAGATCACATAAAGATTCTCACAGATTTCCATATTACTTTTGTAATATTTCATTGCTTTTCCAATATTCTTTTACCTGGTTCATGGACACCATTCTGGGAAAGATCCAAGGTGACAGGTTCAGAATTGCCTTCGATCTCACGGAAGACACTAAACTGAGGGGCCAAACAATGGGTCACGCTAGGCAGGTCCTCCTCTCGTACCTGCATGCATATGATTAGGTATAGATTGGAGAAAATATGAAACATTTTGTTTTTATATTGAACTTGGCAAGGTGCTTCGATGTGCGTAAGGACAATAACTACAAGCTGTTAATCACCCCCATCACCGCGAACATAATGATCATGACATCATGACATTATCAACATCATCATCATCATAATTCATTACTACCATCATCATCATCACCATCATCATCTTCATCATCATCATTATCCTCCTCCTCCTCATCATCATCATTATCACCATCATCATCGTCTTCATCATCATCATCACAATTCGCTTCTACCACCATCATCATCATGCATCATCACTATCCCCAATATCTCCGCCATCTTAATCACAATCAACATCAACAACACAATCGTCATCAGCATCAGATCAACTTACCAGCACATAGTCTGTTTGGCAAGTTGATAGACAAAATATAGAAAGCCCTCTATCGGCAAGAGGAACGATAATGTTCCGAGTGATGGTAGTCATCCCTGCGTCGTCATTTCCTGCCGTTGCTTCCAGGACAAGCCAAGCACTGGACTGTATCACCATACCCATCTTCTCAGCCTGGTCTGGTAGAGCTGTACCGAAAAAGACAGACAGATAGGCTTCATCAATTCATATCAGGTTCTGCTTTTTAGGTTTATCATTTAGCACAAGAAAAGGTCTCCATTCCTGTTCAAAGTCATTCCAGACTTTTCGCATTTACTATGGGGAAACTCTCTACAACCCACCAATTCCTTTGAAAATGCAGGTCAAATCAAAATGGAGAGCTTAGTGGCTTTGTGGAGTGGGGCGGCATCGGGATCTCTGGACAACATATTTGCAATTGTTTGTGCGGTGCAAATCTTTGGATGATCTGCTACCCCAGTGCACCAACTTTTAACAAAAGCCTCTCAGTTCTCCATTGTGATTTTAATTGCATTTTCAAAGGATGCGATGTAAAGAATTTCCCCATAGCTTGTAACTCAGGAACAGCAGTATGAAACACCCACCAGGAATATTTACCATTTTCTTTTCTTTACTCTATATCTTTATAAGTGCATAAGGACTGTCTTATTATGCACTATACAAGCAATTTCCAATATCATCATTATTTATTTTCTATAATGAGCATTGGGGATGCAGTGTATAAAGCAATCCTACATACCTTTGAAGCCTTCTTCATCAAGTATAATAGTGAAGTCTCGACTTGTCAAGGTAAAGCTGAAAAACTTGCTATTGCTGAAAAAAATTAAACACCATGGAATCATTGTTATGGTCACATTCCTAGTTAAGAGTAGGGAACATTTCATTTTACAACATTACTGGTTCATCAAAGTGATAAGAAAACTGGGTTGAGATTCATCTAAGAGGGAGTGCAACCCTCCCCATCCTTTGTCTCTCTTCCATTTTTTTCATGGTCATTTTACATTTGTTGAGGATGGGGGCAACAATCCGGTTAAGATTAAACACAATTATCATTTCAATTAAAGAGGGTCTTATACATTTCATTAAACAATATGTTTCAAAATGGATTCAGCTCTCAAGACAAGCTTAATTGTAGGTACATCTTCAAAATTAGGCACTTCCAAGAACTGCAAAATATGAATTTTTTTACATAAATATTTTCAGTGAATCAGAAGTTTAAGATCTTTTGTTTAAAATCATATTTAAATTTCACTTTTTAAATACCTAGTAACTGACTGAGTTGTTTTGAATAAGTTTAAGATCTTTTGTTTACAATGGGTTTTTAAAATCCACTTTTAAATACCTAGTAACTGACAGAGTTTATTTGAATAGCTGATTGCTAAGAAACATGGCTACTTGTAAACAAACATCCAGAGGGCCTACATGTAAGTTCTCTCTGAGGGACTCGATAATGAGGATAAATGCCTCACTAGAGGGGCTTTCACAATTGCTAATTAATGCCATCATTTGTGGTCATTTGGTTTTAATATATGTTGCATACATTTGCAACGGTTGTAAACAGTTGCGTTCAGGTACAGTGTCCCTTAATGGTCAAATTTTATGATCAACATGTATGTTTCTTGTCCAAACCATTTTCTGATGGAGTGTTGATGATCATTGTAGTTTTGAACATCATTATCACTGTTTGTGTAGTGTGAAAGACCTTTCCCTCCTTTAAAGACATCCAGGGGCCCATCTTACAAAGAGTTACGGTTGATCCGTTCAATCGCAACTATGGAAAGCCAGCAGAGTCAACATATATAATGCGTGTTTGTTAAAAAAAAAATTCTAGATATTAATGTATATCCATGAATTCATTGATTTCTTGAAGACTTGGTGTGTTCTCCTTTGTGTACAAAGAGACATTTTACAAATTTCCTGTATAAAAAATGATGACACTGATGGATTTCCATAGAATTACGATTGATTGGATCAATCGTAACTCTTTGTAAGACGGGGGCCCAGGAGTTTGCAGATAGGTTAATGTATTGACACAGTCTGGTCTCATTCTGTTTATCTTGTAATAGGTGATTTATAGGTGTAAAGTCAATCTGCGACATGTGTGCACATTCTCAGTTGTGGTCAAGTTGTGTTCACATTGAAATACTGTGTGTGAAAAGTGAGTTCAACTTTGGTATGAAAAACATAAACAAAACATGACAAACAGACAAGTGAAAGTTGAAAGAAATCAAATAAGAACGTTATGACTCACATTTCTGCACCAGCCCCCCCCCCCAAAAAAAAAAATGGCTCTAAACAACAAATAGTTTTAATACTAAATAGGTTCATTATTGCAGATTGAAATAATCACTAGAGGGTATTCCCCTTACCTGGCAGTGCACGCCGACCCGATCGTTCCCAGCCCCGAACGAGGGACCGCTCAGCTAGTCAACCCCCGCCCACGGGAAACTAGCGAGCCCGCCAAATTGGTCTCATTTGCATATTGCCTACCCATGGCTTATTTGCATATACGGATTACCGGCCGCACCGCACATCCGGCCTGACCGATCATACAACGGATCAGTGCCCACCTATTGTTCTCGCGTTCGTGCATACGGTCCTGTAGATTTGTATAAAAAGACTACATTATCATATAATTTTCGTCACTTGATAAAGAGTTGCAGCAGCACTTGAAAGCTCGTGAACTTGTAAGCTCGTGAACACTTTTTGCGGGAGTGATCACGAATTTCCTAGAAAGCTAGTGAACACTATTTGCGAGAGTGATCACGAATTTCCTTGTTGACCATAGTAGATTGCGAGACAAATGAATACCCTCTAGCAATTAACAAATAGTTTTGTTTTAACATAACCTTTCAATTGCTTTGAAAATTGAATTTTGGTGTTTACATTCCTATAAAAGGCAGCATGCCTCAAAACAAGAGTGACAGCAGTAGTACTTGTGTTTGACACAGGGAGCTATGTAATCCAACAAACTCCATCAACAATTCAACTTAAACTCTTTGCATGCATCGTTCAACGAACACTGAAATTTTCACCAAAATTAGATTCCAAACAAAAAACTTATTTTTGAAGTTTTACAATATTTTATGGAGAAAATAATGCTGATTGCAAGCTGTCATTGCAAAAGGTGGGCTGGAGATGTCACATCCCCATTTTCCTTTTCCTTATGTTATCACATTGCATTATAATCATTTTATATTTTCATACGTGTGATGATCATGGTAGGTCTCCCATATGACAAAATAAGTTGCAGCAGTGATTATCTTACACATTAAATATGAAGTCATTTTTCATTCCTGGCAGACAAATTTCAGTAAATATGATTTCATATAAATCATAATAAAATACAACAGAATGAGAGGGGATATGACACAATTATTAATGCTTTATTTCTAATCTAATTTTACTTTTTTGTTCAGATCGTATTGATTACAGCATAGAGTACCCCTTCAACATCGATACGATGAAGGGACCCCATAAACTAGTAGGCCTATTTTTGCAATTTAATCCACCAAGAGGTTTTGGGAAACTTTTTGAGCAAAATTAGCAGGCTCAAGCTGAAAATGAGTGCATGATATTTTCTTATCAGGCTAATCATCACTTCAGATCAGCAATGGTGGACAATAGCTCCAACTTTATTCTTGAGAAGATATCTAGCTGACCTACCAGTGGATGACCATTGACACACAACTACAAGGTCAAGAATAAGATACTTTATAAGAGAGGGGGAATAGGATTAAAGGCATTAAAACAATACCTCTACTTCTGAACTTAAAGGAGAACTAATCACTCTGATCTAAATTGCTATGTATTTCTAGAATAAAATCCAACAAACATAACAAAATCTCATCAAAATTTGATGAGAATATGATAAATAAACAACAAAGTTACATGTAGGTCTCCGGGAATAACTTTGCTAACCAAATGTTATTAGCATTTTTGGTCATAAGAGGAAAGCTCCCAACTACATGCAGATGTTCTGCACAGTTCTGATGGAAAAAAATATGCTACACAAAAGACAAATTGTATAGCAAGCTTTTAAGAAATATAGAGCAAATCATTGCTATGTCAGGAAAATTATTCCTTGGTCCCTCACCTGTATTCATGGAGAAGGGCGAGTTTGATGAGAGAGCCGATGAAAGGAAGAAGATCTGATCGCTTGACCGTACAAACCCTCAGCCGATGTTCTAGGATATGTAACTCCATGATAGATGGTCAGTAGGTTGATCAGTGGTGCAACCAATAGGAGATATCTACAAGGTCAATTGTTGTCTTTGCCCCAAAATCAAAAAGGGGCTTATCACAACCTGGAGTCAAAGAAAAAAATGAAAGATCTCATCAGACAGTCTTCAATCAATTATATTAATCAAAAATGACTCTAAATCTGGTAATTCTGTAGATCAGAAATCGGACCATTTCTTTTTAAAGGCTTTGACAAAAAAGCTAATGACATATATTACAAAGAGAAAATTTCACAACACAGATTAAACAAGTGGACACCCCTGGTCTTGCGTGCATTACACAATTCAATATGATAGCAGTGTTGTCTTTGTAACATTGAAATCAAACATATTCACTTGTCTTTTTTAATTACCATGGCCTTGATATCAATTTAATAATCAAAGGCCAACAAGGGTCAGGGTTTGTCGACTGGCCCAAATGCTGCTTCTACAATGCAATGGACAAAAAACTTTTTATTTCAAAACACAGAAATGAAGCAAAAATAAACAGAAATCTTACTCCCATTTTAAAATACAAATGCAAAAAAATGTAGAATGCATTGTGATCGAGGGAGCTTAGTCATCCATACATGCATCAGCCAGATTACACAAAGAGCAGTAGCTAGCATATGATACTGCATATGAATTAATATGTTATTATCAACCACAGTATGACCATTCCAAATACCATCTAATCTAATTGCCCTCAATTGCTCATGGTTGAGTGGTGAAAGGCTTCAAACTAAAGATACAGCTCTACAATACACCACCGATGGCTATTATTAATAATGGGTCTTTTTCAATTCGTCACATGCACCACGAACCGTCCTGTCTGCGCACTTCAATGTGAAAGTTAAGCGCACTGTATCTATTCCACGAACCGTCCTCTCTGACCCCTGTTACATCTGAGAGATAGTTGCAAAGAAATCAGATGTAAACATCCCAAACCCACCTCGGGCCACCTTTTAGCGAACCTACCCGAGACCACATCCAGAGGTAGTCTCGGGTAGGTATCGGGCCGGCCCCGGTCCACCGATTCGTAGATGTAAACGCACACAAGCTTTCAAACCTATCTCGGTCCGTTCGCCAGCTGTCAAATTACGTCATAGCCCTATCCCCTCCCCAGCCCCGTCGTTCTTCGAATGTTTTGCGGCATGCAACATGTGAATTGTGATTAATAAAGTCTTTTGATCAGTGAGTGGAAAGAAGGAAGCATTTTAAACGTATCCTTTTCAAGTCGATCATATCTTCAACGACTGCTGGGATCATCAGTGGAGGGAATGAACGCTGTGATGTAAACAGACCACATTTCGGACTCGGTCCGTTCGCGAAGCTAATCCACCAATAATCCAGTCAAGGTTGCAAGTGGACTCGGTCAGGTCTCGGGTAGGAAACTTTCAGATGTAACAGGGGTCTATGTTACATTACCCACTGTGGCGTAAATAATTGCTTCAAGAAAATATAAAGATACGGGATGAAACTTTGGAACCTGAACTTTTTAACAAAGACACTGGTAAATAATTTGCTCTCCTTGTAGGTGCACTTATTGCTGGTTTAAAAAAAAACTTTTCTTTAAATGCGTTTTCTGCAAAAGTAACTTTCGCATCGAAGTGCGCAGAGAGGACGGTTCGTGGTGCATGTGACGAATTGATAACGACATTCATTCCATTCAAGTTAAACCTAAAATAGTGAATTTGGACAATAATAACAAGAAACTTGACTAAATATTCACTTGGTCTGGTGGATTGAATGGTGGCAGGGCACTTTACAGTATAATGAATCTGGCCCAATTTTCTGGTTAAAGTCAATATTTCGGATTGGGACCAATGCATGCAAGTGGATGATCAGTGATCCTTTTCACATACATAACCATCTCATAAATCCCATTCATAGATTCCGGAGATATCAGTACAAGCATGGATTATGAAGACAGAAAGAACTTTGACAAAGAGATAACTGTACAAGACATACAATCCTTACCAAAGCAGTTTGCACTTCAATGAAATGAGTCTACAGTACAGCAAAGTAACATCAAACTAGAGGCTAGCATAGTATGTCTTAACACCAAAACATCCTTTCAATAAAAAATAACTATTGAGTAGCTAATGAATTGAATGGGAGGTCTACCCCTCTCCCCATTCAATTCCATGGGCAAACATGCTAAGTATGATGCAATCACTCTGTCCACTCAATAGGTGGTTTCAGACCGCCTCGAAGTTCGCCAGTTCCAGGTATTCTCTGATCGGGAAATTTACCCCGATCAGAAAATACCAGGTATTTTGGTAATGTGAAAGCAAACTACGCGTAATTTCCCTGAAAGAAAATACCCGCTAAATAGTCGGTACTTGGCAAAATTACGAGAACTTTCGTGGGGATTTTTCCAAGGTTGCAGGTACTTTGGCAATGTGAAAGCAAATTACGGGAACTTTTAGCCCAGCGTGTCGTTGGGCGCGGCGGCGTGGGTGGCTGCTGGGCTCTTGATATTGAATCTCGCGCCTTGCCTGCTTATCAGACCATACTGCGCATGCTCATAACTTCGAGAACTTATCCCGAACAATGTGTTTCGGGGCGGTGTGAATGCAGGAATAATTAACGGGTATTTTTTAGCCTTAAAAAGTTCTCGTAATTTAACGGGGATTCTTGTAATCGAGGCGGTTTGAAACCACCTAATGCCAATTGACAATCAAGTAAACAGTACGAACCAAAGTATATATATGCATTAGGCAGTTTCAAACCATTATGAACAAACAAATGACTTTAGTACCTTTATACAAGAAAACTATATCAATATATACATGTACAGAAAACATTTTCACATACATTGACCAATAAAGAATCTTGAATATATTACAATTTATTTCACAACAATACCATCTAACAGGGTAACAAATTGTTAACCTGTGATTACTACAGTATTATTTTTTATTTTATTCTTATGAAATATGACATACATGTAAATGGCAATATATCAATTTATCAATATTATGATAATTACCATCATATCATCAATTCATCATTATCATTGTCATTATTACCATAATGAGTTAATTGGAATAAGGATTATTTCTTCAGGACCCGTTTCCCAAATTAGTTACATTGTAATACGGGGAAGCATTTGGATCATGAAATAATTTGTCAGATGATGTTTTAATACCTAACAAAGTATATTTCATACTTCAGTTTACTATAGTAACAGTCAGACACATTCACCTCTATGCCAATCAAAACCAAGTAGGAAAGCTGTCAGGTCTGACAACTTGTCAGGTGACAAATAATGATGAAACTCTCCCCTGATCTTAAATATATATGGAATCGTTTACTTGTTAGAGTGACTGATAAGTAAAAAAAAAAGAAGAAGCAAATTCTTACCCTGCAGTGAATCTCAACAAATTCTTTCAAATATCAATCAGAGATAAATTGAGTCATGAATTTGCATCTTCTCTAACAAATATGAATTCAATGATGCAAGATGACTACCGCAAACAGTAAGGCTGTCATGTTATGATAAGAAAATCAAATTCAAATGCAGCGAGTCTACAAAGAGCTGGGTTTGGAGAGTATCCGACTGCTTCACAGGGACTGTCCAGCCAGGTTTATAAACAAGACGTGCTCCGGGAGACAGCGTTTTGTTTCGGCTCCGTGTGTGCCAACAAACCAGGGTCGGGAGGAAAATTACCAGGGAAGGTGCGTTCACACGTTGAAAAAAAACATCACCCAAATTCAGCACTGAATAACCCTGAATATGAGACATAATATCTCCAATGTAGTGGGAAAATGTTCAGAGGCTGCAGGGAAAATATTGTTCAGCTTGGGCGTTGTTTGCCTCTTATCACGCATGGAGTTAAATAGGACAAGCTGGTTGAAACGGCACACACCATAAGCATGATATTCCACTAAGGTCAAACAGGGTGATCTCCCTATTCTACCTTGGAGTATACATGACATTGACTAGCTCCATTCACACAATGGGTGATTAGCATGGATGTGAGTTTGGCAGTGCATGATATAAAACACCATGATTGGCTCATAAGTTTCTGTGTTTAAGCCTACATGTTTGACATTTAGATATCCAGAAGGTTGAAAAAAAAAGAATGAAACTTCATAAACTTTTGGCTTTTGTATTCAGTGGGTCTCTGCATGAGAAAAAAAATGAAATCAAGAATTACTGATGACTTTGTCAAACTTAATCACAAATGAAATAAGACAAATTACAGATCATGGTAAAGCTAGAATCTGATCTTCCACCTGGTATAATTCAAAAGCTTCTTCATTCATGCATGAGTGAGTAACAATTTGAATAACAGATACCAAAAAAGGTCGCTCGGGGAGGGGGAGGGAGTGTATCTGAATTTCAAGCAGAAAATCACATGTCTTAAAAAAAGAGTTTAATTTGATAAATCAATCACAGAAAATGGTCAAGAAATAAAGTTCCGCTTGAATTTCAATAATTTCATCAAATGAATATGTTTACACTTCAGGTGACATTTAACTGTCAGACTATTACTCAACACTTGGTCTGGTCAATGAATAAACTGGCTGTCTACATATAGGTGTCAACATACTATGAGTATGACATACTATCATCATCATCATCTATCATCAACATGGTGATATTCAAGCAGAGAGTGTTAAAAAGACATTCCAGACAGTGTACATGTATGATGCATGACTTTGAGGTGATGTCAAGGAAGACATCGCCTTTGGCTTTTTAATTTAACTGTCTTGCCCCACCCCAAAACTCTGTCATTGTCCTACATGTACATGCTGCCAGTATTGATTACACAATCTCCTTTTTAGTTATATTCTTTAGTGATCACAAGAACAAAAACAGGATTGATAAATGAACGGACAAAGAACTTTAAAATATCATGGCTTCAGCAATCATCTACACTGGGCAAATTGAAGCATAAAACTTGAAAGGTCCTTAGATCTAAACTGAGTAGTAATTGTGTCTTCATAACAAATCATCTCAAGATTGTTCAGATCAAGATAATCTGAAAAGTGAAAACCCTGATTGATGGAGATGGGGCATTCATGATCAATTGCCATTATCATTCAATGTACCAGTATTTCCACTTGTGATGACGTCCATGTTGTGATGAGCTTGCTATGTCTTTGCACTATGTGGAGATAAGAACTGGGTCATGATGGCTTGATAGTGTGAGATGTTATTATAAGATCTCAGTGTGTGATGATACCTCAACCTTTACTTGTCACCTCTGAGATACAGATCATCAAACTTCACGCAGCCCAATGGATGGAAAGTTTTTTCACCCTTTCGAAAGTGTAATACTACACATTTCAATGTGCGTTCTCATTCATCACTTGCAAAGCATTACATTTACAAGAAGAGATTGAAGGTTTTCTAAATTCTTGGATTAAAATCCACTGGATACAGTTTCAAACCAATTAGAAAGCATGTTTAAAGGAGTACTCTTGCCTGAAAATGGTATAATGTTAAAAATAATGAATATTTATATTCAGTATGAATAAACAAAACTTACATGTAGCATGAATAATTCAGTGTCCCGGCTGCCCGTTTCATAACTGGACTTGCAACTGTTGTAATTTTGTCATTATAAATGCCAACTACCATGGAAACCTCAATTTTTATTGGCTGCTGAGCCCTGGTAGTTGCCACGATGGCAAAGTTACAATATTTGAAAGTCCTCTATGAAACGGGCCCCTAGTATTAAAGATAAATGTGCATCATCTCATATCACCCCCCTTACACTCACAAGTGGATACCATGCGCGACCATGGGGTCTCGAAAAGCACCCTAAACACGTAATTTCCATATTCTGAAAATACACCCCTTGACAAGTATTGGCTTGTAAAACCCCACCCTTAACAAATATTGGAAACAAAACGATACTGGCAAATATTCCCTGAAATGAGCCCCTAAACAAGTACAGGAATGCTTTATTGTTACGGGTCCTTCGGTCGTCGGCTTTACCTTATTTGGTTTAGTACGACCCCACCTTCTACACCTCGCGCAAATCGGACTCTAAACACGAAGTGTTGGGGCAAAAAGGACATCCTTTATAACACATTTTAATTTTATTTTATCATCCCCTCAAATTCGACCCTAAACGCGTAAGTTTCCTAGTGAAATAGATACCCTTTTTTCATTATTTTTGTGTTTTTGACACCCTTATCACGTTACGTACGTAACGTGCCCTATCGTGAAAAAGACATCCTTTTTACGTGTTTTTTTGGTCGCGCATGGTATCCACTCGTCAATGTAAGTGGCCCCCCCGGCTATCACCCCCCCCCTAATTGTACACAGCAAGCACAGACTCAAATTGGACACTTAGACACAACCAATAGGGTAGGGACTAGATGCCAAACTCTCTGTGTCAGCCACAGTACAAAGTGAATCTAGTCTCCCGACTTCAAATCCTGCATAAATGCAAAATCCAAAGACCAAAGGTCTGCGCCTGGAGACCACTGGCAGATCCAGGGGAAGGGGCACAGCTGGCCCATGCCCCCTTTTGAGAGCCATAATGAAAATTTCAATATACCTTTTTACCCAAATGTGCCCCCCTTTTGAAAGTAATGTCCTTTTGGGTTTCCAAATTTTTCATACATGAAATCACCTCTGAGTTTAATAGGTGAAAACCTTTTTTTTCTTTTTTTCTTTTTTGATTGTCAAAAATTTCCATCACAAAAATATGCCCCCTCCCCCCACCTGGAGGAAAATCCTGGATCCACCCCTGCTAGAGACTACTCATATAACTCCTGATTTACCCACTGTTATCATCTGCATCTTTCCTTTTCTTCATTACCTACAGAATATATTTAAAATCAGATCCATTCATTCTCCTATAAAAGCCGAGATAGTCAAGCAATAAGCATGATGGGTCATGGGCCTGCATTATAAATGGTTGCTCCTTCCAACCATCACACTGCCTTCCCGCAGGCTATCGATAATTAATGCAAAAGAAGTGAAGGAGAGGATAGTCCTCAACACTGATCAATATAGATTGCCTAGAACCATAAGGCGGTGTTGCACCAGCCCGAGTTTGCCAGAGATGCCAAGTTCAAAGACCAGCTATGCGTGAGATTTTCTGTGAATCTGAGTGAGATCACAGACATTGTGTACAATGTATATGGGGATAGGCTGTGATAGTTGCGTGAGACAGAGATTTGAGGGGATGAACAAGAGTCCAAAATGCTTGAGTCCTAAGCATAATGCGTGAGACTTGGTAGCTCTGGTTTGCTCAATCTCGAGATTTAAGCCCGATCAGCCCTCTTCGCGATTAATTTCGAGATTCAAGAATTTTATCTACATATTTGACCCTTCTAGCATTTCACATCAAAAACACAACATCTCTATTCAGTGTTTTACAATATTACTAGAACACTTCATACATGTAGTGCCCCCTTTTTTCACAGGTTATATCTTAATTGAATTAAATCATGGGTCTATTTAAAAAAAAAATCTTTAGAGAATCTTTGGCAAAAATTTGATGAAATATAATTATTTAATAATAACTGTAAAAAGTGACTGAAATCTTGAAAATTTATTGGTTAAAGAAAAAAAAACATAACTTGTGCTGAATCTCTACTAAAAA
The DNA here is from genome assembly GCF_018143015.1 of Lytechinus variegatus. NCBI lineage: Eukaryota > Metazoa > Echinodermata > Echinoidea > Temnopleuroida > Toxopneustidae > Lytechinus > Lytechinus variegatus. Next base: position 52,757,383 of record NC_054741.1, read on the forward strand.
CATTCAATATTAGGCCATATATGTAGAGAAAAAGGGCACAAATCAAGGTAGCCACTATCCACAAAGAGTTCAAAACCACGCCTTTTACATTAACAGAAAAGGGATGGGTGGAGTCTTTTGAATGATAATTACCTTCATTTACACTAGTTTAGTATCATCTAAATCATCTTTTACATTTTAGTTTGTTCTAAAGTTGCTAACTAAGCAACAGCAAAACCAAGGAAACAAAAACATAGGTGGATCCTCTTTATCATTCTTTCAATGTTTTGAGTTTTTACTATGAGGTTGTTTTAAGGCCCTGTGATCAGATACTGTATTGGGTGAAATGGAACAAAGTCATTTTATAATGGCAAACATTTCTAAAAAAAAATTGGAAGATACATGACAGATGAATTATTACATTAACAGTAGGCTATAATGCAAAACAATACAATTGCACACTGTATCCAATTTCAATTTCAACTGTAAATGAACGTTTTTCAAAAGCGTTTTTTTTTCTTCACATTTCTATTTCTTGTTGTGTGAATGACCCAAACTGTATACTTCCTAGTCTTGAATGGAATGACCTTGTTCTACTTGATCAGGTTTATTATTGCAGGTGTACATTTACAAACACTTTCATTGCCAATAATAGGAGGGTGACAGAATGATGAGCTGTCAAAGTGATCAGTGGCTGACAATGACAGGGCGTTACCTTCCCTAACATGACAATGACACTCTAACTCCTAAAGTTATTGTTAATATCACTTTCTACTTTTTTATTTAAAAGATGGTTGTACCAATGTTCATTGACCTCCATATCCCCATATGGGCATACATGTACATACATTCACACTATGTTATTAAAGAATAAGACAGCACAAATCTTGATTACTCTTCTTGATTTATATTTTTCTTATACTTATTTACTCTCTACTTTATCAAAATGTTATAATTTTTTTTTCATCAGTATTCCTGTTATGTTCTATACAATTTACTTCTTTTTAATGTTTCTTTCATTAAAGGGGAAGTTCATCCTGACAAAATCTTGTTATAAAATAAAAAACGGACTGCATAACTGAGATGTTTTGAACATGTAACAGGGATCTTGCAAGCTGGGCGGTTTCTAAATGAAATTTTTGTCAGTCAGAGTATCTAGAGAACTGAAAATTAGGTCTAAAATCAAAGCACCACGTCCCCGTACCACCAATATATGTGAGTGCCCCCCTTCCTGGAGTTCTGGTGCCCGTTACCCATAGCCAGCCAGGCGGCCGGGTGGCCAGCCTTGGAATATCCCAGCCCGACAGGGTTAGCAGATCGCTAGGGCAAGACCCTGGCACAATATTGCCCTCGCACGTAGAAGCATTAATGGCTAATTCAATAGCAATAAAAGGCAAACATGCCATGCCTCTTTTTGAAGAAAAATATGAGACACTAATAGGGACAGTGATTTTCCGTTTCAAAAAATGGCCTTTTCCGTTTCAGAAAATCTCAAATTCCGTTTCAGCACGTCAGAAAACGGAAATTCCGTTTCCCCATAGACGTTGTACACACGGAAAAGTGACAATTCCGTTTACACCTTGAATAGCAAAATCAAAGCGCATACACTCGCACTGGCCAAAATTTGTATCTGCTACTGTACCAACAACACAATAGAATCCGTTCTAATCGGATCTATGCTGGTGTATTTAATGATTTTTCAAACTGATTTAGCATGCATACATCCTCACCTTTCACATAATTAGCATTATTTTACGGTGAAATTAAATTTCATCGATAATTTTGGGGTTTTTTGGACATCGTTATCATCAGTCAACGACTTTCGCCAATCCGCCATCTTGGATTTTAAGACCACGATATCGTGCTGTTACATCTTCAAACGTAGAGGGCAGCAACACACAACCGTGCAGTTGAGCGATCTGAAGCGATGTGAAGCTCAAATGCAACCCGGCCGGCCGGGTACGATCGCGGGGTACTATCGAGTGTACGTGTGCTGATGTCGAGAGCAATCACGATGTGTGAATTGTCATGATTGTAGCGAAGTGAGATCGTGTTTTCTGGGGTTTTGTGGCCATTTAATATTCTCATTTTTTTTGTTATTTTGGAGTAATTTCTGTTGCTATTCTGTGTATTTTGAGGGAAAATACGTTTTCCGTGATTTTCCGTTTGAAAAGCCACTTTCCGTTTCAAAAGGTCTTTTCCGTGAATTCCGTCCGTTTTCCGCGATCGCGGAAAATCACTGTCCCTACACTAATGAATATTCACTATGTGTACAAAAGTGAATGGTTAAAGGGGGTGTCAGTAAATGGAAACATTGCCATCACATAGCCACGTGTGCTTCCACGAAAAAAATAACGACCGCATCTACAAAAAACACTGGCAATCTCGCCAGTCAGCAAGAAAGAAAGAAAATATACTTGGCAAAACATTATATAACCCATCGTTAGCACTTATTTTTCACAAATCTAAGTCAGCAAAATGTTAGTCACAGTGTGAACATATGAACCAACAAATATAGAGGGCAGCAACACACGACAGTGTAGCTATTAGAAAGATCCACTTCGTTCAGATTTTAAGACCATTTTCTCCCAGAGCACATTTTTTTTAAAGATAGCATAGTTGATTTTTTTATTTGTTCAATTTTATTATTTTTATGGAAAAGCGTAATATGGATAACCTTCCAAGAAAATATGCTAAATAATATCTTAATATTTAAGTATTTTTGTATAAAAAAAAGTAAGACAAAAGGTTATCACGATTCTTGTTGTTTGCATAGTAAAATACATAGACTGATGGTATTTGTGCTCCTGTTCTGCTCAAGTTTGCTGCCCCTACCAAATCTACACAAGCTAACACCAGAGCCAAGACTGTGATGTTCTGGTCTGGCCGCGCCAAGACTCCCCCTGTCATCTCGTTCGGTGCTCGTACTGTATTTTATGACGGGTCTTGACTCCAGAACTATCAAGGAGTGAAGAACTATGTCACATATATCTACTTCTTTCATTCCATAATTTTCCAAAAATTAGTGTTAGAATATGGATGCAGCCAACCGTACCGACCAGGTCGGGGCGCAAGCGCGGTTATGCCAGCCATGGCACTTGTATACTCAAGAGGTTGTGCTAGATTGTCTAGGCGCATTCATGTGGTGCAGCGAAATTTAGATGAAGATGTATCAACCTCATGTATCCTTGTTATCATATGATATATGAAGTCACCACCCACTTGAACAAGGTTATGATATAACCATCATTTAATATTATAGAAAAAATACAGGGAAAAATATTTCATATTTTTATTAAAGCATGATATTTGATGTAAAAACTTTTCAAGCAAAAATATTAAAAAGAGGAAATGAAAATTCATGTAAATCAACTTTACATTTTACAATCTACTAAAAAGTGCTCTTAAGAGGATTTCAGTGGTCACAAAATGAGCTTGGCTAAATCCAGGTGAAATTAGCAAACTGGTTTTACTGAAGACTTACAAACAAGACAATAATTTAGAGATGTTTTATTTTCAAAATGTGGTACAGTACTATTCCATTGTTTGTATCTTTTTTGTTTCTATTATTTGAATCTAGTATTGTCATAATATATTTAGTTTACAGCCTCTATTTTGCTTTTACTCCCCAATGTATTGTATCATTTCATGGTTTCATTGGCATGACTACCAAATTGTTTGCACACTTAAATTGTATGCACATATCAAGTGGACCTTACTAATAGCAACACTGCCGTATGTTGCTGCCCTCTACGTGGGCTGATATATGAACAATCATTTGCTGGGTTTCAGGTGATATAACTTTCAACCTACATGTTACAAAGTTTCTCCATAGCTATTGGCTTGCATGATTTTCTGTGCACAGCCTGGGACATCAATATTTTACAACTTACAAGAATGTTCTGTAATCTGATTGGTCCAAATCGGATCACATGATATTCAGCGCATTGCATTATTGCATCCAAAGTGCACTATACTGAACTCTGACGTCATACCAAATGCACTCTGACGTCAGAGTGCAAGATAGTGCGAGTTCGGGAATTATCTAGAATTTAGATCAATATAGCATTCGGGGCAACTCAGTAACATGGGTGAGGGGGGGTGTATAAAACAAACAATTCATGCATTCTTGTGCATAGAGTACCTAAATAATGAACTCTGTGCTCGACTAGCCAAATAAATATACCGCACTCGGTCCTGCGGATCTATATCTTCTTGCACATCGTTCATCATTTGGCCCTGCATGCTCACGCTTACATGTACGTGCATTAGGCCTATTTGTATAATAATCTGATGTGACGTCATACGAATAGGTCTATTTACGATGTGGAGTTTGCATGCTAATTGAGGATATTAAGAAGCCAGAAGATTTTGGTGAATTAAATATTGATGTGTCGATGAACAGGTTATATAGGCTTTGCTTAGGCCTAGACTTTATGGATATTTATTTCTTTCTTATAATTATGGTGGTGTAACCTTAATTCGCGCATTACCTAATTTAACACACAGTCGAATATCCCTTTATCTAATTAATATCTTGAAAAACTGACATCACCAACAGAAAAAGTGACCAAAATTACTCAGTATGGTTATTTTCTTGAAGGTAAGGTCTCAAATTGTGAAAATATTGGCAAAACATCAGCGAATTTTGTTACTGTTTGCGTCCGCTCCGAGAATATGCAAACTTCTCGAAAAGCATCAAGAAATTGCCAGTTTGCAAGCAGAGGTCTCTTAAATAAGTAAGTAAATGTGAAACCAACCAAATTTATGGCATTTTAACCTCCATCTGATATAATTATCTTACCTTCGTCTGCTTGATTTCTTTTCTAAAGCTTTGCAAAACGATCATGCACAAATTAAGGTCACACTTTTATATGACACTTTTTCAGCCGAGCGCACACTAGTCGATCGCCATGGAATTTTGAGATCTCGATACAACGAGGCCGAGGGAAAATCCTTGACCTATTTATAATTTCGTCAAGCGAATTTGACTTTGGAGTTTGGGATCTTGCCTTCCAATATTTATTCATTTCCTTCTTATAATTAATATCAACTTTAATTCTGGTGGTTAATGATAATGCCTGTGTATGTAACAATACGTATGCAGAGATGCCAAGTTCAAAGACCAGCTATGCGTGAGACTTTCTGTGAATCTGAGTGAGATCATAGACATTGTGTACAATTTATATGGGAACAGGTTGTGATAGTTGCGTGAGACAGAGATTTGAGGGGATGAACAAGAGACCAAAATGCGTGAGTCTCACGCATAATGCGTGGGACTTGGTAGCTCTGCGTATGGTGTTAGACAGTTGGCAGCTGTCTGTTTTGAGTTTTTCAACATTTTTTATTTTTAAATAACTCCTCGTAAACAGACCGCTCGCTATCGTGCAGCCACAATTAGGGGGTGAATAATGCAAAATCCCCCAACGGGGCACATTGATTTTTGTCTTTATTTCATAAAGATACTGAAAAAGAACAAACCAAAATAGAAATTATTATTCCGTTTTGGCCTGAAATGCACCAAAACGGGGAAAAATATACTTAAAATGGGAAAAACGATGACTTACTTCGGCTGTCGCGCAACTTCACTCCCCCATCTTATCCAATTAAACTTAAGTACAAGTACATAAACATCACTTGTTCACTGCTACCACCCTGCAAGTGGGTAATCTCAGGTAGGACTATGGTTAGACAGGAATAACCGTCGTTTCTGGGGATTTATTCAACAATTTCTGACATTTTACTACAATCCCCATTTACCGACGGCAATGTGTCAGTACGAGCCTTCATGTGTAATCTGGTCCGACAATTCGGCGGACGGGTTTTGTCCAGATTTGTCACTTCTTTTAGATTCTAAATGACATTATATTATCTTGGACGAAGGTCCACTATTTTCGTTAGACTCTAATCTTTCTATTGATATCATATACATTTTATAATATTTTGAAAATATACGTTACCGATGAGTTATTCCCCGGGTTATTCCTTATTTTTTTACTTTCTGCCGGAGAGGAAAATATGGCAGCCGTCAACGAGTTGTGCTTTTATCAAGGCTTTCCGATTAAATTTTCGATATCTTGGCCAATCAATGCGAGCGACAAGTTCCGAATGCACGCACATCAATATGTCCAAGCGCAGCGCAAAGCAGCGGCACAAATCGCGATAGGTAGCGACTGGTAAATACGTCTGTAATGATGATGACGTCATCCAAGATGGCAACTTACCTTGACCAACGAAAGGATCGAAGATGACGATGTTTCGATCATCATTTCAAAAGAATTAGCGGTAACTGAGGTCTAAGGTACGATATTTCTGAATTTTAAACATTTTTTCGGAAATATGGATGTGATTTCTTTTTCATAATATGACATTTTATGTACAAAAAAACGATCGGAAAATCGGGTTCCCGCTGTTCGATCTAACGTTACTGCTAAAATACGTTGTCTGTACGTACGGGCCTCCAAGCTTTTCAGTCTATGTATTGGTGAGTGAGCCAACGCAGTTCAGCGGAACAACCAAAATACAGAGACTGAAGCTTTTGGTCTAGACTATGGTACGCCAATGTTGTACAGAGCACACACTTTAAAAAATCATTAAAATATCACTTTTGTGACCAAAATTACGAATTTCCATACAGTTGCAATTTATTTTTCATTAGTAACTTGGGAATAATTTTTGTATTCATCAGAGTGCTCAAAAACTTGAATTTTGGGCATATTTTTTGTACGCCCTCTATTGGTGGAAAGTAATATGGCAAGAAAATTTTCATTTTTTGATCTCTATTTTTAATTAAGAAAAAATGATTTAAAGAATCAAATTTAAAGAGTCAAGTTGTATGAATAATAGGTGTAATGGAAACTGTCAGTGTAAAAAAATCAAGCATTTGCCCCAAAGAAAAAGAGAAAATAAGCCAAACATTGCCACCCTTATTTTGCCACACATGGAGATATAAGTGAGAACAAGGTTATATCCACTTGTTCACTGCTACCATCTGGCCTGTGGAGAATCTACAGGTAGGACTATGGTATGCCAATGCTGTATAGAGCACACACTTTAAAAAATCATTAAAATATCACTTTTGTGACCAAAATTACTAATTTCCATACAGTTGCAATTTATTTATCATTAGTAATGTGGGAATAATTTTTGTATTCACCAGAGCGCTCAAAAACTTGAATTTTGGGCATATTTTTGTGTACGCCCTCTATTGGTGGAAAGTAATATGGCAAGAAAATTTTCATTTTTTTATCTCTATTTTTAATTAAGAATAAATGATATAAAGAATCAAATTTAAATAAGAGCCAAGCAGTATGAATTAACAGGTCTAATGGAAGCTGTCAGTGTAAAAAATCAAGCATTTGCCCCAAAGAAAAAGAGAAAATAACCCAAACATTGCCACCCTTATTTTGTCACACATGGAGATATAACTGAGAACAAGGTTATATTATAACCTTGTTCACTGAATGAGTGGTTAGGCCTATATCATAACCTTGTTAATTGAATGAGTGGGTGAGTGGAGCCAACGAAGTTCAGCAGAACAACCAACATAACACTAACAGAGACCAAAGCTTTTGGTCTAGTATGGTGTGTGTTTTGGTGATCGCGTGTGCTTGCTTGTAAAATATTACAGTTTGACATATTTTCTTACTTCGCCCGACCGACCAGACGCAGTGCGGAGCTACAGCCAACGACGCCGCGCCCTTCGCGTCGGCATACAGGCGCCATGACCAAACATGCCCTACCGTGTCCACACACAGTCACAACAGCTAACGTTACTCTGTACGCCGAACCGAAAATAAAACTGACAAAATATACCCAAAGTTACAGATGTATTAAAATACTTAAAGATATAATCCCCAAAATGCAAATTACATTCAAACTAAGCAGACATTACAATTGGAGTAAATTAGCTTACGTTTGTTGTCAAGTTGGAAACTTTACTTTCCTCGGGCTCGGAATTTTCCAGGCATGCATAACAGCTGATCGAGCTGACCCGAATTGACCTCCCGTGGCTCCCAGGGTGTTTTTTAGTCTGCATGCACAGGCACTGAATGAAACTTTGATCATAAAAAAAATGCATACCGGTATAATAAACTAAAAGGCGTATGAGAGCGCGAAATTATATCAAGACCTGAAAATGTTTACAATTATGAATAGGATGCTTAAGTTGATATCTTTTTAATAATAATGGGAGCCAATTATCTGGCATAATATTCATGTATGTATCTCACTATTAAATGCGAGCGTGCAGCGCTAGCTGATAACTTTATGGAATACACGAAGAGAATGCTTCAAATTAGCAGAATTCCTTTTTTTTATTCAGACCATAAAACGAGACGTGGGCATTTCATGTAAATCAAACAAAATAATGAATGCTCGAAACGGTCCCGCTATTGGCTGCGCCAAAAGAAGGAGGATATAGAAAAGAGGGGGGGGGGGAGAAAAGGACTAAGAGGAAGAAGAGGAAAACTAAGAGGAGGAATAGGTTAGGGGAAAATAAAAGTCTTTCGGGTTACCATATTAGATTTTCGCTAGCACTTCGTACTAGCATTGCTTGTTCGATGAGTTAAATATTTTGCTTAAGAGGCTGAAATTGAACTTGAAATATCAAATTTTTAAGGCAATATTCAAAACATATTTCAGCACGGACATTTAGCTTTCAGGTTTTTTTTTAGTACAAATCAATTTTTAAAAGTGCTCATAAAAATGTTTATAGTTTTATGGTCGCTTGCATTATTCATTAAGGAAGATACCCCTCCTTATTACAATGAAAAGGTCTAATTTAAATCTCTTTTTTTTCCAGCTCGCGCTTCGAGCTCGCATCAAGTTATTGTTTATTTACATAATTTATATACCCTTCTCCCGGGGGGGGGGGGCTACTTCCATTCACGAGTGGATACCATGCGCGACCATGGGGTCTCGAAAAGCACCCTAAACACGTAATTTCTATATTCCGAAAATGCACCCCTTAACAAGTATTGGCGTGTGAAACCCTACCCTTAAAAAGTATTAGAAACAAAACGATACTCTTGGCAAAATTTCCTGAAATGAACCCCTAAACATGTACTGTAGGAATGTTTTATTGTTACGGGTCATTCGGTCGTCGGCTTTACCTTACTTGGTTTAGTACGACCCCAGCTACACCTCACGCAAATCGGACTCTAAACACGAAGTGTTGGGGCAAAAAGGACATCCTTTATAAAACATTTTAATTTTGTTTTATCATCCCCGCAAATTCGACCCTAAACACGTAATTTCCTAGCGAAATAGATACCCCTTTTTCATCATTTTCGTGTTTTTGAAACCCTTATCACGTTACGTACGTAACGTGCCCTATCGTGAAAAAGACATCCTTTTTACGTGTTTTTTTTTGGTCGCGCATGGTATCCACTCGTCAATATAAGTGGCCCCCCCCCCCCCGGGACCCTTCTTCATGATTACAAAAAAAGCTTGTCCAGTTTTCAGGTAGGAATATAAAAAATGTTCAACTCCCGACATTGGATTCATTACAAAATGTATTGTCTTCATTAATCACCGCAAACAGAAAATGAGGTCTCCTTTCTGACGCTTCGCTCGATCGTAGTACTTACTTTCAGTTTGGATAGGCCTACCCACACTAGCGTATACCTACGGGGGGGGGGAAGGGGGCACGATCTGCCCCCTGACGAGTCACAACCCATGCAAGGGACGTATCCATGCCCCCCTCCCCCCTGACAAGCTTGAAGGCCGTTTTTTTTTTTTTTTTTGCTTGTTAATTTTTTCCTTGTACGAAATCCTATAATTGTGGTTGAATCGGACTTTTTTTTTGCTTGTCAAATATTTGGGCGGACGAATATGCCCCCCTCCCCCTGTGAAAAGTCCTAGGTACGCCATTGCAGGCTACCCATTTTCTTCATGACCACAAACATTGCTTGTAAGAATGTTCAAATTTTAGGAAAAATACATGAAATTTCCAAAAGATTTTAGCATTTTCTTCTCGCTCGATTCAATTAGGATTTGTGAGATACAATCATCTTGTTTATATAAGAATAAATCTAAGCGACTGATCTGGGAAAATGTATGGAGGAAAATATTTTCGCCCCCTCCCTTCTCTGTCCCTATCTGCGAAAATGGATCCGCCCCTAAACCGGGAATGGTTAGACCAGTGGTTATTATATAGCGCCTGCCTCGTCAGCAGATAGTCGTAAAGGTTCGGTCCCCGCCGGGAAGAAAAAAAAATGGAAGTTCGTCGGTCGCTCAACTAATTAAAAAGGGTAATTACTACATAATATTATACGTCAGGGTCAACTGGAATGCTAGCTATAAGCTAAAATGGGTCTATTTACCCTGATTGAATAAGCGTTACACTATCCAAACCGAGCTTTAATGGGCACCAGTCATGTTTTTAAAGGCGTCAGCTACTTGATGCAGTAACGGCTGATATGCAGTGAAAACAAAATTATTCCAAAATTTAGAAAATACAAGCATTACTTGAATCTATATATGAGTTGTGCAAAAAAGGGGGTGATCTACGATCAGAAGTACGTGCCATTTATGTGTTTTGTAATTAAGTTTTCTAACATGATGTCAATTCTCGGTTTCTTTTTTTGTGGGATTCACCAGCGATAGAGACACTGAGGGTGTCACGCGCGTAAAACATTCCCCATAGACTTGTGTGTTAAAATGGCACTTTTGAAAAATTCATAAAAAATAAATGTGAAATTAGAGGGTGGAATGTTTACTACCATTGGATAGGATATATATCTGGCATTCCATATCTGACCAGGAAAGGGTAGCGTAGCCAGCTCATTTAAAAAATAAATTGCCATTTATGAAGATAACTATGAACGGATCAAATTTATCGACTCAAACAGTAAAATAGCCCTAATTAGTCCGCCAGTCAAAAAAATAGTTCCAAGTCACTTTTTTATCTTCTCAATTTGGTCGAAGGAAGTTCAGTAGTAACCATTTCTAGAATCAGTGTTAGATTTTGAATCATATTCATACAGTTTTGTCAATCAGCAACATCAGCAACATCAAATTGAAAAAAATTTGAATGGGTTGGGTCGAACGAATATCTTGAGCCCTCCTGATGTAATTAGGCTTATGGTACTCTAAGTGGGCAGATTGCATAGCGCCATCTTTAGGCCGTGTAAAACGTGAGAAGTCTGCAAGTGTTTGGATCACTAATTTTAGATTTGGAGCATCAATAATGAGACAGGAGAATAACAATTCAACCAATATACTTTATTGAATATCAATATTTAGCCATATATATATATAGAGTTGTAAAGCATACAGTATGAGCAGTGCAGATATGCCTTAGCTCTGTAATGATCTCTAATCCCCCGGCTCTTGAAAACTCGCACCCAAATTATTATAATCAATTAACCTTCAAGTCAACATAATAGTCAAAGGATTTTGGGTATATAGGACAATAAGGGGGGGGGGGGTTATAATTTGGAAGGGGAAGGCAATTCTTTGTTCTATGGTTTGTCTAAAACTATTGACAATTAGTGTTTTATTGGCTGAGATAAAATGAATAACTTACTATAGGGTTCTTAGAAGGATATGGGCATCAAAGGAGTGTTTTTTTTCAGTGGGGGCTATTATGATGTCAAGTTATGAAAAAATGCTTCTTATGTAATATAACATGATAATATGATATAACATTTATAATAAACATAATTTATTCTTACCCCACTACGGTTCTCTTCCTTTCTCCCTCTTTTTCTCCTTTTGGCCGTTTTTTTTTGCCAGCCGATGGGGGGGGGGGCACGTGCCCCCATGCCCCCGATAGTTACGCCACTGGTTGTAGTTGTTGTTATTGCTGACTGTGAATTTGTAAATTTGTGTTTTGTGCACCAACTCACTATTTTTAAATGAACGGTGTGAAATATACTGTTAAAATAATTTAAACAACATTGTTTACTCGCACAGTAGTTTAAACAACTACAATGTGCGATTCACACAGTAGACAGCATTGTTTGAATTATTTTTGACAGTGATACTTACCTTATGTACGCCGAAACCAATCAAAATGTATTTTATACGATTAGAATTTGGGAATATATAAGACTATATGGGAATGGGTTGGGACATAAGAACTACTTACAAAGACATGTAGAGCTGTTGCCAAAGCCGTAAATTTATGCGTTAATCACGAAATATAGGCCTAAAAATGTTAGAATCTTTAATTATATTCAAGATCGTGACTCATTGTGTAGGGCAGTAGTATATGCACTGCCACAGTTAAAAGTCAAGTCCACCCAAGGAAAATGAATTTGAATAAAATAGAGAAAAATCGAACTAGCATAACGCTGAAAATTTCATCGAAATCGGATATAAAATAAGAAAGTTATGATAATTTAAACTTTTGCTTATTTTTTACACAAAACAGTGATATGCATAATTCAGTGACATGCAAATAAGACAGTCGATGATGTCCTCCACTCACTATTTCTCTTGTTTTTATTGTTTAAATTATACAATATTTCATTTTTTTTAAATTTATAGATTTGACAATAAGGACTAACTTGACTAAATCATATCAACCACATGTTTAGGGAAAAATTAATAGTTATTTCACTTGACAATGAAGAGAAAATTAATTCATATTTCATGTAATAAAATACAAAAGAAATGGTGAGTCTATGACGTCATCAGTCTCCTCATTTGCACACCGACCAGAATGTGCATATAACTGTTTTGTGAAATTAAGCAAAAATTTAAAATGTCACAGCTTTCTTATTTTACATCCGATTTTGATGAAATATGCTTGTTTGATTTTTATCCTTTTTAAAACAACTTTTTGTTGGGGTGGACTTGTCCTTTAACATAAAACCCAAATGATGTTCGTTCTATTCTTGATTTTTCTTTTTGTAATTTACTCAACTTTAAATTGCCAGCAAAAATACAAAACAAAAAACGAAACAAAGGAAAAAGGCAAGAAAAGAAAAGAAAATAAAACAAACAAAAGGAAAGGAAAGAAAACAAAACAGAGCTATGCAGCAATTTCACGGCCGGTTTATGTATTTGGCCCTCTATCGGCGACGCCATTGCTGCGGTGGGCAAGTGCGCTGACCGCGATTGGCTCTGTGTACAAATTCAATGAAAGATGACAGATAAGCTCTGATATTGTGTCATTAACTTCATCATAAATCAATAAAATAAAGGGTAGACGATGTAAGACAATAGCCATATCTGACCGATGAAGGTATGGTGAATTTTTGCACTTTGGCTACTTTTTCCCTTAGTTTTGTCAGTAAAAGTGAGTTAATGATGACCAAGAATCGCTGTTGTAGCGGGCCTGAAGGAGAGGGAGAGTGAGTGAGAGGGAGAGGATGAGAGAGGGGAGGGGGGGTAGAGTGTATGTGTGAGAGGAGGGGGATAGTGAGAGGGGAGAGGGGAATAGTGAGAAAGGGGGGGGGCGGAGGGGGGGCTAGCGAGAGAGTGTATGAGAGAGGGATAGTGTAATACAGACAAGGGGATAGTGAGAGGGAGAGAGAGAGAGGGATAGTGTGAGATAGAGAGGGAGAGAGAGAGAGGGACTGATATTTCCATCTAAGCATGATCAAATAAATCCCCCCTCCCTCCCCCCCCCCCCCCCCCCCCACAAAAAAACCCACCACCACCACATTTTATGCAGGCCTATAAGTATCCAAAAGGAGGGGACAAGGCAAGAGAATAAAACAGAGAGGAAGGAGAAAGGAGGAAGGGGAAGAGAGGGCCACTGGCGACGCATTCCTTCATCACGGCCTGGAAACCTATGCAGGGAGTATGGCTTCACACACAAACAGGCTTCATGAGTCCAAGGCGAGTGAATTTCACATTCACTTTGCTTCCAATTCTGAAGCTTTCTCCAATTGTTGTGGTAATTGAACGCAGCACAGCTGCCACCTGAACTTCTCCGATTAATGCTCATTGTGAATCTTACAAGGGTGATGATATCGACTTTCCCCTAAAGTTTACATTTATTTTGTGATGTCATATGCGAACAGCTCCTAATATTATTATATGATAGATCTGTTATAGATTAAAAAAGCAATGGAACACGATGGAAAGCGTGTATTAAAATTTTGAATGCGATTTATTTAGAGTATACCATTTTGAGCGAGTACTATAGTAGAGCGGATAAGCTCCAAAAATCACAAGAATTGTGCAAAATTTGACTAAAGCATGAAACTTTCACAAGTATTAGTATATGCCGTAAGATTTATTTTAAAGATGGGAGGTAAATTTAAAAATGCCATTTTCGGCCGTTGCCATGGCAACGGAATAATTTCTCAAAAATGACATACATTCCCATGTAAATGGTAAATAAACATGATATAGATGAATAAAATGATAACTTTCAAGCTTCCAATTGAATATATACAAAATTTAGAAACATTCAAAATCAACAAGATAGTTCCAATTGGTCCGTTGCCATGGCAACGGCTTGTTTTTCCCCAGAAAAATAAAAATTTTGATTAAAAAAACGTTGTAGAATATGATTTATCTTTAATTTTCCCTAATTTTACAGTGTTAAACAAATATATTTTGGTTGCTAGATGTATAAATCATATCTCAAGCCATTGCCATGGCAACCAAATAACAACTGATTTACAAAAATAACATGGTTGACAAGACAATGGGCAGGTGGAAAAATCAACTGGAATTGACTTAATCTGTATGCTTTAGTTTTGACCCCCTCATTTGAACCAAAACTACAGAAAGTGTTCTGCAGGAGTTCTTTATAAAGATAAAACTTTATGTTGCATTGGTAATGCTTGAATTAAATAAAAAGAAACAATGTTGCAAAGAACCCGTTGCCATGGCAACAGCTTATTTCCCTCTAGAAAAGTAAAAATATTGATAAAAATGTAGAATACATGTATGATCATCAGTCCATTTTCAATCATTTTTGAGGTACTAATCGGGATATGCTTTTGACTAAATTTATAAATATAACATCTTAAGTCATTGCCATGGCAACCAGATAACATCTAATTAAAAACAACAACAACAGGGATGACAAGGTTATGGAAAGGTGAAAAGTACAATAAAAATTAAAGTGATATGTACATGCATAAAGTTTGACCTATTTAATTAATTTAGGGGATATAATACAGTGAGTGTTCTGCATGAACTAATTGGAATGATACAGATTGATGTTGCCTTGGTAATACTTGAATTAAATAAAAAGAAACAATGTTGCAAAGAACCCGTTGCCATGGCAACAGCTTATTTCCCTCTAGAAAGGTAAAATTATTGATAAAAATGTAGAATACATGTATGATCATCATTCCATTTTCAATAATTTTAAGGTACTGATCAAGATATGTTTGTGACTAAATTTATAAATATAACATCTTAAGCCATTGCCACTCTGATTTTTCTTTCATTTCTCCTAATTTTGTGATAAGAATTGATATGTTTGCTGTTAACATACAAATAATATCTGAAGCCATTGTCATGGCAACCAAATTACATCTAATTTGAAAAAAAAACATGGTTGACAACACAATGGACAGGTGGAAAATACAATTAGAATTATTCTGTATATGCTTAAGTTTTGAACCCCTCATTTGAACATAAAGTATAGAATGAGTTCTGCAGGAGTTCTTTAGAAAGATAAAAAATTATGTTGCCTTGGTTACGCTTGAATTAAATTCTTTTTAAAATGTTGCAAAGGGCTCGTTGCCATGGCAACAGCTTATTTCCCTGTAGAAAGGTAAATATATTGATAAAAATGTAGAATACAGACATGTATGATCATCTTTCCATTTTCAATTATTTTAAGGTACTGATCAAGATATGTTTGTGACTAAATTTATAAATATAACATCTTAAGCCATTGCCATGGCAACCCGATAACATCTATTTTTTTCAAAAACAACATGGATGACAAGGGTATGGAGACTATGGACAGGTGAAAAATTCACTTAATGTGCATGCATAAGGTTTGACCTCAATCTAGGGGAAACAATACAATGAGTGTTCTGCATGAACAAATTAGAATGATAAACATTGATGATGCCTTGGTAATACTTGAATTCAATGATAAATATCAACGTTGCAAATGATCTGTTGTCATAGCAACTGCTCATTTTCCCAAGAAAAGTACCAGTTTTTATTAGAAAAACTGTAGTGGTCTGATGTGTCCAAGACCTTGAGACGGCTTCCAAAAATGGAGTTTAAAACGGCTGTTGATATATAAATGGACATAGCTCACTTCATATCCGTCTGAGATAATTATATGATTTCGTGTCTAGACCATGGTTTCAATGGTCAAGTAATACATTATGACAAGTTACACGGACAGTCAGTTGTCCTGTATATTAAAAGAAATCCAAGATGGCTTTGAAAATGGAGTCTAAAATTGCTGTTGCTGCATTAAAAAACGTAGTTTCTTTAATATCCTGGAATAAGTTTATGCCATAGTGAAATGTGTCAAATTATACATAAGGACAAGTTACAAGAACAGTGTTCAAGTATGTCCAAAAATCCAAGGTGGCTTCCAAAAATGGAATATAGAATAGCCCCTGTTACTAACAAATGGACATATTTCGTGTAATATCTGCCAAGTGCATATTATTTTGATATCTAAATCATGGTTTTAAAAGTCAGTAAATACATCATGTACATTGGAACAAGTTACAAGGACACAAGGACAGTTAGTAATCCAGTATGTTCCAACATCCAAGATGGCTTCAAACAATCGGAGTCTATTGAATTGGAGCCTGTTGCTTAAAAATTGACATAGTTCATTTAAATCCACCAAGGAAAACTGATTTTGGTGTTCACACTTTGGTTTCAAGTTTTAAAAGATACGTTTAGACTTGTTACAATGATATCCAGTTGTCCATTTTGCCTAAAAATCCAAGAGGGTTTTCCGAAATGGCATCCAAAATTACTTCTATCACTCAAAAATTATCAGAGTTCATTAAACCTGTAAGAAACAATTTTGGTGTCTACACTGTGGTATGAAGGGTCCATTATTACAATAGGACAAGTAACAAGGATGGTTAATTTTCAATTTTGTCCAAAATCCAAGGTATATTCTCACAAGTGGATATCATATCCACTTCAAAGTAACAGTCGCCATTTTAGAATCTATTTATGGAAGCCATCTTGGATTTTCAGGCAAAATGGACAATTATACATCATTGTAACCAGTCCCAACGTATCATTTGATCCTTGAAATCCTAGTGTAGACACCAAAACAACATCCCAATGTGTATTTAATGTACTATGTCCACTTTTAAGTAACATTAAAACCCCCATTTTCAAACAATCTTTGAATTTTTTGACACGATATTGACGCCTGACTGTCTGTTCAACTGGACACAATGTACAGTATTAGTTGACCCTTGAAACACTTCTGTAGACACCAAAATCATATCCCCAATGTGTATTAGTAATGAACTATATGTCCATTTTGAAGTAACAACAGTCAATTTAGACCCCATTTTGGAGGCCATCTTGGATTTTTAACATATCATTCCATTGATTGTCCTTGTAACTTGTTCTAATGCATTAAAAAATGGTTTTATGATAATGGTTGAGACATCGAGATCATATTCCCCAAACAGATATTGAACAAACTATGTCTTAATTTATTATTTGACTCTTGTAACTATGGTTTAGACACCAGAATCACATTTCACAGGCGGATATAGAATGATGTACGTCAGATTTGATTAAAAACAGTCAATTTTAGACCCCATTTTTTTAAGTCACCTTGCGTTTTTTTACATACCAGACCAATGACTGTCCTTGTAACTTGTCATAATGCATTACACGACCCTTTAAACTATGGTTTAGACAGCAACATAATATTCCCCAGACAGATAATGAACAACCAATGTTTATTTATAAGTAACATTAGATATGGTTTTACAAAACTTTTTTTGTAAGCCATCTTGGAAATGTCGACATACTAGACCACTGACTGTCCATGTAGCTTGTCCTTGTGCATTGACCCTTGAAATTGAAATAACAAATCATATTCCCCAGACAGATATTGAGCAAACTATATCCTAATTTATTATTTGACTCTTGAAGCTATGGTTTCAACACCAAAATCATATCTCACAAGTGAATATAAAAGGAGCTATTCCATTTTCAAGTATCAGCAACCGTTTTAGAATAGTTTTTTGGAAGCCATATTGGATTTTCAAACACACCTGTCATTGTAACTTGTCCTAATATTGTTAGACTCTTGAAACCAATGATTTAGACACCAATATATCATCCTCTAGGCCAATATGAAATGAGCTATGTACGCTTTAGGTATCAGCAACCATTCTAGATTCAATTTTTCGAAGCCATCTTGGATTTTTGGACATTCAAAACCACCGGCTGTCCTTGTATTTGGCCAAATGTACTACTTGATCCTTAAAACCAATGAATAGAAACCAAATTAAAGCCATTTTAAAAAGTAATGGATAAATTGTGGATTTTTAGCTCACGGCAGCCAGTGAGGGCATCATCTTGGAACACCCTTGAGTGCTTAAATTATTTTTAACCTTTCAACCAGTAAGGGTATTTTTATCGTATTTGACCAGTCTACTTTTCATGTAAAATAACCAGTGAATAGATTAAACTTCATGTTGAATAGATTTAAACGGTACTTTAAAAATTATCACAGTATTACAAAATTTTCTTCGTCAAAATCAGCAGTGTAATTTTGAGGGGGCCAGATATGACGTATCGAGCAAAATTTACTTTAAAATGTTCTCACCGAGCCAGCGACAGAGCAAAAAATTTCATTTTGTTTTTCATTTTGGGTACATTATTCGTAAAATAATATTTCATCCATCTCTCTTTCACTTTCTCTTTATTTTTTAGTAATGATTTTTTTTGGGGGGGAGAAGGGTTGCTAAATTACTGGGATTTTTCGTAATGGAAACTTTCCATGGGAATAAATTTGACTTTTGTGGGAATTTTTTAAATTTTGGGCAATTTTCAGGAATAAAAAAAAAATGATGGGAATTTTCAAAAAGTCACAATTTTCTGATATTTATATGCAGGAAATAGGCATATCCTGGCAGATGATGCTTAATAGTGCTTTGCTATCATATTTCAAGCCAAGTATGCTAAAACAGTCAGACAAGGCATGATTTCAATGATCTCCATGTAAAAGATGATTTACTGTACTTACCTTGATTTGGATATCAAGACCATGTCGACTCCTTACATAGACCTAAGATTTTGAGTTATCAACCCCTATAATCCCCTTATATATTGATATGTTGAACAGCTTTAAAACACATATCACCCCAAGACGCTCTCTTCAAAATGGCCCCCTGCGAATACTTTGAACGAAATTGTCCAGCATCGAGTTTCGGGCATTTATTTGAGCCCACAAAACTCTGATACGAGTTTTGTTGGTCTTACATGTATTTCGATGCCATGTATAATGAAACAAGATTGTGCTTATCATTTAGCATTTTTATGTTCAGCACCCCCTAAAAGGGGAAAAAATAAATAAATAAACATATTTTTATCAAAATTTGTACTTTTCTGGAGCCATTTGCAACATTGATATTCATCTTTATGTTCAGCATTACCAAAACATAAGTATTTTTGTCAACCTAATGGAACAATGCATAACACTTAATGTAACTCTTGTTCAAAATTACATGTAAAAGAGCAGGTCCAATCTTGTGCATATTAAGTTAATTTTATTGTATTTTCCGTCTGTCCATTATTTTGTCAGCTATAGTTTTTTTTGGTAAATTAAATGTTATGTTATTGCAATATTAATGCCTCAATATGTTATTTATAAACAACAAAAATGTACGCGTATCTTTGGCACCCTAACTTTAGTAAAAATAAATGAAATATAAGATTCTACTAGGTATTTTTTAATCAAAGATGGTCTTTTCTGGAGGAAAAATGATCCGTTGCCATGGCAACCGAACACACATTTGCAAACATTGATATCATTTAGTTCAACCGTTACAAAGACAGCATCAGTTTTATCATGCTATTGTACTCATGCAGAACACTCACTGTAATTTTTGTTCAAAACTTAATGACTGTTCAAACATTATGTAGATTAAGTAAAATTTTATTTTACATTCCACCTGACCATTATCATTTCAACAGTGTAATTTTTTTGTATTTATAAATTACATCTTAATCTCAATGGCTGAAGATGTTATCTACATATTAACAACAAGCATATATGCTTAGCACCCTAAAATTAGGTGAAATGAAAGAAAAATCAAATTTTACCATGTTTTGGTTTATCAAAGTTGCTTATACTTTTCTGGGAGGAGGGGAACATTTGAATTACTAACATTTGAATTACTAATATTTATCATTAAATTCAAGTATTACCAAGGCAACATCAATTTATTATTCTAATGAACTCATGCAGAATACTTAGTAAATTTTTTGTCCAAAATTAAATGACTGGCCAAACCTTTCACACATTGAGTTATATTGTATTTTCCACCTGTCCATGATATTGTCATCCAAATAAATATTTTTGTAAATTAGATATTATTTGGTTGTCTGTCAATAGCTTTAGATGTTATTTAAACATTTTGCACCAAACATATCGATGTTTAACACACTAAGATTAGGGGAAATGCAAGAAAAATAAGATTCTATAGTCCTTTTTTAATAAAAATTGGTACTAAATGATCCGTTGCTATGGCAACAGGCCATTTGCAACATTGATTTTTATCCTTGAATTCAAGTATTACCAAGGCAACATCAATCTGAATCATTCCAATTAGTTCATGCAGAACACTCACTGTATCATTTCCCCTAAATTAATTGATGAGGTCAAACCTTACGCATGTATATATAAGTTAATTTTTATTGTACTTTTCACCTATCCATAAACTTGTAATCCCTGTTGTTTCTTTTTTAAATTAGATGTTATCTGGTTGCCATGGCAATGACTTAAGATGTTATATTATAAATTTAGTCACAAACATATCTCGATTAGTACTTAAAAAATTATTGAAAATGGAATGATGATCATACATGTATTCTACATTTTTATCATTTTTTTCCTTTCTAGAGGGAAATAAGCTGTTGCCATGGCAACGGGTTCTTTGCAACATTGTTTCTTTTTATTTAATTCAAGTATTACCAAGGCAACATCAATCTGTATCATTCCAATTAGTTCATGCAGAACACTCACTGTATTATTTCCCCTAAATTAATTGAGTAGGTCAAACCTTATGCATGTACATATAAGTTAATTTTCATTGTACTTTTCACCTTTCCATAACCTTGTCATCCCTGTTGTTGTTGTTTTTAATTAGATGTTATCTGGTTGCCATGGCAATGACTTAAGATGTTATATTTATAAATTTAGTCACAAGCATATCCCGATTAGTACCTAAAAAATGATTGAAAATGGAATGATGATCATACATGTATTCTACATTTTTATCAATATTTTTACCTTTCTAGAGGGAAATAAGCTGTTGCCATGGCAACGGGTTCTTTGCAACATTGTTTCTTTTTATTTAATTCAAGTATTACCAAGGCAACATCAATCTGTATCATTCCAATTAGTTCATGCAGAACACTCACTGTATTATTTCCCCTAAATTAATTGAGTAGGTCAAACCTTATGCATGTACATATAAGTTAATTTTCATTGTACTTTTCACCTTTCCATAACCTTGTCATCCCTGTTGTTGTTGTTTTTAATTAGATGTTATCTGGTTGCCATGGCAATGACTTAAGATGTTATATTTATAAATTTAGTCACAAGCATATCCCGATTAGTACCTCAAAAATGATTGAAAATGGACTGATGATCATACATGTATTCTACATTTTTATCAATATTTTTACTTTTCTAGAGGGAAATAAGCTGTTGCCATGGCAACGGGTTCTTTGCAACATTGTTTCTTTTTATTTAATTCAAGCATTACCAATGCAACATAAAGTTTTATCTTTATAAAGAACTCCTGCAGAACACTTTCTGTAGTTTTGGTTCAAATGAGGGGGTCAAAACTAAAGCATACAGATTAAGTCAATTCCAGTTGATTTTTCCACCTGCCCATTGTCTTGTCAACCATGTTATTTTTGTAAATCAGTTGTTATTTGGTTGCCATGGCAATGGCTTGAGATATAATTTATACATCTAGCAACCAAAATATCTTTGTTTAACACTGTAAAATTAGGGGAAATTAAAGATAAATCATATTCTACAACGTTTTTTTAATCAAAATTTTATTTTTCTGGGGAAAAACAAGCCGTTGCCATGGCAACGTACCAAATGGAACTATCTTGTTGATTTTGAATGTTTCTAAATTTTATATATATTTAATTAGAAGCTTGAAAATTATCATTTTATTCATCTATATCATGTTTATTTACCATTTACATGGAAATGTATGTCATTTTTGAGAAATTATTCCGTTGCCATGGCAACGACCGAAAATGGCATTTTTAAATTTACCTCCCATCTTTAAAATAAATCTTACGGCATATACTAATACTTGTGTAAGTTTCATGCTTTAGTCAAATTTTGCACAATTGTTCGGCTAATCCGCTCTACTACTAGTAATTGATCAAAAATAAACAAGAAGCTTGATTATCCCCTCCATTTTGGCTTGCCATACTGATCCGGAGTCGCCAGTAAAATCGAACCCGAGTCGGACTTTTCTAAAGTTAGATCTGTTTTTAACTTTTGTTTGATGCTGTACTCAGCTGTAAGTTATTTTAGATACAGTATATGATTTGGCATGTAATATTTTTGATTGTTTCTGTGTATTTGAATTTACATTCTTTTCAAATTTAGAAACTTTTTTTTTGTCGTTGACGTTGAATTGATGTGACCGTGACTCACACACAGTGACTGTGAGTGGCGGTGCGCTGCCGTAACTGCCAGCCAAGCTAGCTGCATGCTGCAGCTGAAATGAAAGCACAACGCTGGTGTTGCGAAGCACGGACCGCGACCGGTACCCGTCGGGCTGGTAGTGCGGCATGCGGATGCCACAAATCAGTAACTAATCAGACCAAAAGCTTCGGTCTCTGTTATGTTGGTTGTTCCGCTGAACTACGTTGGCTTCACTAACCAAATACAGAGACCGAAGTTCTAGCGCGATCTGTACAGACTACAGGGGACACAATAATTTATGTAAATTTGACTTTATTTTGAGTTTGACTTTTGTCTTGAGTTATGAAGTGAAGTTGCGCGACAGCCGAAGTAAGTCACTGTTTTTGTTCCTTTTAACTTGATTTTCCCCCTTTTTTTGCAATTAATGCCAAGAGGGAATATTAATTTGCATTTCGGTTGCGTTAATTTTCAAAAGTTTGATTCATTAAAGACAAAAATTGAAGAGCCCCGACGGGGGGATTTAGCATTGTAAGTCCCCTAATGGTGGCTGCACGATAGCAAGCCGTCTGCAATGGTCTGTGTACGAGGAGAAATAAAAAAAAAAAAAAAAAACTCCTCGAAACAGACGGCTGCCAGCTGTCTAAGTACTAATGGATAATTTGTTTTTCCTTTCTAGTCATCGAAGAGCAAAAACGGAAATCAGCCCTGTGGTTCGGTGTTTGAAAACACAAAAACAGAATATTGAAATCAGAAATACTTTTGGGCTCTTTCTGATTTCTCATTCTATACCGTATATGTGTTTTTATGTATCAAAAACAAAATCAGAACACGCTTTTCTCTCTGTGATTCTGTATTTGGACAATCGCACAGCGAACTTCGAAATTGCCGTTGGCTTTCTGATTTCCGATTTGCTCTTCGTTCATCAATATTAAAGAGTGCCATCTATGTCAACAAAATGTTTAAAGCGCCATATTTTCATAATTATCTTGATAGAATTAAAAATAAACGACCGTTCTAGCATATATGCTGTCAAGCTATGGGTGTTGATCTGTATTCATGGTTGGGGGCTGTTTTGTTCTCTGTGAGGGATCTTTTTTATTTTCTATTTTTGATAGATTTTATTTTATTATTCTTTTAGTTTGGGCAGAGGTCAGAGGCATAATGAGACTAAAATTTCGGGGCAAGACATGACATAAAGCGCTAAATTACTTTCAAAATGCTGTTTGCGAGGGAAGCGACCGAGCCAAAAATAGCCTTTTAAATAGATAAATCATTTTTTTGCAACTGATTTTGATATATGTTTTAAACATGACAAAATCTGTCATAACAAATTGATTTATATATTAAACAGATATTTTTGGCTCGCTTGCTTCACTCACGCACTTAATTCAAAATTAATTTTGCCCTTTTGTCGTGTCTTGCCCTGAAAACTTTAGTCTCATTACGCCACTGACCTCTGCCCAAACTAAAAGAATAATAAAATCTATCAAAAATAGAAAATAAAAAATTAAAAAGATCCCTCACAAGAGAACAAAACAGCCCCCAACCATGAATACAGATCTGTGCCTCGATGTCAGGATACTGCGACACGTTACACCTTCATCCATATAATGGTGGTTAGTGCATAATTTCTGTTTTCAGAATTCAGTTTGATAAATATTGTGACCATAAATTACCCTAGTCCCGTGTCTATGGCCAAATACATGGTAAGCCCCTGGGCTCCCTGGGTTACTGTCTCTCGTAGGCTTAGTCTTCATGAAGCCTGGGTTGGCGTACTGGCCATCATACCATTGCGCTACACGCACCGACGAATGGGCAACAATAGTGTCAC
Source organism: Lytechinus variegatus (assembly GCF_018143015.1). Classification (NCBI taxonomy): domain Eukaryota; kingdom Metazoa; phylum Echinodermata; class Echinoidea; order Temnopleuroida; family Toxopneustidae; genus Lytechinus; species Lytechinus variegatus. The sequence continues at coordinate 52,781,976 of NC_054741.1, forward strand.
GCCAAAATATTAGTTATCATTTTTTTTTGCCCAAAATTATGTAAATGGTCTACAATAATATTGTTTGGTAACTTTAAGCCAAAAATTGTTAGTTTTTTCATAAAATGGCGCTTAAATTCATTAAAATATTAAAAGTAGTGGAGCGTTTACTTACATATGCTGTTTTTGATTTGTTATTGTAGCCAGAGATACTAGACGCGTAGAGAGTGTGACAATATCATGAGCAGTGCCAACTTAGATAAAAAAAAATAACTGCGTCGGCCGATAAATATCAAGAATTGTAAAATATCATGAAGTGATTTCATGATATTTATTACCCGATGCAAGTATTGACAAAAGCTTTGGTCTCTGTTTTATTGGTTGTTCAGCTGAATTCTGTTGGCTCCACTCACCAATTACAGAGATCAAAATAATCCTTGACACCTAAAACATATGAAAGTAAGAAAGTTACAGAAATTCCATATAACTTCTGAAAAATAGCAAAATATATAATGTTTATATGCTGAAAAATACATATAAGCATAAGAGGACCTCAATCAGCTGTATGTTGCACGCGCACACGCAAGAACGTAGTATACTACTTAACTTGTGTGTAAATATTGCTGTGCACTAGCTAAAATCCATGAATTTCATGATATTTCAAAAGACTTACAGTGTGTGTTGTATGTTGCCTACTCAAGACTCCACAGGGTGGTTGCACACTGTAAGTGGTAGTGTGGTACCAACATGGACATGTATGGGAGTTTCAGGTTTGAAAAAAATGAAATCTCTAGACCTGTCTTAACATAATTTGAATAGAAAAATCTAATTCCATTGTTGTCTCTTTCTATTTTTTTTCAGGAATGAAGTTACAAAGGACAAAATAGTTTGCAGACCTCTTCCAAACTTGAGTTGGTGACTAGATGTGGATTTATTGAGGGTTAAACCACCATGTTTAGTTTCAAGAAGAAGGATAAAGAGAAGAAGGAGAAGAAGAAGGAGGCCAAGCGAAACAAGGAACTGTCTCAAGAAGAGTTGAGCCGCTTGGAGGACATAAAAAAGGGCCTGTTCAAGAAGTCAAGCTCTCGTCACAAATCTGGTGCCCCCGGTCATCTTCCTGTCAAGTCCCATGCCTACACTATCCCCGAAGAACACAGCAATGGTCAGTACAATACGGAAATCAGTTATGGGGTCAACGAGAGGAGTGTCGATGGTCACTTGACAAGCCCTAGTGGAAGCGATGCAAGTGGTGCTTCCACGCCTGGGTTTGAAAAGGGGAGCACGGGAGATGTGAGGATACTGCCTACAGCAGCACCTCCCTTACAAGATATTGCAGAAGAGGCACGGTATACACGACAGGCTTCGTATGAAAAGAAAAGAAAGTCTTCTAAAGGCAAGGGGATTCTAAAGTTAAGGTCGTCAAGTCAGGCATCCATTGAACAACCTGTCAATGAGGTGGTTGTGAAGGTTAATGATTCAGTGCTGTTGGCACAAAATACTGCATTTAATGAAAGAGTTGGAGATGATTTGGATGGAGAGCATGGTTACAAGCTATCGCATCCAGAACCAGAACCCCCTGGGGAGAAGACGTTCAATGTTGACCTACGCCTTCCAGTTGTTGCTCCGCCCAAACCACCTCGTGCAAGGGACGTTATCCTCAGTCGCCAACCCAACGGTGGATTTGGATTCACGCTTCGTAGGACCAATATTGAAGAGCGATCTGGACCCGATGGATCTATAACCCGGCGACAGGTTCATTTTGCTGAACCCAGCGCAACGCAGAGAGAGAATGCAACCGGACTACTACCGGGCGACCGCCTTGTGGAAGTTAATGGAAATAATGTGGAGAGTAGTCCTCGTGATAGTATTATTGAGTTGATCCGCAGCTCTGGTGATTCTGTGACCCTTAAAGTCCAGCCTATCCCTGAGCTGATTGAGTTGAGTATGAGATCTGGCATGGATGGATCTGAGGTCCATCTGGAGGAACAGCTTTTGAAGACAGGAACATTGGCCAGGAGTGCAAGTCTCAGGCATAAGGACAAAAAGGTGAGATGTTTCCCTTAATTTTTGTCATGTTTGTTTGATTTTAATACATCAATGTATTTTTAAAATTTGTTGTGTAATGTTTTATTTCATTTGTGGGAAATCACAATATTCATGGCAGTTTCTTATAGTATGGGAACATAAATTGCTTTTTTGGGGAAAGTCAATGCCTTGATGTAAAGAGGTTTTCATATTGTGATCGACCGATAGCTATCAAATTAAGAAATTTTCCTGATATAAGACAGCACCACATTTTACGTGGCAGAAGTCACAGTGACTATACATCAGCACCCAAGATCGCAAATTAGATATATATATACATGTATAGTTGGAAATATTTTGTCAGAGAAAGTATTTTCATGGTGACAAAACCTCCCTGTTTTATACCCCCTGAAAACCAGAAAGAAAAAAAAATCAAAATAAATTCATTTTCAAGGTAACATAAGCTCATAAAGCAACACCACCCCCTGACAAATAAAGGGAAATAGGTTGAAAAAAGAACAAAAAAAAAAACCAACCAGCCACCCATCAACAACGTGAAAATGAACATTGTCTAATTTTGCTCATTCAGTTTGAATAAACTTGCCGTTATAAATAATTTTACCCATTCCTGCATGCACTTTATTTTGCAAAGTTCTACAGTATGTACATGTACTATACATGTAAGCCTGTACATGGAGCTTAAAGCTTTATTGTGGGAATAACACAGCTCATTTGGAGAAAGCCTGCATTAACCTCAGTAATTACTCATTTTCACACCTGTCAACATTTGGATGGAACAGAGGAGGCTGCTGCTGCTCATACTATGTATCACTTGATAGCTGGATGTTGAAAACATACTTTATGAACATGTACAACACAGTATTTGTAGTTGATTTACAAATACACTGTACATGTAACATGTTTGAAATATACATGAATAATTGCATATTGTTAATTTCAGTTGAGATTTGTTTATACAGATTTTAACTTTCTTGCATTAATTACTCTTGTATATTCTGCAGAGATTAGGCCTACTCTTTCAAATACAAGTTGATTTAACAGCATACATGTACTGTATAGGCCTACATGATATGTGGCATCAATACATGCTTGTGGTACATGTATGTGTACATGTAGGCCTACTTTAATAATGAACGTACAGGTGTATGAAAAACTAATACTACAATGTATGTCTTGATCTGAAGTGAAGTGTGTAACTGTAGTCTTGTAGTCTTTATAGGCCTACTGTAAGTCCAAAGTCTAGACTAATGCAGTGCTTGCAGTGCTTCTAGTACCAACTGTCACAGATCATGCATTCCAGTGGGGATTCCTATCAGATGAAATTTTAGATTTTAATCTCATTTAAGGAGGCTGATGAGGTAACTCCCTGAGGGTTAAAAAAAAGGGGAAGTTACCTATTCCCTTTTATTACTGGCTCAAAATGATTCATTGTACAGGTACACAGAAAAGTATGCATGTCTGTATATTCTCTCATGAGAGAAAGGGACTGTAGCCTACTGTACATGTAGGCATACATGTGTACTCTTGTGAAACAAATCCAGTGATCCATGTGAATGATTGTGCTTTATATAATTTCAATTCAACAGACAGTACGATATAATAGTAATGTAAAACCAGTAGATTCTTAAAATCTTGAATTAAAATTAAAACAAAAAACTGTAAATTCAACTCACACAAAGTTGCAAGCCCATTATTTCTGCCCTTTTGAGGAAAACTATGTTATTAAAAAAATAATACTCTATACAGCATATAGGCATATAGGATAGGATAGTATGTACACAGGTTTACATAGAGATCTATATGAATTGAGTGCAGGGTAAGGTCTGACTCCTCAAAATTAATGGTAAAACCATTTTCAAATAATAGATGATTGCACAATTAATAATGACTGATTTATTACAAATTGCACAGTACATCTGTATGGTACATGTAGGCCTTTTCTCAAATAACTAAATTTATTACTTTCCCTGTATAATCCCAGGGGTAACATGTACATGTATGTGACTATGTGTACATGTATATTGATTTCGTACTGTACCTGTACATGTGCATTGTGAGGTTTGCCTCAGTCATAATACACATACAAGATGTGTACATGTAGGCCTTAGAGTTTTATTAGAATACTGGGTACTTTAAAAATCTCTGTTCACCCAACCTTTATTTAGAGAGCTTTGAAAGTAGCAAATATGTGTCAGATGCTTCAGTTATGTTTGCATGCTAGAGTTTTATGTGGGTTTTTCTATTTTCTTTCATCTTGAAGAATGAATGGAATGCAAAGTTCGGTCAATAGTTAACCAAATGATTTGATTCTAAAACTAGTCCTAATAGAAAAAAAGAGAAAATGCTGTGGTAAAAAGGTATAAATGAAATAATTTCATTGGCTTCGCTGCATGCAGGAATTGACAGGTTTTAACATTGACATCAGCTTTCATTGGTCTGTGTGAAAGAGAAGAAGGAAAAACGGCTTGATTCGAATTAAGCCTTTGCGTTGATTCAAAACGAGAGTATGTTTACATATATTTTTATGAAAAGTACAGTATATTCTAGACAAACAAATGTCAATCACTCAGAAAAAATTGTGAATGAAATATTTTGTCGTCTAGATAACAAATTGTCTAAATTGGATTTAGGGACAGTGATTTTCCGTTTCAAAAAATTGCCTTTTCCGTTTCAGAAAATCTCAAATTCCGTTTCAGCACGTCAGAAAACGGAAATTCCGTTTCCCCATAGACTTTGTACACACGGAAAAGTGACAATTCCGTTTCCACATTGAATAGCAAAATTACACGTACACTCGCACTAGCCCAACTTTGTATCTGCTACTGTACCAACAACACAATAGAATCCGTTCTAATCGGATCTATGCGGGTGTAAATATTTTTACAAAGACATTTAGCATGCATACATCCTCACCTCTCATATCATTAGCATTATTTCACGGTGAAATGATTTTTCATCGATAATTTGGGTTTTTTTTTGACATCGTTATCATCAGTCAACGGTTTTTGCCGATCCGCCATCTTGGATTTTAAGACCACGATATCGTGCTGTTACATCTTCAAACGTAGAGGGCAGCAACACACGACCGTTCATAGTACTTTTATAGTTGGAACGATCTTTGGTACAGTGCAGTGAAGCCCAACACGGCCGGCAGGCCGGGTAATGTACGGGCGTGGGGTACTGTACAATCGAGTGTGCTGATGTCGGGTGCAGTCATGATTTGTGAATTGTCATGATTGTAGCGAAGTGAGATCGTGTTTTCTGGGGTTTTGAGGCCATTTAATATTCTCATTTTGTTGTGATTTTGGAGTAATTTCTGTTGCTATTCTGTGTATTTTGAGGGAAAATGCGTTTTCCGTGATTTTCCGTTTGAAATGCCACTTTCCGTTTCAAAAAGCATTTTCCGTGAATTCCGTCCGTTTTCCGCGATCGCGGAAAATCACTGTCCCTATGGATTCAGTGGTAAATATTTTAAAGATCATTGTCCAAGAAGAAATTTAAACAATACTCACTATTTTTGTGGCTTTCTCAGCATTTTGCAATTAATTCTACATAGAGTTTAAAGTTTGCCATTCAAATTGAGTTGTATGTAGCTTTAAACCCTTTATCATAACTGTACATGTACATGTAAAACCTTCATGAGTTGCTTTTAATGTACATGTATTATTTTACATGTAGGTCATGAGGTACTAAATTACATCATAAAGCATGTATATGTACATACATCGGTCAATATAATAAACTGTCCAGAACCATATGGGGTCCGACATAATATGTCTGATCTTTAACAAATATCAACCTTTTAAACTGTAAACAAGTATCTCAATGATATCATGGTAAAGTAGCCCCAAGGTGTGATTATAATGTACCCAGTAGATGTATTGTTGTGGGTATTGAACATTGAATAGGACCTTTTATAGTGCCCTAGCAGGGATGAATAAAGTAGATCAATGCTCATGACACACCCCCCTGTCAAAAGGCCCAGTAGTAGCTTGTCTACAGTGTGGGATTAGCACTGGACAATATGTTTACCTGTACACCCAGTGCTGTTCTGGGGGCCCACATACTGTACATGATGCAAAAGGTAGCATTGAGCAGTGTAATGTCCATGAATGTACTGTACTTATACATGTACTGTAGGCCATGGCATGTACATAATACTGATTTTAGAAAAGGTACACTGTAATTCATGAGCACACCAAACTTTTTACTAAAACATACTGTGCACTGTAAGTTTACACTATACAGTCTTACATTTGTACTGGGCCATGTAACACATGCATGTGTATGAGTGTGCCTACATGTACATACATCATGTCAATCATGTGTACATGCATGTACATGAATACTCTACATACTTTTTTTAATAAAGGCTACTTCACAAAACAAATACATGCATTATAGAATCTGAAGACTAAAAAAAATCAATTCCTCAAATTGTGTAAATATTGGTTTGATTTCTCCTGGAACTGTCATCAGTATTAACGAAAAGCCTCTTTATCAGACCACCAAATACTAAAATACATGTAGTATGTGAAGTCTACCATTTTCACACTGGTGTGAATGTCACTGCTGTTGGGAAATAGTAAAGCTTTAAAAACATGTATGTAAAATGTCCAAATTTTGTTAGAATTATTAGCATTATCTTGTTGATTATTTTCTATTCCTTCAAGTCGGCTCACAGTTTGGGTGACTTGGTCTTCAATTATTTTTTCAATTTAAATTTACATGTAGACGATGTAGTTCAATTTTCCCTGGGAGGACAATATGCACACAATATACATGTAGCTGCGATAAGTTGGATAACCACTTGTACATTGTTATGAGAACAGTAAAATGTGGTGTATGAAAAAATCAATTTCTACCAAATTGGATTACCAAGGCTACAGTGTCTACATATCGTTTTCATGGGCAGAGTGTTTCGTTTGCATAGAAAAATAAATTTTGCTGCAATATTGATACGTTGCAGTAATATTTAATCAATTTAATCTGTTCTTTTCCAATTAAATTTAGTCTCTCGTACATGTATATGCACCCCTACTAATTAGTCATGTCACTGATGTATGAATGCAAAGCTCATGTGTCACATACTTGTAGTGTGAAGACATTCTGTACATAACATCATGCATGTACTACGTGTACATGTACACTATACATATGCCTGCATGTAAATACCATTACATACATTGAATCATGATTTTTGATGCACATACATGTACTCTGTACGGATGACCTGACCTGCTTCAAGACCATGTACATGAAGTTTGCAGTTGCAATTCTCTGGTTTGTTGAATCATGCAACATGTATCATAGTGGACTGAGTTTAAAGACTAGGCCTACAGGTATGTGGATTGGAATGGTGTACTGTATCTCCACCCCTAATGTGAGAAAAGCAAGTTAGAAATTATGTTAGACTTCACTCAAGACCTACAGTGTATTTAGTTTGTGAATTAAATTGTGATATAAATATGGTCTGTGCCTATTGACTAAACTTGGCCTCTCCTTGCACACTGTACTGTACGTAATGTACTTAATGTAGACTGTCCTACATGTAATTAAGGCCTACTTGCAAGTTGCAAGCCCTACAATACATGTTCTATGGTATCGTTTTCCACCAAAATTTCAAGTCTTTTTCCAAGCAATGATAATATTCTGCGCAACTTGTGCTTGTAAATCTGTGTTGGTTGTGTGGTCACTTTACATGTATACTCCCTTGAGTTCAAAGACTTTGGTACATGTACATGTAATGTAGGCCTACATGTACATGTAGGTCAGTGATGTTTTGGCAATTGACCTTGATTTTGCAGACTTTCCCATGTGATTTTAAGGATTTGCTGTAATCTCTTTTTCTTTATATAATCTGTCATCAAGTTTACATGTAGTAAAGACATTTGAAAAGATAAATTACATGTAGTAGGCTACATGAATTGCCTACAGGCATTATTCAGAAATCAAAAGTTATGGTTAGAGATTATAAAGTACATGTACATGTAGATAAAAATTATCAAGGTTCCTCCACCTTACATTCTTTTTGTCTAGCCAGACTTGTTTCCCTAAATCAATTTTTATAATTTGAGGGAATTCGATTTTGTTCATTGATATACATGTACACTGTAAATCTGTGATAGAAAACTTTTGGTTGCAATAATTGATTTGCTGATTCTAAATATTTACACTGACATACAGTCTGTATCATGCATGTAGTAAAGTACATACTGCTTCATCTAGAGTCTGTGACATTTTTTGTCTGCCCACATTGACATTATACATGTACATGTAGGTTGTCATTGATTTTGGAAATTCATGTGTCTATGATATACTGTACAAAAATACAAGTACATTTACAAGTACCTGCATTTTTCTTTTAATATGCACATACAAATCATGTACTGTATTGGCCAGGGGCTTTTCCTTGGGCGAAATCCAATTAGTGTAAGAATGGGGTCAGCACAGTGTTGTACCTTTCACTCATGTCAGTTTGTGACCTTGTATAAGGTCAATAAACTTTACTCTAAAAAATGAGGAAATTCATGCCATTTGTTTGTCATCAGTGGCCAGGGGCTACTCCCACAGCCATTCCAATTAGCATCAGAATAGGGTCACGACACTTCACCTTATCCTGTCAGTCTGTGACCTCATTACTGTACTTGTAACTTGTGAGAGCAAATCTATACTTTTGTAGTATTTGCCTTAAAGGCCTACAATATAAAATTTCAGCAATTTTTATGATAAAATGTGATATTGAAATTCACTATATCCAGTCTGATGAAAGGGTTATGTGTAAGTTACAGCAGCTTTACAGTAGTTCCTCTTCTGATCATTACAGTGACTTCTGAAGCTAATTAGCTGTGAAGTGTGCAGAGTTAATTAAACACATTAAGAAGACTAATGATGATAATCTCTCTCTCTCTCTTCTATGCATACACCTGTACCCATATGACTCATAGCAAAAGAATTTTAACCAGTGTCTTAATACCGTCTTCACATTAGCCTATCCATGTTTTTTTTTTTTTTTTGGGGGGGGGGTGTCTACAAACATGAATTAACAATGGGTTCAATTTTCATAACTTATTATCACCAAGATGTTCTCCAAACTGAAAATTATATTGTTTGAATTGATGAAGTAAAATCAGACAAACAAAGCACTCAAAATTTTATAAAAAATTGTATTAAGGAACAAGAAAGTTATATTGTTTAGCAATATTTTGGTGGAACATTTCTATGCATGGCATGGCTTCATCTCCATGAATATGCAATGAGCACGGTAATGATGTTATATTCCCAGTTATCTTTTGTATTTAAATGAATCCAAGAATAAAAATGAAAAAATATTGATTACTGGTACTGATTAAAATTTAGATAATCATTGCAGTGGCTCAATCTAATACATGAATCATTCATTTACATGAATCTGAAAATATGAATTTTGATTTTATCATGTAATAACGTACATGTAATTTGTGGTTGAAAACCTTTTTTTTTGGCTTGTAAACATTTTTCGGGTATGAAATATCCATACTTTGTGGTTGAAACTTGAAAACCTTTTCTTTTTTTTGCTTGTCAAAATTTTCCTTATAAAAATTTGCCCCTTCCCTCTTTGCAAATCCTGGATCCGCCCCTGATAATGTACATGTAAGACAAGGGAAAATGGGAATATGGCATCATCAGCCCATCTATTGCATATTTACGATAGCATACATGTTCTCATTACACAAAATGTTGCTTAAAGATAAATTCCAGTTGTAGTGACCATTTCAAAATGAGTTTGTACAGAATCCAATGAAATGACCACAAAGTGTCTGTTTGTATAGATAAAAAACATGTGCCAAAGGATTCTGGAATAAATTGTGTAATTGCTGAGAAAGTAGCAAATTAGCACGGGATTCGGGTCTAGTGTCGGGTTGACATTCAAAGCAATAATGATACACTGTCCCATGTGCGCTTATCTGATTTCAAGATTTCACTGCATTTAAGTTCAGTTTATGTACATGTAACTTTGTAACTACCAGATCTGGATCCTCAATGGTATAGTGACAATTAAGCCTGGTTTTACTGACTTTCTCATGAAATCAGTGTTTACTTTACTGCAACTACTTTCATTTACCTTTAAATTTAGAATTCAATAACTTTTTCATTTGTTTATCAGATTTTGATTATTTTATTTTTTTCAGGGTTTTGCTCAGTGAATTTTTGATTTCACTCCTGAGTACCCCTTTAAATGTGCACTGCAAAGAGTAATGAAATTTTGTTAAAATAAACTGTCAGGCCTGCATGTATCATGTTTGATAACAGACTAAGGTCAGTTTGCTTTCAATGTAGAACAATGACTACATTATCCAAAAGCAAGGGGTATGAAGGTTGATTTCTGCCAGTACAATGTCTTCAGTGCATGTATTGTACTACAATATGATGTGTAAATATTTACCAATTGTACACTTTGATAAATCTCTATAGATAAAACCTGCATGTTTGCACTCTCTTTTATTATGATGGCTCTTAGCATGTTTGCGGAGTGCATCAATATTATCATTACTTGTGCCACAGAGCAGTGGATCCAGCATTTCATCAAAGGAGGGCCCTGAAAATTGTTACATTTTGTTTGGAAATTTTGTTTGCACTTGTACAAAAAAATCTTGTTGACAAAACTAATGTTCGTGTAATCATGCCCCCCAAATGTTATCTCTTCAAAGAAGATCATATTTTTCTCTCGCAAATTTTGACAAAATTTGACAAATGAAAAAAGAAAATAAAAATGTTACCTGTATAAAAAAATCCAAGGGGATCCAGATTTTTTTGGCTGACTACAATAGGTGGTTTCAGACCGCCTCGAAGTTCGCCAGTTCCAGGTATTCTCTGATCGGGAAATTTACCCCGATCAGAAAATACCAGGTATTTTGGTAATGTGAAAGCAAACTGCGTCATTTCCCCGAAAGAAAATACCCGTTAAATAGTAGGTACTTGGCGAAATTACGAGAACTTTCGTGGGGATTTTTCCAAGGTCGCAGGTATTTTGGCGATGTGAAAGCAAATTACGGGAACTTTTAGCCCAGCATGTCGTTGGGCGCGGCGGCGTGGGTGGCTGCTGGGCTAGTGATTTTGAATCTTGAATCTTATCAGACCATACTGCGCATGCTCGTAACTTCGGGAACTTATCCCGAAGGATGTGTTTCGGGGCGGTGTGAATGCAGAAATAATTAACGGGTATTTTTTAGCCTTAAAAAGTTCTCGTAATTTAACGGGGATTCTTGTGATCGAGGCGGTTTGAAACCGCCTATAATGTTCTGATCTCCTTGACTTGCTATACATTGTAGTGTGGTTGTTATGACCTTGAATGGTAAACCACATGTACATGTATACATGTGTAGGTCTATGTTTAGAATCATGTCTGTCTTTCTACAGTCTTCAAAGACTAAACCCTCTACATGTACATGTAGGTATATTGTAAACAATCCCTTTTTACACCTGGAGACATGTTAATTTGGTAAGTTCAGTCAAAATTCTTTGGCTAAAATATAAAAACAAGCACAAAACAAAATTATTTTTGGGAGTGTTCAATTGCTCTGTTCCCTCTTCCCCATCATTTATTATTGCAGATCAAATAGTAATCGAGCAGCATGTGAACCATAAGAGATCTTTGATACTTCTACAGTTTTACATTTTCATTGTGCAAAATTGCCTTTCAAAGTGCATCCTTTACAGTGTTTCACGTTTTTAAAATCCTGTAATTTTTACGACTGATGATAAATTGATTGAACATACAGTATTTGGGTAAAACGTGTCATTTGAACACAGCTGTATTCTATTTATTCCCACGTTTATGAATTTTTATAGCTTTTTCTGGAGACAGTATTAAAGTGCAAGTTCCTTCCCCACTGACTCACACATCCACATATTTATTACTTTACATGTGCACATCATGTCTAACGGGACTGACCTTGAATTTCTAGATACAGTGTTCACAAGATTTCCATGAGGCAATACTGTACATGTACAGTGGAGTCGGGGGGGGGGGGGGGGGGGAATATTGCTGATAATATAGGGATCACCAAATCCATTTTCAGTTCCAATAAAACATCCTTTGGTGGTATTGGTTTCCATCTCTGGCAGTTTAAATTGATATTGAATTCATTCAGATGCATGCAGGTTGATACTACATGTACTTCTTGAATAAAAATGCAAACAGCTTGTTTAAAGGCATAAAGTAAAAAAAATAAAATAAAAATGCATGTCTATGTTGTGCTTGTACATACATGTAGATACATGTAGATATGATAGGCAAAGGGTTTGACCTAATTTTGTTAATACAACACTTTGTGTGTTTTTTCCAAATGAGATTTATCAATATTGGGATCCATAACAATCCTAGTATAATATTGCAAACATGTACATGTAGGCCTGTGATATATGCTTTTAGGATTATATGCAATGTAGTTTGTGAATCACCCGAGGTAACCCCAAAACCTATATGGTAGCACCTCATCCTTCCTATCCACTTCCTTCCGAGGCATGCCACAATTCTATTTTGTCTTCATCCTGGCTCCTTTCCAAAATCAAGATGATAACATTATTATTTAATCTTCTCTTTACTTTAAACATGATGTCCATGTACATGTATGTAGTAATGATTTTGTTTCAAATTCAAAATATGATTGTTCATTGCATTTTTAAAAGGCAAAAACTTCTTGGAACCAGGCAGTTCTCACAACCAATTCCATTCGAATTCCATTGAATATTTTTCAATGAATGCATATTAGACACATCAGTGTTGATCTTACACAACCAAACAAATGATACAGAAAAAAGTTATGATGATTTTTTCCAGTTGCTGACTGGATCCAGATTGCCCCTGTGCAAAGCCTAATGTATTTGCATGTACTATAACTTACAAGTTTTTAACTGCTTATTTCATTCCCTCTATTTCATTCTCCTACATGTAATTTTATGTTTGCTCTAGTCATCCAGTCATTCATTAAAAAAAAAGCCTTAGCACTTACATGTAAGTCTGGAAACCCTAGTTAAAGGTCAAGTCCATCTCAGAAAAATGTTGATTTGAATCAAAAGAGAAAAATCAGACAAGCACAATGCTGAAGATTTCATCAAAATCGGATGTAAAATAAGAAAGTTATGACTTTTCAAAGTTTCGCTTATTTTTAACAAAATAGTTATATGAACGAGCCAGTTACATCCAAATGAGAGTTGATGATGTCACTCACTATTTCTGTTGTTTTTTATTGTTTGAATTATACAATATTTCAATTTTTACGAATTTGACGATTAGGACCTCCTTGCCTGAAGCACAAAATATTAAAATAATGGAATTCCATGTGTTCAGGGAGGAATGAAACTTCATTTCACATGACAATGAGGAGAAAATCAAAATATTTCATATTTCAAACAATAAAAAACAAAAGAAATAGTGAGTGAATGACAATCATCGACTCTCATTTGGATGTAGCTGGCTCGTTCATATAACTGTTTTTTGTGAAATGAAGCGAAATTTTGAAATGTCATAACTTATTTTACAGCAGATTTTGATGAAATTTTCAGTGTTATGCTTGTTGGATTTTTCTCTTTTTATTCAAATCAAGTTTTTGTTGGAGTGGACTTGTCCTTTAAATGCATACAGGGATACTTACTTTCGTACTAGGCCGAAACCAGAGTCATTGACTCTGCAATATTCATGCAATGGAAAACTCAATAAATATCTACATGTAATTAAAACACCCTGAATTCAAATACTGGGACAAATTTCTGCCTCAGGAACTGTATGCAAACCAATGCATGTACATTTGTGCTCTGATACAACATGCTCACAGATACCGTACATGTACATGTAGATAGCGAATATGTTTGTACATTTATATGACTGTACATGTTCAGCCATTATTTTCAAGGTCACTTATTTTTAATCTAGACAAAAAAATTACTTATCGGTCCAATGAATGTAAAAAAAATTAGTTTTCCCTATTTGTCTGCCAGCTTTATCGGTCGGTGGAAAGTTATATTGATCAGATTCTTTGATTTTGGGTTTACATATATTTTAGGCATGTATTAGGTTTAGACTGTCTTTAATTTCTATTTGCTTGATTGATGCCTCCCAATTGCTGTCTTCCATCATCGTTGGCTTCAGCATCCTATTCTATCCCTTAATGCTACCTCTATAGGTGGTTTCAAACCGCCTCGATCACAAGAATCCCCGTTAAATTACGAGAACTTTTTAAGGCTAAAAAATACCCGTTAATTATTCCTGCATTCACACCGCCCCGAAACACATCCTTCGGGATAAGTTCCCGAAGTTACGAGCATGCGCAGTGTGGTCTGATAAGCAGGCAAGGCGGGAGATTCAAAATCACTAGCCCAGCAGCAACCCACGCCGCCGCGCTCAACGACACGCTGGGATAAAAGTTCCCGTAATTTGCTTTCACATCGCCAAAATACCTGCGACCTTGGAAAAATCCCCACGAAAGTTCTCGTAATTTCGCCAAGTACCTACTATTTAGCGGGTATTTTCTTTCGGGGAAATTACGCGTAGTTTGCTTTCACATTACCAAAATACCTGGTATTTTCTGATCGGGGTAAATTTCCCGATCAGAGAATACCTGGAACTGGCGAACTTCGAGGCGGTCTGAAACCACCTTATGTTCCCCCGCTGGTGTAATTAGGTGGGCTCTTTCATCTTCACTCTCTGATTACACCTGCTTAGCATATCGACACAGCTTTGGTGGTGGTTACTCTCTACATGTACAGTATGTCACTATCATTATACCGGTACATGTAAGAGGGAGGAGTGTAAACTTCTGTTTTGGTTTGGATGGAGTTTGGTAATGATATGTGGAGATAGGATGATCAGAAGTTGGAGAGAGATGAGATGAATTCATCCATCTTCGTGATCAAATTGACTTTGGGAGGATGTTTATATTGCTGCTCTGCGCACCTCTGTAGTGAGGAGGTTACCATGACGACAGACTGGTATCAGTGCCTCCTTTCTGCCTGAAACTCCCATAGAAAATGTACATTGTGGCTTGTATCATACAAGGATTTGTCTGATTTTATACATATGTGTATATGGATTGTGAATTGTGTCATGGTCTTGTACCTCCAATCTACATGTACATCGTTTATTATTATATTACATAAAAATATGGAAATAATGCATGTGAAATCATGAGCATCGGTTTCTCTGTCATGTCTGGTATCACAAATCGGACTTCACTACACATATTTCTTGGATCTTGTATTTTCCATTCAAAGTAAATATAGGGATGCCTCTTGCTTTTTGGAGAATATTTTTACCATGGAATTCAGAGGAAGTTGCTATTTACTGTGTGCTGTTACAACAAGGAGATTATTTGTGCACTTCTCAATAGACTCTTGCCAGTGGGGGCTTTATGCAAAACACTGATCATGGAGCTATTTCTGTTAAGAGCTCTATGCACTGATAGTGATGTGTTGATCGTCATTGATTGATATGAAATAATTTATCGATAACTCTGTTATTCATCAAATTAAAATGAAAATGAAAAATAGCAACAGCAGGATGAACTTGAGCACGGTGTCATTCTAAAATCGAAAGTTGTGTATTTCTGAGGGGACACAATATTTGCTCCGGCGACAATTGTTCTGGGCTTTGCATGTATTTCATGTAAGATATACATTTACATGTAGGGTTCGGGTTGCAATAGGGTTTTACATGTATGTTAGGTCAAGAGTGAGATTTTAAATCCAGGCTTGAAGTTGGTCATGCGAATACACTGTAGTGTGTGGACTTTAAAGCGGAGCAATTGTCGTCGGAGCAAATGTCATGGAACCATTTCTGATGGAGGTTTTGATAATTATGTGGAATGGGCGATGGCCCTTGAATTAATAATGGACAGTGTGGCCCATTTTAAGATTTATTGATTGTCTTTAACTCAATAAAAAGTGAAGGAATCTGTCCAACAGCAGCCGGCCGGTCAGTCAGTCATCTTCTTAAAATTTGATGATAGTGAAAGCACCTTGCCCCCTCGGAGGCAGCCCAGCTTGGCATCATCTGGAAATGAATTCTTGCGTTGTGCAGTCACGTTTAATGTCTGATGACAATCCAGAAAGTAATTCATTTTATCAGCAAGCAGCATACATCTGTATATAAACTTGCTTAGGTTGATTCGTAGTCATTTGCATGTGAACTGGTTAGTGAGAGGAGTCGCCAGTTGGAGGAATTTATATACAATACATGTACATATCTTGTGGCTGGAGTCAGTTCCGTTGGAAAGTGATAATCATCACTTTGGATCTATAATTGAATATTGTTTTTTGATCAGAGGATGATCATGTTTTTGGAGAATCATTGTTGAAGTACCCTTCTTCATGTGGCAGAAGTTGTTTTCATTTGGTGATTTCAAGTTGGATATTAGCTGCTGTTGTTAAATTATATTTTAGTGTCGGTGCTTGGTTAGACATCTCAATTTATACAATGAACTCGAGATTACTGAATGTGCCCCAACTGTTCATCAATATTTGAACAGCTTTAAATTTATAATTAAAGAATGAAATGGGATTAAGTACCGTATGTCCATCTGTATCTTGATAGAGGGAATGTCCAGAATAGCAAATTAGATATTACTCTTCTTTGTTTCTTTGGTAATAATGAGTTTGACTTTGAGTAGACATTTGTTTAAATTTCCTAGATGTTTTGAAGTTCCCTTTTCATTTTGACTTCGGAGGAAAAAAAAAAAAAATTTTTTACTACCAGTATTCAAGCTCTAGTTTCATTATGATTTTCCTATTTTTCTTGATGATATATCCCACTGTGAGAAGTACTGTCATTTTCTGTTAAAAACCCTAACAAATTAATCCTGTCATAAGTTTAAAAAGGCTCTATTCATATGATGCTGCATAGAAAAACATGATTTTTTTTTAATAAATGTACATAATGTACATGTACATTGTATCATAAAAAACCATACTCCATGTCTCTATGTATTGTAATTTCTTTTCAGGAAGAATTTAATACTACACATACACAAGTACATGTACATGTACCAATATACAGTGTAAAGTGTTAATCACTGTGATTAATGCTAGACTAATTTTCCCCTTTTATTCAATTTACATGTATTTGTGAATTGTACATGTAACTATGTGGTGCTAGAAGACATTAAAAAAAAGTAAAATCCTGTAGCTTGTACATGTACTGTGTACTGTAGACCCTTTCTTGCAAAGTCTCGGTCAGCTTTTCAGTATTATTTGTCAAATAAATTCCAAATATTATCCCTAGATACACTGTACATGTATCTCCAGATCATTCCTCCATTTCCTCTTGGCCTCGAATCAGAATTCACTGAATGCACTTGGGGTATGTGTAATGAATGTCTTTTTATAATACATGTAGATGTTGACTGGTTGATCTTGAATGTTCTGATCATGTTCATTTGATTGATGGCTGGATTATATTACATCAACACTAACTCTACATACATGTACAGTACGTCATCATGTGCATTGCTTTCCTGAGTATACAATGTACATGTACCCTATACAAGACGTTCAGGGAGTCTGCATCTTCAGTGGAAGTGCTGGTGTGCATCTCCACTTTCCCTCCACCAAGTTCATTTGTTTACCTACATTGCCATGGTAACTGTTGGTACTGTAGGGATTGATGCAGTGTGATTATTTTCACCTGTGTTGTGGTGAACCCTGGTAGTACCTTATAGGATCCAGGTTGCTCATTGGAGCATTTCAGATGCCAGTGACTTTCACTGACCATTGATAAGCTACTAAAATCCTTGCTTCTTATTGGCTGATTGGTCCTCGTTTACTTCCATGAAATGTACATTAATACACAGTAAAAATGCTGTTTTAAATTTTATAAGCGTTACATGTACAGTAGTTGTTTAACAGTTTAAACAACCATGATTTGTTGAAAATGAAATATTGAAAATTAAACTTTGTTGGTTAAGATGTCCTAATTTTGAACACTTGTTAAAATTGTTATTAAAGCAAATTACTGTAATATTCTGTAGTTACAATTAAAACAGCATTTTTAACGTGTACCAGGAGTTTTCCACTGGTGAAATTTATTTGAACATGTAAACTCATCACTCATGACATAAGGAAGTATGCTTTATTAAATGGACACCATGATCTTACAAATTCAAAGTCCATTATGTCGGGGGTCCAGGGCCCACTGGAGGACCCTGGATGCTTGGAGATTCTACTTCAGTGTTGGGAGCGTGCCCTATACATGTAGTTTGTGAAAAATGATGGATGCTTCCCTTTTTATTCTGTAATTGGTCCATAACTGCAAGTTATTGTATGGCACGTCTTGGCATTTTCCAATTTTCTATTAATATCAGAATATTTGTCAGTGTTTCTTTTTTCTATGTCATAGAATACTGTACCATACAATGGATATGAGGTACATGTACATGTATGTATTTCAGAGACTCCTCTTGAAAATATTTTGAATTGAATTAATTATTCCAATCATCAATTTTATTCTGGCTTTCATTTTTTTTTTCAAATCTGTCACGATGTCTAAATGGTTACTTTAAAATACTTTTTCTGCAGATGTTGAGGAGTGGTTCATGAGTTTTCTTATGCATTGTCTTGTAACAAAACAGATACAATCGGTTTTTACAATTGATTTCAATTGTAAGTCGTATATTGTACAGAGTTGTTACAATAATATTGATTGGAAAGTTGATTATTTTATGTTGCATGAAATTGATCATCGTCTTGTTTACTTGCCAGCTTTTGCCAGCTTCTCTGGATAACTGGATATGGAACTTACAAACTTGCAAGAACTGATTTTTTACAATAACATGACCATCTACAGTAAGGGACTTCACATGGCTCCTTAAATTTAAACTGTCTCTTAAATCCTTTTGTGAATTTGAATTTTACAACTGACACATAATACTTCTCATCAACTTTGAGAGTTGAAAACATTGAAGGAATTTTGAGACGACGTGAAACCATGATTTCTTCTGGTACGAGCTTGAAAGTACGCCTTGGCTTGGATGGCTCGGGTGCTACGTATGCCACCAACTCTCGAGCTGCCAAAGTTCATGCAAGAAGACAAGCAAAGAGGCTTAGTCTTACCAATGCTAATGTAAGAACCATCAAGGTTTTATTGGAAATTAACTTCTTGTTTTGTTCTACATACACTGTAGCATACACAACCCTTGAATTACCATTTTACCAGACACAGAATTAGGTAAAAACTTCTGAACACATACATGTATGTATGTTTACACCAGGAAAGGTTCCTCTTTTGTTCAGATTAGTAGCAGTTCCTTGTAGAATTCCTTTGATTCTCTTCAAATCCTGCGAGTACAGTAGTAGATTTCGAATTGTCTTGTCAATCTTCTTCCTTTGATAAAACTAAATGCTCACCACAAGCAATTTGTAAGTCAGAAGGGTGTCTTTAAAATCATCTTTCATCAAAGAAGCACAAGGAAAGTTGGTGACTGGGTCTTGCATTTTGTGCTGAAGTCACGTTTAAGTGTAGTAGTGTCCATTCTTTGACCATATCTAATATGTATCCTTTGGACTTCATTATGGAGGTGATTTTTTTAAAACAATGTGGCGTTGATATTCAAACATATGCTTGACTTGACATTAGTGTAAATAATCTTCACAGAAAAAAAGATGATTGAGCCTTTGATTGTACATTTGGAAACATTGACAACTTAAAATATTGAATCTTTGTTCATGATATATTTGTGATGCCTTTAGCTGAAAAGGAAGTGAGGTATAGTTTAATGCCTTTGTACGCGCAGCATTCCTGATGAAGGATGAAGCTTTGTTGAAGGTAACTGATTTGTTCACAGGAGATATCCATCGTAATGTTGTTGAAAATGCGCCGTTTACATTTCTTGGATGTGAAATTTTGAATTATATCATCTGATGATTGTGTGATGTCTAAATTATTTGTACTTCTAAAAGTACATGTACCACAAGTTTATAGATATTCATAGTTTGAAATATTCTTTTTTTGTCCTTGACAGGCCAAAAGCGATGACCAGCTTGCCCAGGAGAAGGCGTGGTTGGATGCTGAGAGGGTTTGGCTTGTCCACCGCGGGGGTTTCTCTGCCGCTAAGAGATTGGCCCAAACACCCAACGGGATATCAGGAGAGGATACAAATCAACTGGGGGAAGGAAAGGTCAAAGTCAAGTTAGAACAAGGAGAGGATGTTCTGGAGGTGGAGGAGGAAGATGTGGAGAAGGTAAGGTTCATTGAGTTTTTTTTCTTTTTTTTTCAGAATGATAATACTCTAACATATTTGAGACACCCATTTGTTATACTGTTATTTGCCACAGGGTTCCAATGAAGCTGCCACTGATGCTGCAAATTCAAACCGATCTTTTTGGAAAAGATACACGCGATGTGCTAATTGTATTTTTGAGAGTTTTTTTAAAGAAAAAGTAACATTAATGTGCTTAACTCTTGAATTAATTTTTGGGGGATAATAATGACAATTGTTTCCATGTCTTGTTCTTTAGATATCCATATGACCATATTGCACCATTGATACTTATTATTATTATATAGATGTCATCCAAGAACTATTGCCTTTTATTTGCTTATCTAATCTGTGGCCCAAAGATATCAACAATTGAAACTTAGACAACAATACTTCTATAGGATTGCTAAAATAAGGCATGTAGTTAACTCTTTTAGTTTAAGTCCATGTTATCCCAACATGGAATGAGTACCCCCCCTTTCACCCCAAGACACATTGTACATGTAGGATACAGAGCTATTAAAACTACTGGTAGGTCTGTGAGACATACTACATTAATAATCACATGAAAACATGTGTCATATCACAGAGAATAATTTTCTTGGTGTCGTATCTCAATTTCCTCCTCATTTTTCTTAAAGACTGCTACCCAAATTTTTTTTGTTTTATTGTCGCAGACTTTTATTGGATTAAACAATAACATGAGACCTTTTCTCTGCTGACAAAATGCTTTATCAAATCTGTATCAAAAGGAATAGGTCTTCTCAAAACTGCATGGGATGTTATATATCACAGCAATGATCTGCGTACGTGCGATAACAGTATTTTTTAAGATTAACAAAAGGAAAGTGGGTTTATTTTTGTAGCATTAAATTTGTCATTGAGAAGGGCAGAATAACATGGTGGTCATTAATTAGTTATTTGTTGTGAGGTAATTCAAGCTATTACAACAAAGATGATAAAATACTATAAATTATATTTTTTAAGAGAGGGAGAAGATGTGATATAGGATGTTTTTTTTTTTTGGTTAAAGCTAGAATCACAATCACGAATCACATATCAATAAACAAGCTAAAAAAATGGTCACCATTAAAATAAGAGCCATGCGTTACAGCTAAAGCGCTTTTTGGAGGATTGCCAGACATAGAATCAGGTGCAGGGTTGGAGATTTTTTTGATTTTTAAAAAAAATCAAAAAAATCGGATTTATTTGATTTAAATCAGATTTTTTTTATTTAAATCAGATTTTTTTGATTTTTTTGATTTTTTAAAAGTTCCTTCGAAAAAAAGGGTAATTATCCCCCCCCTTACTCTTACAATGACATCAATATTGATGTTATACATTTCACCCCTAATATTGTTCTTAACCACATATTTTGTAATTAAAATCCAGTAAAAATTGACAATTAAAGATAAATTTGAGGAATCATGTATCTGAACTTAATTCTATCGTACATAGGCCTATGAAGGAATATTCCATAGGGAATTCCCAGTGAGTAGAGAAAATTCCCCTCTGGGATTTTTCATTCAAATATTTAAAAAATCCAAGAGAAAAAATCCCTTATCAAAACTGCCAACAAACCCTTTGCCAATTACTAGTATTCATGTATATTGTAAGAGAAATAATTCAAATCAATGATTTTTTTCAATTAGTCACAGCTTTACAATAGTCAAAGAGAGACTACAACTGTATATGTTTAGGATCTTTTTGATAAAAAGCTCTTCTCTTGCTACAGCCTACAGATATAGATGCAAAACTCTCAGTTTTGGAGAACAATATAGGAGATAGCTTAGTCAAAGGGTGACTATACTACATTTTGTTACTGTGATTTTTTTTTTACATTAATCTACAATTTTCATTCCCATATTCTCTACAAAAAAAATCTGTTTGATCCATGAAGTATGAAAAAGAATCTACTTACTTTTAACTTAAAGGATAAAAACTGCAAAACTGCTTAAATTACAACATATGTATTACAAAAAGAAGTATTTTATTTTAAATAAGACACAGCTTACAACTGCCAATGATTGTAACTGAAGTACCTGCATCTTAACATTAAAATGCAGTGTTAAATGTTTATTCTGAGTTTTGCAAATTGTTGTTATAGAGCTCTTTCCATTATTACATGCAGATACAAAACTTCCATTATTTGTAGCACTGAACATAAAATGGGCTGCAGTGACTTAAAAGGTTTATAAGAGAAAGCTTATGACTGTACTACATTATGTTAATGTGATTTTTATAATTGTTATTTAAAACATCAAATGTATGATAAATGTAACAATACGAAATAAGAGGCATGTTAAATATGTTGATTACATGCAGTTATCATTTTTTTATTTTACATGACAGAAGTAGTTATGTGTAGGCGAAGGATCAAAACTGGAAAACTGCCAACAAACCTTTTCTCATTGACTTTTATATATTATATATTTTTTTTACAAACTGCTCTCTGAAAAGTTGGATTATGTGAAAACTTTATGTTAAGAAAGAAATTGACTAATAATAACTGACAAAGAATGTAAAATTTCAGAAGAAAAACTCGACATAATTTACAAAAAATGAGTACCTATTGACAACATACATCTGTAGTTTTTAAGGAATTACCTGATTTTATTAATTTGATTTTAATTTGTTTTAAGTAGATATGAAGACTTTGTTGATCTTTTATTGATATAAAGTTAATTCAAATTTTTTTCAGTTGACTTGAAGAATTAAAACTGCATTGAACAAATACTTTGTCCATGATTTGTACATGTTTCAATGGAAGTGATTTAAATCAATGATTTTTTAAAAAAATCATGGTGATTTAAATCGCGATTTAAATCACGATTTAAATCAACGTGATTTAAATCCGCCAACCCTGATCAGGTGTATGTACTCAAAGGAAAGTTTTGTCCCTTTAATATAATAACAAAAGCGTATTTTCACTTGAATATATAGGTTACAGTACATGAGAAAAAAACCCCAAATAGCTGTGTATCAACAAGTCTTAATATGTATTGTCATGGCAATGTGAAACAGTATTTTGGTATCTATGGGTACCTAACATTTTCATGCAAACCTGATTCTGCAATTTAACTTGAAATGGTCATTCACAAGTCTAATTTATTACATTATTTCACTTAATTTCTTCACTGATAAATTTACATTAACATGTAAATGCATTTTAACTTTACATTAACATGTAAATGCATCGTAACATGTATTACAATATCAGTTATTTCCTGTCAAACCAAATCTACGTTGTGTGCCATATTGTGTGTACAAAGTACAATGAACTCTGTTTGGGATACACCCTCATGGTAATCCTCATCTGCACGTAAATTACATTCCTTTAGAACTACATCGAAAGACCCAGATATTTGAACAATATTTTGTAAAGAAATCTGCCTACTCAATTGTGAAATTACTTTAGATCGGATTCTCTGCTTGTAATTTGTGGTTCACTTCATTCTTTATCTTCAGTGAATCAGGGTATTAATCATAGTGTATTTCCATTTCTGAACTGTACACAACTAGGAAATACCATTTTTTCTTTTCATGTAATTCTCCTTATTTCTTTTGCTAGTTATTGTTATTAACAGGATGCTAACTTTATATTGTCATATTAATGCAAAATTTCGAAACGGAATGATATATGCAAGGGAAAATGGAAAACTTGGGCACTAGCCGCACTACATACAATGTTGTCTTTTTGCTGGAGGCAATTTGAGACATACATGTACATGAACGTGTGTACATGGAGTTGTATCAGTGATGAAACTGGCCCTTGTACGTAAATTTTGTATTCAGTGTATACTGTAAATATTATAAAAAGCCTTTTTTAAAATGATATTTGAAACAGACTGCTTGAAAGAATTCTTTAAGCAGTCATTTGATGCTACATGTTTATATTTTTCATTTCAGTTTTGTACATGTAAACCCCCACCCCCCTAATCCTCAAAGAACAAGGAATGTGATACTGATAAACCTGTTCAACATGTATTATGCTGCTTGTCTTGTAATCTGTACCCTTTCAACTTTATTATTTACTTCTTCTGAAACTCTATCATATACTGACATTTTTGAAAATCCCAGCCCTGTTTGTTTCCTATATTTCTTAGCTAAAATTAACTTTGATTTTATAAAAATTATTTGGTTTATACATGTAGCTCATTGGACTACTAGTAAACGCCTGTACCATGAATGTACAGCAAGATATTGTTACATCATGTTGAATGAGTTTGTGCACCAGCCTTGCAGTGAACCTCAGAGATTCTGCAGTCAGGCATGTGACTTGTCACATGACTGATTACTGACAGGGGCACCTGATACTCAGTGAGGTGTGAATCTAACCAGTGAATGTGTTTGCTCCATTCATGTGTAACCCACTCTCAACACCCTGGTTTCCAGTGTAATATATTTAGAAGCTCAATGATGGACATGCACAGTATGTACATGTAACAAGTTCTGTTCATTATCTCAAAACTAAAAAGGGAAAGTTATTCTAAAAAGCTGAAAAGTCAACATACATGTACACATACCGTAAGCACTTATGAGAGGCTGAAGGGGAGGGGGTGGAGGGGTTGAAAGGAATACAGTTTTCTTGGCTTATTTCCAATTCGTCTAATGCCAATTCGTCCAAAATCCAACTCGTCTAATATCATTTGGTCTACCACCATTTTGTCCACTCACCACATGGTCTACTTTCATTTAGTCTAATGCCATTCCGTCTAATATCTAGGTGGTCCAATAGCCATTTAGTCCATATACATGTACCATTTGGTCTACTGTAATTAAACTAAAGTGTTAATTGGGCAAAATGAATGAAGAGAAAATGGGTATTACATGAAGACCAATTGGTTAGACGAAATGGTAATAGACGAACTGGTGATAAGACGAAGTAATGATTGGACCAAATGGTTATTGGACCAAATGATTGTTAGATGAAATGCTGGTGGATTCAATGGCATTAGACTAAATGAAGGTAGACCATGTGGTGAGTGGAGGAGTTGGTAGTGGACGAATTGGCAATTAACCGTTTTCTCTTTCATTTTTATGTGGATTATCTCTACATATTGATTTATTTTGCTATCTACAGCATACAAGCAGCTGCTTTAATAACACAACGTTGTAAAATGAAGTAGGGCACCCCCAAATTTATGTACCTTCTATAAAAATGAAAACTCAGTGAACCAAACACTGCTCCAAATTTGAAAATGAAACAGAAAGAACAGTCCCATTAATCTGAAAGAAATGAAATAAATTACCTATTGGGTATGTAATATTGAACTCACACATGTCATCCCGAGAAAAATACATGTACCTTTCTTGAATAGTGGATTTATTTGGGGGGACTTCCTATATGTATGTTTGTGTGGTACAGAGGGCATTTTGCACAAATACAATTTAATACATGAAAATACAATAATGTGTGTGCTAGTCATAGTGTTCTCAATCGAAAAATTATTTACATTACAGGCTCTATAAAGAAAGAACCCTGCTTTGGAATTTTAACTTTTCTTTTAAAAGAAATATGAAAGATAAAGAAGCCCTTCACCAAAAAATATGATCTGTAGAAGACCTATTGTAGGTTGAAGTTTGCCCTGCACTTCATGTTATACATTGTTGGCCAACTTCAGTCTTTGCACAACAAATAATCATTACGAGTTCGACAAATGACTTTTCTTTGATATTTGCACGCATGCTAAATTCCCCATAATCACATGTTTTGTGATAGACCCTGATCAGGAAATGAAATATTCAAGTTTGTTTGCTAAGTGATAAATTTTGAAGTTGATAAATGAACTGTACATGTACACGTATGTACTGTTCTGCATTTCAATAGGGCCCATTGACACAAGGATTTGCAATCAATTACAAATTTCAACGACAATCAAACTACAATCTACAAAACATTTAATCCTTAACTCTTTGCACGCTGAATTAATGTTTGGGGATGATAATGACAATTTTATTTCCTTTAATTCAAGATTTCCATATTGCACCATTGATACTTATTATGATTATTATATAGATTGTTCAATTTAATTGTACGAATGTGCAAGTTTGCAACATCAGTGTGCAAAATAAAGATAAAGGAAAGTAGTTGCAGTAAACACTAATTTCATGAGAAAGTCTGTAAAATCAAGTTTAATTATCACTGTATCATCCTAGATCTCAATCTAATACGGTACATTACCTACATGCACATTGTAAACTGAACTTTGTGAACTTGTGAAATCTTAGCTGAAAAATGATCATACTGAAGATCACCTATGCAGATAAGCACACGTGGGACAGTGCATTATTGCTTGGAAAAAGACCTGACAATTTGGTGAAGTGTCATGCTTTTTATTACTCATTTCACAGCAATTCACAATTTTTTCAATAATTATTTTGCACATTTTATCATAAAAAAAAGAGCAAGACACTTGTGTGTCATATTGAATTCTGTACTCATTACCACCACTGCTATTTGTCTTTAAACCCTGATGATGTCTTTTTTCCCCAGTTTTCTTCTCAATGTATGACTCATTTTCTTCCCATATATGGTTATCTAGTGAACACTCTACCTTGTTTGTGTTACATCAAGGTGACTTTCAACTTGACCTTTGACCTGAACTAGTGCAATTCAAGGTCATTGGGAAGGTCATGTTTTCCAATCATCTCGTACATCATTGCCATGTTATTTCTCTTTCAACTGCGTTTGTCGTACTGTACAGACATGTAGATTGATTCAAAACATCTGTGATGTCAGCTTCTGTTCTAGATATCCATATATATATATATGTCATTTTTTATCTACATGTAGATTGTTAGATTTGATGGAAAAATCTAGACAGTCAAGAAAACTGAGATCTTTAAACTTCACTTTAAAAGTTGAAGATTTTTTAAGATTATTTTATGGACTTTTGGTACTTGCATATTTGAAATTCTTTCTTCTCTGTCATTATATACATGTACATGTTTGTAAGGCATTACATTCAGCTTATTTCAAATGTAACATACGATGATGGTAATGATCCCAACAGGAGTTTGAAAAAGATCTAATGAAAGACCCCCCCCCCCATTTTGCTCATATTCATAAATATGAGCCAAATACATGTACATATCACTAAAATTCATGAATGTTACCGATATGTAAGTTATACAGCATTATTGAACTCCCCATTTATGTTTAATGAATCCTCATAAACTTACTTAACAGTAATCTCAGCAACATATGTGAATTTTATAGCTCTCTGTGACAAAATCCTGCTTTTAAGTTTCATTATTGGACTCTTTCTTCCTACATGTACATGTAGATGTGCTATAGATTTATCAATGCATCAATTTGGATCAATCATGGTTTCAGACCGTTGATTAAAAAAAACCTTGGACCACTATTAAAGTTTCAAAATGTGATTTTAACAAGCACACACTAAATATACTTTTTCTTTGACTTATTGTGTCCATAGGCAAATCCTCCCCAATTTGACAGAGCCGAGGATCTAGCTACGCTGCAGTTCTTGAACGAATCAAGTGTCCTCCATACCCTGAGACAGCGTTATGGAGCCAACCTCATCCATAGCTACGCCGGACGCAACCTCATCATCATCAACCCTACGCACCAGCTTTCTGTCTACTCAGACAAGGTAAGGAACTCATCAAAGTGTTAAAGGTCAAGTCCACCCCAGAAAAATGATGATTTTAATAAATATAGAAAATCCAACGAGCAAATTGCTAAAAATTTCATCAAAATCGGATGTAAAATAAGAAAGTTATATATGCACATGTCAGTGACATGCAAATGAGACAGTCGATGGTGTCCATCACTCATTATTTCTTTTGTTTTTTATTGTTTGAATAATATAATATTTCATTTTTACAGATTTACGATAAGGACCACCTTGTCTGAACCATATAGTATTAAATCCATGCTAATTCCACGTGTTCAGGGAAGAATTGATCTTTTTGTCACTTGACAATGAGGAGAAAATTAGAATAATTCATACTTCATTTAATGAAATACCGGTACAAAAGAAATAGTGAGTGGATGACGACATCAGTCTCCTCATTTGCATACGGACCAGGGTGTACATATAACTGTTTAGTGAAATTAAACAAAACTTTAAAATGTCATAACTTTCTTATTTTACATCCGATTATGATGAAATTTTCAGTGTTATGCTGGTTGGATTTTTCTCTATTTATTCAAATCAACTAATGGTTGGGGTGGACTTGTCCTTTAGGCCAGATTTTGCTAAAGTGGGCTAGTACTGTACTATCTGGTCCTGCTAAATGGCAGGGGTGTCGGCTTATTGCAGCGCTTGCCCGGCAATTGCAGTATCAGCCAATCACTGAAGTCGACACTTCATGTTAAACATGTGCTCAGTGGCAAAGTCATCAGTATTTATGAGCTGTGCTATAGTCCGAGGTAAGGCGTTAGCTCTGGCTATGTAAATAGTGTGGGGTTAAGATAGACATTTCTGAAACCCCTAAAAGGTATTCCAGGGGTTCAAAAAGTGTAATCTTTAGAGCATGTAATGTAAAAACCGAATTTGTAAACCAAGCTTATCGGATGATTGATATCTATAATAATAATATACATTTATATAGCGCAAAACTACTTAGATATATTCTATTGTGCTGCAAGAGTTCCACAGATGCTGTACATACTACTGGATTAAAAAGATTTTTATAATTTTAGTTTGAAATCATGTTAAGTTGTTGAATTCCTATTGTCAAGGGGAAGTTTATACCATAGTTGTGGGGCTGATATAAGAAATGACCTATCTCCTAGTGTTGAGATAAGTATGTAAATGTAAGCTATAGGCCTATATTGTCTGTAAGCCAAAAATAAAACTCAGAAATTACAGAATAATTCAATTTTGAATAGTATCTCTTCCTTATTGGTTAGATTGGACAGATCATGATGAACAGAAACTTAAACCATTTTATCAGGCATAAATGGAAACTGATAGCCCAATGTAATTGATGAATATTAATGGTGTTGTAAAAGTACTCAATTTAGGAGGCATAAATGGAAACTGATAGCCAACATAAGTGATGGTTTTGTGTGTAGAAGAGTTCTCATTTATATACCTTTATATGAATTTACACCAAGCCTGAGGTAAATTGATGTAAATTCAGTGCAGTTCTTCTAATTTATGGCGTGAGTCACTTCTTTTAAATGGAATTAAACATGATAGATGGAGTCTCTATTTATTAGGAGTATCGTTTCAAATCGTATCTCACCCATTTACTGACATTCAGAGGGTAAGGACGAATGCTTTGCATTAAAATTCCTAATTCACAAGGAAACATAACTTGAATAGAAGTGCATACATGTGAAGAGGGAATAATTACTGTATGAGATTAATGAAAAATGTCTATCCCACACTCCACAAACATACTGCACTTGACATATATATATAGCACACATTTTAAAGTCATTTTTTTTACATCTTATTTCTTTGCTGTTTTTCCTCTTTCCATTCTTGTTTTATATCTGTATCTTTCTGCATATTTTCTTCTAGATATATTGTTATATTCATTTCAAATCAAATAGAAATACACATGATACATGCTAGGTTTAATTTTAGTGGCAAATTCTCTTGTTTCTTGTTGCCATGAAGACTCAGTTTCTTCACCTATATGGCAATGTTCAGTTCAAGAATATATTACAGGGATGAATGAAAGTGCTTTTCGCCTTCAGGTCATGGGAGAATAATGAAGATTCTGATTGTAATTGAGACACATGGCCCTTTAAGTGACCCATTTAAGTAGTTGAGATTTATTGGTTATTACATGCAATTGGAGACAAGAGCGTCTTCCTTACTTGAGTGTCTCAATTGGAGTTCTGTATAGTTGCTTGAAGGTTCCACTTTTTATCATGCCTATACTTCCATTGTTCCCTTCATATCCCTCCACCCCCCTGTGTATTATCAAAATTATATAATATTCTGTAATCTCATCTTCCTCCTCCTCCCCCTCCTCCTTCTCCTTCTTCTTGTTCTTGTTCTTCTCCTTCTCCTTCTCCTTCTCCTCATTCTCATCCTCCTCCTTGTAATTCTCTTTCTTCTTTTTCTGCTCCTTACTCTTTCCTTCCTCCTTCTCTTCTACCTCTACCTCTACCTCTTCCCCTCCTTCCTCTTTTCCTCCTCCTCTTCCATCTTTTTCTTTGTTGTCATCTGCTCCTCCGGATCTGTTTCCTTCTTCCTATTCTTTATCCTTTACCTCCTACCCCTACAGGTATGTATACTTCAACTGTTTTATGATGTACATGAAAATATGATGTGGTTATTGGTAGTATAATGATATTTTGTACCAAGTCCTATCAGCAAAATGAGCAGTTAAAACGAGGAAGCAGAATACCAGTGAAACTATTGAACCCTGTTCATATAAACCATTACAAGGATATACCCATGAAATATATACATTTGCAGTTTTTCCACACAGAGAAAAAGACCATGGGAATAAAGAAAATGAATTTGATTTGTCAAGAACATTTGATCTACTAGTGCTCTAAATATCCTAACTGCAATTCCCTCTCCGTTCCATAGTTTTTGCATGATATTATGTATAGTATATTGATCATCCCTGTTTTGTGTTTACATATTGGTCATATATCTCCCACATTGTGAGGTTGGGAATCACTTAACTCTCAATTCAGATATGCCTAGGGGTTGTAAAAATATAAATCCAATTTTTATTGCATTTCCCTGATGTCCCTGTAATAGAGCAAGGCATTTTTGGATGACTTGCTGTGTCAATAATCCCCATTCATACCATCAAAGACCATTGTATACACTATATAATATAGCACATTATTTTCTGTTTAGGATTATTAAAAAAAACATTAGACATACAATAATCGCTTAATGTTTCCATTTTATCATAATATAAGTTTTCATTTGGCATTTTTGCATGGAAATTAAAAGAAAATATGTAAAATCAATTGAAACTTTGAAAGGTATCAAGCCAAAATATTGAAATAAACCTTTTTAATAGATATCATTCATTTTCAGGAACTAGAAAGGGGTTAGCTTTGTAATTTGCTCCAGTGAGCCAAATATGGTCAAGTAAATCTATGGAGGTAATCCAAACTCGTTTTTATGCCCCCGCAGACGAAGTCCGGAGGGGGCATTAAGCGTTGCCCCTGTCTTAATGCCCCTGTCCATCCGTCCCCCACTTGGTTTCCGTGCAATAGGTAGGTTACACCAAAATACAGGCTAAGTTTGAATTCGGAGTCTGCAAGTCATAGGTCAAATGTCACAGCTCATTAAATATGTGAGTTGGTTTCCGCTTGATAACTTATGAAATATTGAAACATTGATAACTTATGAACAGATTGAAAAAAATTGTGGTGTGTAGGTAGATGACAATAATGTACAGGCTAAGTTCGAATTCCTAGTGCGCAGGTCAAAGGTAACAGCTCATATGCGAGTTGGTTTCTGCATGATAACTTAATGAAATATTCAACAGATTGAACAAAAATTTGGTGTGTAGGTAGATGACACCAAAGTACAGGCTAAGTTCGAATTCGGAGTGTGCAGGTCAAAGGTCACAGCTCATATGGTTGGTTCTGCATGATAACTTCTGAAATATTCAACAGATTTTAAATTTTTTTGATGTGTAGGTAGATGACACCAAATATCAGGCTAAGTTTGAATTCAGAGTTTGCAGGTCAAAGGTCATGGCTCATTATATATGCAAGTTGGTTTCAGCATGATATCTTTGGAAATATTCACCAGATATTAAAAATGTTTGGTGTCTGGGTAGATGACACCAAAATACAGTCAGGTCACATCTAATGACCTGACTGTCTTATCTTCTCTCAGAGATTATTATGGAAAGGGTGACTGACCTTTAGGTCACAGGTCCAAATTTGTTCATTATATTATTATGCATATTGGTTTCTGCACAATATTAAGTTCATTCATATTGAATGATCATGTTAAGCCGGGGCATGTCAAATTTCTAAGTTTATATAGTTCAGTCGGTAGAGCAGGGGTTATGGATTCGAGTAACTTTTATTTTCATTTGGTGCACCAGTGCCTTTTGGTAAGGCATTAATCCTCATTGCCAGGTCCCTTGGAGAGGACCTTAAGCCATCAGTCCTCTGGTTGCTTTCCTGCAAGCATTCATGCTTTCTTAGCAATCAGGTAAAAAAATCACTACCAAAAATAATTTGTTTTAGCGTGTTTGTTGGGGAAAGGAAGGATGGGGGAGGGCTCTTTAAAATTTTGTTTAGGAATATACGTGTATGTGTTATTTTCTCTTTCATACATGTACATGTACATACATACTTGTACATGTACACACAATTTACAGTACTATAAATATCAAAGAATAATTCTACTCTTTAGTGCTTACAATAAAATTTCACCTATTTTCAAGCTAAAAAAGTAGAAAATGTATTTCAATTATTTACTGATTTAAAGCTAAATTCCGAACTGAAATCCAATTGGTTATTTTCATTCTTTTGGTAATCTACTCAATATCCTACTACAATGTTCTAATTCAAGTAGCCCCTAAAAAGGATTACTTTTTAGAACACAAGAATTAGTTGATATTACAATTCTCATGGATATACACAGAAAATCCAGATTGGCTGTGAATATTTGACCAATGGAATGCTGGATTCATATTGAACCTGAAATGATTTTGATTTAAATATTTAAGAATTTGAAATTAAATCCTTAGAGATTAAAAATATTTTTTTTCTTAAATTAAATCAAGAGTTTTACTGTTTGGTATTCACAGCTGATATCCATGTATATTCGACAAATAAAATATTTATTTTAAACAATTGAAATAATTCTCTTTTTTTATTTTTTTGTAAATCAATAGAAAACTGGAAAGGTAAGCACTTTTATTAGATTGAAATAAACCATCACACAAGCTAGCAAAATTTTTTGCTCAACATTTTATTCTAATAGCAAATTCATTTTTCTAATTAATCTAAAATTAATTTAGATGTAATATGTTTTTTTTTTACTCAATCTGCTGATTCTAATTTCCACTTTAAAATAAGCAATCACTGAAATGCATTGTTGCAGCTTAAAAATGAAAGAAAATATAAACCTTAATCTGTTGTCACAAATGTGAATAGTTTGTTGATTAATACTCTAAGTGAAGCAATTAATCCATTGGTTAGTTTTTGTTTCATTTTTATTTGGTTATGTTCATTTCTGTTTGTAGCACAGTGCCATGCAGCGACCACAATTTGTACATCATTAAATAAAAATGCTCACATATTTCCTGATGATTTGGCTAATAAGTACAAAGTCGTGGGATTGCAGGTTTGGAAACCAGTCCTTGAAACCTAATATTTGAATTACTCTGATACATTCATGGCAAAAAATAGTTACATGTGATATTATGGGCTTTATAATCAAGGTCTGATATATAGTACATGTATGTATGTGTAGAGTATACTACAGTTTTCACAGTTTAGCACTAACTTCCACAATACTGCGAAAAGATTGGTGTTAGAAAAATGTTCACTTGACTCTTTATATGGTATTAATTTGACTCTGTACCTTGGGATGATTTTGACACTGTTTGTATTTTTAAATCCAGCATTAGCACTTTATGACATTGACTTGACATTGCTTGTGTTAGAGTCAATATAAAGTGTACATATACCACAATCTCTTGTATTACTCTGGTGTAGAAAAAAGGCACAACAATTTTTCTCTCAGCAAATCAGGAAGATAATAAGCAAGAAGTTCTTGTTATTTTTGTTGAAGTTGAAAATCAAGAAAACAGGAAAAAACAACCTTCAAAAGAAATAAGAATGTTACAGATTTTAGACAAAGAGTGGATGTTCATCAGAACTGCCGAGTAGTACTGATTTTCAGTAATTAATACTGAATAATAATGATGATAAAAAAAATGGTGATGAAAAAGGGTTGATTTGTCCTTGCCACTAGATTGGTTTTTGTACCTCCACATTTGTTGGTTCCTGGGGTGACACAACATTTGCTCCTGCAACAATTGCTCCGGGCTTTATATTTTGCCTGATATATACAGTTAGGGTTGCAATAGGGTTTAGGGTTAGGTTAAGGATAGGGTATGATGTTAAATCCAGGGTTTGTCATTCCATCAGTGTGTGGAATTTACTTGGAGCAATTGTCGGCGGAGCAAATGTCATGGAACCAGTCCTGGTGGGCGTTTCATGAAAGGACTTGTCGGACATTTTATCCGACAAGTCCCATTTTATCCGACAGTTACCATAGGAACAGTGCCTCTCAGCCAGTCAAAATCATGGAAAGATGTCAGATCTGACAACTTGTCGGATGAAAATATTGATGAAACGCTCCCCTGGTCACTATTTGAAAAAAGCTACTTATTTTTTTTATATTGCTTTGCTAATTCCATTGCTTTTAAAGAGCCCCTTGTTCACTGTTGTTCAACATCTTTCAAATTTGTTGTATGCAAGAATATAGATGGTGAAGCATTTTAACTCCTTGTAAATCCTAAAAAGAAGTTTGCCAGATATATTACAGCACTGACACATTGCGTGTAAGTGCTATCCATATGTCACTTATACCGTAATATTACATGTGATCGGCTTTTGGTTCAGAACTGCGAGCCGATGCAGAATCGGCTTTTGGGTTTATCTTGCACCACGTTTACACACTGCATCGGCTCGGGATTCAGAATCGGCTTTTTGGGGAAAAACCTGAAATGACCCATGCACCAACAATATTCGTCATAATAAAGACAACGCTGGATCCGTGCGATTTGAAGTACGTCACAACGGTAAAGTAAATGAAATATGGGCCAATTGCCGATGCAGACTTGGCTTTCTGTTTACATGTAGTAAGAAAGCCGATTCTGCATTGGCTCGCGGTTCTGAACCTACTACTTTGGTGGTGCAAAATTGCAGATTCTGAACCGAGAGCGGATGCAAGTTAATCGCGATTACACACTATGAAAAAGCCTATGCAAAAGCCGATCAAGTGTAAACACGGTATTAGAAATATGAAGACTGGATTAGTCATATACATCACTTATTCATAATTGATATTCATGTTTTCAGATAATTGACTTTGGGAAGCTGACCATGAATTTATGAATGATAACAGGAATGTGCTGCATGGAAAGCCAGATTAGTTTCTTAATTTATTTTTTTATCACAATCAATAGTCATTTGAATTAGTAGATATTAATATAATATTGGATGGCTCAGAATGGAATATCAAGAGTTAGGATGAATATTCCACGAATCGCGGATATGCTTATATTGAAATAAAAAAAAATCACTTTTTAAACAGGAAGTTATAATTGGCTGATGAGATGGTGTTAGACTTAGGTATGTAATTTCCAATTATGCAACAGTTTAACCCCCCAAAAAAGAGACGCAAGTTTTGGATATTCACCGGTCTGTAAAAAAAAGCATAATACAATCTTTAACATGTAAATAAAACAATGAATTAATTGCTCTATAAAATGTCATCCTAGTGTGCTGGAAGTTTATAGCGGTAGTTTTCTTTTCTTGATCTACAGTAGATATCAAGTAAGAAAAAAATTGTGACATGATTTGTATTTTTGGTATTATCTCCTTGGTTAAATATGGTAAAATTAGTAATAATTCAATATGGCTGAATGTATATCTTTGACATTTCACAGTTTACAGATTACAGTTTACAGGTTACTCTGTATGTTGATATGTTTATATCTTCATTAGATAACTTAACTGATAGGGATAAATGAGTTGGGCTTTTTTGTTCTTATTCAACATAATTTATTTTTCAATTTATTTTCACCCTCACTAGCAATCAAGGCTTTTTATCATAACTGAAAGCAGTCATCTTCACTATTTTGATATCCATCACCATCATCATCATTAACCCCACCATCAACCACTACCACCACCACCACTGCTGCTACAACCCACCACCACCCCCATCATCATCATCATCATCACCATCATCATCATTATCATCATCATCATCTCCATCATCATCATCATCATCATCATCTCATCATCATCATCATCATCATCACCACCACCACCATCATCATCATCATCATCGTCATCATCACCATCATCACCGTCACCATCATCATCATCATCATCATAATCATCAATATCATCATCATCACCATCACCATCATCATCATCATCATCATCACCATCATCATCATCTTCATTTTCCTCATCATTTTCATCATCTCATAATGTGCCATTGCCTGTCCCTGGAAGGTTCCAAGCTGACTGATTCTGTGTACCCCTCTTCGTCTTTCTTCCTAATAAATCTGATTAGACCATGTAGCATTGGTCTGTGCCTACCAGGTGTTCACATCTGATTACAGTATCTCCTTGTACTTGAATGAATTCATTTGCCTCCGAGCACAGATTGGTGGACTTGAATAGAGATGCAGTCTGTTCAGACACGCATATCATTTGATTTGATTTGATTTTTTTTATTGTATTAATATAATTCTTATAATGCATTTTTGATAACATAACAAACATAATATATTGGTTACTGGTTTTTGTATGAATCATAAAAGGGGAAAATGGACTAAAAATTATCATTCTAAACAGATGTAGTACCAAATCATTATGACATTCAATGTGCAGAAGGATTGTCATCAGATTGCTTTAAAAAAAGACAATTCTGGATTAAAACTGTGAAATTAATTAACACGTGATAAGGAAACATTTTCATTTATGCACATTCTTATGTCTTAAAATCAACCTTTGTGGTAAATGATTTTGCTTTACATATTTTTATGAGAGGTAAGGAAGGTTAAATTTTAGGCAGTGTAGTTTTTATGTATGTCCACCATCATTGCCATCTAGTTCACTGCTTAATGTTTTGCAAATGCCCAACAACACACTGAACCAGAATAATTTTTTGAGTTCTAGTTTGAAAACACTGCTCAGACTCTTTGTTTCTTACAGCGTCTTCATTTTGGCAGCATTTTGTTATTATTCAAGCACATGTATGTAAGTCCAATGTGTACAACAACGTTGTAGAGTGATGTACAGGGGTATGTTTTTTTGTCTGAATGGGGCGTGGAATGGTGGAAATGGAGATGGATCATTTCTCCTTGAGCAATAATGTAATTAAGTTAGAAGCAGTGAGTCTTGTGTCTTCTTCATGAATTCATCCTCAAACAGTCCAGATTGAGTTCAGATTGGAATAATGCGGACTCCACAATAAAGAAAAACTGTGTTAATCAATTGGATAGTAGCCTGCATAGTTTTTTACATGTTCAGCGAAGAAATAGTACAGAATACTGAAGCAATACACTGAAGTCCCCTTGTGCAACTTGTGCTAGCAATATTAACTTTTGGTATAAAAGGTTAAATGATAAATTATACATGTACATGTATATTATTCGTATACTCTGATACCTTTGCACTTTTCTTTTCTTATTAAGATTTTAAATAGGAGAGCAATATGTATGATATATCAGAGAAGGAATATGGCTGACTCCTTAAGCCCTGTGATGATTGCTGCTTTAAAGTCTAATCAGTACATCTGTACAAGACATTGATATCAATCACAGTCTGGGAGAACTCCTTCGTAGTATTTCTTTTCTTTAGTTTGGCTGTACAGATGATCCTCAGCTGTCAAAAAGCATTCTGTTGCAAAGAATGGAAAAATAATATGACATGAACAGATGTAGCCAAGTCACAGCCATCAACATTCGTGTTAAAGGACAAGTCCACCCCAACAAAAACTTGATTTGAATAAAAAGAGAAAAATTCAACAAGCATAACACTGAAAATTTCATCAAAATCGGATGTAAAATAAGAAAGTTATGACATTTCAAAGTTTCGCTTCATTTCACGAAAAACAGTTATATGAACGAGCCAGCTACATCCGAATGAGAGAGTCGATGATGTCATTCACTCACTATTTCTTTTGTTTTTTATTGTTTGAAATATGAAATATTTTGATTTTCTCGTCATTGTCATGTGAAATGAAGTTTCATTCCTCCCTGAACACGTGGAATTCCATTAGTTTAACATTTTGTGCTTCAGGCAAGGTGGTCCTATTCGTCAAATTCGTAAAAATTGAAATATTGTATAATTCAAACAATACAAAACAAAAGAAATAGTGAGTGAGTGACATAATCAACTCTCTCATTTGGATGTAACTGGCTCGTTCATATAACTATTTTGTTAAAAATAAGCGAAACTTTGAAATGTCATAACTTTCTTATTTTACATCCGATTTTGATGAAATCTTCAGCATTGTGCTTGTCTGATTTTTCTCTATTGATTCAAATCAACATTTTTCTGAGGTGGACTTGACCTTTAATAGAAAGTATACCCCACCCCTCTCTCTATCTTTCTCTGTCTTTCTCTGAAAGGGAAGAGTTGGATGGGGGAGGGGGCATGAGAGAAATTATAGATAAGACATTTATAAACCAGTGTTTGTGAGGATCTGTTTTCTCCTGACATGCGATAATGCATTGACTCATTAAGATTGCATGAACTCATTTCTACATCTTATGGATACAATGTTTGTTGCCATATGATACTTAGCACTTAAGCTTTACCCTTGAATTCAAATGTCTGTCATATTGTATTTGTTGTCACACCCTGAAATATATGCATTAAGTTTTCTCTCATTTGGGAATAACATTGACATTGTCTTGATATCTAAATAGATTTCCCATTTGTAAGATTTGCACAGCTTTTCAGCTTAGATATTTTTGAAGCATGTTTACAGGCTGTTTTATCTAGTTCACAAATGATGCTTTTTATGTTTTTATTTGATTTACAGCATGCTAAGGCAGTAAGTACAATGATTTTCCCTAATTAGAATTTGATTTTTTTTGCTTGGGAATTTTCGTCTTGTTTGTATGCTATGTTTGATGCACGTTTGAAAATGTTGCTGTGTTTTTCTATATATTGTTTTGCACATTTTGTAGCATGAGTTTTGTTGCCTGTAAGCAAACTGTTCGAAATTCTAAAGTAAATGCGTTTAAGTCTGTTTTGATTGGGCTTGTAAGTGTTGCTGTGCATTTGTTTTATTTTAAATACGTTAAATGATTCCCATTTACTTACGAGTTCTTCATTATTTCATGCAATCAGTTAGTGTTTAAAACATTAAGACAGTACAAAAAAGTTATGATGCATATGTTTTGGCTTCTTTTTTTAAGACCAAGTTTAAGTGAAACTGACAGGCATCCCTGATGAATTCCTTTGTAGAATAATTTTGGTAAACTTTGTGTTTTTCTCCTTTCTGAAGTATATCTTGGAATGAATATTGATTTTACTCTTGATTCCCCCTATAAACTATTCATTTGAATATCAAATGGCTATTCACTGTTGGGAGAATATGCCTATCAAAAAAATGAAAAAAGTGATATTCTTATTCTGATGAGTGTAGTGCTACCAGCATTCAAATAATTTGAATATATGAATAGTAGGCCTATTTCCAAGCCAAATAAAAATCAACTTTGATAATAAATATAGCTATATCATGATCAACAATTGACAACAAAAAAGAGAAAAATGTATTTCACTTTTTTCAATAGGATATGTCACTTTGTATCTACAGTCAAAAGAACAAAACAAGGAAATTATATTTATATTTTCTGATAAAGCTTATACCTCTCGACCGTCAATATCAGTTAAAAGTACATGTATATATCTTTTTGGAGCTAAATGGACTGAAAGTCTTTTTTTTAATATAGGCCTATGCGAAATCTGTCCTTTTTGCTTCAGATGATTATGATGTGTGCAATGTGTGTTCGTCTTGATGTGTTTGCATAGAGAAAGGCTTTGAAATGAACATGATATTTACCATGGCATGCATTGATGTGGATTGCAGCTATGTACACAGCATGTACCTTCGACCAGCTTGAGATGTGTGACTGCGTCCTTTTTAAATGCATGGGACTTCAAAGTACATGATTGTCTGTCGTGGAGAGGGGTGGGGGGGGGGGGTAAAGGGCTGGTGTTTTGGCATTTTTTCCAGGGGGGGGTCCTGAAAATATTAAGAAAATTGAATCCAAATATTTATCTGAACAACTAGAGAAATTATTGGCATCTGAAGTTAAAATGAGGTACAATTCCTGGAAAATAATATTGATGAGAATTCAGATTGAACTATGAGGGACAAACACATAAATCAAAAGGTCATTTGAAGAATTTGGTTGTAAAATAATGGCATTAATTCAAGTAATAAACCTGTCATAGATGATATAACATTAATGAGAAAAAGAGGTCGGCAATTGGTAGCAAGAAGAAAAAAAATCATGATTAACCGTGTCATTGTTTTGTAATGGATGAGCTTTTTGCTTTACTGATAGAATGTTTCTGGAAAAATGTTATCAATGGGTAGATACAAGTCCTTAGTCCACTGATGATTTGTTGCCAGTGAAACCACTCACAAAATATACAAAATTTTGAAGTGACATGCAGGTAGCATATACACACTGACAAAATGGAAGACTTAAAATTAAATAGATACAGTTTTCATGTGAGCTTGACCTTGGATGCGGACTGGCCCAAATCCTGTTCACCCTCTCCTACGAAAGTTGGCAAGCCCTGGGTGGACCTGTGTAATATATATGGCCTAAATTTTGGATGGACAAAATGTTTTCACTACAATTTGTATTGAATTTTTTTCAGTACTGCTAGGGGATAAAAAAAGAGTTTGAAAATAGCCCCACACCTATAAAAGATAAGAAAATTACAAATGAAGTGGTTTCAGACTGCCTCAAAGTTCGTCAGTTCCAGGTATTTTGGTAACTACGCGGAATTTCCCCGAAATAAAATACCCGCTAAATAGTAGGTACTTGGCGAAATTAAGAGCACTTTCGTGGGGATTTTCCTAGGTCGCAGGTATTTGGCAATGTGAAAGCAATTTACGGGAACTTTTAGTCCAGTATGTCGTTGGGTGTGGGCACCGTGGTTGGCTGCTGGGCTAGTGATTTTGAATCTCGCGCCTTGCCTGCTTATCAGACTATACTGCACATGCTCGTAACTTCAGGAACTTATCCTGAAGGGTATGTATCGGGGCGTTGTGAATGCAGGAATAATTAATAGGTATTTTTTAGCCTAATAAAGTTCTTGTAATTTAACGGGATTCTTATGATTGAGGCAGTTGCATTTGTCTAGTAAATTATCATATTAGCAGTATATAGATATGAGTGAAGAAAAAAGAAAATAATGAAAACAGAACATTTGATGGTCAGAGTTCAAGTTATAAACAGGGCTGTGTAGCTGCTGTAGGTTCAAAGTCTTTGATAGATTGAGTTGGACAACAGAATAGAAAGCAGTAACTTTGTCATAACAGTTAATAGCCGTATAGGAAAGAGGAAATGATGCACTACTTTCAGAGGGAATGGAAGTTATGTTTCCTTTCATACATTGTCCTTAGGGAGTTCAAATAAAATGATTCAAGCATTTTGAAGGAGGAATTATTGCAGAAAAAGCAACAAATAACTTACACAGTGTATGCACTGACCATACATGTAGCTTCCAAAAGACAGTTTCGGCAATTCTGAGCTAAGTGTAGACATCAAATAAACTTCACTGTTAAAAATGATTTTAACAACAGTGTTTTTAAACATTTTAAACAAGTGTTTAAAATCTTAAACAACAAAGTCTAAATTCAAATATTGAATTATCAATTATTTAAACATGGTTGTTTAAAATTTTAAACACTTGTTTATACTGTTTAAACAACTACTGAGC
Source organism: Lytechinus variegatus (assembly GCF_018143015.1). Lineage (NCBI taxonomy): Eukaryota > Metazoa > Echinodermata > Echinoidea > Temnopleuroida > Toxopneustidae > Lytechinus > Lytechinus variegatus. The sequence goes on from NC_054741.1 coordinate 52,823,877, forward strand.
GATTCACAGAGTAAACAGCATTGTTTAAGTTATTTTGAACAGTGTAGTGCCATATTTAAGTAGGCTAATTAGGCTATATTATCTTAGCTCTTTGTAAGCACGCAGGGTAACATGAGAGTAGTTATGACAAGATTTATTTGCCATTATGATCCATCCCTTAAAAATTCCCAAGATGAGAAATATTCACGTAGCCATCCTGTTTATAATTCCTGTATTCACAATATGTAGACAAATTTGATAACAATTCAACTAGGTATAATTGTTAGACACAAAGTTGCTGATAGTATAGCATTTGACTGTTGTGCCTTTAAAACTCCAATTTGTCTGTAATGTGAACAATTCTTTGCTTCGCTTCCTAAAGTTATTGAGAGGAAATGACAGATCGACAATATGCCTGAACTCCTTCAAGCAAGAAATGTACAAAATATAAAAGATAAATATCTATGTGTTGATGCATAGTACATTAAATATTGAAATTAATTCACCCTTGGGTTTGTATAATAATTGGTAAATTTCAAGGATAATTAAAAAATCTCTCCAAATTTCATATTTATTCATTGATGTAAATTGATATCAATTGGATGTTATATGTCTTTCTTGGCAATTGGTAAATTTTAAGGATAATTCAAAAATATCTAAATTTTATATAATTTATTCATTGATGTAAATTGATATCAGTTGGATGTTATGATAATAATGTCTTTCTTGGCAATTGGTAAATTTCAAGGATAATTTAAATTAAAAATCCCGAAATTTCATATAATTTTTTCATTGATTGATATCAGTTGGATGTTATGGTATTCTTGGCAATCTCTTTGTCCTTCAATAAATCAAACAATCACACATGCCATTCCTCCAAAATGTTTTTATACAATTCATGGCTTTCTTCTCTGAGATTTTTTTATTAGGTGGTCTGTCTACGACAGATCACCTATTGATTTCGTCAGAATTTTCTTTATTTCTTTATTTCTTTATTCATAGTACCTATTTTTTGTCGCCAACTTTTCTCGAAATTGGCTGAATCAATTTTGCTGATTTTTTCGTCATATATAGAATCTATCATAGAGACGGCAAAATAAGCTTTTCAAGGTCATATGGTCATGATGACGTCATCTACGCGCCATTTTGTAAAATTCTTCATTTGATCATATCTTCATTATCAATTGTCAAAAATTAACAATATTTACATGACATTAACTTCATGTCAAGGGTCAAATGTCAATGTCATCAAAGATCATGTAGAGGTCATGACGCGCGCGTACGCGCGCGTCAAAGGTAAAAAAATCGTCCAAATGACCTATAAATTTTTTTGGGTACGTTTCAGGTCATTTTAAGCATTTCAAAAATTTGCGCGCGCGTTTCCACGTGTTACACCTTAACACAATGCAGGAAAACCGTTTCTTTAATATCATTGCATTGCTGATTTTTTCGTCATATATAGAATCTATCATAGAGACGGCAAAATAAGCTTTTCAAGGTCATATGGTCATGATGACGTCATCTACGCGCCATTTTGTAAAATTCTTCATTTGATCATATCTTCATTATCAATTGTCAAAAATTAACAATATTTACATGACATTAACTTCATGTCAAGGGTCAAATGTCAATGTCATCAAAGGTCATGTAGAGGTCATGACGCGCGCGTACGCGCGCGTCAAAGGTAAAAAAATCGTCCAAATGACCTATAAATTTTTTTGGGTACGTTTCAGGTCATTTTAAGCATTTCAAAAATTTGCGCGTTTCCGCGCGTTACACCTTAACACAACGCAGAAAAACCGTTTCTTTAATATCATTGCATTGCTAATAAAATTCTGAGCAATTTGATACCTTGATCAACCTTCTACAACCATTAATAACGAAATTAACACCCGTTAAACTTTGCAGCACGTGTGCGCGCGAGCTCTCACTATAGGCCATATATGGGCAAAAACATGCCTATTGTAAATTCACTGTAGCTCTTTAAAAAGTCCGTTGACCCCCAATTTTTTTTTCCATATATCGATAGAGTATTAATTGTAAATTTGATTTCATGTCACCATTGTCCCTAAATTATATCGTGACGTCATCAAATAGGCGCCCAAACTAAAAATTTCATTTTTTTCAAAAATGACGTCATCAAATTTATGCAAATTTGGCTGTAACTTCTCGAATATAGATCATTTTTCGCCCAGATTTCAATATGTTGTAGTTTATAATGTACTCTTTCTCCTCAGTTAACATGAATATTCGTTTTGAGAAATGCATCATTGCGTAAAACAGCGATGAAAAGAGGCATGTCATTTTTCCTCATTTTGCGTGTAATCTCTATGGGACATGACTTTTTTTCCCAAAACTAGATTCGACATTCCTCTATTTCGTGAGCCATATTTCCATTTTTTCTTGTCAGCTTTCCTTGAGCTTTTAACATGTTGTAGCTAAGATTCTGGGCTATCGGAAGTGTGCCCTCCATTTTTTGATCAGATGCCGGGATCATGCCCGTATTTCACTTGCAAAATTGGAATTGTAATTTTCAAAATTGCTTACGTGTAATCTCTATGGGGAATATCGTGGCTCAATGGATAACGCATTTGACTTGCTTTCTCGAGGGCGGAGGTTCGATTCCTGGGGTAGAAACAATGATTTTTTTTTTCATTTTTGTTTTCTTTTTGCCACCTCTTACATGATCCTTTATGATAATTAAAAGGTATGAAAGTTAAAATTTAGCAAGATAAAACAGATTATAATTGTTTTTTTCATATCACATGTATTTTGTGTGTAATCTCTATGGGACATGACTTTTTCTCAAAACTAGATTCGACATTCCTCTATTTCGTGAGCCATATCTCCATTTCTTCTGGTCAGTTTTGCCGGAGCCTTTAATATGTTATAGCTGAGATTCTGGGCTTTCGGTAATGTGCCCTCCACTTTTTGATCAGATGCCGGGATCATGCCCGTTTTTCACTTGCAATATTGGAATTGTAATTCTCAAAATTGCTTACGTGTAAAGTCTATGGGAAACATTAATAATCACATCGAGCAATGGTCAAAATTTATTCTTAGGATGTCTAGAATCAAGATTATCAATCATATCTAAATTATTCATTTTATACATTAGCCGACTCTGAATGAAAAATCATGACAGACCACCTAATTCGTCCGCATGACGAATTAAATTCTAGTTTTCAATTAAAAATCTGAACCTCCTCACTCACAAAAAAAAACACCCACAGAATAATTGCTTAAAATTTAAGGTGTTTGCATTGCAACAGTATACTTCAAAAGCGATATGCATTGGCAATCGTACATTCATTGTGAATAATGTGACAATCATTCAAAGAATTCCAAATCCCTGACAAATAAGTTAATCCTTATTATTCTTTGCTATTACCGGAATGATCTCTGTCATTAAACTCTCTGATTGAAGGGGGAAATGGCACTTAGTAGCAGTGTTCAGATGACAGACTTCAGTTAATATGCATCTTTATGTCTGAGATTTAAAATCCATTTAGGAATCAAAGTTTGCTTTTTAAGCGTTGGAAAAAAAGGAAATCCCACGGCACGATTGTAAAATGGGAATATTAGAAAATACTTGAGCATGATTCCATTATTGACGCTTTATCAAATTTTCCATTTAGCTTTAAATTTTAAAGGACAAGTCCTCCCCAACAAAGAGTTGATTTGAATAAAAGAGAAAAATCTAACATAACACTGAAACTTTAATCAATATCGGATGTAAGATAGAAAGTTATGACATTATTAAGTTTCGCTGAATTTCATGAAACAATTATATGCACATCCTGGTCCGTGAGGGGACTGCATGATGACATCACTCACTCACTATTTCTTTTGTATTTCATGATTTGAAATATTCAGATTTTCTTTTCATTTTCCTGTGAAACAAAGTATTATTCCTCCCTGTGGATTGCCATTGTTTTGACATTTCATAATTCAGTCAAGTTGGACCTTCAATTGTCAAATCTTTAAAAAACGAAAGATTATATATTTCAAATAATAAAACACAAAAGAAATAGTGTGGTGCAATCATCGACTCTTTCATTTGCATGTCATTGAGTTGTGCATATAACTGTTTCATGAAAAATAAGCAAAACTTAAAAAATGTCATAACTAAAATAAATTTTCAAACTTACGCTCGCTTGATTCTTCTCTGTTGATTCAAATCAATATTTTTCTGGGGTTCGAGTTTCCCAACTTCATGAGAACCACAAGACTTTCATTATTGTGTGGTTGCAAGCCCATGTAATTTTTTATGTTAACATCCTGTTAGCTTTCTGATTCAGAAAATAATGTTTTTTAATTTCAATTTTCATTACGGGTTGTTTTTTACTGCTGTTTGAATTACTTTTTTAACAAACATGGATGATGCTTACGGTTTGTATTGACCAATATTGCCCTTTACAGAATAAATTCAGATTTAGCACATTTCAAAATTCCTGTTTAAAATTTTAAGCATGATGTTTAAGCCAATCACTTTTACAAATATTGTTTAAAAATTTAAAAAAATTACAAATAGTTTAAACAATTGTTTAGAAATAATAACATGTTATAGGTTTTGAGATTAAGTACTCATGTTAACAAGGCTGGAGCCCATTCATCTTCATTTGACATCCTTGAATGAAAGATAGTAGTCACAGACTTACATGTATTAAAGGTAAAAGACAGTAGTTGGAGCAAACAATTATTTCATGAGAAAGTATTTTAAATCTAGGTTAATTGTCAAAATATTATCAAACATCTTTATCAGGTAGTATATTAATGTGAACTTATTTTTGTAAAATCATGAAATCTTAGCTCAAAATTGATAATTCTGATGATCAGTAACACAGCAAAGGATATGTGGGACAGTGTAATAACATTGCTGCGAAAAATATCAGATATATGATGGAATTCTGTGCTTATTTTGCTCATGTCTCAGCAATTGGTAGCATTTTCTTCCAGAGTCACTTGACACATATTTTTTTATTTATACATATACAAACACTTTTGTGGTAATTTCATTGGATTTTTTTCCAACTTATTTTGAGATCATTACTACAACTGGTATTTATCTTTAAAGATGAGAAGGTAAAAATATTTTCAAATGTTTGCAAAACTTTTCATAGCATAACAAATTAAGGACAAAAAGTTAAGGTAAAAATAAAGGGTATTTTCAATTGAGAATTGTTTATTCTGCTAGATTGCAGCAATTGATGCAGATTAGGGTTAAGATATAATCACACTTACTTTTGATATATTTTCAAAAGTGGAATAAAGATAATTTTCCAAAACGTACTGGTTTTCAATCAAGATACATGTACAGGTATTTGCAGTCTGCATTTACATGTTTAAGTGCATGTTCTTCCCCTTCAGGTTGAAGTCATTGCATGTTGGTTGACTAGTTTAAAGCTCCATGGTTTACGCGTGCCATTGGATGACAATGGAACAAATGTAGCATAAAAAGATACTTCCTCTCAGAACATGATATTGATCTAGTGTCAATAACCCCCTGGTGATACATAGCATCAACATACATGACATTGTTCAACATCAGCCATAATTTTCTCTGTCTCAAAGGGGCAGCTCACCTTGACAATATCTAGGTATTAATAAAAAAAGAAAAAAGGTTGAGAAAGAAATCTTTAAAAACAGTCGATCACAATCAATGATTCCATTGAAGATGCTACTCAATAGGAAAGTTGTCATAATTGTAATTATCAGGTTATAGGGACAAAGTGGATCTTTTTTTTAAAGAGTTAAGACTCTTTTTTTTTCTTTTTCAATGATTTTTTATTTTCATAACTTCATATACATATAACAAACATAAACATTTTACATTATACATATTATATACAAAATGAAATAAAATACAAAACAAAGCAAAATAAAAAAAATAGAAAACATTTCAGGATTGAATGGTTATGACAAAACATTCGATTTCGTTTTCCATCAAGCTACCCAAACTAGGACATGAATGAGGGATGTAAAGTTTTCCATTTCTTCTCAAACTTTTGATAATTGTTTATTCTGAATGCCAATTTGTTTTTCTATTTTGTATATTCGTTTAAGCTTTACAAAGAACAAATCAAAGGATGGTAAAATATTCAAATGTTTGCATGTATACATCATTTGTTTAGCTACAACTAAGAATTGATTCAAAAGTGATTTATGTGAGTTAAGACTCCTGCTTTAGTACTAATGCACAATCTTGTTAATTAAAATGTGGAAGAGTGCATCCCATAAGCATGATCAGGATAGCCGTGCCAAGGCCTGGGATATAGTACGCAGCGCTTAGACACATTGTATTAAGCCCTTTCCCTTTATAAATGTTGTATGCATATTATAAAATTTATTATTCTTCTGTGACACTTTGTATGCCACATATGAATGGAAATGTCAATGTTGATTTTTTATCAATCTTAAATTCTTGTGTACATAACACTCCCTTGGTTATGCATTTAACCCCCAAATGGACAAGGCTTTGAGTGGTCATCTGTAATTGAGAACACTTTGAAGGATTGTATCAGCTCTAGATGATGATGATGTCATCAGCTTTCCAGAGTTGAGATTGATTGAATCAGTTACAAATCTCTCTATGAGTTGGGGCCAGATGCGACAATGACAAGGGTTTGTCATTTGCAAAAGAATCATAATAATAATAACATAATTCTTATCTCGTGCATATCACATTATGTCATAACATCCATATGCGCTTCCATAAGGACTTTGATATATTACCCTGGCTTTAGCCCTGCAGCCTTTTAAAGTGCGGTGGCATTTCAAGAAATAAATTCCGGACAGGTTCCCATTCATTTCACCTGGGTTGAGTGCAGCACAACTTGGATGAATTCCTTGCTGAAGGAAATTACGCCATGGCTGGGATTCGAACCCACGCCCCCCTGTTTCAAATCAGAAGACTAATCCACTGGGCCACAATGGTCCAGCATATAAATATCAATTAAAGATAAATGTTAAAATATTGTATTATTTGTATCTTCGACAGGTTATTCAAATGTTCCGAGGATGCAAGTTGGAAGACATGCCCCCTCACATCTACGCTGCAGCCCAGACCGCCTACCGCTCAATGCAATCGACCCGTCAGGACCAGTCCATTGTCTTCATGGGGAGGAGCGGGGGAGGTAAATCATGGAATGTGCGACATGTCTTACAGTACTTGACCATCGTGTCTGGCTCGCACAACAACATCGTCACAGGTGATTCTTTAAAGCCCATTATCTTTGTAATCTTATTAATCCAGATTTCTCCCATCTTATGATTATATTCCTCTTATAAATTTATTTTATTGTGAGCTAAATATAGCCTAAATACTCTTGGGACAACTACCCTTCTGTATAGACAAATAGGCAAGAAGCTTGCAGACTAACTTGTCAATGGCCAAACACTGTAATATCTAGAAAGATTGTGTTCAGTAATTAATCTTAGTTTTGTTTTATGTTCTTTTTAGTGAATTATTTGACTTTTCTTTCTCTCTTCCTTGCCTTCTATGCTTTACTAGTTGACAAGATCACCGCCGTGACGACCCTGCTAGATGCCTTTGGCGGGGCTAGGACCATTCAGAACACCAGTGCTACCAGATGTGCTAACATCTACTCTCTAGACTTTGATCACCTTGGTCAGATAGCTTCCAGCTCAATACAGGTAAATCATGCATTCATTTGTAAAGATCACCGAAAGAGGCTTCATTCACCTTATCGTTGCCTTCATGCACAAAGGCCGATAGCACGCACTGCGTGTTGCCTTCCTGTCTGTGGGCCGTAAGCACAGATTGCGCATTGCCTTCCCGCACCGCGCACTGTTCACTGTATGCTAACGGCCTTTCTGTGGGAAGGCGGCGTGCAGTGCGCGTTAACAGCCTTTGTGTGGGAAGGCGACGCTAAAGCCTTTGTGTGGGAAGGCAACGTTATATTTGAGTATAGGCCTCTTGACTAGGTGATTTAAATTTGTTGATGTTCCTTTCCTTGAAACCTATTTATGATATATTCATTTTACCTGCTTGATATAATAATAATGATCTAACCTGTTAGTAATGATTCACCCTGTTGGCAGTGAGAAAATTTTGGTACTGGGAATCCAGCTTGTAATATTACTTTTTGCCATGTCTGAAAAATCTCTGACGAAACTTGTAGTCTTCATAGAATAAGAATGTGTTTGCAAACAAGCTTATGTATATTTTTTTTGTACTTCCCAGATAACAGAAGTAGGTAAAAAGACTAAAACGAGAAAGGTTGTGAGATTGGCTAAATCATATGTACTCATGTTTGGTGGAAGGCAAGTTCTGTTGTACAATTATCAACAATAAAGTGATGAATAAAAAGAAAAAAAACAAGCGAAAGCAAGAGAGAAATATACCTCCATCTTTGAGTACTGAATCTTCTACATTGGCATCATTAAAATTGACTTTGAAGAAATGACTGAACAAATACTGTTTATCCATAATAATCTTGCATAGGCTCTGACATGAGTCGTAAAGTGTTACTTGTACTTGATCACTCTAAATGATTCTGTCTCAGACTGGTCATTGTATGTGCAAACAAACTAAACATGTCCTTGAATTAATTCGAATGATGTTTATAGATCTTGATGCTTGAGAAGTATCGTATCGTGAGGAAACCAGAGGATGAGAGAGCTTTTAATATCTTCTACTACCTCATGTCAGGTGCTGACCAATCACTCAGGTAAGACCGTCGACCCTCCCGCTGTATAGATGTAAAGGGTTGTATGCAGGTTCCATGACATTTGCTCCTGCGACAATAGCTCAGATGAAAAATCCACACGTTAAGCCGAACATAAAACCTAACTACCAAAACTAAATAAATCCTAATGATCATTACATTATTCTGAATAAAAAAAACTCTTATTGCAATCCTAACTCTAACCCTATGCTCCCTAAGATATTAGGACCTGAGCAAATGTCACAGAAGCAAATGTCATGTCCCCCTATGCAGAACGACTACAGTCATAGAGGCCGTTCTCATTACGCTTTCTAAATGGAAACCGATTCAGGAAACCACTTTGGAAGATCGCTTTGCTAGCATTCCCACTTGATCACACGAAAGTGGTTTTCAAAATCACTTCACGTAAAGCGTTCTTGTTGCTATGGAAACGCTCTCAGTAGGGTGACACGTTTTGCGCGAAATTCGAAACCGCAGCATAGGCATTCTACACCTGTCGTGTGGAGTAGCGCGCTCAAAATGTGCGAAGATCGCTTCCCGAAGAACGGTTGTGTCCTCACGCTAAAACCAGTTTAACGAGGCAAAGCGATCTTGAAAACTACATCGCGAGGTGGTTTTCCAAACTGGTTTGGAAGATCGCTTCCAAGACCGCTTTGACCGTTCTCACTACTCGTTAAACTAGTTTCCACTAAACTAGTTTCCAGTAAACTAGTTTTAGGAACATAGTGAGAACAGCCTCATAAACGCAGTAAGATGGCCTTTTGCTTATCGTTTGCTCCTAAAATGGTAGGAGTCATTCAAGAGCAGTCTTTCAGATGACAGCTTGACTACACATATTAACAATAACTCTGTAATACTCAGGGGGTGGGGGGGGGTTGGGCTATTGCTTTGTTACAATTTTAAGCAGTGTTCTTGTCTCTATTTATTTCTGAAGTCATATTATGCCTACAAGTGTAAATGACAGAGAGGTACAGTTGGTACAATATTCTGATTCATATATTGTATATCACAGATCAAGATAACTGTTAAAAAAAAACTCCTGGGTTATTACATGTCCCACTGCACATCGAGATTGAGCAATTATTTTTAACCCCATGCTTGGCCCCCAGAGATCTGAATTATTGATGTCTAAATGGAGAGTGCTTCATGAAAAATGTTGTCAGTGATTTTTTTTTAAATTGATTTTGATCTCAGCCAATTAGACGCTAAATTGCTTGTTGTAACTGTCCAGTGAAAACCACCATTTAAAACTCCATAAATCTCTCATATTGGCCATTGAAAGGATGAATAGGGATTAGGAAGATTGTAAGTCATGTCCTATTTTAAAAAGGGGTTTTAGTTGTGAATATAATAGGAGGATGGGTAGAAAACTGAAGGGGGAGATAAGGAGGAATTGGAAGAGGGAAAGAGGGGGGGGGGGAAGAGAAGGAGGGAGAGAAGGGGATGGTGTGAAGAGAAGAAGGAGGGTAAAAGATTGAGGAGGATTGTTAGGGGAAGGGAACAAGGGGAAGATAAGGAGGGGATTGGAAAGGAAGAGGGGGATATGAAGCAGAGAGAGAGAGGGGGAAGAGTAGGAAGAGGGGAGAATGGGGAGAGGAGGAAGGCAATTAATTGAAGAGAATGATAAAGGGGAAGAGAAGGAGGGGGTGGGGAAGAGAAGGAGGGGATAGAAAAAGAGCAGGAGATAGGGAATGAGGAGGAGGGGGAAGAGGAGAAGGAGAGAGAAGGAGGAAGGCAATGAATTGAAGAGAATGATAAAGGGGAGGGGAAGAGAAGAAGGGGGTGGGGAAGAGAAGGAGGGGATAGGAAAGGAGGAGGAGAATAGGGAAGGAGGAGCATGGAATAGGAGGAGAAACGGAGAGGAGGAAAGCAAGGAATTGAAGAGAATGATAAAGGGAGGGGAAGAGAAGGAGGGAATTGGAAAGGAGGAGGGGGATATTGAAGAAGGAGGAGATGGGGAAAGAAGGAGGAAGGCAATTAATTGAAGAGAATGATAAAAGGGAGGGGAAGAGAAAGAGGAGGGTTGTATGTTCCTGAAATTTTGACTTGTAATGCAATTACAGTATTTCCAATCCTCAGAGTCATCTTTTGGGTACGTTCAGATACGATTTAACATTTCAAATTAATACACCACATAGACAAAAATAGAGGAGACCACACTAGCTCTTTGTCTCAACTTTAACCTAGTATTCCCATGCTACCATCCATCCAATGTCAAGACTGAATTCGAAGTCCATCTTTACGAAGGGCTCATTCAGGGTGTTGCTTCGGGAGAGGTGTGAAACGTTGGAGGGGTTGCCATGGTCACCGTCTGCATGATAACATCACACCTCACTGGTCCTTGGTATTGGAATGGAAGGGTGCGATGAGGGGAGGTTGTGATCAGTCTCGGTGTGATGGAATGAATAATTGCTTTCACAGCTCTTGATGTCTTGCCAAAGTAGAGAAGAAACAGAGTCACTTTACTGCATCACCTTCTAGATGGGTGTTCATGGCATTAAAGGGATAGGACAAACACTTTATTTAAATTCAGTTGATTTATTCATCCATACTTGTTTTTTTAATATGTATTTGCATTAAATTCGAGAAGAGGGGAGATCAATATACAACCTTGATCATTCTGTAGCGTTTGTTTTCTTTATTTAGATATAAGTCCTTCTATTCTTTTGTTTGAGCAATTCACCTTTTTTTAAAAAGAGCATGTCAATTATTGGAGTGATCTTTGAGAATTACAGGGCCGAGAAAAGACAATATTTAAATTTTATTTCTCTCTCTTTTTTCCCCAATATATTATTGATATCTTACTCAAAATTTGATTGATTATTTTACTTAAGTTGAAAACGTATTCACATCAATAATTAAAGGTATCTTCCTGCTATGCCAACTTACGTTTTGAACTGGCTACCCAATTACAATTACTCAGAACTTTTGTTTGTACATGTGCACTCATCAGTGACCTTCCTGCCAGATATTTGTCTTTGTATTTCTTTACTATCCAAATGCTGAGTGCAGCTGAGTAATCTAAAACTTTTCAAAAATACTACCCTTTTGGACAGTTTGTATCATGTTTATTAACATAAAAAAATAATACAGTTGCTATTTTCCAATTACGTGGCTGGCAAAATCCCTTCAGAACTATTTTCCTTTATTTTTTTTGGCATCTTCAAATTTGATTGATATTCCTGTAAGTTGATTTTGTTAACGAAATTACTCATCATTTTGATATGCTTTTTATTTCTTGTTTTATTTATTTCAGTCAAGACCTGTCACTGCATAAAATGTCAAAGGAGAATCCTTACATTCAACCCTTGCAAAAGGTGGGTAGATTTGGATTTCTCTGAATTACTTTTGTTTCTAACATAAATTCATACACCATACACCTGCTTTCAAAAATTAATAGAGGTTAATTAAAGTGATCAAAATCAAGATTAGAAAGATGTCTTTATTTTTTCTGTACAAAGCTAGGTAAATATGATCTAGGATTGAGATCCACTCATCATTAAAGTACATGCACTCATGATCATTATGTATTTTATTCTATTGTGAGTTGGATTATTATTGCACTTATGCATCTTCAAATTCAAATTCATTTATTTCACATCTCTTAAAAAACCTAGGTACAATACATTGTGAGTTAATGCAATAGAGTAAAAACAACAATGACAGTTGTACAATTTAGACCAAGAAATAACAAGATAAAACATAAAGTAATGAATGGGATGTGAGGGAGTAACAAAAAGCCATTAGCCTATCTAGGCTACTCCCTTTTTACATTCATTACTGATAATAAAACAAAACAATATCTTCCAATCTTTCAATGGCATGAAATATGTAAAAACACGTTCACATCACAGTCACATCCTATCTCCCAATTTACAGAATGAAGAGATAGATCATGCAAAGTTGATGTGGCAGAAAGTAATGACTTCATGTCAGCTACTGAACTTCACTCCGGATGAATGCAAGGGACTGTGGTGTGTCTTGGCTGCTATCATCCATCTAGCCGCAGCAGGGGCAACAAAAGGTAAATGTTCTGTGGTGATTTCATAGAATGCAATCTTACAATGTCGATAAGAATTATCAATTTTTGTTTGGTCCTCAACGGTTGGCAGCTATGGTAACATAGTTCTACTGTCAATCAAGATCAAGATATTTGTAGTAGTTACAGTGTACCATAATGGCAGACAAAAAAGTTTTAATCAGATGGATATTCATAGAACGGATTCCCTGTGAAGCAATGATTGGTACCGCAAGGATAAAACATCTTAGGCGTATGTTTTCATGGATATTTCTTGCAGATTGTAGATGACAGATTTCTGCTTTACTACAGAAAAACTGGCTACTTGCAAAAGGAAATACAAGTATGCTTTTGAAATAATTACTTTTCATTTGGTTGGATAACATGAGCAGTGCATATTGCTCACCTTTACAGGGGTAAGGGAAGGTAAATGTTGCAATTATTCTTGGGTTTCTTAATTTGATATAGATGTAGATTCTTACAACCTCATTCTGGTATAGTTACATTGTTGGTTATAACACGTTTCTATTGTGCAGGATCCGGAAGTGCCAAAGCCCAATTCCTCAACCCATCAGAGGCCCAGAGAGCAGCGACCCTCCTGGGTGTGTCCCTTGAAGACCTTGCCCGCAACACCTTCAACCCCAAGGCAACCGGTACCCCTACCAGGTCTCACCTCAGAGCTGTGCCGTCTGATGGAGGATCCGAGGGCGGTTCATCAGGGGGTGCTACAGAAGCCCTGGAGGGCATGATCTCAGGGCTGTACACAGAGCTGGTCAATGCTGTGGTTTCACTAGTCAACAGGTAAGGCGAAGATGATTCGTGGATTCTGTGTAGACTTTGCATCCTCTTCTGATTACTGTCATAAGAGAGAATTTTAAAAAGGGTTGGAGATGGAGGGTCTGAAGGGAGGAGGGGGATGCTACAGAAGCCCTAGAAGGCATGATCCCTGGGTTGTACACAGAACTGGTCAATGCTGTAGTTTCACTTGTCAACGTTAGGATGAAGATGATCTGTAGATTCTCTATAGAATTTTCAGATTTTATGCTTAAGAAAGCAATTATACATGACTGGAGTGTAGTCTGTTAAAAACTAAGAGGATGGTGAACTTCGGGTTGTATGGTGAGCCTGCCAAGTCATGAAATAAGTTGAATGAAAAATCAGTGATAGAAATGATTATGAGAATTAAAAAAAAGAGAAGAAAATATTGTCTATTTAATAGTTGCTTTTGATCCACAAATAAGATATCCAGTACAGTCCGACCTCTCTTATCCGGCCTCCCCTTATCCGGATCTCTCTATTATCCGGACGCACACTTACCGACATTTTTTTTTTTTTTTTAATCTAGTACAGGTACGTGAGGAAATGAGATTTCAATCTAAACTCAATCTTATACATAAACCCACTCTGATTACATATATTTCCCAACATAGTCACCCTACACCAAACATATTTTTCATGAAAATATCTCACCCAAATCACCAAAAGAACTTTAGGAATGATAATTTCCAGTAAATCAGGGTGCAGCGCAAACATTTCATCACGTTTCTCTTTTTGATTCGCGGGAAAAACAACACATGTCTTGCTAACTAACTTTAGGCCTCAATACGGACAGCGCCATCTATCATGTTTGAGCCTACAGTCAGTGGAACAATGGCTGACATTGCGAAGCTGCGATACCCGCCGGGATGATCTAATTTTAAAACCTTGTATTTCATTGAGTCTTTCACTTTCGAAGTATGCTTGATGTATAGCTCAGTCATTTTAGCAGGTAAATTATCCAAGAGTTTTGGCCATCGATCGATTTCATTTCAATAAAAAACACTGCCTATAATTTGCACTGACTCTGCAGTGAATATTGTCTTTACCGTACGCCCACTACAATAGTGCAGTGTAGCTACCGCCGGTGCCCTGGGGAGGCAGCCGGCAGCGCAGCTGCATGTATTTAATATTAGGTCTCCCAGATCCGGATAAATCCCTTATCCGGATTGGTGCTGGTCCCAACGTGTCCGGATAAGAGAGGTCGGACAGTACCTGCCTTCCCTCAGCAATTGCAATGTTCTTAGTTTTCATGATGTTCCTTCCTGTAAGTACCCACACCTGGGTGAAGTATGGTAAATGCAGATTCTTGTCAAAGTGGGCCCTTTGACACCATTGAGCCATATCTTAAGTCTGAACTAACTCGAGCAAGAGTCCATGGAGACTGTGTGATATGCTGAAATCAATTTGTGTTAAACAGGTATAGAACTTCCTTGCATACCTGTTGTTCTTTTTTTATATTACTCTCCAAAGTCACCACTATATCATGGTGAACTCCTAAATAAATTTCAGACGTGTGCTTCACACATTTGTAAATTATTGATGTATTTACGATATACACATGCATGATGTAATTTCTTGATAATTCAATTATTCAATGAGGTATTCAGAGCCATGGCAGAGATTCAAGATATTTTTTTCATCGTAAATGTCATTCCTTGTGTGAGTGGGATGTTGAATGTATCTCTCCCATAATGAAATGATTTTGACTCATGGCAGACATTTCACAGATCTTGCCTTGTAAATCCTATCGCTACATGATCTTAATGTTCCTTGTCTAGGGGTCTATCGTCAGCGTACCGTACCAAGTCCTCTATCCTGGTGGTTGACCTACCTGGTCTCCAGATACCTGAAGGGTGTGGTCGTAAGACCGGTGCTAGCTTCCAGGATCTCTGTACTAACTACGCCCAGGAGAGACTTCAGCTTCTCTTCCACGATACTGCTGTCACGCAGCAGAAAGACAAATATGCTCAGGTATGGAAAGGATCATCTTGTCTTTGTAAATATGTTTGATACCGTATTACTAATAGTATAAATTTTATTTCAAATAACCTTTTTGTCCTTGAATATGCTGATTCTGTGTATATATCATTATTTCTGTACATACTTGATCATGGGGGAAAAAGGGGGATATCATATATTTGGTGTTAATATGATGTAGAGCTTTTACTATAAAAAGCGTGAAACATTGAGATCTTCTTTTATTGCGTATTATTCATAATTGATCAAGATCAGGTTTTAGTATGACAAGATTTCCCCCCTCCCACTTAAAAGCCTTTTCTAGTGACAGTAATGTTTTCATACCACACATAAATAACAATATTGGTGCAAACACAGAATATAAGCCCATGAATTTCTTCCCTGAGAGCACAAACCAAATTAAATAAAGCAGTGATTGATGATGTGCCAGCTTATTGCAATGCCATTGTTGCTCTGTTTAATGATTTATGATATGTAAATGACATATTCTATCCTGTTTTAATTTTGATCATTTTAGGAGAACATAGAGTGTGATCTTGAGAGGGAGAATGAACCAGAGTCATCGCCTGGTCTTATGGTTAATATGATTGATAAACAACAAGGATTGGTAAGTAAAGGGTCAAAGATCATTTCTGTTTCTTTTTTATTGTTATGCATTTATTATATCAGGTATTGAAGGGATGTTTGAAATGGGTTTCTGTTTATGGTAACTCCCGCAGGAACTCGGCAGGATAGCATTTTGCTGGTAAACGCCAAGCTGGTATATAACCAATTACCTAGGAAGCATTTTATGTCTAGGTTAATCAGTCATATAGACTGATGTTATATACGACAGATATCACTCTCGGGCCTTTTTATCAATGTGGCGACAATGGCAGAGTTGAGATTCGAATCCACAACCAATGCTCTAACCAAATGACCCTGTTTCTCTATCGTAATACTCCTTGCGACTTGATATTTTTTGATTTCTGTGGGGTTACCAAGCTTGGTATGTGATTTTACTTCATAAATATTGAGGTTTATCTATCTGTCATCCTAGATCATGATTTCATCTGGGTGCCATGAATATATTGTCACTTGAAAGTTCTTTCGTCCAATAGGTAGATAACATTAACAACCATTTCTTTCATAAATGATAAAATGAGGTATGATTTTTCTGGTATATTACATTTCATTTTTTAAGCTGATAATCTCCGCTTTAGAAGTGTTTGATTCTGATTACTTTTTTTTATCAGACTGGCAAACTTGAACCAGATGAGCTGCTTGTTATAGCTTGTAGGCCCTGCAACAAAAAAAAAATCAACCAATTGCACAATTTGTTTAAATATGTTTTCATCATAAACCATGAGCAAACATATGCTGATTTATTTCTCAATTGTATGTTGTATTTGTTTATTCCATAATTAATATCTTGTTATGGAGCCCTGGATGAAGAATTGATGTTCTCCAGATTCTTAGACAATCTTCTCAAGATTTTGAATGTCATGTTCCTGTATTGGCTATAGATGGAGCTGATATCACCTATCTGAAGAATTCACATTTAATATTTAACCCCACTCCCCTTCCCCAGATCCGCACCTCAAATCCTGATCTGAGGAACACGGAGCAGAAGGGGATCCTGTGGCTCCTGGACGAGGAGTCCATCTTTCCTGGAGCATCTGATGATTCATTCCTGGAGCGTCTTTACCTTCACTATCAAGAGGAGGCCAACAGATGTGAGTATCAAATCTGATCTGACCAGTTCAGTGATGTATTATAATAATACAGCACATACCTGAAATTTAAGTGCCACTATAAGTCACACTTAGAGTGGCTATCCAGTAATCATGGCTATCCAAGGCCATGGTCCTTGATGCCCCTTTGATTGGCCTAAATGTCCCTCCTTTTGACCTTACAGATTTGTTGTACCCTTTCTTTTATCCATTTGTGTTGAAATTTAGAAATGTACCCCCCCCCAAAAAAAAGGGACCCTGAAAATACTAAGTTATGAGGCCTACTCTCTTTTCACAGCCAGGTAAAACAGGCACATACATGTACAGTTTAAATTTTGTGTGCTAGAATGAAGACCTTCCCCTGTCATTTTCCTTCAGGGAATCTGTGTGTGTGTGTGTGTGTATAAACAATAAAGCAATTAAACACGAGTCAAACAATCAAATGTAAGTTCATTTTCAGCCAGTCAGAAGCGAACAGTTGAATCTTGCAATTGATTTTTTTTATTAACTCATTCTGCAATCGGTCTGTAACAGAAATTTCCATTTTTTTTTCAAATTGCAAATGAAAACTGCTATAAAAGAGAACCGAAATTCTTTTGGAATGTCTAGACTCATTTTGAAACCCTTTCATTACCTTCATACCCTTCAGCGGATGGTGTCATCAAGCATAGTAGTAATAAGAGATCCTTCATCTTGAATCACATCCATGGTACTGTACCTATCACCTACAACACTACCAACTGGCTAAGACAGTCCAGGGAACACCCCTCCATTCGCAGTGCATCGGTTCTCCTTCAAGAATCACAGAAGTAAGAAGTCAAGAATTTTACAATAATTATTCAATGTCAGTTCAATTCAATTTGGGTTTTTCCATTAAAATTCATTGTAATACAGTTTGGAGATTGACACATACAAAGTTGACAAAATATAAAAAAAAAAACATGAAACGGATAGATACTTGCAAATTAACAAAGTATAATGAAAATTAAAAATTATGAAGAAGTTTACATAAGAGTACTCTTAAATATTATGTTTCTTACATTATAGATTTCTGTATTAGTGCAGGTTTTCCAATGCAGTACTTACAAATTATTTAGTTTCAACATGTACAGTTTTTATCCTCATATTTTAATACTCAATTTGAGATGGCCCATGGGCATTGTTCAAAAGTAAAGTACAATCAATAAATTCTATTAAAAAATCATAAAAATGTATATTTTGTACAAAATTCCTACTTATACATTTTATGTGCATCGTACATGGACAAGAATGGCTATAAGCCAGTTCACGGTTAGCTCATGATCAACTTTACTCAAATGACCTTTATGATTTTTTATTAGGATAAGCACTATCATTTTCAAATGTAGATGTTGCGTAAGCTTTACCGGTAAAGTATTCAAATTCTAAGAACAAAAAGCATTGTATACACCAGGAGACTAGAATAGTACATCAGGGATAAAGTTTGTTTTAATGTCTGCCTTTGGCACATTTGACTATTGTTTAGGCTACTGTCAAATACCAGTAATTATGAAGGCTCCATCTATTACTCTTCAGCATGGATGTGATAAAATGAATATTTTGAAAGGAATACATGAATAATCATCGAATCACAAATGCCTATGTCAGTGAATTTGAAAGCCACCTTCATGGTTTATCTCAAATGACCTTTTTTCTCGTGCGCAGTTTACAACCGTGAACAGGCTTATTAATTACATGTTTTACTGACTTTCATTCATAGACCAAACATTAGCCGTGTGTTCACGAGCCTCTCAGGCTCCCTTCCTAGTTCTATGGTTGGATCTGTCGCTGGCATAGAGGGCAGTTCATCGCTGCGTAGGGCTTCCAGCATACGTAGGGCATGGACCAGTGGAACGGCTGCAATCAAGAGGAAATCACTCTGTCTTCAGGCAAAGTACCAAGTGGTAAGGAATTGAGTGAATATGGGTTTGTTAACCAATTGACTATTAACTTCTGTAATTCCACTTAGGTTTTGTGCGATCATCACCCAGTTCCAGAAGGCAATGTGTTAATAAGTCACATTATTAAATATAATTTCAAAAGGAATGCTTCACTTTCTTTTAATATCGATTTAGTTCAGGATTAAAAGAAATACATTTTGCAAGATAAGATTCAATAAGATTTCAATTATCCAATTGGTTGTGTGGTGTTAATCTAGTATGTTTAAAAGGTTTCATGATTTCTGTGTTTATCAAAATGTGTTGATGAAAAAAAAGTGATTTTAATGAAGGAAACAATATGAAGCTTACAAAATTTGAGTCGGGAACACTATCACGATGATCCTCAATGATATCTACTGCTTATGGGAATCAAACTGCATGCATGGGTGGCAAAAGCACAGCAGCATGTATCAAACTTAGACCATGTTTGCCATGAAATAATTCGGAATGGTATGGTGGTGTCCTTGGGTGGTATTCCAAGATCCATTTTATCTCAGTTAAAATGAAATATTTTATTTCCGTTAAAATCAGTGAGATAAAATACCTTTAAATTTCTCTGAATTGGTATTCTGAGAACAATTTTATCTTAATTTTATCTCTGTAAGACACACCTATTTTTAAATCAATATCCAATAAGAAACATGTTTTTATAGCTCTCTCATATCACTCCACTGAT
Source organism: Lytechinus variegatus (assembly GCF_018143015.1). Classification (NCBI taxonomy): domain Eukaryota; kingdom Metazoa; phylum Echinodermata; class Echinoidea; order Temnopleuroida; family Toxopneustidae; genus Lytechinus; species Lytechinus variegatus. The sequence goes on from NC_054741.1 coordinate 52,843,706, forward strand.
GGAAATCCATTCCGCGAGGAGGTGTGGCGAAGGAGTGAGATTTCGTCAATTTATTGACTTCAAATACGCTTGCAGAACACGCTTGCGCGTCTTTACAGAGATGTATTTTTAACAAAAATGACAACTCTCACCATTTTTTCGAGGTCTATATCGCATATGTACAATATTAGTAAAGAGAATTCTTATGGAATACTTCCTGATTGTACAGGAATAACGTTAAGGTGTTGTTCTCAGTAAATATATCGTTTTTCTCCATTTTTTTGTCAACATTTGGAGTTAATTCACCTAGAATTATTGACGAAATCAAATTTTAGATATTCAAATCAAATATATTGAGCCCCCTCTGTCAGTGACATTTTCCTTAAAAAGGGTCCTCTGAACATTTATCTTATTTTAGGGATTTATATCAAGGATCTTCAGACAAAGACTATATTCTGACATTTACAGCCCTGTCCATGCTTTGGAATAGGTTTCATATCAAATGGAAAAAAAATACACAGAAATTTTGTTTGATCAGGCACCCAATGGAAATAATTTTTCATGAAAAAAATCCCTGAATTTGTACTGTATAACGCATTTTCATTTTATATCCTCTACATCATAACTGTTTTAGGGCATACACATTGATATTATCTAGTAATGAATTAGAATAGTGATAGACATGATCGGGAGGGGGTGGGGATTTACCAGAGTTAAAGACAAGCTCTTTAAGAGGGTACTCCAGGCCGAAAATATATCTAAATAATTAGAGTAAAATTCACAGAGCAAAATGCAAAGAAAAATCATACAAATCGGATAACAAATACCGTAAGTAACGGTGTATTAACCGCACCCCCAACTTTGGACTAAAAAAAAAAGTCTCACATTTACATGCATATTTGAGGTACGGAGAAACAAAATCTAAGTTTTTAAGATTTCAAAGTATCCAAAGAGATTACCGATATGCGGAAATCTGCTGTTCTTGATCAATTCATCTACAAATGTTAGAAAGAAAGAACGGTCCCGACAATATTGGCAACTTACACACTCACCTCACAGTCACAGTGTACACACACACACAGCACTGCCATTACATTGCAAACTACGATACAGTACCAGTCATGCTAGTACATCTAATCAAATTATGATCTGTGTCTTTCCCAGCGTAGGAGGAAGAAACATTCACATTTCTTGCATCACAACCTCACAATCACTTTCAGAAATTTGATGTCTTAGCATGAATTTTGGATATGGGATTACAGGAAGGTTCAAGAAACAAAGAAATTGACATATTTTCCAGTTGTTTTTTACGGCTTCGTGCCGTCTCTCGCGTGCGTGGTTTACATGGTATCTTATGAAAAGCAAACAGGAAGGAAAAACAAGCTGGCGCAAAACGGGACTTTGAATAGCGCCAGCTTAAGTCGCAATCTCTAAGCTCGCTCAACTCTCGCTCAGCGGTGACAAAATATTACCGAGTATGCTTGGCATCTCTTTTAAATTCAATTCAATTTCAATTTATTTCATTCAAAATTAAAAACAATCACAAGATAAAAAATATATATACATTAAAATAGAATGTGGAGACAGCTAGGAAGAACATTGAAGTCTTATAAAATGCTGCCACCAATTAGCTAGGGAACTTCACTACTTTGAATCGAGAATAAAGTCAAAATTAGTGTCATGAGGTTAAAATTAGTGTCATCAGGTGGGTGCGTTTGTTATGGACAACATTTAATTAAGATCGTAATAATCGCTTCCCATTACCGGCTCATACCCCTCTAAACGACATTGCCTGGGCTACGTCCGGCCACTCGATGTGTTGAGAACGGGCAGAGATCGTACATGAACGGGATGGGTTACGGCGGGCTGGCTCAGACACGTCACCGTGTATAAACCGCACCCCCGACTTTTGCTTCTATCCCGCCGAGAAAAAGGTGTGGTTAATACACCGTTACTTACAGTAACGAAGTTATTGAATTTTAAAGTTAAGCAATATTTTGTGAAAAAAGTTATATGCATGTCATCATGAATATTGATTAGATGGGCTGATGAGGTCACATCCTCACTTTCCCTGTGTTATTACATGAAATCATGATCGTTTCATTTTTTCATACATGTGTGAATAATGTGTGTCCTTAATAATGAAATAAGTTACAGCAATGAATATCTAATGCATTATATCATTCATCAATCCAATCTTCTCAGTTCTTGGGATAAGAAATGTGAATAAACTATATAATTAAATACAAAAGAACAAGTGGGGATATGACATCATTAAGTTGCTCACTGAATATTCATGAAGATATACCTAGAACTGTTTCACCACAATAAAAGAAATCTTCAAAATGCCATAACTTTGTTATTCCTAGTCCAAGTTGGATCATATTTTCAGTGTTTTGTTTGTCTGACCTTTCTTTATCTGTTTAAATCATATCATTCTCAGCCTGTAGCATCCCTTAACAAAAATAATCATCTTATTTTCCTCTATCAGGATGGTATCATAGAAAGCATCCGTCGCACTCGCCTTCACTTTGTCCATTGTCTTCTACCTCATCCTGATGCTGGTCTTTGTGAAGCTAGGATCATCGCAGGCAAACCACCCAACTCACCATCTAACAACGACCTTCTCAATGTACCCTTACTGAGGTCACAGTTCAGGGGATCAACGATCATGGCTGCTATCCGGATCTTTAGGTTTGGTAAGTAATGCTAAGGTTATAGCAAGATAAACCACCTAAATCTCTCTTTAATAATAACCAATTATCTAAAAAACAAGTGAAGTTTTGTGATTGCGAACACTAATGTTTTTCTAATGTCATCGCACCAAGCAAATGAACCATTTAATCCGGTTAATTGAATACAGATCACAGAGAAAATATTCATCAAGCGGTTTTCTTGCATCTTAGTATACAATTTAAAGATATTTTGATTTATACACTCTTGTACCTATAGGAACAAAGTATATCCTATTGATTGGCACTTTGTTGCGGCAAGAATGTCATCAAATTTTTCAGGGTTAATTGGTGATATTGCCAAGTGACCTTCTATTGTATTCACCTCTCTTTCTACAGGTTTCCCTGAGAGCATGCTGTTCCAAGAGTTTAGATATCGCTTTGAGATACTAGCTTCGTCGGAAGCCAAGATGCCAGAACCGGTCATGGATGAAAGGAAGGTGAGAACGATCATCGGGTTTAGAGGGTGGAAAAAAGGAGGCAGGGAGAGAAGGAGGGATGATTAAAATGGTGGATGAAAATGAAGATGGAATGTAAGGAAGGATAAGAGAGGAGAAAGAACAAGGTATTGGAGGAGAAGGAGAAAGGAGGGAAGAAAATGTACAATTGCTTCTCCCCTAATTTCTCTGAAATAAAGTTTAGGGTTGTGATACAGCTTTTAATTCAGTTTCATTAGAAATAAGGAATGGGTCTAGATTAAGGGTAGGATTCATTTTGGCATCATGCGCAGATTTTCTGACATCAATTATTTCCACAGCAAGTGTCATGGACTTGGAAGAATGAAGAAAAGGAGAATGATTGGAAAGGAAAGTTAGATGAGAAAGCTGAAGTGAAGGGAAGAAAGGAAGTGTTCAGAATAAAATTTTAGATGTAAGAAAAGAAGCAAGATGATGGTGATGATGATGATTATGATGGTAATGATGATGTTGATGATGATGATGATGATGATGATCTGTTTTCTTGAGAATCTAAATTATATTGTTTTGATTGTTGTTGTTATCTTTTTAGGCTGTGGAACTTCTTCTGAATCATCTAGACTTGGACCAATCATCATTTAGATTAGGACTAAGTCAGGTAAGAAATTATTCAACATTTCTGATTTTATTACTCTTGTTTACAGTGAAAACAAAATTGTAGTATCATTTTATCATTTGGGGTTTTGTTTCGTTTTGGTTTTTGTCTTTTTTACTTTTCAGCGTATATCTGTTTGAATTGCTTGCAATATCAGTTAAATTTCATATTTATCCTAATTATGATTTTTTTCCATTATAAATATTTTATGTATTTTTTATGTTTAGCTCAAATAAGAGCAATTTTACAATGCAGGTTTTAGATAGAGTGAGCAGCTTTGACTAAAGGCACAGAGGGAGAAATGTTACACATTTCTTTAAAACCCTTTTTTTTCTAGGTGTATACTTATCTCTTTCTTAACTCTTACCTTTTTTTCTTGAAAATGTGATTGTTTGTTTCCTTTCAGTTCATGGGTATGTGGTAACATTCTATTTAATTGTCCATATTGGACTAGGAATCCAAGTCAGAATGAATTAAGAGGTTTCTTATTTCATTGTGACTGTGCCATGGACTAGTGATGGCCTGGTGGTAGAGTCACTGACCAGCAATCAGTAGATGATAGGTTTAGGTCCTGTTGGTTCCATTTTCTTTTTCTGACTTGTTTTTCAGATCAAAAGTGTGATCTTATTCAATAGGTGCATGCCAGAAATGCATGTACAGGATATACATTTATGAGTTTTAGGAAGAGAATGTACAAACAAAATGAATATTGATATATTCATTTTTTTCATGCCTATATGTCTAAATGTATATTGCATTTTATTTGTGAAACTAAACTTCAAAATTTTGTAATTGACAACATGAAGGGTTATCTTTTTTACTTATTTTGCATCAAACAACATTCTCCTTTGTATTCTTTCCTACTCGAAGATTTTTGTTTTTGACTGTTCATAAGATACAAATAATGGTTGGAAACATAAATGCTTAAGATTAAAACAATAATATTTCATCATTTTTATCCTGATATTGTTAAAGAGATGACAGTAGTATACCCTTTAACTACTGGTGTCTGTTTGCACGCTAGTCACACCATAGAATCTCTCCCACACATCTTGCACCATATTCAGTAGTTCTCAAAATATCGTGGTAAAGCTGTAACACCAGACAGTCCTTAATCCCCAAGGTCAGATGAGTAATACCAGGCTGGCCTTAAAATTGACCCTCTTCCCTTGACCATTGCAATGGAGGTGCATATGTCTTTTGAGGCACTTTCATGGGACGTGCATACATTCTGTAAATCTATGTAATGAATGAAAAAGTATGGGGCATTGAAGCTGGTATTATTTTTTCTTTTAAGCGTGTGGTTCAATACCATTAATCTTTTTGAACCATGTTTTTTTCTGTATTATTATATCTTAAATGGCAAGCGATGAATGGATGATTAACCCAATAGACAAATGATAATCAGCGATATGTATATGCCACTCTGACTTACATGAAAATGCTTTATGAAAGAAATTTACCCATATTCCCCCTAAAAAAATCTATGGTGTTAACATAATGATCAGTAGCAAATGTCACTTGTCTGAAAAGAGAGGCCTTGCAGAATTTACCAATCTATCAAGGAGAATGAGTTCCAGGTTCATAATAATATCAGTTGCTTATTCCACTTGTGTGAAGGGAGCCTTTGAAACCTACCAATCTAATATGATTTGCTAGTTATATTATTTGGACGTGTAGCCATCGAGTGCTGTGACACATTCTTTAAGCTCATACTTCCTTTGCCAGTCAAATTATAGTGATCTGCAGTGTCAGGATACCATGCATTTGATGACCTTGACTTTACTCTCTTGTTTTTCATTAAATAAAAATAACTTAATTGAGTATACATATTTGCACTTCGAGGATATTTTATTGTTTTTGGATGAAACGCTGTTATGAACGTGGTGATTACTTGTAAGGAAAGATTCCTTGGAATCGCTTTGGCAATCTGAAACGCTGTTATTTGAATAGCAAAAGAAATGTTTCAAGGATCAGGTTGGATGATCTGGATAAATTTTGGTGAGTAAAATCTGCTGAGCTCATTCTTAGTGTTTATGTGGTATGATATCTTTATTCATTGATTTATTTTTTTCACTCCAGTGTAATGCTTCTCTCTAATGATATGAGAATCGATTAATGGTAATTATAAGAGTGATAGACTTCAAAAGGATGCTATGGCAAATGAAGGCTTGTAGGACTGTTAACAGACTTAAGGGGTGTTGCAGGAAAATATTTGCGATCAATTTCAAATATTCTGTTGCAATTTTACAACTGATAGATCAATGTTGGTTATAGCAAATAAGATTAAACTTCTTTTTCAAGGAGCAGATTAGCAATCAATCACTAATTTGCAATTAACTGCAAGACATTGATTCAGCGACCGAAAATAGACTTGCAATTGATCACAAATTTCTTGCAACAATCCATAAGATGAGTGCAGATGGGCCTAATGTACAAACTCTCTGGTCCTCACAGCCATGATCAAAGTATACTAGAAGGATGCTGTATGATGATAGGATCTACCAATGGTTGACTCACAATCCACTTTATCAACACCTGTAATACTGCCCTCTATTCTCTCTCTCACACACTCTCTTATTGTTTCTCTCTATCCCCTCCTGTGTATCTCTCTCTCTTTGCATGCCTGTCTGTAATTTTCTCTTTTGTCTTTTTGTCTATGTGTCTCTCTCTCTTATCTCTTTCCCCCTCTATCACTTGCTCTCTACCTCTCACTCTCAGCCTTTCTGTCACTCTCTCTTTGTCTTTTTGTATCTTTGTGTCCCTCTTTATTATACCGAGGTTTTTTACCTGACTGCTAAGAAAGCATGAATGCCTGTGAGCAAGCAACCAGGGGACCGACGGCTTAAGGTCCTCTCCGAGGGACCTGGTAGTGAGGATAAATGCCTTACCAAAGGACACTGGTACACCACTTGGGAATCGAACCCGGGTCATTGGAGTCCGAAACCCCCGCTCTACCGACTGAGCTATCACGCCTATCTTTCATTCTCTCTTTTCTCTTCTATCCTCACTCTCTGTCTGTCTGTCTATCTTTGTCTTTCCATCTCTATGTCTTTCTCTCTTTCTCCCTCACTACATCATTCTATTACCCCTCTCAACCTCGCTCAAGCTAGTTTATTTGATTGGATTTCCCTTATGGAACCACTTCCCTGTAGATCTGTAAGGTTGATTGATTCGTAGTGAGAACGTGTTTCCTATCTTAATATGTGTAGGAGACTTAGATAACCCACCTGTAGCTAGTTGAGATTGCCTCACCAATCATTCTGACAGACTTTCAAGTACAGTCAAACTTTCTGTAGCAACCACCTGCATAGAAAGACCATCGGTCTGCAAGATTTTTACGTAATGTTTCCCCTCAAATAATTCCCATTTAAACGTTGATTACAGGATAGGTTTGTCAAGTATAACTTCTTAGGTTTTCAAAGTATTGCTCTCATAACTGTTGCCATCGATATAAGTCTGTTTAATAAAGCTTTGTTGAAGGGTCAATGATATGATTTATACTGGAGTACACAAAAGTGTAGTTGCCGTCAAGTGATTATGTGTGAAAATTTGACTGTGATTGAAATTGTGATTTTGAAAGAGATCTAGCAGTCCCTCTTAACAATGTTTTAGTTTCTTCTAAAAGAATGATTTGATCACTTATAAAAAAATTGATTGGATATCAGAAATTTTATCCTGAAAATGTTTCAGCCCCTTCAATGCCTGAAAAGTGGATTTGTGTCCATGTGTCTGTCTGTACAAGCGCAACAGGATCAACTTGGAAGCATATGCAAGCTGTACTATAGCAAAACAAGATTGTATTGTCTTTGGTTAATTTGATGTTTGTCATGCAGCGTTAATCACGCTAACAGACCGTCTATCATCTCGTCTTGCTCAGCACCCATCTACCTTGTTACTTTCTCTTATGCACTTGACTTCTACAAGGAAGGGAATAAATTGTGTCTGTCAGCTGCGAGGATTTCCACTTTTCGTCAGTGCGGCATATGGGCAGGCGGCTTGGAGGGGAAAGCATGTGGCTTCCACAACGCTCCCTCCCTTGATTATTGGGCATCAAGTGAACTGAATAAGGGTGGGAAAATACTTGATGTGAACTTGATTTGATTGGGGCACCCCCTCTTTATTTATCTTCTTTTTTTTTGCAGATTTTATCCTTCACTGAAAAGGATATGCCTCGATTCATGCTTTTCGTTGGTTTTTGACACTTGGGTAAACTTCAAGTGCTTTATTTCAATTTTTGCACTTCTCATTTTCTTGAAAGGATAGTCAGTAATATATTTTAATCTAATGTGGAGTGGGTTTAATGATTAGCCAATTAGCACGTCCATATACCAGTATGTATTGCAAATGCTTTAATGCTCTGCAACCTTTCAGCCTTGCATTTTCGGATGCAGTACTGTGAATTTTGGATCCATCATTTAGAAGCATATAAACGAAGATGTCATTTTTCAAACAGAACAATATAGCATGGATTTTTATGATTTTCCTCAGGAATGGGGTCTCCCTCCATCTGTGCGATCCAGTGAGAAAGCTTGGAGGGATTTGAATTTCCTCTACTAATTTATACTCTAGCGTTTAAACTTGTTTTGTAAAACAAATAATGCATAGGTTGTGGCATCGCAGGCATCTTGGGGTTCACCTTGTAATTCAAAAGCACCTCACAAAAGTGCTTGCATTGGCACCAACACACTCATACCTATTATTTATATTCATGGAAAGTGCGCTATGATTTGTTAAGAGAACATATATCTGTTTTTTTACATTATCTGTTTTTTGAGAGATACTGTGAATATTGTAGACCTCCCTTGTTGTCTCTGTAATGTAAGTGAATGTGCGTATTTTGAAACTTCTTAGAAGTGTTGTTTGAAATTCTCTAGAGGATGACTGGTTATTGGGTCTGTCAGCAAGATGATTTAAATACACTCAAATGTCTGATTTAATTTGCTATGTGACTGCTTCTTCACTGCCAATCTCTCCCTCTCTCTCTCCACTTCTTCCTGCGGGTGTGGTCATCTCCGAACACTGACTGGTGCTGTTTGTTTGCTTTTTTTCTGCTTTCAAATCTTCACATAATGAAATAAATGTATAAGATGTAGGCCTAATCATAGTCAAGATTCTATCCGTTGGTAGTTCATTTCTCTCCCCCCTCTCTTCATTCTCCACCATGTACCAAACCCCATTGATCGCGATATTCCCTATTTTTCACGCCCTATTCCCTATTTTTCACGCCCTATTCGAGGGGTTGTTTATATTTAGGGCGTAGAGGTCGATTGTGTAGTATAGGGGCCAGAGTAAAAAAAAAAACACACACAACAGTCCTGACAAAGGACTAGCCTAATCATAGTAATGCAAAAATTATCCATGATATAAAGAATATAGTCATATGAAGTAGGATGAATCTTTCTTCACCCAAAAATGTAATCAATCAATGCAGGAGAATGCCATTGCGGGTGTTTAAACTTGTAATTGATGGTAGCCTTATACAAACTGCTCTGTTGTTAAAGGGATGCTCCAGGCTGGAGATATTTATATCTCAATAAATAGAGTAAAATTCAGAACAAACTGCTGAAAATTTGATCAAAATCGGACAACAAATAACAAAGTTGTTGAATTTTAAAGATTTGCATTATTCTGAATGATAACAAGGGGAAGGAATGAAAGGAGAACCCCACTTACCCACCTAATAACTCTGACACTGTTTTCCTGGGATGCTAGTGACATGTGTACAGCAGACTAAATTGATAAAGTTCCCTGTATACCAATGTAACTGCATGGTGTACTAGTATGTATATGTTACCAGGGGACCACACCCCTCTCCTTACCCCTGACTGCATGGGGCAATTCAAACTCTTTGAACTTCAGTGACATCCTTCCTGTGATTCCCCTATTGACAACTTTTCACCTGACTTGTCAGCGCAAAAAAAGAAGGATTTCGGACCTCACCCAGACATGGCACTACATACAACACATAATCCAAAATGAGCAAATCTATGAAAAACATCGATTCAAGCTGATATTACAAGTTTATGAATCCATCTAGTACATTTTGTACATATATTGCATCAAAGAATCCTGCAATAAAAGAGAATGAAAACATCTGAAAGTAGTTGAAATTGAAAAAGAAGAAAATGAAACCAAGAAGTTAAAGTTTACGCATTAAAGTCACTCATTACAGCCTGGTGGGATCATTCAGTTCCTCCTTCATACCAACTCTTATCCCCTTCCCCCTATTTTCTCCCCCTATAGCTTACCCCTTCTTAATAGTTGAAGAGTGGAGAGTGCACTCTTGTGGGTTTAACCAGGGGTGTAAGAGCCAATTTCCTCCTTCCTAGTAAACGCTCGCACTAGGTCAGAATTAAACGCTAACCTGGTTGCCCCGTTAGGGGGTCTGCAAAACCTAATAAGCACGAGAAGTCGTGTCGGATCACATTGCTTTCTTGAAGATTGCTTTTCAAACATCAGATTGGGAAGAACTATGCAAGGATTTAAACTGTGGATTACGCTTTACCTTTTCCATGGAAAGTGAAGAGAGAAAGTCAAGTTTTTTCTGGTGAGTTTGTATTATTGTGTTTCATGTCACCATAGTGTTATAACAATTAGTGGTTATTGATAATAACAATACAAGTTATTAATCACCCATTCCCACTCTGCATTGATTGTAAGCAATGAATTATTATTATCACGATTACCTTACCAAGTTCAAGATTTTAAACATGAAGGCAGTTCAAGAAATGTTTCTTTTTACTAGTTACTGATTTTTCATCATTAATTTGACTTTATGTTTAGTATTTATTTGTTTTTATCCAATTTAATTATTCATTTTGTATTTATTTATCTATTTATTTGTTTATTCATGGTGTATTTATGAATATATATTCATTTAAAAAGAATCTTTAAAAATCTATTCATCTAATCTATTTTCACTTATTTTTCTATTCTATTTTCTTTGTTTCTAATTTTACTTTTTATTCATTAATTATTTTTTGAGATGGGTGGAGATATAACATACTCCCTTTCTTGTCATTATCTAAATAATAAAATAGAATAATTGTATTAATTTACTTCAATAACTCCATACATCTACTTGATTTGCTAGTTCAGCCCTCTGGACTGCCATACCCGAATAGAACTCCCAAGGATTTAAAAAGCGCGAGCGCGCCCTCTCCCGTTCAGGCTTACTACCCATGATCACCGCGCAATTAGCGTCCATCTTCCTCTTTTGCTTTCGGCAAGCCACCTGTCAAGACGTGCTCAGATAAGTCTCCTAAGAGCTCAAATCTTTTTGAGCTTTGGTATATTATTTTCGCTTATCTGTGGTGCATTCTCCCTTTTAATTTCAATCTTTCCATTTGTGTGTAAGATTGTGTTCAGAATTTACACTTGGCGTGACTTTTTAGACGTGTTTTTGGTGACACTTAAATCGTTTTTCTAACGTTTGAGTTCTCGTCGCGCCGCATCGCTAGCGCGTTCGCGAGGCACCGGGCTTGGCCTGCCTACGTGGCAGCAAGCCTTCACCACCTGTCATGGTTATTGTTCTTCACGTTCAAAGTGTGGTGGCTTTTGGTGCCGTTTTTGAATTAAATTCTAGACAGCCTCTACACTTTGTTGTCGAGGGTGTTATTGTTATTTCTTTTTGCAGGTTGGGATCTTCTACTCTGTTCCTTCCTTGCTTTCTGGAATTGATTTATTAAGATTTTCGATTGATTATTGATTGATTAATTCTTCAATTCTCTTTCCTTTCTGTTCTGAATAAATTTCTTAATTGATATTTTATTCACAGGCGGATCTTAAAGCTCAATTCGTTTTTCCTTCTGTTCTGAATAAATTTCTTGATTGATATTTTATTCACAGGCGGATCTTAAAGCTCAATTCCTTTTCCTTCTGTTCTGAATAAATTTCTTGATTGATATTTTATTCACAGGCGCATCCTAAAGCTCAATTCCTTTTCCTTTCTGTTCTGAATAAAATTCTTGATTAATATTTTATTCACAGACGCTTCGGGGATTGTTTAATTCGGCTTACGCAATTATACCTGATGATTGTTTGGTTATTCAATCCCCCCTAAAAAAAAAAAAAAAAAAAAAAAAAAATTTTTTTGACCTGTCCCGGAATTGTTTTCTTCGTTCAATTCCCTCTTCCCTCCTAGTCTTATATATTTTTCATTTCGACAGGCGGGCTCTACGATTCCCTTTGAGGATTTACTGTGTCGTTCTTCCTCTTGGAATCGTTACTAGAGACGTTCCTCCTTCCTCCTGTTCTGAATTTCTTTACCTTTCCACAGGAGGTTACTTTTTTTTTTCCTCTTGGAAATTATCGTAAAATTTCTCTTATCTGGAATTATTTGTCTCTCAATCCCTTTTCTTCCTGCTCTGAAATGCTTGTTTTTGTGTTTCTTCGCAGGTGGAAAGTTCGTTCTCTTCTGAACTTGCATTCATTTTTGAATTTTTGTTTCGAATTCTTCCTTCGGGCACAAAAAAGAGAATATAGTAGGGGAACCTTGTAGGAGTTTCTTTTTTCAAAGTCTCCGACCTCCTTTTTATTTTCTTACAGGCAGATACCTAAACTATTCTTAGTTTCTTCTTCCTCCCTACCCCTCCCCTCTTGTTTTGTTCTGTTTGCTCAAACAAACTCCTTTTAGGAGGAGGGAAAGACCACTCCGATCTCCACCTTTAATCTAAGCGAGATCTTTGTAAAAAAAAAGAAAAAGAAAAATTCTTGTTTTTCCTTTTTCAGGGTAGAGAGAGGTATCTTTGAATGGGACTAACACAGCCCCAGAGGACCTGGTGCCCTCCACGGGGACCGTCCCGATTGCAAGTTACAGAAGTCGGCCGCCTCCAGGCGAGCAGGAAGGACGCCGCGGTGAGCGCCCAGCGGCGGTGAGTATGAGGGTGCGTCGATCAGCATTCCGAATTTGCGGTCGGATGCTAAGAGAAGGAAGGCCGAGACTGTGGTGCCACGGTCTCGGACAAAGGAAAAAGTGGTAGCCAAGGCTTCCAAGCCTAAACTAGGTCCTGCCACCGCAGCACCCATAGGGCTATGCGACCCACCGGCTACCGGGTCACCAGAAGTCCGGAGGGAGAGTGCGGTTCTCTCCCCCCGGCACAGGTCAGGATCTCTGCCGTATAAGTCGTCCTCCGTTGACAGCATCGGGAGAGATCGCCCAGCCCCTGACCGCGAGAGGCGTCACACAGACTGTAACCACAATCTGATCGTGACCACAATCTGACCCCGTCAGATTCGGGTGAAGTTTCGTTGTTGGCGGCCGCCCTGCCAGGGGCGGCAAATCGTAAGAGATCACCCGTGCCTCTTGTGCCTTCTTCTGCTCCGGCCACGCCGGCGGAGCCCGCAAAATAAGAAGAAGAAGAAGAGGTCGAAGGAGAGGTCGGCCAGCCCTGTTGCCATGGGCATTCCTCCTTCAGACCCTCTTATCGGTGGCCAGATGTTACAGTCATACATGTTATGCTGCTATATTCTGCTACCGCGAGAGGCGTCACACATCGGGCTGTGACCACAATCTGACCCCGTCAGATTCGGGTGAATTTTCATTGTCGGCGGCCGCCCTGCCAGGGGCGGCAAATCGTAAGAAATCACCCGTGCCTCTCATGCCTTCTTCTGCCCCGGCCACGCCGGCGGAGCCCGCAGAAAGAGAAGAAGAAGAAGAGGTCGAAGGAGAGGTTGGCCAGCCCTGCGGCCATGGGCGTTCCTCCTTCAGACCCTTGTGTCGGTGGTCAGATGTTACAGCTATTCATGCTGCTACATTCTGCTACCGCGAGAGGCGTCACACATCAGACTGTGACCACAATCTGACCCCGTCAGATTCGGGTGAAGTTTCGTTGTTGACGGCCGCCCTGCCAGGGGCGGCAAATCGTAAGAAATCACCCGTGCCTCTTGTGCCTTCTTCTGCCCCGCCCACACCGGCGGAGGCCGCGAAGAAGAAGAGGTCGAAGGTGAGGTCGGCCAGCCCTGTTGCCATGGGCGTCCCTCCTTCAGACCCTTGTGTCGGTGGTCAGATGTTACAGCTATTCATGCTGCTACATTCTGCTTTCGAGTAGTGCGGGTTCACCCCACCCTCGACGTCTACTCACCCCGCTGATGCCCCTGAGCATCAAGAAAGACAAGTGGGCAATAACCACCAGACACCCGGGAAATCCTCGAGCGATTCTGTTAAATCGCCAGCCAGTGCACCGACTAACCGGGTGCCCCAAGATCGCGTGTGCTTTCCAGCATTTTCGTCGATCTCAGAGCACGTGTCCCAGCCGACACGCGGGGCCACCCCGGCGCTTACTGGACAACCCCCCGGTTCAGTCCATAGAGCGAGACTCCCTTTACGAGGACAACCCCTATCCCGCGGTCGACATTTCAGTAAGCGCTCAGGCGCTGCTTGACAAGTATCTACCTCACATCTACCCTCCGAGTGGGGGTATTGATGAAGCAAGGGAGTCCATATTTTCTCGCCCCGCCTCTTCAGGCGCTCCGAGCTCAATCGGCCGAATTGGGGGTCTCGGAGAGTGACGGGGTCGCTCTAGACGAGGCGGCTCCTACGACGAGGAAGCCGCCAGCTCCGTGGGTGTAAACCCACCCCCGCTCTGCTGCTGCCCGGAAGCGCCAGGCTCCGGCGCCGCCGTCTCGAAATTTTTCAAGCCTCTCGAGGCTAGCGAGAAGGCAGAGGCAGGGGGGGGCGATTATTATGCAGGTTCTCCCGAATTCGCCCTCTACGTCAAGCTCACATACGGCGACGACTCCTTCAGCGGTAACTCTCTCCATTCTTCCCCCTAAGCGGGCCCGTAGATTGGAGGTATGAATCTCTTACATACCGCATGCCGCACTTCTCTCGTGAGAATGTTTGGCTGCTTTGAGAGGACAACCTATCACGTCCGCGGACCGTCCGCCCAGGCGACGGGACCGTCGCTTTTCTGGCCTGAACCTCACTTTCTATTCGAAAGTAAGGGTGCCCTGTCTTACTTAGCTCCTACCCTTGCAACGCCAGAGTCAGGGCTAGTACAGACACCCGTTCTCCAGCGATCGCCGCTGAAGAGAGGGCGACTCTGATATGAGCACCATCACCGCTCAGCGGTATGTCTCACTATCTCATAGCTCTCCGAGCTTATGAGTATGTATATCGGATCTGAATGTCACGGCGATTAAAAGTTCTCCTGTGCTTAATAATCGCTATGCCTTCACCACCCGGTGCATTATGGTTACGTTAACCTATTTGTCTCGTATTCGGGCGGCTCGTACGAACCCTGCCCGAGCTGCCATCACCGGTCGTCCCCCCGGACACCGCCGGCAGCACCCGCACCGAATACGTGGAAGGAATCAGCTTTTCATATGCTAGATATCCCTCCTGTTGACATTCACAGCTGTTCCCCGAGTCTTTCCCGGTTGGGTAAACATCATCTCGGAGGAAAGTAACCGCCGTACATCTCATGAGATTGTTGGCTATGTACGCGCGTTCAAACTTGTTTAAAGCCCCAGGATTCTCTGTCGGCATTCTATGCCTACTTTCTGGGCACACCCACCGTACCGGGTCGGCGAGTTCACACCAAACTGTACACCGCCAGACCATCGGTCGAGCTCTAACTGTCTATCTTATAGACTGCCCTCTATGTGGGTCAATCTTGCGGGCGTCTCCGCCGCTCCCTCCTTGTGCGGAGTGGTCTACGGTGGATGTCTTTACCGTGCCCGTTAGTCGAATCGGCTTCTTTCTTAGAAATTTTTTCACGGCACACTCGAGTCGCCCCGCATGCTGCTTTCATCCTCCTTCCATGCAAGGCATGTGGCCAGGGTCACCGCACGACCGAGGATGATGTAACAGTGGATGGATGTATGCTTATGCCTTCCTAACCACGATCACTACGACCCGCCTTCTCTCGGGCCGACTGTGGATGAGCCTCTCCATGTAAGTGATTTACTTCACTGGAGTTCTTCTTTTAGAAATTTAGATTCTCATCCCCCGCTGCTTAGGGCGTCATTTTTGCCGCCCCCCCCGCAGCTTTTTGGAGCTCCTTATCTTACCGATATCGGACTGTTCCACGCTGCCGCAACCGGCGCCGGCGGTGCTCGCTCTTACGATCACCTGAGAAACAGGCCTTGTGACTGTTTTCATAAACAACTGGTTCTCACCGCAGACTGATGGAAATTTTGTGATTACTTCCTCAAGTCTCCTTCGCTTGTTTCTTCAAGCGAGGACTTCGACACTCTTAGCCAGTTTCCGTCCCTAACTTGATAGGACAGGGCCGTTGCTACCTCATTCGATTCCGTTGGGAATGTAACGTTTGAGGTATCATATCTGACGATGTCTGTTCGTTTAGAGCATCTCTTGATGGTCGTTTACACGTAATATCGTGACAGATTTTTTTTCGCCAGCTCCCTCTGGCGTACACTTGCTGCTGCTAGGGATTCCCCCGCCCAGCGGACAGCCATCGCAGCCTAGCCTCACGGGCTCTCTCGGCGATGGTGGCTTGAGCCAAGCCACCTCTTCCACCGCGGGCACTGCACCCTCAGATGGGTGCTTCAATCAGTATTGGAGAAAGGGGATCCTGAGTTCTCTCTCGATCACTCGGTCTAACACACTTTTGTCGTGATGTGTACCGCGCTGTATCCCTGACACGCCCGGTTGAGCTGTTTTGACCAGACTGCTCTATTCTACATAGGCAACATGTCCGCGGCATTCCTTATTAACAGGATGGCACTCAGTCGCTTTCTCGACCCTTGTCTGCCTTACGAGTGGTTTTCTTCCTAAATCCCTACTCTCCGTCGTTCCTGGTCCCCTTCGGACCGCTAGTAACTTTTTACCACAGCTCTCTATCAGAATTCTGCAGATTCCTGCCCTCACGCATTTGAGACAGATATCGAATTCTGGGCGCTTTCTCCCACGCGGAGGCTTCCCCTACAGAAATTTCCAAGCTTGCGGGAAGCGTGCGACTAGCTTGCGCAAGCTTGCGGCATGCTAGTAACTAGCATGCGGTTAGCTTAATAAGCGTGTGATATGCGTGCAGAGTAATAGTTAAGCGATCTTTTAGCGAGCAGGGACTGTTCGCTAGCATGCACTCGCTTATTAAGCGAGTGCCCTGCTCGTCGCATGCTAGTTACTAGCAAGCGGCACGCTTAAATTTCGGTAGGGGTCCTGAGATATCTCGCCTTCTCAGATTGGTCGATTGATCACTTACTGAGCCTTAAAAGCTTCAGTTTTCCGATCACGATTCTTGTTGAAATTTTCAACAAATTTCGATTCTTACGCTCTAGTCAGCAGGTGATGTTGTTCTCCTGACACTAGGCCGAGGGCCCATGATACTTAGTATTCCTGAGTATACAGGGCATTCCTCTCGAGGACATTTTTGAGGGCCGCCTTTTGGCGCTCAACTAACTCCTTCACTTCTTTCTACTTGAAGGACATTCCGTCCAGCGAGGCGAGATTTGCTGCTTCGGCGCTTAAAGCAGCTGCGGCTTTTTCCCCCTCTCCCTAAATTTCGTTGTTTTTGCTTTTTTCTTTTAAATTTTCTTAGGCTTACAATTGAAAACATGCCTCCCTACGGTTTGAGTCCGTGCTGGTCTAGCAAATCAAGTAGATGTATGGAGTTATTGAAGTAAATTATGAAAATACTTACCTGATTTTCTTATTTACGAGATAACTCATACATCTACTTGATACCCTCCCACCGACCCTCCGCCTTGCATAGCAACATGTTTCAACGTATGGGCTTGCGAAAGGTGAGGAAGATGGACGCTAATTGCGCGGTGATCATGGGTAGTAAGCCTGAACGGGAGAGGGCGCGCTCGCGCTTTTTAAATCCTTGGGAGTTCTATTCGGGTATGGCAGTCCAGAGGGCTGAACTAGCAAATCAAGTAGATGTATGAGTTATCTCGTAAATAAGAAAATCAGGTAAGTATTTTCATATTTTGTGATATATTTTGATGTCCATTGTTTTATTTTGATGCCCATTTTTATTTCATATCATCTGTTCTCCATATTTTACATACCTAATTGTGAATAAAGTAGTAATAAATCAGTTTGCCCATTGAATATGGTTATTTGATTTTTTCCACTCGAAGATGTTATCACCAAACACATGGTGAACCATTAATCATGTTTATTGCCAATGTTGAAAGGGGGTTCAGCTACAAATCAGCCATTAGTTCATATATTTGACAGGAAATTTGGGAATATTTGTACTATTTCATGGCTGTAAAATTCTGCCAATTTCTTAAATTGCATACATGCAAAGTAATGGATAGTGAAATTCATTATTTTTGGGGGGTTATATATGGGTGTGTCATGGTCTCTTGGTTCTAACTCTCGTCTTTTAAACAGAGGGTTGTGGTTTTGAATCCCAATTCCCAGCCTACGGTGTGTTTTCATTCAGCAAAAAATGTATCAACGTTGTGCTATTCTTGATTATAGATCCTGTACAATTGAAATGAAAAAAAAGATCTGTGTTTTATGGGACACAAAGCAACAGAAAAAACAAAGAAAAACAACAAAAGCATGAAATAAAAAAAAATCAAAACTGTGTCCTCGTGTACAAAAAAAAATGCACACTATTATTTAACAATCTGTTTCACAGGGAAGTTGGCTGAAGATTTTCTTTATACAGTGTTTAAAAACCCTATGATAGGGGATCCACGCTCTACAACCAGTGTTCTACTGAGTGGATCCCCTCATTTCGTACAAGCTTTTATCATTAATACTATCATACATTTTTTAAAGTTATCTGTACATGCAGTTGTTTGTAATTAAATTTTGATTTGTTTGATGTACATGCGTATGGAAACAAAAGAAATGAACTTGAACTTGATCAACAATTCCATCATCGGGGTTTGCTTTAACAGTTCAAATATGAATGCATCTATCCAGTCTTCTCTATCTAGAAGTGCATTTTCTCTTTTTGTGTATTGTCAAATATTAGTTCAAACGCAAGATATCATATGAAGCTTCCCTGGGCAGAACCAACTCTTCTTTGCCATGTATGACAAGTCGAAAATCTGTCATGTATAATTTCATCGATATTTTGTTTTGTTTGAGTACATAGGTCAGACATAGTGTGCAACTTGAGTGGTTACATTGTATTGGACTACTTCAAGGTTAAGGGCCTAAGATTAGCCCCCATCAAACCATAGACCTATTATAGGTCCATGATCAAACAAAGAGTAGCAACTTGTGACTCATTGATTATTTTTCTTCTTTGATGATGGCCTTTGAATTAGACTGTTTGCAAACAAGCTCGATGCATTGATCGCCCGCCAAATTTGTTTTTCACCTGCAGCAGTTTAATGTTGTAATTGTAGATAAGTGCATGATCTAGCGAAGGCTGTTCTGTTGCTCTATTTGCAAGGCTTGTTTTTAACTTTGGAAATGCTACTGGACTGCTAAGAAAGGATGTGCATTAAACCAGGGGACCAATGGCTTTACATATTTCTGATGGACGTTTGGAATACCAGATGGCACATGTTTGTGAACATATAGGTGTAAAGATTGGACCTCCACGTGATGTTGTGTTTGTCTGAGCAATTGATCTTGGGCAGAGTTTCATAAATGAAGGCCATTTGCGATTTTTCATGATAGCATTACTTACATTCAATTAGATGCAAGTATTAAAGTGGCCTCTTACATTTTTTAATGAGAATTATCGAATTTTGTGTGTGAAATATTCCCTAGCGATGATATGGTGAAAATCAATCCTGGTGTTTAATACCATACCCAGCCACGTGGAGTTGTGACTGAAGCGCTCTATGGTAGAACAGATTGCCGGAAGTTGGAGATGATTACGGATTGGTGTGATCTTTCTGGGAAATATTGGCCTTGATTTTTGGAAATCATTTGAGCTTCAAGATTTTTCTGTGGAACTGGAAATTTCTTCCTTTTTGAGAGTGTTTGCACTTGGAAAATAATGGATGATATATTTCAGTATCTGCTTCAAAACGATATGTTATCATTTGAAGGAACAGTTTACTTTCAATCGCTTGAATTTGTGATTGGGTGATGTCTCTTTCAGCAATGAGTGTGATATATTTCACAAAGATACACATGCAGTGATACCATTGTATAAAAACAATACTATTGGAAGACTGGAAAACTGGTCTTTAATGGAATACCTCCCCCAAAATAGATAAATTCTCCTGTAGATGAGTATTGTGTAGTTCACCTCCTGGACGAGCAAGTTTAATTAGATGTCAAAAGTATATCCTAATCAAGTAATTGGTCATGTGCATATATGCATGACTTGGCATTAATTTTGACAAACACACCTTTCTACTTTCGACCTGGGATGGTCATAATAAGGAACTGCATTTATGGTATGGAATGAAAAGTACACATTATTTTGTTTAAGCATTGATTATTCAACAATTAGTACATAAAACTTCAATATTGTCTTAAATGCTCCACCATTGCACTGCATAGAGGACCATGGTTCAGAATGCTTCCGAAGGTACATTTTGTAGGTAATTCTTTTTATTCCTGATGTATGTTTAAAGTAAATTCAGCAAAGACAGTGTAGTGATGACCATCTAGCCAAATTTACACATCATATCTCCTCCTACATAATATGATAAATGAACTCACATATTTCTACAAGCTTTCATGAAATTTCTACGAATATAAAAGACACGGATGTTTATCAGATTTTTTGTTAAGGTAAATACCAGCTGTGGTAACGATCTCAAAATGAGTTTGAACAGAATCCAATAAAAATAACCATCCAAGTATTTGCATGTATACATTAAAAATATGTGCCAAATGACTCTGGAGAAAAATGACTCTGAGAAATGAGCAGAATTTCATAAAATGTCCAATATTCTTTCAAACTTTATTAATACAGTGTTCCACATATAGCTTTTTATGTTAGTGATCACCAGAATTATTGGTTTTCAGCTAAGATTTTCATGATTTCACAAAAATTAGTGTATTTCAGTGCAGCAGAACTAGATATATCATAATATGGTTGCATTTGACCTTGATTTTATAGACTTTCTCATGAAATAATTGTTTGCTGCAACTTTTTTCTTTTACCTTTAATGTATAGGTCTTGTAATTCTCTGATTGCCAAAAGGGAAAATCAAGGGTGTAACTCCTGAGAAATCTCCAGTTTTATGATTGAGGGTAATACCATCATTATCAACTCATCCTGAAATAGAAGATGAGGGTATATCATCCTTAGTCTCTTCTTTCTTAAATGGATGGTTAAAACCCATCACCAATGAATATTCTCAGGATTGATTACAAGAGGGATATAATTTTCATAGAAATGGCCTAGAGTTTTAACTCAAATAAGGTAGATGCTTTTATTGATTTGGGTGTGGTTGCGATTAATGAATGTCACAAAACAGGGGGATTATTTCTAAGCATTGTGGTTGGTCAATGCGTGTCACATGACATTCAACCTTTGCAACTAGTATGTACTGCATTGCAGTGCAAAAAAGTGTGCAACAAAGCCCGACATGCACGTTCTGGAATTTACAGACTTTTTGTGGAAAAAGTTCTGGATGTAATTACATTAATTCAGCTTGATGGAAATCAATCTAAAAAGATATGATTCATTTGTTTGAAATTCATTTGATATATAAAAAAAATCACTTTAACACTGTACTTTTTTTTCCACAATAAAATCAGTCTTCATGAAATGATAATGAAACAGCTTGGTGGGAATTTACACAGATATTAGTCTTGATGGAAACCATACAGGTGCACGGGCTGAAAATAAAAATGATTGCCATAATAAATTCTTGGATTCATTTTTAAAGGTCAAGTCCACCTCAGAAAAATGTTGATTTAAATCAATAGAAAAAAATCAGACATGCACAATGCTGAAAATTTCATCAAAATCGGATGTAAAATAAGAAAGTTATGACATTTCAAAATTTCGCTTATTTTCAACAAAATAGTGATATGAACGAGCCAGTTACATCCAAATGAGAGAGTGGATGACTCATACTATTTCTTTTGTTTTTTATTGTTTGAATTATACAATATTTCAATTTTTACGAATTTGATGATTAGGACCTCATTGCCTGAAGCAAAAAATGTTAAAATAATGGAATTCCACGTGTTCAGGGAGGAATGAAACTTCATTTCACATGACAATGACGAGAAAATAAAAATATTTCATATTTCATATAATAAAATACAAAAGAAATAGTGAGTGAGTGATGTCATCAACTCTCTCATTTGGATGTAACTGGCTCGTTCATATAACTATTTTGTTGAAAATAAGCAAAACTTTAAAATGCCATAACTTTCTTATTTTACATCTGATTTTGATGAAATTTTCAGTGTTATGCTTGTTGAATTTTTCTCTTTTTATTCAAATCAATTTTTTGTTGGGGTGGACTTGTCCTTTAAGTACTTACATGATGTGATCCATATTAATCTGTTTCACAACAAGTACCCGCCCACAACATGAAGAAAAGAGTATAATGGTCTTAAGTAGATGATCTTGCATATACAGGAGGTCAGCGATGCTTGATTGGGATTTAAAAAGCTTATTACCATGGTAACAGAAATCCTATGAGAATATGCCAGGTGTGAAGAGGCAGTTTCCATGGTAATTTTAGCAGTAATAATCACTGTGGATTGCTCAGATGTTTTAAGCAGGATTTTGGAATACATTTTGAGTTTCTAATCCAGGTGATCACAAGAATAATTAATGTCCATTTTGGATATTGTGACTTTGCAGATTGAGGTCTTTTTTTATTTGTAATAGGGACAGACTATCATATTGCCCCCCATGGGTTGTACTTGTAGAGATGCATTCACTGGCAAATATGGTTATGAAGAATATGGAAGGAGTAAAAAAACTGATTGATGTTACACCATATTGTATATGTCGGTACTCATCTTATAGCAATGCCCCCCCCCGTTTCAAAGAACTAACATATTCACTTTCTGATATCGCTTTTCAATGCATTCCTATAAATGAGTAATCAACAATGTATTTCCTCTTGGTATAAGAAGGAAGGCAAGAGTACAAATCTTTGCTTTCTCTTGAAGCTCACATCGCACATCCTTGAGGTAGCAGTACTGGTCAACAATATGAACAATAAGGTTCTAAAGTAATATGTATTTTTATGTCAACAGGGGTTTCTTACTATCATCAGGCTGCACAGAAGCATGGGGGGGGGGCAATCAAATATATTGCTGTACACACGCATGACCAAAAACATGTTTAAAGGGTGTTTTTCAGATTTGGACGCGGGCTGCATGTGCACTCATTAAGGGTATCTAAAATAACAATTTTTTTAAAAAGGGGTAGTTTTGAAAGACTGGTCAATGGTCAATCGCAGGGTCAAACATATTTAGGGTATGTGTTTTTTCCAAAGCCTTTTTTTTAAAGACTAGCCAAACGTGTTTAGGGTAAGTTTTTTCCCCAAGCTTTTTCAACGGGTCATGTTATGGTGACAACTTGTTTAGGGGCCAAAATGTGTAAATAAAGCCACTGTCTGTGCAAATAGAGATATGCATGTAGATGTAGTCACTAATTGATTTTTTGGGGATGGGTATTCAGAATTATTCTTCCTTTCCATTTTATTGATATTAGCTAAATGATGCCCCCTTTCTGCAGGGTTAGTTATTGCTCAAATCTTGAATATTTAGGATTTTCTCTTTCATATACAATGCCAATAAATGGAAAACTTGTCCCAATAAACCCTTTGCTTCTTCAAGTGCAAAGTATGAGAACTAGTCAGACTGTAGGCACTCGCATATTTCATGATGAAATATTTGAGGTATGCCTTATCGCCCACATTATTAGTAACTTTCTCTCCGAAATCCCCCCAGTGTGATGCATATTTCAGCAGAATTATGTATCAGATAAATTCCATACCAGTCACTTTCTGTTGATAAGCCTGGTTTTACAGCTTCGTCAGATACTGAGCTAGTCTTGTCACAAAGCTTTCTTAACTTAGATTTCCAGCCACGATTCCATTCTCTTCGTTATTTTCCATTGTATTGATAGTCATCTTTAAGTTGAAGATAGGAAAGAGCAAAATATATTTTCCTGTAATGTGCAGTGTGGTTGGTAATCGAGTGTCCTTTATGTCGGATGTCCATCCATTTAGGCCAAATCCTTTCTCAAAGAGTCTTTGTGTAAAGACTAGCAAGGATCTGAAAGTGATGTTTTCATCCAAAGGGAAACAAGAAGAGGAGGATGGTATTGTGTTTCTGGCATCATACACTGTATATACATATAGTCAGGGACGCAACACGTGTGTATGCCTGCCTGTAGAGAAATCCATACAACCAGAAATCAATCGCAGAAGATGAAAGGCTGAAACTGACTGGTCCTTTGTTTGTGAAATTGATTTATCTGCAAGGATGTGAATAATGTTTGACCACTTCTTACTTAGCCCCTTGGTGGTGGAGGTGATGGTGTGTTCAGTGATAAACAGTTGGGGTGTAGGAATATAATAAGTGGCTGAGATATCTCCATGAATATACAAGCTGGATCATGATTTGGGTGGACAACATTCATAGATGTGCATTATTCTGTGAATTCTCTTGATTGGGATCAGGTATATTCTTTGGGAAATGATTTTTTTCGTCTTCGCATGAGCAGATTAGCTGGAAGCAGACAATGTAATTATCATTATTGGATCATGCAAGTACATTTTTGTGATTGGATCTACTTTTCAACTTCAGCATGCCATGCATGTTTTGCAAGGATTAGATTCTTCAATGTTTTTGGTGTACTTCTTGTGTCTCAGCTAATGTTCTATGGTACAATTTGCTTTTGAGTCTGAGATTGCTGTGTATTGAGTTTTGATATTTAATTATCGAGAGATAATGTAATTCATGTTATACATGTCTTTATGGATCCAATCTACCTGGTTATAAATTCCATGAGTGCCATATTTTTAGGATATTTCATTAATGAAACCTTTATATTAATGAATTTTTAACAAGGTCTGTGTTGTTTCTGAGTGCAATTGAGTCCTTGAGATGTTTTTGCTAGACCGTTACATCAGTTATTGTTATATATGCAACAGTAATTCACGAAGGAAAACATACTGACAATTATTGCCTATTTAATTGGGAGGAGAAGAGGAGGCACACATGCGTATATAACAAGAAGAAGTAAGATGTAGTTTAAGTTTGCCAATGCAATGAATGCAAGTTGGCTTTACTTGATTAAAGTCTTGCATAGTCTTTTTGAAGAGTTTATTAGTAATTTATGAAGTTCTGCATGAACTAGCATGTATTAGGTAAATCAAATACATGATATTTTTTAAAAGTAAAAAATTTATTAATCTGGTTAGATTTGTATGGTTTTCTCTCAGACAGCCGGTTTCAGTGTATCTATTGAGAAAGTGTCATGAAATCCTACCCCAACTTTACTTTCAAAATCTTTATCTTTAAATTCCATGCGGGTCATTGGCATATGCTGTTGCTTTGGGGTATTATCATATCATCCAGGAAGAATATGGAATGCAATTACTTGATAAGGATTCAGGCTTGTGAATAATATGTATTTCCCTCACAACGACATCCTTTGGTATGACATTTTTTCTTCTTGTGACTTGCGTTGGTGTTTCCTTATTTTGAGGTAATAAAATTATCAAACTTTTTTGACAAAAAATGTATTAGTATGATATATGGAAGAGGGTTTAATTCCATCTTTGTGGTGTAATTAGCTTTACTTGCAGAGACTTTCCTGTTTTTTTGTGATATTTCCTTGGTTTTAGATCCTCTGGAATAATCCGCAATTGCCATTTTCTGTCATGAAGTGTGAGTGATATAATGGCTGATTTATCTCGTATTTCAGGCTAATGATACTCCACTGCCAATGACCCCGAGCTGCACAGCATGTTATCAGGTGTGATTCTGCAGTTTTCTTCTCTTCAGGTTGTATATTAAACTGAGAAGAAAGCATTATCCTTGAGAAAGCTGCTTTTGTTAAGTTTGAAATCCAAATATTTATGGATTGTATATTTCATTCTTGAATGATTTACTTTGAATGAATGAAAACAAAGCAAATTTTACAGAAGTTTGTTCCCCACCATGCTGCTGTTCAATGTAGATAATCACAATTTTAACATTACAAAATATTAAATAGCAGCCAAAACATTTTTATAGGTAAAATGAATTATTCAGTTATAAATTTATAATCCACCCACCTACAGCAATCATGACTTCATACTTATTGAAAATAATCGTTTGGAATCGATATACAATATGTTGATGAATTTTTATGAGGATTGATATTGGAATCAGTTTGAAGCTTTAAAAAAGTTCAATTAATAATCACATTTTTCTTCAGACTACATCATACAGAGAATTAAGGAAATGTGTTTCTAATAATCATAACAACTTGCTTCAATGTTTATTACCTTTTGGGGGAGACAAATGACTTCCTTGTTTTCATTTGAAATGTCATATGCAAAATGTGTAAGCCCTCATGCATTTCCTTGTTTGAAAAAAAATTATATGATCAGATCAAATGTATTTTCAAATATGCTTTAGAAAGGAAGCATGTAATTTTTCTTTCTGCGCATGAAGAAATCAAGCAAGAAATTCTATTTGTTCACATTACCCTCACAAACCATTTCTTTTAAATAGGCATTAAGGCATGGGTAGGAAATTCAGTCTTCAAGTTTTCTGGAAATAATCTTAGTTTCTCATTTGCTCGTAATCTGTTTTGGAAACAGGATTAAGGGTTGTGGATTTGTCTGTTGTTAACTGTGCTCTCTGGTTCAGAAGATATTACTTCTCCCATGCTTGTCCTTTTGTTTCTTCCCTCTTACACTGCATAATTCCATGCTGGAGAAAAGTGAATTTTTATTCAGGAGATGCATTGTTGGATTTTTGATGATTATTTCCAGCCATTGAAGATTCTCATTGGGAGGAGTATCATTTGCAACTTTTATCGAGATGTAATCACTTTTCATGCGTCATGATGATGTAAAGCCGGTCAATTACCATTTCTGGGCAGCGCAGTATACGTTTGTTTATCGTTATCTCTTTACAAAGATGGGCTGATTTTTTTCTGTCTTTTATTTAATGCTGAATTTTTAGTAAAGATATTTTGAGAACTATTGTTTAGGTTATTAGGGCCTTTGTCTTTGGAGGCTTGTTGATTCTGAAATAAATCATTTATTTTTGTATTGATGTGGAAACAGCATATCAAAAAACATGTGGATGAAGATATTTTCAGCAATTGTTCAAGTTTTGCAAGAAATTTGTCTCTGTTTGCCTAGGATATGAAATAGAAGTTAATATGGTATTGCATGTTTACACCCAATGACTTCAGACAGTAAATTGTTTCAGATATCTGTAACTAAGGGAACTTGCTATGAAAATCTGATTTTTCCGGTATCCAGGCCCGATGAGAAACGCTACATCTATATTGTACAGGTTGAAAAGAGGCCAGACGTTATTGGAAAGAGAGACAAGTAGTGATTCAGATGCTCTCAGCATTACGTGT
Organism: Lytechinus variegatus; assembly: GCF_018143015.1. Classification (NCBI taxonomy): domain Eukaryota; kingdom Metazoa; phylum Echinodermata; class Echinoidea; order Temnopleuroida; family Toxopneustidae; genus Lytechinus; species Lytechinus variegatus. The sequence goes on from NC_054741.1 coordinate 52,870,902, forward strand.
AAAGCAACAGATGATCAGTGTACATGTACCTGGAGTGTGCAAAACCGGCATCATTAGTGCCTAATGAGGTGATCATAAACTCTAAAACACAAATATTTACTAGCCTATCTTGACACCAAACATTCCATTGGATCTCCACGGATGATTTTTCTACTTAGTTCTCTCAGTATCAAACGTGAAAATGTTCACCCATCTCCATAGAAATGATATGTGATACAGTAATAGAAGGGTTAACCTGTAGCTGCAGAGTTCATTGAGAAGTTGGATAGCCTCCAGGGAAGGATAAAAAGGGGGTGAAGGTGAACCCTCACCATGTCTTTCTTTTGTGTTGTGAGCTCCTCAGGAGAGGAGAAGCAGGTTCGTCTGCGGCAGATGATGCAGGAAAGCAATGGACAGGAGGGTAAAGACTCTCTCTGTTTGAATGATGCACATGGGATATTCTCAAAGGGTGATGGGTCACCTTCAAACAGAGAAACACCTGTTATTGGTGGCAGTGGTGGGATTTGTAAGACTCAATACAACCAGCCCTCAATGGTTGTAAAAGAACCAGAGGAGAGATATAGATCAGAGATAAGACTAAGTACAGGGCCAATGCAGCAAGATCCGCAATCAAGTAGTATGCACTGGAACAACGATTACAATCCATCGGACAGTGCAAACCTGAGAAGGAAACTTCAAGAGCTCACCGCAACATCTAATGGAAATCAGCGAAGGAAGGAATTTAGCCGATCTAAGGAAGTGTATGGAAGGCTTTCACAATCAACTACAGGTAATTCTGAATTGGATGTGGTGCATGGAGGAAAGGCATTTCCATTTAGTGACCCAATTGCATTTGAGCAAAGCACTGGTGCAACAGAGCAGGCTTTGAGAGAGGGAAGGCATCCTTCGCTGCACCCAGCAGCAAGAAATAACCAAAAGATGAAAGGTGATACATTAAAGAAGACCTCAGATTCAAACAAGGTAGGACAGCTTAGACATCGCTGGGAGATACTTACCACGAATGATCCTCTGCCAAAGCAGCAGGTTACAGCTGCAACACCAAGTGGTCGAGGTTATGGAGATGTTCCCAGGAGAAGGTTGGCAAGTGATGAACAGAAACAGGAAAGGCCTGTACTGCCACCTAAAACAAAGCCCAAACCTAAGAAGAATGTTAGGGAACGTTCAGAGGCATTCATTGAATGCAACCAACCTCCTCCCCGAGGTGCGCAAGATGGTGGTGTGTCTTCTGTTTCTAATCAGCAGCGGAAGATGGAAGTGAACCCCGTAGAGCAACGCTTAAACCTGCACAAGGTTTACAAAAAGAGAGAAGATTCTGGACTCAGCAGTGCCTGCAGTACTATCAGCCTTGAGAATTTCCCTGTCCATAACTACTCTCACAACTTACCTCCTAATGCCAGTGATCGAAGAGTCAATTACGCCTCAAAGAAATGTAACCAGCTCCCCAATGTCGATTCAAAAACCCAAGATGCCTTGCCAAGACCAAAAACCCAAGTTGCCTTCTCAGATGTTAATACATCACATTCCACATTGAAACCTGAGGTGGTACAGAAACAGCAAAGGCTGGAGGAAGAACAATTCCAGCCTGATGAAATCATTCATGAAAATTATTCCAGGGGATATATCTCGAGCCATAAACATTTCCATCCAGAACAGATCATTGAAGAAAATATCTCTTCTGAAGAATTTTCTAGTGTCAAAAAAGAAGATCAGTTTGGGGCAAGCCATTTGAATGTGAATTCTAGGAATGACTTGCATTGTGAAAGGGAAATCCCAAAGGATCAGAATTCTAATGAATGTGAAAGATTAAACTCATCAGCAGCATTGAAGACAGAGGCAAGTATACAACTATTATATTTTCAATGACAATGTTATTTATTATTTTTTTAAATCAAAATATTGTGCTAATTGTGTCTAATACAAGATATAATTTGTGGCACCCTAATTACCTGTTGCATCTTTGTCAGATTTCAAGTTATTTATTTATTTATTTACATATTGTAGAGCAATATAACCAAGGGCTGGATAAACAATTGTTTTTGCTTAATCCCTACATATTTGAAAATGTGAGTTTTATGAGCTGGGAAAGAGGTGCTATGGAAAAATGACAAAATTGACAGAGGAACGAGTATGAATATTATGCTCCCTACTCATTTGTCATATAGCCGAGCCTTGGTTGAGCCATTGGGACTTGTTGTTGAGTTAAACGAAATACATGTTAATATCTTGTCTTCAAAATGCATCATTCAGGTAATTTATGGCATGATATGAACATGGACCATGATATGAAATATAAAAATGTAATTTCTGTCATTGAGTTTGATGATTGTCAATAGGTGGTTTCAGACCGCCTCGAAGTTCGTCAGTTCCAGGTATTCTCTGATCGGGAAATTTACCCCGATCAGAAAATACCAGGTATTTTGGTAATGTGAAAGCAAACTACGCGTAATATCCCCGAAAGAAAATACCGCTAAATAGTAGGTACTTGGCGAAATTACGAGAACTTTCGCGGGGATTTTTCCAAGGTCGCAGGTATTTTGGCAATGTGAAAGCAATTTACGGGAACTTTTAGCCCAGCATGTCTAGGGCGCAGGCGCCGTGGATGGCTGCTGGGCTAGTAATTTTTAATCTCGCGCCTTGCCTGCTTATCCGACCATACTGCGCATGCTCGTAACTTCAGGAACTTATCCCGAAGGGCATGTTTCGGGGCGATGTGAATGCAGGAATAATTAATGGGTATTTTTAGCATAAAAAAGTTCTCGTAATTTAATGGGGATTCTTATGATCGAGGCGGTTTGAACCCACCTAATGAGACTCTTTGCTAAACTTAAAAATATTTCTTTGTTATGAGGCCTTACATTTTCCAAGGTTACTCAAGTTTTTATGTTCAAATTATAAAGAACTTGTATTTTAAGGAAATTTCTCTTACAGCTTTGCCCCTTTTACTCTACCGCTGTTAAAGAAACCAGCAGAAGTAAACAGGGCTCTACATTTAAATTTAGGAGCTGCCACAGCAGGAGTAGAACCAGCATGAATTTCCTCATTATTTTCCCCTTTCAAATTCAAGCTCTTAAATCGGAAGGGGAATTGAAATTGATGATTGTCATGTAATTGTCTCTCAGAGTTTCCCTCTGAGGTTGTCTTGGAATGTTTTAATCCATGCCATTCTTCTTGATTTCACCGGCTCCTAAAATCCTCCAAGCTCCTAGAATAGATTCTCTGTCCCAAGTTTATCAAATTCAGATAAATTGCTTTCAATCTATATTCTTCGGTGTGTTCATTTATTTACGTTCCTTTTCACCAATTTGGTTTCCACTCTGTTTGTGTTACAGGTGATGGAAGATCCAGGTCTGAAAAAATGGCAAGAAAAAATGTTGATAAATTTTGGGGAAAATTATTTTCTCAAGACAGGCTCCTCTCTGGAAGGCTGGAATTCTTTAGAATTTAACTTTCACTTTTTACATTATTTTGAAGTCATAACCATTTTTAGCTTGAATGTTGGAATATTGGCTATGACTATATTATTTTATGATTTACTTTACAAAAAAAAGTCAGAATTGAAGAAGAAAACTTACAAACATTTTAATTGCTACCAAATTAGCATTCTTACTCCTTGCCATTTATTATATTTTTCATTTGCCATTGTGTCAATTATATTTACTTGCCATTTTGTATATCCTTCATTTTCCTTTTGGAAATTGTCCAGTATATCTCAGTCTTTTATTTGTTCTCACTTCTATTGTATAATTTATGAAAGAAACAAATCTCTTTAAGCCTTAATTTGATGTGATTTACAATTCATTTAATTTTGCAGTTGTAAATTTTTTTCTTGTTTAAAAAAAAAAATTATTCATGTATTTTACTTTTAACATGTTCACATCTTCTTTTTTCATGCCATTTGTTCCCTAAACTACTCTCAGTATGACTTGTATGATTAGTTTTGTCCTGTAATTATGCCTCTACTCCATTCTCTCTAGACTCTCTTTCTCTTCTATCTCTCCATGCCGGGTGAATATTAGCATCACCGTAAACATATCGAACCCCAAATATAAATCCCCCTTTTCGTTCTCTTCACTCAAGCACTTTTATTCACAAAGGAAAAAATCAACACAACGTTTAGCTTTGATGACTGAAGGAGGTTAGACTGCCCTAATTTGTATGACAACAACTTAGAGCAAGTGATAACATTTCTCTTTGAATAGAAACCCCCATGCCTCACTATTTCTAATTCCTGACGTACATGTGCATGTAGTCTCCATGAAAAAGGTACACGTGTATGAGAAGAGGAGAGAACTTATTTCAAACAGTGAAGGCATCGGGACTTGAACGTTTGTAAAACACGGCATTGGTTTATTATTAATTCATGCCACATTGCCAGCTCACCCAGGCCGGTAGGCAAGCCATCAGTTGAGGGATGCATGCAGTCCTTGTTAGAGGTGACCAAACCTTAGCCCATTCAGAGTAGACTCTTCATCACAGAGACTATTTATGTTGAAGGTTCCTCCACCAGAAGCAACTGGAACTGATCATTTTCAGGACTACTTCTGGAATATATTGGAATATTGACATCAACTTGCATTGATGTAGCACAGAATAAGACAAGGAGCAAGGGTACTGTAATATTTTCATCTCATTTCTTGATCTCCATGTGTTAGAAGACCTTCCAGACCTTGCTTGGTGTGTTCTTATGTATTCATTGACTGGGTAAGCAGCTGGGTGAGTATGTCTAGTGGTCCATAAAAACCTGATGAGCAGATGGAACAATACCAAGTATTGTCCAACACCTTACTATTTATGTCATCAGCACTTATAACCATGCAAGCTCTTATTGATTTCTGGCTTAGGATAGAAATGTTAATTCATTATTAAAGCAGAGGGAGGTTCTGTCTGAATGGGATTTAAAAGGATGCGCTGAATGCAAACTGCAGGTTTAAAAAGAGATGCCTTATCTCCATGCATTTACAATGTGTTCTCATTTTAATTTTAAATAATCATAAGGAGAATCATCCTCAGTTTTTTTTCCATTAATATATTTTTCAAAAGATTAACTTTGGAAATAATAATAATTGGATGTGTGCTGTTGTTTTCATACATGTGAAAAGCATTTAAAGCGAATTTTTTCTGACTTTATGATTTTCATCGCAGATCGAGCATGCAATCTTAAACACATAGGAGTAATGCCAAAAATTTGTTTACAAAATATTAAAAAAAATGAAGTGAAGGAATGTAAAGGATAGGCTTTTTATTTTTAAAACATAATAATTAGCCCTTCTATAATGCCTTCTGAAAGAGATAGCCATTATAGATATGAAGTAAGTCTTAAATCCTGAACATCAACCTGTCTTTTTATGGTTACCTATATAAAGCAATTCGAATATATGGACCATTTTGTAAAATATCTAATCTTGCAGCTAGAGTTCACTTTCTCAATGCTCTGATCATGAGAAATTAATTAGTCATTCTTTTATCACCAAGTACAGTGGGAATTTTATTTAGATATGATGTGTGACCTAAATATGAATTTTTAGAATGCTACTTTTAAAATGTTCCCCAACTCTTGCATGCAGTACACTTTTTAATTACTAGTTTATTGAAAAAGAAACATCCATATGTTAAATAGATTTTTCTTTTTAATTTCATCATAATGAATTCAATCCTTAAAGTTGGATAAGATCTCTGCAGCAGTTGGTGAACAAGACCTAAACTTGTCAAACCCATAATAAGAAAAAAAAGCTACAGATTTTGAATATCACTGTCAAAATAATGTATGCAACATGGAATTAAAAAAAATTTAGAACAAAATTTTATCCCCCAAAAGAATTGATTCTTGATTTTTACAAATTTGTCTTATGTCTGACCCTCAAAAGAAGAATGGAATGTTTCTCTGCAATATTTGCCGTTTTTAAAGCAGCTCTTTGGTATTAAATACGAGATCAGTTATGCATGTCTGAACAGCAAGCTAAAAACACAAAAACAGCCCTTGCCGGTTTCTTTTCACCTTGATACATGTTAGTGGAGCAACAATGCAATGTTATTCTTAATTTTTGAACAACAATTGATGGAAGAGTGACAGTAAGAATAGCCTCTCAGTGAACTTTTAACTTTTCAGCCAGAAAACTCACAATTTTGAGCTGAAAAGTCAATAAGGGACAAAAAGTCAAGATCTTTTATTGATGCTTTGTATTACTGATGTTTATTGTGTGAAATAGATTTGTTAAAATGAATTGAATTCTGTGATTTCTAGGTCATCTTTTTGTTGGGGGTTCACAATCTGCGGGCTGCGGGTATGCCAACAATCATCCTGTCAAATTACCCATGATAAAATTGATTCTCTAAAATGACTGCAATTTGTAGAATGAAATGCTTATAAATCATCAAAGTTAGGTATATAATCAACACATCAAATAGTATGTAGGTACATGTATAATTGATTTGAAAATAATTATTGTTGGTGTAATTATTAAGAAATTAAAATCGTTGGACTTTTTTTTACAATTGTAGCAGCAATTATTATTTGTCTATCCTTTAAAAACAATTGATCTTTGTGAATTGACTCATTTGATAGCAAAACACTATACTATGGGGGCAATAGTTGCTATAAGTATAAGTAGAAAAAAAGTGTCTGATACAATTTGAAGATATCATTTGCTTGATTTTTAACAAAATGGATCAAAGAATGGTGTCTGTACTACAGAGTGAATGCTTACTTCAAAAACAAACAAACAACATGGATTGACAATATTGAAAATATTTAACAAGCAATCTGAAGGACTGCATTGCTTTCATTTAGAACAAGATTGAGAGTTGATGGAGGTTTAGATTGACAACTCAAGGATTCTTTTTCTGTTCTAGTTTCATGAAGCACTTTGCCTGTGATTTCCACTTAGAATTGTTATAAGCTACTAAAATCCTTGCGTCTGATTGGCTGAAGGTGATATTGACCATGACAACAACTGACAAGGCACTTCTTGAAACACTTAGTACATGTATTTCACAACTAAGTTCTATGGTACATGTAACTATCATCACTATAAATTCACCAGTTGACATCCATTTAAATGTTGTGCCTTTCACTGATGTTCTTCTGTGAGTTGTACTTAATACCTTTAGGTTAAAAAAACTCAAATTTTCAATTTGTAGTTGGTTTGTTATATGTGAGGCAGTATTAGGTGCTTATAACAGTTAAATATTTTTATTGCTATTTAAGCCTCTAAATTAAAAAAAAAAATCTAAGGTTTTGTATGTTTTACTGAGCTCATGTACTTGGAATGCTTAATGATAAGCTAATTGAGCTAAAGATGATCTGAAAGAAGATCTTAGATTATAGCATCATTCCAAATGAATTTGTTATCTTGAAACCCATCAGAAAACTATGTAATGAAGTAAATATTGAAACATTGAAGAAAATGAGGGGAACCTGGAAAATATGCGAGGAACTTGGTTATCAAATGTTTTAGTCTATGTAGAATTACAGACACATATGATTATTTGAATGAAATCTACCACACATAAATGTAAGTGACTATGTATTTTCTCCTGCCCTTCATATCACAGACATATCTTTTAATCAGCTCATGTATGCCCGAATAGACACATGCTGGTAAACCCCTATGAGGTCATTTATGGCTCTCCCAGTCTAAACATCAATTACATCTACGTTTAGTTTCAGTGCCAGCCAGAATTACTTAAGGGCCGTCTGCACCATCCCGAGTTTTCAAATTAGCGCGCTATTTCTGATCCGGCAAATTATCCCGATCTGAAAAATCTCGAGATTGTTTGTAATGCAGACGCAATTATCGCGCTAGTTCGTAGGATTAATCTCGAGATTGCAATCCCAAGTCAACTCGGGTTTATTTGCAAAATAGCGCGCTATTTACGAATTATCGCGCTATTTCGTAGGTGCAGACGCACTCGGGTTTGGACTCGGGTTAATTTATTCATGACCTTCAGTCCATAATGCAATTCGCGTTCCATTTCCGCCTTGGTCAAAACATAAACACATCGTGATTGTACCGAACGCTTGCGAAAGTCAACTCTATCGCGAATAGCGTTCATCAATTCCCCAATCAGCAACGATGGTGTCCAGCCCCCCAGTGAATGGATTTTGGGAGAGACCAGACCGATGGGGGAGGCGCTCTCTATCGACGATGGTCATAGTCAATGACAATACTGACAGCAGTGTCGTCTTATTCCTTCGCAAAATGTGAGCAAATAGCATTTCTTTCCTCCTCTCTCTCTCTCTCTCTCCCCCTCTGTCGTTGCCTCCTCCGCCATCATATTAAACAAAGAATACTTCACTCGGTTATAATTATAGCGCTGCTGAGCTGAGAGGATTGTTGCATAATAACGGTCGAATTCGGCGAAAGTGCTAGTGAAAAGAGTACATGTACTTGGTTGCATATCGCGGGAAGTTATTCAAAAGCGCGGGGCCATTGAAACTCCAAGATCGAAAGTGCGCATGCTCGGAATATCGGGCTTGTTGCCTCGCTCGAGCAAGAATCGCTCTTCGTGCGATGGTGGAGACGGGGTTTCTTGAATCTCGAGATTAATCGCGAAGAGGGCTGATCGGGCTAAAATCTCGAGATTGAGCAAACTCGGGATGGTGCAGCACCGCCTTTAGAAGTGTATTTTTTGTAATTTGCAATATCAGTTAGTTTTGTAAATCCCTTTTGTTTGGTAATTTGCAAGGAAATGGTGGAATGGTAATTTGTCCCCCCCCATTTCATTTCCTCCTCAAAATATATTTGATTCATTGTAAAACTGTACAAGTGATCCCAATTTCTGCAAAGCAATATAGGACTTCATTTGAAATAATTGTTGAGTAAAAAAAGAGAGGTCCTTTAGACCTATGTCTGTACATTGTATTTATTGTCAATAAAGAAATGGAGAGGTGAGACCCATTCAAAATATCCATGGCAATTTGAAGCCACACATCTTGCTCAAAGTCATTAAGTTGGTTTTGAATCCTACAGCCCATATTCTGAAGTCAGGTTTAACTTAGACCACTGGCTAACTGTGCTAAAATTATCGGGAGCCACCAATTCTAAAATTCAGTTTATATTGTATATTTCGTATGTTTTATTGTTTCATCTTGCTTTCAAGCATTCCTAGAGAATTATGAACAATTTGTGTGTCAAATGGGTTAATAAATTGAATGTGTATCGTAAGGGATTTGTGCTCCAATTGGCTCTTTATAGTTAAGCCACAACTTTAAACCAGGGTTTTATTTAAACCCACGTTCAGAATGCGGGCCATTGTCTTATTTGAAACCATGCCTTGATTATGATAACTACAGCACAATTGTCCAAAAATAAATGTGCAATTTTATCATAGGACTCCAAATTCATGCCTGTGAGCTATAAACTGATTATGTAAATTAATTGACAGAAGTAGTTGACTCATTAATTCAAATCAGTGGGCTCACCTATGCTGTTATATTAGACACCGTTCTCATTATACTTTCTAAAGCTGGTTTACTGGAAACCGGTTCAGGAAACCAATTTGGAAGATCGCATTGCTAACGTTCCCATTTGATCACCCAAAAGTGGTTTTCAAAACCACTTCACGTAAAGCGGTCTTATTGCTATGGGAACATTCTCAGTGGCACGAAATTTGAAACTGCTGGGTAAGCATTCCACACACAGTGTGTGGAGTAGCGTGCTCGAAATGATGCGAAGATCGCTCCCGAAGAACGGTTGTGTCCTCACTTACGCTAAAACCAGTTTATAGAGGCAAAGTGATCTTCAAAACCTCATGGCGAGGTGGTTTTCTGAGCCGGTTTGTGAGATTGCCTCCAAGACCAATTCGACCATTCTCATTACTCGTTAAACTAGTTTCCAGTAAACTAGTTTTAGGACGGTAGTGAGAACGGTGTCTCATACCCCTTTCATAAACCCAATTACTATGAATTAGGCGGCTAATAGCAGCATAATTTGGTCGTAAAATTGGAGGACAAGAGTTATCCGCATTACTCTGATGCTGCTATTATCCGCATAATAACGGCATCGGGATAAGATTTTTAGTTTATGAACGCATTTCCAAATAATGCGGATAATTGCCATGGTGCGGTCACAAAGTCACCCCTTTCCAACACAACCGCATCAGAGGGGGCGTGTCCAGTTGTCATGGCGATTATCCACCTTTTTCAGGACGGGCACTCGTAAAAATAATGCGGCTTATTTTCGGAGTTTATGAACGCAATTTTTATTGAATTATCCGCATTACTCTTAGGCGGCTAATTGGAGGATAGGTTTATGAAAAGGGTATTAGTAACAAGGATCAATTTAGCAACCTGTAATAAAGTGAGCATTCATTATAAATGCTGTCTCAAAATGTGTAATAAATCAAGTGTAATCAGTTCATTAAATCTGCATAAAACATGGTTTCAAACCACCTGCATGTATGTGACTCGGACCATAATGTTTGCAGTAAAATTTTCTTTTTGTACTGAAAATAATATATTATTGATGTAGGGCCTGACCATATGGAATCAGATTTCAACCCCCACCCCTCCCCCCCAAAATAAATAGGTCTCCCACAGCTAGGCTGATTAACAATTCTTTAATATCACAACAACTTAGCAGTAAATCAGCATGTGTTTTTTTTTACCAATAAAGTTGTTGAAAATGAATGAATATGGTCTTAGTTAGTAAAATGTGGGGATATGATTTGACATCAAACATGTGTTTTGATTTTAGATGAAATATGAGCTAATTTCTTTGCTGAAAGGTAAGCCTATGAGTAGATGGTCTGCATGATAAGGTCACTAACTTGCCATAATAGGTCAGCCTAGTGCACTTGGGTTTCATAAAATGTTAAAAATTTATCCAGTAGTTGAGGCCTTAAATGTCCTAAAGCTGTTTTTTTATGTAGATCTTAACTCCTTGTATATTATAATTCCTCTGTTGATATTCTATTCAGTGTTTTTTTTATTCAAGCTTCAATGGCAAGTGAGAGGATACTCCATAACATTAATATTTTTATTTCACATTATATCTATAAATTGCTAGTTCATGATGAACTTTTGATGCTATGTACAATTTCTGAATATCCTTTCTTTCTATCTATCAAACCAGGAGCTTGCAATCCGTGTGGCTGAGAAATATCTACAATTAATGTAATTTAAAGTGTTTGGTTGGATTATCTTTATAGCTGATTTGATTTAATTTATAAGGATTATCAAATCTTGTAGAAACTTTCAATTGTTTCCCATTGAGTTGAGTTGCATCATCACTGTCTTTTCCTAACCAAACATTTGTACTGTTTCACACATCCTGGTTCAATTCACCTTGCATTTGTAGTGAATTGGCATTTTTATTTAAATTTGATCATTATTTTTGTTTGTAAATATATTTTTCTCTGTCTTTACCCTTTATCTTTTAATTCCAGGTCACCTAGCCTAGGACATTTGCAAAGGCCATCATGGTGCTTCTTTATTTGAATACATTTTGAGTGATCTCTTTTGTGATTTGATATATGTTCTTAGAAGTTACATCTGTTCACATTTATATTTATGAATTTATTTCTTATTTCTTTAATTTCCTCTGCAGATCTTTTTCCGTCCAGGAGCTCTGGTTCAACTAGAAGACAAGAGAGATAGACAATTATCAGATACCATCACCAGGTTCCAAGCTCATTGTAGAGGGTTCCTAGCAAGAGAGAATGTAAAGCAACTGAAGGTGAGTTTTGATTAATCAATTGATTGATTGCTTGATTGGTTAGTTATGTGCTTGATATACTGACCGATTGATTAATTGATTTCTTGTTGATTATTGGTTGGTTCGTTGATTGATCAAATATGAAATTGATCAACTTGATTTATTTCTTGTTTATTTGCTTTTTGATGAATCGATTGATAAATTAATAGAAACATTTCGGCCCTGTCTGTCATATAAGTAACCTCTGTTCAGAACATGACCTAAGAAGTACAGGTATCTGATACATTCTTGCCGAGTAAGGTGAAGCATGTATATGATACATGGGTGTTGTGTGGTACTGATTAAAAGTATCCATCAAGTGTTTCTGAGGGAAGATCAATAATTAAGAGATCAGTCTACCTGTTATGCTAGTTTACATTCCAAACTTGCTACCCGAACACTAAATACAAACATTTGCAAGGAACGCGTGCTCTCATCAGTTCCCTTCCTGCCTGTAGGAGATACCACATTATCCCTCTTCATTCTTCACTGCCTTTGGATACAGCCCTTATGCTTGAATTTTGTTGTAATAGTTCTTTTTTTATCAAGTTTAAAACATAAACTAGCATATCAGGTGCGTTTGATTATTATGTAAAACAATGAAATCAGCCTCAGGTATGATTTTTCTTTTCATTTTAGCATTCGTTAGGTATGCCTGTGTAACTTGCCCCTCTCCTTAGTGTATCTAGATCTAAGCATCAATTATAATTATAGAGGTCACAGCTATATCCCTAGATAAAATCTGGGATCCATGGATTATATAATACTGATGAATCATTCGTAGTAGGGTTTCGTCTGTTTCGTTGCTACTCTATGAATGGCAAATTGGCAAAGCATGCATTATTCTTTGGTACATCCCTCCCTGCTCTTTGTCATCCTCCATAATTTAAAAATAGACTCTACACTGCAAATGTACCTCCCAGAAGGTGGCTTATTTCATCCCTGTAGGAAGTTGTTGAACAGATCTTATGATACAGGTTTCTCTAAATTATCATATGATAATTGCAAGGATTTTTTTCCAAAGATTGATAGTATTACTACCTTTAGTCGGTCTAGTAATATTTGAACACTGGTTCATTGTACTAAATGTGATCTTGAAATTCAAATTTGATGTTCAGTTCATGAAAATTAGTAGGTTCCTCATGGAAATATCATTTCTTAGGACTGACTCATCAGTGTTGCAGAATTGGATGTACAGTATGCGGTTAGTGGTGGGAGAAGTACATGAAGGAGCATTGTATATGTGTTATGCATTCATGAGGAATTACATTTGCATAGCAAAGTATTGCGTGTTCAAACACTGTTCAAGATACCAGACGGTATCTTGTAGCTCAGAATAAATATGTATAGTGATTCTCCTGATAAACAGAGATTTAATTACCATGTGTAACCGACTTCCTTCAACTTTTATTTTTGCAGTTCATGTACATTTAGGCAAGGTTTACATCATAGCCATATGGTTATCACACATACCGTTTTATAATATGCTTTTCATGTGCATGCTTTCAGACCATTCTTCTTATGTTCTTCTCTGAATTAACTAAATTAATTTTGGGGAATAGTAATGAGTTAATGACAATCGCTTCCATGTGATTTTCTTTTTCAAGATTTCCATATGCCACCATTGATACTTATTATTATTATAATACAGATGTTATCCAAGAACTATTGCTTTTTATTAGCTTATCAGATTTGAAGATAGGGAGAAAACTAATTATTACGATTGTTGAATTGAATTGTACAAATGTGCAAGATTGCAACATCAGGGTGCAAAGGGTTAAGTATATTTGTGTAATAATCAGTACCTAGTGTTTCTATCTTAGGGCAAGTCACACTTAGTACCTGTAGCTCTATCAAGTGACTGAATAATTAATTCAATTTCAGTATGTCAGATGTTCCTGAGTGTTTTATACATGTTATGTGTATCAGACAATATTCTTCACCTTTCTTTAATGTGTTATCCAGTTTTGGTTAGGTTGTATATTTTTACCCAATATCTGTAATTGATAGAAATGTTATTTTTTTATGTTGAAGGTTGATTTATTGATCTATCGATCAATTCAACAGGCACATTTGTCTGAAGTATTATCTAGTTAAATAATGTGAATATGGTGCCTACATGTATGTGTTTACCCAAGCTGTGAATTTGAATGAAAATATGAATCATGCAATCAAAACATGAATAAAAGACAGAATAGAAATAAAATTTGATTATTAAAGCCTAATGTACTGTAATATTTATTCTGTAGCAAGATTGAATATCCAACTTACACCTCAAAGAAAAAAAAGAGTGATAATACAAAGCCAAACAGAAAGATTTGAAATCAAGCCAAGTTTTGCTGATGGTATTGAATGTTCTTCTTTTCAGGTTCAAAAGCTGGCTATAACTTGCATCCAAAGAAATGTACGTAAGTTCCTGGCAGTGAAGAATTGGCCGTGGTGGCGTCTTGTGACCAAAGTACTACCTCTCCTTGATGTACACAGAACAGAAGAAGAGCTCAAGATGAAAGATGTAAGCTGATATTTGGTGTAGCTGGGAAGTGTAAGGATTGACTGAGGAGAAGGGAGAGGAGGGAGGGAAGGAAGGAAGGTTGGAGATGAGGATATGGAGTGATTAAGGGAAGGAGGGATATAAAATGGAAAGAGGATGAAAGAGCAGAATGAGGAGAAAGGAGTGTACATGTAAGAAGAAAAAGAAAGAAGGAAAAGAAGGAAATCATCCAGGTTTAGAAGAAGGGGGAGGGAAGGAAAACTGGAAATCGTGATGTGGAGAGATTAAGGGAAGAACGGATGTGAAAGAAGGAGAGAGTGAAAGAGCAGGAAGTGGAGAAAGGATAGAAAGAAAGTGGGAGAGGGAGAAAGAAAGAAAAAAAAAAGAGGGAGATAGAAGCAGAGAATTGTCTTTGGGAGTGAATTGATGAGGGCAATAAGGATTGTTTTGGGCTGAGAGAAGAGCAGAGAGTGTATGACATAAAGAATAGGAAATCAGGAAAATGGAAGCCAATATACTTGCATTTTAACATTATTTGTAACACTATCAACCCCTCTCTTCAAAATTAGTCTTCCCCTTATTTGTCTTCAAATGTTGTATTTTTCTTTCTCCACCCCATATCATTGTTTCTTTCTGACTCCCTTTGTTCTTCTTCCTCTGCATCCTTCATATTTTTTTATTCTGTCCTTTGCTCCTTTTCTGTTGAATCTGATTTTAGTTGGAGTTAGAGCAGCTGAGAGTCAAAGTGGCCAAGATGGAGACAGAAAGGAATACACTCAAACAGAATGTGGACAAGCTAGATTCAAGGGTAAGCTAATGTACCAAAGTACCCCATGAAAGTGCATTTGTTTTGCCCCCCCCCCTCCCCCCGAATTTTCTCACTAAAAATCTATAATGCAAAAAGATTGAGCCAAGACATTTCATGTGCAACTTTTGAGACCAAATTTGGGATGTTCGGGTATGCGGTTCCAAAGTATTGCAACATTTTATAAGTGCATGGCAGACATGAAAATTGCTCTTAAATGTGATTTTGTGTACAAATCCAATGGAAATTCTGTATGTAGTGAAATTTATAAATGTATCATTGTGTTTACTTAAAACTAGATTAAAAGTAATTGATTTCATGTTATTTATGATTGATATAGTATTACTGACAACTTTTTTTGTTGAGAAAAGTAAGAAGTAAAAAAAAAGAAAAGAAGGAAAATCATTAGAAAAAAAACAACAACTAACAATCGGCAAGTTTATTGTATCAAATTTCACTTAGGGAAACTGAAGCTGAGCTATTAAAAAATCCATTGTATTGAAGTACATTGATTAAATTAAAATATGACCATTAGTGTGTTTGAGTCATTGTGTTGGCAAAGATCAAGTTTTCACACATGTCTCGACGATTCATACTTGAGTTAACAACACAAACATGTACCATCAGTAACCAGCTTGTACATGTGTGTTATGGTGAAGACAACAATTTGCTATTAAATACATTCCTCTCTGCCTGTAAAGTATGAAAGTATCTGTATGATGCGGTATATATGTCTGCTGACACAATAGTTTGTACTACCCTATATTTTGTGTTATTCATGAAACCAGGTAACGGAGATGACAGCTGACTTGTCTGAGGAGCACACGGCGGCCACCCACGCCTCGGAGATGCTTGAGGTAGAAACAGCAGAAAGATTACGGCTGGAGAAAGAGCTTAAAGAAATACGGGTGAGATTTTCTGTGGATTTACATATATGCATTTTATGCGATATTCGGGACGAAGAAGAATTAATTCATTCTTGTTTGTATCGAGGGTGTGTCGTTGTGCCCTCACCTACATTTATTATTCTGCATAAAAGCACCAAGAACTGGCATGAATTTCATTATGTGGAAAAAAGAAAAAAAAATGAAAATGAGGACATTATTAAGTAGGTTTATTGTGCTTTAGAGATTTATGTGCCAAATGATTCTGAAAGAGAAAGTGATTGATTTGTGGGTCAGTGATTAGGGAAATGCTAATGGCATTCTTAAATGAGGTTGGTCTTATCTCCAAAGTATGATATAATATGTTTCCATGTTTCCATTCACAGGAGCTAATGACAATTTATACCCCCCTCACCCATGTGCATTTTTTTCCAGATAACCCTCATAAATAGGCAAAAGATTTGCCGACATATAGTAGATTTCTAATAAGTTGAAAATGAAAAAAAACTATTTTGAAGAAAAACAAAGCAGAAGTAGGGTGAACAATTGTCACAGAGGTAAAGTAAATGTGAATTCAAGTATTGTTTGGAGAGAAATATTGAATTAAAAGTGTCCATGTTGCATTCAATTGACTTTACATCATATGTATACATTTGTTACATGAGTAGATGTGATCATCAATCATACTCTTGAATAGAATCATGTAATAGGGCAAATATTTGATTAGCTTGTGGAATCATTGTATGATTTATTTCCCCGTAGTCCAATTACAACGCTCTCCAAAGGAAATCAGAGAAAATGGAGATGGAATTGATGGAACATCGTATGGTCAGGTCATCTATTATTGAAGCAGACATGAGCAGTGATGATGAAACTGGTATGTATTGTGGTATTCATTTCTTTGCATTTCTTTTTCTTTGTAAACATGTATAGTCTTCAAGGCTTCCTTTTCCCTTTGTTATATCATCCTCTTTCTCTCTCTTCTTCATTAGTTCATTCCTTAATTGTTATGTTGTTCAGTTTTCGGAGCAATGCAGCATTCCTTTGCAAGTTGATGCTATGTAAATTATTATTATTGCTGTTGTTGTTGTTATTACTTGTTATTACTAATTACTTATATTGGGCTTTCCCCGTAAGGCCCTAAGCACTTACAATTACATAAGTAAGAGATATTATATCATGTTAAAAACTACAAACTATGAAAGAGATGGGTTTTTAATGTCTATGAAATTTGCTGGTGATGGAGACTGTCTTATTATAATTTGCAAATCATTCCAGTATTATGTAGCTGACGCATTAAAATGTAGGGAGAGATTTATTGAAATTTATAATAATATGCTATGTTGTTGATTATAGAAAAGTTATATTTTTGTATTAGTGTAAAACAGTAAATCAATAGAGTCCAGTAGAGCTGACCAAAGCATTTTCTGACCAAAACAATGTTTCACAAAGTACATGAAGATATTCTAATACATATTCTTGTATTAGTTTTATCTTGTGAAATATGTTATTATAGGAAAGAGGGTGAGAATTAACCATTTAACATTTACAGTTTATGGAGATTATACTTGTATCCTCATGATATAATTATATCGTTCTCATATGAAATAATTGTCATCCCCATGATCGTTATGTAGTAAACACCTATTGTAATTGTTGCAAAGACATCAGTTTAGAATAGAGAAAAAAAAAATCTATATGAACCTACGGATTGGTACTTTTAGGGTGATGATGAATTATTTATGAGGTGAATAATAATCATGCCTTAATCATCATTTGAGGTGAAAGTAATGGATTTTGCATCTTGCGCCAGTGGGGAAAAAGATACTACGAGATGACTCGACCAGACTTTGTTTGGAAAATTATGATGGAAAAATATATGTGAAGTTCATTATCTGGGGTGGTGTAGATGTATGTCACAGGTGTATTGCATGTACTGTGCTTAACATTAGAGTCACTGTGTCAAGTGTGTGATAGGAAAGCTTGCAAAACATTAAACCTTGGATTTCGTGAAGGATAAGCTGTCGAATGGGATTTTGGTTACAATGACTCTCTGCAAAGGAATGTTCCTCATCATGTTTTGATGAATTTGGATGATATTTTAATTTCGAATTCTGGTAAAGAATTGATGAAGAATGGAGCTGTGTGCAAGACAGACGTACTGCCAGACGTACTGTCGGTTCCGTGTGAACTGTAAGGATTCTGTTTATTTTGAACCAGTGACATTTGTGTGTTGAAAGATGGCGTTTAAAAAGCGTCCTTTTGACATTGCATGTATGAATGAATAATATAGATTTATTATCTAGATCTTTTCTTACTCTCTCTCTCTCTCTTAAATTTGAATCTTTGATTGCTTTATATATATCTACATGTATACATATTTATCAGATGGTCCTTGTTTTTTATTGGGGGTTTAATTTACATTAATTTACATTTAAATCAAATGTTGTTGTATTAGTAAGGAATATAATAGAATATAATATTTACAATTATTATATTTACAGCTACAGGTGTCTTTATAGGTTTTTTTTTATAAACAGCTGATGCCGATGATTTTACATGTGGAGACCAGCAAACTTTGGTTTGGTTGGTTTAACTCAATACTAATTTATTTTATGTTTTGTTCGCAGACTCGATGTATAGACTGAAATATATGCAGCTGAGGAAGGAGATGGAACTGGGTAAAAAACGACTTCAGCAGGACCATGAAGAAGAATTGGAAAAACTCATCTCCAACAGGAAATCAGTTGAGAAAAAGGTAATATATACACTTTACATTCTAGGTTCAACAACTTTTCAGTTGACATTCTTGTATTGATATTCTCATAATGGAAATAAAGCTGGAAGAATATAACTGGGTAGTTCAAAAAGAAAGGAAAAGATAGTGATCAATGGGAAATTCAGAAAAAGAAGAAACAAAAGAAGAAGTGTGATACTTCATTATGTGAAGGCCATCTATACATCATTCATTTATTAGAAATGCAACAAAAGTCTCATGCACTGCCTATAAGCTCATTACCATATTAAGTATATGTTAATGAGGGTACTCATGGAAAAAAAATCTTATGACCATATATGGACAATGCACCAGTGCCCCACTGCTGCCATCTTGCTTTTAGCCACACCTCTTGAAATGTACATTTATTGATTGCATCTTGTAACTTTCTAATTGAAATGTAACTTTCATCCTGTAATCTACAAATCTAGAATGTTATCTATGAAGTAATGTACATGGATGTGTAGATGACATGCAGGTGTCTCTACCAATGTAGATTTCAGTACCTACAAGTAGGTTAGATATTCAAATAAGGGGGATTTTTTTTTACAGTAAATGCATGCATGCTAGTTCAATAATTATTTTATTATGTAAAGAAAACATGGGATTAAGCAGGAAAATATAGATAGTAATGAAACAAAGAAGGATTTGTTTCATATTTTACTTTCAAATACATCAACCAAACTTTCAATATCCAGCTCAATTCAATTCTTTTTTGTCCATGATAGCGCTGGAAATATGTTGTGGTCACACATGATAAGAATACATGATGTAAGATGTATGTATATGTATATACATGTACATATCATTAAGATTGCTCAAATAATACACTTTGAAGGGCAGTGCTTCATTTACATTTACAATTAATTGCACTATTATAAAACAAGATAAATGACGAAATGACATCTTCAAAAAAGGGCATTTCCTTAATTTAAATTTTTGAGTAATCTTCTCTTCCTCTCTTATTTTCCTATTTTCTGTTTTTCCGCAGTTTTTAGAGGCATCAGAGGAGGCTGAGGAGTACAAACGCCAGCTGAACAACTTCAAGAGACGATCTCAGAAATTGGCTGAAGAATCTCAGGATATGAAATTACACCTTGAATCACAACAAACCAGGAACTCAGACCTGGAAAAGAAACAGAGAAAGTAAGTCATTTAGAATGTAGAAAAAGAGAAATTTTGCACATGGAGCACTGCAAGAAATATACATTCAGTTTTATGTCAAGCAAAAGTACCAAAATTAGGTTTAAAGGTAATCACATAAAGGTATCAAAATGACTTTAATTTACATGTTGACCTTGGGCCCTTAAACTTGTTATGATAACAAATTATTGGCAATTACAGTTTAAAGTGATTGGTTAACATTGGTTTGACTTTTAAAAAATCTGAGCTAGAAGGTCACACTTGTCACCTTTGTCTGTGATATGTTACAAAAATGAAGCCCAGAAAAAATTGCGTTCGAATATAATTATTTAGTGCTTCAAAAATTGAAATATAAAGTGACCGGAAACACCATCTTAATTTCATCCAATACACTTATGTGTATTATTTAGGTGTCTATAAGATGCCTATTTACAAAATCGGGAATTGCCTTGTAGTTTTAACTTTTCATTCTCAATAATAGTTGTTTTCAGGGTTTATTAGTTCTAATACACGCACTTGTACACATGTTTCATCTCGGTTTGAGAATTTTTTTAATCAGCTGCTCACAAAGTTAAATAATACCTTTAAAGGGATGGTCCGGGCGGAAAATATTTCTTAATACATAGAGTTCAATTCACTGAGCAAAATGCCGAAAATTTCATCAAAATCGGATAACAAATAATAAAGTTATTGAAGTTTAAATTTAATTCAGCAATATTTTATATATATATATTTTATATACTCCACTTTCCGTTTTCTTATGTTATTACATAAAATCATATTTTTTCACTATTTCATACTTGTGTGAATAATATGTCTCCCTTATAATGAAATAAGTTGCAGCAATAAATATCTGATGCACTAAATCAGTTGTCAATCCAATTTTTCTAGTTCTTGGAGGGAAAAAATGAATAAACCTAATTTCATATAATGAAATACAAAAGAACAAGTGGGGATGTGACATCAGCCCACCTAATGAAAATTCATGATGACTCTCTTCACAAAATATTGCTAAACTTTAAAATTTAATAAATTTGTTATTTGTTATCCAAATTTGATGAAATTTTCTGCACTTTGCTCAGTGAATTCTGCTATATCTATTAAGCTATAAATACTTTCAGCCCGGACCATCCATTTAAGGCCACTGAAATCATTCTATTTCATACTGAACTTGTTGCAGAAATTGTGCACTAGTTATTACAACAATTTATGAAATGGGACCCATATCTGTTCATTCTTGAATGAAAGTGATTTCTAATTTTAATCAAATCAAAGGTTATTCCTTTTTCTTTGATTTGTTCCATTCCATAAAGAACCAAAACAAAATTTTAGAATACAATTTTGTAAAACATGGACTCTTTATATCAAGGTAGTTGAATATATTTTGTATGCAATTGTATCTTAGTGTGCCGAGATGAACAGCGCTTACTGATGCTGAGCCTTTAAGTGCATCAACATCCCAGGGTTCCCACAGACATGGAAAAATTTGTGGTCATGGGAAGTCAGAAAATTTTAGAAAATTTGTGAAAAGTTGCATTTACCTCTTGGCTATAGCAGCTTTCCAGTTTGTCGTGTCTCGCAACTCATAATCTGTGGTCATACTCTGCTATTATAATTCGTATTCATGATTTCCATTTTTCCCAGTATTGTGACATCCCAAATTCTACATAATCCCCTGGACGTCACAGGAAGCCACGGAAAGCAGCAATTTAGTCATGGAATTCTTTTTTCAAATTTCTGTGGGAACCCTGACATCCTTGCCATAAAAAACACCGTATAAATATTTATACACACAGCTATACAGACAGACAGAGAGAGAAATTCATGGAAAAATGTGCATTTGACTATGTTCAAATAATCATGTAGCTACGTTAATCATTTGACAAGGATCTTGGAGCAAATTGTTATGAATTAAATGAGTTTTTGTTTTTGAATAATGAATAATCATTAATGTGGGTATCTATGGTCTACATGGCTTCATTATGCACATTTTGATTTATTTTATTATTGCAGGTTTGATGCTGAATTAGCCAAAGTTCATCAAGATCTACAGCATGAGAAGACGGCCAAGGACAGGCTCCAGAGAGAGAAAGGAAAACTTGAAGGAGAGAATTACATCATTTCACAACAACTCGAGGTAAGTCCATTTTTCTCATCAGGGCACAGTCTGTAGGCCTGGTCCAACTGGCCGACGGACACAATTCGTATTCGTAATGGATACAGCAGACAAGCAAAATTTTTGGGTGGCTCCATCCGTTTTCATCCGCTCCAGACAATGGACAAAATGGGCGAACAATGAAATCATAGTGGACGGATGCTCGATGGATATAGAGCGTATGAAACGCGTATGCAAAGATTTACATGGATAAATAATTTTTTCCAATGGATAGCAAGATTCTTTTCCATTTTACATCCTCTCTACATTTGTAATTGCAGTGTGACCAGGGGCGGTATTCTGGAACACTGTCATAACTTTTGTCATAAATTTTGTCATTTCTTTCCGAGATGTGACACCGCTATGATTGTCACAAATCGGTATTCTGAACATTGTCTTTTCCCTGTCATATCTCTCAAAGTTCCCGCCCATCTTTTCGGAAGCAATCCAATCAAAATCATCGTTAGTTCCCAGCCGGAGCCCTTCTAGCCAATAGGAATGCCCCGTGACAGGTAGGGGGTATCCCAATTCTGTTGCTGGCATCGCGCAACTACGCGAATATTGATGCGCTTAATTACAGAGAGAGACGGGAGCTGTGAAGGATTTTAGAGGAGAAGTAGAAAAATAAGGAAAACAGAGAAAAAAGGAGAAATTAATATGTAGGGCCTACATAATTGTAGCATGAAAAAATAATTGTAAAAATTGTCGTGGATGATGAGTGAAACTAATACCACAATCTAATCTAAATGATATCGTTATATGCTTGACATTCAGTCGGCAGGGTATGCGGGATATTTGGTACTAAAAGATATGACAAAATTTATGACTGCTACCCCCTGTCATAACTTTTGTCATATCTTTTGCTTGTATAAAAGGATTACGCGCATTAAAGCCGCGTATTTTTGGTGCGCGCCAAAGAGAAAAGACAAAATTTATGACAATTTTTGTGACAAAAGTTATGACATCCACCAGAATACCGATTTTGTCATATCTCTGAGATAAGATAAAATATGGAGATAAGACAATGTTCAGAATACCGCCCCAGGCCTTTATAGAGAGATGGATTTGAATGTATTGGATATGGAAATCCACAAATTTCATTCTGTATAAACTGAAATTTTAGCAATGGTTTTCATGAGCCTAAGGCTTTCATTTGCTACTGTGAAGTGGTGTGCACATGTCATAGAATGACTTGATCCAATTTTGAGAACTTCTTCCCCTACTTCTCTAAGGATTATGTCTAAAAAGTAAGAACCCCCCCACAATTATCAGATAAGGAGTTGGCTTGCCTGTTGAACCAAAGATTGAAGGTTTGAGTCTCCGGGGCCACTGACTGAAGCCTGCATTGTGGGTTACCTTGCCCCTCCCGTTTCATAGACACAAGCTGTAAAAGTGGAGAACACTCCATCCCTCAGATAGGGTGTTAAATTGAGGCCCCTCGTAGAGAAGAATCACAGCCTTTACATGTTAAGAACATTTACCTGACATGTGATGCTCCCCAAACAACGAATAATAATGATGATAATAATAGGCATTTATATAGCACCATCTATCTAGAAATATTCTTTTCCAAGGCGCGATGTTATATTACCCCAGTTTTAGCTCGAGCTGCCTTTCAACAAATTATAATAATAATAAGGTACTAGCATGCATTTGTCCTGTATGAAATAAAAAAAAATATTCTTTTACTCAAACCATGTATAATGACAAAATTGAATAAGAATCACCTTGTTTCTGACAAAATATTTTATGAGAATGCTTTTCATCATCCAAGCATGTTATTGAATTGTGAAAACCTTGCCCCGGGTTTAGTCAGGCATTACACCTATTGTGATCAAGAGCCCATGGCCTGGCATGACCTAGTATTTCTCACCCATTACACTCTTTGCTGTCATTCACAATTAACCTCCAAATCTTTCAATATGAATGCCCCTAAGGGTAAGAAAGGCATGTCAGACCAGCTTATCATTTATCCCCCTAAATGGCAAAGGCCAGAATGGGATTTGGTTGCTTTTGTCACTGTTTTTGCCGTATTATCAGGAAGGGAATTAAGTTCTGGTTACAAGATCACATTTTCTGAGAAATGAATTTTCCCCAAATTGAACAAAAAATTAATGAAGTATAAGAAGGAGAGAGTGTAAGCAGACAAGACACACATGTTTAATTTAGTTTGAGGTTTTAGATTGTAAAACAGTTCTTTTCAGTTTGGTTACATTATTGTTAAATTTAATAGTTCTGGGGTATTCTAAGTCATGTTAGTCTCAGGGGTCCAAACATCTCAGCCGCAGATCACTTAAATATGTCCAAAATTTGTGTGATTGTAGGAAATTACATTAGCTCATCCTACTTTTGGAGTTCTGGGAAACTTTGAATTTATTTGCCAACTGTTCCGCGGAAGTTCCAAATTTTTGGTAAAGAGAGAGCTGCTTTTAATTTAGTGTCGTCATTTTTGCACAAGATCTCTGCAATGATCATATGGTTCAGACTCTGTTTTCCAGTTATACTACTGTCGTGGGTTTTGGGGAAGCTTAGTATGTGCTATGTAAATGTAGTGTTACTGAGAACAATGCATGTTTTTATTTGTCATTCTAGGATCTGAAGTTAGATATGAAAGTGAAGGAGGAGAAGATAGATGTGCTGAAGAGTGAAATGGACGATCTCTCGTCTCACGGTAGCATGGAAGTCAAAGAGTTGACTGGTCTCAAGAGAGCCAAGCGAGACCTCGAGACTAAGCTCCAGGACCAGGAGGAGGAGCTAGATGATCAGGCTGGACAGATCCAGCAATTAGAACAGGTAAGGACACTGCAAATTAGACCAATTTGTTGATAGACCAAATATGGTTTTAGCCCATGTGGTATTTAATTATCTGAGAACCAGACCAATTGTTGGTTGACCAAGGGAATATTAACTGGACATGCACCCTGATTAACTGTTTTATCCACAAG
This sequence comes from Lytechinus variegatus, assembly GCF_018143015.1. Classification (NCBI taxonomy): domain Eukaryota; kingdom Metazoa; phylum Echinodermata; class Echinoidea; order Temnopleuroida; family Toxopneustidae; genus Lytechinus; species Lytechinus variegatus. The sequence goes on from NC_054741.1 coordinate 52,895,794, forward strand.
TGAGTCTTGATAGGAGGCTAGCACAAGTTCCAGTTTGCAATTTGGAGAAGCTACAATACACTGTTCACTTTTTGTTATCTGAAAGTTATGACGACTCTCCAGCCGATTTTGCGAACTAGGGTCTTGTGCTTTCTCTCTAGGAGAGAATGATGTACAGCCAGATTCATTAACCAACTGCCCACCTGACCTGGGTGGTCGCTGTACAAAGCCTATGGGAGTTACAGAATTCAGTTGTCAGTTGGTTATCCCACACATGCTTTAGACCACCTACCTCTATCTGTATCTAGACCACAATTTCTCCCTTTGAATATTGCTTCTGCATGGATTTCCCTTTTCAGTCTTGATTGATTCTTTCTATGAAAATGGTATTGATGTGACTGAATTAAAACAATTTATTTGGTTGTCTAATACCGCTTTCACACCAAGGTACTGTCGCAGAGACATTACCCAGCGTCTTTCACACCGCCATCAAAATTTGGTTGGGCCCAGAGTGATCGGTTGCTGTATAGATGACCTTGCTGGAAGCGGAAGTATAGCGTGTGGAAATGTATGGGGGGTCATTGCATTTTGATCGGTCGCTGAGTACGATGTGCTTTCACATCAAGCTTGCATTGGTCGCTTAAGTACCTCTCAGGCTGTACTCGGCGACCGACCGTTTCTTACTAAAATGACCAGTCGCTGAGTACGATGATGTGAAAGCAGTGTTAAACATATTTGTGTCTTGTGTTAATTACCTTATTGATTTTACATTCTCATCAAAACATAATGAATCATAATCAACTTGTCGGTTTCATTAAAAAGACCAAAAATGTTCAATATCATGAGGGGCTTGTAGATCAACAACCATTTCCCTGAGATGCACAAGATAGTATGGGCTGCTAGTAGGAATAGAAAATATAAAGAAATATTTAAATGGACGCTGAATGCGAAGCGCAAGTGTAAAGATTAATTTGTAGAACAAGCAGCGAGCTCCCAGGAAAACTGTAGTTATCACTTGAAAGAGAAGCACAGTGATTTATACATGATATTGAGAACACCTTGGTCTACCGATTAATGAGTATGAGTGACATCACAATAAGGGCTCAACTTTGATGCTTGTATTATGAAACACAAGTTATTAAGTGAGGAAGAATTTGCAGATTAAGTATGAATCTATTGAATTTGTTTCAGCTTAAAGCTTCTCTGATTCGGGGGGGGGGGGATTGATTTAAAAGTTCTTACTCTTTAGGGAAAAATCTTGAGCAGTTTGTGATGGCTGTAAAACAATTATTTTTTGATTGTTCATTGTATTATTCAGTGAGTGGGCATTTTTAAAGGCTATTCAACATTTTATTTATTCACATGTATGAACACGTGTGCACAGGAATTGCTAAAAAATGTAGAAACAAATTTAAGATCCTCAGAATTTTATTTTGCAGTCTCTGGTCACATAAGCAGGGCCTTTAAGGCTTTTTTTATATGCAATTACAACAAAGGATGAACTGGAGGTTTTTGTTGTTGTGTGTTTTGTTTTGTTTTCATGAAATGAAGTAAAAAAGTTTTTGATAACTAAAAATTTACCTTTTGATTAAACTTGTTGGAGCAGATAGGGCAAGTATTTCATAGTGATCAAAACATTTCTCATTTTAATTATGACCAACCTGTCATTCAGTATCAAACTTTGCTTCCCAGTGTATCATGAAATCGTCTTTTTCCCATGCTCCGACCATGAACGTACCGTAAATGCTATGTTCATATGGTATGACAGCCAGTTAATTTTAAGTAAATAATTTTTTGTTCTATTTCGAGAACATCTTTCAAGAATGGTATACATTGTGCATATTTATGGGTAACACATCTGGATAAATATTGTTTATTGCTCCACCTTTATGTTCTTACAGTTGCATATGGGAAGGGGGGGGGGGCAAAAGGGGTTAATGCCTTGTATTTAACTTTTTTGTGACAAAAAAAACATTAAAAAAATGAAAGTTTGTTATTTAAAAGGCAACCAAAGGAGCTGCCATATAAGCAACTAAAGGGAGTAGTCTGGTCTGTTAGCGTAAAAAATGCCCTACTTGTGGACACGGTGGACAAAAGCATGATTTTTTCTCCAGACCTTTGTTTATGTATAAGAATTAAGAATGGGGTATGCTCCAAAAAATCTGGCTGCAGGAACAGTGAAAAAATGGGTGAAAATGTCAGAATTTATGAGTTCAGATTTGTCTGATATATAGACTAGCGCTAGTGCAAAACTCAATAGCAGTGCATTATTTTGCATTGGATTGGTTCTTGAATTCAGACCCCTTTTGAACAGATCTTCTGTTTGTCCTCGCATCTCAATGCACCAAATATCTGAATGAAGATGCTAACCAAGCCGAAGGGTGACGGTGGAGGGGGTTGAATGTTGGTGTGTGTGTACATATTTTGGTCTTGGGGTAAAGGTGTGCAAGACACATTTTTTGCATGTGTTGGAAATTGTGTTGCCATGGTAACAGTGTATTATTGCAAAAATAAGGTAAAAATCTTGCAGTTAGAACCACTTCCTCTGTTTTTAACCGATTCTCATGAAATTTGGCACACACATTGGTCTTGAGGTGAAGATGTCTAAGACACACTTTTGTGTGTCTTTCAGAAATCTTGTTGCCATGGTAACAACATATTATCTGGTGAAAATTGGGGAAAAAACCTTCAATAACATTTATAGGCTTTTGTTGGAGGGGGGGGGGGGGCAGAGAAGGTCCTTAAAAACTGACAACATAAAAATATAGAAGGTTAAAGGCCATGACCATGAGGAACTTAAACACTCTTAAAAAAACACCCCTTACATTTTTTATTTTTGGGGGGGGGCTTTAGAAAATTGCCACATAAAGATTAAAATGAAATTATAACGACTAGGAACTTACCCCCCCCCAAAAAAAAAAAAGAAGGGAAATCCTTTACACTTCAGCATATTAATTTAAAGCCTCAAACATTCTGCTTTGAAAAAAAAAGTTTCCGGTGTCCAATTAATCAATGTTTTATTTAAAGCATGAAGCAGGGGCTGTCACAGAAATATACTGAAAAAATTAAATGAAAGAAAATATAAGGCTAAAATCTATTGTGCACATAGGTGTATTTTTGATATGATATGTTACTGAGTCATGGATTTGCAAGTGAATTTCTAAAACAAGTGCAGATATTTTTGTATATATTTATATTTCTACAATAATTAGTTGCATGATTAAAGGTACACTTTAAAATATGTCAGAAAAATATACTTAGAGAGAGACAGGAAACAGAAGGAGATGGCATGGTGAAGCTCAAAATCAAGAGTGATGTGAAAGTTAAAAAGAAAGAATAGGAACGGAATATGAATATGAATAAAAGACTGAGTAGGAGAATATAAATAAACAATGGTTAATTGGGTACTGTAAACAATTTTTTTTATCATATCAGAATGCATTAAGCTTCAAATGAATGGTCTGAAGTGCAAAGGACTCTTCTTACCTTTGAAGGGGGGGGGGGCATTTTCTGCTAAAAAGTATTGTCAGCCCCCTATTTTTTCGGGGGGGAGGGGTTAAGTTCCTAGTCATAATCCTTTAACTGTAATTTTAATGAGGTCATTTTCTAAAGACCCCACCCCCCCAAAAAGAGTAATGTCTAGCTTTAAAAATGCATTGACCCCTGAGGGACAAAGGTGTAGACTGGTTTGAGCATGGGGAAGTAGAACTAAAAGTGGTATGGGGAGGGGTGCACATCCCAGGAACTAAAAAAAAAACTGATGAAGTAGTTCAAATTGCAAGGTTTTTACCTAAATTTTGCCATATAATATGTTGTTCCCATGGCAACACAATTTTGGAAACACACACAAAAAGTGCTTTGTACATCTTTACTTCAATACCAATGTGTGTGCCAAATTCCATGAAAATTGATTGAAAACTGATGAAACAGTTTGAATTGTAAGGTTTTTTCCCCAATTTTCACCAGATAATATGTTGTTACCATGGCAACAAGATTTCTGAAAGACACACAAAAGTGTGTCTTAGACATCTTCACCTCAAGACCAATGTGTGTGCCAAATTTCATGAGAATCGGTTAAAAACAGAGGAAGTGGTTCTAACTGCAAGATTTTTACCTTATTTTTGCAATAATACACTGTTACCATGGCAACACAATTTCCAACACATGCAAAAAATGTGTCTTGCACACCTTTACCCCAAGACCAAAATATGTACACACACACCAACATTCAACCCCCTCCACCGTCACCCTTCGGCTTGGTTAGCATCTTCATTCAGATATTTGGTGCATTGAGATGCGAGGACAAACAGAAGATCTGTTCAAAAGGGGTCTGAATTCAAGAACTAATCCAATGCAAAATAATGCACTGCTATTGAGTTTTGCACTAGCGCTAGTCTTTATATCAGACAAATCTGAACTCATAAATTCTGACATTTTCACCCATTTTTTCACTGTTCCTGCAGCCAGATTTTTTGGAGCATACCCCATTCTTAATTCTTATACATAAACAAAGGTCTGGAGAAAAAATCACGCTTTTGTCCACCGTGTCCACATAATTCCGCTAACTGACCAGACTAGAGTAAATTCTGGAATAATTTTACTTACCAAAATTTCATTAATTAGCAGGTTGTATTTTCAGGAAAATTATTCCTCACATTTCGTGTCCAAGCTTAATATGAGATGTAAATGTAGCTAGAGGGATCATTTTCAATGCCTGCTCTTGGCTAAATAAACAACTGCATCACAATGTCAAAGATCTGTAACAAACATGTTTATTTGATACTGTAGTCATCCAATCATAGGTTTAAGCTGCAGTGTTGCCATGTGAACATGACCCCTGATAATCAACCAAGCTGTAGAGTCCATGAACTGGCCGCAGGGGGACACGGATGGTTGATTCTCTCAAATCAATCAACCAAATCACTGATTTATAGAGCTTTAGTTCACATCCACACCACCATAGCAACAAAACAAGTCCGTGAGGGGCAATCATCCAAAGCCGCATTATTCATAAATTATGAGTGCTGGAACAAAAGAGAAATATGCAATTGTATTTGTAAATAGGTCCTCTGTCTCTTAAAAAAGGCCCCCCAATCTGGGTACATATATGATATTGTATAAAATATTTCCTCATACTCTGTACAATCGTCAGTCCGTTGAAGTTGGGTATATGTTATGGGGCTCTAGCTTGTGTTGGGACAGGTAGACAGTGTTCTTCAAGTATATCACAAATTTTTCAGCACTTGATTGGATTTTATACTTATCTGTGGAAATTGATCATTATGAAGGAGAAAGGCATGGTTCGTGATCACAACTATGAAGATCTTCGCAAAGTAAGAGTTTATGATACTGTACATGTACTTAATAATAATTTTGATAGAATTTTAGTACTCTACATGTTCATGTGGATGAAATTGCCATGCAGTTTTCCCTAAAAAAGTAGGATAATATGAACACTCTTTATTAATCTAATGGGTCTAAAGGTGCTTTGAATTTTTGAAAATGAATAAGTCTTAGATTTTATCTTATTCATCTGAAAAATTGAAAATGATTCTTTAAATAGATAAAAATTTCATGATTATGCAATGTACTGTACCATATGACCTGTACCTTTATTTGTCTTTTTCCATTTTAAAAGTTCATAGGTGTTGATGACAAGATAGCAAAATACCTCTTAGAATATCTAGCTCCTTGACTTTGTTTTCCCATTTTTATTCACTTCATGAATGTTCAAGTTTATTCATTCAGTAAATGTATGGGTTATTAGAATCCTTTGAAATGGTTCACCCCTATCGATATTTGAGAGTAATCGAGCACTAATCTTGCTTAGAATTTAATCAAAGGTAGTGCTGCAAGTCAGGCGGCATGTTCGGGTTCGGTTCGGTTCGGCAGGGTTCGGCAATTTTTTTCCGAACTTTGGTTCGGTTCGGGGTTCGGCAATAAATGCCAAATTAAATTTAACATATAAAAAATAAAGATCGCCGACCTACTAACAAGTAATCTCTTTTATGAACTGTCATGTATTAATAATAAATTTTGTTTCTAAAAAGAATAGTTAAGATAATTGTTGAACTTTCTTTTGTTTTAATAAACAAAAAATAAGTCATTTCTACTTTCATTTTTAAAATGAAAATAAAAAAATCAAAAGAAAAAATATTGATAACGAGAGAATCAGGACAGAAATAGAATTACAAAGATCAGAATATTTTTTTCACGATTATTTCATGTAGCTATGATCATGATCGATTACGATGTCATTGCCAACGCAGCTTCTCAAATTGGAAAGTGTTGATCGGGAATGTCGAAATAGTAGACAAACAACCTCCACTCAACTGTTATTATACCGGTAAAATTCACATTCCAAAGAATATGAGTGTTTTAGAAAGTCCCTATTTCCTGAAAAGTGGTAAAATCTGGTCAATGAATTACTTTAAAAAGATAAAATATCAGTCCATTCTTGGTCCAGAAAGATCGACGCTACGTGACTTCAAACATATTTCTAACACAAAAATGTGTACATGGGACTGTACTGCGTATTTTAGTGTTGTGAAATCACTCGGCGTTGATCGTCAGAACTAAGACGGAACTGATAATTTATCATTTCATTTTCAGTAATTGGCCAGATTAAACCACTTTTAAGAAAATATTGACAATGGAAAAACGTGTCAAGTTTGGAATACGAATTTTACCTGTATAATAGCAACCGAGAGCAGGTTGTTTGGACTTCCTGTTTCAACTTTCCTTACCAACCATTTCCGGAACATCGATCAGGGAACATGCGTTGATTTGGTTTGAATTTTTATCTTTTTTGTTTTTTTCACCCTCATTCCTTCATCTCTTATTTATTTATCTTTTATATTAATATGGAAATTTCAGAAGGTGGAATATATATACTTTACCATTACTTTGTCAGTCACAAGGAATTAATTTATGTCTTTTCAATTAAATGTACATCCGATTACAGCAATACGTAATTCAACTACGATACACTTTTTAACTGAGTTAAGCTTAAAATGTCCCCACATTTTATAAGGAAAAAATATATTCATGTTTAGGCCTGGGACGATTGTTATTATTACCATTCGATTATTTCCTGGAAAAATAATTGAATGATTCGATTGTTCGTCGGGAATCACGTCTTTTAAGTCACAATAGTTGACCTACTTTATGGTGACCTCCCCATGAAGAAATCTCCATCAAAGTCACATGTTCAGCATAAATGAGGCCCTTTTCCCCCTTCTCCATGATTTTTTATATCAAAAGAAACTTCATGAAATGAGATTAAATCTTTCAGTTTATTGTTCCAATGAAAATCTTTCCTAAATCAATACTGGTACCCTGGTATTATGCATGCATCCCTCCAAGTGCCACACCCCTGCATATAAATGAATCAGCCCCGCCGAGTCCAAAGACGTAAACAACTCATTCATGAAGTATTTTTTGAGACTGACCCCAGGTGGAGCATTTCACTTGAACAATTTCATCCCTTGCCCACACCATGTCCCCGCCTCCACTTGTGGCACTGCCCACAATGCTACACATGTATTAAAAAAATATATATTTGAAATACCTTTCAAAATTGCGATTTTTTATCATTTGAACCCACATGTATAACTGGGTCTATTTTTGGAGACTAGTCGAGAAAGTACTGGTGAAGGCGGGCGCGTGTTGGAATGTAGTTTTCATTGGTTGAGGGGGATATAAAAAAGGTTGCATTGTTCTGAAACATGAAAGAAATTCTCCGGTTCCCACCCCTATCCTTCCCTCTCTCTCTTTCCCTCGCACGCACACACACACACACACACACACAGATGGGGGAGGGGTCAATTTATTTCTGAAGTCATGACCTTTCCTGATAATAAAGGGAACCACATGCCTTCCGCTTCTTTGTTTCCCAAAGTTTCATTGGCTATCCGAAGGTCCAATCAGCTCGAGTGAGCTGGTTATGTGTTTACTTATTATTGTGCACGCACACAATGACTTATTTTGTGTATGAGGGCAAGGTCGGGTGGGATTAACATTTTCGGAGCGCTATCATGTTGGTATGTAACTGTGAATGTGATACAATCATTGATAATTTTTGAAACATTACCTCGGTAACATAATTTTTAAACCTGTAAAAAACAGCTGTCATCATTGTTTTCTTGTCATTTTATTATTATTACTTGGGTATTAGAGTTATGCCAACGTCATAATCGGGATCTGCCGAACATTCGATTAGTGTATATTTTGCTAATCGATTGGTGATTGGCGGCATGCCAATCGAACCATTCGATCAATCGATGTTTACTCCCAGGCCTATTCATGTTTATAAAAAAAAATGAAAATGATAAAAATTTAATCAAACACGAGACCGAAACTGTCATACTTTGTCATTTACGAGGAATGAATTTATGTCTGATTCTTTTTCTTTATTAAATACAAAATGATTAGGTCCGATTACGATCACGATCGATTACGGCAATACGTAAATACACCACACTTTTATACCGAGTTTAGCTTCAAAATGCCCCCTCATTTTATCAAGAAAAAATATATTTATGTTAATAAAATATTATTAAGTTGATAACAGTTCAATCAAAGACGAGATGGGAGCTATCATAGTGGAATTTAAAAATATATTGAGTGGAATTCTCTTTGTGCACAATCACTAACCAATATATATTTTGTTAATTTTATACTTAAATCTATGTAGTCTTCACATTCACGCATTGCTTTCAAACATACTTTTTTTTTACCGAACTTCCGAACCAGGCCTTTGAGTTCGGTTCGGTTCGGTCCTGTTCGGAAGTGCCAAGTTCGGCGAACTTCCGTTCGGTTCGGCGGTTCGGCTGCAGCACTAATCAAAGGTTAATAGTATGTTCCACAATATATAAATTACTACAGGGTTTAAAAACATATTGTTTGGTGTCAGAGTTCCATGAAATGTCATATTTTATGGATTTCTTACTTAAATAATACCTGCAAATTTTGACAGGCAACAATTATGGATGTGATGAGTCGAAAACAAGTCATTAAGAACTATTATTTATCACCGTTACTAAGTATGGTACATTAAATCATGTTCATACAAAAAATTGTTTTTGAAAAGTTTGTGGTTTCCCTTTGTACATAAACAGTAAATAATGAGTCACAGTCATGTCAATACCACAATATTGCAGTATTTTGACGAAGGTGTTATGATCAGGGTTCAGCCAGAATGCTGTAGTCTACGCAGTCAATGTTCATCTTCTGCCAAAAACAGAGTATCATTTGTCCACATCACAAAGGAAGTGATTCTGTACATTACGATAAAATGATTAATTGCGGAAGAGGTTCATGGTACACCATGTGTAAAGTCTTGGGGTCCGTTGCAGAAAGAGTTGCGTTTATACGCAAGTCAAAAAAAATCAAACGCAAGTTCCAAATGCGCTGTTTATTGGTTGAAAATCAAGTTGCACATGATTTTTAGAGTTGCGATTGATTGCAACTCTTTCTGCAACGGGCCCCTGGAGGGACTGAGATATTAAAAGAAAAGTGGATAGAATTGGAGGTGAATTGGAAAGGCCAGAAAGTGGAGGTTTGAAACTGAAAGAGTATTCTTTCCAAATTGAGTGTAGTCCTTAAAATTACTGTAAACCAGGAGTAGAAAGCTGAGTAGTAGTAGGCAGGCTTGAGTAGGTGAGAGAAGGCTGGCTTGAGTCAGCGAATAGAGTAGTAGCAGGAGCAGGAGATTAGACTTTTCGGGCAGGTTGACTGTCCGTTTTCAGGAGCCAAAAAATGATTGGACACGTGAGAGCATGTGTTGTTTATCCGTAAAATGGCTGCAGCATTTGCTTATGGCAAATATGAACAGGGTTTAAGTTTCCCTTATTAAGTATTGTAGTATTTTGTATAGGATTCTGTTGGCAAAATAGAAGGGAAATATGCTTTGATAGTAACAAGGAAAATTCATAGATCTCCATTCATATACAGGTTCAATAGTATTGTACCAATAAAATAGCCACACCATTTGCATTTTTTTGTGGATGGTTTTTATGAACTTGTCACTTCAGTCAGACCTCATCTTCTTGGAGTTTTTTTCAATATTCATGCCTGCTAGTTCGTTTCCATGTTGTCCCATACTTAATTTTGATATTGACTATCTATTGTTGAAATAAATTCTAACACTGGTAAACATTCTATAGAATTTACAACTTTATAATGGACATAATACTCTGAGGAATCATATGACAGAAATGCAGGAGTTTGCCTGATGGGGCTGATAGATTGAATGTGATGGTAGCCTCAAAAAAGGAGGAGAGAGGGAATACAAAGGAAGCAGTATGATTAATGTGACATGTCTTTTGTTGCCATTAACAAAAGAAATTTCAAAGGAGGGGGTTACTCTCTAAACAAACGCTTGAATACATAAATGAAAATATTTTACAAGTACTCCATTGTTAAAGCCCATCTAAGGCTTTGGAAAAGGGGCTGGTGATGTCAAGTATACATATCAAACTGAACATTACAATATTAGAAATTGGTCATTTGATGTTTGTTGGAAGTTGCAATTCAAATATGGCATTTTCAGCCATTAGAATTCAAATTTGGCATGTATGCATTCTCTTGATAATGTTTTTATGTTTGATTAAAATGGTCTTTGAGCACTTTCAATGACTAAAATTTCAAATGTAGTAATGTCATATTAGAAGGCTATAGACAAACAATGGGTGATTTCAAGTTCAGTGTTGACCTTATAGTGTTGGTGTTACTGTTAGGTCAATTCTTACACTCGATTATAACACCAAACATAAAATGAAGATGGTCACTCACTGATTGTTGAGATGTCAACAATGTGATCTGGATCAGTTGTACAAACTCTGAATAAGTGTCGGAGCTAGGGGAAGCAATCCAAATTTCAACACCAACACCAGAGCCAACACCGGACAAATCACCCATGGTATTCTGTAATATTCAGCCCATTCCATGCATGAGAAGGGATATTGAAAAAAAATATGATGACATAATTATCTTGATCAGGCCCCAGTGGCCCATTTCGTAAAGAGTTACAACGATTGTAGCTTTGCCATTATGGCAACTACCATGGCAACAGGGGCTCAGCAGCCAAATCCAAATCAAGGTTACCATGGTAGTTCCCATTATGGCAATGTTGCAATTGTTAAAATCTTTAGGAAATGGGGGGGGGGGCAGCAGATCTCTAGAAATCTGTAAATCAAATAATAATAAAAAACCCACATATCTTCATTAAATTATATCCTACACATCCTTACTGTTTGAGAGTGTATGTTCATATAAACTATAATCTAGTAATGAACTGGAATAGTGTCATGGACTTTGGGGAATTTTACCAAAACCAAAGATAGGCTTTAATAACTGAACATAATAAACTAGGAAGTAGTTTTAACATATTTTTTTAAAAGCAATCATAGGAAGTTATTTATAGAACGACTTCCCATTTTTAAGGGCATCCTAGACATTTGCTGTTTTTAATATGAGTTTGTCTGTTGGATTTTCATTTGCAGTATATCATACTTTTTTGGTAACCTGAAAGTGAGTAATTCATATTGTTGTATTGTGTCTGAGGACCTTCACCTCTTTTTGAAGGTAATATCAGACTCTTGTTATTGTAAAATGATTTGAATGCACTGAAGTCCAAAAGCAAATAATGCTATTTGTTTCGCTGCTGAAAACCCAATGGCATGTTGTATTGTAAATAGCTATCTTGGTTTCATATGGTACTTGCTGGCATCGGTTGAGTAGTGAGGATTCAATGCTTAGACAGGAGATACAGTTAGGCTTCTATTGATTCTGTTTCTTTGCTAATTCTTGATGTTATATTCGTATGAATTGTATGAATTAGCTTGTATCAGGACAGGTTCTACAGGCAAGTCTGAGTATTTTCAGCTTGGTTTGTATTGACAGTTGTTGTTGAAAGTAATTGAGGGTGGTTAATTGACTGATAGGTTGTTGTTGGTTTTGTGACAAATTTGTGATTCCTCAACTATTTAAGGATATAAGTCTATTACCAGACATTATTTCAAACCTTACATTTTGATGGAGTTATTCTTGGATAATTTTAGATGCCCTTATTATTTTGGAGCAGACTGTTGAACATGAGATCTCTATTAGTACTTGGAAACACAGCATCCTGTGCATATAGTATAATATGAAATTGATTTTTTTAATGTTTATATGTCAAAGTGTCACAATATGACACTTATGAAGTGTTGGGCACAGTACAAATGCATGTTTGGGTGTAATTGATAGCTAATACTACCAGGAGAAAATCAATAGAAAGTGCTTTTTTGTTCATGTACAAAGCAATATAGGCCTACACGCAGCAATGACCTTATCGCAATAGGCATGTGTGTATTCATGATACATGCAACTAGGTATTGGCTCTGTACTAATTTCTTGGCTGGTCATTATTTTCTGGATTGGAGATGATCCTTATATAATCAATCATAGATCAGTGTTAACCTGTTCCCTTCTGGAACCAGGTGGTTCCTGCGCAAAGTCCATGGGACACCCAGTTGAAGGATTGGTATATTTAGAAGATTGGATTGGACCATTTGATTATCTCTTGATTTATTTTTTATGAATAGGTTGGATACAAATGAATCCAAGAAGATACAGCTGAGGCAAGTTGAACAGTATCTGTTTCAACATTCATGATGGCAGCCTCCTGAGCTCGTTGATTACATTGTAAAAACTTAAATTAATTTTAATTTCATTTCAACGAAAGACTTGTACTTGAAATGGTTGTTTTGTATTCCTTTTATATTGTGACTATATTGTTTATTTTATGTATTATTTATGTATATTGTATATGTAACCATATCTTATTGATGTATTCTATTTTAAAGTGCAGAAGTAAACAAATAGATTTTTTTCTTTCTTTTGTGTCTCTCTTAGACGAAGCTGAGGCTTGAGATGCAGCTTGAGAGGGTGAAACAGTCTCATCAGAAAGAATTAGATGCCAAAGATGAAGAAGTAGAGGAGGTTCGGGCAAGTGCACAAAATAAGGTAAGGTCATTTACTTTGCAGAAGATAGAATGAAGGAATAAATGAGGAGTTGTTTAGAGGCACAAGGTCAACTTTCTCCACTCTTTTTCTCCGCTTTTTCTTGTTTCTTTTAAATATCTTTCCATTTGGGTTGGATTTCCATTTAAAGTAAAGATCAAAATAAGGTAAGGTCATCTATTTTGCAGAAGATAGGATGAGGGAATAAATAGTTTTTATTTTTTAGATGTGCAAGGTTAACTTTCACCTCTCTGTTTCTCTGATTTTTCTCATTTCTTGTAACCAACTTTCCATTTGGGTCAGATTTCCATTTAAAGTCAAGATCATAATGGCTCTTTGAATTGATATCATTCTTATATAAGAGTGTTTTATCTTTAGGAACTGACAACCGTAAGGTATTTGAGAGCAATTCAAATATTGTGTGAAGCCCGGCACACAATATATGATTCGTTGCGATCCAAATTTCAAAGAAATTGTAATCAAATTTGATTTGATGAACATTGCAACCAATAAAATTTTAACGACCAGAGTTAAATAAAATGGTAGTACTACTGAAATTGAAATCCAGTCTAGTTCAAGTCTAGTAAAATAATAATAATGATATAATATTCCGCATTTATATAGCGCTTTATACATCGGAACGACGTCTCTAAGCACTTTACAGACATATTATTACCCCGGTCATCGGATCCTTGCATGCCCGCATACAATGTGTGCACCTTCTCCACTCCCTGGGGAGCATTCCAACAAGAGTTCCAAGACTCAATTGCTAGGCATACTACATATAGGCTTTCACATCCTACCGGGTACCCATTTAACACCTGGGTGGAGAGTGGCAAAGTGTGGATTAACGCCTTGGCAAAGGACGCTAGGCCATGGTGGGATTCGAACACACGACCCTCTGATTACAAGGCGACACCACGCTACACCACGACGCTTCCAAGATAATAAAAATAAAATGATTTTACTTCCTGGAACTTTCATATTAAATGCAAAATGTGATCTGATACAAAATCATGTTGTATTGGATCGAATAGTGTGCACTGGGCTTTAAAGGGCAAGATTGATCTGATTCACTCCAAGCTAGTCACATACGGCAACGTGCCATCTTCTACCAAGCCAAACCTGTGGACAGCTGAGGTTATGGCTGAATTCACATATTCAATTGGCCTCGTGTGAGCACACACAGAATAAAAGCTTGTATTTCTAAAAACTGGGTCATGATTCAACGTATATCTATAGAAATTAATGAAGTACACTCTGTCCCAACATTCAGTTCTCAAAAGCAAAACTACAGTCCTACATTGCAAAATTACAAGCGATTTACGTCTTGTTTCTGGCAAAATTTTAACAATGGATATGAAACTTGAATAATGAAATATGCAATCAAAATTTGTAGTGGAATATTCATATGCACTATGATAGGATGGATCCTAGGCTAATGGAAGTTTAGTGAACCATTGTGTTAAGATTGAAATTAGGCTGAGATAAATATTAAGTTCCCTAAGTGCTCCTAGGAAGGATATTACTCCCAACTAGTGAATCCAGGGGGCGTTTTATCAATATTTTCGTCCGACCAGTTGTCAGATCTGACAACTTTCCTGGATTCTGATTGGTTGAGAAGCACTGTTACTATAGTAACTGTCGGATAAAACAGGATTTGTCGGATAAAACGTCTGACAAGTCCTTTCATGAAACTCTACCCAGGCTTCTAATATGAACACCAAGGGAATGTTTCCATGAAGCATCTTATCAGCTCTTTTCTATGACTAGTTTGTTCAGAGCCAGTCAGACGCAAGGATTTCAGTAGCTTATAACAAATACATTCCTTTGAACACCAGGTGAAACAGATGGAGATCCAATTAGAAGAAGACTACGAGGAACGCCAGTCTGTCATGAGGGAGAAGAGAGAACTGGAGAGACGGGTCCAGGAACTGCTAGATAAGCCTTTAGCTTCTGACAAGGACACAGAGAAGAGGTTGCGGAAGGACCTGAAGAAGACCAAAGCACTGCTCAAAGATGCCCAGACGATGCTGGATAGGCAGAACTCGGCGGCTCCTAGTGGAACAAAACTCAAACAGCTGAAGAATGAGGTCAGTTGTTGAAAAGGAACATTAAATCTAAATTGGCAGTGTAACAAATTAAAAAAAAAAACTGTTTAAATGTGCAATTTGTCAACTCTTTGGTAAAATACTCTCTTATTGTGAGTTTTAATTTCATGTTAAATCTGTATGAAAACAAAAATAAAAATGAAGGATAGTTGCCAATTTTAGGAGCAAAATATTACACTTGGGTCCCATCTTATGAAGAGTTGCAATTCATCCAATCAACCACAACTATGGAAAGCCAGCAACGTCATGTAAAATACATGTTAAGAATATTTTCTAGACATGATGAATATTCATATAATCATGTTTTTCTTCAGAATTCAATGTCTTTCTCTTTGTTTACAATGGACATTGCACAAATTTCCTCAAGAAGAAATGATGACACTGATGGATTTCCATTTACATGAGGTTGATTGGATTAATCGTAACTCTTTGTAACAAATCATAGTCACTCACATCGCACAATATAGAGTTGTCCATTAAGGAACTGTACGAGCAGGGATCAGTGGTGTACATATAACATATTCTATGTATATTTTCACCCTAGCTTGAAGATGCTACGTTTGCTACAGCCTCAGCGGTGAAGGCGAGACAGAATCTTGAAACAGAATTATCAGAGCTGCAAGCGCAATTAGATGATATGATGAAAGCCAAGTCAGATGTAAGTACATGAAGGGTATTTAGATCTATTTGGAGACAAAAATCTTAGGGAAAAAAAATTCTCAAAAGTTCAGGAGAAGGAAGAAACATGGCTGCCCTAGCATGTTATACAATGGGTGATTTCAAGTTCAGTGTTGGTGCTGGTATTGGAAGCACAGTTTAGATTACATTCCCTCCCTTACCATTGCTTTACCCTGCAAAAATAATAGCTATTGGTTTGGTAAAAAGTATAAGGTTTATTTTTCTAGTTTGGTCTATCTTTATGTACAATTCTTAATTGAAAGTGGGTTTTGGTTATGACATTTCCTTAAAAATTAAATATGATTGTTTATCGTTTATATTCAAAATATTTTTTGAATATAAATGAACATTCAAGTGGAATGAACGCAATCACAGGACTAATTTTCAAGCAGAGACAGATAATAGCACTGTTCTAGGTGACATCACTTTCAACACCAGTGCTGCTATTACCACCACCAATAATTTTTGTCAAAGAAATAAAACAATCTTTGATATGAGTTTAACAAAATGTAGCATTTTTAATACGAAATGTTGTGATTCATATTATGTTTTTTCTTTCTTTATCTGTGGTTTAGGCTGAGGAAAGACTATCAGTCGCCAATCGAGACAAGACAGAGTTGGAGAGCAAGTTAGAGGATCAAGAAGAAGATTTCAATGATCTACTCAAGAAACACAGAGCTCTCATTCACCAGGTATGTCCAGCTTTCCTGTCTTTGTTTTACCATCCTCACTGGGAAGGAGTATTTCATTGATATCTGTTATAAGCTACTGAAATCCTTGCATCTGATTGGCTGAGACCAAATTCATCAGTGATTGTCATTGATGAGATGCTTTACTAAAGCTTCCCCGGAGGAATTGAACTTAGTGTGATGGATGGCTAGCTTTCTTAGCACCCGACACCTTTTGAACTCATCCTGAAAACATTCAGTTCATTAGGTACAATGCAGATTGCATTAAAACTTGTCTAGTAGATGTACTGATTGACTGTGTCTCTAAACTTTTGCTATTTTAGTTTATCATATATTCTCAAAAAGGATGTGAGGATTATACATGCTTATAAAATGACAATGAAAAAGAAGAGGGCTTTTTCAGAAATTGTCTTATATTGCAATTCAAATATTAAATAGCCTCTCACCTTTTTATTGAAATTTTATTCTAACACCACACATAACAGTAGTAATTGATTCTGAAAACAACAAATGCAATTAGTGGACATTAGCACAGAAGAATATATGCACATAGTTTCTACATTACATTAATCATTATATTATTATGGTATGAATGGAGGAATGTATGTGCCACTATTTAACAAATAAAAGGCCATTGTAGGCATCAAAACATTTTTTTAAATCAAGAATTCGGTACTGAAAAGCTGCTGAACCTGAATTGAATATTCCTTTAACATTAAATAAGCATAAATATAGATGCAATGAACTGCACTTGATAAAGACATTACAATTTCATTTAAATCATATATTTATACATATCTGTATTTTTTTTTTAAAGATGTCTAACGAGCAAGCCAAGGTCAATGAACACCTTGAAACGATAGCAGATCTAACCAATGAGAAACAGGAATTACAAGAGAAGGTAAGTCAGGCACTGTCATCATACCCTATATGTTGATTATTGTATTCATGTGATCATCCTATATCTACAGTTGGGGGTTTTATAAAGCTGTTCATAAGTAAAGAGCGACTTTAAGAATGACTGGTGAACCTTATGCGCTAAATGATCACCAACTAACATTTAATGGTGAACATCATTTACCACAAGAAAGGATCACCAGTCATTCTTAAAGTTATTCTTAACCTACAAACAGCTTTATGAAACAGCCCCCTGGTATATTTGCAAGGCAAAATGAAAAAAAAAAGTTTGAGTTTGTCTGGCAAATAGGCCATACAGCGTTCAAATCTACTTGACAATTCCATAATTTAGGCACAATGTTTGAACATTGAGTTTAGGCAACAAAACTTGCAGCTTATGGCGAGACGGAATTTGAAGTATTACAATAAGTACACTACAACGATGAATGGCATGCATTCAAATATCAGTGGCATTATTCTAACACCCCCCAAAATAACTTGAAAGAAAATGACCATAGAGCGATGTTGGCTCAGTCGGTAAAGCGTCTGCCCGTCGAACCAAAGATTGTGGGTTCGAGTCCACCTCAGGCAGATGACTGAAGCCAGTGCGTTGTCAGTAAACGTCTCTCCCCTGTTTCATAGATGCAGGCTATGATACAGTGGAAAACACTCCATCACTCGATAGGAGGTTAAAGGGAGGCCCCGTATTGAGGAGAATCACCACTTTTGCACGTGAAGAACCCACTGCACTATTCAAATAAGAGTAGGAGGAAACCCCACTTATCGGGAGGAGAGACCTGCGGGTCACAGTTTTGTGTAGGCGACCCAGATTGGCTGGCTCCTCCAATTACGCCTTTGAATGTCTTTGACAGATATATGGCGCTATACAAAAGCTGTGCATCATCATCATCACTTCTGGTTAAATTTCTGGGATTAAATGTTAATGGACTTTGCTGTTTAGTTTACTGTACTTACATGTGATTGCTCAGTCAGAGGAACTACAATGGTTTGGTAGAACAAGTGTCTCAAAGTTAATTCATTGCACTGATGACCTTCAGCCCTAATGATCCTCATAACCAGAGCATCATTTCATCATGAAAGTAATTTGTTGACAAGGAAGTCCTTAGTTTCTATTGATAAGAGATGCAATTTTACAATTAAGCCACCCTATCAAAAGACTGTGCCATGACTTTGAGCAGATACCTGCCTCAGTGCCTTGTAAAGGCCACCGCACACCTTACGATTGGTCTGCGACCCGATTTTTGGAATAAAAAGCAGTAGAATTTGATGCTGATATTGAGACATGCACTATCTTACTGTGTAAAGATCGAATTCATTGTGCAAATACCTAAGTTCAAATCTGTAACTATGCTATCATCCTTAAGAGTAAAAGTCACATTTAATACTAGTCGTAATAATGTCATAGCGATTGTACGATTTGCTACGATTTGAGACTAATTTGGCCTTTGCTCCAAGATAAAGGCTTGCAATCATCAGAAATGTTATATTAGTATTCCTTCGGTCAATGAGAACCTCAAATAAACAGATACTTTTTCATTCACATTTTCAGAAAATGAGCAAAATGCGATTTGTTTCAAACTCGGATCGTGGACCAGTCGTAAAGTGTGCAGTGGCCCTAAGGCAACACTCCCCATTCTCCATTGTTTTGTGTATGCCAAAATGGAAGGATTAGAATTTAATCACTTGTCCGTGATCTGTGAAAACTGGTCAGGTCTGCTTCTACTTACAAACACCATTTGATATTACTACATCCTGTCAGGTAAAATATACATACCATACACTGAACCATGATCTTATCTTGCTTTCTCCAAAAACAGGTCTCGGAACTACAAGGGAAGGTAGACTTCTTATCAGAGTCAATGGTCGATCGGACTCAAGTGAACAGACTAGAGTCTAAGGTTAGGGAATTAGAGGCCAAACTGGACCTTGAACATACAACCAAGAACAAACTTGAGGTAAGTAGACTCCTATTCCACAGTCTCTCTGGCCAAACCATTTCCAAACCGACTTCAGATGCAATATAATTGCTGGAATCGGTTTTGTTGGACTGTAGACTGTTATCTTTACAAAACCAGCTCATTTCATAATTGCAGAATGCTGGATTTTAAAAAGGAGTCTTCCATACTATAAGTGGACAGACAACTTGTCTATTTACATGAACATCAGATACCATGTCCCATATAGACCTTGCCAGCTGATTATTTTGTTTTAGAAAAACTCAGATTAACAGGATTTGAAATTGGCTTTATGGTGCTTCTCAATATCCTGTGTTATCTGATGTCATATGGTGTGAGCAGGACTGTAGTTACTTAAGTTTGTGTGAAGAAAAGATGAATTATTTCTTGTTTTCCAGAATACAAATACTATATTTTCTTTTACAATTTGTAGAGGAAAATGATAAGGAAACAAAATAGTGATTGAATGGGGAAAAAAATTGATGCTCTTTTTACATTTTTTGTGTGATTTCTTAGTTTGTTTCCCATTTGGCGAAGATTGTTTGAACACAAAAATTGTATTCTTTGAGTTACAATTAAATCTGGATTATGATAATAAAACTGTCAATCTTTTCTTTTATCATTTCTTGTACTTAGTCCTCATGATGTCAAGAGTTATGAGTAAAGCTGAGAATGGCTCATGAATACCTCCACAAGATTATAGTATATTGAAAAGTATCCCTTAACCAGTCTAAAAATTGACCACAGCTCTGTTGAGCAGAAACTTTACAATAATGTAATGTGTCTACTTTTAACTCCCTTTCAGAACCAAGTTGAGAGATTACGAGACTCCCTTGACCGGTCCAACAGTGACCATAGCTCTGTTCAACAGAAGGAGCTTCGGAGCCAGGAGGCTAGTAGAAAGCTCCAGCGGGAGATCAGGGAGCTACGAGAGGAGCAATCTGAGCTCCAACGGAAGGAGTCCGAGGCGACTCAGAAAAAACATGAGCTGGTAAGACATTGGTCTATTATATTTATTGTCGTTGGGAAGTTTACCCCGTTTGTTTTTTTTAATGAAAAATAAATAAATATATAAAGAAGAAAGTGTTATTGCAGGTTTGGTGATAATCTATAAAAGATTAGATAAAGTGAGGTGTATTTTAAATAAGGACTGTCAAGTTTTAATTGTGTTGATTCACATGTGATGTGCTCCCCATGTACATAGGTATGTAAAATACAATCATTTTTGTAATGCAGTTTCTGAAAATTTTAATCACACAACATTTTGGAAGGCAGATTAAATACAAGGTCATATTATGTTTTATTTGATAGTTTTCAAACTTTCATTGAAATATTGATAGCACTTTTTTTTTTGCTTTAGGGCAAATCCATAAAATGATCAATATTTTTGTTCATCCGACCCCCGTTTTTCTCAATTCTTACATTACTTCATGAACTGACCAAGTCATGGTCATTTGAGAACATTACAGACTGTCAAAAGAACCAGAAAATTTCATGAAGGTCCCACATGTAGGGGGTGGGACGTACATATTTTTACGGAATTGCCCTTAAGTTAGAGCAGAGTGGGCACCCTGTTTAACTCATCATAACTTGTATTGTGGTTTAATTGTGGTTACGACACTCTTGCTAAGATGAATGTTTCCTTTTTCATTTACCAGACCTGCTAACCAGTACGTTTTAGGCGTATTTAGTATGTTTTTGCAACCAAAATACGGCAGTATGTTTTTTCTTTAAAAAATTCTTTTTTTTTTTTACAAAATTGTAATTTATTGAGAAAAATCATCTCTATCTGTCTCTATTTCATAAAATGTACACAAATATGGTTATTAGATCAATGTAATTTCAGGTAACTTGTTTTTTTTCGATCATTTTGTTGAACCATATACACATGTTTCAATGTTTTTTTTTCATAGAAAGAGCAGTGCGCATTTTAGCTTGCATGCAGCTTGAGCACCGCGATGAGCGAGTGCGCCAAGCATTTTATTATGAAATACACTTTTTTTGGGAAAAATATTTTTTTTTTATCACAGAATACAGTTTTTCATTCCTAGAGGTTGGCAGGTCTGATTTACTTGACTGTTAATACTGCATTAGAATCAGATAATGCAATAGTAAATAAATTTCATGTGCTTGATCACAACTTCCTCAAATGCCTGCAACTTAACAGAAAAGAAAATAAAGCTGAATGTTTCAAATTTCATATTGATATGAAAGTTGTCAAGCTTTCTGTTCTTTATGGGTTTTGATGAGAATGAACTGGTAATTAAATCAAGAGGTTAATGCTTCAGGTACCAGATGGAAAAATTATTCAATTTTACACTTCCTGTCGTTTTTATTATACGCCTGTCTCTACGGGACGTATTATGGTATCATACCCGGTGTCCGTCCATCTGTCCGTTAACTTTTCCTTGTAAACGCGATACTTCAGTTTAATCTAACCTAGGCTCATATAATGTGTGTATGATACTAGCATGGATCCCAGGAAGCCTATTGATTTTGAGGTCAAAAGGACAAAGGTCCAGATCACAGTGACATGTTTTCATCTTACCCGTCTGAAGTCCTTGTAAATGTGATAACTTTAGTTTAATTTAAACTAGGCTCATATAATTTGGTGTGTATGATGCTAGCATAGATCTCAGGAATCCTATTGATATTGAGGTCAGACAGTCAAAGGTGAAGTCGCCACCTTCCACTTTTCTTACTCGACCAACTCAATTTTCCCGCTTTACAGGCGGGCATATTATGTGCTCGCCTTAGCGACACTCTTTTTTCATCTCTCACAATTCATCATGCTTCTTTTCATCGATGTGTGTGTTTATGTGTGAGTGTGGGAGTGCGTGTGTTTCAGTATCAAGATGTTTATTACCTTTCTTATTCTCAAGAATATTTTTGTTGAGAATTGGATTGAGGCAAATAATGAAAGTCTTCCTCATCTTTCCACCCGGCAATGACATGTTGAGCTCCTGTAAATTCAAAATTATGAATCACTGTCGGCTGAAATTTCATCATCGTAAAAGAACATTCTTGAAAAGACATTATCAAGTTATTTCTAGGAAATATCCATCTGGGGAAGGAGTTTGTGACTCTCATGATCAGCATTTCATGTTATCGCGTTCGTTTTTCATCATTTTGATTTCAATCAAATGCTCTTCAGCTTGGTGTAAAATGCACTGTCAGTTAGTGTTGGTACATTCAGTGTTTGACAAAGTAATCAAGTATATATTGAGAAGTTTTGATATGATGGGCAGTTTGATCTTTTTGTAAAATTATTCTATGGATGGCTAGATGTAGTGGCATGAAATACACAGATGGTGCAGAAATTCATCTTTAGAGAGTTTTCTTTTTTATTGTTGAGAAATGTACAAGTTTACTGTTCTATTTCTTGGGACTCTTACAGAAATCAGACATTCCTCATAATTGAATTGGAAGTCATTTCATCCCTTGTTTTTCCGAATTTGATGAGATTTCTCAGATAAATGTCGAATACAAACGCATCAAGAATGAAAGGTGATGCTAAACAAATGAGATTAACCATCTAGATTGCAGTCGTGTCGGCCTTGTCTTGATACATGCAGTCTCTGCCTAATTCAATTCTAGGTGTGAAGAGCTTGTCATAGCACCTACACCGCCCTCACTTGACAAAGACTGGTCATTTGATAGGCTTGTTACTGTCTCTGTCAGCAGTGCTGAATTTGCTTTCAGCTTTCATTGATAAGGTTCTCTCTGGGGAACATCAAAAAGGGAGAGTTCACACCAGTACAAAACAATGATACTCTTTTCTCAGAAGAGACATGGCAATGTTTCATATTTTAAAGCCTTTCTAGAGTTTTGTTGAAGAGTCAATGTTTTATTAGGTTGGACCTTAATATCAGAGAAGAAAAAATGTACAAATTTTGTAGTAATTGTTCTATAGTTTTTAATTGATTTCTTTGTTAGAAATAAAATTTGTCTGTCACATTGAGATATAGTGCCCCCTTTCATCGATGTTAGCGTTTCTTAAACAGACCCTTCAAACATTACATGAACTTTGTAGAGTCTACAGTTAAGTATTTACATCCGCTTTATTTTGCATAGTAAATCTTCATACTTTAGGTATTCTTTATTGGTAATCTGAGACTGAGATTACTTTTCTCAATTCGAGTATGATACTCTTGCTTTTTGAAGTAATTGATTATATTTGCCGGGCTTAACATAAGAAATATTTAAATACCTTGACAGGTTAGCAAGTGAAAGCTGGGGAGCGTTTCATCAATATTTTCATCCGACAAGTTGTCAGATCTGACATCTTTCCATGATTTTGATTGGCTGAGAGGCACTGTTCCTATGGTAACTGTCAGATAAAATGGGAATTGTCGGATAAAATGTCCGACAAGTCCTTTCATGAAATGCTCCCCTGAACTTGTTTATTTGCAATAAGGGTCCTTAAGAGTGATTTGAAGCAATTTGTCAGTAATGAAACCCTTGCTTCTGATTGACTGGAAGCAAAGTTGCCAGTAAAAATCACAGACAGGGTTCTTACTAAACACCACCATGTGTGAACTCACCTCTAGACAGTGTGCTTATGAAATCAACCAATTTACAGAGTAAAATGATAGGTGGTTCTATGGTGATCCTTTCACATCAACATCTTTTCCTCTGGCATTGCACCTTTGTGGCTTGTGAGTTGCTTCCCTTGTGTACCATCTTGTCTCCCTTTTAATCATTTTTACCCTGAAGGTGCCCTTTTGGAAGCAGGGTAATTTTGAACAATTTTATCTTCAAGGGAGGCTATTTTCAGACATCTTTTGGAAACTCTGGTTTTGTTGATGGTGAAATATGAAACATTGAACAAAGGTGAAAGTAGTGTTCATTATTGAGACATTTCATTAACCTATATTACCCCCATATGAGAGTCTTAATATGCCCCCTCCTTCATTTAATTTGTTTCTTTTTTCTCTTTCTCCCATTCAATCTCTATCTCACCGTGTCTTCCATTCTCATATCTCCATTTTTTGTTGCTCTAGAAATGAACTGTTTCCACTGTTATTTCCTTCATTTCAAAGAGTATACTAAAAGCAAATCGAATCAGCAAAATACCCAAAATTTGTAATTATAGAGCATTTGTCATGTGTGGGTTATGCATTTTATTGCTTTGTAGTAGGTTGTATGCAATGCTTTTTTGCTGGTTGGTAGGGGTTTTTCCCTGTGGTTACGGAAATCGATTATATTTGATTAGTGCGAAGGCAATTTCATGGAGCGATATAAAAACACCAGTCTTTGGCATTTAACTTCCGATACAGAATGAATGAATAGAATACTGGGAATGAAGGCATTAAAAAGCATTGTAGTATAATGGTTATTACTGCTGGAGACAGGCACCATCCAACAAATGGCATTCTTTTTAACAAATTATTCCTAAACCAGGTCTCATGCGATAACCTCTATACAGATTTTCCATTTGGACGTGTAGGAGTGTACTTTTTCTCGTGTATACACTATACAAATGTGTTCAAAAGTTAGTGAACCCCACCTCGAAATGCACTCCTTCATGCTGAGTGTTGAATGTAGACAACAACACTTCAATGTTCGGCAAGCACAGAGAAATAAACTTTATTGAATGTAATATTTTATCATGTGATTTCACAATTAAATATCTAAAATATGACAAACCTTGAACACTTTAAATATGTTCAGTCATCATGAGGGAACTTATGTTTGAGCACCACTGTATGTATTTTAAAAGTGTTCACTGTCAAAAATGATCTAATGTAAGTGAATATAATGTAAGTGTGGAGAAAATGCATACAAAGTCAATGGCCCGTATTCTGAAGTCGGGTTTAACTTAAACTCAGGTTTAAAGTTACGGTCTAAGTATGGACAGCCTATTGTTACATAATCACTAACAGTAGAGATATTATACTTCAGCTCATTCGGCTCTCAAATCATTCATAATTGTGTAGGAAGTATAAATAGATGATTGTCTTTACCGTCGATGAATCAGGAAAGAGCGCAGTAAACATAAGAAACATACAACTTAATACAAATTTTGATACTTATGGCTTCCCATACTTAAACCACAACTTTAAACCTGAGTTTAAGTTAAACCCTACGTCAGAATACGGGCCATTGTGTTTGAGCAAGTCGAGATTCTGGGTACCAAGATAATGTATAAAGCAAAAAGAACCAACATTGTCATAAAGTATTAAGCACTGTATATAAGTGGAATACTACTCGAATTATTGTTATTAATGAATAGATTAAAACAAAACAATTACATGCATTGCAGTAAAATCCCTATAAATCTGTTGTTTATTTACAAAATCAAGCATTTCAAGATTGATTTTTGAACAGAAGTGAGTGGTATGTAAATCTTATAAATGTCAAAAGCTCTACAGTCCCTGCTGAAATGTTCACTGTTTATCATAAAAAAATTAATTCACTCAACCTCTTCAAATCAAGATGGACATCGCATTTAATTGACATTCATTCAACTCGACTATCCCTGTTATTCTTCCTAATTTGAAGAAATTAAAAATACACGTACTTGTGTTGAGCCAAACGGATATAAACTCAGTTAAGTTGCACTAACTCTAAGCACCATTCTACCTTTATCATGCGCAAAGGTAATTTTCACCTCACAAGGACTCAACCTTCTCTAGTTTCTGTATGTCCTGATAATTTTAATGATTCTTTCCAAAACTAGGTCTTCTCTTGAATGGCTTCTGCTCGAAATTCGGAATACAGGTCGATTACAAGTGGGCCAATTATGCATCCATGTGGTACTCCAAAGTGTCCCTGGGATTTTGTGGTTCGTTAATACTTGGAGATGAAAGGAACGAAAGATGTCTATTATTCCCAGTATGATACTTTGAAATGAGATATGGCAGTGCCAATAACAGGCCTTTCCAAGCCCCCAGACTCTAAATTGCTCTCCATTCATACCTGCGACTATGATTCACAATTTATTGCATGATCTGATGGAAAAGTAGAATCCTAGTATTCATCTCTGTACATATTTGTATAATGTTATGAGACAAAACAAACATAACCATATTCCACTGAAAAACCATATAAAATGCCCTTTTTCATTTTGCTGGCGAGAACTCATTTTGTCCGTCAAGAGAGCACCTAGCATTTTCATACCACATTTCTACTCTAGTTCATCTTTCACCGTCATGAATATTTTTACCTGCAATTTAAGGTTTGGTGGGAGAATGATGAATCTCGATTTGAAGAGACAAGTTATCCTTGACTTGTTTGCTGACATCACGTTAACAAGCAGTACTGGGGTGTAAGATTGATGGGCAGAGCAATAATTCTGACTTACTGCTTCCTCATTGCAATATGCTCTGAAAAGGAAATACAGGAACGAAAAAGCGTTGGCTGCTGCATTTCACAGTTTATTATGATTGAATTGTTTCACTATCCCTCAATAGAAATATCTCAACTTGAATAAACCAATACGGAATACTGAAATTCAATTGACTTGCAGAGCTGCAGATGAAGTCATCCCCTTCCTATTCTCTTCATAATGAAAGATTGAGACATTTCATTTCAGTATCATGCATTTCAAGACTATCAGCATCCAAATCATGCTTTTATAATAATTTCATATCAGCTCCAGTTATATCAACACAAGGAGAGGATAATATTACCAGTGCTGTTTTTTTTTTCATCTCCATAGTGTGGAATTTGTTGCTGTTGCTAGATCAGGCAGTACTAGTCTCTGAAATTTCTGTTTTTGTTAATGAAACGGTAGTCTCATCTTTTAAGGGGTACCTTAGGAGATACTGCTTCTTGGAAGTGTGCAATTTTTTAAATCATAATTTCCTGGTTACAAAGGGGAAAAAGTTAAATACTTAGAACTAGATATTCTTTTTATTTATTTATTTATTTATTTTTTATTCTTTTTTTTTGGGGGGGGGGCTTCCCAATGCAACCCATATTGACACTGTTAATTGTTGATGGGCTATGTTCACAACTTTGAGTTTAATATAAAAAAAGAACAGATCTTATCGGAAAGTCCTTACTTTGCTTCCAGAGGAAGAAAGAAAATAAGACCTTAATGTATTGAGAATCCTGGATGTTTTCCAAGCAAACAGATTTCAACTTTTGATGTTTAATGTCAATTTGTTACTGATGTTGAGTATTTTTTGTTGTATGATTGTGAAAGAATTCATTCTGCTTCTATAAAATATTCAGTCTATACCATGCTTGATTTTATCTGGAGGTATTTATAAATTGTGAGCATCGGTGAGGTGAAAAGCAGTTTAGGGGCAATTAACTTGGATTGGCTTTCTTGACAATGTTTTCCCCGGTTCAGATATTCCCATCTACACATCCTTAGTCATTTCATCACAAGGACGTGTTTCACATAGTCTGACTGAAATCTCTCTCAAATTCTTAATTGCTTTTATGATTTAACACATTACCGCATTGGTCAGATGTTGCTCATAAGATGCTCTCTACTGAATTGCAAATTTCAAATTTTTTGGACCACAACGCTGGTCTGATTCAAGAACATAGAAAATGTATTGTGAAGTGCCCTTCATGACAAAGAGCAAGCAAGGAGTCTTTATCGAAAGATGGTGTATCAAAACGGCAGTTTCCTCCTGGAATCTGAACAAACAGCATATTTGCAATTTTTCACCAGATCAGAAACTTAGGATTAGGCTGTTCCGGTTCACCAATTTTGACAAAGACCTCCCAGCTGCTCCTTGTTTTTTGGACAGGCATTTTCAATACATGTACTGCATCTATTCTGCATCTCAGTGCAAAATCCCCTTAGTATTTTGTTGTTTTTTTAATCTCAGATATGGTCAAATGGATCTTTCTCCCATTCACTTTCCACCTTGGACACTTTTCAAGATCACAAAAGTTTCCCATGACATCATAGGGAAACTTGATCTTGATAATATGAACATCTGCTAGAGATGTTTTGCTATCCATTAGTAAGAGAAATACTGCCTGAATCTGAACTCTTAATGGATCTGGTGTAAAGGATTTGAGCTGAAATATCATCCAGTCTTTGTAAAAACTCAAATCCTAATTGTCGAAAAGTCTTTGGGGAATTTGACATACATTTTTTGAGAGTCAAAAAGTTGTTTCATGCACATGCGCTCAAAGCGAAATGTAAATATCACTGTTTACAGGGGAAGTCCAACCCAATGAATATTTTGTTTGAATAAAAAAGAGTGAAATCAAACATTTCATCAAAATGGGCTGTAAAAGGTATGACATCAAAAAAATCACTCAATTTCACAGTTGTGTGTACACTGTACATCCTGGTCAGTATGCAAATGAGAGAACAAATGACTTCACCATGCAATATGTATTTTATTGTATGAAATGCAAGATGATTTATATATTTCTCCTCATAATGCAAAGCAAACTATTTGATTCCTCCCTGATCATGTAGTATTGCCATTGTTTTATTATTACAATTTGATGATGGGTCTCCTATTGTCAAATCTGTGAAAATTGAAACATTGTGTAATTCATAGATGGTAGGTAATTTTGCAAGAACTCAAAGGTTGCAAGGATATTTGCAAAGTGAAAACAGATGATCAAAACTTGTGAAAAAGGCCGAAAGAAAGTGCATCCATGATAGGATTGCGTGATTCTTCTCGTTGGCTGAAACAGGTTTGTAATGGTACGTCTGAATGCACGTGGGTTGAAGGGATAGTTTATGCTTTCCATCACCTGTGTATATACCTTTGCTCAATCCCATCATTGCGGCTTGTCAGCCAGCTAGTCTTGCCCCAGGCCTTTATATCCATTTGTCTCACTTTCAATTAGCCTGCTTGAACTGACGTGGGAATTGGAAATCATTGCCCACCTTGTGGTCTCTATGTGAAGAGGTTTTCTATGATGCCGTTCTCATTATGCTTTCTAAAACTAGTTTACTGGAAACCGATTCAGGAAACCAGTTTGGAAGATCACGTTGCTAGGGTTCCCACTTGATCACATGAAAGTTTTTCTAAATCACTTCACGTAAATCGCTCTTGTTGCTATGGAAACATTCTCAGTGGGGTGACATGTTTTCCGCGAAATTTGAAATCGCAGCATAGGTATTGTACACCTGTCTTGTGGAGCAGCACACTCAAAATGTGTGAAGATCGCTTCCCGAAGAACGGTTGTGTCCTCACGCTAAACCAGTTTAACGAGGCAAAGCGATCTTGAAAAGTACATCGCGAGGTGCTTTTCCAAGATCGCTTCCAAGACCGCTTCGACCGTTCTCATTACGTGTTATACTAGTTTCCACTAAACTAGTTTTAGGAATGTAGTGAGAACAGCCTCTATGTGAGCTGCATTTGAAGAGGGCATCCATGTGAGAATTGGTCACTTATGGAGCAGCATTTCAAGATGAGGGTGCGCTTGAGATCAATTAGTGAAGGTGCTGTGGTCAAGTGGTCTAAGGCACCGAATTAGACAAGTGGAAAGTCTTGGGTTCAATCATCAGCCTCAGCACCTATGCCAGTGAGCAAGCCAAATAATCAACTGTGCTCTTTAATCCTACTTTCAAATAAAATACGAAAATGCTGAATGCATTCATGTTAACTTTGTATGCGTTTTTTTTGTAATAGGAAGAAACCTCTAAATGATGAGATCATTGAATGACATTGATCACAATGCACCTCCAATACATCTGTATGCTTTGTGATATATACACACACATATAATCTATACAGTACATCCATCAAGAAAGGGAAACCATCTTTAGAGGTAGATATTACACTCAATATGTTTCAGTCATATACTCTACATTAATGGTAAGAGTAAAATCGCCTTTGATTTGAAATCAAACGCTTTTGTGATTTTTTCATACATTGCAGAATATAAAGAATAAATGCTTACGCATGTCAGACTTTCATTAGTGAATCTGAATCTCAAGTGTAGAATGTGAGTGAAGCAATCTAAAAAAAAATCTGTTCTTTGAGACGGATAACTAAATATTTGGTAAAATTGATATAGAAGATTCTATCAGAAAAGCAAAAATACTGGAAGATACATAAGCATAAATGGACATACAAATGTTAATAGAGCCAGTTGACGAATAATGTTACACTATCAGAGCAATCTTATCAATTCAAATAGATATATTGAAGAGACAAACTTAGGTTTTTTCTTTTTGGCCAAAGTTCGGGTCTATGTATTCTTGTTACTATGTTATAGATAGTCCTTAGAGTGTAACTAGAAGAAAAAAAACATAATTTGATAAAAAGAAAATAATTACGAACTATCATGATTACTATAAAGAGGGAAAAAAGTGGAGTGTGCTCCAATTTATTTGTATTAGTTACAAGCATCCCACCTTGCACTCTTCGCATTTTACGACAAATAAAAAAACATTTGACATGCCACTTTCAATTGACCCATTTGCCGGTGCAATACAGGTCTGGGAGGCCCGCTAGCTACAATACAAATTACAGGATATCTCCCAAAGTCGTATCTTGGTCATTAGTAAGAATTTGCAGTGACCCTATCCTGTGATATAGGTAACCCTAGAGCAAGGAATACCTCTGTCTTTACCTGCAACAAGTGGTGTCTTCCATTTTGAAGAGGACTAAGAAGCGATGTTTCAAAAGGGGACAAGCGGGAATGTTTACCATGAATTCGCTTGGGGGATTGTCCCTGAAATAATGTCATTAGTTGGAAGATAAGATTATTTTGATGGCTATTAGCAGGGTAAAGGTGCCTTTAGAGAATTTAATAAAGAGATTATCACTGAAACAAATCTTTACACTGGAACTGTGGCACTTTAGATACCTGAAAACCTCACTGTCAGTGTGCCATTAGAAAGTTTTCCTTTGAGCTTGAACCCTGTTTGAACAGTCTACAGGTAGCTCTATATTGTACCGGGAGTAAATAAAAATAACATTGATATTTTGTGGGATTTAAGATTTTAAATATATGAATATATTTTTTAAAAATTATGTTTGAATTTATTTTTTTAGACATGCTGATTTATTTTTAGGCCACACTCCTGCCATTTCTTGCCCAAAATTACTTCTCATATTTTTGTCCGTGACCTTTGATCAATGATTGTCATCCTTGTTTCACATATAAACAGATGTCCTTATGTCTCTTGGTCTATCTAGGGGCCCACAATTCATGGTTTTGTTCACCCCTAGAAAGCTTGCCATCACTTTTCATCAATAGTCTCCTTGTAACAATTTTGTTCAATTCCGTAAAAAAAGGCCTAAGGATATTCAAGAAGTGCATGCTTCATGCTAACAAACAACCAGAATACATCCATAATTGGTAGTCAAGGGTATGGAGGTTGTAAAAAACCAAGGTGCCCATGTGCATTCACCCCCAAAATATGATTGTGGTAATTTTGCCTTGATTTTGAATTGGCTGCTGAGCCATGTTTCTTACCCCATGGTAGTTACCATATTGATAGTTTCCATAATTGTACATGTATTGTTTGTCTTTATTCATGGTCCCCTGGTGAGACCTTACAAACAAAGATCCCTTTCTATTGATCTTCTTTGAAACTGTGTTTCGATATCCAGTCTAAAGTATTTCCTGGTTTATTCCAAAATTTGCTTAGTGTGAAGTACTAGGGGATTATTCTCCGGACTTTGAATCAGAGGGCCTGGGTTCAAATCCCAGCCATGGCATACAGTCATTCTTTCCTTCAGCAAGAAATTGATTCACATTCTGCTGCACTCATTCCAGGTGAGGCAAATTGGTACCTGGCAGGAATCAATTCCTTGAAATTCAAGTGTGCTGAAAATAATTACTGCAGCCAAGCTGAAACCTGGGTTAACATTAAAATCATAATGTATGCTATACTAAGAATCTTTGTTATTATTATTGAATTAATTCGCAAGTTGCCTGCTTAGTGCTTAAGCAGTACATGAAAGCATCAATACAGAGATTTGTTATTTCTTTAAAATTGTAAGCATTCTTTCTAAGGTTCATTTGCTCTCAGGGAAGTACATGCTAAATCCTCCCTCCTTGAAATAATGATATCCTCTTCAGATAAAAGATGGAGACCACTTTAATTCTCTTTGCTTTCTGAATGCTTAAAATAAATTTGAAAGATTGAAGTTTGATAGAGAGGGAAAGTATTCACCCATCTTCAATTTAACATATACAGTAAATCCTACCTCGTCCAGACAGCTCATTAATTGGATGGAGTAGCTGGAAGACATCCCATAAGATCAATATTTTGCCTGCATCTGATCAGGACCTGAAACATGAAATCCCATTACTTAATTATTAATAAATTTAACTGTAAAAAAATGATATGGATTGATTTTTGTCTCGCCCACCAGAGGTAAAGGCGAGACTTAGGGATCCAAATGTTTTCTGTTCGTCCGTCCGTCACAAACCTTATGACACATAACTCCACAACCCTAAGTCACTTTTCAACCAAACTTGGATGGTAGATGGACTTGGGGGACCTGCGTGTTATGCTGCAGTCGGAGGTCACATGGTAAGGTCAAAGGTCATTTTCAGGTCAACGTTAAAGTTTACATGCAAGTCAATGTTAAAGTTTACATGCAAGACTCTCTTATGACTCCTAACTCCGCAACCGTAAGTCACTTTTCAACCAAACTTGCTTAGTAGATGGACTTGGGGGACCTGCATGTTAGGCTGCAGTCAGAGGTCACGTGGTAAGATCAAAGGTCATTTTCAGGTCAACGTTAAAGTTTACATGCAAGACTCTCTTATTACACACATCTCCACAACCATAAGTCACTTTTCAACCAAACTTGGATGGTAGATGGACTTGGGGGACCTGCGTGTTATGCTGCAGTCAGAGGTCACATGGTAAGGTCAAAGGTCATTTTCAGGTCAACGTTAAAGTTTACATGCAAGACTCTCTTATGACTCCTAACTCTGCAACCGTAAGTCACTTTTCAACCAAACTTGGATGGTAGATGGACTTGGGGGACCTGCGTGTTATGCTACAGTCGGAGGTCACATGGTAAGGTCAAAGGTCATTTTCAAGTCAACGTTAAAGTTTACATGCAAGACTCTCTTATGACTCCTAACTCTGCAACCGTAAGTCACTTTTCAACCAAACTTGGATGGTAGATGGACTTGGGGGACCTGCATGTTATGCTGCAGTCAAAGGTCACATGGTAAGGTCAAAGGTCATTTTCAAGTCAACGTTAAAGTTTACATGCAAGACTCTCTTATGACTCCTAACTCTGCAACCGTAAGTCACTTTTCAACCAAACTTGGATGGACTTGGGGGACCTGCGTGTTATGCTGCAGTCGGAGGTCACATGGTAAGGTAAAAGGTCATTTTCAAGTCAACGTTAAAGTTTACATGCAAGACTCTCTTGCTACAACCACAAACACTTTTGCCTTCTCACTTCAACATAAAATATCTATAATCCATATAAACAATGACATTACATGCAAAAGACAATGCAGTAACATTTTATCAAGAAACCCTTTACATATTCAAAAAACTATTACATCCCACTTATTCCAAAAAAAACCTCTAATACAATTCTGTTGCATACTGTCACAAACACAAAATTCACATTTTACAGGTGGGCGAGACACAACATCGCTTATGCCTTGTTTTTATAAGGAATAGCTATTTTTCCTTTTTTCAATTACTCCCAAACTACCACAGTTAGCTGTGAACATTAATGGTTTGCATTTGCGTGGCCGATCGTTACTTTCATCAAATGCATCATCCCTCGATAGTGCTTTGGTATCATCTTCTCTAGTAGGTCCATGATGAAGGTGATGCTGACATTTACCCCTCAATTAATCCTTATCCGTTCCAAAGGCCCCAGTTTTGAGTTGGGGAAAACCCCTAGCCCAGGGCAATCCTCCTTCTATTCCTTCATTTCCCTTTCTTACCCCTTGAAATGACTGGGTAGGTTGATGAATAAGATTTCCTTCATCGTATCTTTTCGATCGGTTTAGCCCTTTAACCCATTTAGCCCTTTTTTCTCTCTTTACTATCAAATGCTTCTCCCGCATTAGCTAAGTAGAATTTGCAGGTTATTTCTTTTTCTTCTTAAAAAAACCCCACTCTACTTTGGATGGATTTATGGAAGGAAATTTGAATGTTTCCTGGTTTATCCTCACATTATCAGAGTAAAAAATTTTCTCTCCAAACTTCGAGCATCAGTTGAATATAAAAAAGAAGTTTTTCCATGATTTATTACTAGAGGGTTAGGATTTATTTATGGTGAAAGTGAAGTAAACTTTCATCTCATTGCATATTTGCAAGAATCAGCTGAAGAATTTTAATTTGAAGGGGAAGTCTACCCCATCAAAAAGTGGACTTTAAGAAAAAGGGGAAAATCAAGCAAGCATTTCCTGTTTCCTTTTGTAGATTTTGAGTATAGTGTTCCAAAGTGTTGTTTTGGTGTTTCTTCACTGATGATTTAGAGAGAGCTGATGGGAAATACAAACATGGCCCATTTAGTCCTAGTGTTGGGATAGCTTCCTTTCTGGGAATGTATCCTTGAATATCATATGCCTTACCATTATTTTTCCATACTCCTTTCGTCTACTTCAAAGTTCAGACCGCTCTGATTTCTGTTTATTGAAGGGATTTTCTTTCACCCTTTTAAAAAAATATGGAAAGGAATACATTGCAATTTTCAAAGTGACATCTTCCATACCCAGAGTACGTTTTGAAAAAGAACTAATCTGAGCACAGAGACAGGTATAGGGCAAATGCACACTAACTCCAGTTCATGAGCAAAACACTGCATAGTACTATCCAGGGAAGCCAAAGTACATGGTTAAAATGAAGGTTTAGGTCTTACACTTGGTGGAGATGCCGATAATTGACATTTTTGTAAAAAAAAATTACATAGGTACCTTTTGAGTTGAATAATAGCTCTTTTCCCCTTGGGATTCGGTTCTTCGTAATTTCCACATGAAAATTGCGTGTTATATGAACGGCACGGTGCGAGCAGAAGGCAGGGGGGTGGGGGTCCTGTCAGAAGGGCCTTCGTAGTACAATAAAAAAGTACCTCCTTAAAATGAATCATCATATATACTAATGATCATTCATGCCAAAAATGTAGCAATTTGGAAAAACTTCCCCATAGCGACCTAAGCAATATTCATACACCACACCCCCTGACATAATCTGCCTCTATAATCTATTCAGAAAGCGCATTCTGGTTGGTTGTTTTTGGGGTGACAGGTCAGCGCGTGATCATTTAATGAATATTTATCACTACTACTATGTATTTGGATATGATCTCTGTGATCCAAAAACGGAGGAAGAAACAAAGGCTGTACAAATCGTCGTATCCATAATTTTTTTACATTTTTATTTTAGGACTACCCCTATAGGACCGAGCCCTAACGTTAGGTCTAATGCGTGTAAAGTTTTTGTAATGATTGCTTTTCTTTTTAATGGGTTCATTAACAGTATGGATTAAAACAAAGATATGTGTAGTTAAATATCTGGATAAAGAAACAATGTGTATTTACATCAATAACTGGGATATACCCATTTGATTTGCTAGTTCATTACGATGAACCTGCGTGCCGAATATAGAGTACACAACTTTTCCTGCGCGCGCGCTGCATCTCCCTACCAACGCACTATCCCAAGATCGTCGCGCAATTTGGCGTCCATTTCCTCTTTTACTTTCGCCTGCGGTCGAGTGCAGTCGCAAGCTAAGTACACTCTCAAAATTGCATTTCTGTTTTCCGTTTGGATACTTTATTGTGCAATTCTTCCCTTATTTCAATCTTATTTTCTCTCATCTAAGATTGTTATAGGATTATCACGTCGCGCGGAGCTTCCGTGATATTATTTTAACGTTTCTTGTCCCTCTTCGTGAGTTTGTTTTTTTAAAGATACGTTTCTCACAGGCGGGTTGTCTTCACCTCTCCGCCCCATAGCTCCGCGCCTTCCTGCTCGGGCGTTGTCTTCGCTCCTTTTTAATTCTTTTAATTCTTTTTATTCACTGACTTCTTCGTTTATACGACTCGTGAATTTAATTGATTTATTTCTCCACAGATAGGTTCTGTAGGACGTTAGGAGCGTCGTATTCCAGCCTCGTTTCAAGTTCTTTGTCTCTTGTTTCGAGTTAGTTGATTGTTCTTTTGTTTCAATCAATCCTTTGTTCTTGTATTTATTAATTGAATTAATTGGTTAATTGATTAATTAATTAATTGATTGATTCTTTTAATTCTTGACTTGCTCCTTTGCCTCGATTCAAGTTCTTTGTTTCTTGTTTCGAGTTAGTTGATTGTTCTTTTGTTTCAATCAATCCTTTGTTCTTGTGTTTATTAATTGATTAATTATTCAATTAATTAAAAAAAAAAAAAAAAAATTATTTTCTTTCCTTCACAAGAATACTTAGATTTTTTTTTGGAAGCCGTCTCCTGTCAGCGTTCGTCGCCTTTGACTCGGCCTTCCTTCTCGGGAAAGCTATCTTTGTTTTTCCCCCCCCTTCCTTTTCAAGTCAGCTACCGGTCTCTGGACTTATACATTTTTTTTTCTTAAACTTCTTGTTTATAAAAAAAAAAAAAAAAGAAAGGGAATCTTGCTCCCCTTTTTTCCTTAGCTGATCCTCACCTCAAGAAAAATTATTTTTTCTTTTGAACAGGTGGACACAACAAAAAAAAAAAAAAAAACTTAGTGTTTTCTTCTTTTTAGATGCTTCCCCCCTTCCTTCTTTTCAGAATTTTGGCGGAAGCAGATTCTTGTTGTGATAATCAAATAATTAATTTTTCTAACGGACTTCAGGGACAGTGTCTCTTAATAATTCTTAATTATTACTGTTTCCTTTGTTCTGGGATTTTACCTTGTATCATCCTTGTGAGATCCGTTTTTGACTCTCAAAAGTCCGCTTTTTGAGGTCCTTGTCTTCTGGGTTGGGGTTTGTTACCCCCCCTACCCCCTTTGCTTCTCTGTTTTTTTATCTTACTACTAGATCACCCTACGGCAATAATGAGCCTTTCGGACTCTCTTTCTGAAGAGCCTCAGGCGACTGCTGTTCGGGGCCCGACACCGGGGTCTTATCCCCCACCACAGGTAGTATAGATAGCGAGAACAGAGTCAGAGCCCCGTGGGCTCTCAAAGGGGTGGAACCGTGGACGCGCGTTCACGTGCCCCGCTTAATAAGGGTGGAACCGTGGATTTGCGACCACGTGCCCGCACGGTGATGGCCAAGGCTTCCGTCCCGGAACCTGAACCTTATTGGGGAGCGTCGCACTAGTACAGAAAACGGCGACTCCTCTAGGGCTGTCAGACCCACCGGCCATCGGGTCACCTAAAGTCCGGGGGGAGAGCACGGGTCTCTCCACCCGGCAAAGACTAGGCTCGATGCCGTGTAAGACCCCTCTAGGGAGCGTCGGCAAAGGGCTACCAGCCCCTAGTCGGAAGAGGCACCTGAGTCCGACCGTGTCGGACTCTCAATTCAATCTGACGCCATCAGATTCGGCCGACGCCTCCTCTCGCTCGGCTAGCTCTCCCCGTGGGAGAGCTAAGGAGAGGAAGACAGGCGCAGTCCAGTCTCTGGTCCAGCCTCTGGTCCAGCGTCTGGTCCTCGGCTGGCTCTCCCTGTGGGAGAGCTAAGGAGAGGAAGACAGGCGCAGCCCAGCCTCTTGTCCCTTCTTCCGCTCCGGCGCCGGAGCAACCGAAGAAGAAGAAAAGAAGAAGAGGAGAACCACAGACGTAAGCCCCGCTCCGTCGGGCGGTCTGTCCTCTGATTCTTTTGATGGCCAGGCCTCTCAGCTTCACAAGCTAATCTAGAGTGCCCTCCAGCACTGCGGGTTTTTACCCCCAGGCTTGCCTGCTTCAGCCGACGGTACTACCAACCGAGCGGATCAAGCAGACACCGGCCATCCAACACACCTCGGAGAGTCACCGGCAATATCATGTTTCGCCGGCTCACGCACCTGCAAGGGAAATTCCCGCTAATACACAGGTGCTATCGACATACGGGCGTCGCCCGCCATTATGTCACCAGACTCCCGATCATTATACCCTCTTCTGCCCCCCGGCGGGGGCCGCATAGAAGAGGAAGAAGAAGAAATTCTAGGTCGCTAACCCCGCTGTGCGGGCAGACCTTCCCTTCTGATTCTTGTGCCGACGGCCAGGCGTCGTAACTTCATGTTACAACAGAACGCCCTCGAGCACCACGGATCTTCATCCTAATGCTCTCTGTCAGCTAAAACCGCCGTGTCGAGCACCAGGCAGGTCAAGCAGACAGTCGCCGTCTCGCACCTCGGAGAGTCACCGGCAATATGATTCGCCGGCCCACGCACCTGCAAGGGAAATCCCTGCTAATACACAGGTGCTATCGACATACGGGCGTCGCCCGCCACTATGTCGCCAGACTCCCGATGATTGTTCCCTCTTCTGCCCCCCGGCGGGGGCCGCACAGAAGAGGAAGAACAAGAAGAAAGTCTAGGTCGCTAATCCCACTTTGCGGGCAGACCTTTCTTTCTGATTCTTGTGCCGATGGCCAGGCGTCGTAACTTCATGTTACAACAGAACGCCCTCGAGCATCACGGATCTTTATCCTCATGCTCCCTGTCAGCTAAAACCGCCGTGTCGAGCACCGGGCAGGTTAAGCAGACATTCGCCATCTTGCACCTCGGAGAGTCACCGGCGATTTCATGATTCGCCGGCTCACGCACCTGCAAGGGAAATCCCCGCTAATACACAGGTGTTATCGACATACGGGCATCGCCCTCCATTATGTCACCAGACTCCCGATATTTGTGGGTCAGGCGTCGCACATACTCCCATGAGCATTGCGGGTAATTCACCCACGCTTCATATCAGCTTCAGCCGCCTTGCTAAGCACTGTGCGGCTCAAGCAATCACCTGTCCTCTCACACCGGGCATTTATTGAAACGCTGTTCACCTACACGGTGACCCCCGTTTCTATGCAGGTGCTTCCGACATACGGCTTTCAAGCATCAATATGTCGGCAAGCTCTCGGTGACCGACGGCTGGACGTTGCATCCGTTCAGGCTGCATCTATGCGTCCCCGAGCATTACGGTTTCTTATCCTCGTGTTCTCCGTCATTATAAGACCGCCGCGGTCTTATTGCCGGCGTCGGGTATTGAGCGGATTGAGACTTCTCTCGCCAACCCGCACTCCGGGGAGCCATCGGCGAGTTACCTGCATGGGTATTCCCCCTTTTTATGCAGGTACTCCCGAATTCGCCCTCTACGTCAAGCCCACGTACGGCGACGACTCCTTCAGCGGTAACTCTCTCCATTCTACCCCCTAAGCGGGCCCGTAGATTGGAGGTAAGAATCTCTTACATACCGCATGCCGCACTTCTCTCGTGAGAATGTTTGGCTGCTTTGAGGGGGCAACCTATCACGTCCGCGGACCGTCCGCCCAGGCGACGGGACCGTCGGTTTCTGGCCTGAACCTCACTTTCTATTCGAAAGTAAGGGTGCCCTGTCTTACTTAGCTCCTACCCTTGCAAGGCCAGAGTCAGGGCTAGTACAGACACCCGTCCTCCAGCGATCGCCGCTGAAGAGAGGGCGACTCCGATATGAGCACCATCACCGCTCAGCGGTATGTCTCACTACCTCATAGCTCTCCGAACTTATGAGTATGTATATCGGATCTGAATGTCACGGCGATTAAAAGTTCTCCTGTGCTTAGTAATCGCTACGCCTTCACCACCCGGTGCATTATGGTTATGTTAACCTATTGTCTCGTATTCGGGCGGCTCGTTCGAGCCCTGCCCGAGCTGCCATCACCGGTCGTCCAGCCGGACACCGCCGAAAGCACCCGCACCGAATACCTGGAGGGAATCAGCTTTTCATATGCTAGATATCCCTCCTGTTGACATTCACAGCTGTTCCCCGAGTCCTTCCCGGTCGGGTAAGCATCATCTCGGAGGAAAGAAACCGCCGTACATCTCATGAGATTATTGGCTATGTACGTGCGTTCAAGCTTGTTTAAAGCCCCAGACTTCTCTGTCGGCATTCTATGCCTACTTTCTGGGCACACCCACCGTACCGGGTCGGCGAGTTTACACCAAACTGTACGCCTCCAGACCATCGGTCGAGCTCTAACAGTCTATCTTATAGACTGCCCTCTATGTGGGTCAAGCTTGCGGGCGTCTCCGCCGTTTCCTCCTTGTGTGGAGTGGTCTACGGTGGATGTCTTACCGTGCCCATTTGTCGAACCGTCTTCTTATTTAGAAGCTTTTTCACTCGGCACACTCGAGTCGCCTCGCATGCTGCTTTCATCCTCCCTCCATGCAATGCATGTGGCCATGGTCACCGCACGACCGAGGATGATGTAACCGTGGATGCATGTATGCTTATGCCTACCTAACCACAATCACTACGACCCGCTTTTTCTCGGGCCGACTGTGGATGAGTCTCTCCATGTAAGTGATTTACTTCACTGGAGTTCTTCTTTTAGAAACTTAGATGCTCATCCCCCACTGCTTAGGGCGTCATTTTTGCCGCCCCCGCAGCTTTTTGGAACTCCTTATTCTCCGATATCGGACTGTTCCACGCTGCCGCAACCGGCGCCGGCGGTGCTTGCTCTTACGATCACCTGAGAGACCAGGCCTTGTGGCTGTTTTCATAAACAACTGGTTCTCACCGCAGACTGATGGAAATTTTTGTGATTATTTTCCTCAAGTCTCCCTCCTCCTTCGCTTGTTTCTTCAAGCGAGGACATCGACACTCTTAGCCAGTTTCCGTCCCTAACTTGATAGGACAGGGCCGTTGCTACCTCATTCGATTCCGTTGGGAACGTAACTGTTGAGGTATCATATCTGGCGATGTCTGTTCGTTAGAACATCTCTTGATTGTCGCCTTCACGTACGATCATGACAGAGACTTTTCGCCAGCTCCCTCTGGCGTACACTTGCTGCTGCTAGGGATTCCCCCGCCCGGCGGTCATCCATCGCAGCCTAGCCTCACGGGCTCTCTCGGCAATGGTGGCTTGAGCCAAGCCACCTCTTCCACCGCGGACACTGCACCCTCAGATGGGTGCTTCAATCAGTACGGGAGAAAGGGGATCCTGAGTTCTCTCTCGATCACTCGGTCTATCACACTTTTGTCGTGATGTGTACCGCGCTGTTTCTCTGACACGCCCGGTTGAGCTATTTTAACCAGACTGCTTTATTCTACATAGGCAGCAGATCCGCGGCATTTCTTATTAAAAGGATGGCACTCAGTCGCTTTCTCGATCCTTGACTGCCTTACGAGTGGTTTTCTTCTTAAATCCCTACTCTCCGTCGTTCCTAGTCCCCTTCGGACCGCTAGTAACTTTCTGCCACAGCTCTCTATCAGAATTCTGCAGATGTTCTGCCCTCACGCATTTGAGACAGATATCGAATTCTGGGCGCTTTCTCCCACGCGGAGGCTTCTGAGATCTCTCGCCTTCTCAGATTGTTCGATTGATCACTTACTGAGCCTTAAAGCTTCAGTTTCCGATCACGATTCTTGTTGAAATTTTCAACAAATTCCGAATTTTACGCTCTAGTCAGCTGGTGATGTTGTTCTCCTGACACTAGGCCGAGGGCCCATGATACTTAGTATCATTCTTCTTGGGCTCTTTCTTGGAATCGTCGTTCACGACTTCTCGAGGTCCGCCTATTGACGCCCCTCTTTCCTTCACTCCTTGCTCTTAAGGACTTCTTCACATGAGGCTTTATCGCCTCCCCTGTCCGTAAGGCAACGGCCTTTGTGTCTTCATCTCCCTATTTTTACGCACTTCTTAGTCTAGACATGCCTCCCTTCACGTTGAATCCGTGTTGGTCTAGCAAATCAAATGGGTATATCCCAGTTATTGATGTAAATTATGAAAATACTTACCATGATTTTCTTATTTACGAGATAACTGGATATACCCATTTGAACCCTCCCTCCTACCCCTCGCCTTGTGTGACAACATGTCTTGCCCGCAGGCTCATGAGAGGAAATGGACGCCAAATTGCGCGACGATCTTGGGATAGTGCGTTGGTAGGGAGATGCAGCGCGCGCGCAGGAAAAGTTGTGTACTCTATATTCGGCACGCAGGTTCATCGTAATGAACTAGCAAATCAAATGGGTATATCCAGTTATCTCGTAAATAAGAAAATCATGGTAAGTATTTTCATAATTGATGAATAACTTTCATTTGGTAAATGATTGAATTGAAAGCAGTGAATAATGATCATAGAAAGAAACATGAACAGGGAGAAGTAAACGGATAATATTTTAGGGAAAAAATATAAACCAAGGTAAAACAAAAGGGGGTGTGGTGATTACAAGTAAATTGGAAATAAAATAATATGCTAAAAAAAACAAGAGTAGGAAAAAAAGGATCCAGAGAGGAAACATGATTTGCACTGGATATAAAAAAGTTTTTATACACTACTTGTTTAATACAATGACATCAGGGTATCTGTTATGCCCCTAAGCTGCCACAGTTTTCTCATGTCTCCGGGGTTAACTCTAACATCCATTGATTATGCACAAATGTAAAATATGCTATTGCTCTTGAGAGAATCTGTCTTCAAAGTTCATCTTTCCAACCTCTTCTTGAAGTTCTTCTAGAAGTCGTCCTTGGAGCTTGATTGATGTTTGAGCATTCATTGCGTATAATGAAGACTGGCGTAGCCATGCTCTTGGGAAATTCTGCGCTTGTATTAATGTCACAGGATCATATCCGTTGTCTTTTTCTTTTCTGATGGTTTGCATGA
The DNA here is from genome assembly GCF_018143015.1 of Lytechinus variegatus. Classification (NCBI taxonomy): domain Eukaryota; kingdom Metazoa; phylum Echinodermata; class Echinoidea; order Temnopleuroida; family Toxopneustidae; genus Lytechinus; species Lytechinus variegatus. The sequence goes on from NC_054741.1 coordinate 52,938,745, forward strand.
CATTTTGCTTCCGGGGACATCTTGGATTTCCAGGCCCAAGGCCATCAAAAGCTACCCTCTTGACTCGAGGAGTGTCAAGAAGAGTCACATTTTCCCAATAATTTCTTGCAAAACATAGTGTATATAGCTTTCCTATAACTAAAGTGTTTATTCTCCTTCACACCTACTTACTGCCATGAAGAAACTTTTGAGAGTTGTGTTTGATTGATCTGGAGGGGGCAAGGGTCCCGGTAATTGTAAAGTTATTTTTAAAACAAGAGGAATAAAGACATTTCAAGGTATGATACTGGTAGTAATGATCCCAAGATACAGTTATCCTATATTGCTTATTCCTGCCAATACCTATACGGGGATTATGAAAGACTGGCTGAAAATGTCTCGTGATATAGTGCTCAGTCTTGGTTTGATATGGAGTTAGAAAATAATATTGAACCAAAGTGGTTTATTCCATTGTTAGAAGCAGAATTTGATTTTACTCGTTCTTTTTCTTTTAATAAAGAATACTGAAGTGCAATGGAATGTAAAAATAGATTGGACAAGTCAAGACTGAGTGTTATAAGACTGAGAATTTGATCCATAAAAGCAGATTTTGAATATGGATTGGTATCTTTCTTTTATTAAATGCACCTCATCTTCTCATTTGTTTTTTGTTTTGTTTTATAGGAGCTTGAAGTGGAGAGTTTACAAGCAAGCCATGATCAAGTACAGTCTGACCTCAAACTAGCCTTCAAGAGGATAGCTGATCTTCAGAGAGCTGTTGAAGATGGGATAGGCAGTGACAGTGATAGGTAAGTCAATGACTGTCATAGCTGATCTTTAGAGGGTTGTTGAAGATAGGATAGGTAGTGACAGTGTTATATAAATAGACTATTGTCCCAGCTGATCTTCATGTCGTTGTTGAAGATGGGATAGGTAGTAACAGTAGATGGATGTCCCAGCTGATTTTTGGGGGTTGTTGGGGGAACAGATAGGTAAATGACAGTGATAGGTAAGTAGATGATTATCCTAGCTGATCCTTAAAGAGTTGTTGAGGATGGGAAAAGTAGGTACAGTGATAGGTAAGTTGACGAATGTCCTAGCTGATCTTGAAAGGGTTGTTGAGTGTGGGATAGGTAGTGATAGGACAGGTAAGTTGATGACTGTCCTAAGCTGATTTTTAGAGGGTTACTGTAGATGGTATTGGTAGTGACGGCGATAGGTAAGTAGAAATTTATCTTTGCTGATCTTTAGAGGTTTGTTGAGGTTGGGATAGTAAGGACAGTGATAGGTAAGTCAGTGACTGTCCTGCTGATCTTTAGAGGGTTGTTGAGGATGGGATAGATAGTAACAGTGATAGATATGTAGACTATTGTCCTAACTGATCTTCATATCATTGTTGGGGATGGGATAGGCAGTGACAGTAGATGGATGTCCCAGCTGATTTTAGGGGATTGTTAGGGTAACGGATAGGTAATGACAGTGATAGGTAAGAAGATTCTTATCCTAGCTGATCTTTACAGAGTTGTTGAAGATGGGATAGGTAGTGACAGTGACAGATAAGTTGATGACTGTCCTAGCTGATTTTTAGAGGGTTACTGTATCTGGTATTTGTAGTGATGGTGATAGGTAAGTAGAAATTTATCTTTGCTGATCTTTAGAGGTTTGTTGAGGTTGGGATAGTAAGGACAGTGATAGGTAAGCAGATAACCGTCCAAGCTGATCTTTAGAGGCTTGTTAAGGATTTGATAGTTACAGTAGTGACATGACAATGATAGGTAAGTGGATGACTGTCCAAGCTGATCTTTAGAGGGTTTTGGAGATGGGGTAGGTAATGAAAGCGATAGAAAAGTTGATGACTGTCCTAAGCTGATTTTTAGAGGGTTACTGTAGATGGTATTGGTAGTGACGGCGATAGGTAAGTAGAAATTTATCTTTGCTGATCTTTAGAGGTTTGTTGAGGTTGGGATAGTAAGGACAGTGATAGGTAAGTCAGTGACTGTCCTGCTGATCTTTAGAGGGTTGTTGAGGATGGGATAGATAGTAACAGTGATAGATATGTAGACTATTGTCCTAACTGATCTTCATATCATTGTTGGGGATGGGATAGGCAGTGACAGTAGATGGATGTCCCAGCTGATTTTAGGGGATTGTTAGGGTAACGGATAGGTAATGACAGTGATAGGTAAGAAGATTCTTATCCTAGCTGATCTTTACAGAGTTGTTGAAGATGGGATAGGTAGTGACAGTGACAGATAAGTTGATGACTGTCCTAGCTGATTTTTAGAGGGTTACTGTATCTGGTATTTGTAGTGATGGTGATAGGTAAGTAGAAATTTATCTTTGCTGATCTTTAGAGGTTTGTTGAGGTTGGGATAGTAAGGACAGTGATAGGTAAGCAGATAACCGTCCAAGCTGATCTTTAGAGGCTTGTTAAGGATTTGATAGTTACAGTAGTGACATGACAATGATAGGTAAGTGGATGACTGTCCAAGCTGATCTTTAGAGGGTTTTGGAGATGGGGTAGGTAATGAAAGCGATAGAAAAGTTGATGACTGTCCTAACTGATCTTCAGAGGGTTTATAGTGAGGATGGAATAGTTAGTAGGAAAGATATGTAAGTAGATGATTAGAGGGTTGTTGAGGATGGGATATGTAGTGACAGAGAGAGTAAAGTAACAAAGGTTAATAATATGATTAGACTTTGTGTTAATAATAATGTAAGAACCCATAGCAATTTGCAGGGGCTCTCTGAAATAAGAATGGCTATTTTCAAAATTAGGGGCAAAGTGCCCTATGTCTTTCCTTTTCCAAACTTTTTTGTCCCTTATTTTAATATTTTAGGACAATTATTTCTCTTCCCCTTTTACTTTACCATTCTGTTCCTCCATGATTCCTTCTAGCTGCACGCCTGGTAGCGATAGCGATGACAGTGACAGCTCAGGAGATGAGTACCTTCCTAGATACTCTCAATATTCCTCCAACCGTAGCAGTCGATTGAGTAGCCTGAGCAGTGTAGACTCATCGCAGTACACCACCAGAAGAACCAGGGTGTATTCATCCACATCAGAGAAGTCAGATGATGTCAGGCGTAGATCACGGTAAGTCTCACCAGGATATCATTCAAAGTCACATGCTGGTCTTTGATTAAGAGGCTTTACTTAGTCTGTCCTTGATGATTTGTCTCAAAGCCAGTTTTTGAGAGTGAGTAGTTGTAAGCTAGTTTTGTAACATTTGTTGAATATGTTGCTCCTCTCTTATCTCCTGCTCTTCCTCATTTCCTCTCTTTTGTCTTATCTTGTCTCATTTTCTCCTATTCCTTTTTTCTTTTCCTTTTAATGTGTATCTTTTATAACTATACCTATTTTCATTTCACCTTCTCTCTTTCTATCATTTTCTCTTTCCGAAATGTTCCTTTTTATTTTTCCTTTTATACGATTATTCTATCTTTTCTTTTACTCTCTCTGTACTTTTGGTATTTTTTTAATTCCCTTTCTTCTCCTGCCTCTCAATTTTTTTCCTATTATTTTACATTATATTTGCATTCTCTTCCTTAGTACGTTGTCTCTCTTCCTTTCTACTGCTTTAAAAAAGATTTATCAACAATATTCCATTAATGCCTCCATTCAAATTATTTATTTTCAAACAAATTTTATTGTTATTATGGACTCTCTGTGAGGTTTGTATTTTCAGAGTGAAAATAAGGTCATGTAAGCACATTTAATCAATTGTAATGACACATTTTCTAGTTTCCCCATATTTTCCATAAAACATCCTATTTCTTATCTCTCTTACAGAGTACTGAAGTGTGATGTCAAAAAATCCTGGTTCTGAATGTTTAGAACCAGGCCAATTATACATTGATTTTAACAGTGCTGATTAGGAATTCATATGGTCATATAGATCCCCACTGAACCAATTGATACTAAATTTTGATTTTTGATGTTTTTGAACATGCTTTTCCGAGGATATGATGAAAGCCAGTTAAATGCGAATAAATAATAAATAAATAAATTTGTGATGTGGTATCATCATGTTAGCACTCTTATATCTCATTCATCTTAATCATTCATCAGAACTTAAATCTATTGCTCTCCACAGGATTTTAGGCAGATGGCCAAGAAAAAAGAAAATCATGAAAAATGCTTGCGGCATTATCCTTTCACAAAGCTCAAATGAGTTTTTACTAATCCATTCCAAGTAATCGTTGAAATGAAATACAATGTGTATGTAGCAGCTGCTTCACTTTGGCAAAATTAAGCCAGTGACTTAATCAAAATTTAATTGCTGTTTACCAAAAATGGTCTTCATATACATCAATAATAAGATGCACATGTACATGTATGTACCTGTTGTGCTAGTTAATATTCTAAAATGTTCTAAACTTTGTTGCAATTACCAAAGAGTACTCGGATAGCAAGTCTTAGCTAGTAAAACAGTCAGATGTGCATCCAATTATGTAATATTTGTTGTGTTAGGCCAAGTTTATGCATTTTTATATACATGTCAGGCAAGGCACTATGATATTGGAATGACATCTTTGTACATGACCAATGCATAACAAGAAGAGTCATTTTGTCACTTGCTTCCTTTTGCCAAAGTACTATTTTATAAAAAAAAACCTCTGCCCATTTATCTTTCAAACACATATGTGAAGGGTTGAAAAACAGAAGGATGTTTCTCACTTTTTGCCATTTTACATTAGGGTATTTTTATTTTTTTGTTTATTTCTTAAAATATAATTTCTAATTCAACTTTGTTTGTATATTTCATATTTTCTACATTTAAAGAGCTTTGGTAAGCTTTGAAAAATGCTATATAAGACTAATTTGTTATTGTTATTATTGTTACAATAATCATTCACACATACAGATTGTGAAAAAAACCCTCATAAATTCAACTCAATTCAAGCCATTGCTGCTAGATCAAGATATTATGCTTAATATATTTTCTCACCACCCCCCCCCCCACAGAATTAGAGGAAAACATAACTTTTTCTCAAAATGGTTATTTTTTAGCTACAGCATCCTGCTTATCAGCCCTTGACATAGTATGTGGCTATGTCTTTATATACTTGTCAAATTAAATTAGAATTGCAGTGCTGACACTGTAGTAATTGTCATTAAATGATTGCTCTATTGTATTATTGTTGCCCTCATGTTATTTACAGTCCTTTACTGAAAAATGGGTAAGTGTTATCATCCTAACTCAGCTGTAGTGATGAAATGCATAGAAGAACGGCGTTGGTATGGTGCTTCGGGACAGATTAGAGAAATTAAATAACTTTTTTTAAATAATGTATGGTGCTCGCATGAATATCATTTGTGGCCTAGACATGTCATTTTTTTGTAGATAGATCATCATAGTGTTGTGTCATATAGAAGAGGTCCCATTTAGTATCAATGCCATTCGGTACGATGTAAGTTGCTCTAATCCCATATTGTCTAACTTATGCATAATAGTGGACTATAAATTTAGTCAAATTGATCAATGATGTTTGGTCAAGTCATCAGTTGGTCCAATGCCCACTGTGGTTGAAAAGTATTTGAATGTAATGAAAAATAGTCACACTGTCTATTTCGTATACATTCTGCTTTTAAGTGTTTCATCAATTACTCTACCTGTCTGTTTTCTGAGATGTCAGGAAAAGACAGAATGAGCATAGCCTAACACAGAATTAGACAAAATGCAGTTTGGGCCTCGTGACAAAATTAATATTAGACAAACTGTTGTGGATGCTGCGAGATAAGACCATGTGGGATTTGACCAAACGCCTGTTAAGACAAAGTGGGATTATACAGCTATGGCAATATTTTATGAATTTGCATGGGCTTGTCAAGATAGATATAACAAGATAATATTTTCATTTTCTTTTCTTGGTGACGATGCTTACAGGTGAAATGATATTCATCCTTTCAAACAAATATGTTTAAGATGTAGGTTGACACATCACACTTATGTTTGATGTCAGTTGACCTTTACATTAGTTCATGGTTTGAAGTGGAACTACTTTAAAAAAGTATGAGGACTTTAATAAAAGGTAAACAAATATCACTTCTGAAGAAGTGATGAGACGGGGTTTTATATGTTCGGAGGAAACAGTTGATCTTCAATCTCTCTTGTGTAAACTTTAAGGCCATTATGATACTTGAGTTTGAAGAATGGCTTTTGATGAAAGGTATCAGAAGCAATCATTCTGACTGTGTGTTTAGATGACAGAATGGGGTGTACTTTATTTTATTTTGAGACCCTTCTTGTCATATTTTGGGAATAAAATTGACAAGGATATTTCTTATGCCCTTGACTTTATAAGCAAACCAATTTACTTCTATACCAGGTGACTTTAAATCTGCTCAAACATCTCACATGAATCGCCTTACAAATCCACACATAGACCAGAACAAGTAGCACCTAATCTCTCTCTCCAGCAAAATTAAGTATTGCAGGTGTCCAGTCTGAATGATCTTTATCATTACTGTGTAACCCAAGATTGTTTCATCAAACTGTCAATCATAGTTCAAATGACTTTACCACAGATAATAATAATATGAAGTGCCAAAATCTGAGTACAGAATTGTACCTGCTGTTTTACAAAGTGTGACTATGTTTTCAAAAATTCAGTTTTAATTTTTGCAATATACCCAATATTTCCAATTGAATACTACAGTATTGTAGTAATGAAAACAGAATATATTAATGATTTGCCTTGTTTTTAGCATTGGGCCAAGCAAATTACCCACTCACGTCTGATATTACAACTGAGTGTATTCAAAATCCACTTATTTCAGCTTTATCTAATGTGACTGACAATATTTGAGAATCCAATGTTGGCTTGTCATAATCCATTTCTTTCCTAGGGTAATGCATCACATTACAAACAGCTTTAAGAAACAACCTCTCCCCCTCCTGGAAAAAGAGCAACAAAGTAATAGTTCATAACTACTCCGTACAAGCCTATGACAAGTCAAGTCCATCTCTGTTTGCTTGTCAATATAAAACCGATGACTGTTTGCCTACCAGTAAGGCATTGGCTGTCAGCAGGGATGTAGTAATATATCAGGGTGATAATGCGACTCAAGTAGAGCAGAGTCAATGACTAAACCGACTGCTGAGTGCTGTTGAAGTGGGCAGCAGAAGGACATTCCTTTGTCAAAGCCAACAGAGATTGGATGATACTAGGGGCATATCTAGGAGAAGACAGAACCCAAGTGTAGCATACCAAACCCCCTACAATCCAGCGGAAGATTCTGAATATTTTCATCAAGTATCTATCTTTGAATGAAATTTCTTCCCTGTTAGTTAAAAATCAATTTACTGTATTCCTCTTTTATTTCTTTTGAATGTTAATCAAAGTACAAAGCACTCCCTCAGCTTATCTCTTTAGCTTCTTACAAATCAAATCCACATGTATTCTGTATCAAGACATTCCTACGTGTCATACCTGAGCTGTTAATAATGTTTTTTCTGCAATGCTCCTTAAGTGTCAATAGGGAAAGAGCAAATTTTGTAGAATGAGAAAATTCGGCTGAAATTCTCTTCATGAAAAAAATAAAGTTGCTTTGTCAAATGAAATGGAATGTACAAATCTGAAATAAGGTACCATAATATAAAGCAATTCTCTTTGAAAGTTAAGTTTGTGAACCGGCCGGGTGCTCTTAAAGAAAGAAGTAGAATCCTCGGAAGGTTAATTCTGTTTTCTTCCTCAAATCTACAAAAGAAGACGACTGCAGTAAGATAGCAGGATCAATAGTCTTCTGCCCAGTGATAATTATAAAGATTGGAATCATTCTAAATTGCTCTTGGGAGTTTCACAAGAGCAGCTGTCCCATCATTATGGGGAAACCCGACTGTGCACCTCCCCTAAAAATTAATGCGTTTAATCTCAAAGCCTGCCTCTAAAAGGGCAACCGGTTGAAATATATGGTCTCGCAAAAGAAGGTGATTTTTGTGAGGACAGGGATTGAAGCTTGAATTGTTTTAGAGCAAAAGGGCGATGTATCTGTGTGATGATCCTACCAAACCCCATCAAGAAGCAAGCAAACTTGCTATGTTGGCTGTTGAGTGCTAGAACGGCACTAGTCAAATTCTAAGTGATATCAGTTTATACCCTTTAGGTCCTGGTTTCGTCTTATTTGCCTTGTGTCTGTTTATAAAGGTGAATTCAAATCTGACAAGTTTTATTGCTTTGTTGGTCCCCGGAGGAACGTCTCTATGCTTTCATTAATAAGGAATAAAAATCTTTAGCTTGGAGTGGAAGAAAGTTTGTCTCTGATCTGCAGAAATGAAATTTCCCCAACTTTCTTGTCTGCTATGCTCCATTGCACCTTAATCAAATCAGAGAAATGGGACATTTTAAGAGAAGCTCAAAGGTAGAAATGGGTCATTAAAGGTTGCTGTCGGTATTTCTAGACCAATTTACTGCAAAACCTGTCTGGTCGTAGACAGCATGACAATATTTACCCTACGCCAAAAACAATAGCCTGGGACTTAGTGTTACTGCTGGGATTGTTTGCGGGTACAGATCAGATGACTAGAGGCTGTTTCGGTCAAAGCCGTGGAGCAAAAAGCAAAACACTTGAAGACAAGAAGAGAGACCTGGTTTACCTTGGATATCACCTGGTGAGAAAACAGACACCGACCTGATTTTCTTCTCTCTGATGCATATCTAGATTCCAGATGGATTTCTAGATTATGGAGTGGTCACCGTAACCCAATGAGATTTCTATCTTCTGCAGGGGTCTCAGTCTATTGCTCTAAGAGGACCTGGGGTCATGATGCCACACCCCCCTCCTATGGCATGATGTAAATAATGCAGATCAAGCTATATGATGGAAATTGATAAAGTAAAGGAATTTCAGATATAAATGGAAGCAATCCCCTTCTTTATTAATATAAATTGCTTTATCTTTAACTTCCCCCTTCATCTCGTAGGCATTATACCTCCTCCCGTTATATATCTATTGTTAATACCTTGTTTCCACCCCCTTAATAGTTTGAAATCTCCCCATGCCTCTGACTGGCATGTAGAATGATTGAACTTTCTTAACTTGACATGTAAGATTTGATCTGTTATTCAGTAGTTATTGACTCACTAGGGATGCCTCTTCATGTATCTATATTGTAATACTCAAAAATATTACTTTTCTTTCTTATCTAGAACGGTCTCACGGGGACCTTTTAGCTCTTAACTCAGACTCCTCAGCACAAACTTAGTGCCTTTGTGCTTTCAGGAAATGCATTATAATGCCCATCAGAAGCCATTAAAGGAAACATTTATGTGAAACATAATGTGCACACAAACTTGTGATGTCTATCATTTCCATACATTTGCGTCAACCATGACCTGCTTTCTAGCAATGCTGTGGAGCTGGTAATAAATTCACTCTCTTCATATGATTCTACAAGATTTATTATTCACTGTTTTTTTAAACAACTTTATGATGGATTTGATCTTTAGTAGATGTGAATGCATTTTAAGTTTTAAGAAATGATTTTGCAATTGAAATCAATTGTGCTTTTTTACTCTTTTATATCAACATTCTTATTTCAATAACAATTTATGTAAGATTTACTTCATTATCTACTTGGTTACTTTGACATGGATATAAAGTGGAAATGGAATAAATATAATTGTAAAAATGCGTCGATGTAAATGAATCTTTAAGAAAAATAATATCATCCAAAAAAAATTTGAAAAGTAAATTTTTTTTATGTACACTCAAGTAGAGACATGAATGCTCACATGAAAACTATTTTAGGATTTCTATTCTATTATTATTATTTCACTTTTATTGCCTATGACTGTACAAATTGTACTCATTGCTTCTGATTGTCTGAATAATTATGTTGGTAATCATTGAGAGAACATACCCCACCATGAATTTTGATGTTATAACTTTCTAATGATTTTGAAAGTAATACAAATGCAAATAAAAGTACTTCCCTTAACCCATCCCAAATATAAAAAATTCTAGAGGGATGGGAGAATTGGGTACAGTTAGAGGAATATTTTAATATCAAAGGGGGAGTAATCTGAGGGAAATCCAAATCACCAGAGAATGTAACGATCTGCTTCATTTTGAGAGTATATGTATGCTCCAAATCCTCTGGCTTTAAAAATCCTATCAAATGACTGAGAATGAAAAAACCAGTTCTTTTGCATATACACAAGAAAATAGAAAAAAAAAACACAAATAGAGATCTGTGCAAGCAGTGACCGCCATCTGTGTTCGTCATCTCTGGGAAAAAGATACCTGTTTGCATGGTCTATATTGACGTAAGTTGTACCATTGCATTTTGGTGCTTTTTCGTCTGCGTAAATTAGCCTTAAGCTCACCATCACCACCCCTCGTATGCGATAACATCCCAAGTCTGATTTTCTTTTTCAACTTTGCCCCGTCTTAAGTGGAGTGTATTTTGTTTGACTCCAGTTTTTGCTCATTATTTCTTCTAGGAGGATTTTCCTTTGTCTCTCATCGTGTTTTTCTTTCCAAAGGTGCATTTTCAAATGAAACTCCGGATGTATTTGTTTAACTTGTGTCTGTTGATGGATACATATGTATAAGTTTTATGCTTCAAGTTTAAAAACATACTAGTACTAGATTTATATTAGTTTGTTGGAGACAATGTTAAAGTGTTCTAGACTAGAGTGAACCATCCTTGGTCAAAGTCAATAATCAGACTTAATCAATAATTAGCCATACTTTTTTTTCCTCACACTTAGTAATGACACTCTAATAATACTAGCATGCTGGCTTTACATTTTTTTTCTTCAATCCATTGGTCATGCCATTTGTATTGAATTCAACCAAGAAATTGCTAATGATAAAAATAACCATTTGGGGCATTCTAACCGTTCATCTAAAATTTCAATGACAATGCTGTCTCTAAGATTACTAGTTCGTGAGTCTGGTCACACTCATCTATGTAAGTAATCTTTTGGAAAATCAGAAGAACAAGAATCGCAACTCTTAATCAATGCCATTGATCATACTACTGAACATCCAATGAACATCACCGCCGATCCTTCAAGAAATTATTTTTTTCTAGAGATCTTGGACAAATCTTACAATTCAGAAAGATTATAATTTGTAACACATGCTTGATTTCATTCCATCACGAGATTGTGTCTTAGTTGCTATTTCTTAAGGTACACGTTTAATGTTACTGAACATCTTTCATAGGAAAGAATCAGATGGTCATTCCAATTCACAATCAGGCTTAAAGGTCAAGTCCACCTCAGAAAAATGTTGATTTGAATCAATAGAGAAAAATCAGACAAGCACAATGCTGAAAATTTCATCAAAATCGGATGTAAAATAAGAAAGTTATGACATTTCAAAGTTTCGCTTATTTTCAACAAAATAGTTATATGAACGAGCCAGTTACATCCAAATGAGAGAGTCGATGATGTCACTCACTATTTCTTTTGTTTTTTATTGTTTGAATTATACAATCTTTCATTTTTTACGAATTTGACAATTAGGACCTCCTTGCCTGAGGCACAAAAGGTTAAAATAATGGAATTCCACGTGTTTAGGGAGGAATGAAACTTCATTTTACATGACAATGACAAGAAAATAAAAATATTTCATATTTGATATAATAAAATACAAAAGAAATAGTGAGTGAGTGATGTCATCAACTCTCGCATTTGGATGTAACTGGCTCGTTCATATAACTATTTTGTTGAAAATAAGCGAAATTTTAAAATGCCATAACTTTCTCATTTTACATCCGATTTTGATGAAATATTCAGTGTTGTGCTTGTTGAATTTTTCTCTTTTTATTCAAATCAAGTTTTTGTTGGGGTGGACTTGTCCTTTAACAGGCAACATGTCTTCATTCTATACACCTTCTTTTAATGACTTTGTAATTATCATCTTAAATCTGTACGACTCTTTTCCTGCTTTCGAATTGGCCGCTTTATCAGGAATCCTGCTGAGTAGCTGGGTAATGATTGATATTCTTGAAATAATCCCCCTTGATACAAATTATAGTGGAAATATTTAGAGCATGTTATCTGCTAGTTTATTGATGTATGCTAATGTTGTAAAATTTGAATATGTGTGTTTTCACTGAGTTTGTACCAGCTGCCATTGTATGTATTAAGAAGCTGTGATTACTTTTCCATGTCTTAAACCCTACAGTGTAGATATTAGAGTCAAGTGTAGGATATGATTTAATTGTTTCCATGTAGTTTTATTTGATGGAGTATTATTTTAAAAAAAGATATGTATTTGAGGAATGATGATTATGTACTTATATTACATCTGTGAATCTTCATCTCATCATAATTATTATCAGACCTGCATTTTTAATGATTTTATGTCCCCAACAGCCCCCCTCCTCCCCACCCCTGCCGGATGATACTAGCTTTATGCAGAATAGTTTTGTATATATTACTAGTGAATTTTCCAAACCATGTAGAGTTGCTTAAGTGCTCAATGTGCCCTTATCCTATAACACCTTTACTGTCTGAAAAGTAAATTTGTGACACCAGTTTTAATTGAAATTGAAGCATCATCGGGACAAAGCGACAATTGCAATCAATTGCAAATATTCTGTTTCAATTTTACAACAGATCAACATTAGCTGTAGAAAATCAGATTAAACTTCTTGTGTCAAGGAGCAAATTTAATAGCAATCAATCACTAATTTGAAATTAACTGCAAGACATATGATTGATCTAGGAACCAAAAATTGACCTGTAATTGATCGCAAGTTTTTTGCAATGCCCCATAAGAGACAGAAAATTGTGATAGCACCGTAGGCAGACAGAAGTATGAGATAAATGAGGAAATGTCATGCTCTGTCCTAGGAGTTTCAGTGCTAATATTGCTCGACATTTTAATGAATATTTTGCAAAACTGGAAAGATTTGGATGCACTGTCAAAAGATGGTATATTTTATTACTACAGCGCAAGGAGAAGGCAGAGACTTCTAGCAGGTATCCCCCTCTGCTTGTTGGTGCAGTGATGAATGATAAGGCAATCTTGTGTGTACATGAAATCACAGTCCCATTAATGTCAAATCATGTCATGTTCTGCCTCCGTTTGTTTGGTTACGCCCCTTGTATCGATCCACTCCGAGCTCTAATTCTAACAACAATATCCTGCCCTATTTCTGTGATAAAGGCATTTTTACCAGCCAATAGCATTGCTGCATGTTTAATTTCATACTATTGGGATGAAATTGTGTGTGGTACAGACGGGAAATCAATGCAAAAAGCATGGATAACTAGATCTTTATTGATTGTGTTTTGTTGACTAAAAAGGGTTGCATTCAGAAGATCCGCTTTCCAGTCTTACATGTTTGCATGACACCAGTCTTTTTTTAGAAACTTGAATTCATGTATTTAGTGGTGAATATCATGCCATTTACGCATTCCTTTATGGTATTTAGCATTTTTCTGTGTACCAATTAAAGGGGGCTGTTTCACAAAGGTATATGTAAGTTAAGCAGGCCTTTATGGACAACTGGTGACCTATTCTTGGTTATTTAACATCAATTAACGTTGAATGCAACCTTTGTAGATTTATATTCTTTTATTAATAAGCATCTGATCTGTATAGTTAGTCAAAATTTGGTAGGGTTATATGAATTTCAATCCCACTAATAAAATTTATCTCATTTTGTACAAGAACAGGTCACCATTCTGTGTAAATATTTGCTGGACTTACAAACAGCTTTTTGAACCACCACCCGAGATGTTACTGATATTTGTGTACTGTTTCAACTTCAGTTTGACCATACTGATAATGTTTTTAAGCATGCAGTGTGAACACTCCCCATAATAATAATGTCAGTTGATTTTCTTTTTTATATACAAATTTGAATGTACAATTTTTATTGAATAGACTTTTTTTTCTACAATTACATTTATACAGAAATATGTTCATGGTTTACCAATTAAGAGAGGGGGGACAAGCTAGAGAAGAAGAGAAAATTAGGGGGGCAAGAAAGAAATATATGTCAAGCAAGAGAGAGAGAGAGAGGAGAAATTAATGTTGGAAAGTCTTCTTTGAACAATGCATATTTGAAGATTGTATTTTATTCTTATATACTTTCCTGAATAGGTTTTTTCATACTATATAACATTATTTATCATCCTTTTCTAGAAGTAGTACAAAAGTAATAATGATTACATTCACTCATTGATAGATTTTCAGTGATGTGGTGATAACCATCCACAAATTGGCAAGTATTTTCACTCAGTTCTCACTAACGATCTGTATTCTCATTATATGCTCATATGTGGCACAATACATTTTTATATGTTTTAAAGTATGATTTTGAACTATAACTATTTCAGCAGTTCATATTTTTCTCAATTTTCACATGCTAATGCACACATTATATCTCATATACCAAAATTTACTTTCACAGTGCACAGCAGAAAAAATACTTTTTTTTCATATTGCCGAATTACCACATGATGTACATGAATTAAAAGCACATTTTGATTTTCATTAATGATGTTTGTTTTTGGTTTTATATGAGCAAAAAAACAAAGTACAACAATTATTATGCAGAGCATTCCATACTTATGTACCATGTGTGTGTGAATGAAATTTTGAATCCGACTAGTATTCCATTTTATTTTCAAATCTGTTGATGATTTTCATACGAATTACTCATCTTTTAAGTTGATTTTTTCTTCAAATTCTACACAACTTGTTATCACACTCTAAAAACACTGAGTAAAAGGTTTACCCAATATTGGGCAGACGGAACATGCATGCTTGCTGGGTATTTTTGGTACCCCATATTGGGCTATTTCAACCCAACATTATGTAAAATTTACAAAATATTTTTACCCAACCAACATGCATATTCCCATTTTACCCAATATTGGGTACACCTTTTTTTTTAGAGTGCATATAACATAATTTCATTTCCTGATTCTGTTCAGATTTTTGTCTGCAATTTCATTTTTATCTCATAAAGCTTTATTTTTGAAGGACAATAGATTTCCATATGAACTCATTTTGGAGTTGTTATTCTAGACCTCCTCGATAAAATATTTAATGTTCTTACTTTATATTCTATGGTACAGCCAGTATACTTTCAGCCGAGTTCATTGGCCTTAAAAAGGTCAAATATATTTTCTTCATTTGTCTACCATTTTTAGGCTCTGTGATTTTATTGTTAGAGCAAGAATGCAAGATTCCTTGGATTTTAGCTTCATGGAAATACCAAACAAAACGAAAAAAAAAGGATATCACCAAGGAGCTTCCTTGATATCACCCAGAAGCTTTCATTTATCATGTGTGGAGGAAATTGTATGTATACATGTCATTTACTGATCTACGCAGTATTGACAAAACAAAGGAAAACAAAACAAAGACAAACCTAACACAGTCTTCATTTACTTTTGACAAAAAATAATATCACAACAGGACACTATATTCATTTTGTCTCATTTTCTTCTTATTTTTTTATACATACAAAAATGTGAATGGTTATTGTATGCCTAATAACTTTCTATTCTTTTGGGTTTCAGACACACTTTTTCACCCAATTTGGGTTAGATTGAAATAACTTTTGTATTTTGAAAGGCTCATGTTCCACTGATCCACTCCCTCCCCTAAAAAATATTTACTATTTTGAGTACTATTTTGAAATGATCATGTGTGTTTTTAACCCCCCCAAAAAAAAAAGAAGATGATTTCCATTATTTCACTCTCATTTAAATAGAAAGAAGATGATGAAATATGCCATAACTTTTCCACGAATCCCATTTATTGCTAATGGATTTGGTTTTTTTACAGATGCTGAAAATATAAATGTACATGTTATTAGCATTATGAGAATTGAAGAATAATGAATGGGTTCGTTGTGGAAGGCTAAGTAAGAGCCATGCCGGGAGATTATCTTGGCTAACATTTCCATGTCTTTTGTGACCAGAACGAGCCAAAGGGCATCATTACAGACAGGATAACACTTTTCATCAAAACATCCACCTCTTCATTTCCCAATGATACACATCGCTCTGATTATTTCAAAACAGATTCCCCCAGACTTCCCCTTTTCCCTGCAACAGAGCACTGTCGCTCTTTCTTTATATTCCTCCTCACAGCTTGCATGACTCTGAGGTGAAATATATGACTTCAGGGGAAAAGGTCAAAAATGCTTTCTAAAAAAATATCAAGGACCCATGTAATTCCCTGTTGAGCAGATATGACATATACTTTACTCTTTAATTGTAATCCTTGATTGATCAACTCAAAAAAATCTCCTTTTCTAGCTTTCTTTTATGGATTTATGAATAAATCTTTTCTTAATCCTGTAATATATTGCATTTTGTTATAAGCTACCACAACTATTGGGTTACCGAATTTTTGTTCAAGAACAGGAAGTATTTCCTTAGCCAGGTGTGGAAAAAAATCAGCCTTTGTAAACTTTGCTTTTTGATAGTCTGGGGTTAAGAAACTGCCATGAGAAAAGGGTATTTATTTACTTGAGATTCCCTTTATAATCAAATTTGTAACATTAAGGTTCTTACTTAACTTTTTATAACAGTAAAGCATTGTATTTCAGATATTTTTATTTACATCAATAACTGGGATATACCCATTTGATTTGCTAGTTCATTACGATGAACCTGCGTGCCGAATATAGAGTACACAATTTTTCCTGCGCGCGCGCTGCATCTCCCTACCAACGCACTATCCCAAGATCGTCGCGCAATTTGGCGTCCATTTCCTCTTTTACTTTCGCCTGCGGTCGAGTGCAGTCGCAAGCTAAGTACACTCTCAAAATTGCATTTCTGTTTTCCGTTTGGATACTTTATTGTGCAATTCTTCCCTTATTTCAATCTTATTTTCTCTCATCTAAGATTGTTATAGGATTATCACGTCGCGCGGAGCTTCCGTGATATTATTTCGGAAGCTCCGCGCGACGTGATATTATTTTAACGTTTCTTGTCCCTCTTCGTGAGTTTGTTTTTTTTAAAGATACGTTTCTCACAGGCGGGTTGTCTTCACCTCTCCGCCCCATAGCTCCGCGCCTTCCTGCTCGGGCGTTGTCTTCGCTCCTTTTTAATCCTTTTAATTCTTTTTATTCACTGACTTCTTCGTTTATACGACTCGTCGTGAATTTAATTGATTTATTTCTCCACAGATAGGTTCTGTAGGACGTTAGGAGCGTCGTATTCCAGCCTCGTTTCAAGTTCTTTGTCTCTTGTTTCGAGTTAGTTGATTGTTCTTTTGTTTCAATCAATCCTTTGCTCTTGTATTTATTAATTGAATTAATTGGTTAATTGATTAATTAATTAATTGATTGATTCTTTTAATTCTTGACTTGCTCCTTTGCCTCGATTCAAGTTCTTTGTTTCTTGTTTCGAGTTAGTTGATTGTTCTTTTGTTTCAATCAATCCTTTGTTCTTGTGTTTATTAATTGATTAATTATTCAATTAATTATAAAAAAAAAAAAAAAAATATTTTCTTTCCTTCACAAGAATACTTAGAATTTTTTTTAGGAAGCCGTCTCCTGTCAGCGTTCGTCGCCTTTGACTCGGCCTTCCTTCTCGGGAAAGCTATCTTTGTTTTCCCCCCCTTCCTTTTCAAGTCAGCTACCGGTCTCTGGACTTATAATTTTTTTTTTCTTAAACTTCTTGTTTATAAAAAAAAAAAAAGAAAGGGAATCTTGCTCCCTTTTTTCCTTAGCTGATCCTCACCTCAAGAAAAATTATTATTTTTTTTTTTCTTTTGAACAGGTGGACACAACAAAACAACAACAAAAAAAAAAGAAGAAAACTTAGTGTTTTCTTCTTTTTAGATGCTTCCCCCCTTCCTTCTTTTCAGAATTTTGGCGGAAGCAGATTCTTGTTGTGATAATCAAATAATTAATTTTTCTAACGGACTTCAGGGACAGTGTCTCTTAATAATTCTCAATTATTACTGTTTCCTTTGTTCTGGGATTTTACCTTGTATCATCCTTGTGAGATCCGTTTTTGACTCTCAAAAGTCCGCTTTTTGAGGTCCTTGTCTTCTGGGTTGGGGTTTGTTCCCCCCCCCTACCCCCTTTGCTTCTCTTTTTTTTTCTATCTTACTACTAGATCACCCTACGGCAATAATGAGCCTTTCGGACTCTCTTTCTGAAGAGCCTCAGGCGGCTGCTGTTTCGGGGCCCGACACGGGGTCTTATCCCCCACCACAGGTAGTATAGATAGCGAGAACAGAGTCAGAGCCCCGTGGGCTCTCAAAGGGGTGGAACCGTGGACGCGCGTTCACGTGTCCCGCTTAATAAGGGTGGAACCGTGGATTTGCGACCACGTGCCCGCACGGTGATGGCCAAGGCTTCCGTCCCGGAACCTGAACCTTATTGGGGAGCGTCGCACTAGTACAGAAAACGGCGACTCCTCTAGGGCTGTCAGACCCACCGGCCATCGGGTCACCTAAAGTCGGGGGGAGAGCACGGGTCTCTCCACCCGGCAAAGACTAGGCTCGATGCCGTGTAAGACCCCTCTAGGGAGCGTCGGCAAAGGGCTACCAGCCCCTAGTCGGAAGAGGCACCTGAGTCCGACCGTGTCGGACTCTCAATTCAATCTGACGCCGTCAGATTCGGCCGACGCCTCCTCTCGCTCGGCTAGCTCTCCCCGTGGGAGAGCTAAGGAGAGGAAGACAGGCGCAGCCCAGCCTCTTGTCCCTTTTCCGCTCCGGCGCCGGAGCAACCGAAGAAGAAGAAAAGAAGAAGAGGAGAACCACAGACGTAAGCCCCGCTCCGTCGGGCGGTCTGTCCTCTGATTCTTTTGATGGCCAGGCCTCTCAGCTTCTCAAGCTAATCTAGAGTGCCCTCCAGCACTGCGGGTTTTTACCCCCAGGCTTGCCTGCTTCAGCCGACGGTACTACCAACCGAGCGGATCAAGCAGACACCGGCCATCCAACACACCTCGGAGAGTCACCGGCAATATCATGTTTCGCCGGCTCACGCACCTGCAAGGGAAATTCCCGCTAATACACAGGTGCTATCGACATACGGGCGTTGCCCGCCATTATGTCACCAGACTCCCAATCATTATACCCTCTTCTGCCCCCCGGCGGGGGCCGCATAGAAGAGGAAGAAGAAGAAATTCTAGGTCGCTAACCCCGCTGTGCGGGTAGACCTTCCCTTCTGATTCTTGTGCCGACGGCCAGGCGTCGTAACTTCATGTTACAACAGAACGCCCTCGAGCACCACGGATCTTCATCCTAATGCTCTCTGTCAGCTAAAACCGCCGTGTCGAGCACCAGGCAGGTCAAGCAGACAGTCGCCGTCTCGCACCTCGGAGAGTCACCGGCAATATGATTCGCCGGCCCACGCACCTGCAAGGGAAATCCCCGCTAATACACAGGTGCTATCGACATACGGGCGTCGCCCGCCACTATGTCGCCAGACTCCCGATGATTGTTCCCTCTTCTGCCCCCCGGCGGGGGCCGCACAGAAGAGGAATAACAAGAAGAAAGTCTAGGTCGCTAATCCCACTTTGCGGGCAGACCTTTCTTTCTGATTCTTGTGCCGATGGCCATGCGTCGTAACTTCATGTTACAACAGAACGCCCTCGAGCATCACGGATCTTTATCCTCATGCTCCCTGTCAGCTAAAACCGCCGTGTCGAGCACCGGGCAGGTTAAGCAGACATTCGCCATCTTGCACCTCGGAGAGTCACCGGCGATTTCATGATTCGCCGGCTCACGCACCTGCAAGGGAAATCCCCGCTAATACACAGGTGTTATCGACATACGGGCATCGCCCTCCATTATGTCACCAGACTCCCGATATTTGTGGGTCAGGCGTCGCACATACTCCCATGAGCAGTGCGGGTAATTCACCCACGCTTCATATCAGCTTCAGCCGCCTTGCTAAGCACTGTGCGGCTCAAGCAATCACCTGTCCTCTCACACCGGGCATTTATTGAAACGCTGTTCACCTACACGGTGACCCCCGTTTCTATGCAGGTGCTTCCGACATACGGCTTTCAAGCATCAATATGTCGGCAAGCTCTCGGTGACCGACGGCTGGACTTTGCATCCGTTCAGGCTGCATCTATGCGTCCCCGAGCATTACGGGTTCTTATCCTCGTGTTCTCCGTCATTATAAGACCGCCGCGGTCTTATTGCTGGCGTCGGGTATTGAGCGGATTGAGACTTCTCTCGCCAACCCGCACTCCGGGGAGCCATCGGCGAGTTACCTGCATGGGTATTCCCCTTTTTATGCAGGTACTCCCGAATTCGCCCTCTACGTCAAGCCCACGTACGGCGACGACTCCTTCAGCGGTAACTCTCTCCATTCTACCCCCTAAGCGGGCCCGTAGATTGGAGGTAAGAATCTCTTACATACCGCATGCCGCACTTCTCTCGTGAGAATGTTTGGCTGCTTTGAGGGGGCAACCTATCACGTCCGCGGTCCGTCCGCCCAGGCGACGGGACCGTCGGTTTCTGGCCTGAACCTCACTTTCTATTCGAAAGTAAGGGTGCCCTGTCTTACTTAGCTCCTACCCTTGCAAGGCCAGAGTCAGGGCTAGTACAGACACCCGTCCTCCAGCGATCGCCGCTGAAGAGAGGGCGACTCCGATATGAGCACCATCACCGCTCAGCGGTATGTCTCACTACCTCATAGCTCTCCGAACTTATGAGTATGTATATCGGATCTGAATGTCACGGCGATTTAAAGTTCTCCTGTGCTTAGTAATCGCTACGCCTTCACCACCCGGTGCATTATGGTTATGTTAACCTATTGTCTCGTATTCGGGCGGCTCGTTCGAGCCCTGCCCGAGCTGCCATCACCGGTCGTCCAGCCGGACACCGCCGAAAGCACCCGCACCGAATACCTGGAGGGAATCAGCTTTTCATATGCTAGATATCCCTCCTGTTGACATTCACAGCTGTTCCCCGAGTCCTTCCCGGTCGGGTAAGCATCATCTCGGAGGAAAGAAACCGCCGTACATCTCATGAGATTATTGGCTATGTACGTGCGTTCAAGCTTGTTTAAAGCCCCAGACTTCTCTGTCGGCATTCTATGCCTATTTTCTGGGCACACCCACCGTACCGGGTCGGCGAGTTTACACCAAACAGTACGCCTTCAGACCATCGGTCGAGCTCTAACAGTCTATGTTATAGACTGCTCTCTATGTGGGTCAAGCTTGCGGGCGTCTCCGCCGTTTCCTCCTTGTGTGGAGTGGTCTACGGTGGATGTCTTACCGTGCCCATTTGTCGAATCGTCTTCTTATTTAGAAGCTTTTTCACTCGGCACACTCGAGTCACCTCGCATGCTGCTTCATCCTCCCTCCATGCAATGCATGTGGCCATGGTCACCGCACGACCGAGGATGATGTAACCGTGGATGCATGTATGCTTATGCCTACCTAACCACAATCACTACGACCCGCTTTTTCTCGGGCCGACTGCGGATGAGTCTCTCCATGTAAGTGATTTACTTCACTGGAGTTCTTCTTTTAGAAACTTAGATGCTCATCCCCCACTGCTTAGGGCGTCATTTTTGCCGCCCCCCGCAGCTTTTTGGAACTCCTTATTCTCCGATATCGGACTGTTCCACGCTGCCGCAACCGGCGCCGGCGGTGCTTGCTCTTACGATCACCTGAGAGACCAGGCCTTGTGGCTGTTTTCATAAACAACTGGTTCTCACCGCAGACTGATGGAAATTTTTGTGTTTATTTTCCTCAAGTCTCCCTCCTTCGCTTGTTTCTTCAAGCGAGGACATCGACACTCTTAGCCAGTTTCCGTCCCTAACTTGATAGGACAGGGCCGTTGCTACCTCATTCGATTCCGTTGGGAACGTACTGTTGAGGTATCATATCTGGCGATGTCTGTTCGTTAGAACATCTCTTGATTGTCGCCTTCACGTATGATCATGACAGAGACTTTTCGCCAGCTCCCTCTGGCGTACACTTGCTGCTGCTAGGGATTCCCCCGCCCGGCGGTCATCCATCGCAGCCTAGCCTCACGGGCTCTCTCGGCAATGGTGGCTTGAGCCAAGCCACCTCTTCCACCGCGGGCACTGCACCCTCAGATGGGTGCTTCGATCAGTACGGGAGAAAGGGGATCCTGAGTTCTCTCTCGATCACTCGGTCTATCACACTTTTGTCGTGATGTGTACCGCGCTGTTTCTCTGACACGCCCGGTTGAGCTATTTTAACCAGACTGCTTTATTCTACATAGGCAGCAGGTCCGCGGTATTTCTTATTAAAAGGATGGCACTCAGTCGCTTTCTCGACCCTTGACTGCCTTACGAGTGGTTTTCTTAAATCCCTACTCTCCGTCGTTCCTAGTCCCCTTCGGACCGCTAGTAACTTTCTGCCACAGCTCTCTATCAGAATTCTGCAGATGTTCTGCCCTCACGCATTTGAGACGGATATCGAATTCTGGGCGCTTTCTCCCACGCGGAGGCTTCTGAGATCTCTCGCCTTCTCAGATTGTTCGATGGATCACTTACTGAGCCTTAAAGCTACAGTTTTCCGATCACGATTCTTGTTGAAAATTTCAACAAATTCCGAATTTTACGCTCTAGTCAGCTGGTGATGTTGTTCTCCTGACACTAGGCCGAGGGCCCATGATACTTAGTATCATTCTTCTTGGGCTCTTTCTTGGAATCGTCGTTCACGACTTCTCGAGGTCCGTCTATTGACGCCCCTCTTTCCTTCACTCCTTGCTCTTAAGGACTTCTTCACATGAGGCTTTATCGCCTCCCCTGTCCGTAAGGCAACGGCCTTTGTGTCTTCATCTCCCTATTTTAACGCACTTCTTAGTCTAGACATGCCTCCCTTCACGTTGAATCCGTGTTGGTCTAGCAAATCAAATGGGTATATCCCAGTTATTGATGTAAATTATGAAAATACTTACCATGATTTTCTTATTTACGAGATAACTGGATATACCCATTTGAACCCTCCCTCCTACCCCTCGCCTTGTGTGACAACATGTCTTGCCGCAGGCTCATGAGAGGAAATGGACGCCAAATTGCGCGACGATCTTGGGATAGTGCGTTGGTAGGGAGATGCAGCGCGCGCGCAGGAAAAATTGTGTACTCTATATTCGGCACGCAGGTTCATCGTAATGAACTAGCAAATCAAATGGGTATATCCAGTTATCTCGTAAATAAGAAAATCATGGTAAGTATTTTCATATTTTCAAATACATTAAAGGCTGAAGACATTATTTCAAGAAACTGGCAGTTTATCTATGTTCAGGTACTGTTTAATTTTACAAGGATGGTTAAGGGATAATATATTATGTTATTATAGTTTTCTTGAACCAGATTTAGACTTTTATGTGTACTTTCTTTTTTATTACTTTTGTTAGTTTATATCAGTTATGGATAGTGTATTTGTATGCTTTCTAGGCTAGCATCTATTTTAGTACCAAGATGAAATATACCTTCCTGTTAAAGGCAACAGTTGCCATGTGGAGGGCGGAAGGAAGCAAGATATCCCTCATTCATTCTACCATTTAGAGCCAAAAAGACATAGAGTGTGTGTTCACACATTAAAGTTAATGTCCTTTCTGCTCTGAAAGGAGGTCACAACTGTACAGTTTACTTCAAGGTATATAAAGGTTATCAACCTGTACAATATTTATGGAGGATAGGGTTGATGCAAATTGGATTAGGAATTGAAGTGTACATTGAAATAGAACACGTTCAGGGAAGTGGTTGTTTCCAACACATTAATATCAAATGTTCTTCCTGATGACCATTGGGATCATCTTCAGAGAGCTCATGAAAAAAAAAATGATGATATAATCAATTTTAAGATCAATATTTGTTTTAGCTACAAAAATTGGAAAACAAATTGACATCATAATTACCTTTTATACATTTCAAGCATTTTTTTTATTCTTCATCTTCAACAAACACATGCTTTTCAAGCTCTGATAATTTGTTTTTACTTCAACATTTCTTTCTTGAAACACAATTTGAGACATAAGCATCTTCAATTCAGTTGCAAAGAGGAAACTGTGCATACCTAGCATGTTAAATGCAGTATATTGCAAATTCGGTTTACATTCATTCATGCTTTTCCGTTTATAGTCTCATACAACATTGTCTAATCCTTAATAGTGCAGTGATAATGTAAATATTATATCAATGATGTGCAGTTGAGGGAGTGGGGTTGTCGAGTTGGGGATTTTAGAAGAAATACAAAATGAATTGCCCCAGAACTGCGGTGAGAAACTAGCATACAGAGGAGTGATTAAGACCAGTCATCTCTCATATACCCATGGCAACATATTTTGCCAACTTATTACAAAACCTAAAGGCGATCGCACACCTTACGATTGGTCTGCGACCCGATTTCAAAATTAAATGTAGTAGAATTTGATGCTAATATTGAGACATGGAATATATTTTGCTGTGTAATGTTCTAAATCATCGTACGAATACTTGTGTCCAAATCTGTGACTTATGTTATCATCCTTTTTAGAATAAAAGCAAATTTATTGTCTAGTCGTAATGACGTCATAGCAGTCGTACGATTGGCTATGATTTGAAACTAATTTGACCTTTACTCCAAAATAAAGGCTCGCAATCTTTCAAAATAGTTATTAGTATTCTTTCAATTACTTTTAACCTCAAATATAATGATATGTTCCATTTACATTTTCAGAAAATTAGCAAAATGTGATTTGTTCCAAAATCTTTTCGCGAACAGTCGTAAGGTGTGTGGTGGCCTTAAAACCGCCTCATAAGGTGGTTTCAGACCGCCTCGAAGTTCGCCAGTTCCAGGTATTCTCTGATCGGGAAATTTACCCCGATCAGAAAATACCAGGTATTTTGGTAATGTGAAAGCAAACTACGCGTAATATCCCCGAAAGAAAATACCCGCTAAATAGTAGGTACTTGGCGAAATTACGAGAACTTTCGTGGGGATTTTTCCCAAGGTCGCAGGTATTTTGGCGATGTGAAAGCAAATTACGGGAACTTTTATCCCAGCGTGTCGTTGGGCGCGGCGGCGTGGGTGGCTGCTGGGCTAGTGATTTTGAATCTCCCGCCTTGTCTGCTTATCAGACCACACTGCGCATGCTCGTAACTTCGGGAACTTATCCCGAAGGATGTGTTTTGGGGCGGTGTGAATGCAGGAATATTAAACGGGTATTTTTTAGCCTTAAAAAGTTCTCGTAATTTAACGGGGATTCTTATGATCGAGGCGGTTTGAAACCACCTATATTCATCTTGATGAGAAAACAATCTCATCTTTTTTTATTTAAACTTTGTCTTGGTATTGATTTTCTGAAAATGTGAAACTCTAATAAATCGTTCTTTAGGACCAATAGGACTGAACAAATCTGGGTTTGACCTCTGAGTTGTCTTCAATAAAACGCAAAGTAGGAACCCGGTGATGTATTTTACCAAATCTTCTTCAATTCATGAAATCTCTATTTTCTGTCTTAACTACTTAAGATATCATCTTAACTATCTGGTTTATAGATATAGTGTGGAGTCTAAATTGGGTTTTATGTACATGTTGTATCTCCCTTTGATAGTTATCCCCAAGTATGATGGATAGCGCTACCATTCACCAATGGTGATAGATCACATGTCAATATGCTCCTTTATCACCACCCATGACTTCATCTTTGCTATGCATAACAAGTTATAATTATTTCTGAATGATGTACTAATCATCACTGATTATAACTGGGGCGGAGCTTAGACTGTGTAATACTGTGCATTATTTGCATTATGACATTTTAAGTCAGCATAGAAAATTTGCGTTGTGATCATATGTCACTCTATGCTGTTGATAAGGAGCGTGAAACAAAAAGACTAACGCAAGTGACAATATCTGAGTGACATGTTAATGAACATCACTGGTGGTTGATAGTGCTATCCATCATGAGTGGACATGTCGTGGTCTAGTGGTTCTGACTATCGCCTTTCAAACAGAGGGTCATGGGTTCAAATCCTAGCCATGGCATGTTTTCCTTCAACAAGAAATTTATCCACACTGTGCTGCATTCGACCCAGGTGAGGTAAATGGGTACCGGCAGGAAGTAATTCCTCGAAAAGCTGTGCGCACCAGAATCAGTAGACTAGCTTAGCCGGCCGGGGTAATAAAGGAGCGCCTTGAGCACCTAGCAAGGTGGATACATGAGCTATACAAATCCTATATTTATATCCAACAATTCCCCATTATTAACAATTTCTTCAATATTATCTATACAAGATAATACAACCCCTGATTTTCCTGGTGAAATGTATTTCATATATATTTACTCTCATTCAATTTCTGAGTGCTCCTATAAGACCTATCCATTAACATCTCTTAAAAAGACAAATGAAAGTAAAAAAAATGAAATGTGTGTACTATATACATATTAGATATCACTCAAAGCATAACAAACTTATGAGTGACATGTTTACATGGTACAACTAAAGAATTTCCATATATTTTCACCAGTAGTATCAGAAATCATATTTTTCAACATTGGCTCAGATTAACATTAACAGATTTTCATTAATTAAAGCACTTTCCAATTGCTAATTTTTTTTTTAAACATTAATGACATACAGTAGCAAGTAATGAGAAGGGGTTAAGAGATCAAAGTAGAAAATTGAAATTGTTTTCAAATAATATTGATAAATATTACAATGCAAAAATTCCAGATTGACATTTAAAACTTCATCCCATGAAGTACAGTTTTAAAGCATGAGAGTTTTTTTAATGTAATAAAATGTTTATGAATAATTTCCGGTGGATGTTATGATTAGTGATGACTTTGGGTGGGAGGTTTAAGATGATGAGCGAGTGTAAGTGAATGTAGAGAAAAAATGAAGATGAGTGCCCACTTTATCAATCTTGAATATTCTAGAGGTGGGATTGCCAAGAAATTTCAGATGGCAAGATATTAACCTATAATTCAATATTAACCTTTTATACAGGAAATCTGGTGATTGTTTTACCCTTATTTCTACTTGTGCATTTATTTTGTACTTAGTTTGATTTACTTGAGCAAGTCACTCAACATATTTCTGTAATGCTTTATGCTGTTTATAAATGCAACAATCTCTTGCAAGTCTGCTAGCAGCATGCCGTCGTCGTGTGCAGAATTATTTGATAACTAATCGTTATTTTATTTTCTTGCCATGAATATGCTATACTTATGTAGAGTGGTATTCTAATCATCATTTGTATTTTGGTCACTTAATTTGGGTTTCATGATTTTGCTTTGCATGGTTTAAGGTGACTACTTGATTTCATAGTATAGACAAGGTATAGATGCTTAGATGGCACAACAAAATGCATTTTTAATCTTCTATCATTTTGTTCAAGCTAAAGCATGGGGCGACTTTGCACTGGACAATTACTCCTAGTGTTATTGTTTAAATTATCATATTTTAAAAATTAAGGCTAAATATTCCTGATAAGTATTCCTGTATATTATATATTTATTCTTAGCCTTCCATATTTATTTATTCATTTTGCTATATCATTCCCAGTAGTGTGGCATGGTGTGATGTATAATTTCTTTTATGGGTTTTCCTTTTTATATTCATTATAATTGTGTGTGTTTTTTACCTTGGAATAATGAAAAGAAAAACTTTCTGTGGTCATTTTCTTTTTTCCTTCAAATAAGCTTTTTATTCTTGATGAAATTGAACAATTTTAGAAATCCCAATAACTATTGATTTCAAAAATTAAGATTTTCAAATTATCCATTTTATCCCACGCAGCGTTAACATTTTTGAAAGAATAACCCATAAGTTTTTTTAATCATCCTAAATCACAGGTCTGGGAAGTATGTCATCAACCCCGGCAGTTCGGATGAAGACGAGGATGTCGATGAGCTAGGTGCACGCAGCACATCACGACCCAGTAGCATGTACAGTGAGGACACCGTAGGAAGCGTTGAGCTTGGTGAAAACAACGTCAGCTTGACGAGTTCATCTACGATAGGCGGAGAAAGCGGCGACGGGACAAAGAAAAAAGGATTTATGATAAATCCAGATTATATGTGATATTAAATAGCAGTTCTAGTTAGGGATGTAGCAGAGTAGACTTGTATAAAC
Source organism: Lytechinus variegatus (assembly GCF_018143015.1). NCBI lineage: Eukaryota > Metazoa > Echinodermata > Echinoidea > Temnopleuroida > Toxopneustidae > Lytechinus > Lytechinus variegatus. Next base: position 52,966,728 of record NC_054741.1, read on the forward strand.
TTTATTTTTCTGTGTGTAAATGTTTAGTGGTAGCTATAGTACTGTTATAATGAAACCATGTTTTGTCTTTGCATGAATGCATTGCAAATAATCAATGGGTACTTGATGAGTAACTCTTCATTATTGGGGACTGCATGAAGGTTTGAATGCATGCTATTCTGTCAGAAAAAATCAACTACAAAAGAAATGTTCTTTTAAACCATATATTGGAAGTCTCATGTTCACATCAAACTGTGTTTATATATATCTATATATGTAGGTTTGTATCTCACAAATGAAGGCTATGTTTATGTCATTCAGCACTTTTATTGTACTTTACAGTACCATTATAAATAGCATAAGCCATGATGTAGGAATCTGTAAGGAAACTACAAGATTCTAAAGATGGCTCATACAGAATTTACAAACATTACGAAAAATGTACAATTGCTACGCATTTCAAAATACTTCATGAGCTTACAAATGCATCCTCAGTAATTTTGTATTTGAATGCAAATAGGCATGCACACATTAAGCATGCAAAATATATGTATGTATTTGTGTAAGTTCTAGTCATTTTACATTCTTCTTTTTAAAAAATGGACACCTTTGAAAATGTCAAAATTCCCCCTTTTCTTTGCAAATGTTCTGCAGGGTGCAATGTTAAATTGCCTTTTCTGAAAATTTCAGAGTACCGCGTAAGGAACTACTACTTATATCTCAAATTTATGAATTTTAAGCTTCTGGATTACCGATTTGTACTTGTAAAGTAAAAGGATGGCAGCGCTGGACATGCAGGGAACAGATGTCCCTTGGCTCAATTAAACATCAATATATATTGGTCTGCAGGGAGAGAGTGTGTGTGGAGGATATAGGACAAGATGGTTAAAGGTAGAAGAATGTAGTTTCAGCAAACCATTATTTCATGAGAAAGTTTTTAAAATCAAGGTTTGATTGTCACCCTATTATCAAAGATCTAGATATGGTACATTAATATTTCTCTGTGAAATCGTGAAATCTCAGCCAAAAACTGACATTACTCATGATCTCCAACACAGAAAGGCACGAGTGTGACAGTGCATTAATAATACTTTGAAAAAAATACCTAACATTTGATGAAATTTTGTGTTTATTCTGCTCATTTCTCAGCGATTGCAATATTTCTCCAGAGTTATTTGGCACATACTAAAACTGTGGAGGTCATTTTATTGGATAGTGTTCGAACTCAATTTGAGATCGTTACCACAACTGGCATTTCTCTTTAAGGGGATTGAAAGAAACTGGGATAGTATGACAGTAAAGAGGGAAAGAGGTGTGGGATGGGGAGGGGAGATAGTATATTTAGCAACAGAGAGAGAGAGAGAGAGAGAGAAAATGGATGTTTAACTAGATTTAGGCCACAGGTCCCTATACAGCTGTATTTGGGAATTGATATCATGTTGTGCAATGGAATGGCCAGTGGATGAGGAGAACAAAAGAGTGGATGCAAGGTGCATGATTATGAGTGGTAATATGATAGATGCTGGAGATCTTGAAATGGATCTGACCAAGATTTTAAGAGTAGGAATATAGGTTCAGCATGGCCGAGATAACTTGGGATGGTCACAATCTCAGCTTACCATTCATTTTAGCAGTTCGATTTAAATCTGTTGAATTTCTTATCTGGAAGTGATTTTTAAAAATAGGAAGCAGCAGGGAGTGGTTATCTCCTTGTTGACGTTTCCAAATAAAAGGTTTCCAAGGGATAAGATATTGACAATATCTTTTGTCAAGGCTGATCGCACATGTGAGATAATCACTACAAAATGCATTTAGTAGGGTCACTGATTTTTTTTTTTTTTTGGGGGGGTGAAAAAATTTCAGATTTTCGATATCACTGATTCGTACATCAATAACCTCCTTTGGATTGTGTTTAAATGAGAACGGTGATTCATAAATAAATTCTTCTTCAAAGATGAGAAGTAAAGTTGCCATCTCTGATGAGAAAACGCAGTCAAAAGGATGGCTTGATTTTAACATCACAAGGTTTTTCTGCATTCTTATCTCCCATTTCCCCACACATTATGGACTCCTCCTGCTTCAACGCCGGAAAAATTATCACCTGAAAAATAAGTGTCGTGAAGTAGAAGTATGCGGCATCTGTTTGCTTCGCAACGAATTTGATTATGAATGTGATGATGATGAGCAATGCAGTTTGTTCCATAAATTGGATACCATGTTACAGGCAGCAGGAATAGCCGTCAAGGGAAATAATTTTTTCCCCTTCTACCTCTTAACGTAAGATAAGTGAATGATTAGCATGTAACCAGAGGTGACGTTTTGCCGTAGCATGCAGTCCCCCAGTGCACAACTGTGTGTTTTATTTTCAGTTATTCCAGCTTTACGCCTTACAATCCTTTCACCGCTCGTTTGAAACACTGCATAATTGTACACGGGGTATGTAATCTCATTGATCACACATGCAATATGGATATTAGATATGATCACCCAATTTGGGAGATATGATCTTTTTAATAAATTGAATTATTCTTTAATTTAAAGGGAATCAAATATATTCCCCAAGGCATTTGCTGAAGTCACTAACTTAAAGTCATTTCAACTATCTCCTAAGAAATTCAAATGATATGTATCATTTCTATCACATGTAAATTTTATAACCTCTTTACTTTTGTGTTTGTGTGTCATAAGTATTGTCATAGATGTGTTCACCAAACACTACTGGAGATGAAATGTATAACCAAAATGCAATGGTATACTGATACATACGTACCTTAATATAGTGGTATTTGTCTATGTTTACATGTGATGTAAAAAAAAAAGAAAAAAGAATTGAAATTAAATAATGTGTAAATAATATATGTGGAAAATATGTAAATGAAATACAGAAATAATGTGTATATATCTTTGTCTTTATCTTTGTAGATTATAGTTGTACTAATTTGGAATATTGAAATGGAATTTTAAGCTGTTTTGAATGTTGTCATGTGTATCATTCCTGTTCAATGTAGTTTGTTTCTTACAGTGCCTTGGCTATCAAAGCATGCAGGATCTTCAGCACTTCTGCTTATCTTATTTCATCCATGTTATTTAATATTAAATTGTAAGTTATAATGCATTTATTTTGCAGACTCGTGAAACAGTATTTTCATCTTCAAATGTATAGAATCAGTCTATCTTTAGAATATTTCAATTCTATTATACTAAGGGAAGCTCTATTGGACAATATGTTTGCAGATTAATACAGACATGTTGACAAAACTTGGTTCGTATTTTGATTTTAGTTTGGGATATACATGAAAAAAAAGCTGAGAATAAACTTTAGAACCATAGTAGTGTAAACAGATGATTAGTACATCATTCTGCTATACATAATTATCTGCAAATTAAAAGTTTAATATAAAAAGAAAATGGACAGCACTGCAGTTACATATACAGCGGTGCTCAAAAGTTAGTGAACCCCCACCAGAAAATGAACATACTGTAGTTTAAATGTTCTTGTTCTGCCCTGTTTTAGATATATATGTAATTGTGAGGTCTGGTGATAAAATTCACATTCAATGAAGTTTGTTTCTCTGGGCTTGCCGAACCTTGTAGTGATAGTGTCTATACTCAACACTTTGCATGAAGGATTACATTGTGTGGTGGGGGGCTCACTAACTTTTGAGAACAACTGTACATGCTGAAAGAAATATAAGTACATAATTATATGTGTAAGGAATCAGATGCTTATAAGTGGCTTGGTTTTTTCACTTTAAATGTGGGTAAAAGTCTTATATTAAGACAGAGCAAATTGAATATGAACAGTAATAAATCTTGTTTCATGCTCTTGTTTTAGTTTTATCCTTTCAAATTTTCATTTAGCCGATTAATATACCTCATGCTTTTACCCAGTGTACATTGTCTGCATAATGACTTATGTACTCTGATATGATTTACATTGTCAAATTCGTGAGTAATTCTTCTGCATCTTCAAATTTATTAGTTTTATCATGGTACATGGTTTTATCATATGTTTTTTGGGGGTAAATGAAATGTTGCGTCTCTATCCAGTATCAGCTTATTTGATGCTTTTGGGTTTGAGATTTTATGAACTTTTTATTGTATCAATATCTTTGTTTCTTTTGTTTTATTTTGTTGTGATATGTAACATTTGGTGCTCATTTTGTTTGCATTATATTATATTTTATATGTTTTAATGGACATTCTTTTCATTTTTTTTTTCTTTGGGGGGGAAGTTCTCTATATGTCCTTTTTCATGGCAAATTTATTGTCATTTCCAAAAACATCAATAATTAACATATTTGTTGTGTATTTTACTGCTTACATTATCCGGTGTTGTGTGGTATTTGCAGGTGAAAATCTTGTGTAAAATTACCAGAATTATGTGGGTCTATGCCAGGTTAAAAAAATGATAAAACCATTATGTCTGGTTTTTTTATTTATTTAATTGGGACACAATTTTGTCTGCAGTTTTCAGAAAATCTCATTCATTTTTCTGTGTGGGATGTTCATATTTTATGTTTTTAATGTCAACCATTTTAATATATGCACATTGTATTCTTACATGGAAATTCTCCATAATGGCATAATCTTTCAATATTATATTAATGATGTGAACATGAGAAAGCAAGATCAAAAGCCATGGAGTATTGAATCTGATTGTTATAAATCCCAATTAGTTTCAAACATATTGACATATCTCAGTATATTTATGCCATTTTTATTTCAGCAAAAATATTTGTTAATCGAAATGGACTATTCAGTAGTATATCCAATCCACTATTGTTTTGAATTCTGGTTTTCTTGAAAACAATTACAAAACATGAAAAGACAAAAAGACAAAATGTACAGATTTCCGACTTTGATACTACTGTCACCTGTATTTTAATTGAAAAATGCAGTCTCCTTATTTGTTTTGTCTTTCATTCTTGTTTGAAGTATTGAATTCTAGTGTATCATAAGAAACATATATATTTATCAACCAAAACAATATATATTCATAAATCAGATTCCAATCATTCTGTATTATGCAAGTAAAATAACAAGATATTTTTAGGGTTTTGATGATTTTTTTCTTCTCGTACCAATGCAGTTTAATAATGAAAAAGGCGATATAATAATTAGTACACAATGCTTTGATTATGGTTTAATATAGCATCTTGAAAGGATGGGGATAGATTGCATTATAAACTTGTTTCATTGATGTCAGAAAGTCTTATGTGTTCAAGGTGAGAACTTTTTTCCCCAGTTGATTTTTTGAGCAACATAAAAATGACACGAGTTAGGCCTAATCACTAATTCTAAGAAGTATATTTTGTCGCCTTGCTGGCAAAAGGCAGTACTTCAAGCATGCGCAATGATTTTAAATTCCTGTGTTGTTTTCATAAGGGGGTGCATGAATATTAACACTGTTTTGCTTGACCAACACAAATGGGAATTGACATAACATTAAATCCTATAAATCAATTTTTCAGTCACTATATGTTGGTTCAACATTTACAAAAGCCTCTTATTTTATGTGCACTATATACTCTATGGTCCTGTGTATGAATAATGTGATAAATGTATCTCTTTGTGAACTAACAAAATTGACCCTATTTAATGATGATAAATATCTATATATTATCAAGGGCTGCATTAAGTATTAAACGCAGAGGGTAATTTAATTTGTAGGAACATATTCAGATATGGAGAAAATGTACATCTGAATGTCTTCCATATAGAAAAATTTTATGTTCAAGATGATGTATGGCAGAAATAACTTCCAGTATGATGGCAGAGTCAAAGGCATTGTATACCTAAACGAATCTGAGAAAATGTATTCTAACAATATTGCATTTTTTTGCTTGTAATGATAACATTAAAGATATAATAATATTGTATGGAATTGTTTATCCTTTGTTATTTAATGTTTTGAATATCTTTGAATTGAAGTCATTTTCTGATTGTTTTTATGTTTATGTTGATAGAAGGGGAGATGATAATGAGGTTGTTGGAATTGTGAAAATGAAAATGAGTGTGACAATAATTTTCCATCGCAGTGGTGGGAGTTATGACTTTGATGGTAATGAAAGTGTTGCTAACCATGATGATGATGATGAAATGATGGCAATGGTGATGATGATGGTGACAATGCTGACAATGGAGGTAGTGATGACGGGGATGATGATGATGCTAGCGATGACGATGATGGTAACGATGATGATGGTGGTGATGATTATGAAGATGGTATTGATGACAATGATGTTGGTGATGATGATGGTACAGATGTTGATGACGGTGGTGGTGATGATTATGAGGATGGTTTTGATGACAGTGATGTTGGTGATGATGATGATGACGTTAGCGATGATGATGATAGTACCATTGATGTTTATGATGATGCTGATGGTGATGATTATGAGGAGGGTAACGATGACAATGATGTTAGCGATGATGATGATGGACTGGCATCCAATAAAAATATACATTTCCACTTAAAAATCACTAAATTTATCCAGATTTCATGCTCCCACATCCTGTTTTCGGGCAATCACATTCATAGAATTGGAATGGTGTCATTTACCTATAGAGGACTTTACCGAAATCTGAATATTATTCAGGTTATTTTTCTAAAAGTCGTATTCATAAAACGTGGACATCTCAGATTCTCCAACGTATGGTCTGACAACAGACACCATAAATAACTTCCAATCTTTTTTTTTACAGAAACCTCTTCATTCATTTAACTCCAAACTAAGATGCAAATTTTACCTTTTATCTTCAGATAAAAAGGAACTATAAAGAAGAATTCCGTTCTCGCGAACGAGTTTCTTGTTCGAAGGCACCACTGAGTCATTTCTTCCTGCACCAAAAGTTTGACAGGTTATTGACAAAACGGGTGAAAGTTCGACATCGAATGCTGAATATTGGCAAAATTAGTATGCCCCTCGCTCGTAGCGTGGATCAAATGGTAACTGCTGTTCCGATTTATATCAGATTATTACTAAACGAAGACCCCCAGACAGAAGGGCGTTCTTAAAACGTCCTGTTACTTGGTACGTTTCCCCCCTCGTCTCACACAACCTTATCTGTTATTCCAATTGTTATCAGTAAGCTGCTGCAAATCGAGTCAATTCCTTTAGCGTTGCCAGGGGTCCCATGTAACCGATTTTCTACTACCCAATTTCTACTTGCCAATTCATCTTAATCGAAAATCGTGTCTCTGATTTGCGCGGGAGATGCAACATTCATGACAATCACAGTTTAAAGGTGACATTCAACAATTTTCTTCTTTTTTTCTCAACAGGAATGGCAAGGCAAATGACTACGGTAAAGGCGAGTCAGTACTGACCCTGTCTATTTTGACATTGAAGTCATAGTTGTGTTTATAAGTTACTTTGAAATTTGTGGACATGCGTCCGACGGATAAAAATGGTCACTTTTGACCAAATTTCGTCCAAATTTCGTCTGTCGACCGGAAGAAACATTCTACGAACACATTGGTTACTTTGACCATGGACATAAGTCCATGATTTAACCAAACGTTTTTAAAAGTGTATTAAAGCAAAGGTTTATTCACCCATGGACCTATAGGTCCATGACCCACCACATCTTAGAATATTTTTTTTTCATAGATATGATTAATATTTCAGTTTTTTTTTAATTTGATAAGAGGGATGAGGGCAAATATTTTTGTAGTTCATAATAGTCCCATTTATGTATTTGTAGACTAATAAATAATTCCCTGCATCATAATATCAATAATTATTTCTTCCAAGCTTCAAGTTTTCATTCCGATGTGTTAGGTATAGGCCTGCCAGTCGGCAAAATGCAAAGCTTACAATGAGTGTTTCAAATGATTGTAATGATAAAGGGGTGGGGGTTCATTTGATTGTCCCATTTTTTTGGGGGGGGGGTGAGGAAAAGAACCTATTCCTTTGCTGGGTTTTTTTCATCGAGAAATTGTGAAGAAATCTGAGTGCTTTCTGTGCCATCTTTATTAAACTTCTATATAAAGATCCAGATTTTGTATAAAAAAAGTAATGGGTTGACCAATGATATACTGTTCCCTTGAAGATCGACAATGCAATTTTTACTGCAAACTATGTTTTTACATGTTTGAGGTTGGTTTTTGGTTTAATCAATCATTTTAATCTCCACATGCATCTGTGCCAGCGTTGATTGGTTGCAACCGGTGAACTGCATCTCGATCCAGAAAAGCACTGCTCTCAGAGTAGACTAGATGATATCAGGATCTAAACTTACCTTCGATGGGTGATGGACTCGAAGCACGATCGATCTTTGTCAAGTATCAAATGTTAGCAAAATATTTAGGACAGGGTGAGAATGAATCTCATTTGAATTGTTCTTTTCTTCATCTTCCCTCTAGTCAAAGTACGATTTGGGTGTACGATGTCAGGTTTATCTAACGATGAATCGCAGACCCCCCTTTTGGGTTAAGACTCGTCTTTCCCTTGTTGGCGGTATGTTTCCTTCTCCCACGTTCGATTATTTTGCACGAGTCCGGGACTTATGATACATAGACAAATGCAAGGTCTCAAACTTGCTGACATGTTGGGGGGGGGATCGTAGTGAATCAGAAGGAATGGTGGTGGTGATGAGTATTGATGACGACGACGATCAAGAACGAGGACGAGGGCGGCGATGATGATGGTGTCGGTGATAATGGGGATGATGGTGGTGGTGGTTTTGGTGGTGATGATATGGTTACTATGATGATGATGGTGGTGGTGGTAACGATGATGATGCTACAAATGATGATGATGATGGCAATGATATTGATGATGGTGAGGGTAATGATATTGATGACGGTGATGGTGATAATGATGGTCATGATGATTTTGATGGTGCTGCTGATATTTATCGTCATCAATGTCATTACACTCACCATTATCAATATCATTACCATCATCATCATCACCATCATTATCATCATCACCATCATCATCATCATCAGGTTGGTGATGGTGATGACGATTCTGTTAGTAGTGGTGGTGGTGATGATGTTAATGATGGTCATGATGATGGTGACTATGATGAGGGTAGCGATGAAGATATTGATGATGGTGCTGATGTTGATAATGATGATGGTAATGATGTGGTGGTGGTGTCTATTGATGATAATGACAATCATTAAAATAACCTCTGATGTGTTTTGATATAGCCATCATCAAACCCATTGTTCTTATCACCAGCATACAGACACCTTGTTCGAATGCAATGTACTTTTTTTGGGGGGTATGTCCTCTACTACACCTTGAACAATTTCTCACAAAATCATGTAGTATATTGTCAGATCCTGTGCTATATGCAATGGGTGCGTTACGAAATCAAGCTAATAATGAAATAAAACTTTGGAGTACGTCAGAATAGATGATTGTGACTTCTATCAACGAACGATCTAAATGTGAATATAAGTGAATAATTGCTTCATTCATCAATGAAGCATGTTAGAAAGGAATAAAAAGCGTCCCGGGGAAAAAACATTGTGACGGATTTTCTGCATGGATCGGCATTCATTGCTAAAAAGGGAAACATTTCACACAAATCGATCCGCCTATGATTCCATCTGAAGTTGAACAACCTGAACTGACCAGGACCTGGTTACACAACGATTGATCGAGCGTTTACGGTTTATCACATTTTCGTACCATCAATTACTAAGTTTGTGTTAGAAAACACTGATCGTTCAGAACCCGCCTGAAGGAATTGAAGATTTGATGAAAAGCGAAGCTACAAATCCCCTTTCATAATTAAAGAAATTCGCTTGCAAAAAGGTATTACCTTCTGAAGAAAACACCACAGCGAAAGGAAAACCATTCATGATTTTTGTTAAAATTACAAAAAAGATATATTTATATAGGATTTCGTCATGACAGACGGTTAAAACATACCACTCTCCTTTATGATCACGAATCACGTGAGATTAAAGATTTTCAAAACCCCGTAAGATATTTCTGTCTGAGGCACAATGTTTTTCCTTTCTCAGTATCTTTTGTTAGCATTCAATTAATCTAATCAAGCGTGATGCACAGGTGCCTAATGGATCTATATTTACATTTTTAATACTCTTACTCCGTGATTGTTTTCCATTATATTCCATTAATCCTTTCATTCCACATATCTTGACATTTCACGATTTTCATTATTTTTTTCATTCGACACATTGCCTTGTGAAGGTACATGATTTCAATTAGTCGTCATTGCTCACGAACGTCACAAACCAATGCTTCATCTCAATACTATCTTGTTTTATATCGTGTTTCGCTGATTATCATTGCTTACGTATATCCTGCTGCAGATAAAACTTATGTTTTCAGTTGATATATGATGAAGATATTTGTATGTATCGTTTTTCATCAAAACATATTCATATCTACTGCCGATAGCCTTGAACTGTTAATTTATTATATTTCCACAACAGCAAGTTATGATTTATGTTTATGTTTTTATATATTATTAGTGAAATAAATGAACTTAATATAAAACACATCAATACAATGATTTTCCTTGAATTTTTTTGGGCTGTTTATTATTCATAGATGCTTGCCCATCTTTCTCCACTCCCGGGGGAGCCAGCATTCCAGTTAGAGTTTCCAAACTCGATTTCACGGTAATACTGACTTTCCTATCCTACCGGGTATTAATTCATCATCTAGGTCCCGTAACAAAAAGGTAAGCGATTGATCGTACGCTTGATTTTCACGATTGATTGTACATTGTAGTCAATGGAATCAGTCGTAGAAAAATGTTCTACGATCATTGCTAAGTTTTATGTTACGGGCTCCTGGGTAGAGAATTTTCGGCCAATCGTGGATTGACGCCTTGCCGAAGGACGCTAGGCCGCGGTGGGATTCGAACACATGATCCGCTAATTAGAAGGCGAGAGTCGTAACCACTGCACGCCACACTTAAGCATTTCTTACTCGTTCGCACTACCGCCCCGGTCGAATTGGATAGCGCTCGTCTTTTCTATCCAATCGCTCCATCATCATTTATATCTCTTGAAAGATCACTTAATTCCATTATCTTTTAGATTTCAGTTGATTGCCTTGCAGACGTCTAGGATGATTCCACGGGGTTAGCTGAAGTCCAGGTTCCTTAATTCTCAAATGCAATTTAACTTTGGCTTTGTAAGCAAGTGTCCGCTCTGCACGGTGAATATAGGTCTTTCCTTCAAGTGGAGTATTATGTTGATTCTTGCTACAATGTCAATCATGCATAAACATTATTGTGGAAGCGCCGTGGTGTAGCGGTTCTGACTCTCGCCTTGTAATCAGAGGGTCGTGTGTTCGAATCCCACCATGGCCTAGCGCCCTTTGGCAAGGCGTCAATCCACACTATGCCACTCTCACCCAGGTGCTAATTGGGTACCGGTAGGAAACAACCGTCATTGTGGTTGGTTTAGCAAGTTTGCGCCTAACAGGCTGCTTGGAATGCTATGAATCCAGTGACCGGGTAATAATAATTGTGAAGCGCTTTGAACAGTCGTAGATTGATAAAGCGCTATATAAATGCCAATAATTATTAAATTATTAAGAATCAATGTAATTTAGATGCATCTTCTTACAATACCTTACAGCGACTTTTTTTATCACTAGTACTGTAGTATCAATGCTAAAATGATGAAATAGATAAAACAAATGAAGTGAAATATAAAAAGAACTATTATACCCACTCTGAATTTATACAACGCGCAACTTTATAGAGGGTACCGATATCATGCCTGTAGCGATACTGATCGGTCAATATCCTATATGGTGGGTTATAAACACGCTATTTAATAAACGAATGATGTCGAATGCCACGTATGTGTGGGTGTAGGGGCAAGTGACGAATATTGATTTCTTCAAAATGAAATCCAACACAACATTCGTATATTAGTTTAACTTTGACATTCAAGTTAATTCCAGTGAAGGTATACCGCTTTGGTATAAAGGGTGTAGTACGATTTTTAAAACAACTCAAGCCTTTTTTTGGGGGTTAAGCATGTATACCTGTTCTATTTCATTAGTACAATCTTTAAAAGTTTGAAGTAATTAATTAAATTATCCATATTGATTGTAGCAAGAAATCAGACTCAAACTTCGATTTTATTTTTTTATATCATTTTCAAGTCGTAGTATATGTTTCATGCTCTTACACAGTACTGAGTAAGGTTTTACCCAATACCGGTTATGTTTTACCCAATATTGGTTATGTTTATACCCAGCAAACATGCATGTTTGCTGGGTATTTTTTTTAGCCCATGTTGGACTATTTCAGTCCCTCACTGTGTAAGATTTACCCAACCAACATGCATAGTCCCGTTTTACCCAATATTGGGTAAAACCTTTTTTAAAGAGTTTACCAACAATGAATAAATAAGATAGAATCAACTTGAATTACATGAAATACAACTAGATGAATAAATACAAAATAAAATCGCTTAAAGAGAGTTGAGGATCTCTCAAAAGCTAAAAGCTTGTCGGTGTTGGGTTCTTTAGATAAAATTATAAAGAGGAGGTGGATTTCAACAACAACCAATGGAAATTTATTGGAGGTATCAAGAGAGGTGTTTCGAAATATTAGTAGTTAAAAATGCTTAAGATTAGGATTATATTACTTGAGGAATTGTCTTGAGAGTTTGTAAGAGTATATATGGTTTCACTAGCGTACCTTCGGGGGGGGGGACAGAGGGGGCAGTCTGCCCCCCTGACGAGTCACAACCCATACAAAAGACATATCCCTGCCCCCCTGACGAGCTTCAATACCTATTTTGCACCCCCCCCCCCTGATGAGCTTGAAGACATTTTTTTGCTTGTCAAATTTTTTTTCCGGTACAATTGAAGATTGAAGACCTTTTTTTTTTTGGGCTTGTCAATTTTTTTTCCTGTACTATTGAAGAGCTTTTCGACGGAAGACCTTTTTTTGTTTTGTTTTTTTGATTGTCACATTTTAGACCGTTTTTGCCACCCCTGTGGGAAATCCCAGGTACGCCACTATATGGTTCCTTGAGTTGTATTTATGGAAAATTCATTAAACGTGCTTATTTAAATGAAAAACCTACGGAAAGTAGAATTTATTTCAACTTTCCTTACTTGATCTTTCTTTTCATAACCGTTTCATTATTATTAGACAAGAGAGTGTTATCATACTGTATCATTAATGGATACATCAGTCGGCAAAGCGTGATACCCCTATTTTTTTTTCTCGTGGATGTTTGGTTATAAACTCACCACTAATCATTGTAAACAACTTTTAATCTTCGGTCGAAGGGGTTCAATTTGATGCTCAATCTAAGCTGTAAATCACGCATCTCTTCGAAATTAGCTCGAGATTCCGGGCGCCACCAAATTTTCATTTAAACTATATCAATTTGTTGCTTTTTGTGTTTATAATCCTGTCCATAAAGAATCGGATGCCATTCTTCACAATTAATGAATGAACCAGAATCTCAGATTGTGTATGGAAGATCGGAACAGTTGTAAACATTCCCGTATATGCATGCCGGGACAAGCATTTCTTTCTAAGCTTATCTGACCTTTCCAAATAACACAATTGTATATAGTTTTAATGTTTTCTAATAATAAGTTTTTACCTCGTTGATACAATGTATGCTACGGTCATACCAATTAAACCGACTCCAAACCGACCAATGAAATCTCATTGATATGAACTTAATAGCTCTTCTCGGTTAAGAGTCAGTTTCGCTGGTGTAACTGTACTTAGCATGATGTATGTGGCTTTTGGGGGTTATGGAAAGCCATATCCAAAATATCGAAAATATTAATTGCTTTATATTAGTACTCATAGGCCAAATTAAGGCATGGCTTTTGTAAAATAAAAAGAATACAAAAATTTCCCGTCAATGGTATAACCAAGGGCTGGTCTGTGAGAGGACACAGACAAGAGAAGATGTGCACCCAGCCCCCCAAAAAAAAACAATAGAGAGAGAGAAAAGGTTCTGACTCCCACTTGGTAGTTGGGTTGAGAACCCCGAAATAGGCGCACAATTGCCTTTGAAAATGTAGGTTTCCCTAATAGTAATATAGTTTCTCCTGAGAGAAACAATTGCTGGTAAAGTTACAATTTATAATGTAGGAACCATTGGTGACAAAGTTTCAATTGATGTTGCATGTAATAAAGTCCAAATTTAGTCGTAACGAGCAACTAAATCACTTATCTTAGGCATAAACTATCGAAACTCCAATCGTTTACTCAATGATTTCGCAGTCACACCAACTGAGACAATTCTAATATTGTCTCTCGAAAACTAAGTGTTGATCGGGCAGGTATCGATTTCGCGTGCGTGTCTGACTGGCACCAAAGTTATCGAGCAAATTTTTGAATTTTCTTCTCAAAAGGCAAGCTTATCAACTCTTAGTGTATTAACCATTACATTTTTGTTTCTAATATCGAAAAGGAGGATCAACGATCGAGCTGCTTACAAGCTATCGATGATCGCAGACAAGTCGGTTGTATTTCCCGCTCGCTGTTATTCGGGATGATGAAAGTAATTCACTCACATCGTCTATCCCATCCATCTGAATCACGAAAGGTTCGTCCATTGTATTGACCAGAATGACAAATCACAAATTCGTGTTCTGTCTGCCTCCTAAATCAGTGATAAGGCGTCTGTCGGGTACAGAGATTGCAGGAAACGAATAGCGCTAAAAACTTGCTTCTCTGGAGAAAGAAAAATTGATCTACAACATCCACAGACGAATGCAGGTTTTAGACAGATATGAGTCTATCACGCATGTTTCCAATCCAGGGCGCTAGTTTCAGCATGGGGGGGGGGGGCAGAAGAAGGGACAAAAGTGAGGGTAAAGACACAAAAGAGGGAGAATTGGACCGAAAAATCCTTTGGAAGTTTTATCATATCTATAACCTAGGGAGCTACTGGCGTTAAAAAAAAGGGGGAGGGGGATGGCAAGGGTGCGGGGTTTCAGGCTCAGCCTGGCGTCGTGTATTTGCTTTGACTGTAATTTCAGTGCTATTCCCGGCGTCACATTTTGGAAGGGACCCAATTTTAGCAAGGTGCGCTTGACAACATTGCTACTTCGTATGCTTCTGTAGGTTAAGGGAATGCTTGAGGTTTTATATTTGTAGACGACGATCCTCTCTTTCGAAAGTCGGACTTCAACATTCATGTCACTTGATCATGCCTTCCCCCCCCAAAAAAACCCTATTTCTTCTTTTCTTCTTTTCCCCTCTTTTCTTTCTTCTTCTTCTTCTACTTTATATTCTCCTTTTTCTTCTTCTCCTTCTTCTTCTGCTTTTTCTTTTTATCTCCTTCTTCTTCTACTACTTTATCTTCTTCTTTTTCTTCTTCATCTTCTTCTCCTTCTTCTTCTTTTTCTCCTCCTTCGTCTTCTTCTTCTTCTTTATCTTGTTGTTATTGTTGTTTTCCTATTCTTCTTAATCTTCTTATTCTTTTTCCCTTCTTCTTCTGCTTCTTCTTTTTATCTTCTTCTTCTTCTTGCTCCCTCCTCTTTCCTGCATGTACTAGCATTATTATTTTTCTTGTTCTTGTATACTCTTTCTGTTTATTCTCTTTCTGATTGTTCTACTTCTTCTTTTCTCTCCTTTGTCTCCTCAATAATCTTTGTCTCCCACACTGAGGAGAGACTCACATTTCAATAACTTCGTTTCACTCGAAATTTAAAATCTTCCCTCATTTTGTCAACCCAATTTCCATGTCCTCTATAAATATGATACAAAATAAATTTCTGTACCACCAGACTACACTCTTTCGGTATAAGCGAGCATCTGATCCGTCGCTAATGCAGTCTGAAACCTATTCCTTAAATACCACCGGCAAAATTAACATGATCAATCAATATAACATAATTTCATGCTCTAATTAACTGAGATTATAAAGGACAAATTGAATGTTGCGAATCAATTAATTGATTACTTTGCCCTGCGAGTTGCAGGAGCGTATTTTATAAAAGGGCAAAGCTTGCAATTATCATCAGACATACGATGTACCGAGCGTCCCAACCCCCCCCCCCCGAGATTCTCAGTTACATTTGTAAAAAATATATGTAATCAAATACTTTATACATTTATTGTCATCATCATGATCACGATCACAGGTTTATTTTTCTTCTTTATTTTGATACAAGGTATATTTTACATGGCTGTGGGAATTATCACAGGATTTTCTGCATCTCGTTTCAAGGGACACTATTATTATTCTTATATCAGCGTCTTTCTTCTTTTCCCCGCTATGCTTCATTCTTGATCGTCTAGTACTCATATTTTTGTTAAAGGAATGGTTTAGCATAATTGCAGAAATTGTCTACATCTATATCAAACTCTTAACTGTAGAGGTGTTGTGGCTCAGTGGATAAGTCTCCGGACTGTGAACCATGCACAAGGTCCGGGGTTCAAATCCCTCCGCATCACTAGCGTCCTTTGGCAAGGCGTTTATCTACATTTGCAGATCTCTACCAAGGTGTAGTAAATGGGTACCCGGTAGGAAGAAATTCCTTGAATGCTCGATGCGCCCGATAGTCGTGCTAAAGCCGGGGTAATATAGTATGCAGCGCTTAGAAACATTTGTATCAAGCGCTATATAAATGTTACATATTATTACTATTAACATAATAGGAGAGATGGAAAGAGAGGAGGTAATAATATTTCATAATGATATATGTCTTCGTATGAACTTTGATTATTTTGTTTTGTTATACAACAGTACCCAAAATTCACAGTAATTTCCCGGACGATATCCCAAATCCGTCTTCTATACCTGTCTGATCTATTATTTGTCTCTTTTTTAAGGACATGAACGCATTCTTGTTTCTCCTTTGGCCCTACCTGGAAACTCACCCAATATATTTTTACTGACATTAAGTCTGTGCCCAAGGCGATATCTGTCGATGGTACTGTCGTATAATGCTTTCATCTTTTTTTGTATATTATAATCTGAAATCAACATGCACTTGCATCACAAGGAATTATTTCAGATTCCGCAGATAAAAAATGATCAGAATAAGAAAATGAATCCTTCCCCGCAGCTATGCACATTTCGTGATCACATTGATTACATATACCGCTCGAAAATGAATGACGGGTGAAATGAAATATGCTTTGAAATATATAAAAGCAATTGTATTGTTCTTTTTCTTAGTGTACCCAATGTATTCACAGATTACATTCATTTTAAAGGAGAGAGGAATTAAAAAGGTTACTCACCTCATAAATTTCGAAGAAATATTTTTTTGAACTGGGTGTACAGTTTGATATCATGGTAGAATTATAGGGATGTTTTCATTCAAATCTATTCCATTCCTTATATGTGCATTTTCCTATAAGATAGGAAGGGTCACTCGGTATTTGTAATAATATTTATAGAAAATTTTATAATTATAAGAATCACCATAGTGCAATTGTCTGTCACTTATTATGAGAAAGTTTAAGTTAAACGAAAAGAATTGTTTTGTCTGAATGTAATCTTTGACAAGACCTCTTGGTACAAACTGTATTGCCTGTGAACTAATCAATTTTCACAAACCATGAATCACGGGGCTCTTGTAATTCATGTCATACTTATTTATCATTAATTGTATGCATTTAAATTTTACATCTTAGCATTTCGATCGCATTTTCTAAAGACTTTATTTAGTAGGATGTGTTTAAATGATTTGTATTTTGTTGAAAATGAAAAAAAAATGAAATGACATGAGCTTTCTGAATGTACCTTGGTGTTTTTTTTAAATACTTTTTGATAACCAGTGACCGATTGCTTTGCAGACAGTATGATTGTTTGTAGCTTTCACCTATCCCTCCTATTGAAAAAAAATCAAGGATGGGAAAAAACATCAATTAAAAAATTCCTCTTAAGTCAAGATACAACTGAAAAACAGACTGAAAAGAAAAAAATACCGCTGTCAAACTAAAATCTTATCATTACTATGACACCAATAAAATACGAACTGAAAAAAAACCCAGAAAACTAGTTTTTGATAAAGGAATGTAAGTCGCAAAGATATTGGATACGGTTGCCATATTTTCATGTATGACATGTGATAGTTACTTTATCCCATTTTAGAGAATTTTATTTCAATTTGAGTTTAGCCAAAAGGCACGGTACAACTCCTACCAAACAGGTGGTCACATTAGTGCCGCATTATATTTCCTCCAAAAGAAATGATGCCAAAATGCTTCAATATAATATTGCAATGAAATTGAGATAACGTGACACCGTATTGTTGGTATTTTTATAATACATCTGGAGGCTATAAAGTCTGGGAGGAAGAAGACACAATTTTTTTTGCATTGTCTCATCAAATCTACGTTTCATAAAAAAAAACGGGGCTAAAGGAATGAAGGCTGACATTTATAAGTTTTTATTTTTTTTACAATATAGTAGGAAAATTCTTTTAACCTTAAATGATTTAGCCACGACTTTGATGACCATGAACTCTCTTGACTCTTCCAAGTGAATGCTGCTTGTGCAGGAACGCCTTTTGATCTACAATTACTATCTTGCTTGTCAAAAAATTTAATCCGCCACTTCGGCCATATTTGGAAGAAAGAAAAATCAAATGTCCCTATCTGATGCAGAAATCGAGCTTCACAACGTTTAGAAAAGACCTTGGCCGTGTTGATATCAACAACAAAAACACTTCCTGAAGAACACCGTCGCGTCTGCCTAATACAAATATATCTCAAAGTTTCTTACTTCTTTATTTGGTTTATAAATCTAGATTTTGATCAGTCTTTCCACCCCTTTCGAGGCAATACTTTGGTAATATTTTGCAAGTCTCTGATACTTGTTTTAATTTGAGCGATGAGATTCGACGGCGCGCGAGGAGACTCGTGTTCATACTTTGCCGCCGTTCCTGACTTACCGACTAAAAAGCAATTCAGCTTAACAAATCTTTATGAAATAAAAAAAAAGGTCCGTCTATCTGTCTGCCTGTTCGTCTGTCTGTTAATCTGCAACATCTTGAGCACTCAATAGTTTATTTATTTTTATTCACCAAATAGGTAGGCCATTAGTTCTTCTTTTTTTAAATTTTACCAATCGTATTGAATTCAACAGACCATTTGCTTATAGTGCGTTTCTGACTGGTGAAAAGTTAACTGACTGTGAGCTAATATAGGAAGTTGAGAAACCAGTCATTGATTCGAATACAGACAACCTGCAATGCACATTTCTTGGTTTGGTAAGAAATTAGCCATTAACAAAATGAGAGATAACTTTTTTTTAACAAATAAAATTAAAACGACAACAAGATTACATCAGATTAAAAGTAAATGTGTTATCATATTTCAAAATAGATTTCAATGATTGATATTTGTTTGTATATTATGTAATGTTATGATTAAAAATTAATATTATTATAAGAAACATCGTATTATGTTTTATTACTTTTCTATTGAAGAAATTAATGAAAAAAAAAACATTTAGAAAGGGTGTTTGTGGATGTGCGTTCGGTCGTACGTGTTTATTTTTAGACATTTCATTCTATCATTACTTGTTTCAGTGGTAGGTAAATATTTTGTTAACCGATATATTAAACATAAAATGAAAATTTAAAATTTTTGTTGTAATTAGTTACCTTGAGATTGTGTAATTGATTTTGGATGAACACCTTAATAAGAACATGTTGAAAAAACAGTGGATATTTGTGTGGGGTATGTGTGTGTGTGTGTGGGGGGGGGGTGGGTGGGTGGGTGTGTAAGAGGGAACGAGGAGGGAGAGAGAGGGAGAGAGAGATAGTCGAACTATATTTTCATTACGATAAAAGTAATACTATTGCACTGTTTTGCTCGCACACGATGATAATATTTCATCTCTCTGCCGTACTTAGATAGCTATCACCTTTATATTTTGATTGAATGCACTGTGAGGTACATACCTTATATTACCAATTCCTTGGACTTATCAATGTCATCGATATCTAAGATACCTTTATCTTATCCATTATCGTATTTTTGTGTGAAGGGAAGAAATATCGAGGATGAGTATCAACCACCTAATATGATACAGGAAGAATGAAAGTTCAGAAATTTAGTTCTCTCTCTGAGTCCTTGTACTCCGAACCCGTCTCTCTCTCCCTCTCCTTTTTAATTCCCTCTCTCCTTCCTTCTCTCCCTTTCTCTTATCCTTCCTCTCCTTCTCCATCTTTACAAAACACATTTGTTGAGAACAAACCTGAAGCTGCGTATATAAAGAAAAACAAAATATTTCAATTATTTTTATCAACATTGTAAGTAAATTTAGAAGTAAAATCACGACTCGTGTCACGTGGATTACCCCCCCACGGAATACACAGTGATTAAAAAAAGGTCTGTTGATCTTACACATAATACAATCACATCTCCGACCGGCTCCTTGTCAAAGACGGGATGTTCGATTCGATAACTTCCCCACTGGATCATTTGATATAAGCAGCAGACGATAGCGGTCTCTCAAATTGGCGCCAAATCCACGCTGACCCCTACAAAGTCAGAGAGACCGCCGTTCGTTCATGGAACAGAATCAAGTGATATAATTACAATCCTAAAGTTTGAGGCTGACATGACTTTGTTAGATTTCGATTCCGATTCTACTTCAAAATCATTTATTTTCATCTTATACTTTTCAAGCCATACTTTAACCTGTTTTTTTTTCGATTTTGCTTGACTTTAATAGCTTAAATGCAACATATTTTATGTTGTTTATCTAATACAGTGTAAATAATCGGCAATATGCACATGATGTGGGTTGTCAATCTAAAATGAAATACAGTTCGTGATGAAGTACTACTTTAAAACACCCTAAAAGTGTAATGATTGAATATTTATTATGTGTGTGTGTGGGGGGGTGGGGCTTGTAAGAGAAGGAGAAATAGAGGATAGATAGTTAGACCAATGGATAGATAGATAAATAGAAAGAAAGAAAGATGGATGGGTGGATGGATTGATAGATAGTTAGATAGATAGATAAATAGATAGATAGATAGAGAGAAAAAGAAAGGGGGGGGGGGTAAACAAGAGCAAAGCCAGATTGGTTTTATAGGAAGGAGAGATAGAGGATAGATAGTTAGACCGATAGATAGATAAATAGAAATAAAGAAAGAAAGACTGATGGATGGATGGATAGATAGATAGACAGATAGATAGATAGACATACAGATATATATATAGGTAGATAGATAGATAGATAGATAGACAGATAGACAGATAGATAGATAGATAGATAGGAATATATATACAGTATATATAGAGAGAAATTGGGGGGGGGGGTAAACAAGAGCAAAGCCAGGTTAGTTTCATAGGAAGGTTGGTACCCATCTGCATCTGAAAGCCATATATACCACAGCACTATAAAGGCATCTGTTTATTGGTACTATCATTAGCGTAGAAATGGGCTGAAATGGGTATTGATATATCCTCTGGAAGGCTGGCTATATAGACATCTTGACACAGAAAATTAGGCTCTAATGGAAGTTGTCGAGGTTCATTTATTTTGACAGGAATTTCCTACCATATCCCTTGCCCTTGTGGCACTTTTCGCAGATGGAACGAAAACCAGTCGAGGCCGCTCACCTTCCTCTATACACAACTCAACTAATAAATTAACAAGAATTATGTTAATGGAATTTACACTTGAGCAAAACATTTTCAAAATGATAATTCCACTTTATGTTGGAAACTTTCAAGTTTAAAGCCTATATGTTTAGGTTTGATAAATTCCCCAAAAAACTATTCTAATTTAGAAATAGATTATTATGAATGTGTATGGCCTAATTCATTATAAAATTGTGAAGCATGTGAAATAAAAAATAAAATGTTTTTATTGAATATATTTTGCGATTTTACCCGAAAAATTATTTTCATTGGGTACCCGATGAAAAAAGAATATTTTTTAAAGATTTTTTTTAGATATTTGATATATGATCACTTCTCGAGCCTGGAATGGTCTAAAATTTGAGGATATAATCTTTGTCAGCAACTAAATAATACCCAACCACTAGATTTGTAAGGTAAATGCTCAAAGGATAATTTTTAAAGAAAAAGTAAATTACTTCCGAGAGATAGCGATAGATACCTGACAAACTAAAATCTGAAAATTTGTCGCAAAGAATAACGGTAAAAAAAGAAAGAAAGTCAATGGCCGCTATGTTAGACCGTTATATATTACTATTACCAAAGCTTTGCACCTTATGTAATTATCAAAATTAAAGTTTTAGAAAATGTCATGCGAGAGGTTCTCAAAGCACTAATTGGTTTTGTTCATTTCCTTTTTTCCATTAGCAACTAGATAATGCAAAATAACAATTCAGTACCCCATGCAAAGCGAATAACATTAAATTGTATCTCCACAGCCCTGTTTGACCCTTTAGGCGCTGAAATTTATTACCATACCAGTGGGTTATCCTAAACTCATTTGGGAATATTGTGCTTTTAGTGAAGCAGGGTAGTCACCTTCTAAAAATTGCAAATTTTCATGAATATCCCATTCCCCTTTCGGTGTTTCCCGATGGATAAGATTGATTTTCACCGAAGAATGTTTCAAATTCATTCCTTGACAAAAGCGCCCTATGTAAAAACACATTTGACATAAAAGTGATAAAATGAGAACATTGTGTGGAGCAAACTTAATATCATTTTTTGTTGTTGAATGTGGAAAGGATCGATACAAGCCTGTGAAATGTGTCTGAATAGAGGAGCAAGCTTCTACTGAAATTAGTTCACTGCTCTCAGTTTTATAGGATTAAATGCAAATTTGGGTTCTATACACACATTTCTAAGATGTATTAGCTTCCACAAGGGTTATCACTTTTGTTGAATTCTACATGGAATCTGTTGAAGTGAAGACAAAAGAGGTTCAACATTTAACAGTTACTTAAAAACTGGCATTTTTTAATAAAGTATATGGGTTGTTAGGTCTGTAATCTATAGTAGATGGTAAGACACTATATTCAGTTATTGTCAAAGATATTTTAGGTCTATATTAGCGTGTGATTTTTTATTCCCTGGAGAAAATTGTGTTATTGAGGATTAAGCAGGTTTAAACATGTATTGGCCAGTAGATGCGACATCATGATAATTCACTGCACTTTTGTGAGTGTATAGGAGAAAATGTAACGCAGGGACCAAAATCCGAAGGGATTATCTTTCTAAAATAATACCTTAACCTATTTTTTGGTATTTTTTTTTCATTTTTGAAAAATTAGTTTAGAAATATCTTTCCTTGCTAATGGTGATCCTACAATCAGTTAGGTTATCCAAACAAATATCTTTAAATAAATTGAATGTTGAATGAATGGTATTTCAAATAATATAACAGAATAAAAACAGGTATAAGTACTTTTTAGAATGTCTCTTTATTCATTTCAAATGTTTATCCCTTTTTCCTCTCATAATCCGTTTTCTATAGGCCTGTTTTGTTTTCTTCAGATTATTCAAACCTCGGAACGTATTCACTTTGCCTTTCATCTTCCTACTCCTTTCAAGGAACACATATTCATTCACAAAGTAGTCTCATAATGTTGACCTTTGATGAAAGGAAATTTATGAAATGACCTTTCTTTTAGATGCCGGCGCCAATTTCACAAATGGTGTCATATTGCAGATGACATTCTGCTGGGTTCTTGTCTGGATGCGTATTTTTTATTTAATCTTCATTTCATTTCAAAATTGTGTGAAGTCGAAAACAAAAATAGCACCGCAACCAACTCACAATTTTTTTCGGTTACAGATGCAATGACACCCTCCTCTTACCTGCTGTTTTGTTTCGGTGTCTTTCTCTCTGTTTGTAACTCTGTTTTTGTTCTTTGTTTCTTTTTTTCCCTCTCGCCTATTTTTGTCTTAATCTATTCTTCTCTCTTGCATGATTTTTCCCCATAAAACTCCCCTCTTCGTTTGCTTCTCTCTCTCCCTTCTATATGGACTCCACTACGGGGAGGGGGGGGGGCAGTCTGCCCCCTGACGAGTCACAACCCATGCAAAGGACGTACCTCTGCCTCCTGACGAGCTTGAATACCTTTATTGCCCCCCCCCGACTAGCTTTTTTTTTTGCTTGTCACTTTTTTTCTGGTACAATATCCTTTATTTGTGATTAAAGATCTTTTTTTTTTTTGGCTTGTCAATTTTTGCGGACGGTTTTGCGCCCCCCCCTGTGGAAAATCCTAGGTACGCCACTGTGGGACTCTGAAAGTGTCTTCTGTAATCTCTCTCTCTCTCCCTCCTATATCGGTTCTGATTTTGTCTTCTATAATGTACCACTCTCCCCTCCCCTCTTTTTCCCCTCTCCCCCTCATTATTTGTCTCTCTATATACTGATGCCCTCCCTGCTTCTCTCTCTTTTTACATTTTTTAAAATAAAATTTTGATCCCTTACATATTCATTTTATATTCGAACCTCTATCTTTTGGGAGCTTATTCTACCGCCCTCTCTCCTTTTTCATTGGAACACTCTTCATGCTGACAAGCTCTGACGTAGCTGCTTATAAAAATTCAAGCTCGACGTAATAAATATGATGAAAACAGGTAGATGTAATTTAGGTGATGGAACAACAATATGGTTTCTTGTCCTTTTTTCCTTCTTTCATATTCATATTAAAAATGAAAAAAGGGACTTGACTGCAATAACGTCAACCGAGTAAAAAAAAAATTGGCCCCGGGGATATAAACCTGGGGACCCTCGTGATGAGATTGCATCCCCGCAGAGATGGGAGGGAAAGTGCTGTGCAGAAATCTCTGGCGCGGATTACCCACGCGCGTTTTTCCCAACTGAAAGCGCTTTTATATAATGCGATGCCAGGCAGTGCTATTCGTCTTTGAGAGGATTTGCAAAGATAGATAGATGAACACAGAAAAGATAGATAGAAAAGAAGAAACAGAGAGAGAAAGAGATAGTGAGGGAGAGATATGGAGAGAGAGAGAGGGGGGAATATTTGTTATTTCGGTCTTTTTCGTTGTGAAAAAAAATATCTGCATCGTGTAATTAAAAAAAAAAGCTATACATTTTGCACATTCGAAAGGACCAAGCCAGTTATTATGATCATGAAACCAACTCATTATATCCCCAAAATGATTTTAAAAAGCAATTATGTTTCTTAGCGAATGATACCAATTGTGAACAACCCCCTTGACACATTATACACGCGCAGTTGACACCTCACACAATCTCTACGAGTGGGATTGGGGGTGACAAACAGGTGTTACCCCTACACACCGA
This sequence comes from Lytechinus variegatus, assembly GCF_018143015.1. Taxonomy (NCBI): domain Eukaryota; kingdom Metazoa; phylum Echinodermata; class Echinoidea; order Temnopleuroida; family Toxopneustidae; genus Lytechinus; species Lytechinus variegatus. The sequence goes on from NC_054741.1 coordinate 52,991,878, forward strand.
TCATCTCATGGGATGAGGCGTCGCCATGGTAACAGGTCAGAACACCATCCCTCATTCCAGTATTTTATATACAACTTCAAAGACATATTTATTTCTGTTACCTAGATGGCGATGATGATGAATGGACAATGTAAATAAATCTCCCGATATGCTGGCCTGTAACGATTATTCAATGGCTGACTGATTGAGATTGGGTATCCCTCTCCCCCTCTCTTTTATTTCATCTATATTTCTTTCCGATTCTCCCTATCTATATGCAACTTCCTCCTACCTGACACTATATGGGTCCTCCATGCCGCTCTTTATTCTCTGATATACCATGTGCCTCTGTTCGTTCTCTCCTCTAAGTAAAAAACAAAACAAAACAAAAACCTGCAGAAGAGTCTCGAGATCACCTGTAATCTGGCATGTAAATAAATCTCCCGATATGCTGGCCTGTAACGATTATTCAATGGCTGACTGATTGAGATTGGGTATCCCTCTCCCCCTCTCTTTTATTTCATCTATATTTCTTTCCGATTCTCCCTATCTGTATGCAACTTCCTCCTACCTGACACTATATGGGTCCTCCATGCCGCTCTTTATTCTCTGATATACCATGTGCCTCTGTTCGTTCTCTCCTCTAAGTAAAAAACAAAACAAAACAAAAACCTGCAGAAGAGTCTCGAGATCACCTGTAATCTTACATACAAACTAGCGTACCTAAGGGGGGGGGCAGACTGTCCCCCCATCTGACGAGCCACAACTAATGCAGGGGACATACCCCTGCCCCCCCCGACGAGTCACAACGAATCCAGGGGACGTGCAACCTCCCCCTTTTTTCTGGTACGAGGTCTATATTATTTGCGGTTGAAGACCTTTTTTTATTTTCATTTTTTTTTCGCGGAAGAAATATCCCCCCAAAATTTGCCCCCCTTTTGGAAAATCCTGGGTACGCCGCTGTACATACATTTTGTAAAATTACAGGCAGAACATTGGTATTTGATGTATGCAACCCCATACAAATTTATTGCAATAAAACTGTTTCCCCTTTTAAAAAAAAAACACATCTGTTCGGTAAAATTGTAGAGAAAATGTACAAAATCTTTCCTGTTATAACAATTTACCGAATGATTTGGTTACTTCTTTCAGTAATTTTTTCTTCTTCTCTAAAATCTTCGGTTCTTCTAACAGTGTATTGGCAGTGTGGAATTTCTACTCTGTGGCGCATGGCGGATTAAAGAACGCAGTAAAATTGTCAAATACCCTTTATGACAATGAACAATCAAGAAGTCTTTGTCGAAAATTGGTTAATCAAGACTACAGTTTCGACCTAGACTCTGCTAGGACAAATGATAATTTGCAATTTTAAGTCATCTCCGAAACTTAGGACAAAACTGATTCTCCGCTTAACCAATTTTCGACAAAGGCCTCCCAGCTGTTCATTGTCATTTAACGGGTATTTTTCAATACCTGTACCGTCGTGCGCCGTGGAAGCTTCACCTCCCTAATGATCTCTCAATATAAGAAGACCAAGTAATGTGAAAGTAATGCTCAGATTTGTACACAGACGAACTATTACCCCCATTGTATCCAGTGCCCATAATGTCTTCTGCAGGTTCAAAGACAACAAATGAGATTTATCTCTTGATCACTGCTGGTACATTATCATTGTGGCCAATAATCCCTTTCTCCCAGAAATATGGATTCGTTCATGAGCGCCTTTAGTTTGGATCCCACAATCGTTCTCTTTTTCAGATTTGAGCCCTAACAACCCCCCCCCCCCGGGGCGGATCCAGGATTTTCCAAGGGGGGGGGATTTTGTGGAGGAAAATTTTGACAAGCCCCCCCAAAATTTTCAACCACAAATTAAGGATATTTCGTACCCGAACAAGCAAAAAAACAAACAAACAAAAATATCATCAATTTCATGGGGGGGGGGGGCACATCTCGGGTTTTCTTCTCAAAGGGGTTGGGGCCACGTGCCCCCTGGATCCGCGCCTGAACCCCCCTCCCCCTCGCGCCCCAGTTAATTCCATGAAAAAGGTGCATACGTTTGCTACGTGACTCGTCTTCCATGCCTTTCCACCTAGACGAAATAAAAACACCATTCACTCATCAAGTTAAGATTCCTAGACCAAGAGTTGATATATAATACCCAGAAAAACCAACGAACAACGAATCCGAAAACAAACTATCCGCACCCATGCACCCCAGCAAGCATAGTTCGGTCTTAAGGTCTGCTCACACCGCCCGAGCGTTGTTGGAGCGGTCGTGGAGCGGAGAGAAAAAATCATCACCGCTCGCTACCGTTCACCATTTTCGATTTCGATTGTTTTTATTTTGCTTTCGATTTTTGTTTTCGATTTTTTCCCCAATTTTGTGAGCGAAATTCGACCCTCTTTCCCTACCGCTCCATGACCGCTCCAACAACGCTCAGGCGGTGTGACCAGGCCTTTACATTGATTCAAGTAGGTCTCAGATAGATCTATGAGCTACATGCCCACAGTCACAATTTGGCCCCGATTTGGCCCGCAAAATTATATACTTTATAATTCACGTATATCATAAAAATCTACAAAATAAATATTAATTTCATTATTGTCACAATATCCAAGCACTTATATAAATTGCATTGTGTAGCATAAAAAGGTATCGAATAGATACAATATGTATATATTATTATGTAGGCATACATAATAATGCATGATACCCCGAATGACGAAGCATTATTTTCTTTGGAATCAGAGTTGATTCTGTTCGGGGGCGTGACGTCTATCCGAAGATTCAAAGAATTTCAAATCCCAGTCTAATAATTGAGATTGGTTTGCATATACGAACCCTGATAAGATTAATAGCTGAAATGTTTCTGAACTCTAATAGCTCACTGTGGTCTGTCAACAAATTTATTTCATATTTTTTAAATCGAGATTTTGCCAAAGACCATGGGGGCAGATCTGTTGTAGGCCAGTATCGAAGTTTTGATGGGACAATTTTAATTCAAAGTCTGTAACTACAGCCTAAATAATCGTGTCTTTCGGTAATGCAGTTGATCTTGGAAATAAACAGTTTGGTAGGGTCAGAGGTAAAAAGATCAGAGAGAGATGAATTGAGGTCAGGAATGATGCGCTTGACATTGTCTTTAGTCAAGGTCAATGTTTAAACTCATTCGAGCAATGATGCACGCAGTCAGAAAAAAACCTACATGTAGCCGAGGGGTGGTTCTCGGGAGTCTTGTTAGTGTTATCTAAATAATACTATGATCAAAACTCGAGTAAAGGAAAAAATATATTCTATTCAATTTCTTTTAATTCATAATAAATACAGATAAATCAAACATAATAATGATAATAATAAGAATAATAATAACAATAATAATGATAGCAGGATTCATATAGCGTTTTTTCTTGAGGATACAAAGCACTTGTTAACCCGGCTTTAGCTCGAGCTTCCATCACCGGCGCTCAGTGCATGCAAGGAATTAATCCTGCAGGGTACTCATTCACCTCACCTGGGTCGAGTGCAGCACAGTGTGGATAAATTTCTTGCTGAAGGAAAACACACCAGACTAGGATTCGAACCCACGACTCTCACCACGCTATAAATGTACAGTATATGAATTTATTAAGTTAAGTAAATTACAGTGGTTCAAATACGACGCGAGGGCAGGGCAAGGTGAATATATGAAAAATATTGTTCTCTTTTTCCCCTTTGACTGTTTGTAGGTGTACTAGCGACTTGCTTTAATAAAGCCAATAAATCATTTTCACAATCAGAATTTCACACATTTTTCATATAAAAATAATATATTTTGTCTTAATTCAACTGTTTGGTAAAGTGATAGCTTCACATAATCCCGGCATAACATTTAAGCGTATAATCAGAACAACTCTTGTACTTTTTTGTGAAAATATAAGCATAAAAAACCTTAATTTACTCAGCTATATACAGTCCTTTTCCCTCTCTCATCTCTCTCTCTCCTTCTCTCTCTCTCACTCTATCAAAGTCAAACAAACAAACAAACAAGTACACAAAGGAAGAAACATTGAAACTAACTAACTAACTAGCTAACTAAGTCACTAACTAACTGACTAAATTGCTAATAACTAACCAACTAACTAACTAACTAAACTAACTAACTAACTAACTAACTAAACTAACTAACTAACCAGTTAACTAACTAAATAGCGTACTAACTGATTAGCTTAGTATATGGTTATGTATTTCTGTGAACTTGGGCTCAAGGTTCCCCGAAGAGGGAGATCTCATAAACCACGGATTCAAACTGTGTACAATGATCTTTGATTACATAATAACAAGCATCACAATCGGAAAACACTTCGCGGTGTTTGATGATAGCTAATTAGATACTGTTTTACAAGGATGTACACATTGGAATGCAATTCGATGATCTTCTTCTGAGTTCAAAGAAAAGCAAAGAAAATTATGTGACCCAGTAACTTGGACTTTCGACATTTATTTAAAATGGTGGAAAAGGGGCAGGGAGGAATATGAATGAGACAGTATGAAAGAGAGTGAAGTGGGAAAACAAAGGGAAAATTTAGGAGAAATAAAGAGAGAAACAAAGAAAGAAAGGCGAAAAGAAAGAGGATGTGAAAATGAGAGGTAGTGGTCGAGAGGGCAAGGGGGAGATGGGGGTGGGGGAGACGGGCGGTATATAGCATAGCACTGGTCCACAGTGTGCTGCACTCAACCCAGGTGAGTTAAATGGGTACCGGTAGGAAGTAATTCCTCAAAAAGCTGTGTGCGCTATTGAACGCCTAGCTTAGCCGGGTAATATAGGAGCGCCTTGAGCACCTAACAAGGTGGATATGTGCGCAATATATATACCCTATATTATTATTATTATAACATCGTAACTTGGAAGCATTTATCTGTTTAGTTTACAACTTCAGAGCGTGCTCTCTTGCCAAAGTGTGTTTTGTTTCAAATTGTATGATATTGAAACTCAATCGCAAAGAAGCTTTCATCGGTGTTTTTCCATCGGCCTCAATCTCCCCTCCCCTCCCCCCATCCTTCCCGTTATCGAACCCCAACACCTGAGGGTATCCCCTCAAGCCTGACGTTGTACGTAAAACTCACGGAACGCGTGAGTGATAAGTGGGTCTGTTTACCCGATAGCTATTTGGGAAGATAATGGTTTGTAAAGCACTTAAATAAATACATGTGCAATGTATTCGCATCCATCTGTAAAGTCACAGGCCCATCAAAACTCTGAAAGAACCGCTGCATTCTAGCGTATCGTTGCCATTTCATACTCGTCTGGGTTTGTAAATGATTTTGACCACAGGCAGACAGCAGCGAGGATTTAAAAAAAAAAAACGCTTGAAGAATCCTGATTTAACTGGCTGATGAAATCGCTGGTCCTGAAGCATGTAGGCCTGTACTGAAGTTTATATTCTCTGGAAGGTTTTGTAAACTGATGCTGAAACATACAAATGACGCCTTAATTCAAAGGGTTTCAAGGTAAGTACCATTCATTTCTCTGTGTCTATTTGTCTTTGTCTCTTCCATCCTTGTAGAAATAAACTTGAATTATTCGGGTTCCATTGCATCACATGACGCTTCAAATTCCATCTTATAGAACACGAGATGATGTTTGTTTACATGTTGTAAATGTCAATTCCCATTGCGTAATCAGATCTGGAAACATTAGTTCACATTGCGTCATACGTTGTGTCAATTCCAACTGCGTCTATACTTGTAGATGTAAATTCCTGAGGATCCATATGCAATTGCACCACTGTTTTATTCCCATGTAATAAGAGACATTAATCTTAATTGAGTAAAAGAGGTGTCAATTTGAATTGCATCTCAGAAGATATTAATTCTCGACTCCACCGTACGACCTTTTAATTCCATGCGTCGCAGTAGATTCTCCAGTGCGTCAGATTGGGTCAGATGAGACGAACATTCGCGTTACGCATAGAAGCAGCGGCACCCCCCTTACGCAATGACGTGTTAAAGATAACTAAACTATCATTGTGTATCGGTTCAGATTGCATCATATGAGGTGTCTGCGCCGATGTTACAGAAGGATATAGTTCATAAATAGAGTTTCTCCGATGTAACAGAAGAATATATTTCATAAATACAATGTTGCCAGTAGAACACTGCAATCATGTATACTTGGCGGTACATAATTAAATTTAATGTGTATAAAGATAGTCAAATCATCGATTAATATCAATAGGCCTTCATGTTTATGAAGACGCATCATAAGCGTATGAAGAAAAAAAGTAAATGAATTCTGATTTAAATCTTGCAGCCTGAACGTACCTGTGTTTTATTGTTTATTGTGGATTGGGGGGGGGGCAATGAAACCCCCATAGAAACAATAATCAAAATACGACCCTATTTTAGATATTGGCCGAAATCGTTAAGTCGCGCTCCCTACATCAAAGTGAACTGTTCTGATGATGGCAACAATGAGTGCTGTAGGTTAACATCAATTATACATGTTTCGAAGTTTCATTGAGCCCAATTAGTGAAATGATGATAAAGGAACTGTTGGCGCTAAGTGCTCGACTGTGCGTTGCGACCTTGGTTAGTTTGTGCTTTTCAAGAGCCGATATATGTTCGACCAAAGCACACCAGATTGATTAAATGATTCATGTGTCAACATACATACTACAAACAAGTGCGTTAGTATGTCGGCCACAACAGGCCTTTACGTAACAATGAATTATAAAAAAAAACGAAAAACACACAAACAGCACAGCCGCTGTAATAACTACGGTGTTTAAATTCACTATGTAGTTTGAATATAACACCAAAAGTGTAGATATTACAAATAGAATAATACTAATGGGTGTTGAACTACCACCTACATTTAAAACTGCTGTGAAATGCTCTGTGTGGCTTTCTCACAAACCGTACTAGTGTAGTTTTAATTGCGCATATCTTGTCATCCAATTGAGCTAATTACTACATGTTGTCATAAAGGAAAAATGAATATCAAGAATTCTAAAGAAATGAGGACTTATACTCTTGTTTATTCTGAAGTTAAACCCCAGGTTGAATCACCGAATTAAAAACAAATTTCACCAATTGTGTTGTAAGGCTGTCGTTAGGGGATATACAGTGCGTATCAAAAAACGGGACAGTTTTGAAAAGTCTATTAAAAAATTGTTTCAAAATATTATATCTATATTTTGATGTTAATAGATGCTCTGAGATCTTATCTTTGAAATGCCATTTAAAAAATAAATTTTGTTCATGCTTGAGCGAACACGGGACGTTTTTGTCGGGGGTTCAAAAAGAGGCTTGCGCCAAAATGGCAGAAATTAGAAATTTGACAATAAGGCTTTTGGCTAATCAGCACACTTTCTCTTAATCTTTTCATTGTCTTTGCCATAATTTTCGAATCATGCTGTCAATTTTCATTACAATTTTATTTATTTACCTGAATTATTTTGTTTTTCATTTAAACTTCTTTTACCTATGAATTTTCCTTCATACATGTAAGAAAATAAGACTTTTTGTCAACCCAAGTAGGAAGATTTGCATTATTAATTGGGAGAATTTGTAATTTTTCAAATCCTTTTATTATGTGAAACAAATCATGTTATGGTACCTATAAAAGACATGAATCCTATTTTCAAGGGGTTATTGAATCCTTCACCAAGTTTAATTATGTGCTTGACAGGCCAAACAGAAAAGGGACCCATGTCTTTCAATGGCAATCATTGCTCCTTCAAAATTGACTCAATAAACCATTATGGTTTATTGAGTCAATGGTTTATTGAGTCAATTTTGAAGGAGCAAGATATGGCAGATCGAGTAAAATGTATTAAAAAGTTGTGAAGCGAGCAAGCAAAAAAATTCCACCTTTTCATTAAAATATCTAATTTTGTGAATTTGACATAATATTCAGAAAGCGATATCATATTTCACTTTCCATGTTTTCTGTTATTTTCTTTCCACCTTTTTTTTCTTGGTCATGATTTTTTTTTTTTGGGGGGGGATGAGCACCCCGAGCCCCAACCCATCAGTATGCCACTGTTCAAGCACCATAACCTTTGTAGCACACAATGAAAGGATTTGAAAAAAAACGCTCTCTCATACTTCGGTTAAAAAAAATTGTTCTTGCCTAAAGAAGGAAAATTCAATGCTAAAACAGGATATTAAAAAAGGAACAACATAAATATTTGAGCAAATAAGTAGATTTAGAAATGAATTTTGACCGCATAATACAAAAATTATGGCAAAGATAAAGTAAAGATTAAGAGGAAGTCTGCTGATAAGCAAGAAGTCCGATCATCATGTTTATCATTTGATGCCATTTTGGCGCAAGCCTCCTTTTTAACCCCAGACAAAAAAAATTCCGTGTTCGCTCAAGCGTGAACGAAACTAAATTTTTTATAGCATTTGAAGGATAAGACCCCAGAGCATCTTTTGACACCAAAATATAGAGATCATAATTTGAAACAAAAAATTTACAGACTTCAAATCTGTCCCGTTTTTTTGCTACGCACTGAATAGTAGGTGGATTTGTCGTCGATCACATTATCCAAGTACGTTTGAGGATAAGTTGTCGCCGAATTGGCCTGAGAAAGACTTTGTACCAGATGTGGCGCCCTTGACACAATAATTTTTGCAATTATATATATATATATTTCAAACTCCCCATGAAGACGGAAGCTTGCTTTCAATTTAGCAGAATGTGATACACCTCTTGCGGCATTCTGGTGATAAGTGATTACGCCTGAAAGTATTATATTGTATTTCATCTATTTGCGTTTGCCAAAGGATCCCCAAATATCCTTATTGTTTGTGCATTAGTGTGGTTGTACATGCATGGCTCCGGGGTTTTAATGGGAAACCAGCTGGTGATCTTGTCCTGGAGTCAATCGATGAAAATCCTTGCGTTTGTCGGCCAATGTAAGTGCGTGCTTAAAGATAGGACGAGACTTCCAAACAGATCTCTATGATACGCCTCTTGGGGGGGGGGAGATTTCTCAGGAGGTGTTCTAGAATGTGAAAATTGGTGGTAATGGTATATAGATGATGGAAAATCACGATAAAGGAGACATAAGAGTGATGATGATGAAGAGCTACACTCTTAAAACAAATCAGTCAATTTGACTAGACCAGTAGTCAGGTGGGAGCAACTGATATGGCAATCACTGATATTCACAGTTCTGACATATTCTTGTCAGAAATAACTCAGTTCTAGTAAAATATGACTAGAAAATAGTCAAATTTGACTAGAATAACAGTTGCACCCAGCTGACCCTATTAACTAATCATTTTTGACTGATTTGTTTTTAGAGTGTACATAGGCATAGTGGCGTATCTAGATGAAACAACCGTCAGTGGTAAGTGTGAAATTCGCGACCCTCCATCATTAATGATGCAGAAGAGTTTCGCTGACATCCCCCGATGACATCTCACCCTTCTTAAATTTTCTACGCTGGTTGCTTCTTTGGTAGCTTATGATATGAAATTCCAAAGAGCATTTTTATTATTCTGCTCTCCTTATTTTGCGCCAACGGATGACATGTTACCTTGTTTCTTGAAAACGACCCTGCCTGGATGTTCCATATTAGGTATGGAAATTTTACATTATTTTCTATTGTTCACTGTATGGAAATGATATTTTCACAATATTGTTGTTGCATAGAGGACGGACTCCCCAAGATACTCCTTTTCCAAGTTTACCCCGACACAATTGTTCACTGTATGGAAATGATATTTTCACAGTATTGTTGTTGTATGGAGAATGGATCCCCCAAGACACTCCTTTCTCAAGTTTACCTCGACACGATACTCTTATCTCCCGATGTTCCAGTAAATGAATTCAATAACCTTTCAACAAATCGTTCCCTGTGGAACTCCACCGGCCCTCGAGTCTTGAAGAATCCCATCGGGTCTGCGATGGGAATTGTCATGTAATGGCCCAAATAAGCACAGCCACATTTTGATCTGCATAAATACATCTAAATGACTGACCTTCAAACTATTTTCTTGTCGACTCGCTTCTTCCATAAAGCAACTCTGATTGATTGCCAGTCGTTTCCGGCCAAATGATACTCCAATCCCCAGCAATTTCTTATTGAATATCGAGTTTGGCGTGCTTGACACACATACCCCCAAAATAATAAGGTCGAGGATAAATTTAGACAATGTTCAACTCGCCAAAACATACTCTCCCTCGATGTATACACGCGTTCCGATACTTCAATTTCGCAATCGAAATTGCTGACTTTGCGTATAGAACATACAGAAGATGTGAACTACTCGTTCAGTGGCGCTTTTGTTATAAGGCGCCACGTAGATTGTTGTTAAGATCAACCAGGCGTCTGTTTCATTGAGCTTTTCGCAAAGTTCTACATGATTCTTTGGACGACTGGAGAGTGAATTGCAAAAAGTGAGGCTAAAGTATTAAGCAATGGATGACCAACTTTTGAATATAATTACCGAGTTATGGCAAAAAATGCACTCTGCATATGCTTATAATGGGGATGTTTATCAACAAAGCATAATAAACTTGAGCTTCAAATCATTAGAAAATGTCATTGGCACGCTCAATACTTATTAAGCGTTCTTTGTAAATCCATTAGAACAATTTCCAGAAAGCGTAGTAATTGGAGAAGGGGGAGAAAGGGAGAGAAAGAGATGGGGGGGGGGAGGGGAAACGGGATGCCTGAAACAAAAATGATAATGTTTGAGTATGATCAGACAACACAAGTTTCCTAAGAAGAAAAGGACACCTCAAACGTCATTGGTTGACTGATCGACTTTGTGCTTACCCGATATTTACTCGAATCAAACTCCCTCAAATATCAAACAGCGCAAAACTCTACAAAGCTTTGAAGGACATTTAAAAATCAATTTAATGCAGAAAGTCTAATACTGATAGTAATACTGATACTGATATAGATTCAACTGTATGCATGTTATGTTTGTTGGTTTGTTCCGTTTTTTCTGAATACACTGGTTTACATTGTGTTGTCTTCAGGTTCATTAATTTATTAGTAATTTGTAACATTTCTTTGATCCTTCCACCATTCTTAAATGTTCTTACTTACGTTATAATGTATTTATTTGAAACATCCATTTTTCTTGCTTTGTACGTGTTTTTAATATTGTGGTAAATAGAGTTTCAATTTCATTTTCAGTTTCAGTTTCAATTTCAACGTACAACATGCTTTTGCCCTTGAAAAGAGGTAGAGAGAATGGGAGGGAAAATAGGACGAGAGTAAAACACCCTTCCCTTCTTCCACGCCCCCTCCCTCCCTCCCTCCCAACACAGTGACTTGAACCTCACGTGCTCTCCTAATATAGAATGAACAAAGTGGATGAGATAGAGAGGGGAAAATAGGATAAAGCAATTTGGGGGATATCACCAAAGTAGAAAATATCGTCGTGATCCAATAAAGAAAGTCATAGATACCTGAAGAAGACGTCATTTCTTGGGGTTCTCTAGCTTGTACTTCCTCATTTTGTTCATTCATCTTTTCTCGGATGATGGAATGAGAGGGGATGTGGCTGCGCATGAATATTATAGTTCTACTCATCAATATCATTCTTGCCCTTTTTTTAAATAGGTTAATCTGTTGCTAATTAGGGCTAATTGTCTATCGATTTTGTTTTATGTTTAACTACAGGCCCCTACAAATGATTGTCAAACGTATTACAGATGTCAAAGTAAAAGGTCACCATCCACAGTGAACCTCTCGTTTTATCACTTGCATAAAATTAGACGTCATCCTTCCCGGGCAAAAATACGGAAAAAGAATCTTGGAATAAACGGTACCCCCTAGCTATAGGCTTTTGCTTGATTCCGTATTCATAATAATGAACAACCAAATGCTTTTGCTAGTAAACTCAAGAACTGTCAGTTAGCGTTTGCTTGACGATTAAGCTAATGCTAAAAAGCGTACGCACAAAGCGATCATTTTGCTTGTGTGTTTAAGTCAAAGGTTTCATCATTTTGCTTAGGTTTTTTTTTCAATTTCCGTCAGAGCAGCTTGAGCGTTTACTTGATCAAGGCGTTCGCGTTTTATAATCATGTTCATGCACCTGAGAGAGAACCCTAAGATGTACAGTCGCCTAAATGAACATGTTTTCCTCCAAGTAAGTGCAAACCGAATGCAAACTATGGATTTTTTTAAATTAGAAACAATATAAAAGGAACAGTTTGACACCACGTCTAAGGAAAAGATGTTACGTGAGAGAAGCGGCACCTCTTTGCACCGCCACACCCCTGCATTCGAGTACAGCCACGTCGCTATTGTTCAAACCGCCAGCAATTGCTTTCTGGAGGCAAGAAAATGGGTTAAGCACAAGCAAAGGGATATGCATATGTAATGAAGCGATTGCTAAGGCATGATATTTTGCTTGGCGAACATTTGCTTGTCCTTGAAGAAGTTTATTTCCAGCAATTGCTACTTTTCATGCATCTGACCCAAAGATGTGGGTTAGGATCTTCGAAATCTTTTTTTTTTGCATATAATATATAAAAACAAAATAGCTCTTTACTCTCAAAACAATTTTCGTATTCATGACAGCAGAGAAAAGAAAGCTTCATTGTGTTCCTACATATATATTTCTTCTTTCGAATTTATGCTTTTTATTAGTTTGTGTGTATGTGTATGTGGGTGTGAATTTGCTTGTTTACTTTGATGTATATTAGGCTCCTGTCCTGTTTAATTATTACATTTATCTAGTTTCTAACCTTCCTAACAGCCATTTTATATTAATTGATCAGTTACACTCATTTTATTGAATATATCTAACTATCATAGGCCTACAACTTTCATGTTTACTATCCGGTAAGGAATTTTTTTGTTATTCAGCCCCTTGATAACATTATATAACGTATTTATAACAGTCTTGCCTACTAGCTCTATTTATAGGAATAATATAATTCTTCATAAAGTGACATAAAAAATAGTTCAGAAATCTACTAATGTTATTCGACTTGAAAATGGAATGAATGCGCTAAGTTAATACTGTTTAGTTGTTGTTTTGAGGCGGACATGGATAGAATTCTGAAAAGTCTCGTAAGTTTTGTTTTGAACTTTCCTCGCGAGTCCCCCATAATTCAATAGATCTCCAAATGAAAATATTAAACACTTAATCAAGTCGATTTGGACTGCTCCCCTAAAATGTATATATATATATCATACCTATTGATCCGAATTGGCTAACCAAACGTGCTCTTACAATGGAGAACATCTTACCTCATGTTAAAAAAACTAATAGTTGTTCTACTGCAAATGAAGCACGCTTTTCCTTTCATCCTTTCTTACTTTCTCTTTGTAGAGCCCTTTTTTCTTGATCACCAAGTTTTTTTTTGTTCTGATATGACCAGAGTATATCTACTGACGTTGAACTAAGTAAAGTTAACAGTTCAATCTACGCTATTACATTTGACATTTTCCTCAACATTCCCTTGTAAATTAAACACCAATTTACAAACAGAATTACAGATGTAATCTTCCAATTCTTAGATATGTTGGCATCTACCCACGTTATTCTTGAGTAACCTTTAGTTTGAAATACGATCTTGAAATATATCATAATGGCATTGACCGAAAAAAAATACGGGAGCCTTCGATTTATGTGAATTAAAGTCCTTCCTAATGCTTGCATAATACAAGATTTATTTTATCGTTCACTCTAAATTATTCAGGGTAATATTGACATAGGAACCGGATCTGTGGTTACACTTCGTATTTCCGAAGGTTCGTAATTCCGAAACATGTAAATTGCCTATACCTCGATGTTCAATAAATCGTTAAAACGAAAGCAAAATAGGGTTCGTTAGTCCGAAAACAAGATAAGGTTCGTTAATCCGAAAAAAAATAAGGTTCGTTATTCTGAAGGTTTGTTTGTCCGAAAACGAAATAAGGTTCCGTTATTCCGACGGTTCGTTGATCCGAAAAGGAATAAGTTTCGTAATTCGGATTAACGAACCTTATTTCGTTTTCGGATTAACGAACCTTCGGAATTACGAATGTAACCTGCTGTGGGTGCCACAACCCATTCCGGATAATAAAAAGAGCCGGAGTATGTTCCGATATGACATTTTTGGGTCAGGTCTGACCCTTCTGCCCAATCAAGCTAATCTTAACATTCAATTTTCGTCTGAACTTCTCTGTTCCTTCATCCATTTTTGCTTCCTACCCCTCCTCCGTTTCTTAAAATGCACATTCTTCAATTTGACTGTTTTGCCAGTATGACATTTCTATCTATCTCTTTCAAGCCAAATCTTTCGGGTATTCCTGACAAATAAGATTCTCTCATGAAATCATACCCAATTTCCATCTTAGGTCATGCATGCATGATGCCTTTCCAACGGATTCATGCACCGACTCGGTACAAACGTCTCACATTATTTTGACAGCAACCATCCCCATGTTTATTGAGTCAATAGTTGGACGATGGTGGCGGTGACGAGAAAATCATAAAGAAAAATAGGCATCTCTCTCTCTCTTTGGTGATGAGCTTTACTGTCATTTTGAAGGCGGGTCCTCTCCAGACTACCTGTGTCGCTGTTTCTTTATACGCTCGGCTGGCTGGTTAAATTCGTTAAGTTGTGGCACGATGTTTCCATATTTCCGCCATCCTCCAAAAGCTATGCTCACATGATTCGACATTTATTGCTCTTATAATTTACACTGTCACAGAATGTAGAAATTAGAAGACGACTAGAAAGGACACATACAAGTAAGACTAGGAAATGCATGAAAGGAAAGGAGAGTTCAACTGGACTCTTCGGTTTAGATTTTTGTGAATTTCACTGTGCTTAGTTAAACCGCAAGTCTAGACCAGAGTCTGAATTCAGCCTAGATGCAAGAGTAAATTAATGAGAAAGATAGACAGACAGATAGATAGATAGACAGATAGAGAGAGAGAGAGAGAGGGGGGGGGGGGGGAGAAATAAAATAAAATATATGTATATCATAAAACGTTGACAATTTTGACTTCAATGAGAATGTGTCTCAACAGATTCTGAATCCGTTAACATCCATCCCTTGTTTGTTTGTATATATTTTCATATAAATCAAAATATATACATGATCAAATTATAAAAAGAAAAATCAAAATCGTCAAATAAAATATGGAGGATAGCCCATTTCAGCGGTATTAACATAATACCGCTGTTCTTCCATGGGGTCCTCACCAGGATGTAGCTAGAAATTCCAGTGGGTATGCAAAACTGTACTTAAGTATATTAAGATCTCTCTCTCTCTCTTTTTTTTTTTTTTACTTTATTTACATTTAGATTTGTAATTGCATGTAATAACTGTTGCTGTGCTAGCGCCATGAGCGTCCCAGGACGGTGTGTGCACTCAATAAGACATCACTATTATTATTATTGAATTAAAAAAAGACTGATGTTATGTAGGGTTTCTTAAGACCACTTAGGTCTCCTCTGAAAAGGACCATCAATGATGTATTACAAAATTAATGGTGCGAAAATGTGTAAATAGGCCTATGTAGCAAATTGATGTTAGATATATAAGTACACATTAAACGGCAAGTCCACCCCGTGTAACAATATGTTAATTTGATAAAATAGAGATATCAACACTAGGAAAGTTTATTAAATTCGAATGGAATTACGATGCATCTTAGATTTCCATTTATGTTTAAAAACTGTCATGAATTTATTATCTTACATCCTATTCTGACGAAATTTTAAATGGTATATGCTTGTTCCATCTTTTATCCCCATCAACTTCGTGCTAGGGTGGATTCGTCCGCACAGATAAAGTGATATGGGTAACCTAATAAAATGAGTGCTTCTCGAATAATATGCTATGGTATTGCAAATCCATGTAACGGCCATAATCGATTCATGACTATTATGAATAAATTTGTGTCTGACATAAAAATACAGGGGAGCGTTTCACGTAAGGATTTTATCCGACAAGTCCTCTTTTATCAGACAATTACCATAGCAACAGTACCTCTCAGCCAATCAGAATCGGGGAAAGTTGTCAGATCTGACAACTTGTCGGACATAAATGATGATGAAACGCTCCCCAGGTATGCAATCCAGGCAGCCCTTAGCAAAATTGAGGTTAACTTCAATTATTGGTATATCAGGCAAGTTAGAAAGTAGGCTTATGCCTTCAGTAATGGTAATCTCCCAATCATGGTTACATCTCCAATATAATCTGCTCGTTCGCTTAAATCGCCCCCATATAGAGATCCCCTTCCGATTGATGTAGACAAAAATGAATGATTTATTTTCCTCTGGCAATAAACGGTTAGTCTGCAGCAGACACAGACCCTAATTGAAATTTTCATCAACAAGTGGGTCTTCACCTTAAGACTAGCACCTATAAAACTTTGCTGTTTCAATTCAGTGAGAAGGCCTTCAGTCCACAAGTCATAGTAGGCTTCAAATTCAGACCCCTAAATTCTTGTGAAGGGTTTGGACTGCAGACTAATAAAGAGTAGTGCATGTACCTCGTAGATGCAGTTTCACGAAATCGTGAAATGCGACCCATATAAAGGGAGAATATTCACACCTCTTTGTGAGACGACGCCCTGGGGAGCATTTCACGAAAGGACTTGTCAGACGTTTTATTCGACAAGTCCTGTTTAATCCGACAGTTACCATAGTAACAGTGCTTACCGGACAATCAGAATCAAAGAAAATTGTCAGATCTGACAGCTTATAGGACAAAAATGTTGATGAAACGCCCCCGAGAAGTCCATACTTAATTTCTAGCTTTGCACATTTCTACGATTTTCTACGAAACTTAAAACGTTCACGTTCCGGTGACACAAAGATACGTGACCAAAAAAGAAGTTAAGCCTGAACAAAGGTTTGTTTCAAAATAAGCAGCAAAAATAATCGAAAATATTGGCGAAGGTTTGAGAAAAATCCATTAAAGATTAAGAAAGTTATTAGAATTTTAAATTTCGGACTTGTGACGTCATAAACGAGCAGCTGCCTCATATGTTATATGATATAAATTGCATAAATTTTAAGTTTTAATAGTTCCTGATGACTTATTTTTTGTTTTCTTTTTAGGAACGGGTGTGAACTGATTTGTCTATTGATATTTTGAAGGTACAGTAAAAAACATTTTCAATTTTCTGAGAAAATGATTTAATTTCTTTTTAACCATAAGATATGTACTAAAGCTGCTCGCATATGACGTCACAAATCAAATGATTGAAATTCTAATAACCTTTTTAATCTTTGATGGGTTTTGTCAAACCTTCGGCATTATCTTTTCTGCTATTTTTGCCACATTTTTTTTTGTCAGGGTGAACTTGTCGGACCGATTTTCTGCAGATCCCTTCAATATCTTGCAGTACACTTTCATGGAG
The DNA here is from genome assembly GCF_018143015.1 of Lytechinus variegatus. Lineage (NCBI taxonomy): Eukaryota > Metazoa > Echinodermata > Echinoidea > Temnopleuroida > Toxopneustidae > Lytechinus > Lytechinus variegatus. The sequence continues at coordinate 53,009,182 of NC_054741.1, forward strand.
GTTCAACGTGGGTAGGCCTATAAACAATTAAAGTTTTGCAGCTCTTGATAATTTGCAGTCTGTACCTTAACCATCTAATTGTCCTTTGCGAAACATTTCTGAAGTGTTTATGAGCAATTTCTGAAGTGCAATGATACTGTTTTGATGACACTTCAAAAACATAGCGAAGGATTGCAACTCCGTTGTAATTTCAAGCCATTTCCTTCCTCTGATAATTATGTAAAGAAATTTCTGCCGTCACATAATGACACCCCACCCACCTATTTGAATGTCTCCTGGAGGATACTAAGTGATTGGCTGCGGATCTTAATGATTATATAGATTGGGTGGAAAGTTTCTGTTTCTGTTTGCGGTAACTCCGTATGAACTCGGCAGGACAGCATTTTTGCTGGTAAACGCCAAGCTGGTATTTAACCAATTACCTATGAAAGTTGGGTGGGATGAATGGGGGTGTCAGAAAGTTCCATTCTCAGATAAAGATTTTTACACAACATCATGAATGATTGAATTATATTTATTAAATGAAGGATTGGAAATATGAATATGGTAACAGAAGTGAAAGAAGTGAAAAGAGAGAAGTGAAATAGCAAAATGACCACATTAATAATAACATCCAAGGAGAATATACTTTTACACCCTAAATCAGGTTAGTCGAATGTAAAAGATGACTTGAGAGAATGTGAACGATTGGCTTGACTCGCCAGCATGAATACGGCACTTCTAGTTTCCATTGTTTTGTATAATTTCTTTTTTTTTTCTTTCAGAAAAAAACCCTGAAAATGTTAAATAGTTGGATTACGGCTCTATTAATATGGAAATTATTTGAATATCAATCAATCAATCAATCAATCAATCAATCAATCAATCAATCAATCAATCAATCAATCAATCAATCAATCAATCAATCAATCAATCAATCAATCAATCAATCAATCAATCAATCAATCAATCAATCAATCAATCAATCAATCAATCAATCAATCAATCAATCAATCAATCAATCAATCAATCAATCAATCAATCAATCAATCAATCAATCAATCAATCAATCAATCAATCAATCAATCAATCAATCAATCAATCAATCAATCAATCAATCAATCAATCAATCAGATCCTAGATACGATGTTTTGTGAAGTGACTATGCCAATGTCCCCTTTAAAAAGGGACTCTTCGCGACATTTAAGACAATAAGATGGCCTCTCTCACGCTGCGTTTGAATGCATGTGGTTGCTCCAAGAATGGAAATCAACAGAGATCCCTGCTGCTTGTTTGTTATCGTGTAACAAGACCACTTCGAGAGAGTTACCAGGGTTAATCAAATTTACCCTCAGCCAAGCAGTTTCCCTTGCTCTACAACTAACCTCCACTTCTTTCTCAATGAAATTGTCCAATATTCCTTCTAAGACGCTTCGTACGGCCCGGCAACAGACCACGACATAAACATTCGTGAGGTTCTTCTAATTTTGAGATTGTATCTTCAATTTATTTTCTTGATATTGTTTGTGTGCCGGTATTTTATAAACAAATTTATGAGTAGAAATGGATAGATGAAAACTTGGGGCGCAACCATTGCATGCTGAAAATAGGGCACTGAAACAATGTAACGTTGAGAGTGAGACAAGACTGGAATAGAATACGTTCAGAGTCAAGTTTGAAAGAAAGCAAGATGTATTCAATTATTTTTCTCCATGCATGTTATGTTACTTTCCTTTCATGTTGTTTCTGGCAAATGTAATTAAAAGTAATATTGTTTCATAAACCACAACTTAATAGAATTCGATCGTCGTTTATATTTATATAGTCATCATCAATATTCCGTTTTTCGATAGTTAAAACAAAATAACGCTTTTGTTTTCATATTACTATAACATGATTTCAATAATCAATGACGTGGTCTATCATCCATTATGTATCATCCACTTATGCTAACGTATTTTTTTCTATTATTTGACTCTCATACTGGAGGGCATGTTTTTATTTAAAAAAAAGGTGTCAAATGGTTGAAAAAATTGCAAAGGAAGAAGTTTATTTCATTTTAATGTTTCAGAAGTTTCAAATGAGTATTCATTCCAGAAAGTTAATATGATTTAATACGTTTTCATTCATTTTAATGAATACCCTGAAATAATACGTTAAACTTACAAGCCACGTAGAAAGCATGCGTGGTATGTTGCTTTGTTGCTTGGCAATTGCTTAGTAAGTAATAGAAACTGAGATGGAAAAAAAATAATGAAAAGGAAGAAACCTGGAAATAAAATACATATGCATGTGTTTTAGTAAAGAATACGATGTATACCTATACCTGCATTCAAAGTTGGATCTCTCGAATCTATTTTGAGCGATGTGGAGGCTTTGAAGCCCCCCTTGGGATTTATGGGGTGTACTTTCACAGATGGACTAAAAATACACCAATCTTAGTTGCCACGCTCATGGTATTACTTCAGCTATGTGTCGCTTTGATTTATTTCCCAGCAGACAAGTTCAGGATTAAGACCAAAATCATATATACAGTATGCTTCGAAATAGTTGATTTACCATTTACATGTATTGTAAAAAAAATTACAATGAAGAAGGAATTGAGGAGGAGGAATATGGATGACTCTAATCTGTTCCATGATTTATTTTGTGCAAATCTAGTGATCACTTATTTTCAAAGTTTTGAATTTAACCTAAAAAAATATATTATACATTCATACTGTGTAAGCGATTTGCTCTAAAACCCGATCCGTGGGTAAAATTTTACAATTTCGGAATGAAAAGAAAGTCGAGTCCCTGACAACTTTGGCATATTTCATTTTTCTTCATTTTGTATATAAAGTGTGAAATGTTTCATAATGCAATTTTCGTAGATTTTTGCATAATCTACCAGAATTCGAAGGATTCGTATTTTACTATTAATTACCATTTAACAAATGTTATACATTTGTAAAATTCATATTGAAAAATGATATACTTGAAAAAATAAATGTTTATTTGAATTGAAATTTATGTGTGTGCGGGTTGGTGCGTGTGTGGGTGAGGGAGACTAAAAAGCCAGAACCGCAAGTCTTTAAGCCCCTTTCACAATTGACGTACGACCTGTTTACGACCGCCTGCAACAGTTTTTTTCTTTTTGTGGCACGATCGATCCCTTGGTGTCTTGCGAGCACTCGCAGTCCTTGTAGACGATCGCACGAACTCAAGGTGGTCGTGACTGGTCGCATCTGAATTTGAAAATGTTCAAAATCCAAACGCGATCAAATACGATTGATTCACTCGCATCAGGTCGTACCATCGGTCGGGCGATCATCGTGTGAGTGTTGTTCAACGTTGTACGACCTGGTGCGAGAGGTGGCACAACTAAGTATAGTCGCATTTAGTCGACTGGAGGTCGTACAACACTTGCACACGTGCTAGAGACCTACAGAGACCAGTCTTGCGACTGGGTGCGATAATATGAGACTGTTGCAAGACCGATCGAAATTACGGCTTACAACATTCCACTACCGTTGCATTCGCATGTATGCGACCGTTCAGCACCTTTCACAATTGACGTCCGACCAGTTTACGACCGCCTGCAACAGTTTTTTCTTGTTGTTGTACGATCGATCTCTAGGTGTCTAGCGAGTACTTGCAGTCGTTGTAGACGGTCGCACGAACTCGAGGTGGTCGTGACTGGTCACATCTGAACTTTGAACATGTTCAAAATCCGAACGCGATCAAATATGATCGATTCACTCGCATCAGGTCGTATCCGGGGTCGTACCATCGGTCGGGCGATCATCGTGCGAGTGTTGTGCAACGTTGCACGACTTGGTGCGAGAGGTGGCACAACTACATGTAAGTTTACTCGACTGGAGGTCGTACAACACTTACACATGTGCTATCGACCTACATGTACAGAGACATGTCTTGCGACTGGGTGCGATAATGTATGGGCCATAAGACTGTTGCAAGACCGATCGCAACGGCTTACAACATTGCACTACCGTTTCATTCGCATGTATGCGACCGTTCCCCTCGCAATCCCTCGTGCAACACTTGCATGTGATCGCACGAGCACAATAGGATCATAAGCGACTTACTCGTGCATTGGGTTTTACTGGTTGTTTTGTTGTACGACAGCTGTTGCAACTGTGAAAGCCTCTGTGCGATCTTATGAGATGACTGGCGATTAATGCCTGTTGCAGCCTGTCGCACGACCAAAAGGTCGCAAATGGTCGTACGTCAATTGTGAAAGGGGCTTTAGGGGCTTTCACAACTGCTCGTACGATCGTTTGCGATCATTTGGTCACAATATATGTTAAACAGAATCGCAACGGTTGTAAACAGTCGCACCACCAATTGGGAAAGTGGCTTAACACAAGTGCAAATATTGTACGACCTCCAGTCGACTAAATGCGACTACTTAGTTGTGCCATCTCTCGCATCAAGTCGTAAAACGTTGAACAACACTCACACGATGATCGCCCGACCGATGGCACGACCTGATGCGAGTGAATCAATCGTATTTGATCGCATTTGTATTTTGAACATGTTCAAACTTTAGATGCGACCAGTCACGACCCCTTCGGGTTCGTACGATCGTCCACAACGACTTGAGTACTCGCAAGACACCTAGAGTTTGATCGTGCAACACCAAGAGGCGGTCGTAAACTGACCTGGAATCAATAGTGAAAGGGCCTACATGTAGATCACAATCATGTTCGTCTTTCTGTCGGAAAAACTGAGTCAGAAAAAATATAGGAACCAGCAGGATTCGAATATCTGATCTACTGACTGCCGATCAGCGACTCAACCACCAGGCGATCACGGGTCCATGTCACGGTCGTAGTGAAATAAGAACACATACCTCTGATCTTTAATCTGACTTGCATTCGTAGTCCGCCGTGGACAATGGAATGGAACGTTTAATGTCTGATGATAAAAGTTTACTCGTGGTCATGAAAAAATAAAAACCAAGAAGACTGGAGGAATTACAACGAGGTGCTGAAATGATTCTATGAGTGTAAATGGGACTCTTGTATCCAAATAGATAAAATTGACAAGTGAATCGACCTGGACGCAAAGCTAGAATCCGTATTAAGATAAAGCTTCGTGTGAGTGCACTTACAATATCCTCCAGACTGGATCATTGGACTGTTATTACATAAACTTTTCATTAAATTACACACAAAGGCAACTTTGAGCGGGAGCATCACCTCAGCGTCCTGGAGCCTATTTCATCAAACTATTTGATTACATATTTGCAATAACAGTTTTGAGCTACTGAAATCATTCAATTTGATTCGCTGATATTAAAATTATCCATTTGTTATTATAAAAGGTGTTTATGAAACAGGACCCTATTTTTTACTCCATTGGTAGTGTTAGTGTGACTGTTAGCACAAGGGAAGACCTTCTCAAGGTTTACCTCACAAACGGAGCAGGAATCGACATATAGACGTCAATGAAATAATAGCGAGTTTGCGCACTGCGACGCATATTCAATCCTAGCACGCAGCAAATGCATTGAAAGTGTAATTCAGGGGCCCGTTGCAGAAAGAGTTGCGTTTGAACGCAAGTCAAAAAATCAATCGCAAGTCCCAAATGCGCGCTGCTGATTGGTTGAAAATCAAGTTACGCATGATTTTTAGAGTTGCAATTGATTGCAACTCTTTCTGCAACGGGCCCCAGATCACATTGAAGAGCCGGGAGGTCTTTGTCGTAAATTGGTAAATTGGAACAGCACGCTCGTCCGACGTTTCGGAGCTGACCACAAATTGCAAATATATCGTTTGACCAGGGTCACGGACGGAACTGCTGTTTCGATTCACCGACCCTCGACAAAGACTTCATTGTCATGAAGGTCATTTAGCAATAGATTCTCTACGTTCTACAAAGCGTCTGCTTAGCTATGGCAAAGACTCCCCAGTAAGTGTTTCTTCTCGATAGAGATGTATACTAATTCTCTATGTTCTTCTCCTTCAATATTCACAGGGGCCGCGGAAAGGTTTTCAAAGTGTGGGAGGGGGCTGACCATGCAAAAAATCACAATCGTATGGTCATTTTTGCGTTTTTGTACACGGTTTTGGAAAAAAAATTGGGGAGAGGACTGAAGCTCCCCCGCCCCCCCCGGTTCAGGGTTGGCATCTCTAGGACGTAGATGAACCGTTCACATGTAAATCTTGAAATTAACATCATACTCACCAGTTCTTTTATTTTTAATTTACTTTTGAAGGAAAATCAAGATGTCTCTTATATTCCTTTTCGTAATTTTATCATCGCCACAATCTTGACATTCACGTCATACGTCTGTCTACAACCCTTTTATAAAAAAAAATCTATTTAATGGGCGTGTATGACCTATTGGCTTCATAAAATTGACAACTTCTGCACAATTCCACAATGTGAATTACCCTTGGAAAGTCTGTCTGACAACTTTCCTGGTGGACAATGGAAAAAAATCACCTCCTCCGTTTTACGTTGCTCTCACCCCCTCTTTCCCCGCCCCCTCTCCCCCCTCTCTCTTTCTTCATCTCCTATCTCCTGAAACTGCATTTCCTGCGGGCGTCTGGTGAGCATCCGAAAGCAAATGAAGCGAGCATCCAGGGCGGGTTGAATGGGGCACTAGCCAACTACGCAACGCCCCTCGCATCAAAACACCTGAGACATGACGATAAAAAGAAAAATACCACCTTTATTGTTATCAACATGAAAAGTGATATCATCCCAATGCACAATGATAAACAGGACTTTTGATCGTGCTTCATAAGTGCACTAAATTCATCCTGACTCCATCATTGTTCTAACGTTTCGTCCCCGTTGGATTTTACTTTGCGAAGACGGACGAGGAATTTTCATATCTTACTACCCACGGGAATTTTGTGTGAAGTTGTGAAATTGAACTGGGTGGAAATTCGAGTGTATTTAGTAAATTGCGACGCCAAATATGAAACCTAACTCTAAAACGTAATAATGTAGGAATAAGGGATGGGAACTGAATGATGTAATAAAAAACACAGATTAGGGGTACTTAAACACAAGATGAAACCCGACAATAATAATAAGTTTTAAAATGATGAATCACACACCAACAGCTGTTAATACAAAAAAAATCAAGGAAGAATCATGGGATAGTATTAAAAAAAAGGAAAAATAACAATAGAATTGAGATCGTAAAATTGCATAAATTTGATGAAATTGAATTAAAAAGGTGGAAATTATGGAAATAATAAAATAAAATAAGAATTGTGGTAAAGGCACGTTTCGCGTCATCATAATGAAGTTAGGATTATGTATGTGCATATAACTGAGTATAGATGCATGAGCCGATGTTAAAAGGACTGGGGGAGGGGTGTCTCAACTCTTTACTTGAATTTTTTTTGGAACGCCGAAAAGTTTTATGAGTTTTATCTTTTAAGTATGGTGCACCTTTGAGACCATATCCGTTACATACTGGTATTGCATCGCGAAACCGCATGATCTTTTACGAGATGCCGAAAATGATTTGCATAGTTCATTCATAACAAATTCTAAAAGCAAGGAATATGCATAAGGAAAAATTGACTTTCTAATTTTTCTTTACATGAAAACCTATGAATAAGATTACAAAGAAAGCATTTTGAAAACATGAAAACTTTATGCGAAATTTAATGTTTACATGCAAATTTTTTTTTTTTTTTTTTAAACAAAATAGCATATTGTGTTCATAATTAGAAATATTGTGTCAGGATTTTTTTTAATGGTGGCTTGTAGTTCATGTTGTAAGCAAAGCCAAAATATGCGCGCAAATTATGGCGCGGTTGCGCGAACGGCCGAAATCGGAAGAGGGCGGGGTCGGGGGGGGGGGGGGCGAGTCTTTAATAAATCTGATCTGAATATAGTCCAGTAACCTGCTTAATCATATTAATGTAGCAGTCAAACCGACGATACCGACTACATATACCGATCAAAGTTATATGCCATTCCGTAATATTTCTAATATCAAATATAAGATAACACATCAAACACGAAAAAAATGTGGACTATGACGTCATCGGTCTAATCAAGTGGACACAGAAGGAAGGTTGCATAAGGCAAGAGAAAGAAGAAGAAAAAGAAAGATATACAAAAATATATAAACAACCTTAAAATGAATCTTGCTGTATCTTAACCAAATTCGTTAGCATTTGTATTTTTGCTAAAACTTTCCACTGCTATGGAAGATTCTATTATTGAAGCGGTTTTATTTGTTTAATGGAAATAACATCTCAAGGGGGGAGACGACTCTCATTTAATCACCTGGAGATGAAAAGAATAGAGGTGATTATAGAGGATTATTGCTCTTTTGAACGTCTCTCTTTAAATGAAAAATTCTCCTATGACCATCCCACCCCTATGAAGAGAGCACCCCGCCCCAAAATGACATAAGTTACACCACGCAAATGACAAGTGTTACCCCCATTGCATTTTCAAGTTCGCACCAGCACGCGCGTGAATCACGGAGTTCACGGTTACACACTCACTTCCACCCAACCAACGCCATCTCCGCCATAGTGCTTGCTAATAAAAGGCGTCATTTTGCAGCTTGACTGCCGTGGAGTGCACACACGCGTCGGAACTAATCTAGAAACCCAATCCTATTGGTATCACAGGCTTAGTCGAAAAGCCACCAGCTCCTGCCTCTCCAATTGATTTAATTTCATCCTCGACACACCGTCACTGGCACTGACCAGCAGTAACGGCAGCTCGCATTTTGTATAACTTCTACAACGCAAGAGCTTCTCCACCGTTTTTCATTAGTTCACAATCAAGTTTTGATTGCATATCACTTCATTCAACTCTCCCAGAGACTAAGAGGTCATTTTGTCTTCCGAATTGGAGGTCTGGGTTTTAAATTGAAAGGAGAAAAGTTTTTTTTTTAGCCATAAGGATGCCCAACTGTGGGCGTCATACTTAATTCTTGTACTTGGACCAGCTAGATACAACGAGGGCAGAGTATATGCCACACCATCCTTCCTTCCTCATGTTGTAAAATGTTTCGATTGAGGTAAACAAACACCAATCCATCACCGTCTGAGGTGTCTACGGGGACTATCTGAACTAAAGTGAAAGTGTTGTCAATCCATTTATAAGGTGTCAAGTACCAATGTCTTAATTGCATTTTATCTGTTACCTGGATCATCGATATCATCGTTGTTTTATGTGTTCAGAAACACGACGACACGGTTGAAAACGTCACTTATAAAGAGAGAATAAATACATTTCTGATGGATTATTCATAGCTGCCATCAGATCTATCAAGCATTCTGGAATCAGATGTAATCATTTGTGGATGCTCTTCTATGCTTCCTTGGCCAGAGAAAGGTCAGTTTATTTCCAAATAGTGGAAGCGATTTAGAGGTGTCACTTTGGAGAAGCATCACTTGTTTGTTTATCAGGGTATTGCATCTGAAACCGTAAACAATTTAAAACATCAACCAACCCTTTGGACTCCACAAGAATGTTTTAAGCTAGTCGCTCGGGCATACGGGCACCATCCTTCCGTTCATACCTTTCCTGATCTTGTGTGAACTTTCCTTGGATTTTTATACTCGGATGACTCGTATTTCACCCCAGTTGGAAGGCGGAAATACGCAGGTAAGTTTTTTTTTCTGTAACGTCACTTGATATTATGTGTACGTTAAAATGTTGAATGTAAATCTAAAAGGAAGGAACTTCTACTTATGATTTTTTTTGCCTATTTTGAATAACCATAAAGCAAAAGCGATCGATAGAAAGTGTACCCAGACCTCAACTTATATACCCAATCATACCTTAGACATGTTAGGCAAACATGAATTATTAATGCTCAGAGATAGTGTTGAGGTGATACGACCTCTAATATAGTCAATCCTCTGAACTGAGAATCAATTGTTCCGGCTCTATGAACTTCGGCAAGACTTCTTTGTCTACATGTCGCAACTGTTCACCCAGGTGAAATTGATGCCGGTCTAGGGGCCACATCACCCTACTCGTGGTGAGACCTGATCTTAGTAATTACTTCAGAAATGAACCAAGTTGGTCCATAAAGCCGTGATCACTGCAAGCAATCAATCTTTAGTATCAGGTCCACTTTTCACTTCATTTCAGACCAAATAACCTTTGCACAATATGCTCCTTTATAATTGAACAGCTTGAATACGAAACGCATTTCCCTACTGTGCTCCCGGCTATGTCTTTGGTTAAACGTTACATGGTTCAAGTTCGTAAACACCTATTTGGTGTCTGGAGGTCATAAATAAATACGCCCTAAGTAACTATCCAGAAAGGGTATCGGTCAACTCAAGTGAGAGAAGTTCGAAGACTAAACCGTAAACTTAAAAAAAAATTGAATAACTTACGGGCCAGCATTTATTCGGAGGATTGATCCAGATCATATCGTATCATGGAGATATAGGAAAGGTTATACAGAAAGAGTTGTGGTTTTAGAGGTCATGTGTCTGAGCTGTGGCTCACAAGCTATACAGATGAAACTTTTCCACAACATTGTCGTTTAGCAAGAAATCAACCCGAAACAATTATGGATCCGTGTCTGATAGAAACCTGTAGATCTAGGTCTCGTTTCATAAAGGCTTGTTATAATAACAAATGCATAATTTCTATAATAAATTTACTATTAGCCAATGAAATTGAATGCTTTTAAAGTTTTAGTAGCTTGAACAGCTATTGCAAATTCGATATTATAGGAAGTTTTATGAAACGAGCTCCTGATGGCTTGGATGCGCATACAAGATCAACTCATTTACACAGACACCATGCATGAGTATTTAAAGCGCCACAGATTCGCAGGGTGTAAGTTGTTTTATGCTGTTTTTTAGATGGGAGAGGATGGGAAGCGGTGTATAATTCTTGGCTGTAGATGGAGAATTCGTAAAAAGTTCCAAGCAAGATGGCAACTCTCACAATTGAAGCTTCTGCCATGGGAATGAAAATGAGACGACATAGAGCACTTCTGTGGCTCTTTACACGCAATCTAAAGGCAATGGCAAACGCAAGTAATGTATACTGTACGTCTGATTTGGCCTCAGGTTAATCCAGGCTCTGTTCCCTTAAAGTCACCTTGAGTAAAGTGGTCCATAGACAAGAAAGTAAGCACTTGACAAGAGAAAACCGACAGTATCGTGTTTGAGGATACCCACGAAGATATTCTGCATAACCACATGCGGTTGAATTAGAAAGAAGGGTATTACCTGACTGATTGGACAGACACTACGATTAGAATGTAGGTGGACTGGGAATATCAGGATATATTCCTTCGAAATCTCCCCCGTGCTCTCCCCCTTATTTTCGTCAGTTTCTCCGTCGTTTCTCCACCCTGTCTTTCCATATCCATCCTGTCCCTTATTACTTTGAATGCGCTCGACAGGTTATTAGCAAAGCTATACTTATTATGCCGCCCGATCTCGAAAAAGGAACCATGATTGAAAATACATAGGAAACCTCACTGAGCATATCTATTACAAGAAAAACAAGTAAAATAAGTCACGAGGATAAAGGGAATTCACTACTTACGATAAGAAAATAAAAAATATCTTTCGCACCTCAGCCATTTCCCTGATTTTGATGATTACCCTGTAATAAATGACCTAAAATTATATCTTAATTAATTGCATGCGAGAGTCCCGGTTAAATGAGCCTCTATGGTTGTTTTTGAAATCGAAACACAATCACACACTGTACAGGTGATTAATACTGTTCCTCAAAGATAAAGTCTTCTTAGAGTGTCTTCAGAATAATAATTATTTTCTACCATTTGAAGTGACCTGTGTAGCAAACTAACGGGGAAACATCAGAGTCCCTTAGAGTAGCTGATTAACAATTAGATACGCCTGTCGGCAAAAGTGGGAAGCGTTTTATGAAGGGACTTTTATTATTTTTTGCTTATAGATGTTTCATCCGACTAAGTCTGCTGTATCCAACAGTTACCACAGCAACAGAAAGACACGTGTGCTTACCGAGCCAATCAAGATATAAAAACAAAGTTTGTCAGACGAAAACATTGACAGGGATGACGGCGTAATAATATTAAAGTTTACCGACAGAATAGCAGAAAAAAATCCAATAAACATTACATCCCTTGCATGTCCTGTGGGCATCCAGAGAGTATGTCGGGCTTAGCTATCACAGCAATTAACTGAATCTGTAACGAAATTATAAATCATTCGCACTTTTTAATATCCATCGGAGGTTGCTTCACCATAATCCTGAATGTTCATCGGAAGAGAGTAGTAGGTCCATGATCGGACGTCTGAACATCAATCAATGGAATGAATACTACCTCATCAATCTATCCAATTCCGTATTGGCCATGATGATCTTTTTATTAAAAATATTATTCGGGGCCCCGAGTCGGGAATGGTATGACATGTCAGTCAACTAAGAATATATATAGTTTGTCGACTGTCTCAATTCAATCCAGCTTACATCACAGAGCATTTGTCTTCCGTTGCCTCTGGTGCAGTAGACGATGAAAACAAGGGGATGACCACTTCAGAATCAATCATCTTTTACCGGTTGCTCCTGTGTCTGAGATTCATTTGACCTTAATTCGGTGTCACATTGTCCATTGAAAATGATTCCTTTTCCCCCAATTTTTCATCAACCCATTGGTTTGCAGATAAATAAACATTTTGTCTTATTTTCATAATAAAATGTAGTTTTCAAAGCACTTGAAATGATTTAAGGTTTGATTCCGTTGTATTGTTCTACGCTGCGACAGTAGCATAGTAAATTGTTTCATCGATATGGTGTCATCACAATCTATTTCATGCAACATCCGTCGGGGATTTTTTTTTTTTTTTTTTGGGGGGGGGGGGTTCAGTTGTATTTTGAGCACTTCTCATTTTATGCCTCTGCTTTCGAATACTTTTTCAAACTACAATCACCTGGGCGACAGCGTCTCCAGGGGCCCGTTTCAGAAAGGGTTGCAATCAATCGCAACTCTAAAAATCATGCGCAAATTGATTTTCAACCAATCAACAGCGCGCATTTGGGACTTGCAATTGATTTTTTGGCTTGCGTTTAAACGCAACTCTTTCTGCAACGGGCCCCAGACCAATCAAAGCTATTACCTGACTTACCATTAGTAAACAAAATCCGTACTTTTCTACTGGTGGTCCAAATATATTGTTTTGAGGAAGTAAGGGTTTCGTTCTCTTTGTAGCTTTAGTTGGGCCTTAATCGTATATATATATTGTGCTATAGTTGCATGAGATGTGATCAAAAATAGAATTCCTGCATATGATTATAGATACCCATATAAACAGGTTAGTTGCAGCACTGGATAGGAAGGAGTAGCGTATTAAATGGAAACCGCATCTAAACCGGAAGACATGTCAACCCTGATAAACACCACCCTTGATCAATTGTCATTGGTCTCGGGTCAAAGAGGGAAGGAGGGAAGATTTTATTGGATGCTAGCTAAAACCTTGGAATGCAAATTACGTTTAAAAGCATTGAAAATTCACCAGAGGATCTCATCAAATAACCACAACCAGAACCTTTATGGAATAAAGAGAGGTCTAGTGGTTTTATTCGACAGGTTCTAGCCCCGCGGATAAGGTTCGAATGCAACTGAGGCACTTCACGGCCCACTGGTAAAATATTCGACATGCGATTGCCGATCTTAATGCATTTATTCCAGTGCCTGTTGCTAGGTTCCTATTAGAAAAATTGACGCAAATGACTGCGCTATTAGAATGTGCTACTCTTTTCTTCTCCATAATGCGTCACATTGCGTCACGTTGCGTTTATGTTTTATGATTTTTTTTGCATCATTTCGTCCAAGAAACAACTCGTCTCGTGGCCTTTTGCTTTAACTCCGTTACGTTTACACGCTTCTAAACAAAAATGATAAACGCTTCCCCCTAAAATGCCTGTAAAATGAGTGCTCGAATATTAATTTCAAATGCAAATGCGTGTGTGTAGAGCGCAATTATAGCGCAATGAACGGATTTTGTTCTTATGGTGTTGTTGTTGTTGATGATGATTTTATGTTTATATTGAAAGAATGGGAGGTTTGACAACCACTTGACTGATAATGAATGTACTGCACGGATATATGTATATGGCTTAGGTTTACATGTATCCGAGTATGACTTGACTACACTTTACACATTCACAAACATACGAATAATGGGCACTCTTTCCCGATTAGGATATTTCACGCGATAGTTTGGGTTTCGTCAAACACATCTCGCACATTTCCGTAGCTTTGATAAGGTTTGCATTTATAAACTCATGCTTACATTTATAAACTCATGCTTACACATGATATACATGTATATTTCGTGATTTTAATTTACATAAGCCCTACCTATGCTAACATATTCTCACATGCTCTTCCTAATTCAACATCTTTAAATGACAGAAGGGCCTTTAAAACGTGGGTGTCGAGTGAACATTCCCATGTGCCTCCGAGCTCTAATCCACCATGAATATTCTAAATTGTTTAAAATGATAACATGTAATTCATGCTAGAATGAACCCTTTGTCGGTTGTCGCTCTGTTTGCTGAATGTGGGACGAAGATACAGTACTGCCAGTATGTGAACTTTGCCAACATTGCACTTTAGTTTGTCGTATTCCGTCTGGATAACAGTGATGATGTGAGCACATTATCATATACATGTGTATAGGTCAAGAATGTTTCCATGTATTTGTGATGAGAGTAAATATTTTTTTGACAGGATTATAATTATATAAAGCACACACTGACACATTGTCAAGATGTCCCTAACCGTTTGATTATGAATATAGTGATAAAGGCGTTCATGAATACGTCTCGAGTCATTGGTCATAAGTCTCGAGACAAGTGTGCTACTTGCTCCCTGAAAAAATATAGTTTCGGATGATATAGGACAATTCAGTTATATTCTAACAATGTTTAAGGGTAATACTCACTTTCTGAATTCATGGACGCTCGATGGACAAGAACAAATATGACATGAAAATACAATAAAATATGAATATGTAATAAATTTGAAGGATATATTCCTGCTAATACGTACTATTTGACTATTGTAGATCTTTTATCATATCCTTATGCATAACCACAAGCACAAGCTCACTCACATCCACACACACACACACACACACACGCAACCCTCATACACACACACCTACGTTTTTATGAGTCAATGTATTTACCAAAGAATTTAAGTGGTACGAAATTAGGTCTAATGGAAGACTGCTGAAGGTTTTGTTTCATTCAAGGAAGATCGTATAATATATTTATGATGCCTTACATGTACATGTAGAACTAGGATTCGTGTTATCTCTTTCAAAACAATATCTAAAAATGCCACTTAGTTGGTAATCAAGTAGCAGTTATTGCTCGCATAAAAAATGTCAGACCATGGGTTTCCTAGAGGCCAAATGTACATGCACAAATTACGTACCGTTCGCTCAATTGTGGGGAAAGCGTCGGGGAATTCAAGGGATTATATTAATTTGGCCGTGAACTAGAATCAAACCTACTGTGAAATTGGACCTCAGGAAATTTGAGGGAACAACATGTTTATTATACTGTGAAGGTTTGTACTTTTGACTGTTGGTGACACCGCCGCATTGGTGGCTAGAATATTGATCCGAAGTTCAGTTTAATTGCCACCAGTTTCGAATAAACCTATTGTTCAAAATTTTGTGCAAGGAATCAGGGGTAACAGACGTACACAAAGCAATTTCAAGCAGTTCTCTGATTTTAATGAATTCGATGTTCTCTTTGTAACATGTGCGACTTATAGGTTTCTTTTCTCAATAGTCCAATTTTGACATGATGGTATTTCAAGGGGGACAACTTTCTCGAACAAAGAGAGTAAAGGTAGTGGTGTTGAATGTTATTGTATTCAAAATGTTGCTGCTTTTAGAGCGGAGGTAATATTTATATATTCTATTCTGGAGAGATATGCCTTAATTTAGGTTGATTTTTAGTGAAAATGTATATGCGTACTTATAACTGCTTACGAATATTTTCACAAAGTATAGAATAATTTAAGGGGTCGGAGATTTGTAGTGACCCTTGTAAAAGTTCATCATTCCACAATATAATGCAACACTTTGCTGATGAATTGAATCTGGTATAAACATGAAAGGGAACAGACTTTCCATTTGAGATGATGCACGCATCAAGCGACACAATATCAATCGAAACGAGATGAAAATGAATGAAAGTGACAAATGTTTAACTCCCCATTAAACAGACGAATATTGTTTTGACCTTTTATGAAACCCACACCCTACAGCATGTCGGAAGCCTGGACATCTGGCATTTCTTCCAATTGTTGGTGATAAACTGATGTAAAATACAAAGAGAAAACGGGCGATTCATTCCCGTGCCCTCGCCCTTGGATCGATGGAAAGACCATGTATATTAATATTTTAGGTTATGAATATTTTATAGATCGGCTGAAAAACCACCAAACTGCGAATTTTCCATGAAAGGTGGTTATACAATCTCACACGCACAGGGTTTACCAAGTTATTAATATGTGCACAAATTGGTACCAATAATGCTTAAATCCTAATTCTAGTTTTGATGAATCTCAAAGTAAAGGTCACATTTCTAATACAGTAGTACATGTTAAGGATTTCAAATAATTATGTGTTTTATTGTATCGGTTGCAATTTTGAATAATGCTCTTTTTGGATAAGGTGCTCGAAAAAAGTATGTATCTTTTTTTATACATGTATAAGACAAAATATAACAAACACACATACACACATTTTTTTTAAAAACAAGTACACACCTAGTTACCAATAATGCATATAGCATTTCCATTTATTTGAAAGCAGGATAAAAGGGCATTGTAGATTAAATGCCTTGCATAGGTGCCGCGGCCGGGGATCGAACTCCGGACTTTCAATGTATAGCCAGGCGCCTTAGACCACTCGGCCACGGCACCTCCACACATACACACCCGCTCATCCCAACTCACACCCACTCACTCATTCTCCAATTCACCTAACAAACAGTCCAATCCAGTACTATCCTCGTAAATACATACACACGGACACACGCCCACACCAACGCACCCCAAGCACACCCTCACATATGCGCACACCCCCATACGGACACACACCCTACAAACGCAGATGTACCCCACCAACACACACACCCACCAACATACCCAAGTTCACTCAAACTACGGACGAAGAACCTGCGATATTTAAAGGGGAATGAAACCTTTGGAACAAATAGGCTTGTGTAGAAACATAAAAATCAAAGAATAAGAATAAAGAAAGTTTGAGAAAAATCGGACAAATAATGAGAAAGTTATGAGCATTTGAATATTGCAATCACTAATGCTATGGAGATCCTCCTATTGGCAATGCGACAAGGATGTGTGATGTCACCGATGAACAACTTTCCCTTTGGTGGACTATAAAATACCCTCAAAATGTCTCTTTTTGCTTTTTCTTATGATGATACAAACTCTTTATCCATGATGTATTCTTAAAAAATATGTATTACATGCCCTCATGTAGAAAGAACACATGATCTATGGATAGATGTGATAAAAGAGGCAATTCAAGTGAAATGAGGAGAGTTGTTCACAAGTGACATCACACATCTTTGTCGCATTGCCAATTTGCTATCTCCATAGCATTAGTGATTGCAATATTCAAATGCTCATAACTTTCTCATTATTTGTCCGATTTTTCTCAAACTTTCGTTGATCTGTTCCTTTGATTTTTCTGTTTTCACACAAGCTATCTTGTTCCAATGGTTTCATTCTCCTTTAATCAGTGTCAGGTTAGCGCCGAGATTTCGTATCCTATAAGAAATATATTTGGGATTGTTCTTCTTGCATCACATGAGTTGGAATTCGGTCGTCACAAGTTTTAGGATCTGAGTTTAAAACAACTTGTGTTAAGTAGTCGCTAACAGCCTTATAGGTTTGGCATTTGGTCAATTTGTTTACTAAGTGGAGCGTTGTTGGCCAGTGGATTAGTCTCCGGACTTTCTAACAGAGGGTCGTTGGTTCAAGCCATGGTGTAGTTTCCTTCAGCAAGAAATTAATCCACATTGTGCTGCACTCAACCCAGGTGAAGTGAATGGGTACCTGGCAGGAATTAATTCCTTGAAATGCCGAGCGCGTGAAAGCTGCTTGATCTACAGCCGGGGTATTAATATCCAAGTCCTTTGGAAGCGCATAGAGTCGTTATCCATCATGTGTTTTGCGCTATACAAGAACTGACTATTATTATTATTATTATCATTAACTGCCAAATATTCCTATTTTCAATCTGTCAAACGATATTTGAACAAACCGATTTTAATTCAGGGTGATCCAACCCTTAAACGATTAACTAGAAAGCGCCGGTGTAGTTTCTTTCTTTTTCTTTCAATTTGCCTTGTGTGTAGATCGGGTGAGAAAAGTGACACCATGGCTACACCGGACTTGATTAATTTTGCTCTCAGCAATGCCGCAGCACTCTCGTCATTCACATTTTTCTAAAACATTCCCAGGATGCATTCTTTCTTAAACGCTATCTATTATAATTTCTCGAGGCATTCTCTCAAAGCTAAATATCAAAATGTATTCTATCGTCATTCATTGCATGAAAAACCTTCCGATCTATTGATCTATTTTGGTGTACCAACTTTAAGAATAAATAAAGCATTGACACTTCCTTAGATTTTGATGATCTTCTTATGTTTTTTTTATCTATTCATTTAATCATATATTTTTTTCTCTTAAGGGATGTCTACTATGTTAAGATCTTCATTTAGAATACAGTTAATTTTTACATTCATTGTTCCCACCTTGTACTGGTCAAACACCTCCAAAAAGCACATTTACCACGCTTCCCGGGCGTTAATGCATGTTTAATTACCGATCAATTTATTGAGGAGAGCAATTCGATACTTACAAATCGATCAATGACCGAATAAATCTCGTCTGCCCACGTAAAGCGGCAGACGGCGTCACAAATGCGTGACAGTGATGTGTCTTGTGGCGAAGCAACGAGGAGGGGAAATGAAAATTGTTGATTCGAATTTCGAAAGGAAATCTTCACGAACCAGCACTTTTGGCATGTTTAGAGGAAAATTTAAATTAATTATATTTTATTAATTGCTTATATTTATTTGTCCATTATAAAGTGCGTTAAAATTCTTCTTGCTCGCACCCATGATAAAAGTACATTAGACAATAATATCCATGTATATGCCTATATACAGTATGTGAAATATAAAATAACATTGAAAATATAAAATAGTTTTAAAATCTTTCTATGAAAAACAAGACCTGCTTACTTTTTATTTTGAATTAATTGTATTGTTTGAATAAAACTTATAAGACTTTAATGTTTAAGAGAAAATTATTTTAGAATTTGACCTATTAAGTAAAAACAACATATTTATTTTGTATAGTTGCATTGATAACAATCCACTTAAAACATGATATTACAACGATGAGTATTCCTATGATGATTTCTTGTATGTTGGATCTTTCTTCCTGATCTTATACAAGTAGTTATGATTTTGATCGTCATTGAATAATATCTATTTTGCCTTCTTCAGCATGTTCAGGGTTCGCCTTTTACGCTGTGCTGCCATTTTTTTTGCCTCCTATCTTACGTGCCCTCTTTACGATATATTGTATTTTATTTTAGTCATGCATTTTACACGCTCTTGCACAGTTGAAGATAATTTTTTTTTCAATAGATTCTTAGAAAAGAATTGCCTACAGACTATTCCAGTTTTAAATTCTTAATCTAAACGGAAGCAAACTTAAATGAAATATTTCGTTTGGGGTTGTTGATAATTCTAAGCCTCCTTGAGAGAACCTGATATTAAGGGAAACAAAGCTTCGTTACAGAAAATCGATTATGGCACAGGTAATTCCTCCCGTACAATTTTCAATCTTTATTCATCATTATTTTTCCATTTTGATGAGGATATAACGACATGTCTTCTTCTTCAGAGAATTACCTCTTCCATCGTATTCAGTTCAATCATCATTTAGTAATAAGGGCTTACGAGGATGGAAACATTCTCTATCTTACCATATACAGGAACAAATGCAAATCGTCTTGATTGGTCCTGCAGATTTGTTTCTTATATAAAGGTGGTGTGACCTTAATTCACGTGTTACTTTATTTCAAGCACTGTCGAATATCTCAATATATGATTAATATCTTGAAAATATGATAGCACCAACAGAAAGAGCGATCTGAAATGACCCAAATTAGTAATTTTCTTTGGGATATCTCTATAGGTGAAAAATACTGGCAACACATTGGCAAATTTTGTTACCTTTTGCATGTGTTACCAGGAAATCCGAACTTTTAGACAAGCCTCAAGAAGTCGCCATTTTGCAAGCAGAGGTCTTCAAACAAGTTAGTAAAATGTGATACCAACCAATTTTATGGCATTTTATCCTGATACAGTTATCTTACCCTTTTCTGCTTGATTAGTTTTCTTAAGCTTGGCAAAATGATCTTGCGCCAAATAAGGCCACCCTTTTTATGACATCTATTTTTTTTCGCCGAGCGCGCACTAGTCGATCGCCATGACCTATCTTATATTTCCGTCGAGTGATTTTGACTCTGGGATCTTGCCATCCGTTTGATATTAATGATTTTAATTAATTTTGTGTGAACTGTGAAAAATTTGTTATATCATATAAAATATGATAATTTTGGAAATGTGCGCAAACTATGGTCACCCCATCATGCTATACATGATATACGTGATAAAAAAAACCACATACCCTATTTTCAGCTAGATGGCTATCACCTTGCCACTTAAGTATTACATCAGATCCCTGTGCAACTCCGTGTAATTTCGATATTCAAGCTATAGTACTTGTTAAACCACAAATGGACCAATAGACTCCTTAATGAAAGTCGAAAAGAAGTGAGATCTGTTTCCTAAAATGCAATGAAAGAGATATTTATTGATCTACTATTTGGATTCTAATTCCTATTGGTAACATGAACTATCAATTATAAATGTATATTCGTAACGTGTAATATGCCATATTCCATACTGTTATTCAAGCTAATCCATTTATTTTGCCACTCTATGATGCTTGGTCCATTAGCATTATGATATAGAGACTTGAATATATCATGAACATTACATCAAAAGTATTAAGGAAAATATACACGCACAGATCCAATTTTCATTGCATCAAGTATTACCAAATTTCTTGAAGAAAATAATTCTTAATAACCTTTGAATTTGTGCTGAAGGGTCGCTGCTCTTGATGCACCTTGACATATTCATAACCTGACAAAAATCTATTAATTTACATTCATTCCTATAACTCAAACGACAAAAGGTAATATCAATGCTGTCAAGCCAATGAATGAAAGCTGACCAAACAAGGCTTCCAGTAATCTATAGTCCCGAAAGAATTAAATCGCTTTGGTGTGGTCTTCAAATGCTGTCTTTTTTACCATTTGTTTAAAAAAGGCCCCACTGAAGTTAGTGGAGATATTGATTCTTGTACCCAACCGTCTGGGACTTATACGACTACAGCACATTATGATTATGCCTCTGAATGAGTATTATGTGGCAAAGTGTGTATTATACTTCTCATCGATTTGTATGTCCCTGCTGGATAGTACACAATTTACCACAGTGTGTCACACAAGATGTATACAGTGTGAAATACAATATGAAACCACACTTGTAGTAATGATTTGAATCTTGAATCTCATACTCACAGAGTACACTATAAGGCAACACAGTCTTAACACTAACACCTTAAATAAAGGTGTATCTTTACACTGTGAAATTTGAGCATTGTAAAACGTGAATCACATCTCAATACAGTCCACTTCTTGAACACACAACGAACACACTGTTCGACACTGTAATCAAACCGCAGAGTGTGTATCTAATGAAGATGACGACGTATTATTTATTACATCAAATAAAAATGGAGGATATACCTACTTCCTGTTATTCTGGATAATAATCTATTCTGGATGCAATCTGCATGGCCATTAGCCTAATTATGCGTATCCACGCTTGGGTCAAACCCTGCATCGACCCCTTATCCTTATCAAACCATCCGAATCGGAGCAAGAAATTTTAATGTCTGACCACAGGATTCCAAAAAGGCGTAACTAATCCGTTTGATGGAAAGCCCCCTCCCCCACCCCCTCTGCAACCAGATATGGTAGAAGACTTTGCCGCCGAACGCTCCTCGCTGCTATGCCATCGATTTGCTCTGCTAGCTGAACATTTACAAGGTCAAGGGTAATACAACTCCAGATTTTTTGGGTAAAAGAAAGTGTTTGCGACCTGTGGGAGGCGGTGTCGGGTGTTTTTAGTTCGAAATAGTACACGGACATCATCGATTACTGAACTTTGCATAGTTGGACGTATGACTGTTGATTTAATAAAAATGCTCAATAATATATTGTCTAGTGTGGTATTTTTTTTTCAATCCAAATAAATCATTTCATATTCCGAAGATCTCCTGCTAGTATGACTATTCGCATTTATGTATTCTATAGATAGTTTATAGTGAAGAACACATTTTTGTTGGAAATACATGTATGAGAGTGAGAAAATAAGTTTGAATCTTGTTACATAATTACCTATTCAATATGTTTGATTAAAAGTTGAAAAAAACCGAAATATACGAATCTTAATATTTTTGCTACCTTTTAGCACAAATAATCTTTTAACCTTTGATTAATCTGATTTGTAAAAATACATGTGATGTTCTACTCTCGAAATATCGATTTCAAGCTATCTTGGACAAGATGTTGATCTGTTAGACAAGGTGGTATATAAGAGAACTTCAAGGATGATAGGGATATCCTTAGTTGATAAATTCTCGATGGGTTTCGCCATGGGGATTCACCTCCCCTGAATGTATAAAGTATTAACCACAGCCCCTATTTTATCGGGGGGGGGGGGTGGGTAAAAAATGACAAGGGAAATACTTCCAAAGCGTTTTTCAATTAGTGCGGAATGTTTGCCTTTTGAAGTAAAGAATCCCTCATGCGACTTCATCAAAATTGTAAGTAAAATATGAAATCAAATAATTCAGTTGCATTATGTCTAATTAGCTTTTATGGATCTCTATCACTTAATGAAATTACTTGGAAGCTGAGTTCATTGAAGGAAAACACAGAAAATGAAATGACCGGCTGTCTATAGCTTCCACTCCACTTTCACGACCACTTCTACAGCATTTTATAACAAGAGTTCTATTTTTTGTTCAATAACATGCTCAATCGTCTTCTTTGCAAGAATAAAAAAATGGGAAAAAGTAATGTGCGAAACACTAACAATTGTGTCAGTAGGGAAAAGGATGGTTTACAGTAAGAAGAATGATTAAAAGGTATAATTCAAGTGTCGATTTTGATGGCACTCTAGTGATAAATGTTCATTATACAAACAGGCGAAAGTTCCATCTTTCAAGTCTAGCCACTAAATAATCAACAACCTTTGAACGCAAGGATCCCTCCATTATTCAGGCTAGATATCTATGCATAGTATTATGAAACTGTGAGAAAGAAAAGAGCTGCTCCAGCTTTTAATAAATAATAAATTCAATACAGATGCATCTTTTAATCTTGGAAATTCAGAGGCCAAGTTACAAACTATCAAATATGAGAGGAAGTAATTGAGGGAAGTTCCATTGATCGAGATTAATGATAGCTACAGGGTATTACTCTGCTGCCGTACTTTGGCAAAAGGAAGCAAGTTACAACAGTATCATTTGTTGTAAATGAGCGATGTGTGTTCATTATTTACATAGGTATCAATGCAATTTAACTGCATATTTTCTTCAACATATTTCCATTTCCATTTCTTGCCCCAAAATTTTCCCTGAACGTGCCACATACAAAAGGGTGTTTCAGAAACAACAATAACTCAAATTTGACTGATGTGTCACTTGCTTCCTTTTGCAGTCTACCTCTGACAGGTGATATTGCATGGAGATCTTAATTATATGTGATGAGATGACACGCTGATTTGACCCTTCAAGAATGAGAAATAATATAGATGCAGTATTGGTTTGACCTATTGACCTAAGATTTCATTTGAATGCCAAAAGGGAACGAATTAATTTATTTGAAAATCTAAAACTTAGTTGTGGTTTGTTTGGGGATCGGCTGTGGTTGAAAAGGACAGTTTTTGTATTTTTAATTCATATTAATGATAATATTGAATTTATATTATGATGTGAATAAATATCAGAGACACTTTGTTAATGGATCTGAATGAAAATTTGAATAAATTAGCTCTCTGTGAGTAGGGACATTGTTAGTTTAGACCATGAAATAAAGTTGTACATGTGCTCATTAGATAAGTCCTTTCTTGAAGCATGCCTTCAGCTTTGGTAAATTTCCCTAAATCCAATTCTTGAATAGATTATGCAAATGTGCAAGCCCTAAAACAGTTGATGAGGTTATGAAATAAAAAAATCAATTACCAAAGCTTTAAACAGGCTTTAAGAATGGTCCTTGTAAACCAGTCTGTCTGAGATACAAGATGATATGTGATAAAAAAGATGCCAGTTCACTGGTATTTTCAAACTGTCTGCCAACTTCCTTTTGCCACTCGCCCATACACGTAGAAGATTGATTCTAAGACGTTTGCCTGGTTGATTCATTAGAAGGCGTTGTCTGTCCGGTCATTGGTGTCCCTTCTCATTAACCCCGTAACTAGTGGGACACACCGGGACAGCTGACATCCCTAGAGCTATTCCGACACTCTCGATACAGTATCCACATAACTGACCCTTCCCATGTTAAATGAATTCTTATACCCTCCTCATATACCAGATTGGTGCCTTAAGATATTCAGAGTCTTAGGTTCCATTGAGGTCATTTATCGAGATTTCAGGGATGAATAAGAAAATGTAATTCCAACTTAATTGTGGTTTGAACCATGGACCTACTGTTTGAACTATTTAATTACTGACATCTTCATGGAGGTGAAATTGAGGTGTCATCGTCATGCCTGGAAATGATTTATAACAAATGGAATAATTCAAAGTTCCAGAATAATTAATTAATTAATTAATTAATTAATTTATTTATTTGTTTATTTATTTATTCATTTATTCATTTATTTATTTATTTATTTATTTATTCATTCATTCATTTTTTTATTTATTACCAAATATCACTGGCAGGTACAATTACAAGGAATAGTACATCACATATAAACGAAACATTTGGTAATTGGAGCTAACATAATAGCAAGATGCTAATCGAGGTTTGCCCCAAATAATGTCATTATCATAGTTTAAACAATGATTTTAACTAAATCTCAATATTGTACATCAAATTTATTACTGTTGCAGAAAATTTCAAAAATGGACACAGCTCAAGTCGAGTGTGCTTACTCGTGAAAAGTTTCTCCTTCTATACTAGGATGGCAAGATGAGAAGCATGATAGCCTAATTAATGAGTAGATCTTTTGGCATCAAAATTTCGTGTAAAAATCATTAGGCCTGTCTCCTTTTATAGCTGGTTCAGTCAATTTGATAATCTGAAGATATTCATTTTCCTTTTAGTCATTTTAAATGAATTTCTGGAGGGTACGTTTCCACAAGTGTATAACTGCAGTGACCGGATACACCCTACTATTACCAAGCGTGTAAACTACTTGCCTTTGACACTGTACCGCTCCATGCATAAGGAACACCCTTGTTCAACTTGTCATGGACCATACTACTCTGAGTATTCGGCATCCCTTCCTCGTTTATTGTAAAACAAGAGTGTCCGGTGAGCGAGGAAGGGGGATGTCACGGTCAGTTCGGCTGCTGTACCACTACGAGCATACTCAGTCATCGCCTTGTAATGTCAGGCACAGTTTTTTTTTTGGACGTCTGTCGATTTGTATTTGCAATTATTTGGATATCACTGGTTTCCTCGTCTAGATCAAACGGAACGTTACCTCGGCTTCAGTGTGATACGTATCGTGAGTAATGATTAATCAAATAATTCATTTCAAAGTGCACGTTAAGGTACTGGCACTTGTATTTTGAGGTTCTTCTGCTTGCACGTAAAAACCGTTTTTAAATGGAGCAAGGAATCATTAGTGTTCACTGGTTACATTGACGTAAAGCTGAATGATCAAACATCATTTAAAAATGTTTGTATTACTTGAACAACTACTATTCGTGTCCTTCAACTAATGTACATAATATGTGTAGCGTGCGGTTTTGAATTACAGCTAATTTTCTTATTTGGCTTTTAAAGAATAAGATATTCAGATCTCATGATAACTAATATCGAGGTTGTCAAATCTACAAAGTTGAGTTGGACACCAATCGATGTTGCATTGAGAGGAATAGAACATAATTAATGTTGATGCCCTAGTAAGCAGGGATCACGTAGATTGAATTTCAAACCCACAACGAGATTTAGTGTAATGAAGTTAAGTTACAGGAAGAATATTCTCTTCCTGGAGTATGGTAATGGCAATGGTATATTGAAAATTCATTCGCAGCCAGATGCTGAATTGCAGAATATTTTACAAAACAAGTACAAGAACAAATAAATTGCATAGTGACACAATTAATGCTTAAGAAATTAAAACATTTAAAACAAACTTGCCTAAATAAATGTATACAGGATTTTATCCATGCATAATCAAAATTAATATAAACAGTTTGCGTTCTTATATATAAAATGAGAATATTCATCCCGCAAAGCAATGTATAGTCTACCGGCCCGGTCAATAGTTGCATATAATAGGTAAATGTGCATATGAATGGAAAGCTATTTTTAGTAAGGCACTCATATTGTTTGTAGACTTAAGTTATGAGATATCAGAGAGTCAATATTGACCCATACCTCAGATGCATAATATTAACTTCAACCAAAACTGTGTTTGCTTTCTAGATTGTGTCTATAGAACTTTAAAAGTCGTAGCTTGGTCATGTTGGTTAACCAAGAGGAAGGCTTTTACCCTTTAGCTACATGTATCATCTCGATCAATGGGACTTCAGTTCCCTTCTTTCTAAAACTCCATCCAGCTTACTCCATATCGGTATCAATCGGTAACGTACTTCGATTTGAGTTTTGAATGCATTTTATTTTAGCTTGGAATACAGAAGAATAAGTTCTTCCTCTGATTTGTAATGGAACTAATGATGATTTCGTAATAAAAGTAACAAGAAAGTGAATAAAAGAACGTTGATTAAGTAGATTAAAAATTCACTCGGACGTGAACACTATCTAAACTTACTTGGAAAGCAAGAAAGCAAATGATGCATTATGAAATAATGCTATCTAAAGTTTCATCATTAATAACTATACCATGGATTATTCAATGTCATGCGCGTTATAAATGTCGGATCTGACTTCTTTCGTGGCGCAGCGTATAGTTCCTCTCCAAATCCGTCATTGGACAATGTTGGAAGTCATAACACAAGCT
Source organism: Lytechinus variegatus (assembly GCF_018143015.1). Classification (NCBI taxonomy): domain Eukaryota; kingdom Metazoa; phylum Echinodermata; class Echinoidea; order Temnopleuroida; family Toxopneustidae; genus Lytechinus; species Lytechinus variegatus. The sequence goes on from NC_054741.1 coordinate 53,036,533, forward strand.
CTAGTAATATTGACTGGCTTAGAAACTTGAAACTGAGAATACAAGGTGGTTTATTCCTGGGCATGAATAGGATCATATTCCATGTTAATAATACTGATGCATAGTATGTGATATAAAAGGAGAGGAGCAAGTTTACTGGTTATTTCGAATACATATTTCTATCTATCTATCTATCCCCCAATCTATATATGTGTGTCTATCTATCTTTCCACTATCTCTCACAGGGGTGGTGTAACCACTTCCTTCGGGTACGAAAGCGGTTAAGTCATTAATTCTTTGAGCATCAATCATTTCTCTTTTATTTTCTTAATAATCACTCAACGATGTAGTTCATTAGTAACTTGGCCAAATTTAAACGATATCAAAAGGTACAAACACTAATATGCGGGACTTTATGTGAGTTTTTCGTTTGGGGCTCGAAGACCTCCATTCTTCCTTCTTTCTCTTTTTTTTTCTTTCGTCCTTTCGTTGTTACTTTTTTTCGGACTCTACTTCTCCATTTTTTGTATGCAGCTAAATAAGTCTTTGATTTGTTTATATGCTATGTATATTCGTTCGTAGTGTGCATCGTTGTGTTGATATTAGAAGGGGAGGGGGATATACTCCGTAGCCCCATACCTGCGCCGGTGTATTACATTTTCATGATATTGGCGTCAACTACATGAATGTCTCCACTACATTAATGTCTGTAAACAATGTTTCGCTCATTATTCACGTTGTCTAATTCTTCCGCTCTTGCGCCATCATGCATAGAGCGCACTTGGTTCCTTAAACATGTTAAAGGTAGACAATTTCAACATTAATCTTGCTTGCTTCACTCTCCTCGTTTTACACCTATTTCGCACTAGTACAAACACTTTAATGGGTCGGGAAAATGACTTATGAAAATGGGTCGGGAAAATGACTTATGAAAATAAAATATGCATGCAGTCACTTATAAGAAATGTGATATACCGGAGGGTTATACGAATAATCATGCTTAAAATGCAGGTATTTTTCACAGCATGTCACATCAATCAACTGTCATGTTTATATTCAGGTATATTTCGTTTTCCATCGGGGGCATTGGCAAATAACAAGATTCAGCATGGATCTACTGAAACGTCAGTAACCTAATTCATATCTATGATATGTATGAGATGAGAAGAGCTCTTAATTAGGTTTTGTAATTTGGTATGCGGAATCGATGTTAAGGTAGGCGCATGGTGGGAGAATTACAGATTAAGATCGAATTGCAAGGTGATTTTCATAGTCTAAAATATCAATATTTTGTTTGCAGATGAAGTTCCTCCTGTTGACCCTGATATCAAATGTTGATTTCACACTGATCTCTCCCGTCACCCTATTATTATTATTGTTATCATTATTAGTGTTATTGTTATTATTGTTATTATTATTATTGTTATTATAGTATTAGTAATATTGTTATCATCATTATTTTAGTGTCATTACTATCATTATTATTATTGTTATTATTATTAATTAGTTTTATTATTATCATTATAATTATTATTATAGGTATTATTATTATTTTTTCATTACTATTGTTATTGTTATTATTATCAATATCATTATTATCATTACCCAGCAATCTTTGGTCTACAGTTGTTTCATTATGGGTAGTTTGTTGCGACACAAAACAGTAAAGGTTCAATCTATCAGCAAATTTGGGGCTAATAATAATAACAAGAATACGAAATTGCAAAGCGCAACAATTATTATGTTGTATCATTAGTGTTTATACATGTACTTCTTTGCACAGCTGTCAACCAGATTCCCTCAATTATTTCAATAAGAAATGCGTATGCATGCATAGCAACGGCGCCGTTCAAGTTTACTGTGTTGGAATAAACTTCACTTTGACTGTAAAGGCCACCGCACACCTTACGACCCGACCGGTCGCCGACTGGCTTGCGACTGGGTGAGGGGAGATGAGTCGCAAGGCAGTCATAAGCCTCGACACCGCACACCTTGCGATCCGATCTGCGACTCACGCATGCGCTTTTTGCTTTTTGGCATAGCATCTGAGAAATTGCGCTTACTACTGCGTATGCGCGTTGTTTATCATAATACGCGTTATGCAACTCTGCTGTCTGATTGGCTGGAGGTTGGATTGAGCTTGCGATCCAGTCATAAGGATTCGACATGTCAAATCCTTCCGATTTTCCTTGCGACTTGTCTCTGACCGGTCTGCGACTGTGAAGCTGACAAGCGCTGTGACGTCACCTCTCCCCTCACTCAGTCGCAAGCCAGTCGGCGACCAGTCGGGTCGTAAGGTGTGCGGTGGCCTTAAGACGTACGATGTTATTATGGTGGGGAAAAATGTTTTCTTGAATGTTTGAGACACACACAAAAAAGTAAAATCCTCAACCTTGAAATTAAAGTTTCGTCAGTAGCTGCAACAACATTATGTAATATCAATGCCGCCGATTGCAGGGTGTTTGACGAGAAAAGCGTTATTTAGTTTATACAAAAGACGTTCTCTGAATTCTGTATCCCTTTGGTTTGCTAGATCTGAATTTACTTATTTTCTGATTGCTATTTAGCCATTAATTCCAATCAAATGGATCAACGAAATGGTCAAATGATGAACAGAATATATAAAAAAACGTGTTTTTCAACTTTGAATAAACCAATATCACGAATTTTGCAGAATAATGCGTGTCTCGTGTTACTCCTTTGGGACGAGACTCCATTAGCGCCGAGTTGTTCTCTCGTACTCGAATTACACCTTACGTTATCAGGGGTCTGTTGCAGAAAGAGTTGCGTTTAACGCAAGTCAAAATATCAAGCGCAAGTCCCAAATGTGCGCTATTGACTGGTTGAAAATCAAGTTGCGCATGATTTTTAGAGTTGCGATTGATTGTAACAATTTCTGCAACGGGCCCCAGGGGTTGTTGCAGAAAGAGTTGCGTTTAACGCAAGTCAAAATATCAAGCGCAAGTTCCGAATACGGGTGCTTCATAGGCTGAAAATCAAGTTGCAAAAGATTTTTTGAGTTGCGTTTGATCGCAACTCTTTCTGCAACGTGCCCCTGATCTAATACGTTTCTTTACGTTATTTGAACATTGACTTGTACAGGCCTATATATCTTATAGTAATACAGCATCGAAAATGGCCTTTGTCAACATTCGTTTTCAAGGACGAAATGATGCAGGATATACTGTATATATAATCCTTGCATGCACCATGTAAAGAATCATGTTATATTAAGATGATAAACAGAGTATACCTACGGGACATTACATACCGTAGAAGTGCTTTTTTGCATGTCTCATATTTCATTGGTTACGAGTATTGCCTCTAATACGACTCTTCTTGCTTTTCTTCTTTGACCTTGTCTTCTCTTTGCCAATCCGACATTTTCTTCTTCTCCTCCCGTTTCCTCTTGTTTTTCTTCTTGTTCTTTCTTTCATATTTTTTCTTTTTTTAATCTTCCTTCTCCTCATTAATGTATACCACTCTTCCTACACTTTCTTCTTCTTCTTCATCTACTCTTAGTTCTACCCGATTTAAAGTACCTAATGCGAAAATATGCCAATCCAAAAGGGGGAAACAGGAACACTTTTGCTACGCGCCAGAACGGCGTATCATCATTAGGACTTTGAATGGGTATTTTTTCTCCAAAAGCAGTGCCCCATAGTCACGGCCGTCACCCCGTTGGATCGACTCTGTATCTGCGCCATCGGGGGTAGGTCCAAGCCACAATGAGGCGTTATTCCCGTAGTGTATAAGATATGAAATCTTAATGATGGGTTGTTGTGACATGCTGCTATGAATAATGAATGAAAATTCCTTTCGCCAAGTCCACGGGGATGTTTCTCTGGCGAAGATGTCGTAAACAGCTACCCCTCAAAGAAATACTTTACTCAAATTATTCCATCCGTTATCATTTCTGAGTCCCCTCGTGTCGTGCATGTGAGTGCGGAGAAACACCAGTGAAGACGTTATGCTATCCTAAATGGTAATGTACTCTGAATAATTATACGAACCTACAATCACGTACCGTGACACAATGCTTTTTTATGTTGCTTTTCACACTTTTTGATTACGTGATGAAAAGAGAATGACCGTCATGATCTCATGTAAGAAGAAAATGACTATAGACCTATGTGACCGTTGTGAGAATAAAGTGCAGAAATACACCAAATATCGTGGACGAGACGCAGTCGTACAAAGTGAGTACGTGGCGTCAAGACACTGATTTTAGGTAATCAAAGTTATAAGCACGCCGTGCAATGGGACAGCGCTGTAGAAATGTGTAGTGAAAAAGTACATGATACATTTAGAAAGCAGTAGGCCACACAAAATGCCATTGTCACACATATGGACACGATAACCATGGCCACAAGAGATACTGTACCACATGTACCACTGTACCATATGAACTTGTCTGGCATACCACAGTGTCAAAGTGGCTTCGAAGCACAACAACATCACAAGGTGTTTCCTCATGATTTCCACATGAACCTCCCTGACCGGTGTAAGTGCTCATCAAGATGACTTCACTTTAATATCTATAATGCAATCATAAGTGTGCCACAGTTTTCATAAGTGTGCCACAGTCTGAATATTACCAAGGGACACCACTATGACTACTAAACATTACTAAAAAGGCTACATTATGAGTTATTGGTCCGCGCAATGTGTGTCAAAATGTAATGCTATAAATTAGTCTTTTGTTCATATTCTTTCATAATTTTGTTCCTCATGAAGACTAGGATTATATCTTTTTGTATTTTCTTGTTATTGATCCTGCCTTCAATGCATTCACGGTTTTCTGGAAAAATGGTTTTAGACCAGATGATCATTTTTTTAACAGAGAAAGTCTTGAATTAAGTTACCTTCTTGTGTTGTACTGTGAATGATGATGATCACTGGATAAACATAAAGTCTATAAAGAGGTTATTTTACAGTGATTTTGTTTTATGAGATGCGATTTAACACGTGCGTGAACGGGAGCTTGAATTACCCATGTGCGCCCTATATACGCTTGCGGCAAATCGAACTGTTTTCTGTAAGTCACATTACTGCAGAATTACACAGTAAACTATTGGTGACGAAAATTCGATCGGAATGTTGCACCGTAAAAGGTCGATTTTCAGTTACTCTATACAATGTTGAATGAGGCTGGCGGGAGGAAGAAATGAAAGGAATTGAAATTTGGTACCTCCATTTCGATCTCGTCCCAAGGGCTTTTTTGATTTTCCTCGGCTGAAGTGCAGTGGGTTGTCGATTGGGTAAATCAGAGGTGTACCACGAACAACGCGAGACGACGGAGATAGCAGGAGGAGCATTCTGTTTGCTGCTTGAATTAAGTCTAAACGGTATAGAGTATTTGGAGAAAAGTGAGGATGCGACAGAAGGGGGACGGGATACAGAGAGAGAGAGCGGGAGATGGAGGGGGGGGGGGGAAGAGAGAAGTGTGTCCGAAATGGTAATGTTTGAGTACGATGCAGACAACACAAGTTTCCTCGAAGAAAAGGACACCCCAAACGTCAAGAGGATACGTGATCGGTTACTCACTGACTTGAGCTTACCTGACATGTACTCAAATGAACAACACCTTTTTACACTTGAAAAATCACTACAAAACTCGTACCAAGTTATGAATGGCATGGGATTCTAGTTCTTAGAATATACACCCCGAAGGCCCCTTGAAGTACCCCCTCTGATGCCCTTTACCGTGAAATCATTCCTGTGATGGATGGGAAATATTGAAGTGCCTCGTATGAAAAGAAATTGCAGTTTTATGAAGGGGTTCTTCCGAACACGGAGAGAGGTAAGAAGAAGAAATGAGAGCAGTTCTCCATTCTACCAATAAATCCCGACTGTCTTCAGAGGTCTTAGTGTTATTGATAGCGGATAAGACTTGAGATTTGATAGTAATTGCCCCAAGTAAGCCCAACATTTCATCTCCGCTGAGTCCGCTCTCGTCAAGTTCAAAGACAACCCCCACAATTTCTCATGTTCAACCTATCGACATGGGTGAAAACCAAACTATTGATCCTTTCCGTGTTGATTGTCTCATTTCGCTTACCAAGGGGGTAGACCAGATGTCTATTAATGTAACCACATAACCGTTCCACTTTCTCTATACGTTATTATCATTGATTTGGTAAAGAATACCAACCACTCTCTAGCAGAAAGCGTATTTAGTTCTACATGACAGAAATAAAAAATGGTAAGATATTAGCGGTCGTCTCTTCACGGCACATTCGTTTATTTTTGTAAGAAATTGACAAAGTTCTCGTTGTAGAATATACAAAAGTTAAGACTTTTAAGATTGTCTAAAAGAATAACTTGTAATTTTACGTTATCATTTTAAACACAGATTTTGCGTATTAAATGAAGGGTATATGATCTCTTTTTCGATACACCTTTGCCTTCTCCTTGGTGTATTAGATAAATGTGTTCAAATATGACATTATTCAGATATATACTAATAATGCAAGGGTGATGAAATCAAATTTGACATAGATAAATAACGCCTATGACCGTGTTTAGACATTCATGATTTAACTTTTGTTAAGGCGCTGTCACACCTTGGCGTTTTAGACAGCGTATGCCCGACGTATGAGGAATTTGGCGAATACGCTGGCGTACGTCGAATACGTTACGGGTAAGTTTTGCATACGTTGAGAGTACGCTAAAACACGCTGGTATACGTCGTCATACGGCGAGGTCGTCGAAAAGTTTTGTGCAAGCACAAAATTTTTCGACGTATGCCAGCGTATGGCTCATACGTCCCGCATACGCGGGTCATAAGTTGTAGGCAAGTTACGCGATCGTTGATACACGTTGACACGCGTTACTCGTAAGTTACTCATAAGTCGATGTACGTCGAGATAATGTCCAGCGTACCCTAAAACTTACTTCTAACCTATGAGTAACGTGCTTTGAACGTATGTGTAACTTAACTCCAACGTATATTGACGTATGAAGACGTGCTCGGACGACCACAAAACTTACTGAACGTGTTTATAACTTACAGGTACCGTATAATGGCGTATTGACAACGTTTATAGGAATTGGTATATAAAGGTGGGGTTCACAGGAGTTTTCTTCGGCATGGCGGTGGTGTTGATACGGTGATGTATCGTGCGGTTATGATTTGAATAGTCGAGCGGCAGCATTTTTTTAGGCTACGACACGTGTTCGTCAGCGATACGCTGCCGCGCGCTATGCGTAAAGGTGGTGTCACACCTTGGCGTTTTAGACAGCGTATGCCCGACGTATCAAAATTTCTCTAAAACGTCGGCATACGCTGAACTTTGTTTTTTTTTCAACTCTGGGCGTATACTTAGCGTATTCATAACGAGTTGGACGTATACATAACGTATTAGTAACTTATATCGAACGCTTCGTTAACTTATAAGTAACGTATTCCAACGAATGCTTAGCGTATTGCTGGCGTACACAACTTATGCCCTACGATAGCCTAACTTACGCATAGCGCGCGGCAGCGTATCGCTGACGAACACGTGTCATAGCCTATAAAAAGGCTGCCCTCGACTATTCAAATCATAACCGCACGATACATCACCGTATCAACACCACCGCCATGCCGAAGAAAACTCCTGTGAACCCCACCTTTGTATACCAATTCCTATAAACGTTGTCAATACGCCATTATACGGTACCTGTAAGTTATAAACACGTTCAGTAAGTTTTGTGGTCATCCGGAGCACGTCTTCATACGTCAATATACGTTGGAGTTAAGTTACACATACGTTCAAAGCACGTTACTCATAGGTTAGAAGTAAGTTTTAGGGTACGCTGGACATTATCTCGACGTACATCGACTTATGAGTAACTTACGAGTAACGTGTGTCAACGTGTATCAACGATCGCGTAACTTGCCTACAACTTATGACCCGCGTATGCGGGACGTATGAGCCATACGCTAGCACATACGCAAGCACAAAATTTTTCGACGACCTCGCCGTATGACGACGTATACCAGCGTGTTTTAGCGTACTCTTAACGTATGCAAAACTTACCCGTAACGTATTCGACGTACGCCAGCGTATTCGCCAAATTCCTCATACGTCGGGCATACGCTGTCTAAAACGCCAAGGTGTGACAGCGCCTTAAGTTAGGCTATCGTAGGGCATAAGTTGTGTACGCCAGCAATACGCTAAGCATTCGTTGGAATACGTTACTTATAAGTTAACGAAGCGTTCGATATAAGTTACTAATACGTTATGTGTACGTCCAACTCGTTATGAATACGCTAAGTATACGCCCAGAGTTGAAAAAAAAAAAACAAAGTTCAGCGTATGCCGACGTTTTAGAGAAATTTTGATACGTCGGGCATACGCTGTCTAAAACGCCAAGGTGTGACAGCGCCTTTAGCGTCTTATAGGCGTATGAGAGAGGTATCAATGTCTCCATCTCTTCAGAAGCTTACACGATGCATATCATACGTCACTCTTTCATTGTCTACGTCAAAGACAAGCATGAACAGGATCTGCCCTTCAAATAAACAATCTAGCCAGAACTACCCCCAGACAAATATATATAACTACATTCAGAAAAGGAAAAAGAAAGAATGATGGAGAGAGTAGAGATTCTTAAAGGCATGCTGACAAAACGGCTTGGTTGAGTTTTCATCAAAAGTTCTTTGCGCTAATGTATTTGGAAATGTCAGCCAGCTCTGATCTTAGCGTTTTTATCGGAGAAGTGTTTGCTGTCTTTTGCAGCATCATCCAGATTGATCTGTTTCTTTTGCTTCGAAGATTATAATCGCTGTTCGTTGATCTATGACCGACCGCTGATTGGAGTCAAAACGGCTCTTTGGTGATTGAATATTCTCTGAGCGGGCTTTTCTCTCTTGATTTCCCCCCTCTCATCGTCCAATTTTCCTCTTAAGGTCATGGCCGGGCGCGATTCAAGGCGTCACCAGCTCGCAGGAATCACCGATTCAAATAAATAACAAAAATAACTCTAATTGAGTGATGGTTATCTCAAAGCCGATTCGTCCTGGCTGTCAAAGCCAGCCAGGATTATAACTTAAGTTCTTGGAGTGTTCATCTCCTTCAAGCCGACATTCCAATATATTCCATGTTTGTCAATTTTCGAAACATGGTTGCCATAGTAATGAAGATGTACCCCTTGGGAGATGAGGCTAAGTACATTAATTAAAGGAGGCTCACATGAGAGAAATTAGGTTGGAAAAAAGTGTCCTGACTGCTCTCGTAATGATCATAGCAGACATGCAGTGGTGCTCAAAAGTTAGTGAACCCTTCCAGAAAATGAACACATTTAAAGTGTTCGAGTTCCGCTGTGTTTTAGAGACTTATTCATGAAGTCAGGTGATTAAATATTACATTGAATAAAGTTTGTAACTCTGGGCTCGCTGAACATTGTAGTGCTGTTGTCTAAATTCAACAGTCAACACTCAGCATGAAGGAGTGCATTTATAGTTGGGGTTCACTAACTTTTGATCACAACTGTATATATAGCTGGACAGTCAGCTTGCTTTGTTTATTTTTGTTTTATTTGTTGCGTTTGGCAAACGACTTTCCTGAAGCTCTCCAATATTAAGTCGATGCCACCAACATAGTCTGTATTCACCCCACCACCCAGCTCTAGTCCTAGTTTGTATAACCAGTAGTGGTTTAGATATGGGCAGCCAAATACGACATGATTAGTGGACATTATATTTATCCATGTTTGTACCTTGGAAATGATACACAAGGATAGTTTCTTGACCAATTAATGCAAGTATGTCATGTACGCTGATTGAAAAATGACTGATGAGTTATTTATCTTGAAGGTTATATAAATGATTTGACTTTTTATACGAGTTATAATAATACACACCGTTATAGATATGTAATTGGAATCTAGTCATTAGAGTGTTTGTATGCCTCCTTCCTTTGTCCACTTTGGCATGTTTCGAACCTACCCCCCTCCCCCTGTTGAAATAATACATCATCCCACGTTGGCCTTACTAAGCCTATGATTTTACGTGGGTAAACGAATAGTGTGTGTGAATGTTGAGTTACTATGGGTTTCACTCTTTTGCTCGCTTATCTTGGTTAGATATTAACATGTTTTCATAGCTAAGTGGAATATTCGTGTATTTTAGCTCTTACATTTCATTTTCTGTAGCATTTTTTGTTGTAATAGATAAGTAAAATATCACGGTTCTGAAAAGATAAATTTTATTTTCATTATATATATATATAAATATATATATATATATATATATGTATATAAATTATATAAAGAGAGAGAGTATGATATGAGTGAAATTTAGCTTTATAGAAACTGTATGCCTTGCATAATGATACCCCTGAGTTCTTCGAGGGAAATAACATTTGGATAGCCCGATATCTAGCATGGCCCTGAAAAGTGAGGGTGCTGGGGAAGAAGACCCACCCTCTTTTTAAAAATTTATTTTTGATCGACTTACAAAATTGCTCCCAGGCCCCTGATATTCATATAATTACGAAACACCTTGATGTGTTTGCAATGGATTCTCCATGGTTTCGTCATATACACAATGATAAGATTTTGGTATTACAAACTACAGTAGGTAGATGTTTAAGAGGACTACACTCTTTAGTATTTAAAGAAATTTTATTTGAGGTCCTCTAAGGTTCAAGAACAACCAAAGCCAAACCAACATCAAACCAAATTTTCAAAAGTCCATCACCATATACTTGAGAAGAGAAAAGTAGAATAAAAGTTTCTTGAATGAAGTATATTTTCCTATATATTCTTAAATATTTTATTCATGCTTTTTTATAGGATTTTCTTAAGTTGAATATCTCGACGCAACCGCCGAAATCTTCCAAATCAGAAATTGTGCATCAGGAATTCACCATGGTAGGAATTTCATCATGGTAACAGATATGGAATCCTTTTTTTAGGTGTGCTGAATTATTCCTTGGGCAGTTTGGAGCACACGTTGTTTCGCATCCGTTATCACAAATAAGCTTATAATCTCTACCGTATGTTGGGTCCATTGCAGACATGTTTTTATTATCTACCATCAAGATTCTTTTTCTGTTGATCAATCACGTTTATGGGAGATATTATTTTCACCAGGAGTTAATACGTCCTACAAAAGAATGCGTTATAGGTTCCCGTTTCATTATTCCTGGAAATTCTTTTTCCCTACCAATTTTCAAATTTTCACATCGAAATGTTGCTCCGATGTCATAAGATGCAGCAATATCCTCGATCTAAACTGTTATTTCAATACCCTGTGGCTTAATCATTTGACTCCAAATTGTATACTTATTGTTTTATTGCGCTCTATTATTCTTTCTTTCCAACTTTTATGCGACTTAATCTGCGACCAGGAGTGGATCGGATTGGACGGGGGGTGGAAGTGCGGTGGATCCCAGACATGCACAGAAGGGACTCCTTACGGTAGGATAGGGGTCCTATTACTTTTAGAAGTAGTAAGAAAGGGATATATATATATATATATATATATATATGTATATATGAGATTTTAAAAATGAGCAAGAAAAACATTTAATAGAGAGTATTGGTTGAGTTACTCAATGGATGATAGTCTCTTTATTAAATCAAATGGGGAAAAGTGACTCACTATGAGGTCGTCTTGCCCCTCATCGAAATACTATTTCGCCACTGTATGGAAGCCTTTCATTAAAAGACTTTTGGATCTTTTATCGGGCAAAGTATACTTTCCTCCGACAGTTTCCACCGTTGCAGTCATACACCTACAGACACCTATGTTTCTTAGCCAGTACAAATCAAGGCTAGCTATCAGATCTGAATACCCATCAGTCGACACATTTTGTTGAAACGCTCTTCTACAGATATGCCAATATTGGGTTGAAAGGGAACATGGAGGTTCGCTACGTATAATGTGGAACCTTTTCGAGACAATATACAGCGCGTCCCAAAAAAAATGTCCCTCTGACATTGGACTGAATTAATTCTAAAATGTGGTAGGATTCTCAAATAAATGTTCATGAGTAGAAAGCTCATTTCATGTTCTAACTTCTATGAAAATTTAATTGGTCGCACTTCAGCGGTTTTGAATACACACTCTGTTATGTAACAGTGGTGCATTTTAGCTCATTCCAAGTTTGCAGCACTGATGCATTTCTTCATTGTCTATGGCATGTTAACCCCGATTCTTACATCCAGGATCTGAGCAGGGATAATTTCCTAATCATATCTAGGCTCATCAAATCATAAACCTGAGCATGTTCAGAAGGACAAGAAACATAAAAAAAATTAAGTTTGTTTGATGATTGATAAGGGGAATCAGTGCACCAACTTGAAAGAAAATGTGAATGATGGATGAGTAAAATAAGCTGAAAAAGGGGGAATCCACAAGTTAATCACCCTTTGCGAAAAGAAACTATACCAAAGAAAATTTTGACTTTTTTCTTTTAAAAAGTTACAATGAATTATTGAACTTGACCTCAGTAGCTAATTAACTAAAAAAAGTAATGAAAACAAAAATGCAGTATTGTTGGAATTATGCATGAAACAGACATGACCCGTTGTCTCAATCATTGTGCATCTCCCGTTCATCAAACATGATATGAACTGTCAAATACTGTTTTTCCCTTCTGAACATGCTCAAGGTTGTGATTTGATGAGCCTGGTTAGATCATGGAGATTTCCCTGGTCAGAACGAGGAGATAGAGGTGATATCTCCTTGGTCAGAATGGTCAAATGGGGTTGATATGCAAGAAAGTGCAGAACACAAAGCAGTGTTGCATGCTTACAAACTTGGAATGGGCTGAAAAGCACCACTGTTGCATAATAGGCTGTGTATTCAAAACCACTGAAGCGAGACCAATGAAATTTTTATAGAAGTTAGAACATGAGGTGGGCTTCCTATATCCATACATTTCATTGAGAATAATTTTAATTTTTGGAAATTATTAAGCCGCATATCAGAGGGACATTTTTTTTGGGACGCGCTGTATTGAATAAACATGTCTTTTAAAGTGATTGGTTAACATTGGTTTGACTTTTAAAAAATCTGAGCTAGAAGGTCACTCTTGTCACCTGCATGTGTCTGTGATGTGTTATAAAAATGAAGCCCAGAAAAAACTGCGTTCGAAAATAATTATTTAGTGCTTCAAAAATTGAAATATAAAGTGACCGGAAACACCATCTTAATTTCATCTCATACTGTTATGTGCACTATTTAGGTGTCTAAAAAACGCCTATTTACAAAATCGGGGTTTGCCTTATAGTTTTAGCTTTTCATTCTCAATAATGGTTGTTTTCAGGGTTTATTAGTTATAATACATGCACTTGTACACATGTTTCGTCTTGGTTTGAAAAATTTTAAATCCGCTGATCACAAAGTTAAACAATACCTTTAACTCTATATTTTACATCATGAACATGCATGTTCTATTTCCACCCAATATTGGATACACCTTTGCAAAATACTTTTTAGAGTTAATATCTTAATATCTTACTACAATATCTTAATTAATATCTTAATATCTTACCACAAGTAATAAGTTGAAGAGCAAACAGTACCTCTCCTGACCGGTGACACGACGTTTGCTCCTGCGACATTTTCTCTGGTCTTAATATCTCAGAGGGTTAGAGTTAGGATTTTAATAGAGTTTTTGGTTCAGAATAATGTATAGATAAGGATCAGGCTTTATTCTGTTTTAGAGGTTGGGTTTTATGTTTGGCTTAACGTGCACATTTTCCATCGGAGCAAATGTCGCAGGAGCAAATGACGTGGAGCCCTCACAACCACTTCTTTAACGATTTTTGCGTCATTTTAGTTGCTCATAATTCATGGAATGCAACCATGACTTATACATTTAGGTGTTCATGTACTTCATACACCATGCTTACATATAACTCCGAGTATGGTATCAAACACCTTCATCTGTACATTATGTGTTTGGATAAATATCATGTGTCCTACAAATTCTGACTGAAATCGATACTGCCTCACCCTTGAAAATGCCTTAATTTCAAATAGGCTGCCAGGCCCCCCGTTTTTGCGATTGAGTATTACCCTTGAATACCCCACGTGAAATCCGACCGTCAACGTCACGGTATAGCTGTGTCGAAAAAAAAATGGCTCTAGAAATCATCCCTTTTCTACCTTTCTTCTCCTCTTTTTTTTTACCTCTGTTAGACGAGGGAGATGGGTTTATCTTAATGAATATTGATGCTCGATGCGCACTGAGATAATGGCTGGTCTCAATTAATTCCCATGATGCAATGCCCATTACAACCGAAAATGAGGCGCAAATAAAGGGCGGGAGAAGCGCGGAAGATGAGCCATGACGTCAGCAGTCGACCCGTACGGGATTGCGGCCTTATTAATGAAGACATACGCATACAATAATTACCCTCCCCCTTTCCCATTCGCACACCGTAGTCAACCATGGCGCTGGGAAGAAGAACCCCCGAATATTTATCTGGGGGTGTTGCGTATGTTATACACTATAAACAGCATTCGCTGGAAATCTGCCACGTAAATGCACGTTAAAATGTAGAAATTTGACCAAAATCACCTTCATTTTGGAGAGAAAACCCTCTTTTTTTGGCTTCTCATTTTTGTGTGTGTCATTCCTAGGTCCCTGTTGTCATCAAGTACATGTAAACACCCACCTCTGGTATAAGAAGCGAGTCTGAACGGTAAGACTATGACACTTCAAGTGGATTAAATTTCAAGAATTTAAAATTAATCCAGAACAGCTATAAAGAGTGGCCAGTCCATAGCTGGATGCAAGTTGAAGCCTACTTGGTAGTATGTACAAATCTCAAAGGATTTAGATTCAAATTTTTTTTTATCTTGAATTCAAATCGATTGTTTGGGAACACACTCCAGTTAATTAAAACAGTTTTATGCTTGACGAAGAAATTTGCAACAATATCATGGTTTAAATAGCTTAGGACTTGATATTATACAAAATTGATATTATACATAGACCTACTACTCTAGGTCCATGATTTTACCATGTTTATATATAGCGACAAGAGTTTGGTAACCCCGGAGTTTCCTCAGTCCAATACCTATTTCGTAACACATGCTGCTAGAATTTCATATTTTGCCTTTGTTTTCTCCAATCGATTTTCTTCACCAGGTCTCCTTCGTGTACAGCAATGTCTTCATATGAGATGGATTGTTATTTGTAACCAAATCAAGTCAATTATTGCAACTAAGTGAGAAAAAACTAGTCTACAAAAGTTTGGACTACATTTTAGGAAGGAATATACGCAAAATACATCCCTCAATATGCAATGCAATTCAATTCAAATTCAATTTATTCTTTATAATAATAAAAAACATCATCAAATTGTACGTTCGTATAAAGAACTATCATTACAAGAAAAGGAGGACAACAAAAAGTTTACACTTGAAAATAAGAAGCCTCCAAAGAATACAATAATCAATATATGTACACATCAGATGAAGGGGGGGGGCGAAATATGCTCATTCACAGGCAGACACACAAACCCAACGAGGAACATCGTCATTATAACACACAAAAGCACACCCGGAACATAAAATAATACATGTATAAATGAAGTGATTTTGAATTCAAATAAGGAATAGGTACTAATAATGATCTTTTTGAGTTTGCATTTAAACGAAGAAACTGTTGAACATGAAAAAATGCATGAGTGTAATTATCCAGATTTGAACACTCCACAGTTTCATTTTTTTATAATTTTGTTTACTGAAAAATGCAATGTAGTTTGTCCCTTCAAAAGGCCGGGCACATTTCGAATACAGAAGATTCCAATTAACCTGTCTTTTTTGTAAATCATATGAAACTGCTGCAGTTTCACTTTAAAAAAAAAAGAAGAGAAAATAGACTATCTGATGAGACTTTTTTTTTAATTGTGAAACTGCATCAGTTTCATATGATTTACAAAAAACACAGGTTAATACATAAAAAAAAGAAGAGAAAATAGACTATCTGATGAGACTTTTTTTTCAATTGGTGGTGTCCATGAAGTCCGAAACAAAAATGAAATCAATCATATTTTGACACCACTGTCACTTTCCCAAAAGGCTGTGGTGATATCTCACCTTGATCCAATTTCGCTTGACCTATTGGATATCTAATCAGGCACTCATAAATCAGTCAAAAAAGTTAAAGAAATATAGATGACAGGCATTTTGAATGATTTCAAGAGAAGCTGAAATTTCAATTCCACGATAAAAGAGGTCGTCCTATACATTTCCAGAAAAAAATATGATTCATATTTACTGGTGCATGTATCTATCGGGTAATGATTGATGTTTGTTGCTCTAAAAAAAAAACTTAGACATTTACCGGCATATCATGCATACTGGATTACAGTGGCGTAGCGTAAGGATGTACTAGTAGTCGGGTTACATTGTACACTTTATTAGAATACAGAGTCGCACCCCCCAAAGTTATACACTTTAAAAGGCGCAAACTAACACCTATAAGGGCCCAAACGGGCATTTATGGCAGCAAACAGGAACACAACGATTCACAAGGGTCGTATTTTGCATCCAAAATTGTGCTACCAGTGTTGTATTCAGGGTGCAGACAAGACTCGTGAAATCCTAGTCCAAAAGTGCCCCTAAAATGGACAACGCGTATCTGGCCAGTAATAGTTCAACTTTCGACGGTGGATGCCTATTTTGTTACTCTTGATATAAACACTGAATGAGATTTCCTTCCCATTTTTCTTCTTTTATATCACTCATTATTCTTTATGTGTCCCGTTAAAAGTGACGTTCGGGGGCACGTACACACTTAAACCCCCGATACAACACTTATTTTTCATGAATGTGTACCCGATACGGTACTGGGACAACATGTTCCTGATCTATGACCTTGATTATCAGAGTTCTATTCATTTCGATGACACCAAACTTGATCACCCGTATGACTTGTATTCAAGGCTGCAGCTCATAAATCCAAAAATGAATGCATGAGGGTGTCCCCGCATATAATTCAAGCCGTAAGATATGGATAGTGGAATCCCTGCAATAAACGGCTGAAATCCGATGTGAACTGATGTAAATAAGTTTCCTGAACCAAGGCACACATAAATAAATTGCAACTTGGGAGAGTTGCGTTTAGTATCGGATAGATGAAACTTGTTATTCAGGTCGATGATTATCATACTTAGTATTCAGAGACACACGTGTGCTACAAATTTCGGAGGGAAATGAATACTTTCCTGGACTATTGAAATAAGTGTTCTCCGGTCATTCCTCCGCGCCTAAAAGGAAAAAAAAATATAGAAAACGACTGAAATGCATTTCCTTAGTTCAGCTTTGAATTGATTTGATCTGACGTTATGAAATGATTGTGTATGAACTGTTTTGTTATATACACCCTTTTATCCCCTCTCTACCCCCCCCCCATTTATTTCTCTGCTGATGATTCTCTTTATTTTGCCATTTTTCAAAAGCATGTTTCTTTAGTAATTTTTCTCTTTAAAAATGCGTAGAATTCAACTTAAGGCATTTTAACTTTACCAGTTTTGAAACATTTTCCCCATCATCACAAAATGGGGGTATAAGAACACAGTAAACGTAAGAAAATTGTGCAGTAGTACAATGCAACAAGGTTATTTTGGTCTACTACAATAAGCTATAACGCTAACTTTGAGCTTGGCCTAAATTGAGCCGTATTGAGCCATTGTATTAGACGATCTTAATGATTTATTTTCCATACTCTTTAATTCTTCTTTCTACCCCCTCCATTTTCCATCTTTCTCCTTTCATTACTTAATCAAATCACAAGGGGAGGGGCGTTTGACATCTGCCCTATCAAGTCAGGGTATATAGCTTCGCCAAAGAACATTAATGTCAAGATCACTGAAGCATCCCGTGTCTACAAACACAGATAGTCTCGTGACTATTTGTTCCCATGATTTCATTCCTGATCACGACGCTCGATCGAATCAAATATGCCATGGTCACACCGGCGAATTTAACTCTAGACCGATCAGAATTGTCGAAATATTCAATGACATAACATAAGGTGGGTCTTGAGTCGGTTTGCAGGAACAAAGATATGATATTTTGATGGGGGGGGGGGCAAGGCGAAATAAGGATGACGTCATGGTTTTTCTCAGTTGAATTAAAGGGGGTATTATTGAGTTACGCGACCCGTAATCCTTTATCATACTTTTCTTCTTTTTTTGTATTCAAATTCCCACTTTATTTCTCACGCTTTTTTCGCCACTATAAAAATCATAGGTGGGGGGGGGGGGGTGGTCATACCCCCTGTGGCGCCGCCCATGTCGCAGTGACGAACGTATTATGCATATTCATGATAATATGGTCTTCCAACAAACCATGACTTGTCATCCCTTTTCTATTTTCTCATTTTGAGCAACAAAATAGTCACGAGTCATTATCCACATTTGCATTTAGATTACTAAAGATAGAAAGTGTCAAGAAAGTAATCTGTTTTTCTTTTCGTTGTGGTGTACATAGATATGAATTATGGACCAAATTCTTGACTGTTGGTCAGAGTCAACATCAATCAAGAATATAGATTACGGCCGAGGTCAGTGCGAGAATCCGGGATGAATATTTGGTCAAGAGAAGTCAAGTTCTTCGAAGCGGATTTCTTTCATTGATTTATCGACATTTTCAGATATTGATGTCTCTATTATTCTGTCACACCGCGAGTGATTGACATGATAACTAATCGGGTTGATCACTTATACGATCCTCGAATGTTTAATGATTTCATTCTCCTCGTAATGGTTTAAAAGAAAAGCTTTATTGAAATTGTAATATTGCAATGTCCTTTTATTCGTGCAGAGAAGTGCTGAAAATGACCTTGAAAAATCAGGAAAAACATTCAGTGAAATTCAGAATATATAGGATGTACTCTATGCCCTAGTTCAGGTGTCCTGTGAGGTTTATTTCCAATTCGTCTAATGCCAATTTGACCAATCGCCACCTCGTCTACTACCTTTTGGTTTATTACCAGTTCATCTACGCACCACAAGATCTAATTTCATTCAGTCTAATGCCATTCCGTCTCATAACCAGCTGGTCCAATAGCCTTTTAGTCCATATAACATTTGGTCTGATTAAAGTAAAGTGTTTATTATGCAAAATTAATGAAAAGAAAAAATTGGTATTAAACCAACTGGTTACGAGACGAAAAGACCGACTAGTGATTAGACGAAGTGATGATTGGACCAAATGGTTATTGGACCAAATGGTTGTTAGACGAAATGTTGATGGACGGAATGGCATTAGACTAAATGAGGGTAATGCTGGGTAGACAATGTGGTGAGTAGACAAGTTAGCAGTGGACGAATTGGCAATATACCGCCTGTGATACCATTGTCCTATTAAGCAACTGTCTTGCTAAAGTCTTAGTTATATGGAGCTTTAAGTAATGTATCATCTCTAGGAGCACGATTCTCAATCAGAAAATAACAAAAATCTGATGAAACATAATTTCATTGTTTTTAACGTGTGAGAGTGGGCATGATATACCTTCAGCCATTTCACCATTATCATGATTATCCTTATTTACCGTTATGACATAAATTTTGAATCGTATCGTATTGTTCCATAAGACAAACTTTAATATCGAGATTCCTTACGTGTGCATGTGTCTGCAATCATGCTAATGTAAAATGTATAATGGACGAGTGGTCTGCCTCAGGACTGGGGCCACTGAGTTAGAAAGTATAGCCAATCTTGGCAAGCTGACACCGTAAACGCTTAGTTGTCACCAGACAGCCTTCCCCTTCACATTTTGTCAAACTATGTCTGGGTATAATACTCTGGTGAAGGCCAAGGACGCCCTCTATAGGAGCTCTCGACAACTCTAAACGCTGAATCAAAAATCATTTTTATATACGTCTGCAGTGTTACTTTTCCACAACTTCCTACTCGGTGTGCCGATTGGTTCTTAAATGAGATTTACAAGAGTCCAAGGATTTAAACCGCCAAATTTCACCCTCGTCATGCCGGATAGCCGCGGAAATAAATATCGGTTAGGATGCCTCTCTTAAATTCGTGTTGTTTATTGCGGGCGATCATTACTTCCTTTCGTTGTGAAGAGGGAAAGTTCATTGGGAATGATTGAGAACGAACACGCCTAATCGATGCTTGCTTTGGATTTAATTCTGTGCCAGAGTCGCGTGGTATTCATTAGGAGAACTGGTGAGTAAAATCATGTCCCATCACCTTCAAAAAGAGGCTCATGCTGTTCAGACGCAACGAAGGCTGACATTTTGTTTGAGCAGCATTAATGAACGGTAAACTCAAGGATGCAACTGCTAATGTTGTCAGTGGCACGCACATACTTCGGAAGTAAATTTGTTTTAGATCGACCAGATTTGAGTCGGAGCCCCCAAAACGGGGGCACGCTCTTGGCTTATGAACGTGGCACGCACACTGCCTCTCTGTTTGATGTATATTCCTCATACAAACTAATCAAGCGTTTTCACGGTTTTATATTTTTGAAATACTCAACCTGTTCCTGAATGCTTGACTTAATCATGCTACATTTTTATCCTAAAGTTGCAGACAATGTTTCTTGATTTAAAAGTATGGTCTTTTTCATTATAATCAAACTTATTTCAATAAAAAATGCATTCAAAACACCAAACTTTTGGAATAATTTGGCAATCGATATTGAGCTTCTTCTTATGTGCATGGAGGTGCCGTGGCCGAGTGGTCTAAGGCGCCTGGCTATACATGGAAAGTCCGGGGTTCGATCCCCGGCCGCGGCACCTATTCCCGTGAGCAAGGCATTTAATCTACAATGCTCTTTTATCCTGCTTTCAAATAAATGGAAATGCTATATTTAGGTATGCACTTGTTTAAGAAAAAAAAACATAATTGGGCGGACGAATTTGCCCCCTCCCCCTGTGGAAAATCCTATGTACGCCACTGCATACCACATTAACACATTCACCTCTGTATTTTCCCATTGTGTAATCAGGATTGATAATAAATTCATAGTATTAATTATCATTTGTAATTTTCAGAAAATTACATGACATTACTTCGTCTATGTGTTTGAACGTGTAATGTGAGATTTTTATAATGACTTTTTTTTTACCGTCCTAAATTTGACTGTTCAGCGTTCTGTAACTTTGAACTTCTTTCGACCTTTCCATCCTACACGCTGCTCGTAGCGTTTTGTAAATCAAATGCTTCCTTTAGCTGTTGATAAACCTCATATTGTGAATTATACTCCAAGGTCAGGTGAAGTTGGTGATTTTATTCGGTGTGTTTATGATTCATGATCATGCCTGCTCCTCTTTCTCTTGACTCAAGATTTATATGCCTGTAACTCTATTCTCGCATCAGGGGCCCGTTTCACAAAACTTGGTATAATTAGAAATTACAGTTTAAAGCTACTGAAATCATTCAATGTGATTGGTTGGTATCAAATCTAAAATGTGAAATAGGCATTTCACGAGATCGAGCAATTCTGATCCTACCACTGAAATTTTGCACACGCAATCAAACGATGGTCTAATAAGAAGTCTTAAACTGAACCGTAGTAAAACAGAATTCCTTAATATTATATCACGTTTTCGAGATACAACCACAATACAGAGTTTAGATCTTGATGAAACATCTATTCCTTGTAGCAAATCATGTAGAAACCTAGGGGCAATCTTTGACTCAAGGATGATATTTGAGAACTTTATATCATCACATGAATGTCGCACTGCATCATACGCTCTTTGTCGAATAGGAAAAAAAAATCGAAATTATTTGGATAAATCTACAACTGAAAGCTATCCCATGCATTTGCTCTCTGTCATATTGATTTCTGTAAAAGCCTAATTTTCGGTTTACCACAGCGACAAAAACTACAGACTATCAAAACTCTGCTGCAAGATTAGTTACTCAAACTCGAAAATATCAATCAATCACCACTGAACTACGAAACTTACATTGGCTTCCTGTTCATTCTCTTTCAAAATTATTAGTTTTTGCTTATGAATGCTTCCATGAGATAGCTCCATCATAATCTAACCGAACTATTGAAGAGAAATGCCAGTTGCAGTAAACACTGATTTCATGAGAAAGTCTGTAAACCAGGCTTAATTGTCAGTATATCATCGACAATCTATAGATCTGGTACAGTTACATAAACTGATAAACTTTTTGAAAACTTTAATCTAAGCTGAAAAATGTTCACACTGAAGATCACCAACACAGATAAGCGCACGTGGGATAGTGTATTATTATTGCTTTGCATGTCGGCCCGACGCTTGACCCGAATCCTGTACTTATTTGCTGATTTCTCAGCAATTACACAATTTCTTCCTGAATCCTTTGGTACATATGTTTTATTTATACAAACAGACACTTTGGTGGTCATTTCATTGGATTCTGTACGAACTCATTTTGATATCGTTACCACAACTGGCATTTACCTTTAACTTTAGATCAGACTACTCGAGATCAAGCACGAAGCGGCTGTTTGCTATTCCTCCCATTGTTACCAAAACATTCATCTTCCGTCTTATGGAATGCACTTCCTAATTATATGAGAAATATACATGATTTAGATAAGTTTAAGACTTCCCTAAAAAGTATCTGTTTAACTTGTAATGAATTCAGTGCCCAACACTCTTTACTTACTTTCTAATTTATTTCCTTAATTTCATCCAAGTGCACATTGGGACATGCGTAGGTATGTGTTATGCGCTATAAAAGAACAGAATATTTCATTATCATTATTATTATTTTTTATGATAAAAGTGTTTATGAAACGGGATCCGGGGCTTCCCCTTCTTTAGCGTCTATCACTTTTCCAATGCATATTACTAGAGTGTATGCATCATATTATATTACATTATATCACATTATAATTATTATATAAATCAATATATGCCCTAGTTATGATGAGGAAAATATGAAATGAAAGAAGAAAACTTTTGCAATTCTACATAACGAATTATTCTCATCGGGTGCCCGACCAACATAAGATATCTGCGTGATATATTTTTTATAAGACATAAATCATATTCCAAGCTTGGAATGGGCTGAAAATTTCAGGATGTAAAATGTGTCTGTAATCTCCTATTCAGTCAATATAAGATAACTGCCCAAAGGTCACTTAAAAAAATAAAACATCGGGGTACTAGATACTTAGGAATTGAATATTTGGATATTCACAGTGAGTCGGTGGTTCGAAAAAGATCCCACGACTACTACGTTTCTGTTAGACCGGTTTGCTGTATGATACTCGATTATAATTTACATTACTGACTCTTTACCAAAACTTTAGCCGGACTTTAAATAAGATATTTCAAATGTTGTGTTGTATACGCATGATTATTGCATATTTTGAGTTGCTTTGAGCATGTTCCGGTTTTTAAGGCACTGTCTTCACATAGGCCTACATCTTATGTAATTAGCTGACTTGTTCCATTGCCTAATTTCATAACGTAACCCAGGAATATGTTCAAGTATGAGTGATATGCTGATGAGGAGAGTATGAATTATAAAGGTAAAGGCCTCCTGATGGGCTGTTGCATGCCAAACCACCCTCTGAATAAATGTGGTTACATTACGAAGATGGCCAATAAATTCAAACTCAAAACTACCAATTAATATTTTTTTCTGAGGTGTCATTAGCGTTCCCCGACAAGTTTCGAACATTAGAAATACAGTTAAGAGCTCAGGATTTGCCTCTCCGACTTAATCATTCCATTTGACTGACCACATTTGCCGCAAATTTCTTTTTCGGTTTCACCCTTTCCCCCTAAACGATGTATTAAACCTTGTCGAAGCCTGAATTACCCTTCGTAATGCTTCAAATGCAAAAGCCTCTTATCGGAACACGACGCTCGTGGAAGTGCAATTCCATATTTTTACCCGATTACTTGGTGTCATTAGCGACATAGGAGATGGTCGGTTGCTTTCTCGCTCAAAAGATTACTTCCAATAACTACCCCCTCGGAGGCGAAGCTTTATCCCTGATTTATTTTTCATGGATGCGGTGTGTAATTCTCTTGGTGTCATAATTTCTGCATCAGTCAGGTCGTTGATTGTCATAACTTATTGATGCACATTCTTAAAGCCTATGAATTATTTATTCGGTGCCTTCCGGCTCATCCTTGTCATGAACAGGTTTTTCCTTCGTCCATTGTCACTATTACAGGAATTAAGAGATAAGAATTATGATTGGTTTGAAATGCATCAATTTTCATGGCATCATATGGTTTGATTTAAGAAAAAATACAACAATCACATTCATATAGGCCTAAAAATGGATCGTGTTTCGTTTATATTCCTCTGCATAATCCTCTCATAGTCATTAGGATAATTATATACTTCTTAACCATCTATTTTGTAAACCTTTCACTTTTAAATCTTTCATAATATTGTGCTGCATTTATATATATATATATATATATGTGTATATATACATTAATAAATATAGCGTATACGCGTAAAAATATTTGGTGGCAGTACTTTTCCATCCAGAAAACCAAAATAATCACGAGCGATATTTTCTTAATGAAAATTTTATTCAGTGAGAGGTTTCAACATGATGCCCAGAAAAGTTGTCATATTTTAGCCTTTACTATTTTTCATCACCTTACTTTATCTCCTTTTTCTCAGTGACGTTCTTAAAATTGTGAGACTCGATTGCTTTGTTGCATGCAATATGCAAATGAATGATATTTTGTGGAATTGTTGATGAGTTTTATTTAAAGGTCAAGCACACCCAATAAAAATGTTGATCTGAATAAATAGAGAAAAGTCAAACTAGCGTAACGCTAAAAATTTCATCAAAATCGGATGTAAAAGTTATGACATTCTAAAGTTTTGCTTATTTTTCACAAAACAGTGATCTGCACAACTCAGTGACACGTAAGTGAGACAGTCGATGATGTCCCTCACTCACTTTTTTTTATTGTTTGAATCATACAATTTGTATTTTTTTTACCGATTTGACAATAAGGACCAACTTGACCGAACCATATAGTATTAAACACTGCTAATTCCCTAACCCTTATTGATGTTTCACTTGACAATGAGGAGAAACTTAGTATATTTCATGTAATAAAATACAAAAGAAATAGTGAGTGGATGATGCCATTAGTTTCCTCATTTGCATACCGACCAGGATGTGCATATAACTGTTTTGTGAAATTAAGCGAAACTTTAAAATGTCATAACTTTCTTAGTTTACTTCCGATTTTGATGAAATTTTCAGTGTTATGTTTATTGTATTTTCCTCTTTTATTCAAATCATTTTTTTGTTGGGTTGACTTGTCCTTTAAAGATCTTCACGAACATGACCGTCACTCCGTGAGAATCATGACGATTATTATTTCAGTTACTCTACGATCGCAATAATTCACTGTGGCGTATGATTAGGTCTTTCATATTATTATGTCTACAAGCTTTATCGACCCCTTTTCATGCTGGTATACAACCTCGCTTATCGTCTTCGTATTTACATACTCACATCTTCATATATTGTTCGAATTTCACAAGGGGTAGATACCCCAGTTTCAAACAGATACCTTCAGTCAGAAAAAAGTGCATTCGAAAGTGCGAATCGTTTGAGTATCAGTGACCAAAACCTCCACGCCTCTAAGGAAAATACCCTGTGTTTTGCTTGGTTGAATCATGGACTCCTGGTTTTATATTATACAAAAACAGATTTATTCGGAGAGATTTCATCTTCACACGCAGTTGATAGAACTATAACATGTCCATTAAATTGGTTGTGACGTTTTGACGAGGATAAATGGTTACGATTGACTCAGAAAAACAGAAAAAAACGAACAAACAAACAAACAAACATAACTGTATTATAATCAGGCGCGGATCCAAGGAAGGGGCTGAAGGTGCGCTAGCCCCCCTTAGGATTAAAAAAAGAGAGACGAATTGACCTTTAATATAGGTATCCCCCTCCTTTTTTTTGCTTGCTAATTTGTTGACGGACGAATGATTGACTTTAAATTTAGATGACAACTTTTTTTCTTGCTTGTCAAATCTCCAGTTTCCAATTTCGGGTAAAATAAAATTTGCCACCCTAAAAATCCTGGATCCTGTAGCACCCCGTGAAAGTCAACTTTGGATCCGCGCCTAGAATAAGGAGGTCCGACATAGGATGTGCGGACGGGTGTCGAATAGAGATTGAATTTAGTAACTACATGTACTATTGGATTAATTTCGTGTTTGGGTATAGGATTTTCTTTTCTTCTTCAATTGATAGTGTACAATATTAGGCCCACACACTTAAAACTTTGTGCAACATATCGTCCACTGTGTTGGGTAATGTATGTTGGTAAATACAAAATATATTCTGTGCAATTATTATCCAAATGAGCAAACTTATTACCCAATCATTGTTTTTTTTTATTGCCCAATTTGGGCAGATTTTAACCATTAGTTGTGTGGAAAGTTTGTTGCCCAGGGTTTGCTAAAAGTGGGGCATTTTTGCCGAACTATTGTAAGAATGCAATAATAATAATGAATATATAGGCTTTTTGTTCATAATCCTTGTTATTAATTACACGTATACAAATCAGAATAGGGAGGCAATTAACGATGAGGAAAAACAACTCTTATCGCGTGACTATATAGTTCTCGATTTTGGCAGAGCTACACATGTAAATAATTTTTTTAATTGCATGTCATTAGCAACAACAATTAATATAAAAGGTAATTGAGGCAATCGAGAGTAATTCAATGGTCTTGCCTGTATAACAGTTATGTTTCTTTTGGCACAATTATTATGATCTTGATTTATCATTCTGTGCATGTAGAATCAGAAACAATATATTCAACTAGAAACCCCTTGAATACAGCCTCGTCAAATCACAACCATGTATAATTATCTGTAGTGCTAAAAAAACAAGGAAGGAAATATTACTTGTGAATTTGTGTTTGTTAACATCCCAACTGAGATATCAGTGCTATAAATAGAATGTGGTAGATTGAAAATGATACGACCGACAAAATGTGGGCAAAAAAAATTCTTACCTGACTACAGACTTACTGGCCAGATAAAAGAAGAAATATGCTTTTGTAATGATAATTTTATTTCGCTGCCTCTGGTTGGATATCATGAGCAGACACATCGCAAGTTTTACAAGGGAAGGCGAAAATAAATGTTGAAATATTCATTGAAATATGATTTAAAATTACTCAAATGGCCGCATGTGTGCGCAACTGTGACACATCACATTTGCAAAACATCATAAGTAGACGCATTCCTTAAACTAATCTTATACTATATAATGTGGAAGCGTGTGGAAATTTTTAAAATACTGATTTAAACAAAATGTCAAATTATGAGGGTTTATCATATTTTGAAACTGTTAACCAATTTCAGGACATAATGAAGCTTTGAGATATATTTTGTCCTATATATCCGTATTTTGTTGTCAAATAAAATTAGAGATATTCCAAATTATCAATTTTCAACACAAATCACTTTTCAGTTTTCCCATGAAAGTGGCCGCATCACTGGTCGCCACAAAAGGCCATGCACCGTGCACCTGTGTTATTCTGTTGAAATTCTTATAAGTTTGGCTACATTAATTAATTTGCATTTCGTTGTCACTCCATCTTTTTTAATTCCATGGTTTATCTATGTGCTTTTATTACCTCATATGCAATGCGGCAATCACAATACGGAACTCTAATCCAGACCGATCAACATCATTACGTTATTTTCAATGACACATCCTTGGTTGGTTCGGAGTTGGGTCAGATGAGTGTGGCTGGGCCCATGAATAAAACTCCGATGAGAGTGATCGTGATTGTGACTTTCAAATTTTCGACCTTTTACCTCAGATTATCATCACAGTTATTGGCCTTTGACAAAAACAAAACTATATGAACATAAAAAATGTGGGAAATTAGAGTTTCACAATCATGACTCTTATGTACAAATACTTCGGTCATAAAAATATATTGATGCTACTCGTGATATTTCTTGTGTTTTCACAATGCATCAAACAGCAGCAGTTTTAGTTTTGAATGATCACACAATTACTTAATTAATCATTTACACACTGCTCGAAACCTATAACTATCATGACACCAATAAGTCTCAATCATTTTGTATGATGATGCCTGGTAATTGATATGCACCTGTCTATAATATCAGAGAATCAAACATCGAATGCCCTTATAGACAAGGACCTAAACCAGCAACACGGTTCATCTAAAAAAACTCTTTAGAACATTGTTTATATTCCACGACGACAATTCGGAACCATGATATTTGCTCCGGCGACAATTCCACACGCTAAACGAATGACCAACTTCGACCCCGGGTATAACACTATACCCTACCCAAAACCTATACTAACATAAAACCTTATTGCGACCCCAACCCTAACCCTGAATCTTTGACGAAATTAACCCCGGAGCAATTGTCGCAGCAGCAAATGACGTGTCACCAGCAATTCATTAGTTCTGCAAAAAGGCAATGTCGATCTTTCCCCATATTCGTAATGAAAAGGGGGCATCGCATCTATGAGTCAATGCCAACTGATTCGGGATCGAAAATCTTATTAACATGATTTTTTTCCTGATTTCCTCTACCATGCCTACCCTTTTTAACCAATGTTTAAAGGACAAGTCCACCCAAACAAAAAGTTTATTTGAATAAAAAGAGAAAAATTTCCAACAAGCATAACATTCAAAATTTCATCAAAATCGGATGCAAAATAAGAAAGTTATGACATTTTAAAGTTTTGCTTAATTTCACAAGACAGTAAAATGCACACCCTAGTCGGTATGCAAATGAGAAAACTGATGACGTCATTCACTCACTATTTATTTTGTAGTTTATTATATGAAATATTCTAATTTTCGCTTCATTGTCAAGTGAGAAAAAGCAAATTAAGTCCTCCCTGAACATGTGGAAGTAACATTGTTTTATAATATATGGTTCAGTTAAGTTGGTCCTTATTGTCAAAGCTGTAAAAAATGAAATATTGTATAATTCAAACAATAAAAAACAAAAGAAATAGTGAGGTAGGGACACCATCGACTGTCTCATTTGCATGCCACTCATTGTGCATATCAGTGTTTTGTGAAAATCGAGCAATACTTTAAAATGTCATAACTTTTTTTTTTAATTTTACATCCGATTTTGATGAAATTTTCAGCCTTATGCTAGTTTGATTTGTCTTTATCTATTCAAATCAACATTTTCTGGGATGGTCTTGACCTTTAACCAATGTGTAATAACGTGTGTACGCGATGCAATGAACCACATCCGTTAACATGGTTAAGTATGGATGACTTCATCAACAAACCGTTTTTTTCGTGATATCCAAATTAATCGTGAATCATACAATATATTTTAGGATTGAGGCCCAGAGGGTATCCCATCATGTTAATTACTCTACACACTACTATCGTGCTTATAATGTGCGTGACGTGAAAGTCAAAGCGAATTGTCAAGTCGCCTTATTCACTTCGGTTAGACAATTAGGACCAATGTCGAACCGACTCTTAACTGACTGCACATGGAAGGGCAAATATCCGGTTGGTTTTGGCAGTTTGTTTTTGCAGTTGGTATATGGCCTTTATATTTTAGCATATTCCTGTTAAGAAGATGGGCAAAAATAATAAAAAGGAAAAAAAAGCAGAACACATATCGTTTGAAAGAGAATCATCAATATTAGAATATTTCAATAATGTTCATACACAGCAAAAACTGTGGTGTTAACCGGTGTACATATAGGACCACATCAGTTTTTTTACACCGGTGTTGAATTGGCGGTGTTAGTTTTACACCTATAGGTGTTATTACAACACCTTTGGTTGTTACATTTACACTCTTTGGTTTATGTTCAATCTTTAGGGTGTAATTTTAACACCTCAGGGTGTGGTCCTCTATTAACAACAGTTGGTGTCAGTTTTAACACCACAGTTTTTACAGTGTACAAATGGGTAGTTTGGATGCCACCCTCTGGGAAGTTGAATATGAGGAATAGGTAAATTATATTTTTTTTGTGTGTTTTTGGTGATATTTGATATCTTGCCTCTCAAATAATTTGCTGGAGAATTATTATTTTTGCGAGTAAAAAATCTGTTATTTACAGGTAACATCTTTGGATGGAAAATTATTCATATTTTTGCCTACAAGAACATGCATGGCATGTTAATCAACAGTACATGTAATAATGTCAAAATTCTTTGGAAATGTTATAATGCACTAATGAAATATAGACCTTATTCATAGCTGAAAATCAACATTTGAAGAATTATACATTTGTTGATTAATACATGTACAGTTTTGAAAAGCATGTATTCTAAAATTCATTGTTATAACTCGTCCGCCCCCGTATACAGACATATAAACTTCAAAATCAATGCTATTGTTCAGTAATTTTAAAGGTCATATTATTCATTCTTTGATAACAAATGTCGTAAATAAAATATGTCATTAATGATTAGCAATCTATCACACAATAACAAAGGGTCGTAAATGTTTTACATTACATTAATGAATCCTTGATTATCGGATTTAAACATAGACTATTACTATTGTAAAGAGGATTGAATTGCAATATCAATTCTGGAAACTGAAAGTCTGGCACTATTTGCAAACATGTTTTTTTTTAAAGGTCAGATGTTCAAATGATATTGTTATAATTGTCATAATTAATTGATTTTATAAATGACCTTGAAATGACTATGACAACAGGCTTTGAAATGTCACTAGCGTATTCATTAAATTTTCAGATTAATCTCGTTATTGTAGTTTGGATAGTTCCGGTAATATTCGTTGAGATTTATTTACTCTTTCCACCAAATGTCATGTCTATCCTTAAATCCCCTTATCAGTGATTGAATGATTTTTTTTTTATTGCAGAAATACATATCAAGTAGGTGTTTTCCAAGAACTGCATTAGCAAGCGATAATATCCCTGGGTATATCAATATCACCATGGATCAAACTGCCTTGATAGTTTGAAGGTGATCGTGTTTGATTGATGAATGAAATTTTAATCAACAGAACGAGACTTCAGATACCAAATTCATTATGTGCACTATCAATATTGTCCTTCAATAATCATAAATACCATAAGTTAGACTGATCTTCTTTCTGCATTTCTTGACCTCATCAATAAACGATTGCTTGATAAAACCCCATGAATATGATGAATTCCCGAACCCTCCTCATTGAAAAAAAATATATAATGTTGATATTATCTCGCCCGAACTCCCCTGTCTACATATATTTACATTTCTCCTAAAAACTCTTACCTTCTTTCCTCGCAATGATTGATTGATTTGATTGGTTGATTTATTGATTGGTTGATTGATAGATTGATTGATTGATTCATTCATTCCATGCATTTTTTTTTTTTTAATCTTTTCCTTCCCCTATCTCTGTATATGTATTTCTTTCCTTTCCCCTTCTCTCTATACTGCATCTACCTAGTAGTCATAACCTGTGAATCGCTGTCAGGTGTAACGGTCAAGCGGTCAATCAAAGCGCCAACGCTTCTATTAATCAAACTCGCCCATCCTAGTGACCATTAGTTGAGTCAACGCATCACAAGTTGCTGACTTCCCCCATCGACTGAATAATGCATTCTTACAAGTGACCCAAAACTGCTCAGGCTATGTAGTCTCCTTCGTTATGAAAACATCTCAATTTCGCTTCCACTTTAAAATATTTGGACAAACATTTACCTATGAATTTTCCTTAGGGCACTGTGATTTTGTCTTTATTTTGTCTTTATTTCCAAGAAATACATTGGCAAATGGATTAGACAGACATAAGGATATTATTAATTTGTTTGCAAAGTATGATTTATTTGTGATATAAGAGGTTGAGCGAAAAGGGGTCCGTGAAATATTTAATAAAACGAAATACTAATCTTAAACTGACCTTGATTTTTCCGGTGCCAAACAATCTATCGACTAATCCTCCCTCTATTTCTTTTATTTTCTTCTCTCTCTTTCCCGCCTTTCATTAGAGTGAAGTATTTTCCCTCTTTTTTCCCTCTCTCTTTAGCCAAAACGTAACATGTTCATATCTTTCGTAGATAAGAATTCCTTCGTATTTTCATGTCCGACCCCCTCACGTCCCCCTTTTCCTTTGCAAGCCTTTTCTTGTTTTTTTCCGAGGACAGGAATTTCTACCTATGTTCGATTCAGTTTTTTGTTTTCAAATCTGCGAGGACAATAAATTCGTCATATTTTCTATGCAAGGTTTTTCAAAGTATTTGTTTCACATCATGCGCAGCACTTAACGAGGCAGGGGTGTTATTTCCTATAATATTTTCAGTAATGAAACAAATGATAAATGAAAATTAAAGAAGAGAAAAGGAGAGGATGAAATAAGTATTATCAAGAGATACCTAGAGCTTGCTTCCATTAAGGCTACTTTATGACGTGATTTTAAAATGTTCTGTTTGCAGAACATGCGTGGATTAATGATACTCCGTTTACCTTTCGCGTCCCAACTTTAAATCCATTTAGAGTGTTATCTTTCCGATCCACGCGCAGCATGAACATTATCAGAAGTTTAGAATTGTAACATTATCGCCGGCAAAGCACCGACGTGCATTGTCACATACTCGAAAACTTCCTCAAATTTAATAAAAAGGGAAAGAGGACGAGCGATGGACTTTTTCAGCTCCCTTGAGAAGAGCCATTCTCCTGTTGGTTAACCCACTAATCTCATCATATCGTGATTTCATTCCCACTTTGGGGGGAAAAGGGATGATTGTCAACAATTTTTGAATAAACTTAATTATCTGTTGGATCCTGAGGGGGAGGCGTGTGTGTGCGCGCGCGCATGGGGGAAAGGAGAATGATCGATGGTCGAATACATCCATTCTAAAGTTCATTGCACTCCTTGGAAAAGAGCGGGCGAACCTGGCTCGTTTCCGCGTGTGATTTCAATTCAATCTCATTGGAGCGGATTATGAAAAGAGTGATTAGTTCTGAGTTTATCACATGATTTGCCCGAGTAACAGGTTTGTGGAGGAGATCAGATATTGACATTGCAAATTCAGACAACGTTATACCTTTACACTTTTTTCCTTGTCAACAGGGTTTTTTTAAGTCCTCTAAAATCAATAGAAAGCCATTTGATTAATTGTCTTAAATGTGAAGTAAGGAATTTTTACTAAACAATGTGGCAATACTATTTGCTAATAACATTCAAATATTCATTGTCTTTCCATAATTATATTAACTATCGAATGTTTTTTAAGGGGCAGTTTGGGTAACTTGCTATTAGTAACTCCGCGAGTTAACTGGCAGTTCGGTGAGCAAATCTGTCGAATGATTTAATAATTGTAATATCTAGCTTTTCCAAACATAACCCAAGGCTGCCACTCTAGTAATAATTTCCTCTTAGATGAACATAGTTTTCTTGTTTTTTGTTTTTTATTTTATTTTTAAAAAACTTAGTCCATGAGGACGAATCAATATTGAAGTTGCATGTGTAATTTAGTCGTACAATATACCATTATCAAAAACATTTCCCATGCGTGTATTTGCACCTGTAAGTCATTGTTTAAAAAGTAAAGAAAAACTCATCCACCCATTCCTCACTTTGGAAATCGATTTTTATGAGGAGGTCATTCTCCCACTAGTTAGCTCTGAGGCGTGAGCGATTTGACTGTCACCGTAATTAGATTTCTTACGCAAATAGAAGAATAATGACAATGTCGCTATCGTGTAGCGATCGATATCAAATTTATCCAGCTGTGTACCTGAGGCTGGAGATAGCATGAGGGCGTCGTGTCAAGAAGTAATTTCTAGAAGTCCTTTCTTGCTCGCCTTTTTTTTTCTTCATCGTCTCTTCCTTGTCGGTTTATGATCCTTGAGCAGTTATTTTGAATTGATTAGTTTTATGTCAGTTTGTAATATTAAAACTCTCCAGGGAAACTGCATGATGGTCGTTTGAGGACTCACAGTTGACGGATAACATTCAGAATGTTTTGCGTTGAATATCACAGTGTAATCCATTAATTGTCATGTTTTCATTCCCTGCCATTTGTTAATATTATGGTGAGGGGATTCCTTTCAACCCCCACACATATTTAAACGATAAAAAGGGCATCAAACACTCGCATGATAAATTATTTTAACAAGCAATGGCAAAAATTCAATGGACTAACAAACTATATAGATTTTATGTTCACATCATTCGAAATACTGTAGAGCCAAAAAAAAAAATAAAAAAATTTCAATTCTGGATCCTCCACATACATTCACGCAAGAAGACCCACCCATATCATCGTTTGAATAATAATAAGAATTTCAAAAAATATCCTTACAAGTCTGGCCCATTTTTTTAGATATTAAATATTTGATAAACATATTTTACTTTTTTTATGTCAGTTTTCTTGTTTGCTCGCTCATTATTTACTCATTCTTGAGATATTTTCAGATATATTTTCATATATATATATATATATGCCAAAGCAAATCAACGTTATATTTATATTGTACATATTTCATGTAATATATGAATGGATTTATATTTCATGACGTTAGGTTCATTTTAGAAGAAAATATGGGTCTCGGTTCATTACATTGTACATAGGCCAACACGACAGACATTCACTGCGTCATAAAATGGCCCTTCTGTAATTACTAGAAATTGACCGGCTTCATAACTCAGAGTCAGGTTAATTCGTACCATATACAATTGGCCTGTAAGTATGTGGACCATTACCCACAAGCGTGGAAGCAAAATAAACTTACCACGATAAAAAACAATTACAGTACAAGCGACGGGTTTTAGGGGGTTCGCTGGCTTATTTATTACAATAATTACCATCGCAAACGAGTCTCTTAATGCATGGGAATTATTCCAGCCCCTTTGAGTGGATCGGGAATGGATCTAGCTGTGTCGTGATTGTTATACAAACGATGCGTTAAGAGATGAGAAATGAAGAATGGAAATGAGCCCTCTCCATATAGATTTAAAGAAATAATATAATGTAGAAACAACTTTTTCCATACAAAAGACTTAATTAATTAAACAAAATACGGGATTGCTATAATTAATGGCTATATCTGACGCAGAGAGGTAGACGGTGTGTGGAATAAAAATCATGTTGCCTTAAGTTTAATTCAAGTTGCTGACAAAAAGAAAAATCATTCTCATCCTTGCATACATTTTGAGCCTTAATGTCATCTCATTTGATTTTTATTTTCATTTCAATATTTTCGATAATTTTTTATTATTATTGTTATAATTATTTGTTTATGGTCTAATTTGTTCATTTATTCAGAGTTATTTCATTTTTATTATCTAATTACTTATTTGTATATTAATTGATTAATTAATTAATTTATTTATTTATTATCATTATCATTATTCTTGTTGTTATTTCTATTGAAATTATTATT
Organism: Lytechinus variegatus; assembly: GCF_018143015.1. Taxonomy (NCBI): domain Eukaryota; kingdom Metazoa; phylum Echinodermata; class Echinoidea; order Temnopleuroida; family Toxopneustidae; genus Lytechinus; species Lytechinus variegatus. The sequence continues at coordinate 53,071,835 of NC_054741.1, forward strand.
TTTATATTTTTGGTGGAGGGGGGGGGGGAGGTGATCAATTACTTTGCTTGTTTCTCACTCAATTTCTACATTTCTTAAATACATGTTTGTACTCTATGAATTCTTTAACTTGAATCGACTTACCAAGGCCGTCTTGTTGGATACGCGATTGAATAGTTAATGATTTGCATGCTTGACGATGAAACCAAAGAAATATAACAGTATAGCACTAGTGTTATCTAATACTGTACTAACTAGCCCTTAAAACTGTTTTTTTATATGCAACATGCTACTTCTATAAATAATATTCGTATTCCATCGTTCTTTATATATTTTCCTATTCCGTGTTGACCCGACATCAAAAGCATTCAGTCTAATGGGCATTAAATTTCTTCGTGTTAAAAGGACATTTGAAAATTATGATTATTTAATTTAATTTGTATAAGACTTATTTTGATCCTTTACCAGGTTTGTTATGTTTGTATGTATGATTCAGCTTCCGTTCGATTTTTTTTTACCATTCTCAGTCTTCACTGTAGTTGTTGTATTCAATGGATCAGTAAATTAAGCACAGTATTAAAACATGTACCCTTTCTAGTCCAATATTGGAGATTCTAGCTGGGTTTTCTTCATAAATTAACCTAAATTGCGTCAACACATCGATATCATCGGACCCCTTATGTCTACGATTAAATGCATTTATTACCATCATGAAATAGTTTAGGGAAACAAAACAATGAAATTCGGTGCCAAGTCCGGACGCTTTGCGCCCCTTCCAGCGTCACTGTCCTAATTAACTCGATGGCGACATTTAAAAGGGTACGGAGTCGCACTGCATCCCCGAATTTGCAACATCACGATGTCATCATTCTATGATAAAATGTATAATGAATTATTTGTAGTCAAAAATGCACAACGCATGAGAGTTGCAATGAAACATCAATTTCAGTCTTAACGCTAAATCATCGCACTTATTTATAATGACATATCGTCACTGTGACATTTCTTGTGAATTATTTTAGCTTTAAGTGTATTAATGAAACGCACGGTCTTTTGGTCTATTTAAAAGAGAGGGGGGAGGCATGTTTCGTTTGTTATCACCCCCCCTGCAACCAGTATGATTATTTGTGGAAAATATTAAATTGCATACTTCTCTTGGTAAAAGAAAAGGATCAATACACATTCAAAATGTTCAAGGGGGAAGAAGTGGATTTAAAGGAATAGAAAAATATTCTTTTGGCCTGTCGGCTTGGGGTAGAAATTCGTATTTAACTAATTGTTACGAACAAAAACCCCTAAAATTTTTGTTACAAATAATGACTTAATACCATTGGATTCTAAATAAGAATTGATGTGCGTAATTGCTCATGCTCACATTTACGTTTTTACAGTGTGAAATGTCTTACGCCCTGGAGTTGTAATTCACTACCTCACACAATGGTGTAAATTAAATATTCGTTTAATTAAAATCTGTCCAACGATAGTTTGAACAGTGTACGCGGGGAAAGAGTGGGAAGGGGAGAGATATGCAAGAGCAAGAGATAGAAAGAGAGAGAGAGAGAGAGAGGGGGGGGGGGGTAAATAAAAAAATTAGAGAAGTAATAAAAAAACAAATCTTATGTCTAACATGAGTATTCAGGAACGGGGGCATGTGGTGGTTGAGGTGGTGGTGGTGGTGGGGGGGGGGGTGTTACTTACTAACACTTTGAGAGAGTGAATTAAAGATCAAGAAGGAAGCTGTAAATGTTCATCAAGGTCAAACCTTTGGATAACTCTGACTGACATGAATTCTTTGTATACCTCACCAAACTCTCATTCTCCGCGTCTTCTCACTTCTTATTAGGAATTTTTCGCATCGCGACGCAGACCACCTTCAAAATCGAAAATACCCTTAAAAATGACAATGAAAAGCTGGGAGGGCTTAGTCGAAAATTGGTGAACCGGAACAGCAATTTCGTCCTAAGTTTCAGAGCTGACAATAAAAAATTGCAAATGTGTCGTTTGTCCAGGGTCTATGATGAAACTGCTATTTTGATTTACCAATATTTGACAAAGACTTGCAGGTGTCTCTTTGTCATGAACTGCATTTTGAAATACATTTTGTATCTTTCTTGTAAAGCGTTAATTCTGCGTCCTGGTGCGAAAGCCTTTTCTATAAATTATTTCAAGGAGATTCTGGGGGAAAGGCGCTGTGAAGCGTATGGGCGTTGCTTTTGCTAAAACCTGCTGTGTTGTGTTTACACAGTAATTTGATTCTGATGTTTGATTTTGTTTTTGTTTCACTTTTATTCCAGGTAGTGAGGTGAGAGTTCAACCGCTAACTGTTCAACATTCTGATCTGACACACGAAGGATCAGAAGGGCAAACTCGATGAACATTTCTGGAGATCCAAGGAGTATAGGCCTACATTCATCAGGTCCGATCCCGTCAACGAGTGGAATATTATCACGTCATCTCGGATGTTTATCTGTTTACATGGAAATCATAAACAAGTTTTTGGATATTCCAATCGATCGTCCCATTATCAATGCCTGAAGTGAGGAGATAACAATCGTCCTAATCTGATTCTTCTGAAAGATTCGATTCAATGAGCACAAAACCGGAGGACAAATGCCTCTGAATTATTGTGCGGAAAATAAACCATAGTTATTTTTCAGGTCAATGATAGATATGATTGGAGTTGGACAATAGTTGTGTATTATCATCGGACGTGCTTCAGCGCTACGTGTGACCATTGTTCATGGCCCATATTGAGGCCATCCGTTGGTAGTTTTTAGATAATTTGTTGTTTGGAGCCCAGAGCAGATCTTTACAATCATCATTTATCTCCACCCCTATATTTGAAACAGCATCAACAGAATCTGAATATCTTCGCAAGCGTAACCGATGTGCTAAGGGACTTCGTATGTTGTGATCACACATTATACACGAGGAGGGTGGATGTTTGTTCATTATGGATTGTGGAATACATGACAGAATTATGGATTTAGGCTATGTTTCCTCACCTGTATAATACATTTCAGTATGTGAGTTCAAGTAAGGTCATCATCTCCATTAGCGCAGTGTGCTCGCGGACGATTACCGGAAAACATCGATTTTTATCTAGGCGTCTGTTGACGCGGTACCTTGAAGACCTCAACTTCCAACAGACAATATCAGCCTTCACGACCAGGCGTTTTTCGCGTTGGTTTTAGATGTTTATTGTTCACGTACAGTTGATATAGGTGAATAACTATACATGTTCCATAGTTTGCATTAAAACTGTGTATGTGATTTGTACAATGTCTGAATCGTACAGCAATGACTCGGAACCGGACTACAAGCCCGAGGCCCCGTACATCATCGCTGGTATGGCGACAGAGATTCCGATAGCCATCGCTGCGACGTTCGGTAACTTCCTCGTCATCTGGGCCGTATACTACAACAAACGACTTCGATCCGTTACCAATTACTACATCGTATCCCTTGCCATCGCCGATATGATGGTCGGGATGTTTGCCATACCGTTCGCGCTGGCGACGAACGCTGGGCTTCCGCACAATAACTTCTACGCGTGCTTGTTCACGAATTCGTTCGTCGTGGCCCTTACGCAGAGCTCCATCTTCGGTCTTCTTGCAGTAGCCCTGGACCGGTTCTTTGCTGTGACTCGTCCATTCAAATACAGACGCGTTGCAACATCCAAGTGTGCTATCATGATCCTCCTCGCGACGTGGGTCCTGGCCTTTATCATCGGACTAACACCTCTGTTTGGATGGAACATGGGCGAACCAGAGCATGGCTATTGTATTTTTGTGGAACACATAGATCTTCGCTACATGGTGTACTTCAATTTCTTTGGCTTTGTTTTACCGCCATTGGTCATGATGCTTTTTGTGTATGTGAAGATTTTCGAAGTAGTCCGTATTCAGTACTCTGCAATATCAAGAACAGTAGTTGGGAGTCAAGATGACATGTCTCGAAGACGATCGCGGCTCGCGGTAAAAGAGGGCAACGCGGCAAAACTACTAGCCATTGTCATTTTACTCTTCGCCATTAGCTGGTTACCGCTTCACATAATCAACTGCATTTCGTTGCTTTGGCACCCTGTTCCGTACCCGGTTCTTCTTCCCGCCATTATTTTATCACACGCGAACTCTGCAATGAATCCAATCCTGTATGCGTTCAGTAATCGCGAGTTCAGGAGAACGTTCCATAAGCTTATCTTCAGGGTTGTACTTTGTGGCATCATCCAGGTGCAGAACTGCGATTCCGTGGACGACTATGCTGGTATGACGGCTGGACCCGACGGCAATGAAGTCTCGCGGTTCGCTAGTGGGTACCAGACTGTGAGGAACGGGGTTCGAAGCTCCCCGCCAACAACCACACCGTCACCGACCCCGAACTCTGTCAGGAAATCTGCGATATGTCTCCATAAAATCGACAAGAATAAGAATGGTAGTCCAAAGTCGAGAACTAATGGACAGGGCAGTACTATAGAAAGGTGAAAATAAAACTCCCTGGAAGTCGTCTTGGTTGACCCTGATATCTGAAACGTCAAAGTTGATTGAAAAATTGAAATTGATTGATTTGCTATTACTGTGGTGCAAGCACGGGGTAACGTGTTTATCTCGTAGAAGTTTCATTGTTGTGACGAACTAGTATGCAAACTTGCCATGCACTAAAATTGTTTATAAAGTCAAACTAATTCTTAATTACCCTCGTGAAGAATGGACATTCGCTCAACCCTAAAAAGAATACAAAGGTGTTTCTATATCGTCGCTCTATCATCAAGTGGGTTTTTTTTCTGTGTACATTTTCAATTTGGATAAATAAGTTCGCAATTCAAAAACCCAAAGTGTATGCATTTTCCCCTTCTCCAAAGGCACATACCATTTCCCTATTCAATGTGCGGTGGACCTGTTATTTTACACTACTTTTTTCAGTAATGGTGTTCAATGAAGCTTGGTCATTGAAACTATAATGTTGTTATTGAGCCATACATAAGTTGTATATTTGTTGTATAATTTGCACAAAAACAATCAAGAAATTTGAGATTCCCTTTTTGTTTTTAATATTTATTGATACGTCCCGTATACTTTAATTGTCCAAGTATATGATCACCCTACTTATGCCATAACTTTTCATGAACCTAAGAAAAATATCGTCATCACGATGATAAAGAATGATTACTTAAAGCTGTAAAAGCTTAATCCATTCTCATTTATTATGATATAAATGTCTCTTCCTGCCTCCACACTCTAAAAACACTTTACCCAATGTTAGTAAAATGGGAACATGTATGATCGCTGGGTAAAATTATACCAAATTATACCAAAAATACGCAACAAACATGCTTGTTCCTTTCTACCCAATGTTGGGTAAATTTGTAACCAATCCTTTTTTTTATAGTGCATGACCTAACCGATGTACACGCTTATCTTTTGTTTTAATGACGTGTTGGAGGTCGATTTTGTCACATGAAAAAAATAAGATTGACTTGTTTTCATCGTTTTATCGTCTTAAATACTGCTGCCTCCTCGTGAACATAATTGTGAAATAGACAGTTCGAAAGTTTGGTGTTATTGTCATCAGAATGATTTTTGGTTCTTATTAGGTGTTCCGTTCAACAATGAAATTCATTTATACTCCAATTCCGACAAATAATATCAAGGGTACAGACAACTGATCAAAACACCTTATCCCAAAACCAATAAATAAATAAATGAATAGATAAGTAAATAAATGAATTAAAAAATACATGAATGAATAAGTAAATGAATAAAGACATGTGTCAAATATTAATGGGAAAAAGTATTTGATAACACGCTCCTAGGATCAAACTGATTTTCAAGTGAATTGTAATACGTGCTCTACTGGGTATAAAGTGATTCATACGATCACCAAACAATTATTCTAGGATTAATTTAAAGTCCCAGTGCTTACAAGAAACGGTCGGTGGTTTTATTAACACGGTTAAGTTATGCTTGAATGTGTAGACAACATATAGCGTATGATAAGTCGCTTCTCTGTCCAAGTAATTAGATGGTTTGTTAATGTTGATACACCCCTCTATAACCTTACGAAAAAAAAAACTAATTTAAAGCTTCCATGGATATCATTTCGGTGGTTATAACCCTCTTGAATTGATGGGCTATCGACGTGCAGTATGACGAGCCATAAAATCATGGCCGTTAAGACCGAGTTTTGGAAGAAGGAACCAGAAATCAATGCATTCTCCCTGACAAGTCACGGAAATTAGATTTCATCTGAGAGATTAGTTTCGCACCGCCCCGTTCGCTAATAAAATTCAAATTGAATTGGCGACAGCGAACGGAGGGGGGGGGGGGGACAAGATAAAGTTAGGTTGGATCTTGGAAGAATAAGTTTTTGTGATCCTGAAAGACCTTAAAAGAGCCTTTTCAGCGCCGTAGTGCTAGTATTTTCATGTATTGTAATGCATTCTTCCGAGAGCTTATTTTCACTCTGTGGACAAATTACAAGTGGGTTGAATCTTAAACATAGGTTCGTGGAATAATGAAATGACAAATATTTGTTTGATATCATGATGTTGATGACTCATCTTTTATCCTTGTATTAAATTATGTTAAATCTAATAAAGATATTTTTTTAATTGAACTAATTGTTAGATAAAATAAAAGGGAATAAATCACATTTTATGTGAAAGATGCGCTCTAAAGTCTATGTGTATCTTCTCTAGTATCGGAAGGGGCATATATTTCAGAATACTATCTTATAGTTTACTGATATGCGATTATCGAGTAAATACGAAAAGTCTTCGAACATGTCCTAAGAGAATAGCAAAAATACCCAGAGGGGGCACTAATTCTGATCGACGGAAACATTAAAATTAATCTAAAGATTCAGAAAAGGTGATATGATATATGTGATATAATAAGCCGTTGTCATTCAATCCTTTCTTTTATATCATTAATTAAGTCATATTATGTTACCATGGTAGTTGTCATAAAGGCAAAGTTATCATAGTTCATAACCATTTATGAAATGGGCCCCTGGTATGATTCTCATTTATCCAGCCCTTCCGGAAAGTGCACAGTGCCACACAGTGTGGTCACATAATGCACTGTGTGAAAATGTTATTCAAACTGTTAAAATGCTCAAATTTAACAGTGTGAAGATATTTCACACTGTGGACAGTGTGAAGATATTTCACACTGTGGACACCTCGACAGTGTGACTGTTCACAGCGTGTTCACATGGTCGACTATTTGAATATGTGATTCACACTGTTGAAATGCTCAAATTTAACAGTGTGAAGATATTTCACACTGTGGACACCTCGACAGTGTGACTGTTCACAGCGTGTTCACATGGTCGACTATTTGAATATGTGATTCACACTGTTGAAATGCTCAAATTTAAAAGTGTGAAGATATTTCACACTGTGGACACCTCGACAGTGTGACTGTTCACAGCGTGTTCACATGGTCGACTATTTGAATTTGTGATTCACACTGTTGAAATGCTCAAATTTAACAGTGTGAAGGGGATTTCATGTTTGTGTTCCACACTGTGAGCACACTGTGGCACACACACACTGTGGGGGGCACTGTTGTTTCCATTAGGGAGTGTAGTCACTTTTTATTAAATTGTACTCTAGAACAGAATACCGGCATGGTACTATTAGCCTTCTCCATTCTAATGTGTCGAGTGTCTGACAAGAAGGCAGAAGAGCAGATTTTCTTAATCTTTGGTATGACCATATAAATAATATTAGATAAAAACATATGACTCGGCCCCACGACACACCGTTGACGGGGCGTCAACTCTACCACTGAGCCTTCATGTCCGAGCCTTGACAGCCCCCTTTGCTAAGAGACGTGATTCGGCAATCATTATGTGTTACATACTTTAAGTGTACAATACCCCGTTTGTTGCAAATTTTCCGAAGTGGTTTAAAAATTTTATGAAATATATCAAAGAGGTGTTTTAATAGATGATTTTATAACTAAAATATTGAAAGTCATGAAATAAATGTGAAATCATGTATAAGAAGAACCCGCCTCATCAAGCCCATTTATTTCGTTTATACTGTATTTTGGTGCGTTGTGCATCATCGCGTCAACATGCGTGACAATAATGATTGTAATTTTATGAAATTGTCGATATCATTGCTGTAGTTATCTGTCTGTCTTCTTCTGGTTCAACCTTTCTGTCACTCTCATCGTGTACATTCTCCCCCACCCCCTCCTACATTTTCCAGTACTCTGGCAACCATTCCCGGAGGGTGGAAGCTCTCTTGAAGTCAATACATAATCTGTCTCGGTTCGGGTCTCGGTACTAGACGTAAGAGATTGCCTATCCAATTAGATTCATCCGCTTATTTCAGCACGGATTGACAATCAAGTACAGCAAATCAATGCTGCGGTGCTTCGACCTGTATCTTTCATCTTCCCCTTGTCTCTCAACAACCCTAGTCTGATATGCATACTCTGACTAGCTCGTGAGGTAGGATCGCAGCGCGCGAAGCGCGCTGAGATGGTTTTGCTTCAAAGGGAGCGAAGCGAGCCATTACAGATCTGCAGCAATAGTAGACCTAGTCTGCTATGCAGACTCCCTGAATCAGCTGTGATACACACACTTCAGATGTGGGTCTACATTTGTAGACTACATCAACCCCTCGCTGGGGAGAGCTTCACGAAAAATCCTTCCAGTGATTTGCACAGACAAATCTGCCCTCAGCCAATCAGATATACAGTATGTATTTCAGTTGCTTCTTACAGTTACGATGAAAATCACGAACGACGCTCCGTCGGAAATAGGCTCTTCTTTGATCTTCTGAAGGCATATACCGATGTCTTCCTCCCCAATCCTTTAAATCCTTGGAAATTAGAGTGTAAAAGTCTATCACCTTGAAACATGATCTATTTTCCTGTCTCATGACTGTTATTATTAACAGAAAATAATCAATATGTATCAAAAGTTAATCGAAGCGCAAAGCGCACATCAATCTGGTTCTTTCCCCATTAAAATGCTGATCGTTAATCCCTAATTGCATTCATGGCATCAAGATTGATTGGTCTTATTTTGAGTTATGATCTCTTTTTTTCACATTTCTACATGTGTTGTGATCCACTGAATATTTTTGCCAAAAATACAAAAACGCACACAATTATCTTGAGTAAATTTTCAACGAACAAGAAGGCGTGTATGAGTACAGGTGCATGTGTAAACATTTTTGAAGAAACGGATATAGCTTTGCGAATATAAATGTGTATAATATTATCCAAATAAATCTTAATTATGGAAATCAATAGCCATATCCTGTCATATAGAAAGCACACACATTTACCCAGTGAATAACAAAGGGAATTCTACTCAATTCCCTGACGTATAAACGAGGATTATTTCTGGAGGGCTCATAGCTCCAGACATAATGACCATTTTTTATTCTATCAAGAAGACGTACATGATTACAAGAATTGGTTGCAATAATGATGCAATTAAGAGTTAGACTGTGATCTTTGAACGCATTATCACGTCAAAATAACGCATTGTATTCAAAGGTTTAACCAACCTTTTCGGATCATCATTCTTCAAGAACCTCAATGCTAGACAATATTCTCACCCTGAGTGCAACACGGCCACTATCCATTATTCTGGGTCGAGACTTTGGTTTGTCACTCATCTCGTCCCTCGGGGACCACCGCAAGCAATGTCGAACCTCTCTCATCTCCCTCATCCTCAACTTCAGCTGACTTTTCAGCTTAAAGAATAATATCCCGACAGTGCTCGAGTTTACAAGGGAATAATAATGAGAGGAGAAGGAAGGAAGAAAGGAAGGAAAGAGAGAAGAGGTAGGAAAGAATTAGGGCAAACATGCCGTACCGTATTTGATCGCGCGCATGGGGAAACAAACGACGTAAACTCTGATTTGCGGCGATTTGTCGTCGGATATTCGGTCCTACCTTATTTAACTTGATGGCGACAAGGCGAAATATTCCTTATTTCAAGACTGCATGGCATGATTCTGTGATGGTTGTTTATAAGTATCTATTCACTTTCTTCCTCAAAGTGACATTCAAACATTAATGAAAAAGTGGTTCCATGCCTAAGATTTAAGTACAGGACCAAGAAAAATAAAGACAAAGTATGCCTAATGCTCACTTTCATTGTAAGTTTAATAGTAAGAATTATTAGGTAATCTCTGGTAATGAGATAATACATAGCCAAATGATTATGATGGTGATGGTAATGATAAATAATATAAACATATTAGAAGGAATGATATTGATAAGCAATGGTAATTACATTATATAGAATGTTTTGATAAAAGCTATATTTACAACAACAGTAAGAGAAATACCAAGATACCGGCTTTTGCAAAACTTTCCCTTTCTTATGAAGCGTTTTGCATATCTTACCCCTATATATACAGTGATCTAATAATTGGACATAGCTGTCGATGGGCACAGTTTCATCTGCGGGACACCGCTAGCTGTACCTGTCACCAAAAGTTGGCGATGTGTCGAAATACGATCTCATATAGGTTCGGCATGGAATGAAACCTCTTCCCAATGCTACAGTCGAACGCACGTAACCGACTCCAAATTGACTTCTGGCCCAGTCTTACAAAGAGTTACGATTGATCCAATCAATCTCAAGTATATGGAAATCCATCAATGTCATATTTTTTTCGTTAGGAAATTTGCTCAATGTCCTTTGAAAATAGCGAAAAGCATGCTGAATTGTCAAGAAAACAGTGAATGTTTGAATATATTAAATTTCTAGAAAATATTTTTAGCAAATATGTATTTTAGATGTTGACGTTGCTGGCTTTCCATAGTTACGATTGATCGGATCAATCGTAACTCTTTGTAAGACTGGGCCCTGGTTTGCCATCGAACGTAATGTAACACCATTGGTCGGTCTGGAATCGGTTTCGTTGGTGTGACTGCGCCATACAACATACCCTTAAAGGGCAATTCCATAAAATATGTACGTCCGACCCCCTATATATGGGACCTTCATGAAACTTTTTGTCTCTGATTTCTTGTTCTTTTGACACTCTGTAATGCTCTCAAATAACCATGACTTGGTTAGTTTATGAAGTGAAGTAAAACTTGAGGAAAATGGGGGTTGGACGTACAAAAAAGTTGATCATTTTATGAAATTGCCCTAAAGATTCCGTTTCCAAAAGTTTTAAAGTGACCAAAGATAGCGGCTGGTAGAATCTGAAATCAAAAGGAGAATAAATATATTGGTGAACCTTTGGGTAAAAGATATGTCGTCATATTGAAATGAATTGCTCTCTCCGAATAATACTGTTTTTAAAAAATACTGGTTAGCGTAGAACTTTGATTCTCTTTGCCTTGGTCCATATTGTTTCTCTCGGCTCCAGGGTGACATACAAGACTGATAGTAGCAAGTTTTCGATATTGCAGCGGGGACAGATTCTACAACCTAGTAAATCTATTGAAAATGCCCGTCAAATCACAATGAACAGCTGAGAGGGCTTTGTCGAAAATTGGTGAACCGGGACGGCTGATCGTCGTAAAATTCTGGGCTGACAAAATTGCAAACACGTCGTTTGTCTAGATTCACGGAAGACACTGTTGTTTTGATTCAAAAGACTTCTTTGTGTCATGAAGGGCTTTTTGACAATGGATTCTCTACTTTACAAAAAAGTATGGGTAGTGGTCGCGAAAAACTCCCTATTATTCCAGAAGGATCGAGTTCATAGTCACACCGTGTCCGTATTCACCTGTGCATGCCGTCCGTGATATCCCTACCGTTCCATTAAAGAGTCAGCTCTAACAAAGTTGCCTTTTGTCGCCTTTTGTCGCTTTGCAAAGAGGCAGACTTACAATTATAGGTCTCAATTTTGAAAAACAAGGTCTTTGATGATTAGCTATAAGTCCTTGGTGCCCTGGAAAATGTGCTGTAACGTGGCAAAGAGGTTATCTAAATCTTGATATGTCAGATTAACGTTGCATTTGAGATGCTTAAGAGGAACATTGGTCAAGGCTATAATGACAAATGGATGAAACCCCTTTCTTGACACTATTTTATCTTTATTTTTTTAGAATTTCCGTACCTCCTTCTCTTCATCTTCCTCCATCTCACACGTTTATTTTTTCATTTTTGTCTGTCTTTTTGTCCACCCCCTTTTCCCCATCCCTCTCCTCTACGCCCCCTCTCTATCTGACTCCCCTTTCTCTATTATCCCCATACACTCTCTCTAACACTATCTGTTAGTATTTCCTCTTTCTATCACGTACACAGTAAGAAATAGGGGTGCAAGAAAGGTACAACTTTGCGGGAAGAGGTGCAGAGCGAGAGCGAATATTTGAGCTTAGTTGCACCTTTCACTCGCCACCGCGCCTCTGCAGGCTCGCATAGCAGGAAGATGTCTTGACTGCAGTTACAATGAGGTGAGTTCCATAGTCCCAAGCAAGGTAAAGAACACCTAAAAATCCATAGAAAAATCTGAAGTGAACAAACCGGAAGTCCCAACAATCTTTTGTTATTTTTGGTGGGGGTACATATTTCAGAGAGGAGCAAAACAAACAAAGTTCTACCTTAAAGGTGCGCACAGTGTGACATCCGGTCTGTACCTTTACATTTTACTTAGTGTGTAGTGCTCACACACTTTTTTTCCCCAGCACGTTTTTCATTAAAGGTTTATATTCAAATTTACATAAACTCAATGGCCCGTATTCTGAAGTCGGATTTAACTTAAACTCAGGTTTAAAGTTGTGGTTTAAGTATGGATGGCCAATTGTTACATAAATCACCAACAATAGAAATATCATATTTCAGCTCATTTGACTCTCAAAATTATTCATAATTGTGTAGGAAGTATAAATAGATGATTGTCTTCACCATCGATGAATCAGGAAAGAGCACGGTGAACATAAGAAAAACACAACTTAATAAAAATTTTGACACTTTTGGCTTCCCATAATTTTAGTACAGAGTTAGACTATGGTCTAAGTTAAACCTGGGGCGGTATTCTGAACATTGTCTTTTCTCCATATTTTATCTTATCTCAGAGATATGACAAAATCGGTATTCTGGTGGATGTCATAACTTTTGTCACAAAAATTGTCATAAATTTTGTCTCTTCTCTTTAGCGCGCAGCAAAAATACGCGGCTTTAAATGCGCGTAATCCTTTTATACAAGACAAAAGTTATGACAGGGGGGTAGCAGTCATAAATTTTGTCATATCTTTTAGTACCAAATATCCCGATACCCTGCCGACTGAATGTCAAGCAAACAATTATATTATTTAGATTAGATTGTGGAATTAGTTTCACTCATCTTCCATGACAATTTTCAGAATTATTTTTTCATGCTACAATAAGTTAGGCCCTTCATATTTATTCCTCCTTTTTTCTCTGTTTTCCTTACTTTTATACTTCTCTAAAATTCTTCACAGCTCCCTGTCTCTCTTTGTAATTAAGCGCATCAATATACGCGTAGTTGCGCGATGCCAGCAACTGTTTTGGGGATACGCCCTACTTGCCACGGGGCTTTCCTATTGGCTGGAAGGGCTCCAACTGGGAACTAACGATGATTTTTATTGGTTTGCTTCCGAAAAGATGGGTGGGAACTTTGAGAGATATGAGAGGGAAAAGACAATGTTCAGAATACCGATTTGTGACAATCATAGCGGTGTCACATCTCGGAGAGAAATGACAAAATTTATGACAAAAGTTATGACAGAGTTACAGAATACCACCCCAGACTTCAGAATACGGGCCAATGTAAATAATTACAACAAAATTCACCCACACGCACACAAACACATACGCCCACTCACGCCCTAACCCACACTCGTTCACACACGCACACCCATTCTCACTTCCTCTCTCCCCCATCTACCTACCACTCTCCTTCTTTCTCTCCCTCTGTCTTTGACATATCCAAGATGCAATCCATTATTCTTAATCCTGTCGTTTTAGCAGGCAATGAATAGACAGACCATAAAATTGGTAGCTTTCTCTGGAAAATTCTGCATGCATACCGATGCTGATTTAAAAAACCATCTGACTTTAAATTCGTATCATGAATTTGATTCATAGCGTTGCTCAGGTCGTCATGTATATATATATATATATATATATATATATATCTTTTTTTTTTTATATATATTACTGAAGTTTCATGCTTCGGGAAAGGTTCACGACACGTCTTGTATATCTTCAGGGTTGGTTAGTCTGGGAGGATCATATTGATGAAAGTGGCTAACAGTTTGCCTTCCGGATGAACAAAGTGATTGATTAAATGCTCCAACAACCATACTATTGATTGATTGAGTCTACTTCATTTTTTTCATCTGAAACAAAGGAATACGAACGGAATGTCAAAATAACTCAGCACACTCTACAAAAGAAATTGAACACTCAACATTCCAACGCGTTACTTTACCTAACAGATAAATATTTTCTCACAAAATTTAAACGAAATGCGTTGTAGTTTTAGAATACGTGTAATTAAAGTGCACCTAACGTAACTTAAATAAAGCCATGCACGCAATTCTCTCCATTATTGTGATAGTGATATCAAAATGTATGTTATTTCGTATCAGTATTTTATTTCTTATGTCTCGAATCGATTTTTAACGTCATCATCCCAAATCGCTGTAGTCTGGATACAACTAACCTCTGAATTATTATCTAAGTGTTAATTTGAAGACGAGTGCTCGTAGTCATGGTAATAGTTGTTCAATTAAGAAATAAAATTAAAATTAACTCGACTGACATTGCACTTAAACTAATTTTCTGAGAAAGTGGGAACGAAAAAAGAAAGAAAAGTAAGAAAATAACTTTTACTGAGATTGTACCTAAAATGAACCGATACGATCAGGTAAATCTTATAGACCGATTTGTTTTCTCGTGTACTTGTGCGCTGCAGACCGGATTAAAAAAAAGAAATTTACATGTTTTTTTTTAATTTATTTTCCAGTGATTATATCAAAATAGTGTCAAATAATAACTATGATTCTAAAGGTTCACATGAATACATGGTTATGGACGAATATTGACTAGACTTTTTCCCATAGGCGAATGCATGGGCTTACAATGTCATGTATAATAATTATGTTTATATATGTATATCGTTTGAATGAGGCAGGAATCGAAATTATTGATGAGTTGACAATAGAATCACTTTTAACAAATCAGATTCACATTATATATACAATATACAATATTAAGACTCAAGAATGGTGGAACATCCACACTCAACAACAAACGACAGTAGCCCATCGAATGGGATCAACTATTGAATCATCAAGTTGGTTAAAAAATCCTCAGAATATCCTGGTGAACACTTATCAATAAAAAGATAAAGATTGGATAATTTCACCACAAGTGAATACTTGTTTTCACAATTAATGCAATCTACCACTTAACCACCATGTGTCTGAAACAAGGAGATAAGGAGAAACCTTTTTTGACACAACACGGAGGCTCGGGGCAGAGAAAGACACCATGATGACCATGTTGAAGTGGCTCTCTGACAGCTTAACCAACGGCAATTCCTTTGATTGATTACCTGGTCAAAAACGAGGACATGAATGATACCATGCCCTTAGATGATGATATCAGGTGAAATTGTTCCTACCAAGTAAGGACAATGAAAGTAAAAATAAAAAAATTGAAGGATTATTTTCTCCCAGGTATACAGTTGATATTTATTTGTATGTATTAATTAAATTTCTTTCGGGGTAGGAGCAAATGGCAAGGATGAACAGGTGTATATGCTAAATAAAGAGAAGGTCATGTTGAAACAGAAGTAGGTTTTTGTTTAAAAAAGGTAATGCTCAAGACTTCCCAAAATATTACGGGAGCCCGAAAAAAAAGAAATGTGCTTCACAAGAATAAATGTTAATTGAATTCCTTTTGATTTAGTTTGACAACACATAGACTTTGAAAAAAATAATTCTTTTCATGATTATGACCACTATTGTTTCGAAATGTGAAAATCGTCATCGCCATGATCACCTCTACTGCAACCACTAAAATCATAAAAATATTGACGATTATCATCATCATCATCATCGTCATAGTGATAATCATCATCATCATATTAGGGAGTTTTCGCATTTACTACGGATAAATTATCTGCAACGCTGCGATTTCTTTGAAAATACAATTGAAATCACAATGGAGAGCTGAGAGGCTTATGTCGAAAGTTGGTGTTCTGGGACAGCAGATCATCCGAAAAAGTGCAACAGACTAACATTTTCAAGTATGTCGTTGTCCAGAGTCAAGTGATTCTGATGCTGCCTGTCCTTGTCCACTAACTTTTGACAAAAGCCTCTCAGATGTCCATTGTGACTTTGACTTGCATTTTTAAAAGGAATTGGTTGTTTTAAAGTGATTGGTTAACATTGGTTTGACTTTTAAAAAATCTGAGCTAGAAGGTCACACTTGTCACCTGTGTCTGTGATATGTTACAAAAATAGAACCCAGAAAAAAATTGCGTTCGAAAATAATTATTTAGTGCTTCAAAAATTGAAATATAAAGTGACCGGAAACACCATCTTAATTTCATCCCATACACTTATGTGTACTATTTAGGCGTCTATAAGACACCTATTTACAAAATCAGGGTTTGCCTTGTAGTTTTAGCTTTTCATTCTCAATAATGGTTGTTTTCAGGGTTTACTACTTCTAATACATGCACTTGGACACATGTTTAATCTTGGTTTGAGAATTTTTTAAATCGGCTGCTCACAAAGTTAAACAATACCTTTAAGAGTCTCCGTAGTAAATGCGAAAACTCTGGAACAAAGGTGATGATGATTATCATCGTCACCGCTATCATCATCATCATCATCATCAAATATTGTCATCATTCCATTGAATTCATAGACGCCTGATGAACAGAACACGGGATTTTCAAAGCACCATTAACAACAAAACAGCAACAACCACACCCACCGCCACCAGCCCCCCCCCCCCACACACGCACACTCAAACTGCATTCATTAATGAATACCAAAGAGCAATAGCATCACTATGAAAATAATGAAAAATTCGATCGAATGAACAAAAAATCATCATCAGAGCAATAATCACGTGGTACGTCGCAATCTCTTCTCTTTTCACATCTACCTTAGATCGTGCGCTGGGCTAAGGACATTCACAGTTATGTCGCATCATGATCAGGGGCCCGTTGCAGAAAGAGTTGCGTTTAAACGCTAGTCAAAAAATCAATCGTAAGTCCAAAATGCGCGCTGTTGATTGGTTGAAAATGAAGTTGCGCATGATTTTTAGAGATGCGTTTGATTGCAACTCTTTCTGCAACGGGCCCCTGACCACATTTTTCACTATATGCATTGACGTCACAATGGAAGAAAAGATGAGTAATCAGTTGTAGGTATCAGCTGATTTTTTTTTCATGATCTGCATTCTAACTGCGGTGTTGTCCGGGGATGCATATTCCTAGAAATCCGATTAAATTAATGAAAATTTATATTTCTCTCACAAACGCATCAAATGTGTGGGTCTTTTTTTCTAAATAAAACTTTCCAGTTAAGGTTTTTCCGATATTTCGAAAGTGATGTTCGGTGATGCATAGTCATAGGAAGTGATTAAATCATTCGAAATACGAGAAATGAGTTACACATTTTAAATGTCATTTTTCCTACAAAGACGTTGAATTTGATTTTTTCCTTTTCTCTAGATAAACCTTCCAGATACGGTATTTACATCATCGTGGGTAATAATGGACACCCGTAATGGATCAATCATATTATGGAGTAGATCGATAGAAAATGTTTTCCTACCCCTCTCCCACCTCTCTCACCCGTTTCCCTGACCACATCCACATCATGATCTACTGATGGATGGCTGGAAGGGGGACGTTATCACTACTCGTTAATCTCATGTATACTGCGCCAAATGTGAAGTAGGTAATAAATCAAAGTGAATTTTGTCATCCCAGGAAAGGATGAATGGTGAATCAACATTTTGACCCTATCATTGTGATGCTTAAAGCGTGGCTTGAACGCGGTTTCATGTATGACGACAAGCACTGGGCTTGATCGGAATAATGATTAACCTGCATAGAAATCACGTGTTTTTTTAATTTTACAGTTGAAGTTTAACAAAATGACCTTTTTTTATTTTGTTTATAGATGATACTCATATTTGCCCCTCTCTCTCACTCCCATCCTACCTCTGTCTTCAGACCTTTCCCACTGTTTGAAAGTTAAAGGATGGTCCGGGCTGAAAATATTCATATCTTAATACATACATGTAGAGTAGAATTCACTTAGCAAAATGACGAAATTTCATCAAGATCGGATAACAAATAATAAAGTTATTGAGGCTTAAAGTTTAGCAACATTTCGTGAAAACAGTCGTCATGAATATTCATTAGGTGGGCTGATGATGTCACATCTCCACTTTCCGTTTTTTTATGTTATTACATAAAATCATAATTTTTCATAATTTCATACTTGTGTGAATAATATGTTTCCCTTATAATGAAATTAGTTGCAGCAATAAATATTTAATGCACTAAATCAGTTGTCAATCTGATTTTTGTAGTTCTTGGAGGAAAAATTTTGAATAAACCTAATTTCATATAATAAAATACAAAGGAGCAAGTGGAGATGTGACATCATCAGCCCACCTAATGAATATTCATGACGACTGTTTTCACAAAATATTGCTGAACTTTAAAAGTCAATAACTTTGTTATTTGTTATCCGATTTTGATGAAATTTTCTGCATTTTGCTCAGTGAATTCTACTCTATTTATCAAGCTATACACACTTTCAGCCCGGACCATCCCTTTAATTATGTCTCTTTCATTAAACTTTGCACAGAAGATAGCCTAAACTAGTGTAGATTGATTGCGCTTTTATGTACATTTTATGTGCTTTTAGTTTGCCAAATTAAAGTCTTAAAATGGCATAATTGAGAGATTTTGGAATCTACAGACAGCAATTAAAGATTTGAGTATCAAATGAGCTGATAGAAATCAAAATAAAATTTGAAATTGTTATCCATACTTAAACCGCAACTTTACGCCGGAGTTTAAAAGAAACTCCGGTTCATGCCAAGGACCCATCTACTGGCGTAGCAAGGATTTTTCAATGTGGAAGGGGGGGGGGAGGGGCTAATGTGTTTGCGATCGATGATCGGCTCATTATTCATTATTCATCTGTCTCTTTATCAGGACAGCACCTATATCCGAAACATACTTAAAATCATACAGGGGCTACTCTAGCATTTGCGCATGCATAGTAAAACGCTGTTTAAGATTTTATCCAACGCTGTTTACTTTATAAACCTTACAGTATTTCTTTCACCGTTTTAACAATCATGTTTAATTTATTGAAAATTAGATATTGAAAATTAAAGTTTGTTGCGTAAGATTCAAACACTTGTTGTTTAAATTGTTTAAACAATTACTGTAAGGTTCATATAGTAAACAGCGTTGTATATTTTTTTACTGCGTGGGGGGATGTTCATATCCACATCTTCCCCTATCTAACAGCTAATTATTTTTAGATCTTGAGGGAACAGTCACCCATGAATATAAGTTACATTAGCCACTCATTACATTGTCAGCTCAGACTCGGTGTAATCGACCTATTTAACGAATATCATCTAATTTTATACGGAATCATTATCAATTCAAAACAACCTATCAATGTATTGTATTCTCTTTGACCAGCGATAGTAACCCTCGAATGGAATATTTTACTGTAGTGTGTTGGTGTTGGGATTGTATTGCTCTGATCTGTGTTTCCTATGAAATTTTTTCATGCGTATTATTATTATTTTTTTTTTACTATAGGCTTTGGTGTCACCTATATTTCATGGCCTTATGATCTGACTTGATAAAAAGTATTGTCAAACATCACAACCGAGGGCGTTGATGTTAGGTGAGAAGACCTCCCATTCATAGCGTATGAATAATTTGAACTTGATCCGTCGGGCTCCGGGCGGTTATGCATTTTTAATTTTATTGTACCTCAGAAGTATTTCTGACACGTATGAAAACATCGTCCAAAAACTCGAGACAAGTGACCGGGGTGGTTGACCGCAGCCCACAGGCTATGGAGGGGCATGACTTGGCTGCTCGTAGGGTACTTGGGTTCAGAAAAAATGGAGCAGAACTTTAGTTTTATTAACCATTTGCCTACCGGAGCAAATGAGTTTTCAGCTTTAAAAAATATGACAATAAAATACCAACTGAGAGGACGAATTGAGTGGGCAACTTTTACGAATTTTGGTCTTAAATGGGCAAAGTTGCATCTATTAGGGTGCTCCAAGCATTGCTGTACCTTTTATTACGTATCTTCATGAATTTGTACAATTATTATTATTTTCGATACTGTAATGTTTCGATGATTATAAATGCCAGGACCATAATTACAAAATATAATTTTAAAACACAACACGCCATACTCACTAAGCAAATCTAAGTGTGATGATATGGCTTTACATAGAGATAAGAATACAACATGAGATATAGATCGATAAGTGGGTGGATAGGTAGATTTTGGTTATTGGAGATAAATCATGAATTAATGATTAATATAAAAAAAAGGTTTTAGAAAGTAATAAAATGAATGAATAAGTAGATGAATATAGTAGGTTACCTAAATGAATATTCTTTCTCATTTCCTCATTATTTTGTGATAAGAGACTATATACGTCCATAAAAAATAATGCTTATTTCGTCGCTACGAAGTTGCATAGGTAGATTAACTCTTCCCGTAACTCAAAACTAATAGCGATTGATCTTACGATCATTTTTTAAAGATTGATTATCTATTGATGCCAATGCATTCAATCGTTAAAAACTGATTCACTATCAATATGTTATTCTTTGTGTAATGAAGTCCAGGTGGTGTTTCACAAAGATTTAAGCATGACTTAAGTCGCACTTAAATGCCGACGCGTACATGATATGCAACGCGCGATCTTATTGATAGATACGCATTAGTACGCGTCCTCACGACACGATCTGACCAATGCGGTCAAGCCTTTCATACCGTACGCAACTCGGTATTTAAGTACGACTCTAAGTCATACTTAAATCTTTGTGAAACACCCCCCTGGTTCCCGTAACAAAGGTTAGCGATTAATCGTACGCTTGATTTTTACGATTGATTGTACATGTTATAGTCAATGGAATCAATCGTAGTAAAATGTTCTACGATCATTTGCTAAGCCTTGTGATACGGGACCCAGGTCACATATCAGTACCTTAGATGGATAACAAAATCAATGTTTGTTTGTCATCATGACCCACAAGAAAAGGCATCATTTTGTTTTCATCTCCCAAGGGAGCAGAGAGCAAAGAAAGAGTCATGTTTTCATAAAGTAAGAATGCACTCAAAAGCAAGACAGCGTTAAGTATTTTGAGATGGTTAATTCATGTACCTTGTTGAGAAGAGAGGTGGATTGAATAACATCAAGATCATTTCAAGCGAACTTGACAGATGATGGGAGTTGAACTGAGATGGATCTCGAAAGAAAAGAGAAGCGAATGGGTTCAGACAAAGCTGGACCAGGAAAAGAAAATAGAGGGGTGTTCACAAAGGTTTACCTCTGACTTAAACACGTTATACATATACAAGTCATTCCTATAATAAAGCGCACACGATGTTTGATGCGTAATATAATTTAATATCACCTTCTGTAAATCTATAATAAATTCATTCTTAGAAGATGTTGGATTGACTTATCTCCTTCCAGAGGAAGAGAAAGAAGTAAGGAAAAAATCACTGTCTTGCGACAAGTGGTCGACGAGCCGCTAATGGATGACAGTTCGCGTCAAAACTTCGAGTTTGAGAAGGACCTTTTGAGAAACGAGTGCATTGTCAGGTTCCTCAAGGACGATCAACTTTTAAGTAAAAAAAAAACAAATTGACACCTCACAAGTCCCCAAATTTAAGAAGAAAATTGTCATGTACACATAATCATTATATATGGCCAGAAATAGTATGTTCTGCCAAATAATTTAATACTATATTCATGTGGTATGTGTTAACGCTTACTTGATCAGGAGGTATTCTTTGCAGCGATGACTAAAATTTTTTTTTTTTTTTGCAGGTGTTTCTGCATTTATTGAAAATTCAATATATCAAAGACAGTAATCATAATGAATATAAAGAAATACAAAAATAAATGAAATAATTACAAATTGTGACGATTACATAATAGAATAATTTACATAGATATACATGTACATGTAAGTAATAATAATTATATAAAATAAAATGCAGTGGCCAGCTATCATAAGCAAAATGCTTGAGAGAATAGCAGCCGAAGGAAGGCAGCTACATGAAAACCATTGTAGAAAAAAAATCACGGGTCTATACTAAAAATTTTGATTTGCGCCAAAGTAATGAAGACACACCACATAAACATGGTATCAAATTATTTGGGGGAAGATACCTTTTCCGGCCATATATAACGATTATCATTTATAACACATTTCTTTCTTAAATTGGGGATTTGTGAGGTGTCATTTTTTTCTCACACGGTATACATGTAAATGGAAAAATTCAGAAAAAACATTGATTTTGTTGACATTGGAACCTTTGTTCATATCTACCCTATAAAATTGAATACTAAATTCTTAAACCACAATGCGTTACATTGCAAACAAAGGAAAGGAGGATCGGATGTTGTTGAAATTATTCTAAAATCCACTGGCTGATCATGCCAAGTATGCCATTAATTGACTTTTCCCCTAAAAACTCATTCGTCACGTTCACTACAACAGATGTGGAAAGGGAACATTGTGTATCTTAACCCTTTGGGGACCGAGACTGTAATGTGCAGGCTGGCTTGGGTCTAGAGAAAATTGATGTTATCAGAGGCGTCGCTCCTGTGGGGCAGGGGGGGGGGGGGACAATCGCCCACCAATGAAAATATTTTTTTTGGGGGGGGCAAACATATCGTTTTGCCCCCCCCCCAAATAATTCCGGATTTGCAAAAATAAAATAAGATTGTAATGTTCAGCAAGCGAGATTGAGATACACAAATCGTTCTTTATTTCAAATCATGCTCAAAATGTCCGCTTTTCAGATTGGAATATAACAATTTTCAGCTCGCGCTTCGCGCTCGCATCATTTCTGTAGCAAAACCCCATACTTTTCATGATTAAATAGGTGAATGTAATGTCCCGTTTTCAGTTCTATGCCTCAAAAGTACTCCTGCTTCGAATTACAATAATCCTTTTTGGATATATATCTTGTTTTTTTTTTATCGAAAACGTCCATTAAATTATCTTTTTTGTCAGATCGAACTATCAAAATTTTCAGCTCGCACTTCGCGCTCGCAGGTTAAATTCTTTTAGATAGCAATCTTAATCATTGCCACAAAAAATACTCACAATATCAAGCTTTCAGGTCAGAATACAAAGAAATTTCAGCTTGCTCTCAGCACTCGCATTATCTGTTTAGTGAGATATGTATCCTCCTCATGAGTTACTACAGTCCCAAACAGGTATGCTTTTCCTGTTTTAAGGTCAGTATATAGTAAAAAATTTCAGCTCGCGCTTCGCACTCGCATTAATTTGTTGGTGAGATTTGTGTCTGTATCTCATATATATATATATCTTAAAGTTTCACGTATTGGCTTCTCTAATAGTAACAAAATATGCTGAAGATAAATGGTAATGCTTTCAAAGCCAATGTAGTTTTTATTTCCTCGAATTTTCGACGGACCACCGTCTTCTTTGGTATATACTCCTGAAGAAGACGGAGGTCCGTCGAAAATTCGAGGAAATAAAAACTTTATTGGCTTTGAAAGCATTACCATTCATCTTCAGCATATTTTGTTTATATATATATATATATATTGTCACGAAATGGGTTTTATTTCGTGTTAGGAAATTATCTTTGGTTGATTTATAATGATTTTGTCGTAGCTGGCGATATTACATGCATGTTTCTACAGTAATAATGACGTAGAAAAGACATTGAAAATTATGCATGTTTTGAACCGTTTTTGTGGAATAACAATTTCCTGGAGATGCTTAACTGATTATTATGGTTATCACTAGCTTGATCTAAATGAATGCTTTAATTTGATATGTCATTCATGCATATCCGGTTTCGGAGAGCAAAGTTATAGCTGTTTTAAGATTGTAACAGAGGTTAACTATAACAGATATTGTATAATTAATGCATAAGTACAGTAAGTTGGTGTACTCGTGAGGCTTTGCCGATGATCTGTTGAAATACGGCGCCCACGGGGTGCATTGCACGTAAAGTATGCAGATCGATTGGGATTCGCTATCCAATAAAGAAAGTTGGTGGATGCGATCGAAATGATTTATATGATCGTTCGCATGTCTTTCCACGGGGAAACCTAGAACCCTAGGCGACGACTGTGGTTAGATTTCCTTGTATGTTGGGTCTTTTGCACGCCAGCAAGAGACTATACCAGGGCTTGCTCTTTTGGTAGTCTGGTTGGTCTGGAGGCGGACGGTTCGGAGTCTGGAGCAGACGGCTGGTGGTCCGGAGCAGACGGGTTGGTCTGAAGCGGATGGTTGCTGGTCTGGAAGCAGACGGTCGGAGGTCCGGAGCAGACAACGGGGAAAACTACAAGTAGAGCAGAGCCAATGGGTGTGGTCGTGGGAGCCTGACTGCAGAAGGACCCATACATATGGTCGAAGAGCCAGACGTCGTTTCCGGTACTGAACAGAGGTCCCTGGTTGCAGTACGGTAACAGACGAGGTTGCGGTACTGAACAGACGTGGTTGCAGTACGGAATCAGACGTGCTTGGTTGCAGTACTGAACAGATGTCAGTGGTTGCAGTACGGACTCAGACGTGGTCGTGGTACTGAACAGACGTGGTTGCAGTACTGAACAGATGTCGGTGGTTGCAGTACGGACTCAGACGTGGTCGTGGTACTGAACAGACGTGGTTGCAGTGCTGAACAGACGTTGTTGCAGTACGGTATCAGACGTGGTCGTGTACTGAACAGACGTGGTTGCAGTACGGAAATTCAGACGTTCTAGCAGTACGGAGCAGACGTGGTTGCTGTACTGAACAGACGTAGTAGCTGGTCGTGAGCAGACGACGGATGAAATTAACAGAGTCCATGGGTATGGTCGTAGGAGTATAACTACAGAGAAACCCATACTTATGGTCGAGAGAGCTTAATTATAGGATTCAGATGCATATGGTCGTAGGAGCTTAACTACAGGAATCAGATGCATATGGTCGGGTGAGCTGTTGGAGCTGACAACAAAGAGTGTAGCCGTCTGGAGGTTGCCTGGTGGTGGTACTGACAGGATCGAGGCGTGTGCAAGTGTCAACTGCGGCAGTATATCTCTGCCAAACGGATCCACGACTAAGAGTTTGGAAATCGACGTGGCGACACACCCGCCGGCGGCAGGCATCCTGACAAGAGCGAGCTGCCGGCGGACCGAACCCACGCCGCCGCCCAGCGGTTCCGTCACAATATATATATATATATATATATATATATATATATATATATATATATATATATATGTATATGTATGTATATGTATATATATATTCCTCTGTGTGTGTGTGAGTGTTTTGTATGATCGAGCGCCTTTTGAACGTTGACATGATTTTGCCCCCCAATCTGAGAAATGCATCGACGCCCCTGGATGTTATTGTATCCCATGCTCGAACGGGTTAAAGGGAGTTCCTTTGAGGAAGTTCAATAATTAGTCCACTTACATAAAACACGAACATCGTTCTATGATGGTGGGGTTGTTACAGTCACAAAATATTGGCAATGTCATGAAACCCGTACTTTATTTTGACTATATGGGTCTGTAAAATTGAAATGTATGCAAACCCTTGGGTGATTCCTATCATTTTCTCCAATCAGTGTTTGTTTTGTATACATTACCATCACGACAGTTATACCGCTATCATAACTCATCAATTTCTGGCCCTGGAGAAGCGCCCCCGATGATGTGAATAATGCAATGAAAGAGATGTCCCGAATATAAAGAATGGTGTGCTGTGAAGAAGCATATTGCAACCTCATTTTAGATTCAGCTATTGAATAAGCGCAACAAACACAAGACTAGTCGCTATTATATTAAAGAGGATAGGCACAAATTTTCTTTACTGACTATGTCAAAATAAATAGGGCAAATGATGGAGTTATACTCCATTTTATATTAAGTCTGGCACAAAAGTATCAAGCCAAGAACTGTTTTCCTGGTGATTTTATACACTCAATATAAATCATCAACACTTCTTCCCACTCGATATGTGGCTTCATCAGAGTTATTCTTACTTTTTACCCTGAAACTAACCATGTTGGTGGGTTCTCATATCTGGTACTTTGCCTTGCTGACTGTTAATACCACGACCAACACCCACATATTCTTTTGAGCGGAGCTCTTATCAATGTAAAAATTATTACATCAATCGATCAAGAAAGATACCGTATAAACTTAGCGAGAAACCTTCCGAAACAACGGAAAAAGACCAAATTTCTACATCAATACGATTGTTTGTCCATGGCTATAACGAAAAGTAGTAACCTGAGTTGTAGTGGATTTTAGTATCACAAATTGTAAAGAGCACGTCACCATCGTGCTTATTCAAATAGGAAATGAAAATTAGTTGATGTTCACTTAATCATCGGAATTGTGCCTCTTCGACTCTTATTCTTTATTTGATCATCACCAAAGTAAGTTCGCCATGTTGATCGGATCTTCTAATGTTTCCTGTTCGTCTGCTCGACAAGCAGCCCGGCCCAAACTTGATTGTCAGTATCACGGACACACCTATATCCATAATCTGTTGGGACTCGGTCCTTTTAAGGATAGTACGTTCACGCCATTCATTCGTCGAACTTGCTACATGCAGCGAGATAGTTGACAAAGTTTCTACGTCAACGTGATCAACGTAATTGTAATCGTGGCCCACAGAAAAGTTTTGAATTAAAGTGGGAACAAAATATTCTTGTAATTCGGAGGTGAACATTTTTTTTTAAATCTAACATGCAGGTTTCGATCAAATCAAATTAATACCATTACCTACACCAGCAAAAAGTGGTATTGTTTTTTTATACATTGCACGTCAAATAACAAACATGTACAAATTAATCAAAATAGGGAAGATTATGGATGCAAAAGTTGTATTGCGATGGCTAATTCATGTAGAAAAATTCTGTAACATATTCTCTATTTTTTTGTCTTCCAGAAGACAATTAAGAATTGGTCTCTTATAAAGGCAACACGAATGATTAGGACACCAGAATAAGTGAGTCCTGTAAATAAACCGCCAAGGCGAGTTCAAATCATCATCTGTCCTCGTGTATACACAGTGTCTTTCATCGCAAATAGGAAAAGAGGAATCGCCCGTGCTCTGCGGGTGAGGACTGCAATTTGGATATATTTGGAGAAGAGGTTACGTGTTGATGACAAAGGCAGGAGAACCTAATGGAGGGATGATCTGGACTAGGACGTGAGCTGATAGACCTTCCGTATTGTATACCATTACAATGCCATAGAACCTGCATAAACAACTGTGTGGGCGAGAGGCAATCTACAGATATTAAGCTCACCAAGTACATTTTTTTTCCATTTAGATATAAAGGTATTTGGTAACAAAGATAAACTTCATAATCTAACCATTATTCTGACTTAGATGAGATGGATTATCTTGTTTTTAAGTGATCTTCATACATGCAGAACAATATTGAATGCTAATTTGCCGTAATGCCACAGTTGATGGATAAAATATCATTACCATGTAAACCAAAACAGAACTAAATACAATCTGATAATCAAGTACACCAAATTGATTCATAATGATTGCATGATTTCGAAACTTAAAAACAATCATAAAGATTAGGCTAATTCTAAGTAATGAATATTGTCACCCAAACTTAATATCTTACTTAGATTTCGAAGTGCATAATTTGTCGTGTCGGTGCAAAGACGCCGCATACATTCGTAATTCCGAAGCTTCGTTATTCTGAAGGTTCGTAATTCTGAAGGCTCGTAAGTCCGAAAACGAAATGAGGTTCGTAATTCCGAAGGTTCGTTAGTCCGAAAACAAAGTGAGGTTCGTAATTCCGAAGGTTCGTTAATCTGAAAACGAAATGAGGTTCATAATTCCGAAGGTTCGTTAGTCCGAAAACGTAATGATTAACGAACCTTATTTCGTTTTCGGACTAACGAACCTTCGGAACAACGAAACTTATTTCGTTTTCGGATTAACAAACCTTCGGAACAACGAACCTTATTTCGTTTTCGGACTAACGAGCCTTCGGAACATCGAACCTTATTTCGTTTTCGGATTATCGAACCTTCGGAATAACGCCACAAATGTTCAGATTAACGAACCCTTTTACGTTTTCGGATTAACGAACATCGAGGTATAGGCAATTTACGTGTTTCAGAATTACGAACCTTCCGAATTACGAAGTGTAACCGGAAGAACCCAGAACGCCCTCAGCAGTAAGTACTTTGCGTTATGGCGTTTCTGCACCGATTCGGTGCCTGAACATGTTTTGCTAAGGGCGTTCTGTCACCGACAAGACGATATTGTCTTCATGAATACCTGTTTTTTGGTCTAGCATGTCTAACGGCGTGTAGTATAAAACCCTTAACTGTTAAATACTACGATGTCATTGACGGCATCGGTGTTCATGGTGTTGTGAGAAAACTAGACCATCAAGTGTTTTAATATACATCGTGTGCATTAAACACCTTAAGACTCTCTGTAAAGATTAGTGGCTTTTTCATGGTACAACGTACAGTGCGCCACTTAATAAGTAGAAAAATTTAGATGCAGTCATTGTGAAAAACACATAATAATGAAGTTCTTTTATAGCGCATTTCAGGCCTGGGGATCGTTTCATCAATATTCTTGATCAACAAGTTGTCAGATCTGACATTTTTCCTTCATTTCGATTGACTGAAAAGTACTGTTACTATGGTAACTGTCGGGTATAATGTGGGTTGTCGGATTAAACGTCTGATAAGTCCTTTCATGAAACGCTCCCCTACAAGGGCTCTCAATGCGCTTTACAGAAATGAAATAATACGATATAAGAAATAACTTACAATAACACAACATCAACATTAATCATTTCATCATTGTCACCCTAAGTCTTTAGCCGAAGAACCCCGAATGACCACGCTTTCCTTTTCAGGCATGTCTTAGCTATACACATTGATACCATGAAAAATTAATTATAAATAAACACTAAAAGAACTAAAACGTTTCAATGTAAACTTGAACCGAGATACTATGAGTCGCCCATTCTTCATTAATTTACTCCTGCCTGAATATAAAGTGTGTTTCGTGATGGTGCAGGAAAGTGTTTGATTATACCCAAAACCTTGGCGTCTGCCGCTTTTTATCTGATACAATAATGGTCACGCTCTCAATGCTTCATTGGAAATATAAAAAAGGGACAAAGGAACGGGGTGGTGATGGGAGGGGGGTGGTGGGTCTGCATCTTGTATATCTCAACGGATGGGGGGGGGGTTCATTGTGGTTTCTGGGAGTCCCTTTGTTCAATATAATTGTGTGTCACATGTGTTTCGCATCTTTTAAAAGATTTCAACATAAGATAATAGTACAGCTTGAACTGTGAAAGTAATTGCACGTTTTGGCCTAATTCGACTTTTTATAATCGTAGTTGGTCTCACACAGTTTATTCCATTTTCCGTCTACAAACATTTTTTTTTCCTAGTTAGCATTAAGTTTAACTGTCACTTAACCTTTTTAATATCAATGTTCTCCATGAATATAGTTTGGTTATACCCATTTTGTCAGTTGTTGTAGGTCCATGGTCAAAAGCTCAATAATTGGCGACCAGCTTGGTATATCAATGTACAATACCAACGCCGTGTACCATTTGGGCCAAAATAGTGTCAATGATTTTTAAATCATGTAGCCTTTGTCGCCCTCTTTATTATTTACTTAATTGCCAGTGTATATTTAGTTACCTGGCTTTGATAGTATGTTTCGAATCACGAGAAGAACATTTCATCCAACTTTGCAATAAGTTTATAACTCTTGTTATCCTCCTTAGAACGCATTTTTGTTTTAATTTTTCAGTCTCTATTAAACGTTTGTTATAATTTTCCACCTTTCGTCTGTTTTTTTCCATCCGCCTATCAGCACTCTAAAAATGAAATGTCAAATCTAGAACTAAAAAGTTGGAGGAAAGACAACCTTTTCTAAATGCTGCATTTAACACGTTTGATAAAAATAATAATAATAATAGTAATAGTAGTAATAATAATAATACTAATAAAAACAACAATAATGATAATACTAATAACAACAACAATAATAATAATAAAAAAAATAATAATAGTAATAACAATAATAATACTATAGGTATATTTACCCAGGGAAGCCACTTCAAATTTAAAAACTGTTCTCCCAGCGGGCCCTGCTATTATTATTACCCCGACTTTAGCTGGGCTGCCTATAGGCGCTCCACGAATTTCTTCCTACCGGGTACCCATTCACCTCACCTGGGTTGAGTGCAGCACAATATGTTTGAATTTCTTGCTGAAGGAAATTACGCCATGGCTGGGGTTCGAACCCACGACCCTCTGTTTCAAAGTCAGGAGACTAATCCACTGGGCCACAAGTATGCTGCACTTAAAATTTTAAGTTTAAATGGTTAGACCCAACACTTAATAAAATTGCTGGATTCAGCTTTAAGCAAGGTTGGATGACGTTTGGAAAAAATTGCCAGTCCTCCAAGAACCAACCTTTTAGTTGTTGATTTGATAATTTCATTTTTAGAGTAAAATTGTCACCCCATCTTTCCACCCACTTTCTTCCTTCTCTGACTTTAATACCAATTTCGTTATACTTTCCAGGTAATATTCCTTCCAAAGATTCGTCTCAGAGATTAACATTTCTACATTACCCGAGTTTCCAAGGTACGTCGTCTTCTGGTTTCAGTTATTCATCTCAGGATTAGTACACCTCATCTAGCTCTTTGATCCCAATTAATATCTATCCTGAAATTCTTCCCATCCATCAGGGTAGTCGTTACTTCTGTATAACTAGGATAAATGCATCTTCTAGCGGTGTACGTCCTTCACATTTTGTAGTGTTATCCAGAATAATCATCTCATCCTGACATTCCTCTTCTTTCTTTCTTGATATTGCCCCTCTCTATCTCGGTTTCTCTAATTTATCTCACTGTTTAACTCTCTTTCTTCTCTTCCCCTTTCCCATCCCAACTTGTCCCTCCCTCTTCAATTTTCTCTCTATATTCATCTACCTTATTACCTTTCTTTCTTTCTGTCTATCTATCTATCTATCTATCTATCTATCTATCAACCCATATACTATACTGAATATCTTTCTATTTATAATTGTTTCTCTTTCTCTCTATGATTCTTTTTCCCCTCTATCTACCTTTACTAAAATATTATATTTATGTAGATGCTTCGCTCGTATAGTTGAATTTGGTGAGATACAATTGCCAAGACGAGTAATCCGTATGAGAAGCTAGTAATCACAGTAGTCCTACATTGACTCACTTCATACCGGAAGACTGCTGTCATATTTTTGTATAATAAAATCAGTTCGTACAGATTATTAATAATACATTAGCTTTCATCTAGCTTTGGGGTGTTCTCCACGCCACTTGGCTTCCTATATTGGCCATGCCTTCTTGACAGGGTAATGGGAGACTCGCCGATAAGATGGAGACGATAAGCACACCTGTCCGGTTTAATTGCTTGTCAAAGATGCGCTCTTCATCTCTCTTCGTATGTTCTAAGATGGCTGAGAGGATTGGCAGGATTGGAGAAAGTCATATGT
Organism: Lytechinus variegatus; assembly: GCF_018143015.1. Taxonomy (NCBI): domain Eukaryota; kingdom Metazoa; phylum Echinodermata; class Echinoidea; order Temnopleuroida; family Toxopneustidae; genus Lytechinus; species Lytechinus variegatus. The sequence goes on from NC_054741.1 coordinate 53,103,576, forward strand.
AGAGAAAGAGGGGGAAGATAGACTAACAGAGATAGGGGGGGGGGGGGGGGAAAGGAATCGATAGGAGGGGTGGTGAGTATTAGAATTGAAGAACCACAATAATTCGTGCCAAAGCACTGGGGCAAATCATAGGAGATCTGGCAGAGGAAGAAAATCATTTAGCTTGAAATTGAATGAAGCTGAATTTCTTATATAATACATGTACATAATATTTATACACAGCTGAATTAATCAAATTATAAAAAAGGCTGTCATATGTCTCTGGAAAAAAACACAGGCCTATACGTATCGGTAACAGGCAAAATTACAATAAATTACAAAAAAATGCGATATCGATCTTTCCGATCTGTCTCTGTTTCTCTTCCCCTTGTCTGTCTCTCGTTGTCTCATCCGCCCCTCTTTCCTTCTCATTCTTTTTTTCAAAGGTGGCGATTTCAAGGCACACTTCAACCTTAAGCAGCCCTTCGACCTACTTCTTGATTTCTGTGAAACTTTCTGTGGATTTACTTTAACCCGCGGTTCCGCTATTAATAGATCCATCAGAGTACAAACCAGACAAAGAGAGAGTTCCGCCTTGCGGGTTTTCATGTCATGCCACACTTCTCAGCCAACTCATCTTTGGAGTAAATGACGCAAGAAGGGCTTTTCTTAGCTGGTGAAGAATAGCTGTCTTTCCTTCAGGAGTTTCTGGTAACTGCACCATCTACCAAAGTGCATGATATACCGTGAGCCAAGTCTATCATCACTAGAAAAATTATAAAAATAAAAGCTGGGCGTTGTAGCGTTCGCCTATAATTCGAGCTCAGTGAGGGAAAGTTACATTTTGATGCGGAGGTCCTTCGGATGGTGACATTAGAAGTCGGCCCAGACGTAAATAATTACATCTGAATGAAAAAATGAGATAATTAACAATGACAACATTGTGTGTTAAATAAAGAAATTTTTATTACATTATGACAAAGTCTTTTTGTTTAGGTAGTACACTTATTCGACTTTTTGTGCAATATGCTTCCGATAAACGATAACCATGATGCCAGATTGAAATTTGCATGGCATGAAAGTAACTCGAATATGTGTTCTGTTATTGTGCTTGATTTTGATCTGTTAAATTGTCATTATATAACCTGGATTTCTTTTTTTTAAATACAGGTTTAGTGGGTTTATCGTCTACGTCAACTCGGAATGTATTTGAATTGCTGAGGGCGGGGCGGCCATCTACCCGCCCTCAGCCCACATCTCTATCAGGACACCAACAAGAAGACAATGAAAAAAAATAAAGGAGGCATTTTTAGCCTTGAGGCAATCCACTTGTCAATAAATCCTTACACGGTTTGCTGTAGAGAAGATATTGCAACTCTCACTTTTGAATCCACCCCACCCTCTCCAATTTGCTTTTTCCTTTCCCTGTCTCTCTCTCCCTTTCCGTATATCTAGCTTTTTCCCCCACTCTCTTCCCTATGTCTTTCCATCCCCCTTCTTATCTCTTTCTTCCCGTCTCTCACAACTTACTCCCTCTTCTTGCTCTTGAACCGGCCAGTATGAGCGTACCTTATATATACATCGTGCTTTTACAGAGAATCCAATGTTCCAATATCATGAATATATCTGCACGCTTCTACCTGGAAAGGTATAGATGTCTATTCATGAGCAAAATCTAGACGTCCTCTTGCATCCTCTTGAATCATCCAGATTCCGCCAAAATAAACTTTGGTTTGTCTGTATAAACACGGAGTATGTCTGACTTCTCTGTCACCATTGCCATGACTGCAGACAAGATGCAAGTGAAGATCCATCCCTTTGTTACAACATGTAATCCCATTGTTTAAGAATAAAAAAGGGACATTTTTGTTGACAGACCCCACCCTTCGCCTCGCTAACAAAACACGCCCTTAGGAATACGGAAAGATGCCACTCCATATATAGGCTTACAATCATCAAGTTCCGATAGACCTTAATGTTGGAGTGAATTACTAAATTACGACCAATAATCAGAAAACGGAAAAGGAAAGTTTGGGCTTAACAATTCCAAATAGCTTAATGTATAGAGGTCCATTTAGAAGACATAATAATATAAACCATGGCCGTAGAGAGAAGAGTGGGTGATTCTGAATGATACCCGATAAATTGCCATCTCATGTATTGCAAAGCCAATAAACCTCGAGAGATGCGTGTGATTCTTATGAATAGTTATGAATTAAAGAAATCTCGATTGGCGATGTGGAAAAGTATTTCAATGAAGGTTGGGGAAGGTTGAGAAAAATACGTTTTCGATGTAATTTCTGGAACATTGACGCCATTGTGGAACGGAGCTTCGAAATCAGGGAAGGGGATGGGAAATTTCTTTGCACACGTGGGATAACCTACATCGTAAGCCGACTTCGAAAAAATAGGGCACCGCATTAAAGCTGTAGTTACTGATAGTGTGTTGTTTCTCTTACATTTATTCCATTTTATAGGTTAATTGTCATTGACGAATCAGCAAAAGACTTGACTCATTGTTTCTAATTTTCTAAACGAGCAAAAGATAAATGAATTACGAGATGATTATGAAATACTTTTTCAGTCATGTTTAAATGCAATTATGATGCAATATATTACGTCCATAAAGAACCAGAAGAAACACACAAGATTACTGTGTCAAATTTACTATGTTTTAAGAATAATTGAAAGAACGCTAAATTTTTTAGAAGAACAAATACTCGTTTTTATTTGATTATATTCAAATAAGAGGAAACGATCAAGCGTCGGGATATTTTATATCTTTTGAAAGAGATCAATAAAGATCGCGTCGATAATCTGAAATTATAATCGCGGAATCAGACAAAGTGTTATATAAACTCTATTATTCTCGCGAAATTTTACTCCATCACTTTGTGTAAAGAACAATAACGGTGTACATCGAGTACTCGTTTGTAGTACTGCTTGAAAAAAATTACACGAACGTACTTTTAAATTCTAGTGAGAGCGATATATCGCGAACAAGACTTCTATTTTATTGATACGCTTTATTTTAACTTAGTTCCTCTCGAGGGTTTTATACATGAAAACATCACATGAGTTACAAAGTTTTATAAAAAACTTCTAGCACTTTATATGATTATTTGCAAAAGTTTTCCAGGTGTAATTTGATACTTGGAAATATGTCCGGTCATCGTAACGGGTATCAATGTCCAAGTTTGTACCCTCAATTAAAAACTGGGAGCACCTTTTGGGGTTCAATCGTGTATTACAAAGAGGAAAGGTTATTTTTGTTTACAAATTGTGGTATAGCTATTATGGACATGATGAAAATACAACTTCGTAATTGTAAAGATATGTACATCTGTAGATTTAGGAGAAATAGGGTATCAAAGAAGTAATCAAGGGGGGGGGGGAACCCACAGAACACTCACTAGCTTATCTTAAGATTGATGAAGGGATTTACTTATTCAAAATCCAATCGTAAATAAAGCCAAAATGGATTTAATGACAGAACGAGCAGCTTAGATAACGTTAATATATACGTAAAATATCCTCCCTGGAACCGGGCCCTAGAATATGGTAGCTTGGAATAAAAAGGGCAAGGAGTAATTCAAATCTTTCTTTGGGATTTATCATGGAACGACCGAGCTGTTGGTGATCTAAACAGTGCTTTGTGAGGCACTGAGGGAGTTTTTATACACCGCGACGCCGAACACTTTCAAGAACATAGAAAATGTATTGTCAAATGACAAAGAGCAACCAATAAGTCATCAGTGTCAAAAATTGATGAATCAAGACAGCAGTTTCGTCCTGGACTCTCGAAAAGAAAACGACACGTTTGCAATTTTTCGTCAGCTCTGAAATTTAGAACGAAAGTGCTGTTCCGGTCTACCAATTTTCCACAAAGACCTCCTAGCAGTTCATTGTCATTTGACGGGCTTCTTCAATATATCTATTGTGTTTTTTCATTTGCCCTGCGTCGCGATGAGAAAGCTCTCCAATGTTGACAATTTGAATCTGACATTATTTTATCTAATTGTTGGGGCGGAGGAGAAAAGATGGTAAAATAATCATCGCGAAGGGGTGACGAAACGGTCATTCGAATTCCCTTCCATAACGGGCAAAATTCATTTTAAACATGCACAGCCTTATACATATCGGTGGAATCTCTTCATTAGGTCTCGGGAAATATAGATTACCTTTTCCCTTTACTTTGTGTCTCCCTATCAATATAGTAGAACATATTTCTAATGGGTTTCTCGCAATCAAATAGCAGTTTTTCTAACGTTGGACAGATTAAATTCTGCCCCATGAATTAAATCAAAGATATTTTTAGTCCACGCGCCATAGGGTATAACATTTCTTTAATTTCTTGATTTCTGTAACTGTATTTTATTCGCGTTGGTCTAAAAGTGCAGACTCGGACTGTGCCTAGAATGAGGTATTATATGATGCATATTAGATCACAACATTGTCATGTGGAACATGTTGTTATGGAGTAAGAACATGAAGAAGGCAGAAGGCTAGTCACATCATGGCGACGTGACACGAAAGTTAACCAACACTGGTTTTCTGGTGATGGAGAACTTGAAAGAAGTAAAAATTATGGCACTGAAGAAGTTATATTCTAAAGAATCAGACCAGAGCTCCGTCTTTCAAAGAGTCGCGATTGATCCGATCAACTGTAACTGTGGAAAGCCAACTACATCAACACCTAAAATCCATGTTTGCTCAAAATATTTTCTAGCTATGGTGTAAATTCATACATTCATCAGAATGCTACTCTTTGCTTACAAAGGACATTGTGCAAAAATTTTCGTTAAAAAATTATATCAATGGCTTTCCATATATGCAATTGTGGTTGATCGGATCAGTCGTAATAACTCTTTGTAAGATGAACCCCACACAGTAAAAGAAAAAAAGATTATACAATGCTGTTTACCATATGAACCTTACAGTAATTGTTTAAACAGTTTAAACAAGTGTTTAAATCTTAAGCAACAAAGTTAAATTTTCAATAAATTAAACATGATTGTTTAAACGGTTAAACAAATACTTTAAGGTTCATATATTAAACAGCGTTGTATAAAATCTTAAACAGCGTTTTTACAGTACAGACTATCACTGCGCAGGGTGTACGCCTGCAGCTGTGGGTATGCGATGAGAGTGGATTTTGCGCGCGCGTGTGTATGTTTGTGAGACAGGGGGGGGGGGGGGTGGCGTGCCTCGGGTGTTATACATGTTTTTTTTTTATATATCAAAATTTGATTTCACCCTTTGTCTTATAACGTGACTGTTTCCCAAGATATATGTTGCCAATGTTCAGTGAATCACAATATGCGCTCTAGTTGAAAAAATACAATTGCTAAAAGTATAAAATTCAGTGGCCTAATGAGTCTACAGTTTTAGAGGCAGGACAGGGCGTTCAGTATGTTTACATAACAAAGGTCTGTATTCTGAACTCAGGTTTGAATTAAAACCCTGGATTAAAGTTGTAATTTATCTATGAAGAGCCAATTGGGTCATAAATCTCTGTTAGTATACATGTTCAATTTATCAATTCATATGACACTCAAATAGTTCATAACTCTCTCAGAACGATAACTAAAATATTTTCTTCATGATGAAAGCAAGGAGAAAAAAGTAGTAAATATAAGAACTATACAATATATACATTTCTTTTTTCCTTCACCACAATTTTAGCACAGAGTTAGACCATGGTCTAAGTTAAACATGACTTCAGAATACGAGCCATTATATACAGAAACTAATGTAATATTTTACCCCTTTTCACTTTCATTTTCTTTCGTTGTTTCCTTCTTTATTTTCCTTTTCAGTCATGAATTGTTTTGGGGAGGGGGAGAGGGTTAACACCCCAAAGGTCTTTATCTGTTCGTCGGTTGACAAAAGGCCACAAATCGCTTTTCATCAATGAGTTATTCATAAAATTAATAATTGTTATTGTATTATTGTCTACCACCTGAGATTTAAAGGTTGGTTTTACGTTTTTTACGTTCTACATTTAAGCTTGTCTGATCTTTATGATGTTGTCAGAGTCGATTAATGTCTTGTTCCTAATGGTTAGTCTGTATCATACTCCATAAAATGCCAACGAAAGCATTAGTCATACCCTTGTAGTTAAATCCTTCACGAACATGACAAATGTCTTCCTTAGCTTGGAGAAAGAAGAAGCACATCAGTATTATTGGACTACATTGACATTTCCGTTAATTACTAACTCAAAAAGTAAAGATCAATGGATGCAGAAGAATGTTATAGTATCTATGAATGGATCGCGGTATTAAATGACCGATTTATTTCAGGAGAACATTTACAAAGCTGAGCTCCAGTCTCAGGTCGACAACCTCCGATATTATGTTGCTGTACTTACACTGGTAATACACTGATTCCGATTATTTATTTATTTATTTATTTTATTATTATTATCATTATTTTTTTTTTTTGGGGGGGGGTGTTACTGAAGCAGTAAAGTAACGCGTCAATTTTTATCCTCTAATTATATATATGATGTCACACTTGACTTTCGTATTCAAACCAAAACTTCAGACCAAGATTGAATTGCAGAGTTCAGAATACGAGTCAGAAAAAAAACAATGAGATAAAACGAATGAATGGATTAATGATTGAATAGTCAGTTTATGCATTCTCTCAGACTCGTGTGTTGTGACATTATATAGCCTTATATGTTCAAGCTTTCTTTCGAAGAAAAGGAAATATAAGTCGATTTGATGTCAGGTTAGGGAATTACCCGAGAAGCGATTGCTCCTTTTGATCGCATATTTGACCCAAATGCGCCATGTCCTGTTCTCCGAAGAGATTTCGAATAACTCTATCATGTCTATAGGGACATTTTACTCGGTACTTCATTTATCTGTAGATCCTTTAAAGAGGTGTTATTTATTGGAGATTATTATTAAAAGAAAAACACGTGGGACTATTTTGACCCACATCTATAACCGGTGTTGGGTCATGGAAACACGGGGTCCAGTAAGCTAGATGGGGAGGGAGGGGGGGGGGCGCTAAATCATATTACTGAATTTTTAGTCTAGCATATCAAAATCAAGACAAAATCGAGATTTTATTTTAGTTTTATACTCGTGAAAACACTCTCTTGGTTTTGGAGAACTTTGTCACATGGCTTTTGTGTCAAACAGCGCATAATTTTATAAAAAAGTCTGCTAAAGATGGATAAATTACATAATTACATTTAAGTGGAAATGATTGTAAATGCAGACATGAAATCAGATGTGCTTCGTATCACAATTATTTTTATGAGATACAAAATTAATGAATGCATTTATTTCTAACATAGATTTCTCGTGACAATCTAACGTCAAAGGCAATACTAAAGCCTATTTTTTTTTGTTTTACATGGATTCGGTTTTTTGGTTATATTTTCTTCAAACATCGACTAAGATGGGCCCTTAATATGCTACTTTGTTTAACTGCTTTCAAAACAAGCCTACATTCCCCTTCGATCTCGTTAGATATTCCAAAGTTTGTGCGCCGGCTATCTTTCAATCAAAGTTTTAGTATTCTCCTTACGTAGCTGTCCTAAATGTAACGCAGGATAGAGAAAGGCAGACGACTATCTGGATCATTTATCACCTGAGGTGCCTGCTACGCGTAGCCTGTATTAATTATTCACGCAAATCTTAGCGCAGACGAGAGCCCTGAATCCAATAGGGGAAACCCGGGGAATACGTAAGCTGGTCAACGTAGCCATGACGATAATTGGAATGACAAGTCTTTAGGGTTGAGTGTACTGAAAGTGCAAAGCGCAATCTGTATCATCTGCATTTACGCACTTATTTTCGAAGTTGCCCATTTTTCAAGAGCTGATCCCGGGTTGGGCAAAGGGGCAACGGTCCCTCTTTTAAACCAAAATATCCACAATTTCTTGTAAAATTCTTTGATAGCAAAAAGCGACAAATTTTGAGTGAAAATGGAGAGAGAATCGAGGATGAACTAATGTGCAAAAGTATGACGATGGTAAACCAAATAATATGCACGGCTAGATGTCACCATCTTACGATTAAGTTGGCTAGTGATTTATTGTATGACATCAACTTTGTACGATTGGGCATTTGCTTGTCAATTTTTTTCCTGCGTCCCCCCTAAATTCGCCTGGACCCCCCCTGAAACGTGTGTTGTCCCCCCTTAAAATTAAGGTTGATGACCTTTTTTAAAAATTTTTGGTTAGCAACTACTAAAATTTAGGTTGATAACCTTTTTGGGGGGCGCTTGTCAAATTTTTTACCTGTGTCCATCCCAAAATTTCAGGTGGACATCCCCTAAATTTTTGGGCTTCCGCCGCCAATGCGATTGGGGTGGGGGTATAAACAACATTATATGCTTATATGATCATACGCTTCCACAGACTCAGTACAAATGTGTATATTCAGGTACTATTTGACGTGTTAGACCCCATCTGGTCCCCATATAACAAAGTGTTGAGATTGACTAAAATATATGGATAGCCAACCTATACGCAAACATTTCATGTTTGTTCAAAATGTTTTCTTAATGTGATACATTCTCATGTATTCATTGAATTGAATGGAATTTATTTTCATACTTCACAGGAAAGCAAAATAATAACATGATACAAGAAATGCATTAAAATTCAAAATGGCAGTAAATAAAGTGATATATGAAGGAACTCGCATAAAAAGCAGAGCTTGTATTGTCTACAGGTTCCTTAAAGTAATTATGAAATTAGTAATCAAGGAGATCGGGCACTAAAAAAATTAGACTACAAAGGAAAATCCAAAGATTAGGGAAAATCGCGGGGTAAAAAATGAGAGGGAAAGTAGACAAAGTGATGAAAAGGGGAGGGGATGAGCGAAGAATGAACAAATTCAAAACTATACCGTAGTATACCTTTAAAAAGGTACAAATCAAATACATGTTATATATATATTCAGCCAGTGCATCTTAACGGGGGCAATAACTGGACAAAAGAAATTATTTCAGTTTACATTTAAACATATTTATAAGGATAAAGAGCTAGATATTTCGTTTGGAAGTTGATTAAAAAAACCCTTGGTCCTTCAAAATAATACAATTGTTCTTTGAGCAAATAACGTACGAGTACGTGGAAGGTGAGTCCCTTTGGCGGATATATATGTTAGGATAAGAATGGATGGGGTTGTTTCTTTGAAAGAAGGAAGAGAAAATTTCCGGTAGATTATCTTTTGAGAGTTGAAACATGAATGTACCCAAATGAAATGTTTAATACCATGGTCACATTTGATCTACGGCGGCCGTACGGCGAGTCGAAAACAGCCGTTTTATACATTTTAAAGTAGAAATATATTGAAAATCGTAAAACTGGAGAATCATATATCACAATAAAGGAGAAAATAAGGAGAACACGATGGTGTACATCATTTATCATGGAGACGGATGAAACTCAGTTAATTGATAGTTTAAAGTTCTCTCTCTGAATGCTTCAAACACGCAGAATTACGTCCGCGAAATTGGGGATTTTTTTATGACGTCACTGTCTGTACGAGAGGCGTGATTGGCTCTCCCACGTGAAGCTCCACTTGCATGCAAAACCTGTTGCAAGGGTACATTTTCTCCACATTGTCACTGAATACTTCGATCCCGAAATGATCGAAAGAAAACCCAGAATTTTATCTAGATTTGGATTTTCAAATTGATGATTTTGAGATGAAGAGAATGATGATGAAGTGAAACAACACAGTGACGTAGTTGGAGGTAAATTGGGGGAATTACGCCGATGATGATGAAAATTCAACTTGCAACACAATCACAAGTAAAGTCATGTACATACCGATTCGCTACCAATTAATGCTGCTGGAAGTGCTAGCTACACCGCGCGGGCCAAATTGAATTCATGCTGAACATGAATAACCACATCCAGACAGTCTATCATAAGAAGGAAAATGATGTAACTGTACTTACAAACATGTGAATAATCCGAACCTGAAGGCAAATCAACTCAACGAATAGTACCAGACGATATGGCATATACACTGACGATAAACTTCATGTGACTGGATAGATTGTCACTCGTTCTGTTAGATGTAACTTTTATCTCATTAATTTGACAAAATTACGAAACTCGGGGAATTATTATTCTATATAAAAATATAGTAACATCTCTTATCATTTTTTGAATTATGATAAAACCTGTTTGGAAGGAAAACGTTGGGGTAAATTAAAATTAGATGTAAAAGATCATCCCATCATGCGTAGCATTATGTGATCGTAAACAAACCATCACAACAACACATGCCGTATTGTTTGCTCGCCTTGGCTGAGACTGAGAGAATAGATCTATGCACGTGTTGCACAGCTCTCAATCAGCAAGGAAGGAATACGTGCATGTTTGCGATGGTTTGTTTGCAATGACATACAAGCTACGCATGTTGGGGGGGATTTAAAAGTAATTTTAGTTTATCTCAACGTTTTCCTTCAAAAAAGGTTTTATCGTAATACAAAAAATAATAAGAGATGTTACTATATTTTTATATATATAAATAATTCCCCGAGTTTCGTAATTTTGTCAAATTAATGAGTTACAAATTACATCTAACAGAACGAGTGACAATCTATCCCAGCCACATGAAGTTTATGGTCGGTGCATATCGTCTGCTGCTATTCGTTGAGTTGATTTGCTTTCAGGTTAATTCGGATTATTCACTTGTTTGTAAGTACAGTTATATCATTATTTTCCTTCTTATGATAGACTCTCTCTGATGTGGTTATTCATTTTCATGGATTTAATTTGGCCCGCGCGGTGTACGTATAGCTACCACTTGTAGCAGCAGCTGCATGAGTTGGTAGCGAATCGGCATGTACATGACTTTACTTGTGATCGTCAGGCAAGTTGAATTTTCATCATAATCATCGGCATTGTTCCCCCATTATTTACCTCCAACAACCTCACTGTGTTGTTCACTTCATCATCATTCTCTTCATCTTTAAAATCATCAATTTGAAAATCCAAATCTAGATAAAATTCTGGGTTTTCTTTCATTTCGTGATAGAAGTATTCAGTGACAGTGTGGAGAAAACGTACCCACGCAACAGGTTTTGCATGCAAGTGGAGCTTCACGTGGGAGAGCCAATCACGCCTCTCGTACAGACAGTGACGTCATCAAATTCCAGTCAATTCAGAGACCGATGCGAGGCATATTTCGGAGGGGCATTTTAGCGTTTTTTAATCGGCGATTTTCACCTTTTTGTATTATTTTCGGTATTTTTGAATGACCCACTGATGATCCCCACATCATTACCTTTCCATTGATATATAATAAGACCACATTCATAATCAATATATTTCTCCTTTAATTCAAACCACCTATATTTAGCTGGTACAGAAATGTTAAAACGGCTGTTTTTGACTCGCCGTACGGCCGCCGTAGATCAAATGTGACCATGGTATAAAGATCATGAATTTTTATTGCTGTCTTAACAATTCAATGTGCTTCCCCTTCGTTTAATCAAGAACACGGTGCAAATTTCCTGTATGAAAAATTATGACATTGATGGATTTCCATATAGTTGAGGTTGATCCATCACAATTCTCTGTAAGACAGTGAGTGCACTGGTTATTGACCCGCCTGTGGCTTTGAATTGATTACAATGTTGAGAGCGACTTGAGCAGCTCCATCGCTGCACATGAGAAGTATCTATGTTCAATCAAAGTGTGAACTCTTCCACGTCTCGGCAATAATTCCTAATAATTCCTAAAAATTCATATTTTCTCCCCTAGGCTATAGGGTTATAGGGTGCGATATCAATCGTCAATTTATACTTTCATTGTATGCCTCACTGTCGAGTCATGTCATTCCAACCACTATGATTCCCTCGAGACATATATATGTATATATATAATTCATAACAATAAATAATATATCCATTAGTACGTGTCTAACCGTCATGTTAACATACTCATATGTTGTCGTCTTTCTCTGCGTCTCTCAAAATTTTCAGTTGATTTCGTTATTACAGACTTGGCACGAACCACCTGAATTAGCGAGAATTCAAGCGAATTAATTCAAAGAAATCAAAATGAACGTTCACTCTTTCAGATGTTAAAATTCCCATAGAGCGCAATTCAAATGATTTTGTTTAAATGATCACAGGATGTGCGATCTCTATTTCTCAGAAATATTATGGAATCTAATTAACAAATGATATTTTTTCATTGTCTGGTAAGAATAAAATTATTTCAATTATGATATGTTTATGACAAATATGCAAGGAAAAGTGAATATATTGTAATTCCAACAAATGGTAAAATCGATCGGGGGGGGGGGTCCTCGATTAAACTTATAGTGAGCATAACAACAGCCACCGTTTAATCATTTCCATCATGTAATTTAAAATGAACTGTGTCATTACATAGAATTCGTAATTTGTGTCAGCGAAACTAATACAGTTACCAGCCTATCTCTTTTTATGCCCGTAAACAACTGGGCAAAATGAACATGATATTGAAATCAAGAAGGGCCAAGCATGCTATTCATGGTCGTATTTATGCAGTCGATCAACAGGACGCGAAGAATATCCAACTGTCATTTGCTGAAAATTGATTTGAGTTAATGTCCGGATATTACACATCCGGGTAAGAATGTTGAGAAAATAGAATGACCAAGCACATTGATTAGACACCTTGCAATTTGAAATCATATATTGTAAGTATCGTTTTAACCCACGCATTAAGAATTGTATCAACAAAGTCCTGCTGTATTTACGCGTGGTTTGAATCTGTGATTTGACGGTTACAAAACCCGATAATTCTAGACCATGCCTATTAAAGCCTGTCTTTATGAAGATAAATTTGTTTATACATGTACTCTTTGTGATATAATTAGAGTACCACTTTTTAAACATTAATGTTTAACATCAACACTACGAAAAGGCTACCCCTTTTCATTTGTAATGGTGAAATTTTTCACAATTTCAAAAAGATGAATAATTTCTCACAATTTTGACAAACTATAGTTATTATTATATATGAGTTTAGTGAGCTCAAAAGTACACCTTCCTGTTAAGGGTCCAATAAATTCGATGATCTCCTAGGATTAGAAAAATAATTATGAAGAATTGAAAATCACATTTACCAGAAACTGATCTCAATCGTGTACTTTAAAGAGAGAAAGAACCGATATGTATTTCAATCGATCGCATAGTATTTCTATATTTTTTTTTATTACCATTATTATTATTCTTTATTTGTAGTTTATGGGGGTAGGGGGGTTAAGTGTAGCTAAGGGTCTGGTTTTAAGTTGTGTGTATGTTTTTTTATTAATATAACTTCCTCATTAATCAGTTTGATTGAAGAGTATGGAGAATTTTGAGTTTTATATACAGATTATAAGTTTATTTCCGTAATTTAGATTTTTGCTGTTGTACCCGGATTCTGTTCTGTATTTATCCCTTCGTGATTATAAGTTGTTAAAAAAATTTGAGCAGATTAATTTTAAGTTTACATTTGAAATTCATATATATTCCTTTTCTCACCATGTTAAAATGTTAATGTGTTAACTTGAAACAATTAAGTTTTAATGTCATGTTATATATATATATATTTTTTTTTTACATGTGATATGAGGAAGAAATAAATATGATTTAAAACAAAAAAAAATAAAATTAAGCCATTTCAGCTTCTCAACCTTTTCACTCCGCACGTATGAAATGAGAAGAATGTGAAATTACAACAGGAAGACATTGATAAAGATTCGATTTTGGTAGAAAGCATAATATCGATCAGCACTTTTCTTTTGAAAAACTATAGGGGACTTATTCCACTTTTGATCCGATTTCAACTGAAGGTGATAGCTGAGCAAGACTTAAATGGTAAGTCAATCTTTGAATGACAAAAAAAAAAAAAAAAAATCATCGAAGTTGGATAAAAACGTGAAGACAAAAATTTCACTTTTGTTCACCAACCAGTTCCCTGCACCACACAGGGATATAAAGTGAGAGATTTGACAATATCGCTCACTCAGTATTTTAATATTTTGTGTTTCATTGTTTGAATTATACAATATTTCATTTCTTATGAGGAAAACAAAATCATAATTCAAATATAAATTCAAAAGAACTGGTGAGTGACGTCGAGGATTTAATAAATAATTTTGAATACCGACAAGAATGTGCATAGAAGTGTTTGGTAAAATTATGCAAAACGATGAAATTTTATAGCTTTTCCTTTTTCAATGCGATTTTTATATTTTCTCGTTTATTTATTTTTTTTTGTTCGTCTCTTTTTGATTCAAATCAATTTTTTGAAGAGGTGCATGGACGTCGACTTTAAGCAAGTCAGCTGACTTCCAGGCCCAAATGTCAACAGACTGTTTGGTAAGGGGCAGCAATCAACGGAACTTTTGATTGAAGGAAGAAGATCCAGCATCATCTATTTTCAAGCCCTTATCTACTTAACCTCGTATTTCATCTCCAGTTTTTATTCATCTACATTTATATTTATTTGGTCAAGGATGATGCGATTTTTGTTTGCTATCCTCATCGGATTTCAACCGCTTCGCCCATATAAACGGGTCTCTAATTTCGAATGTCGAAGAAACCTTGGAGTTATTGAAACTGTCGGGAGATGACCGAGTGGTACTTGACACTCTGTCGTACTGTTACTCGATAATTATAGCATAAGAATCTTGTTCACTTTACTCACTCCTCGTCGTGGGAGTATCGAGATGGGATATTGACTCGGGGTATGCTCAAGAAAAAGGTAATTTCCGGTGCCTGGAGGAGGAGTGTTATTCATTTCACGCAGATTTTCAGAATATGATTCTGCTTTCCCGTCATATTGTGTTGGATGGAGAAACGAGGTGTGTTACTTGTTGAGTCGAGGCACGTTTGATGTGAATAGATGGGTTGAGTTAAAGGGGAAAGATATCGGGTAGTCATGGTAGTGGAGAGATTAAGTGTGAATTGTGATGAGAGAGAAAGTGATTGGAAATTTATGACAGAGATGAAGAGTAAGAGAGAGAGAGGTATAAAGAAAGAAAGAAAGAATGAATGGAATTAGAAAGAGACAAGGAAAGAGGGAGGGGGAGAAAAACAATAAAAAAACAGAGAGAGAGAGGGGGGGGGGTGGGGATAAAAAATGAGGGGGCAAGAGTGAAGAAAACAAGAGCAAGCAGAAGTAAACACTCGAGATGGGATATTATCATCATCATTATTATTATCATGGTGGTCGTGGCGTTGATGATGATGGTAAAGATGGTGATGATATGGCGATAACAATGATTGTGACCACAATGATGATAATGACGATAACAACGACGACGATGATTATGGTGGTGGTGATGATAATGATGACGGAGGTGATGATGGTGGGTATGATGATGATGATGGTGATTTGGTTAAGAAGATTATGATGCTGATGGTGATGATGATGATGACAGAGGTGGTGATGGTTGGCTGGGGATTATGATGATGATGACGATAATGATGACGAAATAAAGTAAAAAAATATTTAATGTCAAAATAATAATCATTATCATTTCTTTCTCTCGTTCCTATTAGTTATGGTATCAATGGGCAAATTGTCCCAACAATCTTGTCAGTGATCTCTGATCTACGTAGTAAGAACTTCATATCTACTCTGGATAGCTTCATTGAACTATGATTAAGTTTCTACATGATTAATCTATTTTGATATTACATATATAAATTCTCTTAACTTGTTAATGCTTGTGAATAAATTGGAGTCGTATGTTTCCTTATCAGCCCTTTTCCTTCGAGTTCGAAACAGATTTGAATCCATGGCTGTCATTTTATTGTTAATTAGAAAGTTTATGTATCTAAAATAAAACATAAATTATGCTTTAAAAAGCTTGCTGGGGACCGTTTCACAAAAGTTGTCAAGACTGACAAGTTGACCTTTTTCCGAGAGTTACTATAGTAACAGTCAGAGGCCAGTGCCTCTCAGCCAGTCAAGACGAAGGATTTCATTAATAGTGACAGCGCTGACAATCTAGTAAGTGCTGACAACCTCTATGAAAGTCTAGTTATAAGTTTTATGGTATAGTGGTTCTGACTCTAATCTCCTAATCAGAAGGCCGTGGGTTCGAAACCGATTTCAGGCGTTAATTTTCTCCAGTAATAAATTATGTACATTATTACATCATGTGCAGCACTCATTCATGGCGAGGTGATGGGGACTGAGGACAGAAATTTAATATTAGAAATTCTTCTGAAGGCAAGGTACATGCTGCACTATTGAAGCGCATCGCACTTATTTTGGAGGTCGCTGCATGCATAAAGCAGTTGGTACATGGTAAGTGAAACGGGCTATATTGTAAGCTAGTACAACCATCACTGACATAGGCGGATCCAGCTTTTGGCGAAAGGGGGGGCGCACTGCCGAGCGGCGCACATATTTTTGCACTTCACCGGCGCCATAAAAGAAAATGTTGAAAAAGAAAAAGGGGTAATGCCTGACCCTGTCAAAACACGCACACGCACACACACACACACACATGCATATATATATATATATATATGACTCATATCATATAGATATATATGACTCATGAGATAGAGACACATATTTCACCGACAAATTAATGCGAGCGCGAAGCGCGAGCTGAAATTTTTAAAGTATACTGACCTGAAAACAGGAAAAAGGTGCCTGTTTAGGACTCTTTGTAGTAACTCATGAGGAGGATACATATCTCACTACACAGATAATGCGAGTGCCGAGGGCGAGCTGAAATTTACTTATATTCTGACCAGAAAGCTTGATATTCATAGGCGGATCCAGCTTTTGGCGAAAGGGGGGGCGCACTGCCGAGCGGCGCACATATTTTTGCACTTCACCGGCGCCATAAAAGAAAATGTTGAAAAAGAAAAAGGGGTAATGCCTGACCCTGTCAAAACACGCACACGCACACACACACACACACATGCATATATATATATATATATGACTCATATCATATAGATATATATGACTCATGAGATAGAGACACATATTTCACCGACAAATTAATGCGAGCGCGAAGCGCGAGCTGAAATTTTTAAAGTATACTGACCTGAAAACAGGAAAAAGGTGCCTGTTTAGGACTGTTTCTAGTAACTCATGAGGAGGATACATATCTCACTACACAGATAATGCGAGTGCCGAGGGCGAGCTGAAATTTACTTATATTCTGACCAGAAAGCTTGATATTCTAAGCATTCTTGGTACCAATGATTAAGATGGGTATCTAAAAAAAATGCGAGCGCGAAGCGCGAGCTTAAAATTGTGATTTTTCGATCTGAAAAACATTACAGTTTAATGTACGTTTTAATAAAGAACAAGATTATATCCAACAAAAGTTTATTGCAAATCGAAGCGGGAGTTCTTTTGAGGTTCAGAACTAAAAACGGGACATTCTATTCACCTATTTAATCATGAAAAGTATGGGGTTTTGCTACAGAAGTGATGCGAGCGCGAAGCGCGAGCTGAAAATTTTTATGTTCCAATCTGAAAAGCGGATAATTTGAGCACGATTTTTAATAAAGAACGAGTTGTGTAGCTACATCTCGTTTCCTGATTTCTGTGTAACATTACCATCTTATTGTTTTTGCACATGCGGAATTATTGGGGGAGGGCAAAACGATCATTCTTGACCGCGGCGCCGATCTAGATTTGGTTAGCAATAGGCCCTTCTTCATTATTCTACCGGCGCTTATTTATTGAAATCAGGGGACGCTGATCATTCTTGACCGGCGCCGATTTAAATTTAGGCGGCGCCGGTTAAGACAAAGGCAGCGCCGATTTGTCTTGACCGGCGCCGATTTAAACAAGTAGTACTGATTATTTTTACCGACGTTACGTAAGATTCAGGCAGCGGCAATCCATAATCGACTGGCGCCGATCTAGAACCAGGAGGCCTCGATTATTCTTGACTGGCGCCGATTTTTAACCAGGTGGTGCTGATTATTC
This sequence comes from Lytechinus variegatus, assembly GCF_018143015.1. Lineage (NCBI taxonomy): Eukaryota > Metazoa > Echinodermata > Echinoidea > Temnopleuroida > Toxopneustidae > Lytechinus > Lytechinus variegatus. The sequence goes on from NC_054741.1 coordinate 53,121,493, forward strand.
TTGACCATCCCCGATTTAGACATAGGTGGCGCTGATTATCCTTGATCGGCGCCGGTTAATAAAACTCAGGCAGCGCCGAGTTTTCTTTACCGGCGCCGATTTATAACCAGATGACGCCGATTGTTCTTGTCCAGCGTCGATTTAGATTTAGGTGGCGCTAATTATCCTTGATCGGCCCCGGTAAAGACTCTGGCAGTGCCGATTTTTCTTGACTGGCGCCGATTTATAACTAAATAGCGCTGATTAGTCTTGTCCGGCGCCGATTTAGATTAAGGTGGCGCTGATTATTCTTGATTGGCGCCAGTTATATGCAGGCAGCGCACTGCTACCGGCGAAGTTGTTGGGTAAAGGGTAGTTAAAAGAAAAAATAAGGAAGATGATATGATTACGCTTTGCTGGGGATAGTCTTTCCTTTACTGTTGCTAATGTTATATCAGTGTATAATTTTTTTTAAGCAGCGCCTTTTCCCTTTCTTTCCTTTATTTTTAATTTTTCAAGCGGCGCCTTTTCTTTCTTTTACTTTTTTATTTTTTTTATTTTGAGCGGCGCCTTCGGCGCCGCTCAAATATTAGGGGGGGCGCGCGCACCCTGCGCACCCCCCCTGGATCCGCCGATGACTGAGTACTAACCGAGTAGACTTATGACGCTGTTACTTTTATTTATGAGATTATTAGAAACATACGATGGAGTGAACTTTTCAAGTATCATGCTGACCCTTAGTATACGCTGCCATATTGATGTTATTTTAGTGACCGATTCATTCATCTCACGTTCTATGATTTTTCTAGGTCATCCACGTATCGTGTTTATTTAGATGAAAGAAGAAAAGGCACGATGGGAATTTTAATTAGAGCAACTTTCCTATTTTTACTTTGTACATTATACATAGGAATTCAGGGAATAGGATAAAGTGCATTAAAGACTACCTTTTGTGATTTACAGTTCAAACCCAATATCAATAGTTCCTATATTGTATCGGGCAATATTTTGTCATAAACAATTAAAATCGGGAAAAAATGTTTACTTAATTTTTAAGGATTATGACCAATGGTCTCATAACGATTATGAAGATACCAGCAAGACTTCCAAAAGCTCTTATCTTCCAAAAGCTCTTATCATAGGGAATAAACCTATCCCATTCCCATGTGTATTAGAATTCATTGAAATCAGACAGCAGATATCATACAAACACAAAAAAAATCCGTCCCTCATATGTTTCATGTTTCACGTGACATGCGCTATGCGGCGATCTTGGGAGGAGAGAGTAGAAATAATAACTTCGTGCATTTATGGGAACGAAATAATCCACGGGTATTTTTTCTTTCTCCTACATGTTACCTGGCGGGCTCCATACGAACCCGATGAAGTCAGGAATCAAAGCAGCGGGAAGGCGGGGGGGGGGGGGGGTGTTGGTAGGGTTGGATATTATTTCACATATCAATACTAATTTTTATGACTACCGTTTAAAGAAAATAATATAAATTGAAATAAGTTTTGTTTATTGTTTCGGGATTGTATTATTTGTTCGCATAAGCGATTACGGATGATTTTTACCCGATTACTAAGATGGCATCAATGCATGTTTCTAGTCCTCTCTAGGATCAGTCCACATACCGGTAAAATACTTATTATATCAACGTGTATTCATTAGTCTGATATCACATTTGACATCTAAAAAACATGAACACAATCTACTTTAAAACCTGAGTAATTCAAAACATAGCCCATCCTTTAATAAAAAAATAAAGTAATGGTCTGCAATAAACTCGTCATCCGTCGCCACTATCCAATGCTCTTTAACTGCGCATACGATTGACCGGAAACGATTGTCCGATCGCTACATACGATAACACTTGACTACTATCTTGGCGCCGAAACCTCGGCACAACCAGCGATGACGGACAGTGTCGCCAATCATCTTGTTAAATTACAACTCATCGCAAATTCACACGCTTCCTGAAACAATGATTATGTTTTATGATAAAATTGGATATCTGAAACTTATTCAACAACCAGACGCGGCAGACAATGTTATAATTATAGGATTAGTTGAACATTGAATGAGTCCTCACCATTAATGCGAACAAAATGTATTGAATTTATGCGCGAACACGGACTTGAAGTGTATTCAAGAAAAACACACAACAGCAGATGGATCAATGGGACGCCATTATGTTCTTAAAGTGGAGATAGTATTTTGAGTTTGAATGTTTTGCCATTGATTGCAATGAGAAACATGAAGAATTCAAAAATATGTTTTCTATGAGATTGATCTGACTAATGTTATCCCTATAGTTTAACGTAAAACTTTAACCCGCTTATACCATCCGATATTTCTATGAATAATTCTATGTCAATATGTTCATGAAATCACCTCGAGTTATGCATAAGTCCTTGATTTACTACGTTGTCTGCTTTCGGTTCCGAAAGTTTGGACACTGTGAACGTCAAAACATGAACATAATTATCCTATCGGCGTCGCCTTTGATAATGGTAATAAATCATTGCAATTTTATACGTCCAGTCAAAATGACGAGCATCAATTAGGTGATTCTTGGAGACAGGGGCGTCGCTGGAATTGGTGAGGGTGTGATGCTCCTCCCCAATTAAACTTCTACATGTATTTAGCCGGAAATTCTCAAACGCTGTCGATAAAAAAGTGAGAAAAAGACAAGATGGTAAAGTCCTCTTCTTTAAATGATTATGTCTTTACAATACTGGTGTTGACATCTTTTTCTCTCAAAATATTGAAAGTAAGATTTGGTAGGGGGGATAATGACGATAATGCAGACCGAAATATATCCCCAATAATCATCTAAATCACTATGAGTTGAAATATATTTAATTCGTTCTTGTTTACCATTGATTCTATAGACATGACGTCTATTTTCGACGTTCCAATTCTTTCTCTCTCATAATTCCATTTTAGGGGTGTATAATTATGTTGTGTATTGAGTTTGAACTCTCGAACTTTAATTTACCTTCCATCGTCTTTTTTTTGTTTAATAATCACTTCGATATTGGTTTATAAAACTACTATGATTTTCTTGTGGTCGATAAATATACATCGGGACAAATCCAGTTATCATAGTGTTTGATTTAAGCACTTTGATAGATATGAATCAAATTTTATGATTTCCTCCAGCAAATCTAATCTAAAAGCTTTCAGGAGATCATTCAGCAATCTCTAGTAATATCTGCATAATTCTGATGTTTTGAATGAATAAAAAAATCAAGTTTATTGCTACAAGCGTTTTAAATCAAATTTTAATGGAATACCATAATTATAAATTGGAAATGAGGTTCTACTTTCAGCTTCTATTATTTGCATGTTCTCGTTTCCAATCATAATGGGCTTATTCTAGTCATCATAAAGATGCTACAACAGTACTTCTTCTTCTGGGAACCTGACAAAAGTCATTTCCGTAAAACCCAACAAAAAGAAATTTAGTTGCAGCATTCTCCAGTCCATAAATAGTCATTGCATTGAGACAGAAGATCCGTTTAAAATCTCCATAGATGAAATAAAATTTAGACCAATAATGTATAACCTATACAGTCTTTCATTAGCATCCATTGCACTTATTTTTTCCAAAATAACTCAAAACCTAATTATTTTTAACAGTAAATCATTCTTTTTAGTGCATGCTCCTGGAGCGCATGTCATATTTTGATAAAATATCCTGCCCTTACAAGTCCGTCTTTGGCCACCCATTCTTTCTTTCCCACTCTGTGCACACCCATCTTCGCAGTGTTGGTTCAGGCATTCCACATTCGTGCTCAATCTCCTATCTGACAGCCCGATGAGTTAGCCAACCCACATCAAGCTTTTCAATGCTTTCATAAGACTCTCTCGGGCCAAATTGCCTTCTACTCCACCCTTGCTGACATGAATATTAAATCAGTGACATGCACAGAGAGTACAGACTGTAAGGAATAACCTGGTTGTAGAGAACTGCAGCTTCCTTGTCCATGCCTAAAGGAAAAGGGTTTGGAAAGTTGGAGAAGAGGATTACTTACACTGATAAATCAATTCATTACCGTTCAGAATTGTCCTATCAGGCTGAAACTGAAGAAATTTTCTTTTTAAATGTTAATTTCCACGTTGTAAGTAAACTTTTTGATGTCTATGATCTCTCACAAAATTTAACTGCCTTACTCGAATTCTTTGATATTGCACTGTCAGTTATTCAAATTAAGTTAAATCAAGTTATTCAAATTAAAATAACGTTACCCTCTGAAATTTCTTTCCGCCAGAAATCCTCTTGGGATGTTCTTTTGAATCAGTAATAACTCGATTATTGAATATCAAAGGATGAATTAATTGATTAAAAAATGAAAAAAAAAATCAATTTACCAATTATGAACCATTGATATCAATTGATACGCCCATTCGTCTTTACTAATTAATCAATATTTTATCTACCTCTTTTGGATAGGTGGAGTCTGCGAATGCAAAGAAAAATAAACACATTTTCTTAACCTTAGCAGCTTTTTGTGATGGACAAATGATTCTCTGCGGACACATATACAGAGGACTTTAACGGGGTGCGGATTTGAATGAAAAAAAAGTAAAAACAAACAACTATAATGATATTTAGAAAGGATATGTGGGATTGCAGTAGATGGTAATTTTACGTTTTGGACACTTTTGCTGAAAAGGTTGAATAGAAAGATGAATAACAAATCACTCACAGCTCTAAAGTGTGGTTTCTTAGAGGAAAACCTATCTCATGTTGATATGAAAATAATGTTTAATTTCTTTTAAAATGTTTCTTGGAATCATACGAATAAATCAATGTTCAAAGTTGCTCCAAAGTTACTCTAATTCAGGTAGAATTTTAAAAGAATATCGGTTCCACTTTTCTTTCGCATCTCTTTCACAACTTGCCACCTCGTAATAAAATGCTCTTACAGCTGCAGAAGTTCGTTAAGGTCTGGTATTCTCCCCTCCAAAAAAATTGCATTAAATCCACCTGTAGAATGAGCGAAAGGTCTAAAATTCTTTGTTAATGTAGTCTGCAGCTAAATCAAATCATGGCGTCAATTAATTCACGGACGTGTCGCTCTAGTCTTGAAACTAGAGTGCTCTTTTGAAATTCTAGAACCCCTCTGAAGGATCAACTCCGTAACACCAGAAAATAATAACGCACAGACGTGCCTGCTTGTGCATTTAAAGTCATCTTTGATTCTCTGATCCGCGAACAATTCCACACCCTCAAAAACAAGTACAACTCCTCGAGGGGAATGGCTTCTATATAATGATGTAGGTTTAATTCTTGATGATGGTGGCGTCTTCCCTGTGTCGGGTTTCAGGTCAGTTTCGGATTTAGATGAGAAACTCGATGCTGAGTTTGTACACGTGGTTTCTTTTCGTTTATGCATCCATCGTGTCGAGTCAAGAGCAACAGGGGTTCAGATGGCGTGAAGCTATCGTAAGATATTGCAAACGTTGCAAATCTAACACATTTGTTTGGAAATTCTTTGATTAAATGAAATCGAATACTATTCTTCAGTCGTTTGTCGGAAGAAGTAATGTCTTTTGACGAGATATAAGTTCATTGATCACCAATCACCTTTTTGGTTGATTATCACCTAAGAATACACTCGAGAAAGAAAGGTTACACTCAACACTTTTTGGCAATCCCTCACTAGGAGCATCTTTGACAGGTGCCATTTTGCAATTTTGTACCTTCTGGTGTGAAAGGTGCAAAGTTGCACCTTTTAAAGGTGCTCTCTCAGTACATGAATATGGATTGCACTACTTCACTTTATCTAGAAATAAAAGGGTGGAAAGGGTGCAAATTACCCTTTAAAGGGTCGAGGAGTGACATAACTTTTAATAAGGGTGAAGAATGCTGTCACTTCTCGGCTCTTTCCCACCCTTTTCGCCTTCTGTTTTGAAGAATGTATTCAAACTCTTTTCCTGTAAAAGTTATCTGGTTTACACTTTTGGCCTACATTGTACAATAACTTCCCCTAGATAATATATTGTCTCTAAACATAAATCGGTGCGATAGGTGTGTGTTTCTTGTGGATAAGACGAGCCTGCCATCTTTGACTTAAACGGTCAATATTCAAGCAGACACCTAACGGCAGTGATTAACGGGAAGAAAGTGGACAAATAACCTAGATAAACGAATGCAATCCCACATGCACAGGGATCACTTACCCTCATTCAAAATGAACGGTTGGGACTTAAAGAGAAAACCGCGGGGATTTTACTCATAAGATTACATAGAGAAACAGTTTATTCGGTTATTTTTGGCGGGAAAGCGGGCGCCAGCGAAGCCACAAAATCTACACCTCCTAGCTGTGATCAAGATTGGCGTGGATAGATTAATAAATTTGCAAGAGACAACGAATGACTTTTCAACTTAAAGGGAAATAAATCCCGAGTTCTCCTAGTTCATTGCGCTTTTCACAGGGGCCAAATCAATCGTTTTTTTTCATGGGGGGAGGAGAAGAGGATTTGCAAATGACGTCAGTTTTTTTTAATCTAAATAGGGTATTTCTCAAATATAAAATGAAAGAAGTGATAGAACCCCAATTCCCCACCAACCCTGACTTAGCGTTCACATTCCAGAATGAAGTCATTATGAACGATGTTTCAGAATTAAAGGAAAACTGATGAAGAAATCAACAATGGTAAATGGACCACTAAACTGCTGTGAATCTGTTTCATTCTGCAATGGAGAGGGTGGGGGGGGGGGTATTGGAGAGGTTCCGTTATTTCCTATCTTTGTGAAACATAGCCTATATCCAATTATCGGTTAAGGCACGCTGAAATATTGTTCGAAGGATAATTATGTTGTATCCCTATTGCATTTCGACAGAATGAGAAGCAAATGTGACAATCAGCTTTTACTCTGTTTGATATCATCTTTGAGTGAGTGAAAGTTTGTAGGCTGCAGAAAGAAGGTTTTGGTTACAGTGATTGTAAACTACGAATACTTATATGCAAATATGGGCCGAATATGAAAGTTGTCTGTTTTTAGAATTATGAAAATGTGAAAGATAGCAGATTAACAAGCAAGAATTCATCGATTAGAAAAAAAAAAAAATTATATTTCAGTTAGGATTTCATTATATTACATTCCTGATATTTGGAACAACTTTCCAGACAACGTTAAGTCATGTTCAACAATACATTTTAAGCCACCATTAAAAGAAATATCATCGAATCATATGCATCCCCCTCTTCAAGTTAATTATTCAACTGCCCTTTACCTCACCCGCACCTGCACCTGCATTGCACCCACTTGATCAATGAAAAAAGAAATTTATGTACCATTTTACGAGGCCGCCATCATTTTCAAGCTTAACCGCTCACGATGGCGGTCTCCTGCATTAGTTTATATACTGTTATTTTCTTTTCGTTGAATATTGCTTCTTGTTAATATTTATTTTTCATTGCTTTACTATGACTATTACTTAATTGTTTTGTAAAACTTAACTGTATTACTTACATTGTGGATGTTACGTTGCATAGATATCCTGAGTGCAGAAATAAAATAAAATCAAATAACATCAAATCAAAATTACAACGTTTTAAAATGTGTGTTTCTGTGTCAAAATGCATACCTACCCCTTTAGCTTCATTTCCCATTCTCTGATTCTAGAATCCTCGTGATGTTGCAAATACCGCTACTGTTTGTATTAGAAACTTGTTGCATTATGCAAAGCTTGGATGCCAACCTAAACTAGTTTCCTTATTCGGACCCTTGATCATCCTGACATACATGAGTGTATATACAGATGATGATCAATAACTAACTTCCATAACTAACTTACAAATTCAAAATTACATAGGTAAAGCTCATTATATTGGTTTTGTATATTATCCCCCCAAAAAAATGTGGTGATAAAATATTGGAATATCATACAACTATTATTGCAATCATCAAAGCTAATAGAAAACATTTAAAAATAATTTGACTATATTATATCAATTTCATTTTCAATTCATTTGCTCATAAAAGTCCATACAGAAACACTACATAGGGCCTATACAAAATATCATATTCACAGAATAGAAAAACAACAACAAATATAACATTGGATTGAATATGAGAGGAACAGCAAGAAAGGAACAAACCTTGTGACTATTTGACCCTATAACATAAAAATATTATACAACGACTTTAATAACAAAATTCACTAAACTACAACGTAAACGGAGCGGGTGCCTATAACGCCTAAATAAAATTTATACAAACAAACTTTATGAATAACTATTTAAAATAAATTTCCTTTATTTTGAATTGAAAACATTTAATAAAACTGATGATATCTACAGAAACAGAATTCCAGAGTTGTGGTCCTTGAAATAAAATTTTGTATGAATATCAATGGGAACGGAGATTGCTATTTACTATGGTAATTTCTAACGGAGGGGGGCGGGGTATTAAAGTATACCAAACAAAAGACAATATATACATTGAAAAGCTCGCCTGGTTCCAGGGTTGGCGGATTTAAATCACGTTGACTAAATCGTGATTTAAATCGCGATTTTAATCACTATGATTTTTATAAACTACACCGTTGTCAGTTGTAGCAGTTGGACAGATTATATAGGCTCATTGTGAAGATTTGACCACCAATCTAGTCCAAGACACACAGTCTTTCCTCTCAATAAAATCTTCACACTTCTTGACCTTATCTTAATAAACCTTAGGTAGGAACTTATTTGTAACATTCTTTCTTGTATGAAGTTTGTAGCCCGGTCTCAGAAGTTCAATCATCTTCACAAACTCTGGATGATCAACAATGCAAATTGGAGAGTTTGTGGCATAGACCATTCTTGCAATTAGTTCATCTAGCACTGCCTTTTATGAAGCAGAAGTTTTTAGAACATATTTATCGATCTGGCTACTTTGACCGGCTGATTTGGTGTTGCAGATACAGATCGCTTGCCAGAAAAGGCTGTAGAAGAAGACGACTTTATTAAAGCAAGTGGAAGTGTTTGTGCAGAAGTACTTGGCACAGAAGACCTAGTTGTAGAGGAAGATGTCCTTGGTACAGCACCTGCTTGCTGCGAGTTAGATGCGTGTTCTGCAATAACAAATATGGGAATCAAAAGTCAAATTCACAGCCCGAAAAAGTCTCGAAATTTGGGCAAAGAAAATATATTCTTAACATTTTGGTTATTTTTATTTTTCATATTAGGGGTAAGTATGTCACTGATTAACATGTTTGAACTAGCCTTTGAGTCTTCTCTTTACAGGATAAATTTTAAGTATCATAGCTTATCAAAATGTACAATTCTCTGATCATTTTCAGTAGGGGTTTCCAGGGGTTTTGTATAGCAAATTTAAAATCTTATTTACATATTCATTTTTTCACCTACATCCAGCTACATTCATCCTCTCTTATTATCATTGATATAATTTGTCAATTTACTACTTGCTAAAGGATCATTCCGTCAGTCAGGCAATTATCATCCTATAGTTTCATTTGTTTTATATACTCAGTTATAATTTGATTGTACAGGCAATTAAAATGCTATTATAATGATTTATCTTTTTTATTTTGTCTATATAATTATTTTCAGTTGCTTGATCTTTCATGTAATTTACCAAAGAATTGAATAATAACATACCGTATTCTTGTAACTATGTTGGTGGTCTGGGATCTCAGCATCTCTTCCGTTTTCACACTTGTCGAAATGAGTTTTTAAGCGTTTGACTAGCCCTTGCATTTCATGGCCGCATTTTTTACATCTTGCCCTGCCATAATACAGGTTGACTGTAAGAGACTGTAATTTCTGGAAATTGTTAGAAATGAATCCATATTGGATCACTCTTCCTGTCCGCCTTGATGCCTTATTTGTCTGATGTGCACTTCATGTAGCTACAATTTAGATTAAGGTGCCTTGGGACTTGCTTTTTTTTAATGGTGGTTGAAATCTTCACAAAAGAAAGTCCTTCATGGAAAATTGCCACAAGGGAATTTTCTTTACTGTTGGGAATTTCCTTTTGAAATTCTCTTTGTACTAAAAATAAGACTTAAAATTAACATATTTGATGAGAAGGATAATAACAAAAAAGAACTTCATAACAGTCACTGGGTCGCTGTGTATCCAACCATTTTTTTTAGTTATCACATATTTTCAATTCGAGCCTCAGGCCATCTTCAGTATTCACTTTGTGTAGTGTTTGGGTCTTTTTAAAGCAAAGCTCAGGCTGATTTTTTTTTATAGGCCTACCCCCAGAACCTGTTTATATAGCGAACTATGACCATTTAAAATTCTTTCTTCTTTTTTAGAATTAAGAAGTAATAGGATTTACATAATTTACATAAAGTCTATTTTGACTAGATAATAGTTCAGAATAATTATAGTACTGAAATTTATGCTTTAAAAATTGATATCAGTGTAAAGGCTATATTTTTATGTTTGCAGTTTGTTTTATAAAAAAATAAAATAAGTATAAAAATCCGATTTAAATAAGACAAATCTGATTTCAATTTTAAGAATCCGATTTTTTTAAAATTAAAAACAATTAATAAATAAAATCGCCAACCCTGGCTGGTTCATTGCATAACCCATTGAATATGGTTTTATTCTTCTTTGGAAGCCTTCAGTTGTGGCCGCCATAAGTTACAGTGATCTGAAGTCAGATTCATCTAAATTTATAAGAAACGAAGGGGTTTACGAGTTGTCTGTTTCTGGAGACTAGCAATAATGTTGGGTTGCAAACCAATAATATCACCGTCTCGAATAGTAGTACCTGTTAGCATGGTTAGTGCAGTAAAATGCAAATGAAAGTGCTCCTTATGATAGGAAAGTAAATGTTTACCGACTTCTAATGAGGAATTTGTAGGGCACCCTTTCAAAATCGTAGGATTTGACCCAAATCGCTTCGTCCCGAGAAATAATTTCGGGCAGGATTCTAAGTTATATGCTTAATGAGAATTGAAAGAAAGAGAGAAAAAGTTGTTTCGCAAAATAAACATCTCCTCTTTCATATCAGTAACTATAATCAAATTAATGATTGTTTCTTTTATTATCATTAATTATTATAATTCTAAACCATATAGGAACAGAAAAGTGGAGATTTATTCATTCAGATACTCCAAAATCTCAACCTACTGGCAGGAAGAGAACATGTGAAGAATTAACGCTTTCTTTTACGAATGTCCACTGCAGATCACCAACGATGCAGCTCTGGTGGATAGGGGGATTACAGCAGAATATCTTCATTAGCAAGTGGAGCTCGTTCCGGATATCCATTTGAAATATTAAATCACTTAGACAATTCGAATTTTACTATAGCTGGGTTTATATTCAAAGTTCGGGCATGTGCATAACTGTGTAGATGATCGAGAGAGGAAAGGGTGAAAAAGACAACAGCTGAAGAGAACTATACAGTGCGTATCAAAAAAAGTGTACACTTTGAAAAAACCCTGTAAAATTCTACATTTGTAATATCCTGAAGATTTGTCCACATTTTAACAGTGGTACATATCCATTTAAGCAAATGACAATATAACTAACGAAAAATATTTCCGCTTGAGTGAGCACCACTTACTTTTGAAAAGTTAGTGAAAAATTATTTGCGCAGAACTTTGAAATAGTTGTGCGAATAAAAGTAGACCTTAATCATGAAGAACATGTGGAATTTAGCTATTAAAATTAATTTGAAGATATCTTTTATCTTTTTGACTTGTTTCCTGCCCAAAACACTTCAAAGTGTGCATTTTGCACCACCCCACTCCCCCAACACACCAAGGCCATCGTGACGATATTTGCTTTATACTGAGCTGTGATTTACATAAAATGGCTAAGGCTTGATTTTCACTTGTTGATCATTTTCAAGCTTGGGAAAAGTGTGGAGACACAAGTATTAAATGAAAAATAAAATGTAAACCCACTTTAAATGATAATAACTTAGTGAAAAAATGCTGGAGACGTCTGATATAAACTTTTGTTCAGATTCAGTTATGTCATCAGATCCAGCTGGCACAAAAAGGGTAAAGTTGTGTTTACTAAGTGTTGAAGTTTCAATTTGGGTGGCAAAATCTGTTTTACTACAATAATATTGACTAAAAGTGCAAGGGAAATTTATGAAAATGCTTCGCAGGGTAAGTTTGATTTCAACCTTTTCCCTTGACACAGCGTGAAAACGAGCATTTCTGCGCAAACAGATTTTCGCCAGCTTTACAAAAATGGACAGTGCTCACTCAAGTGTAACATTCTGTCAAAACTTTTACTTTCATTGGATAGATGAGACCCAAACCCAAGATTATATGTGAAAAAATTACCCACATGTTATATATTTTTTAATTCCCAGGGCTTTTTCAAAGTGTAAACTTTTTTTTGATACGCACTGTATATCAAGAGGGTTGCGGGGTATGTGAAAAAATTACCCACATGTTATATATTTTTTAATTCCCAGGGCTTTTTCAAAGTGTAAACTTTTTTTTGATACGCACTGTATATCAAGAGGGTTGCGGGGATAATGTGAGACATTGTGAAAGAGAGAGAGAGAGAGAGAGAGAGAGAGAGGGAAAGAGAGTGGGAGGGAGGGGAGAACGTGAGGGAGAGAGAGGGAGGAAGAGTTTCGAAGAAGAAGAGTATAGACAAATGGAAAAATGCACAGAGAGCAGTTCACAATGCTCATGTGAAAACACCAAAGAACCTGAACTGTCAAAAAGCGGCATTTCGCTGCTAACCAAACTAGATTCCTCGGGGTGTCGAATATACAGTGCAAACTCCTTGACAGGTTGTGGACCTTCCGCTTAGCAAAGGTCTATCCCAATAATTTGCCCCACATATCACCCGAGAGGGATATCCAGAGGATACCTTTACGAGTGGACGCACCAGACGTGGCATGATAGATTGATGTCAAGCAGTTTGTCTTGCCTCTCGGTTAAACGAAAACCTAACGACCAGACCAAAGAATCCTAGTAAACAAACACTTGACAAAAAAGAAAAAAAAGGAGAACATTATAGAAGGCACTCATGTATTTTGGGTAACGCCTAAAATGAGATGGCTCGAATCATCTCTGATACATTTGATTGACAGCAAACTCATCTCAAGGATTTTTTTAATAGTGTCAAATTATGCACATTACCTTGCAATTTTGCTTGTCCTTGACGGGACATGCTATCACGCTGTTACTTGTTTGATTTTGATACTCATTTCTTCATGCCATACAAGTCATGACGGTCATTGGTTATGGGTAGGTATACCTAGAAAATTCAACCACAAGAATTGCCCCAAGTTACATGTACGGAAAAATAGCGATGAACTTATTAAGAATGCTAGATCATCACCCCTCAAATTTCAGTGTAAGGCAATGGGTAAAACATGGCATCTGAAAATCTTAGATTCATCTCATAGTCCAATAAAGGCCACTTTCTGCATCAAACGAAGCGTGGAACAAGTAAATCTCACCATTTTTAGAATTCTACAAGATAAAAATCATACAAATAGTTGAATCATAAAAGAAAATGGATTTAATACATAACAATATAGTCAATATTATTAGAAAAAAAGACGCTACTCCCAATTTACTTTCGCTGTTTGTAATTGAAAGTAATTGGTGCGGGGCACAGTTTTTTATCTTTAGGTTGTTGAACTCTTGTATGAAAAAGTATACATTCGTAATCTCTGATGGTACCTGTTCCTTCTTGGTCACCACTCCCAGGTGTAAATGGCCATGGACTATGCATATCTAATCACTTCATCATGTTAAATGATATGAAGATAAGCTCTCGATTCTATGCAAAAACGGATAGAACGTTTTCCTTTGGCATGCTGTGAAAGTAATACTTTTTAAAGTAAGAGCAAGTACCTCCTTTCACGCCATTCATTCGATAATACCGCAAGATGATTGGATGCGGTTGTCACCTGATCTTTCAATCGAATTATCATGTGATCAGTGGTGAATGCGGTTGCTCTTGTATAGATCGTTCATCGTCGTCGTGGTTGACGTTCGTTTAAGAATCATTGTCATGACGAAGGTTCGTTGTTCTGAAACACGAAATTTTATAACAAGACGTTCGTTAATGCAAATTTGATAATAAAAAATCGCTGTTGCGAAAGTAGGCCTATTCAGTGAACTATAAAAGTTACTTTATCATCAGAATATCGACATTTAGGAAAACAAACCATGTTTCATTTTTCGGATCAATCTAAATGTACCTTCTGAATATTTTACCTTACTCCATTTTCGGAATAATAAGACTTCGGCTTAATAAACATTTGAAGTAATGAACTTTCGAACACTCGGTATATCGATCGGTAACCCCTGGATCATGAATTTTGTCTAATAAGTATAGAAAAGCGATGATTGAATAGGTCTTAGTCCTGTAGGCAGTCACTAACCCCGTTTCATCAGAATAACATACGTAACTCACATTTATATTAACATCGTGGCTTTCAGTTTTGCTTTGCTGAATATTTAGTATTTCGTTCATTTTTGGGGGGTCAAGAAGTTGACTCTGCAATCGCTTAATCTACCGAATACTTTCGAATAGCCGAATTATACCGACGAGTTGTGTTCTGAGTTATCTTATTCTTTCCAATCCCTCCTCGAAATGTTTGTTCTTATCTTTAGTAGATGTGAATATACTCTAAAAAAGATAGACACATGTAGATAGATATAGCTATAGAAAGAAAGCAAAAGATTTATTTATATATATATATGTATATATGTATATATATATATATATATATATATGGATAGATAAATACAGCTACAGAAATTACAGAAATATAGATAGAAAGATAGATAGAGCTATATAAAGATACACCTCCAAGGAATTTTTTTCAGAAGGCGGAACAATCACTCAGAAGTTTTTCTTTATATCTGTTTTGTGGCTAAAGCTGATCAGTTTCTGCACGAGGAAGGAAGAAATTGTCGAATGAAATTGATATGAGATGCACTTGAGCAGCAATATCAGATGGTGCCCCGAGAAAGACACCGCATCAAGACCTCACTACCTGCGTGAAAACCACAGCTCATTATCGTCTTGTATTTCACTTAGAATATCCCCTATACAATATTGGATTCTTATAAACATGAAGTATGGCAATGGAACCTGTTCAACAACCTCTGTAGCCACATGGCAACACTTGATCTGATGTAATAGATTTCATCCCTCGGTACATAGCTACCACACAGCCTACCATCGTAACCACCTTGAACTGATAACTATTGAGGGGGAGGGGTCGTTTATCACAAATTATGATTGGTGATATCTATAACTCAGTGACTTTGATTTGTGTATCCTGGGAAGAGTTTAATGAAAGGACTTGTCAGACGCTTTATCCGACAAGTGCCATTTGATCCGACAGTTACCATAGTAACAGTGCCTCACAGCCAATCAGAGTCAGGGAAAGATGTCAGATCTGACAACTTGTCGGACAAAAATGTTGATGAAACGCTCCCCAGGAACCACAATTATATAAGTGCTTGCCTTCTGGATCAGTCACTTCTTGTTTAAGGTCCATTTTGCATGTCCATGTATGACCAATTATGTCCACTTAATAACAGTGCCCTCTTCTATTTAGTGATTTTATGATATACCTCCAAACATGATATAAAAAGTGATTTTTTTTAATTCAGATGTCAAGCTTGGGTTTATACATTCTGATATTAATATGTAAAGAATCAAATTGAATGGGATTACATTTCATGTTACTCCAATATACAATAAGCATTACTTAATTTAGTTGACTTAATAGGTTTTATCGCATTGTGGTCGTGATAGGGATATGTTTGTGCACCATTTCTCATAGCAGCATATTAATCCTCTCGCTGTATGTCATATAATAGCTGTTTCAATCGACTGCTGTATCTTCATTCATTTAAGGAACATGACCCAAACAATATCACACTCTTCATTTATTTTCAATATTGAAAATGTTGAACATACTCTGGTGACGTGCTTTTGTTAATGAACGATTGGCGTCTGCAACATGGTCTATGACATCATGATTATGACGGGTATATAGCTTGCGCTCTGCGCCAGTCATGTAGTTCATTCGAGGCAATTGATTTCGGATCTTCCAGCGAGGAGCTTCAATAAGCAGACTTGCACGTCATAAAAATTACAGCTCCCTCAAAATGTGTCACTCTCTTTGCAATGCGGCGCGCGGTTTCTAGCATGGACCTTGGAAACAATTTCATATCTCATAAAGATTCCAAGTAATCATTTAGACCGAACAATATCTACACCCCAACATAAAGCGTGAGTTTAACTGAACGTCTCTCGTTTGTTACCCGAGTTTACAAAATTATTTAAGTAAATAATAGTTCCAAGACACAAACACTCATACCCCCTTCGATTTCAAAGGGAAATCCTCGGTTGCAGGAAGGCATCTCAATCACCTCAGAAATAATGGCCACCGCACACCTTACGACTGTTCGCGATCCGATATTGGAACAAATCGCAGTTTGCTCATTTTCTGAAAATGTGAATGGAACATATCATTTTATTTGAGGTCAAAATTAATTGAAAGAATACTAATATAAACACTTTGAAAGATTGCACGCCTTTATTTTGGAGTATAGGCCAAATTAGTTTCAAATCGTAGCCAATCGTACGACTGCTATGACGTCAATACGACTAGATATTAAATTCACTTATATTATAAGAAGGATGATAGCACAATCACAGATTTGAACATAGGTATTCGTACGATGATTTAGAACATTACACAGTAAGATATTCTAAGTCTCAATATTGTATTCAAATTCTACTACATTTTATTCTGAAATCCGGTCGCAGACCAATCGTAAGGTGTGCGGTCGCCTTTGGGTGACAACATAAAGATAACGCTATTCAATAGCATAGGAATATGGAATTACACAACTAGGATCTCTTTTTATTATTTGATTTATTCTTTTTTTCTTCCTATTTTTATATCCTATCTCTTTTCACTATTTGGAAAATGAAAAGAGGCGCCTCCCCCGAAGCGCCGCCCATGCACTCTAAAAACACTTAGTAAAATTTTACCCAAATTGGGTAGAAAGGGAACATGCATGTTTGCTGGGTATTTTTTTAACCCAAAATTGGGCTATTTCAACGCAACATTGCGTAAAATTTTTAACATATTGTGTATCTTTCTACCCAACCAACATGCATGTTCCAATTTTACCCAATATTGGGTAAACCCTTTTTAGAGTGTGGATATAGCAAAGGTATCCTAAATCACCTTTAACATGTTTAAAAATTTCTCTTACTCTTTTCTCGCTGAGTCAGGCTTAATCTTTCTACATCTTTCTATTTATCGTCATATTTCTCAATTTCAAGCACATCTGGGCGGTGATACATTTTTAAAGCTTTTATTACCACTAAAACTTCATGCATGAAATATTTCTTGTTTCCTGTATAGGCCTATCCATGATATCAGATAACAGATACTCTCTCAAAGGTGCAAAAATAAGATAAATGGTAATTATATATCCTCTTTGTTTGATTAATCTGTATCATTTTAATGATAATATAAAGCTATGTGTACTTGATCTTTAGGTGACGCATGAACACAGAATAAGATTTTAAAAAGGTATAAAGATGAAGAACTGTTGGCTTCTGTTTATACTTGGAGATGCTCATATCTTATTCCCATCAGTCCTCCCCGTCACCGGAGCAGTTTATGTCACGGGTTGGTATATCAAAACATCATTCAGCCTATCTCTGAAGCCAGAAATGGATTAACGTAGATTCAGGGCTCAAGACAATGACAGCACCTTGTCTACACCTTACATTAAACTTCCCGCCATTTTAATTTCAGGAAAATCTTCTCTCCAGTTTTGCTCCTCTTTTTAAAAAATTCCGGTCACCTTCAAGCCCGGTCATGGCGGTGGTCCCATGTGTTTAAATCCGTGTCTGGCAATGTTTTCATGCGACAAAATTTTCACTCTGGCTGTGGCCTGATGGAATGAAATTTCTTGTATTCTGTGGGTTGGCACCGGGGTAACGTGGCATCGTACATCAGATAATGAGTTCTACACTAATGGGAAAGAGTTCGACGACTCCTAGTAACTCTTTTAGTAGTTATTATCATGGGACTGGAGACAAGAGTCGGGGGTCCGTCGATCGTGGCGGACGATGAGGCTGAGAAGTAGCTTCGAAACATAACATTGGATACAACATGAACGTATATAGGAATCTACTAGTAATTAAAGGTTGTTGGCCTATTCCTGAAAACAGGAATATGATTATATTGAATTTGGTTTTGATTTCTCTTATTCAATACCTAGATACAGGGTTGTTGTAGGAAGAGGTCATTACCTTTGGAATGCAGGAAAAACAGTTTGACTTCGACTAAAAAAACACCAGCTACATGGTGCCATATAATTATTGTATAATTATCATAACTATTATTTATCATAATTTGTTATTCTAAATACTAATATTACGCCAGACAAGTAAATGCATATTTGTGAAAAAATCAATTGTATTGCATTCAAACGAAAAGGTTTACACGTTTGTATCCAAAGGATATTTTTGTCATGACTGATGGACATGCATTAGCGTACCTCTAACGGGGTTAGTCACAACTGATCCCCAAATTAATAATTTGTAATGTAAAAATGCAATGAAAACAGACATGTGCCCCTCTTTTGAACCTGGAGACCTTTTTTTCTGGTAAGAAATCCCTTATTTTGGTTGAAGACCCTTTTTTTGCTTGACATTTTTTTTCTGGTAAGAAATCCTTGATTTTGGTTGAAGACCTCTTTTTTGCCCCTCCCCGCCTATGGAAAATCATAGGTATGCCAGTGTGGACATGCCTAAAATAAAGCTATGGTGGAAGCAATATTCGGATACTGGGGACCGTTTCATGAAAGTTGTCAGCACTGACAAGTTGTCTTTCTCCGACAGTTACCATAGTAACAGTCAGAGGCCAGTGCCTTTCAGCCAATCAAGACCAAAGATTTCACTGTAATTGTCAGCACTGACAATTAAGTCAGTGCTGACAACTTTCATGAAACACCCACCAGGCCTTTATTCTGACGTTCAGTCTGACTTGGCCCAAAGTTTTACTCTGTACAAAACTAATGGGATGCCGAAAATGTGAAAATTTCATTCACATTCTACTCATGTTCATTATATTAACTTTTCTTTCCACACGCAATACCACTATGTTAGATGTAATTTTCAGACAGTTCCTAATGAATTGAACATCAAAATGAACCTCTGTACTGTTCGATATCACTGTCACAATGGCTATCCATAATGAAACGTCAGCTTTAATTTGAATTAACCCCAGTTCAGGGGGGGGGGGCGTTTCATGAAATGACTTGTCGGACATTTTATCCGACAAGTACCAGTTTATCTGACAGTTACCATAGGAACAGTGCCTCTCAGCCAATCAGAATCAAGGAAAGATGTCAGATTTGACAAATTGTCGGATGAAAATATTGATACGGGATGTTTGTCTCTAAATAATGCATGATAACTATCAACGGAAACGAAATGCTAGACATCTGAAAAAACTGCGCCTATTCAGTCACAAATCATGTTACAAATAAGATGTATAAAACATTTGCATGGATTGCAAAAATTTGCCTTGTTTGGGGAGGCCTGTTGAGAATGGATTCGTGGTTTGTGATGTCTCTCTTTGCACGGTTAGCAAGACCAACGATCTTCAAACTCAACGACAACTCAACACCAAAGAACACTGCCCCCGTTACATTGTTTAGTTTCGCATTTTATGTTCTTAGTTTATCAGTGGTAAAAACGCAAACGAAAGAAGAAAATCATCAAAATAATAAAGACAATTTTAGAGGATGTTGCGTCCTCCACTGGAATGGATCAATCTAGTTTATTTGTTAACAGTGACGTATACCAATTCATACATACAGATGAACTTGTTTTAAGTTTTTGCTCACTTACACTACATTGGCGCCACCGCTGCATGTGGGTGCATATACGTGCGGCGACACGATTATTGCTCCTGCGACATTTGTTCCAGTTTTGTTATCTCAGAGGGCATAGGGATAGAGCTAGGATTGTAATGAGTTTTGGTTCAGACTAATGCAAAGATTATGGGGTTCATTTATTCATTTATTAACTTTTTTTTTAGATTTGGTTAGGTTTTATCTGCGTAGATTTTCCACTGGAGCATTTGTCGCCGGAGCAAATGTCATGGAACCATACGTGCATCCGAAGTGATGAATATCCTCTTTTGATCTCTTCAGTACCCCTAACTGCCCGTTTCTATCAGAAAAAGTACAAGTTATAAAAGTAAAATGTTCCTTTTAAAAGATTACAGTTACAATACCCTAAATATTAAAGATATGACTGCCTGCACAATTCAGGATGCAAAGTTGCTAATACCCAAGATAAACTTTTAACATGTTTAGATAATGTAAATTTTGAAGGTTGTTGTGGTTTAGCTTTTAGGAATGTAATGTACAGGATCTTAATCTTTATTTCCAGAGAGGTCAATTATTACGATAACGAGGATCACAGTTATTCTATCATTCCAGAATCTTTCTCAAAGCTTGTACCCATCAGAAGTCACTGGACAGAGGAACAAAATAACGAATTTTGACTGAACTTCGAGAGGTAGATCGTTCACTAGAATGCTCTTAAATCATGTGATTCCTCCCGATGGCAGACTCTAAATTACTCCCTACTGCCGCCTCACAGTAATTATATTCCACGATTACCATTTCGGATTATCAACGCGATCCTCATTGATCTCTGTCGAAAGATATAAAATGTCCCGACGCTTATTTTTTAAAGGAAGTGTATAGGCTGGTTTTGGCATTGTGGAAAATATATTTGTGAATATAAACATAAATTTATGTAACGTTTAAGTTGTGAAATAATGAAATAATCCTATTCATTTTAATCCTTCCTTTCCTTCCATTTTGATTATCTAAAAATACTTTACTTCACTTCATAATTCAGTCATACCTTCAAGTTTCTAACGAAGTTCAGTCTGATCTCGAAGGAATGAAGTATAAAAATGGCATGAAATTTTGCGACACGACTTCTCGACTGGTTGAATTCTACTTCAAATCGTATTATTTACACCTGTCATCGCGATCAAAAGGAAGGTCTCAATATCGATACACCTATCGTGTGCTTAATGATCGCATAAAAGGGTCTGTAGAAGTTCATGCAGGTTCTCACCATAGAGATGTATACTAATTATATATCTCTATGGTTCTCACATACATTATAATGATAGTAGTGGTAACGATACAAATAGCAATATAATGTGTGCTAAAATGCCATGAAAAGCATTGTATTTGCAAAGTACTGTATAGTTCTTCGAAGGACATTGTATTTTGGTTGTTGTTATTATGATATATGTGATATTATCGTGTCCTTCTTAACTGGATTGAACTTTTCAATGATCTAAGAGATGTTGGATTTGAGAGGGGACTAGAAAAAATGATAACGGCGTACTAAGAATCGAGATTAAGAGTCGAATTATAAATCCACGAAATCAAGGAATGAACCACTTCGTCTTATGAAAAATAAAAACTTCATGAAGCCAGAATGAACATTTCGTCGTTTAACCTTCATGGCCATCTTATGCTGCAAGGATGATTTTAACCTTATGAACTACAATAATCGAAGACTAGTATCAATAAACAGGATTTGCTATGATGGAAGAGGATTTTAAGGATGTAACCTGATCAAAGTTCGTCGATCCATCTTCAGGATTGAGAAAGAGGGCGGGGTAAAGAAAGTGAGTGCAGAGCTATAATGACTCTGGGTGAGTGTGTGTGTGTGTGATATGAGTGGGAGGGTGTGTTTATGGATAAGAGTATGTGGGTGTGTAGAGCATGAGAGAGAGAGAGAGAGAGAGAGAGAGAGAGATAGGTAGAGAGAGAGATGGGTGGGGGCTGGGAGACCAACTGTATACTATTGATTGGTTTTGTCTGACCCGAATAGGTTTGCGACCTTTTTATCCACTTAGGCTGTGTTTATGCGACCTCAAGCCAGAATCATGATTTGAATCATGATTCAAAATACAAACATGAATCACAATATCACAGAATCAGCGTTTAGACGACCTTCATTCCAATGCTGTTTCTCCTCAGATTCGGGCCAATCCAGTGCGCATCACTAGTGCGCAGTTTGACAGAGGAAGTTTTTTGCACTTGTTTCGGCTTTCGAAAAATCTTTTGCTTCTGGAATTCAGTCTATACCTCATTTTGTTTACTTCTATCATATGGTCCATATTCTTCTATTCATCTTGTTGTTCGAAAGTGAATTTCAGCGTAGATCCATTTTAATATTGATACTGTTTACTCAGCAACAACTGAGATCATTGTCTGTCCAGTTAATTCATTTACTAGAACTTGAAGTTGAAGACATGACCAAAAAAAAAAGAAAGAAAGAAAAGTAGTGGAAGATGCGATGACCAACACAGAACTTGAACATGAAAAGAAATGCATGCATAGTACATAATCATGTACATATAATGAGCATATAGAGCACCTTGAGCTTGGCAAGAGTCAAACCGAAAGTAGCCCGACAGTGAGTTCATAGAATCATGATTCAAATCACGATTGCGTTTACACAACCTTCTACGTTCGTGATTCTACAGAAGCGTCTTTCCAAACGCCCCTTTTTCTGTTTCATGTTTGTGATTTGAAAGCCGTTTATTTCCACTTTCGACTAAACGCAATCGTGATTCTGCAGAATCATGATTTGTTTGAATCATGATTCTAGGGTAAAAAGTGGCGCATAAACGCACCCTAATCTACAATATAGCAGATGGAGTAATTTTCAGATCTTCTTTCATAATCATGGGTAAACCCACAGTAGGTGCACAGTCAATTTTATCATATATTTTGGAATTTTGACCAAACTGAAAGAAGATAAACTGAATGTAGACCAAGAGTCAATGACGGCAAATATGAAATTTATAGACATTCTAATCCCCTACTCATATTAACTTAGCCCAATAGGGGAAAAAAATCATGTGTACGCCCCCGGATAAAGGTAAGTTGTTCTGACGTAATTTATTGAAACCATATTCAATGAAATACAATTTCCCAGGTGCTTGTCACATGTTGGCGCTGTTACCATTCAATTGAAACGAAGGTAAGTAGGGAATGGATGGGTGGGTGAAAACTAAATTCATTGTGTGCCACTCAATTTTCATTTTTTGTTCATTTATTTGCCATCATGCTCCCCCGTATAGGTAAATACTAGATAGTTGGATGGATGGATAGATAGATAGATAGCAGACTGACAGACCGACCGGCGACAGACATATAGACAGACAAATAGACAGACAGACAGACAGATAGATAGACAGATAGATAGATAGATAGATGGATAAATATAATAAATCCCGACGGCCAAGCCGAATTGTGATGCACTCTAATACACTGTAAATGAACATGAATCATTCCATAAAAAATGAAATACATAACTTTAAATAATTTAATTCTGATAATAATATAGAGATACTTAAAAAATAAACAATCAAGTTTGATATTATCTTATTAAAAAAAAACTAGAAAAGAGTCCTGACTTGTAAGCATATCGCCTAGACTATCACATCACACTGTATTGTAATGTTTCAAAATGCTCAAGGATAATTCCCGAATAATCATTCCTTTAATAATGGAACTAATCATTTTGTTTAATCTGTTTTCATGACGTGTGAACTACTTTTTTGCTGTCATTATAATTACTGTTTCAGAAAGGGAGCATGAAAGACCATATCAGCCACAGCAGTATCTTATACACAAAGGCGTGAAAACAACACTCGTGAAAAAATATGTAAATGAATGAATTAATGAATATATCAATACATTAATAAAGAATTATGGATTAAAAATAAATGACAGCGTTGTGCTCGCTCTCGTATATAAAATTTGGTTAAACGTGCTCATTTCAATGCGAGCAATATTCGTTGCCACAAAAATACAATGGAATTCAAAGGGTATCGTCAAACATTCTTATCATTTACATGGTTCTCCTCTCTACTTTCCTATACAATAATAGAATTTCATATAATAATCCAAGGTTCTGATGATGATGATGAGTGTATAACATTCCGAATTAGCGAAGCAGCACTTCTAACTCGCATAGTCACTCGCGCGTTTGTTAGTAACGATATGATAATATCGTAGAAGTGATGTATGATAAATCTTTTAGCCTCTTATTTCTCCTAAATCATGCACGAAAGGCCGTCGTCACATGGAATAACTTAAGCGCGTGACTACACTGTTAAAAAATTTATCCTTAAAATAAAAGAAGTTCCTGCAGCAGAGTCTCGAGAACACCTGTAATCTTACCAGATTGCGTAAAATTACAGGAAATCTGCATGTATTTATATTTGTACAAATTTCCTTAAACAAAACACCCTTTTCCCCATTTTTAACAGACCTGTTCTGTTAAATTGCAGAAAAATTCCTGTTTTATGAATTTACAGAATGATTCTGTAATTGATTTCTGCAAAATCTTCTCTTTTTCCCCGTAAAATCAGGGTTTTTTTTACAGTGTATAAAAATGGATAACAGTGTATACAATACACATCCAAGAAAAGTTCGATTATACATACGTCTATGTCACATGATCTAAGGATTTCTATAGGAAAATTCAAAGAACCGATTTTTTTCAGAATTAGTTCGCCTCGTATCATTTTACTTTGATTTTTTTTCGTCTGACTCTCACTTTAAGCTGAATAACATAATGATGAGCATATTACTCTTTCCATCCCTCTATCACATGTATGCACAATAGGAGGAAACTCATCTCTCACATTTTTAAAGAAGCAGTTATCGGTTATAGTGATGATCCCACATGCAAATTTACATTTCACTCGATAAAGTGAGAGATTAATTGGTGTTGAGTGAATTTCACCATTTCAACATGTTAAATTTGGATAAAACGTTCGTTATTGTGATTACATTCACTCTTTTCCAGTTGAATGATCCATGTCGTCACTACCAATGTGACTGAAAAGCGATAGAATATTCAGTCATTTCACTCATATCAACATTTTTAAATGCTGATATACGCTCTCCAAAGATACTATTAAAAAATCTTACATCACATTCATTAGCAGAGGCGTAATCCCCCCAAGAGATATATATATATAACTTTATAAAAAGTTGCGGTCGAGAAAATTTGTGACCTTTTCAATACAAAATAAAAGTTTGTGATATCTAGAAAATAACATCACATTTCACCCCTTTTCTTTTCCTTTTCTTTCTTTTATCAATTTCTTCTTGGTGGTCCATGGCCCCCATCTGTACGCCAGAGGATTTTGCAAAGTCGAACAGAGATCTCAGACAAGAGTCGTGTGGTCCAGTGGTTAGAGCATTGGTCATAATCGCAAGTTTGTGAGTTCGAATTCCTGCTCTACCATTGTCTCCTCTTTGATAAATAATAGAGAGTAATATTATGTCGTCTATAAGGTCAGCCACTATTACTGACTGTCCTATATACGTAAATAATTGGTTATATTCCAGCTTTGCGTTTACCAGCCGAGTTCCTACGGGAGTTATACAGAAACAGAAACATTTGCTTCAAGAAATCTTCATGTGTCTGAATTGAACTACTAGAGTAAATGATTTATTTGGGGGCATAAATTTTAAAAAGTTGGGTTTCCTTTGATATGCCAAATAATTTCAACTGAGGATCATTCTACCCTCAATGAGCTGGATAATAACAGTCTCGAGATGCATGCTACAATCTAGCGTTAGTTCGAAGGAGGAAAGACGAATCTTCTCAATTCTATAAGGGTGTGGAAATCTATTTTCTATGGTGAAGAGGCCAATGTAAAAGATACCAGTTGTGTTTGCTCTGACTTCTACTCCAAATTGTCTGGATCGCCTCCAGCAGTTTGCAGAATTTCATGATCGATGAATTCGTTTCCCATCTTTCCTCGTATATGCTTCAATTTATTCAACCAACTTAACAATGTCATGATGAGAATCTAGGTTACGATGCGACGTTTTTTTTTTCAGTTTTCTTTTTCGATGGGTTATGTCAGAGGAAATTTTCTAAAAGGGAGAGTCCTATATGTAATGACCGTCCATTAAAATGAAATTTAATATCGCACCTGTTTGCCAGCGTGTATAAGAAATTGTAAAAGCAAGAGGATACCGGATCCTTCCTTTAGCGATAAAATAGTTGATAACATCATGTCCATATGGAATATGATGATGGTGATGGAGACGAAGTGGTGATGTCATCATTGTGGTGGTGGTGTGTGTTGGGTGGGATTGTAATGAGGGCAAAGAGATGTGTGATTGGAACGATGGTGTTGTCAAACTACTCGGAAGTGAAGTTACTGTGGCTTTTGTTTTGATTTATTTTTCTTCCGTTTATGTTAAAGAGATTTATGTTGTATTTATATTTTAATTATGTATCTATATATATACACACACACAAAGTAAGTTTCCCCTTAAATAGATATCCATAATTTCTGAACCAGAGAAGTTATAAAGACCCTTTTACATGAGCGTTTAGGTGATTTTATATAGCTACCTCCGAGCATGGACCCTACCACAAATATGCTCCGAGTAAATGTTACAAACATATTTCATGTCATGCTCTAGTGAGCACCGCCGGAAGGTACTTTTGAAAATGACATACCTTTGATTCCAATATTCAATACATCTGTTTTTTCCAAATTTCACGGTTGAATAAACACAAGTCAGAATTTGCTATAATTGAAAATAATCATATTTCATACGATGAAAATAATGGAATATGACGACATTTATTTTTGGGAGAGTGTCTTCAACAATATTCATCACATTCCACGGTTCAATGAGTGAGCACTTCTCAAATGGAGGAAAATGGCATTTTCAAAGTCACAGACTCATTTTGAGGGGTTATGAAGTGAATAATGGGGGCAAATTCTGTTTGAAATGTGGGTTAATTGTTGTTGCTTTTTATCATCCATCATTATCGCCACACGTCTACTGTCCGAATGTTTCACACTTTTATGTTGAGCTAGAACACTTGAAAACATAAGAATGAATATTCTTTATTGCATAATGCAATAGAAAGAATTTGAATTATACAATGTTTCATTTTTTACAGATTTGACGATAAGGGCCAACTTGACTGAAACATATAGTATTAAACCATGCTATCTCCGCATGTTCAGGGAGGAATTGTTTCACCTGAAAATGGGGAAAGATTATAATATTTCATATTTCATATTATAAAATTCAAAAGAAATAGTGAGTTGACGACGTCATTGGTTTCCTCATTTGCATACCGACAAACTTTAAAATGTCATAACTTTCTTAATTTACATCTGATTTTGATGAAAATTTCAGGTTTATGCTTTTGGATATTTCTCTTTTCATGCGAATCAACTTTTTTTTAAGTTATAGAGGGTACTACCATAAACCTCTATGATGATACGTCACGAAAAATTGTGCTCATTTAACCATGAATAAACGTTATCAAAATTTTGTGTGGAGAGGTTATTGATGGATAGTAAAACAGCATAAGCAGTAAAAGCACCATGAAATTACCAAAAAAACTTCGCCCAACTCTGTACTTAATCTGAAAAAAAGATCATTCGATCTTTGATTACTCATGCATGACTAAACAGATCAATCTCATTTTTTTCACAGGAGTTGCTTAATGATTGTGGAGAACTACCTACAAAGTATCATATCTTAAAATTATTCCTTTCAAAAGTTACATCATTTTGATTTAGGGGGACTAACTTTTTTGGTTGAGTATATTTTATATATATATTAATTTTGACAAGGCCATAGAGTGTACCAACCAGTTAAACTTGTAAAATGTAGATCCTTATCTGATGATTAAATTTTAAAACAGTTATAAAAGTTGTGAACGAGACGAGCAAATAATCACATCGATGCGGTGGTGCTCATCTGGCATTTGATAAAGAAATTAACACAATTTTCAACCCGGTTGACACTGTGAATGCATTTTTTTTTATTTGTTAACATAAATGGAGGAAGTACCTATTAGAAACCTTATAAATATCTTATGCTAAAATGTGCATGAATTAATATATTTAATGAGTAACATGAGTTAATATTTAATAAATTAACATATTTAATGAGTTTCAAATTGCTGTGGAGTTTTGAGCCCCCACCTATACAGTGCTATCATACAAAGCAAATTAAATTGAAACTGATCAACAAATAACGAAGCAATTTTATGTTATGTTTTTTTAATGTACACAAATTGGCATATTGAATAAGTTTCAAAATTCAGTGTAGGAGTCTTGTATGCACTGCCTAGTGCTATCACAAAGCAAGCGGAATTGAAATTGATAAAAAAAATGAAGGACCATTTTACAAATATTCATTAATTAACATAGATAATTTTGATAAAACCTATGTTTAAAATTATCCCAATGTAGCTGTACCAGATGGGGGGGGGGGAAATATCAATTTGATCACAGCAGCATAAAACCTATATAAAAAGATACATGTGCATGAATTAGCCCATAAATTGAGTTCCAAAATTTTGTGCAGGTTTGAATTTCCCACCTAGTGCTGTCATTTAAAGCAAACAGAAGTGAAAGCGGACACGAAATGGCAAAGAACAAGCACTTTGAAATTGTGGACGGGCGCCAGACACCATGCTACGCACGACATATTCATTTGGCCGTTCAAGTTAGAGAGAGGGGGAGAGCCGAGAAGGATTGGGGGGGGGGGCTTGCAAAAAGTTAGAAAATGTAAAATAAACCAAACAATATGGGGAAAGGGAGGAGTAGACCAAGATACAGAAGAGGACTACAATAAGTTGTCATCGTTGAAATTGAAGAGGGGGAGTGTAAGGTTGGAAACCCTGAGAAGGGATGACAGAATTGGAACAGCCCAACCATTGCCCCCTTTCGACTCTCTGAATGCACTTTCTTTCATCAACATCAAGAACGATCTGGTTGCAGTGTACAATGGGAGCCTCTTCATAATTTCCTTGGAGACGATGGGGTGGATGAAAACAACCAAAGCACTGGCGGTATCATGAACGTATCAAATTACGCAATTTTGTGCCTAATCAAGGTGGAACAATCGCTAGTCGACGATGATGAACATCCAATGTCCTTGGGCCAAACTGATACCATCCATGATAGTAATCATGGAACCTTCTTTTTGGTATCGGATCAGACGTTGTACTTTTATTTAGAGATGGGTATCTGGGGGAGACGAGGGTTAATAAAATATCGTGGACCTTTGGATAGTAGGTCAAGAGATCCTAAAGAAAGAAGTGGTGTAATTGGATTGGTGAGATCAATTGGCCCTTTGGACACCTTCGAGTCTCCATCCCATCTGCCTCTTTTTAGCACACCCCCCTCACACACACTCTCTCCCCTCCAGACTATTCACCCACCCTCTCTCTCTCTCCTCCCGACTCTCTATCCATCCTCTCTCTCCTCCCGACTCTTCACCCCCTCTCTCTCCCCCAACTTTTCACCCCCTGACTCTTCACCACTTCTATCTCCTCTTGATTCTTCACCCTCTCTTCCTGACTCTTCATCCATCCTCTTTCTCCTTCCGACTCTTCACCCATCCTCTCTCCTCCCGATTCTTCACCCCCTCTCTCTTCACCCCACCCCTCTTTCTCTCCTCCCAACTCTTCTTCCTTTCTCCCTCTCCTCCCGACTCTTCACCCCCTTCTCTCTCTCTTTCCTTCCTTCCATTCCTTCCTTCCTATCCCATTCCCTCCCTCCTTTCCTTCTTCCTTCCTTCCTTCCTTCCTTAAGTGCATTATCCCTTTTTGAAAAAAGAACAAACACACAAAACGGACACTTTTAAATGTATTTCATCATCTATAAGCTGTAATAAGCAATTTATTCAGTTCTCATTCGGTGCAACGGGGCACCGGTATTTCAGATGGAAAAAGTGGATATTTATTTTCACAATAAATATCAAAATACAATGTGAGAAAAACCTTGGAAATGAATTGTCCTTTTTGACATACCAATCTGGCCATTAACATGAAAATTGAATACATTTCAAAGCGAAAAGTGCAGAATATATTTTCAATCTATGAATTAATAAAGAATGGAAAAAAAAGAGCTGTTAATCAAGATAGCATACAATGCCTTCTTACAATAAAAAAGAGAAAAAACCCTGTTAGGAAAAGTGGAATTAAATCAAGGGGAAAAAGATGAATGTGAATTTGAGTGCTCATACAATATGATTTAATACAAAATCTATTCCTGGACGGATCTCTGAATTTAATACTCGATGTTATGAAAAACAGGAGGAAAAAATTGCCACAATTAAAAACGGGATACTTATAAATAAGTAAAAGAAAAATATATAACAATTCAAATAAAGAAAATATTTTTTTCCCAAATAGTTTAAATATCTTTTCAAAACAAACAAATATACAGTTGAAATAACTCACAGCTATTAAGCATAAAAAAAAACAATTCAGCCTGAGGCAACACATTTACAAATGCATTAATCAAATCAATAAATAAAATGTCTATGCTTTCAAATTTACAATCTATATACATATTGTCATGGCTAAAATCAAGTTTGAGTTGAAATCAAGTCATAGAAATACGTAGTTCATGTCGCTATCACGTGTGTGAAATGATAAAGTTGATGGCAAAATCTATTTGTGATAATAGATAATGTTCACAAACATTCACTTTATAGAATGTGTAGATGCCACAAAAATCGCGCCATCTTATTAGATATTTCAGTCATTAGGATCAATAACTTCCGCTACATATGAATTTCAATATTTACAGTATTATTAGCACTGTCCCATATAAATACTTGGTTCAAATTATTCATTAAAACAAGTGGAATGCCTCTGGCCGTCTCACCTGCATCACGCGGTTCAATATAGCAGCAGTGCTGACTTTGAATACTACTCTAACTCGCACAAGATGTTCAGTGATACATGGTTACTCTTATGTCCACTTTTTATGAACTAGACCAATAAACTTACAGAGATTCACCAAAAAACCCCAACATGGCCAAAGTTCATTGACCTTACATGACCTTTGACCTTGATCATGTGACCTGAAACTCAAACAGGATATTCAGTGATACTTGATTACTCTTATGTACAAGTTTCATGAATCAGATCCATAAACTTTCAAAGTTATGATGGTAATTCAACAGATACACCCAATTCGGCCAAAGTTCATTGACCTTTGACCTTGGTCATGTGACCTGAAACGTGCACAGGATGTTCAGTGATACTTGATTACTCTAATGTCCAAGTTTAATGAACTAGACCAATAAACTATCAAAGTTATGATGGTAATTCAACAGATACCCCTGATTCGGCCAAAGTTCATTGACCCTAAATGACCTTTGACCTTAATCATGAGACCTGAAACGTGCACAGGATGTTCAGTGATGCTTGATTACTATTATGTCCAAGTTTCATGAATCAGATCCATAAACTTTCAAAGTTATGATGGGAATTCAACAGATATCCCCAATTCGGCCAAAGTTCATTGACCCTAAATGACCTTTGACCTTGGTCATGTGACGTGAAACTCATGCAGGATGTTCAGTGATACTTGATTAACCTTATGTCCAAGTTTCATGAACTAGGTCCATATATTTTCTCAGTTATGATGACATTTCAAAAACTTAACCACAGGTTAAGATTTCGATGTTGATTCCTCCAACATGGTCTAAGTTCATTGACCCTAAATGACCTTTGACCTTGGTCATGTGACATGAAACTCTAATAGGATGTTCAGTAATACTTGATTAACCTTATGGCCAAGTTTCATGAACTAGGTCCATATACTTTCTAAGTTATGATGTCATTTCAAAAACTTAACCTCAGGTTAAGATTTGATGTTGACGCCGCCGCCGCCGCCGCCGTCGCCGCCGCCGTCGGAAAAGCGGCGCCTATAGTCTCACTTTGCTTCGCAGGTGAGACAAAAATAAAAACCAAGATGAAGTTATTGTTAGAAGAGTTATTATGTTGGCACATCAAGACACTTCTTTCAAAATACTGCTTCCACAACAACTTGAATACAAAAGTCCAAAAATCAGCTCATTTACATATATCAAAGTAATTCAAACCGATGGAAGTTTAAACATTTATGGTGATTTGGAAAAACATGGATTTTATTTTTACTATGGTTTTTCATCATTATATTTCATTTACAGAAGAAATTGATGAAACCCTTTTTTATATTTCATATATGCATGTAAATGAAAACACTGAAATGAGACTGTTATCATTTACTAGTAATACAAAATATCTTTATAATTATTATTATCAATAACATACCCTCTGCTAAAGAGTGGTGTTCAAACATATGCTCAGGAAATGTATTTTTATTAATTTAAAAGTTATGGTGTAATGACCATGTCTGTTATTAACAATTTTAGACAACAATAATACAGTGGAAGGGCATTTCTTTCTGAAAATCCGAGGGTCGTTTTAGGAGAGGTAGTTACATAGGTGGGGTTAAACATGGGGTTAAGTGTTGGGGCTAGAAATGATCACTGGATCAAGACAGTGCATCATAATGAAACCTCTACAAAGGCTAGGTAGGCAGCAAGGTACATGGGATGCAACTAGTTTGCAGGCCAGTAAACTTTACTTAAACTCAGGTTTAAAGTTGTGGTTTAAGTATGGGAAGTCAAAAGTATCAAAATTTTTATTAAGTTGGACGTTTCTTATGTTTACTGCGCTCTTTCCTGATTCATCGATGGTGAAGACAATAATCTATTTATACTTTCTAGACAATTAGGAATGATTTGAGAGCCAAATGAGCTGAAATATGATATCTCTACCATTATTGATTTATGTAATAATTGGCTTTCCATACTTAAACCACAACTTTAAACCTGCCTTCAGAATACGGGCCTTAGGGTGGTATTCTGATAATCAATATTAGGTTTAACCCTAGTCTAAAATTTTAAAACACACTTCTATGGAATGCTGGGCTTTGTAATATTTGTTTCACATTCATGGCAATTAAAATGTACAAATTAATTCATTAGAGTTCATCAAAATTTTTGTATTTTCCTATTCTTTCCATTTCACTACTCAAGCAATTTTTTGGGGAACAACTTTTTGCATCAAGATAAAAATAACTTAAAGTGGTAAATGTGTTGAAAACTGGCACTCCATATTAAAAGTGTGGTCTAATATAGCCCATGTTTATCTACACAATGGTTATCACTTATCAGGATACCACACACAGGCCCGAATTCACAAAGGTGGTTTTGAAAACCCACGGTTGAGTCCATGGTTTATGCAGATTTCCTGTATAATTATGCTAAATTTAGCAAGGAACGGGCTCGTGTATAAAATATGCTGATGCACGCTTTTGTCACAGTGCGCCAAATTGAAGCCTGTTGCTGTAGATATCCACGCTATTTTATTCATGAGTCCACTCTTCAAACAGTGGACTCATGAAAAAATAGCGTATCTAACCATGGTAACAGGCATCAATTTGGCGCACTCTGACAAAAACGTGCATCAGCATTGGACATTTTTTTATACACGCGCCCAATGCGCGCTAAATTAAGCGTAATTTATACAGGAAACCTACATAAACCATGGACTTAACCGTGGGTTTTCAAAACCACCTTTGTGAATTTGGGCCATAGAGTATTGTCGATAGATTCAGATGCATTATCTTTCTGGACTGGTTAATATTATCAATAACTACAGTAAGTAATGGTTATTGTATTTGTCCCTTGTAAAGCAAGTATTTGTCCCATGAGCATATATGTTGAAAATCCCCTATACAGTTCCCGCTCCTTAATCCTGTTCCTCTATTTTACATTGCCTTGTCCTATCCAGGTCCTGTCCTAACCTGACCATTCTAACCTGGATGTTTCTATCTATGCTACACTTGCAGACTTTAGAGGCGACTCTTGCTTTGGTTTGTCCTAAAAGTAATACAAAAATACTCATTCACATTTTCTAAACATACAACATTCTAACATAATTGAGGTAGATTACACTTATATGGAGCATGCAAAAGGTATTTTAAAATAATGAATCATTCTGCATAGAATTTTTATTCAGGAAGAATCCAGCAAAATACTTTTAAGATTATAAATATCATCAGTCCACCTTCATATATCTGCCTCCTATCCAGATCTGGTCACCATGTCAAATCTGACTTCATCTTTATATTCACTGTTCTCACTCTCCCTCACTGTACCTCTTCCCCCTCTCTCTTTGTTTCTGTATCTCTGTTTCTATCTTTGAACCCTCTCTGCGGACTCTGCCCCCCTCCCCCATCTCTCCTCTTCATCTTTGTCCCATTGGCATATTTATAAGGGTATAAATGAGCAAAATTAAGGGTATTTATACTGGCCCATGATAGTACCAGTATGAAAGGTCTCATGTCATTTTTACACATAGTTGACCAGAGATCTGAACATCCACAGGCAAGCATTTTTTACTTGATCACATGACGAAGACTTGCAAAGCGTTTAATCGGCCTGGAGGAAACATTGCACTTAATGAACATAAGGGGAGATCTTAAGCAAGATTTCAATTTTGGTGGGGACTTAAATGTAAATTATTGGTGCTGGCAGAATCATCTACAAGCTATAAATGAAACTTTGGTGTGTATGTTGGCAAAGATGTCAAAAGTAGTGAGAATGGCTTGAGCTATGACATCGTTTTGTGGTCAGAATGTACTTTTCTCGTCAGGGATACGAGTTATCCTTCAATAGTTTTTGCACTTTT
Organism: Lytechinus variegatus; assembly: GCF_018143015.1. Classification (NCBI taxonomy): domain Eukaryota; kingdom Metazoa; phylum Echinodermata; class Echinoidea; order Temnopleuroida; family Toxopneustidae; genus Lytechinus; species Lytechinus variegatus. Next base: position 53,156,087 of record NC_054741.1, read on the forward strand.
CCAAACGTTGAACATGTTAACTTTGACGATTTGAAGAAGATGAATATTTCTGCTTGTGGAAACTCAACATAACCTTGGTTGAGATTTCAATAATGATGCAGCTGGCATCACCGTAGGAAAAGCAGCATGTGTAGTGTAGTCTCGCTCTGCTATGCAGGGGAGACAAAAATTAATTTTGACACGTACACCCAAACAGCCATAGCAATGGTCCTGACAGCCATGGTCTTAATACTACAAAGGCAAAGACCAACTCTGGAGGGGGAGGGGAAGGGGTAATTCCATCAGATCAACTAGAAACATCAACCAGAAATGTGCCAACAACCAACACAGTATCCTAGCATGACTTCGCACTCCTCGACATCCTCACAAGAATCAAACAAGCAGCAACAAGTCATTCATATGACACCTACATCATGTGGCTCAACAACAACCTAAAGAATGGTTGGAAAGCTTGAATCATGAGAAAAAATGGAACATCTTGAAAATGGCTCATATATAAATACCCCCAAATTTCCCAGCAACACATCCAATGGAAAGACAAGCTCAAAGCTCAGCACTTGGAATCACTGAAGGCTAAACAAAGTCCGCAAGAGCAAAAAGAAGAAAAGGGGTTGACTAGACAAAGGCAGCAGCCACAGAGGGGATGATTGAAATAAAAAGCAGGGTCAAATCAAGTTCCGAAGATGCTCACATGAATATTGTACAAACTTGGAACTTAAACTAGAAGCCATAAACAAAAACAGCTTACCTACACCAGATGAATTCACCATTTGAAGGAATTCATGGTGTGTGTACAATGTCAATGTGCCCAAAGAAAGGCAAGATTCCCTACAAAAAAAATGCATCTACTGACAATGCGAATGGAACAGAACAATCTTTTTTATGGATTTTGAGGACTATCTAGAGGGAGGTGAATAGGAAAGTGATGAAGAGAGCTTCAAGGACGATGGTGGTTCGGAGGACGCGTCGACGAGTGAGGAAGAAGTTGATAGAGAAATCAGAGAGAAGGGAGTCGTTGACGATAACGCTCCTCTGCCAGCTGCAGCCACCAAGGCCAGCACCAGGGAAAGGGCTGTGCAAGGAGCCGAGGGAGCACTCGATGTTCCACAACCGCAACCGTATCTACATGAACCATTACCGAGACTAGATGGAATATTTAACGACGAAGATGCTCCCCTGGATGTCGATCCTCATTGGTTACTGAATAATGAATGATTGGTTATTGTCATATTATCAGACTTAGAGACTCCATTCATTTACTAATAATATACCACTTTTCTTAGTTGCTTGCCTTTGTCACTGTCACTTGTCAATGTGACTGTCAGGCTCAGCTCAGTTCAGTCGGGATTGAAAAATCATTAGATCTTATTCGTTAGTGGCTACAAGTTTTTCTGTCATTAAACCAGAAATTTCAATTTTAATCAAAAGAAAATAATAAGTGATAAGTTTATATTATCGATAAAACGCTAACACATGGCATTAAAAATAATTATTCACCAAAGCTGATACTTCAGAAGCACAACACTATTCAGAATCTGCGAACAATTATTGCCACCAAATCTATAAACTTGTTCTTACATGGAGGATGGTAGAAAATTGAATACATTTAGAAGGTACAAACATGATGTAATATATGTCACATAAGGTCTGATATATATTAGCTCTAATGACAAAAATGTCAAGTCTCTTGCAGATATACAATTGACACCCCACCCCATGGAATGGAGAGCATACCACTTGGCACTAGAGTTCTGTGTGAAAATTTGATCAAGATGAGGTGTTGTCCACGAACAGAGCCCATCTTCATGTAAATGAACCCACTGCCAAGTTCGGATCAAGGATTTTTCAAAAAGGTGGGGGGGGGGCACATTTCCCCGAAAAGAATTGACAACAAATATGTCCTCGCTTTCAAGGGGGGGGGGGCACAAGCCGAATGTGCCCCCCCCTGGATCCGCCAGTGCCCACTGCACATTATTGCATAATTTGCATCTTATCCCCAAAGCATCTCATAGCCTTGCATTGCATTAATCCGCAGGCAAGTGGAGTCTAGAAAAGATGAACTTACAACTTACGACAAACTTACAACGATTAATACTGATGTTTCTTTTTTTTTTTACTTTTAGGTGCATATATGTATGTGGTGGCCACTGCAGGTTAGAGCCTTCATTCTCTGCAGGTGACTGCACATGTTGCAGGGAGATTGCCGAGGTTTTGTGTGAAACGGACGCATTAGGCGTAGAATGTCTAACAACAGCAGAGGTGTTTGAATCAGCCATCCTGAACGCTATATCATTATATATTGGATGGATGGAGTATACAGACTGGTGGAGGCGAGCACCCAGGCCCTTTGGTAATCGCAACAATGATAAAGTAACATGTTTTCATTGTCATTGAGATCTTTACCTCCTTACTTGATCCTGTACAGTCTTTGTCAGTATTCAGGAAAATTTCATTGATTGATACATTTTCTGTACATTAGTTTTCAATGTGGCAAAGTAAAATGAAATTATTTGGAGTCATGCAATCTTTGACATATTAACCAGGGAATTAGTGTAATTATTCTTCTGTCTAAGCTGGATATTTGATTTTTTTATTTAATTGTGACAGAAAGTTTTTAAAATAGGAGGAAGCCTTTTTTAAGCAGGCAGTTTATCAGGTACAGCGTCATTCTCTTCATGTATTTCTAAATATGGACCTGACCACCAAGCACGGTAAATTGACAATGGGCTAAGTACAATTTTTTCAAGTGTGCAGTGAATTTACTTTGAGATAATCACATTTAAAATTTAATACAAATATATATAGTTTCTCTAATGATTGTTAGCTGAAATGTTGTTTCCAATGACTTTTTTTTCTTGTGAATTTTATTATACTAATAATTTTTTTCCTCTCTCTTTCAGGAAAAGCTGTGAGCATATTAAAATTTATATCACCCTCGACTTCGATGGTCAAGTGCAAGTACCGAGGCCTACATGTAGTACAGAAGAGAGTAGTGGCAATCTAATGACAATTAGCAATCTTTACTGCTTAAACTGTAAACTGATTAGTCCAACTGAACTAGAGGATTTCCTATTGAAAATGTTACAGGTCTATTGATTAGGTTTGATAGCCATTTCATTATCATCATCCTATTTGACCAACAGCTATCAGAGGAAGAGCAAGAGTTTCTGCAATGCACTGTGCATGTGTGCAGGTGGAACTAAATTGTGGAACATGAAAGTCTCAGAGATGCCAACTTCCAGAACACAATTCATGAATCAAAAGGCTTAAAATCAGTAATTTGGAGACTTTTCTTCAAGGAGTATTGTATAAATGGGCTAAAAATTCAAAGATTCATCCCAAATGTTAATAGGCAATGTAAATGTATTTCCAGATGTTAAGATAAAAAGATGCTGTGTATGATAAATTGATCAAATCATGTGACAATGACAATGTAACCAAGCAAGTTTTAGAATTAATCTTTACTACTTTTCCTAATGTAACCAACCGCATGCCTAAAGATCATCTGACAGATACATGCAAAGGTCTTGATGATTAAGTTGTGAGTGTATCAAGGATGAACACTTCAGTTGAAAGAGATTTGGTTTGCTTGACTGGTTAATGAGGAAGAACCCAAGTGCAAAGATTTTATGTCTACAAGGCATGATTATGTTCGCCAAAAAATAAACTAGTCACTGGTTTAGCAAATTTGTCAATGGAGGAAAGTATATGAACATCGCAAGAAAACAGAGAAAATGGAAAAGGGAGAAGTATGCCCAATGCTCACCACGTTTGACACATATGGAAAGAAAGAGAAAAGATTGAAAGAGGAAAGAGAGAAAGCAAAATTGAAAAAGAAAGGGAAACAGCAAGAATGGACAAGATATCCAGGGAGGTACAGGAGAGCTAAGGAGGCATTTGGACCAATCAAGAAGAGATGGAGAGGTGTTTGTTTATCAAAGCAGAAAAGAAGACAATAGAAAGCCTTCATTCTCTGCAGGTGACTGCATAAGTTGCAGGGAGATTGCCGAGGTTTCCTGTGAAACGGACACATTCGGCGTAGAATGTCTAACAACAACAGAGGCGTTTGAATCAGCCATCCTGAACCCTATATCATTATATATTGGATGGATGGAGTATACCGACAGGTGGAGGCAAGCAGCCGGGGCCTTTGGTAATCGCATAAATAAGTATCATGTTCTCATGGTCATTGACATCTTTACCTCCTTACGAGATCATGTATAGCCTTTGTCAGTATTCAGAAAAATTTTATTATTGATTGATACATTTTCTGTACATCAGTTTTCAATGTGGCAAGGTAAAATGAAATTATCTGGGGTTATGCAGTCTTTGACATATTAACCTGGGGCCCGTTGCATAAAACTTTTTACCTGAGAAAACTCAGGTTGTTTTGACCGGAGTTTTTGCCCTGTGTTAAAGTCAATGGCATAAATCAGACTAACCTTAGTCTTCAGTTTTTACCAGAGTTTTCTCAGGTAATAAGTTTTATGCAACAGGCTCCAGGAAATAAGTGTAATTATTTTTATGTCTATTCCATTTGAAAGAAAGTTTTTAGAATAGGAGGAAGCCTTCTTTAAGCAGGCAGTTTATCAGGTACAGCATCATTCTCTTCATGTATTTCTAAATATGGACCAGGGCCCGTATTCCATAAACGAGATAAGATTTTTGCTTAAGTCTTAGCAATTTGTCTTAGCATTTTGCTTGTCTAAGAAATCTTCCCTAACGATATTCTATAAACTTTAAGACATTTGTCTCAAGTCAGGCGATATGGCTAAGCCAAAGTCTCAAATTCTATGACGTTCAGTGACCTTCTTAATGATAAATTGCTGCAGAGGTCACTGCAACAAACTTGCAAAAATGTGACTAAAGTTGTTTTTTCTTAAAAATTTGGATTTTATTGGAACTAATTGCAACTATTGTAGTAAGAGAAGAGCATTCATCACACATATATGGTAAGAATTTTTAATTCTACTTATCTATATTTTTGTTAATTACCAAAACATTTCAATCCCAAACCGAGTGACTTGCACAGTTTTTTTCTGTATCAGTCCCATATATTACTTTTCATGTATTGTTTGTCAAAATATAAATTGAATATATTCTCAAGTTCTCGACATCTTTACTCTAACTTCAGTCTAAGTATACCTAGGCCCCCTATGGGAAAACTTTTGAGACTAGCCTTGGGTCTAACATTAGGCCTAGATCTAGCCTAGGCCCAATTAGATCTATAATATCCGTCTGTTTGGAGGATAATTAAACATTGTTTTTTACTAGGCCCTAGGCCTAGTTTCATGAAGGCTGCAAAACGTAACTTTGTTAGTCTAGACTCTAGTGGCAATGCATGCCATAGTGGAGCAACCGAGACTGAAGCTATATAGGCCCTAATAGTATATTAATACATCATATAGACCTATATTAGTATTGGCCTAGGCCTAGAACAACATTCAGGACTTAGCCTGGCTTAGCCTTACTTAAGACAGGGATAGATTTAGGGCCTACATGTACTAGAATAGATCTGACTTAGTCTTAGACTAGAGTTAGGCGGTTAGGCCTAGCCCGAGACCAAAAGCTTCTGTCTCCGACTGTATTTTGGTTTTTCAGCTAAACTACGAGTACGACACTCAACAGTCTAACAACATTACGTTGGCCTAGACCCTAATCTCACCAATGATATGACAGTAAATGTCAGAAACTTTTAAATAAATTCCCAGAAACGACGGTTATTCCTGTCTACAGTGCTACTGCTAGGCCTATCACTATGCATTGCTTGCCAACTACGCCTAAACTTAGATCTAGGCCTAGTCCTGACCTAGACATCTATGTACATTCTAAGAAGATCTAGGCCTAGCTCTACTTCTGTTTTAGGTCCATATGTTTGTTGGAGGAGTTCTTAATTTATACATTTTGGGGAGTTTGTTTAGATCTAGGTTTCTAGAAAACAGGCCTAAAAGTAAAGCCTAGACAGTAGACCAACAGCTCAGTCTAGACTGGGGCCTAGATTTAAATAAAAATTTACTTCAGGTCTAGGACTAGGCGGCCTAGCCTATTATGGCTATACTTTCTTCTATTCATTCTGGATTCTATTTTTAGCCTAGCCGGTAGCCCTAACGTTAGGACTGGCTGATCTAGTCAGACTAGTCAACTGTTTGATCTAGAATCTCTAACGTAGGCCTAGATCTAGACGAAAAATAAGACTAAAAGCTAGACCCTATCTAGATCTAGTAGAAGTAGAACTATAACAATCTAGGTGTTAATAGTTATAGGTCGAGATCTAACTTAGAGACTTGTAGACTTTATCAAAATATAGATTCTAGGCCTAGTTCTAAAAAACAGTAAATGTAGGCTAGGGCCTAGGCTATATCTATTCATCTAACAGTAGGCCTGAAAAAGGAAGCAGGCTAGGGATCTAGCATTAAGTTGAATCCAGCCAAATGTGAATTTCTTCTTTTTGGCTCCAAAGTACCGGTACATCTTAGTAAAATCCACATCGACTCAATCTCATTTTCTGGCCTCACTGTAAATCTGTCAAGTTCTTGTCGTAATCTCGGTATAGTTTTTGATTCTCACATGTCTAATCACATTTCTTTTATTGTGTATCAGTTCGCTACCAATTGCGAAATATTGGTTTTATTAGGAAATACTTGTCTCGACCGGCTTCCTCGTAGCCACAGAAAAATATGTTCACGCAACAAATTTTCCAATATAGACTATAACTATGTCTTGCAGATCTATACCTCAAAATCAATGTGTGAGCCAACTTGTATAAGAAGTGGTTGAAAACTAAAAAGGGTTTCAAACCACAAGATTTTCACCTAATTTCATTATATAATATGTTGTTACCTTTGGCAACACGATTTCTGACACAGACAAAAAATATTATTGCACACTTTCAACTCAAGACTGATGTGTGTGCCAAATTTCATGAGCATTGGTTGAAAAAGATGAAGGAGTTCGAACTACAAGATTTTCGTTAAATAATATTTCGTTACCATGGCAACACGATTTTTTATACAGGAAAAATATGTCTTAGACATCTTCAACTCAAGACTAATGTGTATGTCAAGTTTTTAGGAGAATAGACCAGTTGAAAACTGATAAAGTAATTCAATCACAAGATTTTCATTTATTTTTGGATTTTTTTTGTTACCATGGCAACACAATTTTTTTATATAGGCATAAAATATGTTTTGCACATCTTCACATCAAGACTAATGTTTGTGCCACATTTAAATGAAAATTGGTTAAAAACTGAGGAAGTAGTTGGAACAGCAAGATTTATACATAATTTTGCCAATATATACCGTTACCATGGCAACATAAATTCTGACACATGCATAAATGTGTCTTGAACATCTTTTCCTCAAATCCAATGTGTGAGCCAACTTTCATGAGAATTGGTAGAAAATTAATGAAGTATTTTAAACGGTAAAATTTTGGCCATAATATATTGTTACCATGGCAACATAATTTCTGAAAAAGAAAAACATTTTCCACCTCCTTACCTTAAGACCAATGTGTGTTCAAAATTTCATGAAAATCGGTTTAAAACATGAGGCAGGAGCTCGAAATGCAATATAGGTATAAATTCTAAAAATTTTGTTGGCTGAATTACCTTGAAACTAATACAATTAAGACAACTCACAGCTGTCTTAAAGTTAGGGCTAAATTCTTAGCCATGTTGTATTTATGAAATACAGACTCTGCAGTTTTAAGAAAAGTTACTTAGCCATTCACCCTATATCTGTCTTAGTTGCGCAAAACCTCTTAGCCAAATTCTAAGACAAAATGCTTAGATTTTTGACTTAAGCATGCTTATCTCGTTTATGGAATACGGGCCCTGGCCACCAAGTATGGTAAGTTGACAGTGGGCAAGTACATTTTATAAAGTGAGAAGTGAATTCACATTTAAAATTCAATACATATATATAGTTTCATGATCTTTAGCAAAAATGATGTTACCCATTTTTTTTCTTGTGAATTATATTATACTAATAAAATTATTTATTGTTTATTTTTTTCTTTCTCTTTCAGGAAAAGCTGTGAGCATAAGAATTTATTATTTGCTTGTATGCTCTATAGCATCTGTGGAAGAAAAAGAGTGAATGTCATCTTCTATACACCGATACGGGCGAATTTTCATGGAAGTGAGCCCTCTACGTTTATTATTACACGCTGGGGGGCGGTAAGCACTAAATAGGTACCAATCCTGCAGCTAATCATGAATATTCATTAGCTTCCTCGAAGTGCGCGCACACAATCTTTCGAGCGCGCGCTTTTTTATTTACTCCGTAGTACTAGCTAGCTGCCCAGACCCCAGCGCATGCCCAGCGTATACGGAGCCGGTGTCTGTATGCTTTGCCAAAGCTTGGCCGGCAAGGCAGTTACTACTACTACTAGTACAAGTTAAAGCACGAAGACTGGACGAAACCTGAAATTGAAAATCAAAATGGCCCATCCAGGGAAGTCCTCTAAAACTCCTTCAGCTCTGACTAATAATGGCAAGCCTTGGACAGATATCTGGAACCAAGTGGATGATGATGATTTCACTGGCTGGGTGACTAACTGGGACGAAGCTCAGCAAGTCCGACAAAAATTCGAAAACTCCTCTTCCCTCAGATTTGTAGGCCATAAAAAGTCAAAGAATTTTGACCTTTTTCAGGGTGAAGAGACCAACCAGTCATATGACAGTGATCATGCAGGACATGCAGCAAGGGATCTTCATGGCCAAGGTGATGGAACAGATGGTAGTGATGAAGATGAAATGGAAATCGATGAAGAAATTGACAATCATGATGTAGTAAATGATGATGATGGGAGTGATGATAATGACAGGGATGAAAATGAAGCCCCTCCCATACCAGGGCAGCGAAGAATGCCCAATGCACCAGAGGGTTGGTCAAATGATCTTCCTGATATCAATGTCAGAGCATACACAGAACAGGTGGGTCCTAAATGTAACTTAGCTTATGATGCTCCAGAACTTGACTATCTAATGTGTCTGATTGGAGATGATTTCTTTGAAATGATAGCCAGGAACACCAACATCAATGCTGCAAGTAAAAGACCCCCAGTAGAACCAGATGACAGAGATGAATTTGCGTGTTCAGATCCTGCATGGACCCCAACCAATAAGGACGAGATAAAGGCGTTTATTTCCATCAATATTCTTATGGGAATAAATCACACATCAGAATATCAGGACTGCTGGTCCAATGATCCTGCGCTGAGAAATGAATTTGTTTCCAGTTTGATGACAAAGAACCGTTATGAAAAACTCAGCCAGTATCTACATTGCAGCAATGTTCGCCAACCAGTTGAAGAGAATGATAAAGTTCATAAAGTCAGCAACTTTATAAAAACACTTCAAAGAAATTTCCCACTGATGTTTGTGCCTGGCCAATCTCTGTCAGTTGATGAGGCAATGATCAAGTTCAACGGCAGATTATCTTGGAAGCAGTACATGCCCCCAAAACCAACGAAATGGGGAATAAAACTATGGTGTCTCTGTGACTCTGTAACAGGATACTGCCTGGCATTCCAAGTCTATACTGGGAGAGCAGTAAATCAACAAGAAGTCCAAACATTTGGATTAGGATACACTGTAGTGATGGGGCTAATGAGAGAGTTCCTTTTACAGAACCACATTGTGTATGCAGATAACTTTTTCTCCTCTATTCCACTGGTCGAAGATCTTCTACAGGCAGACACATGTTATTGCGGAACGCTCAGAAAGGATCGTGTTGGAGTTCCTCGAGCATTATCAGAAGTGAAACTTGACAAGTATGACAATGTGAAGTGGGCCAAGGACCAAGTAATGCTCACAAAATGGAAAGACAAGCGAGATTTTTACACCATTTCAACTAGCAATGATGGGAGCGATATTCACAAACCACGAACACGATTTCAACAGAGGAATATTATCACAATTCCTTCTGTGATTGCAGAATACAATGCACAGATGGGAGGTGTTGATCATGCCGACCAGTTGCGCAGCTACTACAACGTGGGAAGAACTGGGAGATGGTGGAAATATCTCTTTTGGGGACTTCTAAATGTAGCCATCATCAATGCATACATCCTGTGGGAAGTTTCTTCTCGACCACATCCAAGAAACAGAAGGAGTTGGTCCCTGAAGTCGTTCAAAATGGCCCTTGTCCACCAACTTGGGGATGGCTTCTCATCACTAAAGCACAGAGCAAGTTCAGATGGAGATCGTCCAATAGAGAAGATCGTAGCAAGAGAACCAGTTCCAGGTCACAGTCTGGTTGCTTTTGCAGAGAGGAAGAAAGTTTGCCGGCAGTGCAAGAAAGTGGGCAGGAAAGCTCCATGTGGTGATAGCATACAAACCAAATTTGGATGAAATGGGTGTAGAGTAAACCTGTGTCGGGAACGTTGTTTCAATGAGTGGCATAATATTTAGAAGGCTGTGGTACGTGTTCTTGAGAGAATTGTTGAACTCATTGAAAACATGAATACATTTCATATACAGGATACACTTTGAGAAGTAGAAGAACATTTTGGTGTTCAAGTTTATTTACAAGGTAACTACTCCAAGGTAAATTGATTTATCATTACCGGTATTCTTATCATGATTTTTTAATGTTCATTCATACACACGTGTCATTGTTATCTTTATGACTACTATCATCATCACCACTATCAGGTTATGTGTGAAAATAACTTTTTTTACTTTATATTTGTTCTTACAAATTAAAAAAAAAATTTAGTGAATACTAGGATTATCATGATGTTATTATTATTATCATTATTATTATCATTATTATTATTATTGATATCATTATTATCATTATACTATAAATCATAAAACTGTATCTCTGTAAAATCTATGCAACTACTGTAGATATCAACATTTTATACTTTTACTTTGAAAAGGGAATTGATTGAAAAGATTACTTTACAATTATTTATTTTATTGTTATTATGAAAAGGTCAATATATGTAAATCATGATGATCCATAAGTCATGCCATCTTGTTCGTCATTTTGTATTCTTCAAAATAAATTTTACTTGTAATTGACAAAATTCAACTACTTAAGTGCTATTTCACTTTGTTCAGAACCATGTCCAAATCATAGCAGCCAGATACTTTCCATCAGGGAACAAGCTAACACTTTTCGCGGAGTCTCTGGGTGCGAAAGGGTTAAGCTTAGATGTCCACATTCAATTCCATTAAATTCAGTGTTTATTTAATTTCATAAGTATAATAATGATGCTATGAATTAATTTGTATACAAGAACATTAGTATGTCAGGGATCCATAAGTTCAGGAAATAATATCTTCAATTCAATCTATTCTGTAAGGTTTGGCGGATTCAAGGATTGAAAGAGGGCCCTTTTCGACCACATTTTAAGAGATTTTGCTCCCTGTCAGGAAATCCTGGTTCTGCTCTTGAACTGTTTTGAAAAAATTTAAATGATGGAATGAAATGCTTATCATCTTTTCCTTTGTCAATCATATGCTTCCTATATTTTCAATTGTTAGTATATTTTGATAGATTTTTAAAAAATAATCCCATGAGGTTTAACCCTAATTCTCCCGGGGGGGGGAGCATTTTCGCGATACATCTGCTGCGCGAAATTTTTTCACCTCGCAGCTCACTGACTTTTTACATTCACGTCTCGCGCAAATTTTGAGACCAAAGTTGTGACGCCCGGGTACGCGGTTACGACATTACGCAACATTATGCAAGTGCATGTCACACCCAAAATTGCTCATAAACGTGATTTCATGTACAAATCCAATGCAAATTGCGTATTTAGCCAAAATTCATAATTATTTCTACTTTTACTGATTAAACTTCATTAATTTTGCCTTGTTTATGATTAGAATTATGTCTGGAACAATTTCCATTGAAAAAACAATAAAAAACAAAAAGTAAAAAAACAAAGAAATACATAAGAAATTCATAAAACAATAAAATATATAAGAAATTTATTTCCAAACCAAAGTTTTTTTTTACGATTGTTAAGAATGCTACAAAGAAAATTTTTACCAAGAATTAGCATTCTAGGAGCTTTATTTAGTGAATTAGAGCAAAATGTATGATTTATGCATAAATTAGCATAATTAATTCATATAAAATAAAATCTCATTATTTTGGAAAATTTTACCATACAGCCTTGTAGATTACATCGCACACTACCAGCGTGCAAATTTTTGCGTCGCTCAAGCGATCGGCGGCCAAGATCTTAAGGGGGGCCATAATGCCCCCCCCCAAAATGACAAGAATCAAAATACCCCGGGAGATTTAGGGTTAAGGTGCTGTATGTCTGTACCAACTGCTTTTAATATTTTCCTTTTTTTTTCCAGAGGATGGAGCCCTATTTGAATGCATGTGACGACAAATAAGCAAATGAACTGGCAGTGGAGAATGGAGATACCATCACCACAGCAAGTAGTGATAAAATGCCATCCATTAACAAGGGAACCGAAACAGGTATCATGGATAAATGCCACTAGATAATGAATTTCCCATATCTAACAGCAATGAGGAAATCTCCCCAACAAATAGAGAAGATGACTATGATGTTGAAGTCAAGTGGGTAAGAACAGGCCTAACAAACACTGTTGCGATAAGCGAACTTTACATCCGAAGGAAACCTGTAAAGATCGGTACCCTTGTACACATGAAATGTAATTCTGTATATTGGAAAGGAAAGGTATTAAAAATCATTTTCCCAAACTCAAGGAAAGCACAAGATAACACCAGGGATGATAAAATGGCATCAGACAAGGGAGGAACCTGTTCAGCTACGACGAGTACTGAATTGCCATTGAATCATGAAGAAACCATCCCATCTACCATAAATGGAATACTCTTGGGTGAAGGAGAAACCACCATACAAACAAGAGATGACTTAGTATTAGAGAATGCTAATTTCACAACTACAAGGGATGCTGAAATACGAGTAGAGGATAGAGAAACCTGTACCACTGCCAGGGATGCAGGAACACTGTTAGTCACAAATGAAACTTGCCAAAATACAAGGGGAAATTCAATAACCTCAGCAGATAGACAAGATGACTATGATGTTGAAGTCAAGTGGTTAAGAACAGGCCTAACAAACACAGTTGCGATCAGCGACCTTTACATCAGAAGGAAACCTGTTAGAATTGGTACCCCTGTACACATAAAATGTAACGCAGAGTGGTGGAAGGGAAAAGTAGTAAAAATCATCAAGAGGGCAATGGAATTCAAAACAGTTCAACAGTAAGAAGTTCAGATCTTCCCAATGATGAAAACCTAGGAAATTGCAAGAAAATTATTAGATTGGTGGACATATGGTGATGTTGGAAAGACAACTACTGTTGATGAAATGAGATCAGAAGATATAGGAACCTGCAGAGCTGCTAGTATTAAACTGCATCTAGAGGAAGTAGGAGCAGGCCTGTTAGTGGGGTTTCAAAACAATAGCTCAAAAAAGCTGAAAATTTACCTTACTATTTACTTCTCGTCTTTTGCTTTTTAGAGGTATCTTGCTTGTCATGTAACCCTACAGGCCTCCGCCGCGAACTATTGACATGCGCCGCAAACCGTCAGTTTGGTTCGCTTATTTTGGACATAATGCATTGAAAATGTTCCATGTTGTAGCAGCCATCTTGGAAAGTCGAAAATAGACTGCGAATGCGCCGTGTCGGCGCAGCAAACATGAATATTCAGGCTTTGCAGAGAGATTAATGAATATGCATGAAGCGATGGGGTGACAGATTGTAAACAAACGCACGTGTTCTTAATGTCATCCTTGCCCCCGGCTGACAGCAAAACATGGACCTCCAGAGAGAGATTGCATCAACTGTGAGAGATTTAAATCTGAAATATGAATTGAAAAACGGACAAGTAATGCTACTAGTCCATGCCCTAAATGGGAGGAACACCCTGGGCATACTCCCTACGGGGTATGGTAAAAGTGATTGTTTCGGTCTTCACCATCTGGTTAAGAAAAAGGTAGGAGGGGCCTCTTTTTTTCTTTTCTTTTTTCTTTCTCATGTGTCAGTAAATACTCAAGGTGGCAATGAAAACAATGATATCCAAATTTGTATTCATTTTGTTTTTACTTGAACAAATCATGTATGCATCTTTCTTGTTGTTGTTGTTGTAGGAGGAGGAGGAGGAGGAGGTGAAGACATTGATGAAATATCTTATGTTATATAACTAATTTCATTATCAATTCAAAAGATGGAACCCGCAAAACCAGGCCCTGGACCAATGACCCTTGTCATGACGCCCCTCCGAAGTCTTATGATGAATCAGGTGGAGAGGTGGAGGAAGGTCGGTGTCCTCGCTGTGGGACTTACCAACAAAAAGATATGACAGACGATGACTTACAAGGTATACTTCAGGCTAATCTTTTGATGGAGCTACACATCCATTTTAAACCGTTATAATGCTCAATTACCAAATCAATTAACCTCATAAACAGGGATAATCCGTTGCCAAATTGTAATCATCATCATTTAATATATAGGATGTACATTATCTGGTGATTTTATAAGATTCCCTACTAGCCTTTACTTTCATGCTTGGGGCCTTGGGGGCTTGGGGTGATATCATTTCCATTCATGAAAGCAATCTTAGCTACTTTGTAGAGAAATCCTTATCAGAATTTTCGACATACATTTTTACAACACTTTGGATGATCCCTGATAATATTTAAGCTTTGATCTATGAAAAAGCAAAAGACAATCAATTTTGTTTATTTCATGGTTTTATACCTGTAACCATGAATCTGCAACATTGGAAGTGATACAACTATGTTTTTTTGTTCAAGGCATTATTTCAGTCGAATCAATCTTGACTAATTGGGTCTTTTACGCGGGGGTCCCGTCATTATTATGTTCTTAACGAATGATTTCTGTTTCATCATGTATTGATGAATTTTTAAATGATGGCAAATAAATAAATTGTATTGAAATTTAAAAAAAAGTCATGCTCGATTTCATGTCTACTGATTTAGGTTTACGAACAGGACAATTCGACCTGATATTTTCTTCACCGGAAGTCATAACATCACCAACATGGTGGCAGTGGCTACAAGAAAATAAAAGACGAATCACCCTCCTTGCACTAGATGAGGTGCATTGTCTGTCAAAGTGGTAAACATTTATTTGTTATTTGAACATAACACACATACACGTATCTACTAGGTGTTGACAAAAACAAATCACACTTTTGATCTTCACTAACTGAAAAGCTATACATATATCAGATTGAAATTTTCTTAGCTATGAAATTTTCATGAAATACTCTTTATCAATTTTTCTTTAAAATGATGATATAATTAAAATCCGGTTTGGGATAAATTAAGTGCACAGAATTTTACACAGTAATCATTTAGAGCATGACAGTGTACCTCTTGCAACCAAGAGACGCAAATGACAAAGGTTATCAGGTTATAGAAAATAACGAGTGTGACACACAACGGTAGTGTGTGATATTGTTGCGTTCTAGATAAGTTACTGCTAAATTTATATTTGATGACTTTGAAGACTTGATAAAAAAGAATATCTAGATAAATATTCACAGGATTATTTCAAGGATAATGAGAGTGTAGGCAGAGGGGGCGCTCGAGGATGGGGGCACAGTGCCCGCACTTTTGAAGTCCTAACAATCAACCCTTCTAAATCTTAACATGCTCTTTTTATTTCTAATAGCGCCCCTTTGCTTTTACATCAGAGCTCCTCATCGCTTAAAATACCCCCATCTTTATTTCAGTAGTGCCCTTTCTGTTCCATTAGTGCCAAATTCTTTTGAAATAGTGCCCCTTTCATCTTCAGTCGTACCTCACTTCTCTTCCAATATAGTACATTCCCTACATATTTCTCTTCAAATAATGTCCCTTTCTCTTTCAAAAGTGCCCCTGTAACCCTTAACACTACCAAAACTGTCCCATTTTTTTCAAGTCTGCCCCCTTTCTCTTCGAATAATGCCCATTTCTCTTTCAATACTGCTATCCTTTCTCTTTCAAGTTCCCCTTATCACTCCCAAAACCGCCCAGCAAGCACCTGAATATTCATGTTTGCTGCGCCGACACCGCGCATGCGCAGTCTATTTTCAACTTTCCAAGATGGCTGCTACAACATGGGAACATTTTGACAGCACTGGATAATCACGTTTTTTTTCTCATATTAATTTTCAAATCAGGATTCTACAGGGTTTGCTGGTTGTCCAGGAAGTTCGTGAGTATTTATGACTAGAAATTTTTATCTTTCAAAGCATTATGTCCAAAATAAGCGAACCAAACTGACGGTTTGCGGTGCATGTCAATAGTTGAGCGTAGGGCTCCGCCGCGAAGCGGCGGAGCACTGTAGGGTTACTTGTCATGGTGCTCTTGAATGTCTGTATGCGCTCTTTTGAAAGTCTCCAGCTTCAGTTTGGTTTTGGAAGAAACAGAGGAATTTTTCTTCAACCCTATGCATTCTTTATGTTCTTTGCATTTCCAATGATTCAAGAATATTAACAAAGTCCAAACTCCAAAGTCAGAAAGTTCAAAACACTAGCTTCGTAAACATCCCAAACACGTGAACTGGTTCATTCACTCGCGAGTCTCGATCGTATGTACGTGTACATAACCAACAACGTGCACACGCAATGATTTCCCTGTGTTGTATGCGGTTTCCGTCCGCTGACAATGCATACAGATTGACGGGCCCATATGCCAATGGCAACGGTGCACGGTGTGATCCGGAGCAGTTTCATAGAGTTACATATACTAAAAATTGGAAACTTCGCAAAGGCAAAATACAAGGCCCGTAACGTGTATATTCACAACACACACATTCTGCTCGCATCCATTTACCTTGTTTTACAGCCGTTTTGGATGAAATAGCGGAATTTTGACTTAAAAAAAAATGGAAATGGAACACAGGAAAAAAGCGGAAATTGAAATCGGTCTTAAAAATGAAAATAGCGGAGATTTCACAGTCCTGTAGGAGCTACCATAAGTAACGAGGATGCTGAATTTGGAGGAGCTTGTACTGCTACTGAAAATGCTGAAATGACATTTCAGGATGAAGGATACACCATAACTATTATGAAGTACCATTAGAGGATGAAGAAACCACCACAACTAATCCAAGTGTCGCACTGCCAGTAGATAAAGGAGGTACCATCCTAACTACCATTGATCCTGCAATCCCATTAGAACATGGAAGAACCAGGACAACTACCCTGGTTGAAGTGGGACTCGATGATCGCAACCATTACAGATGTACTAGGAAGAATGAAATCATATCGTCAAAGAAAGTCCCATCATTTGCCGAATGGGAGTTGGAAAGAAATCGACACAGTTCCAAAATGTTTTCAGGGGAGAAAGAAGTGGCAGTGATTTTCATAAGAATCTTTCCAAGCATTCCATTCAACAAGAGAAATTTGATGAAATATCAAAAGGAAGCTGAAGAAAATGTGTAAAAATTGAAATGGGTTTGAGAGCATTAAAGAATACTGAGTTGGTACTGTGGTTGAACTGGGCCAACATGGAAGCGAGATTGGTGTGACAGTTGGTGAAGTCAAATTGGCAATGTGTGGAAAGAGCGATGGGAAGAAGCTTGGTTGGGAATTCCTGACAAATGTAATAGCCTATGGATTGTATTAATGGGCTTAAGTCCAAAGATTGATAGGTAATGTAAATGTATTTCCAGATGTTAAGAAAAAAAGATGCTGCGTACGATAAATTGGTCAAATCATGTGACAATGACAATGTAACCAAGCAAGTTTTAGTGTTAATCTTTACTAATTTGCTTAATGTAACCAACCATATGCTCAAAGATCATCTAACAGATAAATACAAAGATCTCAATGACAAGATTGTAAGTGTATTTTAAAATATTGTTACAAGCAGCTGACAAGCTTTCAAGTGGAGGCTGCCAGAAAGTGGCTACGTTCATTTGCTACTCATTGAATACACCAGACACCAGGGACAAGATCTGGAAGTTCCTAATTGGACAGGTACAATGCTTTGATAATACAATAATTCTTGGATAGGCATAAGTTTGGAAGGACTGTAAGGAATAACTCATCAAGGTTAATGTCAAATAATTCCCAATTAAAAACCAAGGTTCAGTTCATGCTTTGACAATATTTAATGCAGAGGTTAAGTAGCTAAATTTGAACTGAAATTTGATTCAGGGTATAAAAAATGTGTACATTAATTTAGCCAAATCTGGTTTTGTACAATAGTATGTAACATGTATGATGACCAGGCTTCAAAAAAGTTCAAAGTGAACATTTTCAATTCATATCTGAATTATTTTGTTTTTAATTATTAAAAAGTATTTACTTCTTTTTTTGTGCTGAGTGTATACATGTAGCTTAATATTCAATGTAAATTTAAAGCAAGGATGTAAATACTTTGTTTGGGCTTGGTACAAGATATGAAAGCTCTTAAAACTTTGTAAAGCTATATAATTCAAATAAATTACACAAATTTTTTTTTTAGTTGACAACCTTCTGCTGCAGTCTTGTACAACTATGAGATGCTATAGAAATATGCTGACCTTTTTCTTTGTTGTTCTTTTTTCCAGATGCTTGTGTTGAGTCTTCAACAGAAGACTTCACTGCCCCATCAACATCAGTACTATCAAAGTGTTCCCCGCCAAGAAAGATTCTTTGTTATAAAAGAAAGATGTATCATGGCAATGACTTGTAAGATGAAATGAGAGTGATGTACAAAATGTGTCACTGATTCTATAATGCTCGCCAGTTCTTTTTAGTCTCCCAAGAACCCTCATTTCTTCTCTTGCAATCTCTACACATTTTTTTCTCCTCCTGCTTTCACTTCCTCAGCCTCTTGTCCTCCTCCTTCTTCTCTTTGTCTCTCTCTGTATTTCTTTTTTTGTGTGTCTCCCTGTGTCTATCTCTCTGTCCCTCCTTCTAACCATCTCTCTCTCTCGCTATTTTTCTCTGTTAATTATACTCTCTCTCTCTCTGTCACCGAGGCCATATCACCTTGTCCCCGCTGGGGCTACTGTTGGCTATGAAAGGAGGTAGCGTAGACTGTTCCAGGTTTTCTACCATCTGCCTGGACTCTGTCAGCAGTCTGTGTAGTTTGCTGGTGGGTGACATGCCAAGCTAATAAGACACAAATAGAACAAACACATATCATGAGATAAATAATAGTAGAAATGAATTATTGAGTAAATAACAGGCAAAAGGTAAAAAATCACTATGAACTTTTCTGCAAACGGTAATATTGGAACTGCTTTCAACCAATTTTTTGCGAATGGTTTTAATGTCAGAACACAGAATGTGAGGTATTAAATATCAACAAAAAATAGCAAAATATGTCTCATTTGTATGATTTAGTATAACAAAATAATTCATGGGCATCCCCTACCTAGTGGCACTTTTACACTTTGAAAAAGCTTTGCAAAAGTTTGTGTAAAAGATATACAATTTAAAATAGAGTTGTGTTAGAATGAGCATCTGGTTTGGTTTTTCATCAGTATACAAAGGGGCTGGTGTTGTTCATTTTTGTATCTACAGTATCACATGCTGAAAGATTAATCACTCCACTGACAGACCTGCCAACCTCTGGGAATGAAAAAGTGTATTCTGTGATAAAAAAGTGCATTTTTCCCAAAAAAAGTGTATTTCATAATAAAACGCGTGGCGCACTCCCTCATCGCGGTGCTAAAGCTGCATGCAAGCTAAAATGCGCACTGCTCTTGCAGATGAAAAAAAATCATTTAAACATGTGTATATCTCACCTTGGTTTTAACAAAATGATTGAAAAAAAGAATTTACCTGAAATTACATTGATCTAATTAATAACCATATTTGTGTAAGTATTATGAAATAGAGACATGGAGAGACAATTTTTTTCTTTTTTTTTTACAAGTGGAATGCCTCTGGCCATCTCACCTGCATCACGCGATTCAACATAGCAGCAGTGCTGACTTTGAAAACTACTATAACTCGCACAAGATGTTCAGTGATACTTGGTTACTCTTATTTCCACGTTTTATGAACTAGACCAATACACTTTAAAGAGATAGGATAGTAATTCAACAAATACCCCCAATGTGGCCAAAGTTCATTGACCTCACATGACCTTTGACCTTGATCACGTGACCTGAAACTTGCACAGGATATTCAGTGATACTTGATTACTCTTATGTCCAAGTTTCAAAAGTCAGATCAATAAACTTGCAAAGTTATGATGGTAATTCAACAGATACCCACATTATTGCCAAAGTTCATTGACCTTTGAAATTGGTCATGTGACCTAAATGCGCACAGGATGTTCAGTGATACTTGATTACTTTTATGTCCAAGTTTTATGAACTAGACCAACATACTTTTAAAGTTATGATGGTAATTCAACAAATACCCCCAATTTGGCCAAAGTTCATTGACCCTAAATGACCTTTGACCTTGATCATATGACCTGAAACTTGCACAGGATGTTCAGTGATACTTGATTACTATTTTGTCAAAGTTTCATGAATCAGATCCAAAAACTTTAAAGTTTTGATTGTAATTCAACAGATACCCCCAAATCGGCCAAAGTACATTGACCCTAAATGACCTTTGACCTTGGTCATGTGACGTGAAATTCATGCAGGATGTTTGGTGATACTTGATTAACCTTATGTCCAAGTTTAATGAACTAGGTCCATACATTTTCTAAGTTATGATGACATTTCAAAAACTTAACCTCAGGTTAAGATTTTGATGTTGATTCCCCCAACATGGTGTAAGTTCATTGACCCTAAATGACCTTTGACCTTGGTCATGTGACATGAAACTCTAGTAGGATGGTCAGTAATACTTGATTAAACTTATGGCCAAGTTTCATGAACTATGTCCATATACTGTCTAAGTTATGATGTCATTTCAAAAACTTAACCTTGGCTTAGGTTAAGATTTGATGTTGACGCCGCCGCCGCCATCGGAAAAGCGGCGCCTATAGTCTCACTCTGCTATGCAGGTGAGACAAAAACGTACTGCTGTATTTTGGTTGCAAAAAACGACTAAATACGCCCAAAACGTACTTGTTGGCAGGTCTGTGCTGACTCAGAGGTTGCAGTATATTATTACTACTATTTAATGATTGAAAAAACAAATCCATTGGGGAAAAACTTAACAATCAAAGTACATAAAATCTTCAGATTCTGATATTTTTAATCAACAAGTACTACTAAACCATACTATGTAATGCTCTCCTCACTTAATGGATAGAAAATGATACAGATTGACTTCCTCATGCTTATGCATATAAAAAAAATATATGGTTGACAATCTAGATGGTTGATTCTGACAGTTAGATGGTTGCTTACACATGTTGCCTCAAAGCTTCACGTACCTGTTCAGAGTGAGTTGCTTCGAGTAGCTCTACAGTATCTACACTGCTGTGGTTAAGAGCCACGCCCCCTTCTCCTGCGCTACTCACAAAGGAGCTTTCCCCATTCACAGGGCTGATGGAGGCTGCAGAAAGGCCATTCTTTGTTGGAGTTGTCTTCTTAGAATCAAAGATTGTGTCAGTTTCCCTAGAAATAAGGAACAAACAATAAACAAATATATATTCAAAAAATAACTAAAAAATCTTTATCAAAACAAGTATCTTGTAGAAACAATAGGTGTTTACTCCTCAGAATTAGCCAATCTTATTCACGCTAATTTGCAAATAGAAATCTATGACAAGTGAACTTCTGAACAAATTTTATGTTACAAAGCAATGTTCCATTCTAAACACCAAAGACATAAAGTGCCATTTCACTTCAAATATTATAAGCTCAAATATCATTATGTTGCAGAGCACCATTTTTTTTTCTTTTTTATTCAGATTTATAAAATGATATATAAATTTGATAGATGAGCTATTAAAGACTAATAACCATTTAACTGTTTTATTCAATATGAAGATTTTTATCTTTTATATATGGTTGACTAATTGATTTTTTACTGAGAATTTTGTCTCAAGACTGTGAGTTTGAACTGGGCAGTAACATGCCATATAAGACCCTTGTCCTGCCCTTGTCTTGAGACTTATAGTGAGTTTAAACAGGGCAGTAACATGCCATATAAAACCCTTGTCTCGAGACTTATGGTGAGTTTGAGCTGGATAGTAATATGACAGGTGAACAGATAGTACACGTTTAACTTACAGTGATATCTTTGAAATGGCTTCTTCTGCCCTGTCTCTTTGGCTCTCTATGTTGAGTTGTAACAGACTTAGTTCCCGATGCTGTCTCTCATAGGCCTGCCTGAGTGAGGTCAACTCAGCATCCGTTCTGTCCTGTTTGGAGCGCTGCAGATCCAGAAGCTGATCCTTACGCTTTTCTCTCTCTCCTGCAATGTATAGGTCAAAGTAAAAAAACAATGGTATCAAAGTCATATATGATACCGCTGGTACTCAACAATTATTTCCCTGGCTTTAGCATTGCTGCAAATAAAACGCTTCGGCATTTCAAGCGCTAATTCCTGGATTGAGTGAGGCAATTAAATATCAATGTCTTGCCAAGAGCTGCCAGTCTGTCTCTTATATGTTTTGGTTATTTTCCCTTTCAGATGCTCTTGCAACTGCCATACATTTCATTAAGAATGTCTTCTGTGCTACCACGTCTTTTCTTTCACTCTTAGCCACACAATACCCCTGGACCACATTAATTTTAGGGTGCCAGCTTAGGATGGATTCTACACAAACATGAACTCTCCTTATTCAACTCACAATAACTTTTGATTGCTTTATTCTAATGAAAAAGTGTATGTAGCAATATTCTAGAAAATTTAATAATCCTTCTACTGGTATAATTGTTGTAATGTGAAATACCAGAGATTTTGACACTTCCAACTTAACCTTCTGTATCCAAATTCTTCTTAAGGGTATTTTAAATACCTCTTATATCTAATACTTCATGTAATGAAGGTTAATTTTCTAAGGTAGTTCATTCAAAAGATGTATTCATAAGCTTGCATTACGTACCAAGTCATTTTTTGAAGGTAACACCGAGCAAGGCAATTAAGAATTGAAATGAGGCATTCAATAAAAAATGTGCACCAACAATGAATCAAACTCCTATCGAAATTTACCCTTGGCACTTCTGAATAGACTTCCTGTCTATTCATAGTACCCTGGTTCAAAATTCTGAATAGGCTTCTAGTCTATTCACACTTTGATGCCCTTCTTGCCCATTCTTATGTAAGATTTTGGAGTAACTTTATCATTCGTTTATTTAATGCAAAGCTGTGCAAGCTATTATAATTGAAAGGAGTGAATAGAAAAACTTCTTGTTTTTCTCCACTAATAGGCGAGTCATGAAAAAAAGATAGATCCGATTATGATATAACATACCAGAGAGTTCTAGTTCAGCCTCCATATTTTTTAGTTGTTCCTGGAGTTTGGTGATCTCAATCTTGTGTTCAGTGCTTCTGTTTGCCCTTTCAATCAGATCAGCTACAAAGTCAAAGATTAAAAATAATAAGTTCTGATCAAGAAAAAAGTCATTGAGAAATGTGCATCTGAAATATGGTACGGCGTGATATTAGAGTCACTGAAATGTTCAGCCAAAACAATATCGAGGTTGCGATTTCTGTCACATTATTTCAAACATTAGGGTATCTGAATGGCAATTACTAAAATATTATCATATATATAATCATTAGAAAACTCTAACTTTAACCCTAACTGGACTGCGCATATGATAAAACTTACATTTGAGTTGTTCCACTTCTGAGAAACTCTCATCAAGTTGTGTTTTAAGTTCAACCAGATTCTTTTTCTCCTTCTCCTTTTCTTGTTTAGTTTCCTGCAATTAAGAAAATACAGTGAATATCACAAAGAAACAATTTGTTTTACATAATCCTGTACTTTTATACACTCATGTTTCTGCTTGCAAGATGGATGTCAACATGAAGATTTGAATACTCTTTTGAACCATTTTTTTTTTTAACTGCACAAACAGTAATAAATGTCAGGATACAGGCCTCTGTTTAACATGCTGCTTGCCATGACAGTAAAATAAAAATAAATTTTTGAACAAATAATTAATGCATTAAAATAAAATTCTGAATTTTTCAGTCCATTAACAAGCCCTTTTTATATTACGTCAATCACAGGACATTCAGATGAAAAATGCCCTTTCCTTACTGCCTAAATAAGCATATGGAATAACATAATTTACATGCCCATTCCTGTATCTTTATTGTTTTCTTCTATTGTTTTCATGACTGAAATAATTAACAGCCTGTACTGTAATGTATTTACAAAAACAGTAACCATCAATTGCAATATGTTTTTCCTTAAAAAAACACATCAATTTCTAATTCACCTTATGTACCAAGTCCAGTTTCTTCAGTCTTCCACTCAGTTCAGCAATATGTGCAGAGGCGTCAATAAGATCTTTATTCTGTAGCAAGAATTAATAAAGAACATTCCAGTTATATCATGATCTGTATATATTTACTATTATGCACATTGACGTCACAATTGATCAGGAGATTAATCAGGAGCTTAGGTATCAGCTGATTTTTCACATGATCTGCATTCTAACTCCAGGTTTGATGTGTTATTTTATAAAACTCATCAGTAGAAAATAATCCATGGACCAAAGTTTATTAAATACTACTTCAATTTCCAAATACTTTACTCTGACGTGCTACAAAGTATGACAAATATGGATTTGAGTTTGAAGTAATGGTAGAGTGGTTTGGAAAAATATTTGGCATGTTTTTGGTGTTTTAAAAGTACACTTGCTCCAACAAAAGTGCTGATGGTTTGAAAATAAGCACATGAATCCATATTTTTTAAGGTTTACAATGCTTAAGTACACTTTCCTCTACAAGCCTGTAAAGTTGGGTGAAAATGACATGGATTTTGAGTAAAGTGCAGCATTTATTGTACTTCTCGGGTTTGTTATAAAGAAAAAAAAAAAAAAAAATCAATTTTTTTGAGATTGTGTTTTTGTCATCTTTCAACCATTTGAAAGAAATGAAGGTGCTACTAGCCTTAAAAGGGCAAACAAATAGCAATATGAATGGATTCTATACTATAAAATTTTATTAAATTTTTACATGGTAACTTTAATAGAGGTTTAACATCAACGTAATGATCTCATGGGGTCTAAAAATGACAAATTCTTTTGAACGCGCAATTCTTGAGAACTTCAAATTGGGTGAACTTCTAAGCCCAATAGCAAATAATCAAGCAAATGAACCCATGTTATTTTTCACATATTTGAAATATTCAGGTGCTAAAGTAACTTTGTGCAAAATTTGGTGAAAATGACATGGATTCATTTTGTGGAATATCCTTAAAAGGGTCTAATTACTTTTTTGAAAGTTGACAAATTAGCTTCTGATGGAATGAGAGGTACGTATAAATCTCCATCATACTTAATAAATAAAACAACAAACGGCCAAGGTTTGCTATACACCATGCCTACGAGGCACTCGGCTGGCAGACAAGGGGGATGACCCAATGCAGCAGCATGCAATAATAGACCATGCTTATCGCTGGAATGGTATACCATTAACAACCTGCAAACACTTCTGTACCATTTTTTTTTTTTTACATATTAGAAGTGGTTTGATACTTCAAAGATTTCTGCCAGGGACCTAAATTTTGTAATTCTAACCTGTAGCTGCAAATTTGTCAATACCTGTAAACATCAGATTTTAGATTGGACCTTTCATACATTTGTTTTATGTACAACTCCTTCATTTTATCTGACAATATATTAAAATTGAAAATCATTTATCTTCAGTTAAATACCAAAACTAAAAAAGAAGCAAGACTTACCTTTAACCTGACAACAGCAGTCAGCTCTTGTTCCCTTGCTTCAAAATGGTTCACTTTCTCCGATAGGACATGTACTGCAGTCTTTAGTTTGGCATTGTCCTCCTGATACATACACAGAAATAATAAGAAAACAATGTAGTGTATATGTCTATGTAGGATCTCTGGTAAACTGCCACTTGGTCTACACCCACATCCCATGGACCTATCAACCAAGGATAATCTATTGTTACTGGGGCCCGTTGCATAAAACTTTTTACCTGAGAAAACTCAGGTTGTTTTTACCGGAGTTTTTTCCGTGTTAAAGTCAATGGCAGAAGTCAGACTAACCTTAGTTTTCAGTGTTTACCAGGTTTCACGGGCCTAATCACTAGTAGCAGGCCATAGATATTCATTCGATCCAACCCATTGCTATTTTTTTATTTTGATATGGCTGATTGACAAAGTGTATGTATATGATTGTCCATCTAACACTGATTCTATTTTTGGTAATTACTGAACTTCCTTTTCCCAAATTGGGAAGAAATATCACCAATTTTGGACTATATTTTGACTGGCGGAAGGATTAGGGCTATTTTGCTGTTTGAGGTGATGAATCTGCTCCCCCCGACGATGTCTTCAAACACGCCAATTTATTTTTAAAATGAGCCGGTCGAGGGACCCTTTTCTGGTCAGATATGGATTGCCAGATATAAATCCTATCCACTGGTAGTAAACATTCGACCCCCGAATTTCATCCTTATTTTCTATGAATTTTTTAAAGTGCCAATTTAACACATGAGTCTATGGGGAATGAATTAGGCCTGTGAGACCTGTAGGTTTCACAGGCCTAATCACTAGTAGCAGGCCATAGATATTCATTCGAGCCAACCCATTGCTATTTTTTTATTTTGATATGGCTGATTGACAAAGTGTATGCATATGATTGTCCATCTAACACTGATTCTATTTTTGGTAATTACTGAACTTCCTTTTCCCAAATTGGGAAGAAATATCACAAATTTTGGACTATATTTTGACTGGCGGAAGGATTAGGGCTATTTTGCTGTTTGAGGTGATGAATCTGCTCCCCCCAACAATGTCTTCAAACACGCCAATTTATTTTTAAAATGAGCCGGTCGAGGGAACCTTTTCTGGTCAGATATGGATTGCCAGATATAAATCCTATCCACTGGTAGTAAACATTCGACCCCCGCATTTCATCCTTATTTTTTATGAATTTTTTAAAGTGCCAATTTAACACATGAGTCTATGGGGAATGAATTAGGCCTGTGAGACCACCAGAGTTTTCTCAGGTAAAAAGTTTTATGCAACAGGCCCCTGGGGGTGCTGTGGCAATGCTCAGCACCCCCAGTAACAATAGAATAATCCTCCGTGGATAGGTCCATGCCACATCACCTCCTTACCATTTGGTCTCATCTCACTAGTTTGTTTACAACCAGTTTGTCAACTGCTCACTGGCCCGAATTCACAAGGGTGGTTTTGAAAACCCACGGTTGAGTCCATGGTTTATGTAGATTTCCTGCATGAATTATGCTTATTTTACTGCATATAATTAAAAAATGTCCAATGCTGATGCACGCTTTTGTCACAGTGCGCCAAATGGACGCCTATTGCCGTGGTTATCTACACTATTTTATTCATGAGTCACCTGTTTTGAATACCGGTAATGGGTCCACTCTTCAAACAGTAAACTAATGAATGAAATATAGCATATCTAATCATGGTAAAAGGCGTCAATTAGGTGCACTGTGACAAAAGCGCGCATCAGCATTGGAATTTTTTATACACGAGCCCGATGTGCGTTATCTTAAGCGTAATTTATACAGGAAATCTGTCTAAGCCATGGATTCAACGCTGGTTTTCAAAACCACCTTTGTGAATTCGGGCCATTTGGTCTAACTGCAATCTTCCATCGAGACCACACCCACATCATCTAATATCCACTTGGTTCTAACACCACTCTGTCTATATAATTAGATGAACTGATGGTGAACCACCGTTTCTGGTGATGAGCTATCATGGCACCTCCCCCAGTCCTCAATACCTCAGAAATAACCCAGCCTTCTAGGGTTCACCCGTTGACTGTGGTACTAAATCCCACCTGTATACAATTCACATATGATTTATAAATGGACGACCCAGTTTCTGTAGGCAATGGGTTAAGAAATGATGATCACCTCTGCATCTTTGGCCCGTTGCTTGATAGCAGTAGCAGTATCCGAGAGCTGCCTGAGTTGTTCCTGCATGGTCTCCAGAGCACAAGCTTTAGATTGGTCTTGAGATCCTAGGACTTTCAACCTTGTCTTCAAGCTCTTGATATACTCGCGCCGATTCTTCAGCTCACCTGTTTGTAAATTAAGTTAGACGGTGATGGAAAGAAAAGGGAATCTATGACGTTATTTAAATACGAATGAAGCTTTATAGTAAACAGTAAGAGCTGACTCGAGTCTGGAATGAAATATAATAAACTTTGATATCATACTGAGACATGGAACATCGTACTGTGTGAAGTTCTAAATTATCATATAAACAGTTATTTTAAAATCTGTGACTATGCTACAACCCTTATTAGCATAAAATGGAATTGAATATCTAGTTCTTATGACATCATAGCAATCATATAATTGGCTACGATTATTAAACTAATTTGGCTTTTACTCCAAAATAAATTATTGCAATCACCCACAATTGTTATATTCTTACAGCTAACCTCAAATAAAAAGAAAAAGAGCAAAATGCAAATTTTTCCCAAATTGGATCATGGACAAGTCCTAAGCAGTAAGGTGATGCAGAAATCAAGAAATGAGAGCAAGTTAAAAACAAAGGATGGACATGACCTCATATCATTTGACCCCTAGATGACGTTTGACCCCATTATCCTAATGGACACACACATGTGGAATTGCCCAAGGATCATATGGATCAAGTGTGAATATAACTGATGCAGAAACATTAAAATAAGAGCAAGTTGAACATTTGAATTTTTAGTAACAGACTGAGAGACCGAAAAACTAACAGACTTAACGGTGAAAGCGATCACTAAGTCTACACAAGAAGAGTTGACTTTGTAAAATCCTCCCAAAATAGGTGGCTGCCGAAACATGAAGGCCTGTATTCAACAAACAGGTTTCAATCGTACCTTGGTACAAAACCATGGCTTATGCACATTTAACTTATTATCACACTTCAAATAAGTGCCCTTTGCTGAAAGCACACATTTATAATTAGACTTTTTGTAGTGTGAGCGATGAAACAAGCATAATTATGTACACAAATCGGCATAAGCCATGGTTATGTGCCATGGTACGATTAAAACCTCTTTTGAAAATACAGGCCCCAAAATTTGGAAGAAGATAATTACCTTCATATCTGGCACACTTAGTCTCCAGTCCCAGAAGTTTTTGTCTGTCCTGCTCCCAAGCCAGGAGCTGTCTCTGATGAGAAGCCACCATCTCATTGAGCTCCCTGTCCCTATCCTGGAGCTCATGGATCAGTAGCTGGAGTTCCTGACGCTGCTTCTGAATGGTCGTGTTCTCTAGGTCTGATGTATAACTTTTCTGAAAATGGAAACAAAAACATTAACACCAAAGTACCTCATCAAAAGTCAGAGCTACATCTTTCAAACAAGTGGCTATTCATTACTGATCCTCACAATCCGTCAGACAAAAAATGGGGAATGTGAGAAAGATGATATGAAGACGCCTGTAGGCCTATAGTGGAATTCCTGCTATAAAATGTGGCATTGATTTTGACTAGTTACAAAAACATAAATTCATTTATTTATCAATGCATGAAAACATCTTTCAACAGGATAAAACATCAACCATCTCATTATCGCTGGCTGTTTTTCATAGAAAATAAAGAACACATCTTCCGCTAGAATAAGAACATCTTACAATGTTTATCAAAGCAGCGCCTACATATTCTTGCTCTGCAGGCGAGACAGGCTAGTCAAATGTTAGTAATTTCAATTTAAGACTGAGATGTAGTATAGTTTCCGTGTCCATGCACAAAAGACCTACTGCAGAAATGATAAAGTAAACAAGAGGAATCTTACCTTTGGTGATAGGGAGCTTTGCAGGAATGCTCCAGGGGAAGACTGCATTCTCTGGGGGCTGAACAAAGAACTTGGACTGCTGCGCTTCTTCACTGCCAACCCATTCCTATCGGCACTGCCATAGCCTGCCCCACCAGGTGAACTCTTGTTCGGGGTAGCAGGGCGCAAAGGGGAGGGTTCTGCACTGTGCTGAGGGAGCAGGGTGGGGTAGGATAGTGACTTTGGTGTACTGTGGAATGGCTCAGAATTAAAGTTGTCTGTTAGAATTTGAAAACAATTTGAAAAAAAAATTAATAGTGGCTGGGCTTGACTCTGTGTTAGAAGACATGTTGTAGAGATTACATTTACCAATACTTGTATTAAATTTCTAGTCCCACAAGAAGACATTCACATTAAGTGCAACATCAAATGAAAATAAAGAAGAGAGTATTCTTCCTTTTCTTGATAACTCCAACTAAATCAATATAATTTCAATGAAGTATAGTAAATAGATTGCCATTTCATCCATGTAAAAATGTGAAATATGAATTTCATCATTGTTTGGGGAAAGTCCCTCCCATTTGTTTACCCCTATTTGATAGCATGTAAACATTTTTCAAGATGAAAATAAAGACTTGGGCCTAATAATAAATTTTTAATTGATTTGTACTGCTTACACATTTCTTAGAGGTATATGCTTGTCAGTATAGCAACAAGGAGACTGACTTTTTTCATGAATTCCTCACCCTTGATCCTTCATAAATTGACTTGGTTTTGAACTAGATTGCTAGATTATAAGATGATTACTCTGCCAACTGAACTCATGTGTCTCTCCTTTTTATCAATGAATAACTCTCCCAAGGAATTTCAACTAAATTGAATTAATACCTGTCCATTTTCGTTCCGACTGTTTTGGATCCTTCGTAGGGAAAGACAAAGGTTCTCCATGGCTGGTACTCACTGAAGACAGGTTTGGGGCAATGGAAGCCCTACTGGATTCGCACATTTTAACTTAGGAGCTGAAAAGACAAAGGATAACCATAATTGATAACAAAATATTAAAAGAAAATATAAATGACACAGTATACTAACCTCACACAAGAGATAAGCTGAATGGGGGGAGGGAACACTAAAGGACTTTTATACATTGTAATGCTTTGATATATACCCCCCCTTCTGACCACTATTTCTCTTCTCTACATACTCACTTCCACTCAGAAGCCATTCAGCCCCGCTCTGAAGGCCCCCCTTACGAATCACATCCATTTGGGTGAAAAAAAAGGGAGCGTGTGGAGGCAGCGGTCAAGCACTCAAAATTAAATTCCCTCCCACATCATCTCTACCCCTCCTTATCTCCTTTCATTTGATTTGTGATTGGTTTAGAGTTTCTAAATGAAATACACATTTGCACCATTTCGTCCATTAATTCATTAGGAGATTGCATGGCATTATTTTTTCATAATTTATAAGGCCTATCATGAATGTGATGAATGACTCTGCATCTGGATTGATCTCATATCGAGAGTGACATTAACAACATCACAATTTCTCAATGACATTTTCCTCTTGAGGAAAATGTCTTTGATAAATTGTGATATTTTTAATCTATGGACTGAAATCCAAGAAGTAGTGCCAGGGGAAGCCAGAAAATGGCCTAACAACATCAGGAAATTCTTCTGGGCAAAGAATGTGAAGCACCGGGAAAGATGTCTTATCGGCTTTTGTCTTGGTAAATGGATTGAACCCAACCATATTCACGGACTGGGCACTTCTCTTGAGACTCTTGAGACAAGAGCTGTATCACAACATTCTGAAGCATTGTCAAAACTATTTGAACAGGGCAAAAGTTATAAACTTTTTGCATGGAATGTTTAGACCCACTGTTGCAAGTAACTGGAAGAGAAGTCAAAAAACTAAATGTAGAGATGGAGGAAGGACAGTGGTAAAATTAGACAAGGAGCAAGTTTATTCTGGGTGATGAGAATCATACATGTGCCTCTTATAAACTTAAAATTCCCTTCCAATTTTCAACAATTCTTCTTTGTTGAAAACCTCTGCTTACACCGGCACAAACCATGTCAAAGAAAAAAACAATATACTTCTAGGAACCCAATGACAGAGGCATTTTTGAGTTGGAGAAATCCTTTTAACTTTATACTTCTTCTTGCTCAAGACGACAAATTTGATCAATGGTTGAAAACCCAAAATGTCATTGCAAAGAGAATCATCTCTGAGCTCTGCACTCAGCCATGCCAAGGCGATTGAATATAAACATAGAAAGGGAAGCAAGATATGGAGATGCCGAGGATCCATGTCCTGGAAGCATGAGAAAACTTATACTATTCACAAACATTCAATCTTTAAAACATCTCCATATTCACCAGAGTGTGGATTTTGCAACCTTCTTTCCATTGCAGTGCAGTGGCATCTGGTCTTGATTGCAAAAAGACATCCATTGATTGGGTGAACTTTCGAAGAGACATCACTAGGAAGTACATAAATGACTTCTTATAGTGATGGCAAAGAGATGAGGAGTGGAGAGGGAGAATAAGTCTATCTGGGTGCCGATGTAAGTACATGTATGACCATGGAGATCTCAGAGTGATCAAAGTCTGGATCCTTGGAATTGTGGAAAAATGAAGTTATTGGCTGATTCTCTATACAGTGGATTTATTGGGTTGAGGAGACCCTTCTTCCGATCATTGAGTGACATGTGGAAAAGGGATCTACTATTCTCCTCAGATGACTGGCAACTTTACTCACAGCTGAATGAGAGAAGTACAAACATTTTTGTTTTGAGCACAAACATGGTTTTGTGCGATAGTATCAGGATGTGTCCACCTGTGGCATCACAAAGGTGCATACCAATACCACTGAGAATGATTAGAAACTAGCTAAAGACTATAGTGATTTGTGATTGGTTTAGAGTTTCTAAATGGAATATGCATTTGCGCCATATGGTCCAATAATTCATTTAATAGGAGGATGCATGCCGTTATTTTTCATAATTACACAAGGCCTATCATGAATGTGGTGAATGATTCTGTATCTGGACTGGTCTGGTATCAAGAGCAATGAAAGGTATATTACAAGAGAAAAAATGTCATTGAGAAATCGTGATATCTTTAATCTTTGGACTGAAATCCAAGGAGTAGTTGGGAATGCCAGAAAATAGCCATGCAAGAAAAGGAAATTCTTTTTGGCACAGAATGTAAAGCACTGGCACAAAATGTAAAGCACTGGCAAAGATGTCTTTATAGAGGCTTCCGTCTTCATAAATGGATTGACCCCAACTATTTTCACACGGACTGGGAGCTTTTCGCAGTACTCTGTCATGGCAGATCTACATGCACATGACAACATTCTGAAGCATTGTCAAAACAATTTGAACATGGGAAAAGTTGTAAACTTTTTGCATGGAAGGTTTTGACCCATGGTTGCAAGTAACTGGAAGAGGAGCCAAAACAAAACTAAATGTAGAGATGGAGGAAGGACAGTGGTAAAATTAGACAAGGAGCAAGTTTATTCTGGGTGATGAGACTCATTCATGTGCCTCTTATAAACTTATAATTCCCTTCCATACTTCAACAATTCTTCTTTGTTGAAAACCTCTGCTCAACTTACACCAGCACCAACCATGTCAAAGAAAAAACAATATACTTCTAGGAACCCAATGAGAGAGACGTTTTTGAGTTGGAGAAATCCTTTTTTAACTTTATACTTCTTCTTGCTCAAGACGACAAATTTGATCAATGGTTGAAAACCTACAATGTCATTGCAAAGAGAATCATCTCTGAGCTCTGCACTCAGCCATGCCAAGGCGATTGAATATAAAAATAGAAAGGGAAGCAAGATATGGAGATGCCGAGGATCCATGTCCTGGAAGCATGAGAAAACTCATACTATTCACAAACATTCAATCTTTGATATATCTTTGATACATCTCCATATTCACTAGAGTGTGGATTTTGCAACCTTCTTTCCATTGCAGTGCAGTGGTATCTGGTCTTGATTGCAAAAAGACATCCATTGATTGGGTGAACTTTCGAAGAGACATCACTAGAAGTACACAAATGACTTCTTATAGTGATGGCAAAGAGATGAGGAGTGGAGAGGGAGAATAAGTCTATCTGGGTGCCGATGTAAGTACATGTATGACCATGGAGATCTCAGAGTGATCAAAGTCTGGATCCTTGGAATTGTGGAAAAATAAAGTTATTGGCTGATTCTCTATACAGTGGATTTATTGGGTTGAGGAGACCCTTCTTCCAATCATTGAGTGACATGTGGAAAAGGGATCTACTATTCTCCTCGGACGACTGGCAACTTTACTCAAAGCTGAATGAGAGAAGTACAAGCCTTTTAGTTTCGAGTAATCACAAACATGGTTTTGTGCGAGGATGTGTCCACCTGTGGAATCACAAAGGTGCATACCAATACCACTGAGGATGCTAAGAATCTAGCTAAAGACTATTGGGTTAGTGATTTGTGATCGATTTAGAGTTTCTAAATGGAATACGCATTTGCGCCATATGGTCCAATAATTCATTTAATAGGAGAATGCATGCCGTTATTTTTCATAATTACACAAGGCCTATCATGAATATGGTGAATGATTCTGTATCTGGACTGGTCTGGTATCAAGAGCAATATTACAAGAGAAAAATGTCATTGAGAAATCATGATATCTTTAATCTATGGACTGAAATCCAAGGAGTAGTTGGGAATGCCAGAAAATAGCCATGCAAGATCAGGAAATTCTTCTTGGCACAGAATGTAAAGCACTGGCAAAGATGTCTTTATAGAGGCTTTCGTCTTCATAAATGGATCGACCCCAACTATTTTCACATGGACATGGAGCTTTTCGCAGAACTCTGTCATGGCAGATCTACATGCACATGAAAACATTCTGAAGCATTGTCAAAAGAATTTGCATGGAATATTTTGACCCATTGTTGCAAGTAACTGGAAGAGGAGCCAAAACAAAACTAAATGTAGAGATGGAGGAAGGACAGTGGTAAAATTATTCTGGGTGATGAGTCTCATACATGTGCCTCTTATAAACTTATAATTCCCTTCCATACTTCAACAATTCTTCTTTGTTGAAAACCTCTGCTCAACTTACACCAGCACCAACCATGTCAAAGAAAAAACAATATACTTCTAGGAACCCAATGACAGAGGCATTTTTGAGTTGGAGAAATCCTTTCAACTTTATACTTCTTCTTGCTCAAGACGACAAATTTGATCAATGGTTGAAAACCCACAATGTCATTGCAAAGAGAATCATCTCTGAGCTCTGCACTCAGCCATGCCAAGGCGATTGAATGTAAAAATAGAAAGGGAAGCAAGATATGGAGATGCCGAGGATCCGTGTCCTGGAAGCATGAGAAAACTTATACTATTCACAAACATTCAATCTTTAAAACATCTCCATATTCACCAGAGTGTGGATTTTGCAACCTTCTTTCCATTGCAGTGCAGTGGCATCTGGTCTTGATTGCAAAAAAAATTCATTGATTGGGAAAACTTT
Source organism: Lytechinus variegatus (assembly GCF_018143015.1). Lineage (NCBI taxonomy): Eukaryota > Metazoa > Echinodermata > Echinoidea > Temnopleuroida > Toxopneustidae > Lytechinus > Lytechinus variegatus. The sequence goes on from NC_054741.1 coordinate 53,191,414, forward strand.
CTAGGAGACATCACTAGGAAGTAAACAAATACCTTCTTATGGTGATGGCGAAGAGTTGAGTGGAGAGATATAAGAAGTCTATCTGGGTGCCGATGTAAGTACATGTATGACCATGGAGATCCCAGAGTGATCAAAGTCTGGATCCTTGGAATTGTGGAAAAATAAAGTTATTGGCTGATTCTCTATACAGTGGATTTATTGGGTAGAGGAGACCCTTCTTTCAATCATTGAGTGACATGTGGAAAAGGGATCTATCATCTACTATTCTCCTCAGACGACTGGCAACTTTACTCAAAGCTGAATGAGAGAAGTATAAGCATTTTAGTTTCGAGTGCTCACAAACATGGTTTTGTGCGAGGATGTGTCAACCTGTGGCATCACAAAGGTGCATACCAATACCACTGAGAATGAATAGAAACTAGCTAAAGACTATTGGGTTAGTGATTTGTGATTGGTTTAGAGTTTATAAATGGAATATGCATTTACGCCATATGGTCCAATAATTTATTTAATAGAATGCATGCCGTTATTTTTCATAATTACACAAGGCCTATCATGAATATGGTGAATGATTCTGTATCTGGACTGGTCTGGTATCAAGAGCAATGAAAGGTATATTACAAGAGAAAAAATGTCATTGAGAAATCATGATATCTTTAATCTTTGGACTGAAATCCAAGGAGTAGTTGGGAATGCCAGAAAATAGCCATGCAAGATCAGGAAATTCTTCTTGGCACAGAATGTAAAGCACTGGCAAAGATATCTTTATAGAGGCTTTCGTCTTCATAAATGGATTGACCCCAACTATTTTCACATGGACTGGGAGCTTTTCGCAGTACTCTGTCATGGCAGATCTACATGCACATGACAACATTCTGAAGCATTGTCAAAACAATTTGAACATGGGAAAAGTTGTAAACTTTTTGCATGGAAGGTTTTGACCCATGGTTGCAAGTAACTGGAAGAGGAGCCAAAACAAAACTAAATGTAGAGATGGAGGAAGGACAGTGGTAAAATTAGACAAGAAGCAAGTTTATTCTGGGTGATGAGACTCATACATGTGCCTCTTATAAACTTAAAATTCCCTTCCAAACTTCAACAATTCTTCTTTGTTGAAAACCTCTGCTCAACTTACACCAGCACCAAACATGTCAAAGAAAAAACAATATACTTCTAGGAACCCAATGACAGAGACGTTTTTGAGTTGGAGAAATCCTTTCAACTTTATACTACTTCTTGCTCAAGACGACAAATTTGATCAATGGTTGAAAACCCACAATGTCATTGCAAAGAGAATCATCTCTGAGCTCTGCACTCAGCCATGCCAAGGCGATTGAATGTAAAAATAGAAAGGGAAGCAAGATATGGAGATGCCGAGGATCTGTGTCCTGGAAGCATGAGAAAACTTATACTATTCACAAACATTCAATCTTTAAAACATCTCCATATTCACCAGAGTGTGGATTTTGCAATCTTCTTTCCATTGCAGTGCAGTGGCATCTGGTCTTGATTGCAAAAAGACATCCATTGATTGGGTGAACTTTTGAAGAGACATCACTAGGAAGTACATAAATGACTTCTTATAGTGATGGCAAAGAGATGAGGAGTGGAGAGGAAGAAGAAGTCTATCTGGGTGCCGATGTTAGTACATGTATGACCATGGAGATCCCAGAGTGATCAAAGTTTGGATCCTTGGAATTGTGGAAAAATAAAGTTATTGGCTGATTCTCTATACAGTGGATATATTGGGTTGAGGAGACCCTTCTTTCAATCATTGAGTGACATGTGGAAAAGGGATCTACTATTCTCCTCAGATGACTGGCAACTTTACTCAAAGCTGAATGAGAGAAGTACAAGCATTTTAGTTTCGAGTACAAACATGGTTTTGTGCGAGGATGTGTCCACCTGTGGAATCACAAAGGTGCATACCAATACCACTGAGAATGATTAGAAACTAGCTAAAGACTATTAGTTTAGTGATTTGTGATTGGTTTAGAGTTTCTAAATGGAATATGCATTTGCGCCATATGGTCCAATAATTCATTTAATAGGAGAATGCATGCCGTTATTTTTCATAATTACACAAGGCCTATCATGAATATGGTGAATGATTCTGTATCTGGACTGGTCTGGTATCAAGAGCAATATTACAAGAGAAAAATGTCATTGAGAAATCATGATATCTTTAATCTATGGACTGAAATCCAAGGAGTAGTTGGGAATGCCAGAAAATAGCCATGCAAGATAAGGAAATTCTTCTTGGCACAGAATCTAAAGCACTGGCAAAGATGTCTTTATAGATGCTTTCGTCTTCATAAATGGATCGACCCCAACTATTTTCACATGGACATGGAGCTTTTCGCAGAACTCTGTCATGGCAGATCTACATGCACATGAAAACATTCTGAAGCATTGTCAAAAGAATTTGCATGGAATATTTTGACCCATTGTTGCAAGTAACTGGAAGAGGAGCCAAAACAAAACTAAATGTAGAGATGGAGGAAGGACAGTGGTAAAATTATTCTGGGTGATGAGTGTCATACATGTGCCTCTTATAAACTTAAAATTCCCTTCCAAACTCCAACAATTCTTCTTTGTTGAAAACCTCTGCTCAACTTACACCGGCACCAATCATGTCAAAGAAGAAAATACACTTCTAGGAACCCAATGACAGAGACGTTTTTGAGTTGGAGAAATCCTTTCAACTTTATACTTCTTCTTGCTCAAGACGACAAATTTGATCAATGGTTGAAAACCCACAATGTCATTGCAAAGAGAATCATCTCTGAGCTCTGCACTCAGCCATGCCAAGGCGATTGAATGTAAACATAGAAAGGGAAGCAAGATATGGAGATGCCGAGGATCCGTGTCCTGGGAGCATGAGAAAACTTATACTATTCACAAACATTCAATCTTTAAAACATCTCCATATTCACCAGAGTGTGGATTTTGCAATCTTCTTTCCATTGCAGTGCAGTGGCATCTGGTCTTGATTGCAAAAAGACATCCATTGATTGGGTGAACTTTCGAAGAGACATCACTAGGAAGTACACAAATGACTTCTTATAGTGATGGCAAAGAGATGAGGAGTGGAGAGGGAGAAGAAGTCTATCTGGGTGCCAATGTAAGTACATGTATGACCATGGAGATCCCAGAGTGATCAAAGTCTGGATCCTTGGAATTGTGGAAAAATAAAGTTATTGGCTGATTCTCTATACAGTGGATTTATTGGGTTGAGGAGACCCTTCTTCCAATCATTGAGTGACATGTGGAAAAGGGATCTACTATTCTCCTCAGACGACTGGCAACTTTACTCAAAGCTGAATGAGAGAAGTACAAGCATTTTAGTTTCGAGTACGCACAAAACATGGTTTTGTGCGATAGTATCAGGATGTGTCCACCTGTGGCATCACAAAGGTGCATACCAATACCACTGAGAATGATTAGAAACTAGCTAAAGACTATAGTGATTTGTGATTGGTTTAGAGTTTCTAAATGGAATACGCATTTGCGCCATATGGTCCAATAATTCATTTAATAGGAGAATGCATGCCGTTATTTTTCATAATTACACAAGGCCTATCATGAATATGGTGAATGATTCTGTATCTGGACTGGTGTGGTATCAAGAGCAATATAAGGTATATTACAAGAGAAAAATGTCATTGAGAAATCATGATATTTTTAATCTATGGACTGAAATCCAAGGAGTAGTTGGGAATGCCAGAAAATAGCCATGCAAGATCAGGAAATTCTTCTTGGCACAGAATGTAAAGCACTGGCAAAGATATCTTTATAGAGGCTTTCGTCTTCATAAATGGATTGACCCCAACTATTTTCACATGGACTGGGAGCTTTTCGCAGTACTCTGTCATGGCAGATCTACATGCACATGACAACATTCTGAAGCATTGTCAAAACAATTTGAACATGGGAAAAAGTTGTAAACTTTTTGCATGGAAGGTTTTGACCCATGGTTGCAAGTAACTGGAAGAGGAGCCAAAACAAAACTAAATGTAGAGATGGAGGAAGGACAGTGGTAAAATTAGACAAGGATCAAGTTTATTCTGGGTGATGAGACTCATTCATGTGCCTCTTATAAACTTATAATTCCCTTCCATACTTCAACAATTCTTCTTTGTTGAAAACCTCTGCTCAACTTACACCAGCACCAACCATGTCAAAGAAAAAACAATATACTTCTAGGAACCCAATGACAGAGACGTTTTTGAGTTGGAGAAATCCTTTTAACTTTATACTTCTTCTTGCTCAAGACGACAAATTTGATCAATGGTTGAAAACCCACAATGTAATTGCAAAGAGAATCATCTCTGAGCTCTGCACTCAGCCATGCCAAGGCGATTGAATATAAAAATAGAAAGGGAAGCAAGATATGGAGATGCCGAGGATCCGTGTCCTGGAAGCATGAGAAAAACTTATAGGGGAAGGCGGGGTAAGTTGAGCATAGGGGCAAGTTGAGCCACCAGCCCCAGGCCAATAATGAATGAGTCAGACATTGTGGTGGTGTCATGTATTGATGACCCATAGCATAACCCCTAACCCCACCACATTGTTTTCAACTTTGAAACAAAAAGTAGTTTTTTTAGAGGGAAAAACATGAATTTCAGCCAAAAAAGTAAAAAAGAGTGTGAAATAGATAAGTGCTTTATAAACACACACGTCTTTGAATATAATAAAGACGTGATAACAACATTATTAGTCCAGGTATGGATCTTCATTCTTGTCATAGTCTTTTATATGATGGATGCATAATAAATGTGTGGATACAAAATTATCGCACTAAGTTCGGACTGGGGTAAGTGGAGCCAAACAGCATGGGGCAAGTTGAGCCATGGTAAATCCTATGGTAATGTATCTTAAAAAACAAACAAACCATAAAAATTGATTGAAATGCTGGTTGAAAGGAGCAAATTTACATGACTGCTCTTTTCCTTTTTAAGGATGTTAGTATTTATAGAGAATTAGCAAGTGAAAAGACTTTAAAAAAAAATTGACATGCTGGTTTTCCCCTCATACATTTTGTACATAGTTTTTGTGGCTCAACTTACCCCAGAAGGTGGCTCAAACTAACCCCATATATGGGGCAAGTTGAGCCATTTGACATCGTTTTTTTAAAAGGTCACGATGACTTTCAGTGTGGGGATAGAAAGTTATATATAGGTGGAAAATATTTCAGAAGAATTAAATTTCAAGGCAAGGTACTTATTTCAACGAGATTGTTTATCATATCAATTCTAACTTGCAAAATGCAAAAACTGTCACAACTTACCCCGCCTTCCCCTAAACACAGCCTATTCACAAACATTCAATCTTTGATATATATTTGATATATCTTTGATATATCTCCATATTCACCAGAGTGTGAACTTTGCAACCTTTGTTCCATTGCAGTGCAGTGGCATCTGGTTTTGATTACAAAAAAAATTCATTGATTGGGAAAACTTTCTAGGAGACATCACTAGGAAGTAAACAAATACCTTCTTATGGTGATGGCGAAGAGTTGAGTGGAGAGATATAAGAAGTCTATCTGGGTGCCGATGTAAGTACATGTATGACCATGGAGATCCCAGAGTGATCAAAGTCTGGATCCTTGGAATTGTGGAAAAATAAAGTTATTGGCTGATTCTCTTACAGTGGATTTATTGGGTTGAGGAGACCCTTCTTTCAATCATTGAGTGACATGTGGAAAAGGGATCTACTATTCTCCTCAGACAACTGGCAACTTTACTCAAAGCTGAATGAGAGAAGTACAAGCATTTTAGTTTCGAGTGCTCACAAACATGGTTTTGTGCGAGGATGTGTCTCAACCTGTGACATGACAAAAGGTGCATACCAATACCACTGAGGATGCTTAGAAAGTAGCTTAAGACTATAAGAAAATGAATGGTACTTGCATCCAGAATTTCAAAGTGTATCTCAGTGAACTAATCTGGAAGGAACGAGTCGTGGTCGCTTAGCACAATGCAATCCTTGGCTTATTTTCACTCATGACGAAATACTACGCCCTGACGTAGCCCAATTCGGAATTGGATCGAAATATCCTCTTTAACTCGTGGGCCACAAGGATTTTAAACATACATGTATACTTCAATTTGCAGTTTAACATTAATGTTTTTGGGCATGGATTTTGTTGTTATTCACCAGACATCATAGTTTTATTGAATATATTTGAAATTCAATTTTTGGAATTGTAATTACACTTCATATTGCAGAATGTTACTTTCTTTGCAATATGTATGTAAGGACTTTGAATTGGTCAATACTGTCATTGTACGTTTGAAGACATACATGTACATTTTTCATGAGGCACATGTGTATTTTTTGTAATTGGAATAATGAACCCCCCCCAAAAAAAAAAAATTGTGATTTTATCAGTTTTCTTGTTTCTAAAATTTGAAGAATTTGATCCTTTGTTTTAAGTTACATTTTGAAATGATATATATGGCAAATACGCATTGTCAAATGCAATGAAGTGGAAATTAGTTGTTCTATGAAGTTTTGATGTGATATTGTTTTTAAAAGTTGTTTTACAATGTAGCATAATGGTCAATGCTGATTGAAAGTTTAAATCAAACAGAAACTTAAATTGAATATATTGAGGAATCAATGTACTTTTACGCTTACACAGTTACATACATACGTGCATTGTTTACAAACAATAAAAACTATGACAATTTTGATATTTGAATAGCGTCTCTCTAATTTGCGGTAAATATTCTTAGGATCACTAACCTACAATACATGTAAAAGACAATTATAAAACTCACTGACAAAGATGAATATCCCATTGTGGCAAACTCATCTTGATTTCATCGCCCAATGTGGAATTGGAACGGCCCTACAGCTAGGTACCGTAAGTAACGGTGTATTAACCGCACCTTTTTCTCGCCGGGATAGAAGCAAAAGTCGGGGGTGCAGTTTATACACGGTGACGGGTCTGAGCCAGCCCGCCGTAACCCCTCCCGTACATGTTCGATGTCTGCCAGTTCACAACACATCGGGTGGCCGGGCGTAGCCGCCCAGGCAATGTCGTTTAGAGGGGTATGAGCCGCGGGTAATGGAAAGCGATTATTACAATATTAATTAAATGTTGTCCATAACAAACGCACCCACCTTCATGACACTAATTTTGACTTTATTCTCGATTCAAAGTAGTGAAGTTCCCTGGCTAATTTAAAAGAGATGCCAAGCATACTCGGTAATATTTTGTCACCGCTGAGCGAGAGTTGAGTGAGCTCAGAGATTGCGTTGTAATGTGGTTATAGTGCGACTTAAGCTGGCGCAATTCAAAGTCCCGTTTCGCGCCAGCTTGTTTTTTTTCCTTCCTGTTTCCCCTTTCATTTTGAGTGCTATTACGTCCCCATTCTACCCCATTTTAGAGATCATGTCCGCCTCATATTAGTTACACACACTGACACAGTCAGACAAGTCCTCCTGGACCTGGCCTAACAGTAGAGGCGCTGGTCAAAAAATTGGGATCGTCCCAGTTTACAGGGACTGTCTCAGTTTATAAGGATTTCTTCACAAAAATCTAGGAAAGTTCATTCACCTGTCAAGTGCCGACACCAATCGAGTGTGCTACTGCTAGTCAATGTAAACATATCACACTTCATAACAAGATTGGAAGACGGCAAGTCATGAAAAATAGACGGTGAACTGGGGGGAATTGAGGTCACTGAATCTATTTTTAGCACTCTCAATTTCCGTAATTGCTGTCTTTGTCCTGTAGGGGGAAGTGAAAAAAAAAAGGCCCCATAAACAAGGACAGTCTCAATTTATCAAGACATGATTTGTCTTGGTTTATGAGGATATCCTTGTTTTCTGGGACAATCCCAATTTTTGGACCAGCGCCTCTACTGCCTAATGCCAAATTTGTTAGGCCTACCTGTAGATCTAATCTGCAGAGTTCAGTTAGGCCTAAATTATTATGGTATAGGCCTAGATTCTAGATCTACCCAGTACCCAGACAGTTGTTGTGTATCCGGACAGGTTGTGTGTCCGGACGATCGATTTAATTTTAGAAAGTCATTTGGAAAAATTTACAAGCGAAGTTTCATCAATTTTTAGTACAAAATGTTAGGAAATATTATACTATAGGGCCTAAGACTAAGTAAGAGTAGAGAACAAAATACTGATGATTACTTCCATTGAATTCACATTTTTAGTGTAATCCAACACGATGTACAAATGGCAAAGACAAAAAAGGGCTTGAAGTTGAAAAATATAAAGACTAGTGAGTAGTGTCCGGACACCCGATCCCCCCATCCTACCGGGTGCGCAGACATGAGGGCCCTCATTTTGAAATGCGAGCAAATTACATCAAGTTGTCTCAAATTCAAGTGCCGAATTAGTTGCTTATTGATTCACTTCCAAGCACAGGACGTGGTACGGTCGCGGGCCGGGACGACCCGCCGGGAGGCTCGGGAGGAATGCAGGCCCGTTTCTGTCTGAATTCAATCGAAGTCCCGACTCCGCGCGAGCACACAATTAAATTTAAACAACGCCGGGATTTACTGATTCAAGCAGGTATCAGAATATATGTATGCATTTAACAGTAGTATATGTTTTATTCAAATACCTCTAAAATAAATTTAAAAGGACTAGGCCTACCCTACTGTAATTTCTCACCAAATTTGATCTCGCTTCGAAAATTTGCCTTCAGTAGAAATGCGTAGCAATCGCAATTTTCGAAAATTAAATTTCAGTTTATTTTGCGCGACTTATTTTCAATAGACTTTAAGTCCAGCCGCTTTCTTCACTTAAGAGTTGTAATCCCTTTGCAAGATCGCGTCAGAATATGAGCAGTTGTAAACTTAACTGCGCACAAGCAGTAAAAGGTCATTTGAGATGAAGATGAAGGTGGTTTTCAAATTTACTGACATAGGCATTTGCGATTTGATGATTATTCATGTATTCCTTTAAAATATTCTTTTCATCAAATTCAAGCTGAAGAGAAACAAAGTCTTCTTAAAGGACAAGTCCACCAAGGCACCAAGGCACCAACAAAACCTTGATTTGAATAAAAGAGAAAAATTATTCAACAATCATAACACTGAAAATTTCATCAAAATCGGATGTAAAATAAGAAAGTTATGGCATTTTAAAGTTTCGCTTATTTTCAACAAAATAGTTATATGAACGAGCCAGTTACATCCAAATGAGAGAGTTGATGACATCACTTACCCACTCACTCACTATTTCTTTTGTAATTTATTATATGACATATGAAATATCTTTATTTTCTCGTCATTGTCATGTGAAATGAAATTTCATTCATCACTGAACACATGGAATTCCATTATTTTAACATTTTGTGCTTCTGGCAAGAAGGTCCTTATCGTCAAATTCGTAAAAATTGAATTATTGTATAATTCAAACAATAAAAAACAAAAGAAATAGTGAGTGAGTGAGTGACATCATCGACTCTCTCATTTGGATGTAACTCTGGCTCGTTCATATAACTATTTTGTTGAAAATAAGCGAAACTTTGAAATGTCATAACTTTCTTACATCCGATTTTGATGAAATTTTCAGCATTGTGCTTGTCTGATTTTTCTCTATTGATTCAAATCAACATTTTTCTGAGGTGGACTTGACCTTAAATCACTGGTATTTGACAGTAGTAGTCAAAATATGCCAGGAGGCAGGAGCAGACAATAAAACAAACAGATTAAAAAAACTTTACCCCTGATATACTATTCTAGTCACCTGCTCTATACAATGCCTTCCAGTCTTAGAATTTGAATGCTTTGCCGGGATAACTTACGCAACATCTTCATATGAAAATGTTAGTGCTCATCCTAATAAAAAATCGCAAAGGTCATTTGAGAAAAGTTGATCATCAGCTAACGGTGAACTAACTTATATCAGAGTAGACTGCACAGCGAAATTTCCGAACACTTTGCTCGATCGGCTATGCTACGCTTGGGCTTGCCCCGGGGGCTTGCTCATAGAAATCAGAAATCCCTTTAAATTGGTTAAGTTCATGATTCATCTGATGGTGGAATCTTCTTCTTCACCCCCCCCCCCCCCCTCCTCTTCCTCTCCCTCTTCTGTGGTGAAGCTCCCGAAGACTAGATCTTGAGGTGTCGGCGGTGATTTGTAGACAATTAATTTGTCCTAGCCTATCAACAATAATGAAGGGAAACACCTTCGAGGCCACGGATGTTCCAACCCATCCCTCTGAATTTCATATTAGTAAAGAACATTTTTATGGCGATGGAGATAACTCATTTCTAGAAGAACACAAAGATCTCCATTTAGAGTCACCACCACGTAAAAGCTCACATTTTAGTTACAAATATTTACATAAAGTATACACTACATTTTAGTACTCCCAACAAATCCTCGCTAATTCATCATCACTTAATGATATTTATAAAATTAAACGCAAAATTAATCTTGCATAAAAAAACAATGGCACCAGCTTAAAGGGACGCGGAAACAAAAGATACTCTGATAAGTTTCATTGAAAAATAGTTTGTCCTTAAATGAGAAAAGCGGGTCGAGAATGAGTTAATTTCTTCAGGGTAGACAGTAACACAAGTCTGGACCATGATATCGTATCGGATCTGATGGCTTTAAGTAACTTTAAATCCGCAAGGTGAAAGTTTACAGGTAACCTATGGTTTTTGAAAAAAAAACTGAGGTTTAAACTGAAAGAGGGAGCAAATTATTGACGTTCTTTACACATAAAAAATATTTATTTATTTGAATTTATTTATACAGGATAAAAACATGATCAGCACAGCTGTTTTACATCATGCCGTCTTGATACAACAGGTTAAAAGTTGTAAAGTTGAATATATATATATATAGATAGGGTATTTATTTATTTAAACAAATCATCAAATAGATTAAAAATAACAAACAAAAATTAACAAAGTAACTAGGGAATTCATGATAGACAACTACAAAAAATGATATAGTAATCTAAAAGAATTAAAAGTTAAAACAATCAATATTCACTAAAAAATATGGACTTATAAGGGATATTATTCATAGTCATGCATAATGATTATTACAGATTAAAAAATATATTGTCTTTATTTGAATTTTTGAAAGTGGAAATAATAATTCGGATCGTTTGAATATTCGTTCAACTTGTCACAGAAATTGAGACTTTAAATGTCTTCTGCCTATAAAGATAAATGAAAAACCTAATCACATTTGTTTGGTATTGAGTCTTTAGTAGTGTTTGGTATTTAGTACTTGATTGTATACCTCCGTTAAATCACCTGAAAAAAAATCCCGAAAGAGACTTTTTAAATCACTAAATGTATTACAAACAAAATTGTTCTTGCCTAGCATTAGAGACTGCCATGTTATCAGGTGAATTGATGCTCTATGTCGATCAGGAATGACCCCAGAACCCCAAGTTGCCTAGCGCCCCCTTTCGGCTTTGTGGACCTCTCACAAATCAAAAATTGTTTTTCGAGCACAGTCAAGAAATGCGGGCATAAATGCTTATTATTCACAAGTGCGGATCCAGGATTTTGAAATAGGGGGGCGCCAGCGGCGAGGGAGCGAAGCGACCGAGCGGGGGGAGGGTGTGGGAGGGGGGATACCCCCCTCCCACGGCAAGGACTTTTTCAAAAAATCATGTCCAAAAGTCGTATTTTGAGAGCACCTTTAGAAGAAAAATGCACACTTAAATCACTGTAAATTCATGAATAAAAGACACATACTGACTCATTTAGGAGCTGGTTTCCAGTCACACACCGTATAAGCGGACATTCAAAACATACATTTGGCAAAGGCTCTTCACTTGCTTGCATCATGTGATTGAAACGTCAAATTTAAATGATACGAAACTGAGACTTGTAATCGATAAGTTCCGAATAATCCATTCTGTTTATTGTCATTTGTGTATTTACATTGTGTGTTTCAAACGATAATTGTTTAGTCGTATGGCAACATGCATAAAATTTGGTTCTTTTTCCCCAAAATGCACAGTAAATTGTTACAAACTACAGAAAAAACGACATCATCTTCTGGTAATCAACCTTTTCCCTCGTATTATTTTCAAATCATCTTCAATAATCCAGTCATTCTGCACAACCTCAAAGTAATATAATGCTTCTTAAGGGGATTCTCATCATTTTTATTGTTTACGTTCAAAGTCTCTCATCGCGTTGCCATCTTAACTTATGACCAGCCAGGATGAAATTGTATTTATATGTATTTTAACATAAGATAATCAATTTTTACGAAGCACTTGTTAAAACTATACCACAAATAATTAAATAAGGTCAATGATAAAATGCTAGAAAATACATGTAAGGAGCTTTGATATCCAGTCCATAATTGTATAAGTTATAACTATCAGTGGCAGAAAATGTAAAATAAACCGAGGCTCGTCTTCGGTATACAGAGTTCAGAAGGCATTTTGTAAGCTTTTCATTTATGAAATTACAACTTGTTTAGACCATGAATTCATATAGGCTTCCAATTTGATGTTTTTTCTACATGTTGAATCAATGTATACCAGTGGCGTACCGTTGGTCACGGCATTTGGGGGGCACCAGCAAAAATTTCGGGTGACTTAGGGACCGCGCGAAGCGCGCTCAGTTGTCAGGTATTCTGACCTAATAAAAATATTTTAAGGCATGCAGTGCCATTAAACGGCTATGTATCTCACTGATTAAATAATGCGAGTGCGAAGCGCGAGCTGGAAATTTTTTATATTGAGGGCTAAAAATGGTCATTATAAGCAAATTGTTTTGTAATCATGATACTTAACTGTCTCGCTAAACAAACAATGCGAGCGCGAAGCGCGAGCTAAAATTTTTGTATATACTGACCCTAAACAAGGAAATATTAAGGACTATATTTTAGAATCCATTAAGAGTATAAATATCCACCATAGTCATCTAATGCTAGTGCCATCCTTTGCTGATTTTGTTAGAATTACATCTTAACACAGTCATGAAGCACCTTTTTGTAGTCATGTAATCATGATTATCATAAAATACGCATCTTACTAATCAAATACTGCAAGCGCAAAAGCGCGAGCTGAAAATGTAGGAAATTCACACATGAAGAGGGGCATTCTAAGGGTTGTTTGTAGGAATTCTCTAAGACCCTACGTATTTGACTAACCAAATGATGCGAGCGCGAAGCGCGAGCTGAAATTTTTGTTTATATTGACCCTAAACATGGATATTTTAAGGACTATAGTTAGGAATTCATTAAGTCAGAGTATACATATCTCACCATAGTTATCTAATGCGAGTGCCAAGCGCTTGCTGATTTTGTTAGAATTACGTCTAAACACATGGAGTACTTTTTGAAGTCATTGTAATCATGATTATCATACGCATCTCACTAATGAAATACTGCGAGCGCGAAGCGCGAGCTGAAAATGTAGGAAATTCAGACATGAAGAGGGGCATTCTAAGGGTTGTTTGTAGGAATTCACTAAGACCCCACGTATTTGACTAACCAAATGATGCGAGCGCGAAGCGCGAGCTAAATTTTTTTGATATTCAGATCAGAAAAATTGACATTTTGAGGACTGATTTTAGGAGTTCATGAAGAGCAGAAATCTCACCAATCAACTAATGCGAACGTTAGCACGGACAGGAAATGTTTTATTTTAAGACCTTTAAATAGGGCAACAACTTTCAGTAGTCTTGAAAAAGAAGAATATATCACTACTTAAAACAATAATAACTCTAATTGCGAGGAAATATATTATTATTGATTTGAAAACGGGAGGCTTTAGTACAGCAGGTTTATATATCTCGTTAAACAATCTATGCGAGCACCAGGAACAATGAAGACAATTAAGCGAATAATGTTTCATTAAGTTATGAAAAAATGCATCTTATGTTTATAACATAATATAAATAATATAAGACTATAATAAACAACAATTTCTTCTTTCCCCCCACTACGTTTCTCTTCCCTTTTCCCTCTTTTTCTCCTTTTCCCCGTTTTTTTTTTTTTTTGGCCAGCCGATTGGGGGGGCACGTGCCCCCCATGCCCCCCGTAGTTACGCCACTGTTTCCAACCAGCAAAGTAAATGTTGTAAACTGTATTGATTGCCTTCTGTTGGGCAAAGCTATTCCTGCCAAGTTTGAGCTCAATCATGACTTTTATTTTTTTAAGATGAAAATATGGAAAGTTTATTTATGCAAGACAAACGAAGAACAGACGAAATAGTGGAATTTAATTACTCACACTATAATATATAAGGGATATACTTTCCAGTATGCCGACGTCAGAATTGAGTTGTACAAAAAAGTATGAGCACGTGCACGCGTATAGCTTGCCTCAAGTCCAAAGCTCAAGTCACGTCAATCGGACGGGTGCGCGGAGGAACACATCAGGGAGGGGGAAATCTGTCTTCCACCAACCTCCTTGGTCAGATGGATTTGGGTTTACGCGCATATCATCGGCAGCGATCGGGGGGGGGGGGGGGGGGGGACGTGTTCTCCCCCAAATATTTCGGGGGAGGTCGTCCCCCCCTAGATTTTAAAACTATTTTTTTTTCGATTTTGCTGGCAATTTTTTTTTAAAGATATATTGTAATCAGCAAACCTATAGATTATCAAACATTAAAATGGGGTAAGGGGGGGGGGGGGGGTTAATGTCACAATTTCTACTTTTTAACAATACACAGTGTGTCCTCGGGACGTTTTCCCCAGCACGAAAGTATTTTTATTCTCCCCCCCCCCCCCTTCACATAAAATCTTCGCTCCTTACGCTGACATATAGCTGCCTATACACAGCAAACGCTGAGTGGGGTCGACTGGTGATTGAGAATATACAATTTTGCTCCTTGATAATTCGTTTGAATGATTGCTTCGGCGAAACTTAGTTGGGCGCCCTGGATAATATGCCTCTGAATCTACCAGAAAGTGTAAAAGTTAGTTTACATTAAATACAAATATGTCTGACCTATACATTTCAGTGAAAACGTACATGACCAAGGCAGAATGATAATGCTGCGCACGTGGCGCCCGATAAAGGGCTTCATCTTTGAGTGAAGAATAATCTCGGGGATAGACATTATCATTCGCATCGTTGACACTTTCTCTCGCGATCTGTTACTTACAATTTACATGTATTTGCCATAAAGACGGACAAACGCATGTTACAAAAAACACAAAATTTCGGGAAAAAATGATATCCAATCCAACATCTTCACACTGGTCACTGCACTGCAACTCCCGATTACAAGTGGTGCAACTTTCCAACCAATCGACTTGCGCGCCCTGGAATTCCGGAATTTACATATTGCAATACAGTATGACAGAGGTGCATTTGTGCGAACACAAAGGCCATGAGCGTAAGTTAAAATATAGTTTTTACTAGATCTAGCCCTTGAAATTGACTACATTGTACCAATCCAGTAAATATAACCATCAAAAAAAAAAAAAATCCGGCGAAAATAGGGGGGGCGCGCGCCGGGGCGCCCCCCTCTGGATGCGCCACTGATTCATATAAACTGTATGGTTCGAATTATGGTGAAATACAATCAAACGTGCGAAAATTGATTAAAAAAAGCAAACAATAAATAACAAAAAATGGCAAGAGCAAATTTTTAAATGTTTGATGACTTCTTAAATTTGTTTGAAAATATTATTTAAAGTCCATTTACTGTTAGTAGTCAATCTGTTTTGGGATATTATTCTCCAAAAAGTCCAATATCCGAAATGAAACTGTGAAGGTTTTTTTTCACTCTCTTTTTTCTCCCATGGAATTGCGGCTGCTCTGAATCATGAACACAAAACCTGGAAATCGGGCAAGTCGGAGATAACGTTTTACAGCACCCGGTGGACATTAGGAGTTGGGTTGTGCCGTAGCAGACGAATGCTTCCTGCAATTGTGACTTTGACCTTGGGAGGTAATTTCTGAAGTGATCCACGGTCGCTTTCACACTAGAGCGGGTTCTAAAAATATTTTATCAGGAATCTTTATTTCTTGTCCAGAGCCTTCTGTAAGGATTGATATCAGGGGCGGACCCAGGATTTTCCAAGGGGGGGGGGGCACATTTCGTCCGCTGAAAATTTGACATGTCCAAAAAAGTACTCACTTTCAAGGGGGGGGTGCACACTTGAGTAAAAACGGTATATTTACATTTATTCTTTTGCTCAAAGGGATAATGGTTTCTATAAGACTATCAGTTTCCGAATGTTGTCAATTACATGACAATATTTTAGGGCGTTATTAAAAGATGGGAAAAGGGTAATCATGTATCTATTATATACCGTGGTAGGTGCATGAATAATCCCAAAGCCGTTGATATTTCCATTGTTAGACTATAGTGAGAATGCCCTTGAAGGGTTACCCAAGACTTCTTCTGTTACCGGATCCGATATGGTTTGATTGATCGTTATCTGCTAACAAAAATGTCACGTCTTAAAACCCGAGAGACACGAATTGCAGGAGAAATGAAAATGTGAATCATAAAAGGGGATTTCAAAATCATATGCGAAACTAGCTACGGGGAGAAAATATTGTTTTGGTGCTATATCCATGATCATGGACCTATTACAAATGCTGTGATGTATCTTGTAGCGCATGCTAAGACCCGGCTAAGTCACTATCCTATACACCATGACCACGGGGCATGCTGACAGTCAGTGGCGTGACGTGGGTCAAAGCGTTGGGGGGGGGCACCGGCCAAAATTTTGAGTCAGATAGCGCCCGAAGCGCGCTCAGTTGCCAGGTATACTGACATTTTTAAGGACAGTGCCATTAATGTATCTGACTTATCACATAATGCGAGCGCGAAGCGCGAGCTGAAATTTTTTGAAATTCAGACCTAAAAAGGGACATCATAAACAAATTTTTGTAACCATAATACATACCTGTCTCGCTAAACATACAATGCGAGTGCAAAGCGCTTGCTGATTTTGTTAAAATAATATACATCTATACACATGGAGCACTTAAAGTCATTGTAATCATGATTAACATACGCATCTCAGACATCAAATATTGCGACCGCGAAGCGCGAGCTGAAATTTTTGAATACATTGACACCAAAGAAGGATATAAGGACTATTTTTTTGAAGGAATTAATTAAGACTACACATATCTCACCATAGTCATCTAATGCGAGTGCCAAGCGCATGCTGATTTTATTAGAATTACAATTAAAATTAAGCACTTTTTGTAGACATTGTAATCATGATTATCATACGCATCTCACTAGTCAAATATTGCGAGCGCGAAGGGCGAGCTGAAAATTTAGGAAATTCAGACATGAAGAGGGGCATCCCAAGGCCTGCTTGTAGGGATTCACGAAGACCATGCGTATTTCACTAACCAAATGATGCATGCGAGCGAGAAGTGCAAGCTGAATTTTTTTTATATTCATATCAGAAAGAAAGGGAATTTTTAAGGTCTGATTTTAGGAATTCATGAAGAACAGACATATCTCACCGATCTACGAATGCAAACGTTAGCACGGACAGGAAATGGTTTATATTAAGACCTTAAAATGGGGCTATCACTTTAAGTAGTCATGAAAAAGAAGCATAATACGTCACTACATAAAACAATAATAATTTGAAGTGCGAGAAAATATTTTGTGTATATTGACTTGAAAACGGGAGGTTTTAGTAAAACAGGATTATAAATCTTGGTAAACAGACAATGCGAGCACCAGGAACAATGAAGACAAAGCCTAGGCCTTGCGCAAATTATGTTTAATAAATTTATGATTTTTTTATTATACAACGTAACATGATTATCATATAACATAATAATTAGCAATAATTTCTTCTTTCCCCACTACGTTTCTCTCACTTTCTCCCTCTTTTTCCTCTTTCCCCCGTTTTTTTTGCCAGCCGATGGGGGGGGGGGGGACGTGCCCCCATGTCCCCCGTAGTTACGCCACTGTGGACAGTGATCGGATGGTGTGCCAACTTTGAAAAAGAAAAGGAAATACGAAAGGGGAGTATAAAGACCTATCTAAAGAACGTTGCAATGTACTTGATAATGAAAAAGAAATAAAATTGGCATGCTATAAACAGAATTTTATTTGGTTAGTACCGTCATGCAAAAATGCACGTTACTTTATTAGAATGTTCGTATGAGATGAGTAAAGTCAATCCGGTATCTAGTATGCATTTTACTACTTTCACGCAATATTGCTAAACCTTCAGATGTAATATACCATGTATTTTGAAATCTTAATCGTATTTTGATGAAAATTGTCATCGTTTTGCTAATTTACTTGCTTATCATTCAGATGCTATTATTTTCAGCTGTCGGTGCCCCTTTATACTGATGGCGCATTAGGGCAACATGGATTATTTGAATAAAAGGGCACCCTCATGCCAGGGTGACCAGATTTCACAAAATGAAATACGGGACAATCGACAAAAAAGATCAACAAAGAAGGTTACACAGTGTTACACCTGTGAAAAATTATTATGAATTGGAAAGGAGGGTGAACGAAAGAATGAAGGAGAGAAAGAAAAGACGAAAGAAAAAAGATGAATTGAGAAGAAAGAGAAAAAAATGAAGGGAAAATGAAGGGGGGGAAAGAATAAAAGAAAGAATAAAACGATGAAAGAAAGAATAAAAAGCGAAAAAAGTTTCTGTCATTCTTTGAATGGAATACCGAAAGAAAGAAAAAGAAAGGAATGGAAGAAGAATACATGTGTGAAAGACAAAATAAAGGAGAGAAAAAAAGAAAGTAAGAAAAAGGAGGAGGAAAGAAAAAATGAAGGAAAGAAAAATGTTTCCTTCATTCTTTGAAAGAAAGAAACGAACAATTAAGAAAGAATGAAAACAGTAAGTGAGGAGGGAAGGAATTAAGGGAGGGAGAAAGAGAAAGAATAAGGGAAAGAATTAGAAGTGAAAATAAAATAAAGAATGAATGGAGGAAAGAGAGGGAGAAAGAATGAAGTGAGGAGGAACGAAAACATAATGGAAGAAGAGAAAGAATTAAAAGAAAAAGGAGAGGAAGGGAGGGGGAGAAAAAAGTTTAAAGAAAGAAAGAATGAAGGAAATAAAAAAAAGGAAATTTGATAAAGACAGGTAAGAAAAAGGAGAAAAGAAAGAAAAATGAACAGAGAGAGAGAGAAAGGATCAGGAAAGAAAGATAGATGGAATAAAAACGGGCAAGCAGGAAGGGTAGATGGATGAAGAAAGAAGGATAGAAAAGTAAGAAAGAGGAAAAAAGTTCAGACTTCAAGCAAACAATAAAATCCAATCATCTAACAAAAATTCATGATATTTTGTTTTTCAAATATGTTTTTAAAACTAAAAAAAAGTTTTAGAAATGAATAAAATTTCAAAGTGATTTTCTTTTTATTTAAAAATTAGATGAAGCATCGCGGCATCATACACAACAAGACTCAAAACGAAGGCTTAAACAACTAGATCTATAAACTCAAGAACTTGTTCCTCCGATCACATCTCCAAATCAGTAATCTGAGAACCCAAAATATCATTATACAAATTTTGTACATTTTTTGTGATTATTTTCGCATGTTTGGAGAGAATCTGCTCCGATCCTACATGCCTAGCTATAGTAGCCTGCCACACAATGGCAGGAGGCCAGTTCGTTTGCGATGTATTGGGGTTAGCAAGAAAATCACCGCAGAACTATTAGTTTATTCATCAATTTCATTGTTGTCTCTGCTTCTTCATATGTTGGTTATTTGGATGAAAATTCGTCACTTTTAAATACATTTTTGTTCAATATTCTGAAATACGGGACAAATAGGCGTCCCGGGAAGGGTTTGTCGGGACGCCGGGACAAAGAAGCAAAATACGGGACAATCCCGGGAAATACGGGACGTCTGGTCACCCTGCCTCATGCACACTTATGCAATTCCATCTTTCAGCCGCATCAACATTTCCACAAGATGCTGTAGGTTTGCTATATTGTGGTACCCATGTCTAAATGAACATGTTTTTTTGTCAATATAAGCCATATAGAGTGAAACTTTATTCATAGAAATCACGAAGCCAAAAAGCAAAAACATAATTATTGGATTGATTTATAGACCCCCTCATGATAAAGTAAATTTATTTTGTGAAGACCTTGAAACATGCCTTCATACTATTAGAAAAGAAGAGAAACAAATATATTTAATGGGAGATTTTAACATCAACCTGTTATCCCAAAATAATGAACACGATTTATTCCTACACACAATGCATTCATTTGGCTATTATCCCCATATAGATAAACCGACCAGAATTGATAACCATTCATCAACACTTATCGACAACATTTTTTTCAAATATATTAAACAGAGATATTACCAGCGGATTGTTAATATCTGATATATCGGATCATTTGCCGGTTTTTTCATTTTGCGATAATGATATTCCAAAAGAAAATATACTCAAATCGACAATGTATAGAAATGAATCTCAAAATAACATTGAGTCGTTTAAAAGGGATCTTGCAATTGAAGAATGGTTGGATGTATTTCATGAGTCTAATCCAAAACATTGCTTACACAAACTTTAACAATAAATTGCAGACATTTTACGAGAAAAATTTTCCCCTGATATCACAGGTCAAAAGAAAGAAGGCAAAAATGCCATGGATTTCTAAAGCAATTTTAAGATCCATACGTACCCGAAATAAACTTTACAAGGCATTTTTAAAGAACCCTTCTATTAAAAAAATAAATACAAAACTTATAGAAATAGACTAACCAATACAATTCGAGCTTCTCGCAAATTATATTATTCCGAGAAGCTTTACAAAGTCAAATCAAACATGAAAGCAACATGGGAGATTATAAATGATTTGATTGGCAAGAAACCCAAAACATTACCCAAAGATAATTTCACAGCTCATAATCTTGCAATAAATTCAGAAGATGTAGCTGATACCTTTAATTCTTTTTTTGTTAACTTAGGACCCTCCTTGGCAAACAAACTTGACAGAACTGATGAAAATTTTGGAAAATTTCTTCCCACACCCATTAACTCTTCTTTATTCTTTAACCCAACAAATGTTCAGGAATTAATTGAAATAACAAAAAATCTAAAATCAAGCAAATCACAGGGAATTGATAGAATTAGTACTTCCCTTCTTACATGTCTTAAGCAGATCATACATGCCTCTCCTTTGTGTCATATTTTCAATCTCTCAATTAGCACTGGAATATGTCCTGATTCCCTAAAAATTGCAAAGGTAAATCCTGTTTTTAAAAAAGACAATCCGCATGAAATAACAAATTACAGGCCTATTTCTATTCTTCCCAGCATTTCCAAAATATTAGAGAAGATTATTTACAATAGACTTTATAAGTTTCTAGATACTTTTCATTTTCTAAATTCTAACCAATATGGATTCAGGAAAGGACATTCGACTGATCAGGCGTTAATTCAAATATATGATAAAATTACAAATGCAATGGCAAATAAAGAACATATAATAGGCGTATTCATGGACTTAAGCAAAGCCTTTGACACTCTTGACCACCAGATATTACTTAAAAAACTTGAAAATTATGGAATTCGCGGAATTACACTATCTTGTCCAATAGAAAACAATATGTAATTCACAATAATATTTCTTCTGATTTTCAGTTAATACAATGCGGAGTTCCACAAGGATCAATCCTAGGCCACTTGCTCTTTTTAATATATATTAATGATTTGACTTCTGTAACACCTTTATTATCATATGTATTATTTGCAGATGACACCAACATTTTTTGTTCACATAATAGCTTAGAAACTTTAGTAGATATAATTAACCGTGAGTTACCAAAACTATCTTTGTGGTTTAAGTGTAATAAGCTTTCACTTAATATAGACAAAACAAACTTTATATATTTCAAGCATACACACTTACATGGTAACGAATTTCCTTATAATATAAACATAGACAATATTCCTCTCAAAAGGAAAAGAGAAACAAAGTTTTTAGGTGTCACAATAGATGAAAATTTAAATTGGAATGAACA
Source organism: Lytechinus variegatus (assembly GCF_018143015.1). NCBI lineage: Eukaryota > Metazoa > Echinodermata > Echinoidea > Temnopleuroida > Toxopneustidae > Lytechinus > Lytechinus variegatus. Next base: position 53,213,337 of record NC_054741.1, read on the forward strand.
TGTACGTTGTATAACTACTAGTATTTCAAGAAACGTTGGTATACTTCACAAAATGAAGAATATAATTCCACACACAACTCTTGTCATACTATACAATTCATTAATATTGCCTTATATATCGTATTGCAACATAGTTTGGGCAACATGTGCAAAAACTAAAATTAATACAATATACTTATTACAGAAAAAAGCAATTCGAATCTGTACTGATTCCCAATATTTATCACACACAAATCCATTATTCCATAAACTAAAGACTCTAACAGTATTTGACATAAATACTCTTCAAAGCTTAATACTTATGTTTAAGTACGTAAATAACATGCTCCCACCTTCATTCCACAATTTTTATACTCTGAATACATCTATTCATTCATACCCTACCCGTAACTCTTCAAATTTCCATTTAATTAACCCCAAATTACTTATTGCGCAGAGATCAATATAAGACACCATCATGACCATGGTCCAGATTTGTGGAACTCTCTACCAGAGCCTGTTAAACAATGTTCGTCTCTTCACTCATTTAAGGCAAACGTTAAATCTGTTATTATCAGAATACTTGAAGTAAAATTTCTGTGTCGTATCCTTTTTATCGTGAATTTATTCCTCCTTCGTTTTAGTCATTACCAATATCTTCATCTTGACCATCATCATCTCCATGGCCTTCATCATCATCATCATCATCATCATCATCAACATCATCATCATATCATCATCACCCTCAGCTATTTGAAAGAATATGCCCATTCTGCTTTATCAATGTTATAAATGTATTAATTCAATTAGTATAAGTTTGGGATTGTCATTTTTTTCAAGCAATCTGCTTATGATGACAATCCTTCTCCTGCAAATTGTGAACATCATATAGTTAATCATTTTTGTCTGGAATTATCTTTTTAGTAATCTTTATTTACAATTTATGCCAAAAATGCTAACATATTACAGGGCCGTCGCCAGGGGGGGTGCGGAGGGTGCGAACGCACCCCCCTTCAGAACCAAAAAAAAAAAAAAAAAATAAAAAAATAAAAAAATAAAAAAAAAACGGGCCAGGTAAGGGGGGGGGTAGGGATACTTGAGGGCTCTTTTGTATGACCATCTAGCAATGGTAAGCCAGTATCCTTCACAGACACCGAAACTGCATTGAGGAACAATAGGCATGTTGACCAGTATGTACTTTCTATATCCATTCTGGCCGGCGGGCTATATAACTGCATGAAATTGAGTTAATACGTTGTTTTTTGTGTTAAGCCCGGGGGGGGGGGCACTTCCATTCACGACTGGATACCATGCGCGACCATGGGGTCTCGAAAAGCACCCTAAACACGTAATTTCCATATTCTGAAAATGCACCCCTTAACAAGTATTGGCGTGTGAAACCCTACCCTTAACAAGTATTGGAAACAAAACGATACTCTTGGCAAATATTTCTTGAAATGAACCCCTAAACAAGTACAGGAATGTTTTATTGTTACGGGTCCTTCGGTCGTCGGCTTTACCTTAGTTTGGTTCAACCCTATCTTCTACACCTCGCCCAAATAGGACTCTAAACACGTTAGTGTTGGAGCAAAAAGGACATCCTTTATAAAACATTTTAATTTTGTTTTGTCATCCCCGCAAATTCGACCCTAAACACGTAATTTTCCTAGCGAAATAGATACCCTTTTTTCATTATTTTTGTGTTTTTGACATCCTTATCACGTTACGTACGTAACGTGCCCTATCGTGAAAAGGACATCCTTTTTACGTGTTTTTTTGGTCGCGCATGGTATCCACTCGTCAATGTAAGTGGCCCCCCCCCCCCGGGGTGTTAAGTTGTGTTTTTTTTTCATAAAAAGCACCCCCCCCCCTTGAAAAAAGCTGGTGACGGCCCTGTGTTATGTTTATTATGTTATGAAAATGTATTATACAAATGTTATGGATGCAGAAGAAAACAATAAATCAAATCAAATCAAATTAAGCCATATATGTACATTTTCAGATATATAAAATATATGCCAAAATAATTCCTTTTGATTGTTTTATTATATTGCCGTAAATTCCACGTATGAGATATTTTCATTTTCAAGACGCTGCATGTCCTGCTTTGTCTACAAATCCTACATGTTTTGATTTTGAATAATTGCCTGAAATTTCGCATTATATCAGACATTTTCAAGACATTGAACATCGCTTTGGGAGCCATTCGCTGCCGTCACAAGAGCTCTCTCTCATCCTTGTCATCCCGATGTATCCTTTCGGATGATCTTGACTTTCCAACTGTTGATGTCATCTCTTTATGCGACCTCCCTCACAAAACCGTTACTGGCATATCCACAAACCACAAGACGAATTCGATAACACCTCGGCGCAATTCCAAAATTCATTCCAAATTACCCACTCTTCTGCACCTGTTTGCCGATAAACCCATTGAAAATCTCCCACTTCCAAACTCCTAACCATCTCTTAAACCGCGTAATATAGCGAGTAAGCTGAGATAATTTCAGTCCGCGGGCTGAGGAAACATTTTCTTATCAGAGCAATTTGGAAGGCGACGTCACCTATTATTTGCTCTGAGAAGTTTCGATGGATGTCTGCTTTTGGGACTTGGCGCTCTCAACAAAGAAACGCAAATCAACATTTAACCATCTTTTCCTAAGAAAGGGCATTTGTAAGACGATTATAGGACTTTTTTTATATATAGAAAAAGGCATCATCTTTCCCTTCTAATTAGGAAAGAAAAAAAAAGACATTTGAAATGGTAATATAAGAGAAAGAACGGTGCATGAGATAAATAAATCTGGCAATATACCACACAACAATTATTGGTTAAAATTTCATCCAATTCTTGGTAGTTTAAAACCAATAAGGACGTGCTTTCGGTGAAAACTACACAGTATTGGTTGAAAACTACCCAGAGTTGGATATTTTTTTTGCTAATTGTTGTGTGGACAGTGTGTTGCCCAACATTTAAAGAGTGTACGAGGATTATCTTTTTTTCTGACCTGGGAGACAAGATATTCAACATTGAAGTAGTAAAGCGAACGAATCAAGGCTACAACAGTTTGAGAAGATGGCCTAAATTTGAAATCAACACGGCGCCATTTTAGGGGACTTGGGGACCGCTCCTGCATGTACTCCTTAGTGAGAGCGACCACGCCCCAATATCTACATACTGTGCATTTCATAGTGATTATTTTGTGAATTCACTTGATGAAGCAACAAGATATACATTGGTTTGATTCGCCCTCTCTTCTTTAAAATACATTGGCAATTTTCAATAATTTCTATTAAAAGGAGAAGAAATTTCGCAGCCATGTGATACACAGATGTCGAGAACCTGATTCTTTATAATTCCGCTTACTGGGGAATAAAAACACAATTTCAGATGATTTTAAAATGATCTCGGGATGAAAAGAACCGCACGATTATTGTAAGTCGATGCGATCATCGCCCAGACAAGGTGCTTAATATGAACTCTTGCTTGTAGTAGAATACAAGTGAAGAAACGCAATGAGAATTGCCACCCTTCTTGTCTTCAGTCTTTTTTTGAGAGGTCAAGTGTGAATATTTCATTTCAAACGTTTCTGTCTTCTTCTCAATGGACAGTTTTGTTTTGAAATCCATGGCTTGATTGCCAGCTGGCTACGTGGGGACAGACAGATGTATGGGTGGAGACATCGACAAGTCAAGTTCATCTCTGCCGGCGATGCCCCGTACTCAAGGGGGCTATATCCTGGTCGGGAATGAAAGTACACCTGCACTTGATACCCATGTTTCCCGTTCTTTGGGACTCGTTTGCCATTGCAACCCTTTCCATCTTAAAATGGAGGGAGAGAGGAAGATCTAATAATTCACTCAGTTGAAAGTACTATTTTGTCATCAATGGACACCTTTGAATAAATCAAAATAAGATGTTTATCCTATATAGTTTTGGCATATAGTGTACAGCGGACACATGATTATTTTCGTCGGATTTTGGGTGCATGTTAGCAAAATTCTGACCAACATGGTCAACTTTACTTTATAAGGGCATTCGTGCCCTTTAACACTGTTTAACTTGATATTTGAAAAATACTGGAATGGTTTTGAAGTTGGCGTCAAATTCGCAAGATGACTGAAGAAGGTAGGTAATTAGAATATGAGACCATAATCAGTAGATAGAGTAAAGATAGCTAGATTAGATGCATGGGGTATATAAATAGGAAAACATATGGATGGATAGAAAGAAAGAAAGATAGAAACATAGACATGGATAAAAGGTCAAATTATTATAATGATAAATAATCAATATAGCTTTGTTTGAAGAGAAAATCCCGTATAAAGTTATCATTACAAGCATTATAAAAAAACAAACACAATATAATTTAGAATTAGAGGCTTTATATTTTTGCATCCAGCGGGGCAGCGCCAGTTATTTATTTTTTTTCTGACGGGAATCTTAAAGGGATGGTCCGGGCTAAAAATATTTGTATCATAATAACAAAAATTCACAAAGCAAAATGCTGAAAATTTCATCAAATGGGATAACAAATAACGAAGTTAATGAATTTTAATTTTATCAATATTTTGTGAGAACAGTTATATGCACATTTCATGAATATTCATTAGGTGGGCTGATGATGTCATATCCTTTTCTTTTTTTATGTTATTATATGAAATCATAATTGTTTCATTTTTTCTTACATGTGTAAACGATGTGTCTCCATTATGATGAAACAAGTTGCGGCAATAAATAACTAATGCACTTAGTCAGTTGTCAATCCAATTTAATTGTATAAACCTAATTTAATATGATAAAATACAAAAGAACACGTGGGGATATGCCATCATGCACCTAATGAATTTTCATGAAGACATGCCTAGAACTGTTTACCGGAATAATGCAAATATCAAAATTCAATATTTTTGTTATTTGTTTGTCCGATTTTGATCACATTTTCAACATTTTGCTTGGTGAATTTTACTCTATTTATTGAGTATAAATATCTCCAGCATGGACCATCCCTTTAAGTTAACGTCATTTTTACCCATTGAATAAGAGGGGTAACATAGAATCTAGATCTCTCTTTTTTCTTTTCCTTTGTCCTCTTTTTCCACTACTTACAACAAAAGTCGCAAGAAGGGGGCGGGGGGGTCACCCTTCGCCCTATTCTGTAGAATCTATGTGTTCTTATATACTTGTGACATTGTGTAATTGAACAGAGGGTCGTGGGTTCGAATCCCAGCCATGGCGTAATTTCCTTCAGCAAGAAACTGATCCACAATGTGCTGCACTCAACCCAGGTGAGGTAAATGGGTACCGGTAGGAAGTAATTCCTTGAAAAGCTGTGCGCGCTATGAACGCCTAGCTTAGCCGGGTAATATAGGAGCGCCTTGAGCACCTAACAAGGTGGATATGTGCGCAATATAAATACCCTATATTATTATTATTATAATTGAGAGGAAAGAGGATGAAAACTATGGTAATCCAATAGTCGTTCAGCTAATTAAGATTATTATGAAGTAAAGATGATATTATGGAGGCTGTTTGTTCCCAGGCTAGGGCTCTCCCGATACCCAACCCTTCAATGACTCACTTCAGATATCTGCAGTTACGATATCAATTGATGATGAAGGCAGGGTATTACCTGATTAGCTTCATTGGTTTAGTGTGGTTTGAGGAGAAGTGCAAATACTTGGAATTCATGCTGCGATGATTTGGCATAAAAATAGACAATATTATTCTGTCAAAGAAAACACACGTCAACGACGGCCATAAGTCAATTATCGTAAGTGTTAAATCGGGGGACCAATTTGATCAAAAACACTTCCACAAAGTGGCACATGGTAATTCTGAGAAATCATAAATGTGGTTTATGCGGATGTTTTCATGGAAATCGTCTTTGTCCATGTTGTTGAGTTGCTGTGACACCTAGGGATTACAGAAGCAACAAAGACATAAACATGTTTAATACACGTAAATATCATGCAAGCGAGAGAGCGAAACAACCAAGCGAATACGAGTGTGACTTTTAATCATCTGTTGCACACACGCAGCTCTTTGTATGAATTCGATTTCTCTCTCTCCCCCTTTTTTTTTGGGGGGGGGGGGGGTTGAGAAAATCGTAATGTCATTACGAGGGATGGTACGATTTATAATTATTATCTCTTTAATTCGGTAATATGCAGCATTGTATTGATGTCACGTTCTTAAAATTTACCTTGTCCCATTCATGTCATTTCCATAAGCATTGGCTGTTTATTTCACTGATGACTAGTTTATATGAAATCTATTTTTTGAACAAAATTAAGCACAGTCTTAAAGGTGAATTCTATTATTGTCTTTAACATATTTTAATGGGGAGGGTGGGGTAAATTTAGCTGTCAACATCCCTGATTGGGGAAACCTTTTTATCTTCAAAATATGGAGTGAAGCCAAAAGTCCTGATAGTTGTTATGCAGTGACAAATAGCCACAGGACAGGGAGAGATAGAATTCGTAAGAAAAATAACCCAAAATTAGCGAGTGACACGTTTTCTGAGATTCAAACGTGTCCGTCCTGTCCATGGTCTCTCTGTGAAAACTAACACATCTAGCAATAGAACAAACCTTGGGGGAACAGAAGTCTGAAAATAAAATTGAGAGCTCAGTGAAATACTAGGAGAAAACTAACACCAGACAATAATATCAAATCGGCTGGACGAACGACCGAAAAGCACGAAATGAATTAAAGATTAAATTCAAACCTTCTGCGTGAATGCATCTATGCTTTTTGTTTTAAGGTATCATTGGAATTCTTGGACATATATTTTCTTTTTCATAAGCTGTCTAAAATAGAAGTAAATTGAAATTTCAAATTGAATCGCCAGCCGCTTGACAACCCCTTAAATTTCACAAGTCTTCACTTCATCATGTATAAGGTAGCAAAATATAGTACCGAATACAATTTATTGTTATGAAGTCGGGACATTGAGACATTTTGGGGGTAGCTAATTGAGTATTTCGTTATTATTGCAGAAGAATATTAAAAAGGGTCCTTTGTTTCACTTTGCCTTTCAGCTTGAATTATCAATATTTGAGATAATTATCACCTTCTAAAGTGATAACAAGATAATATTTCTTGATTTAGGACATATAGTATACGAAGTATAAATAATAAATGGATACCATTCCGGCTACCACTTTGAGCATGTTGAGGTAAATAGCATTTCTATAATTGCAGCTTTATCCTTTTAGTCCTTATTCTCTCGCTTGAACATGTTGAATACTTTTTCTTGTAAGCTCGTTGTATTACATGTTTTCTTTTGGTTCCAACCAAAGACATGAGTGTCATTGGTACTTTTCGAATGCCCCTCTCTCGTACTTTTCGTCGCGTTTGGAGAGAAAACAGCTCGGGAGAGGAATGACGATATTTGAACCCATAGCCTTGAGGGCTCCTGGCCCGACAGTCACCCGGCAAAGGCGGTGCACCGAGAGGGGTCAGTATAAATGGACCTTCACAAGGGGTTTAGCTTTCACTTTCCGGTGTATCGTTCGTTTGGATAAATTTAGGAAGTTGTAGAGTGTGAAAATAGAGTTGTATAACGAACCATGATATCCAATTTATTCCCCGGCAATACTCAGATCAATATAAAAAAATATACAACAATTTCTCTTCAAAATATTTGGTATGTACGATAAACACCTCGTGCAAGGGGTAAAACTACCACTGTGCAAATTCTTTTTATCATATAATTAACAAGTACATGGTCTAATCCAGTTGCGTAGCGAGCAAACAAATTTGAGAAGGCCAGATTTACAAAAACTTGCGAGCGAGCAAAAATTTTGAAATTTTTATTTTAAAAATGAAAATTTTTGATAGATTTTGACATAATCATCAAAAATGAAATCATATTTCACCCATCTTTTTTTCCTTCTCTTCCTTTTTCACTTGTTTTCTTTGTCTTGAAAACCTGGGATGGGGGCAAGCGACCACAAGCCCCCCCCCCCTCCATCTGCACGCCGTTGGTCTAATCTGACAGATGTTATAGTCGAATCGGACACAAACGTGACAATTAATGGCATTCCAATGTATCGTAAAGACCTAATCATATTGAGCACCAATATTGAATTGTTTTTATTCTGTTTTGAAAATTATACAGTAAAAATGTCAGTATATAATCTTTACTAAAATTCTACATTTTACGATATAGATTCGTGGAGATCTGTACAAAGAGTAACTTTGTTGAAATTTTGAAATGAAATAAATTCGTTATCAATCAATCAATCAATCAATCAATCAATCAATCAATCAATCAACCAACCAACCAACCAACCGATCAACCAACCAACCAACCAACAACCAACCAACCAACAACCAACCAACCAACCACCCACCCACCCACCCACCACCAACCAACAACCAACAACCAACCAACCAACAACCAACCAACAACAACCAACCAACCAACAACCAACCAACCAACAACCAACCAACCAACCAACAACCAACCAACCAACCAACAACCAACCAACCAACAACCAACCAACCAACCAACAACAACCAACTAACCAACAACCAACCAAGCAACCAACAACCAACCAACCAACAACAACCAACCAACCAACCAACCAACAACAACCAACCAACAACAACAACCAACCAACCAAAACCAACCAACCCATCATAATGAATGAGATGAGGGAACAAACTGTTCTCTTCTAAATATCTCTGATTATAATATCAACGATTACCCGTGATTTTAGAGGCTTTCTCAATTATTGCATTCAGCTATATGTGATTGATTTTGGCTGTCAAACACATCTGACTGATTCTAAGAAAGTGATGAAGACACGATGATGAAGAGGAGTTTTGAAAAATCAACTAACATTTATATAAAAAATAACAGGAAAATGATAATAATTTAGAATAAAGTTTGGGGAAAGTTATGATATTCCTTACATAGTTCACCACCGCCTTCCAAACCATAAAACCCTTTTCGTCTTAAAATTCTTACCAATAAAATAATGAGCACTGCAAAAGTAACCAAATCCTCATGAGTAAGTCCAAAGAAAATCATGATTGATTTGACGATTTCCTTACCCATGACCGTGAATAAGAAATGGAACAATATTCCATTAATAATATTCCCGTAACTATTTCCTCCCTTTCCCGAGAAGATCAACGATTCGAGATATCGTTTACCAAAACAAGAAATACAAATACTGAATTGAAGGTAACGAGGTTTGAACGAGAACTCGGTAAAAAGAACCGCAGAAGACCAATAAATGTCTCTCAGTGTTTATCACAAAATCACGCGCTTATAAATTAATAAAAAAGGGGTGGTTTTGGAAGTGAGGTTTATAAAAACGACCGACACAACGACAATGTTCCTCATTTAGAGGCGAATAGAAATAAATAGATGATCAATATTTTGACTCGGTGGGCGTGGCATCCTGACTTCGAAAGAGCGATCTCTATTTCTGATTAGTAAACTTATTATAAGCCTATAATCTGCCGGAAGTCACGTTTTATTCAAATTATTTCAGTCTGTCATAATACTTTAATTGCCTAAAAAATTTAAGGCGAGCTTGATCAGTTGATGAAAATTTCGAAGTAAATCTAACAAGATTATAGGCTAGAAACAATACCATGACAAATTTTATAATCTGTTGGTAATCTCTAAATTTTCGACGTTCCATTTATACCGAAGCCGTCATAAAATTATGTTTTCTCAAAATAAAAAGGTAAATCATACTAGGAGGTTACACAGCAAAAACTGTGGTGTTAACCGGTGTACATAGAGGACCACACCAGTTATTTTACACTGGTGTTAAATTGGTGGTGTTAGTTTTACACCTATAGGTGTTATTACAACACCTTTGGTTGTTACATTTACACTCTTTGATGTTATGTTCAATCTTTAGGGTGTATTTTTAACACCTCAGGGATAGGTCCTCTATTAACACCAAAGTTTTAACACCACAGTTTTAACACCACAGTTTTTAAAGTGTAGTGAGACCCTAATCTAGATATACAAATTCACACTGCACACAGAGTTTGCCTCGAAAGAATAAATCATATGGCAAGCAAATATATACACAAATAAGCAAAGCGATTATAATAGTAAGTAAAAATGCAGTGTCCCTATTATAACACAATTTTCTATTCAGAAGGGGTGGAGGCTTTATTTGGTGTAGGGGAAAAGAAGAAATCCGATGGAGTAATAAAGAATGGCATTACGAGAACATATTTAGGAAACAAAACATTCAGAAATATACGAAAAGAAATAATAACGAGAATGGTTTCGCTTCCTGCTAAGCCAGAAAACACTTGCGAATCTCTTGCGATTTCTTGGTCAGATCTTCATTCTCATAGCCCCCTTCATTTTTTTATTACAGGTATAAGTATATTTTGTTGTTCAAGAAACATGCACAGAGTGTGGGGCTAATTTAATACGCACGACGGGTATTAACTTGTAGATCATCACTCGCCCACTCAGAAAAGAAAACTTCTTTAACTTTAAGGACATCATGGACATGAACTGAATATTTCAATAGTTACCTGATATTTCGGTAGGCCTTATGTTCCGGTAGACCATTAATCCTGCTTTCATGCCAATTTCTCGTACAAAAAAAATATGTGGCTGTGAGTGTTTTTATTATGGCCATGATTCTATATTTTAAAGAAATTTCTAATGTTCCAGTGTTAACGCTTTTTAATTGTTAGATATCCAATAAAACAACAGCATAAACAATGTTAGGACTAATGCCAAATTCGTCGTTATTGGATGAAACACACTAGCACCAGAATCATATCCGACATCCAATGAATGAAAACAAACGAAGATTTACGCGGCAAGTTCATGAACAGATTCCAAGGTCAAGGGATCGTCTGCCAGATACACCCTAGTCATATTGGAAAATACGACTATATACCGATGAAGTTCATCCCGACATCACGAAACAAGCCTAGCCCCCCCCCCATCATCAAACTAGTTTATGTAAAAAAAAAAGAGAGCGAGAGAGAAAATTTCCCGCAGCAGTCTCGAGAATACCTGTAATCTTACATAGAGTAAAATTACAGAAAATTGGTATATGCGATATAAAACCTTAAAAATTTCCTGTAATCAATTATCCCATTTACTGTTCAGATAGATTGCAGAAAAATTCCAGTTAGATAACAATTTGGAGCATGATTCTGTATTTTTTTCGTTTAAAATCTTCTAGTATTTTTTTTAAACAGTGTTGCAAGAAAATTACGTTCAATAGCAAATCAGGTGTAAAGGCCTGGTCACACCGCACGAGCGTTGTTGGAGCGGTCGTGGAGCGGTAGGGAGAGAGGGTCGAATTTCGACAACGCTCGTCACCGCTCACAAAATTGGGGAAAAAATCGAAAACATGGGCGTTGCCTTAGCGGTGCATCGCTGAAGCCAGCGTGGCTTTAGTGTTGGTTTAACGGTGGCGAGCGGCCGCGAGCGTTGGTTTAGCGGTGACTCGAGCGTTGATAGAGCGGAGTTCTGCGCATGCGGGCGTCGGCTCGACCATTTGTCGACAGGGTTTAACACTATGATCATGATGACAAAGAGAGTGTACTATTTATGCAGGTACACCCTAAAAAAAGGATTGGTCAAAATGACCAATCTGTTGGTTAATATGTGTCCGACCGATAAAATTGGTCAATATCAACCAAAATTTTGGTCGATTTGAACCAATAATTTGATTGCTTTTGATCAATTGTATCGGTCGGACACATATTAACCAACAGATTGGTCATTTCGACCAATCCCTTTTTAGGGTGTACCATCAGCGGTGGCCGAGCGTATTCGGCGTTGCCTTAACTTAGGCTAACTTTGGTTCAAGTTCAAGTTTATTTTCCATTTCCATTATCAACATTACAAGCAAATACAAATCAAACATACATTATAAATATAGACAAAAACAAATGAAATGTGATAACAATGATTACAAATCAATTACAAGTTACAAAATATTTGTAAAATAGTTTTAACAGAATCTGATATGGAAATGAGGGGATCCACTAAAAAGCATTGCTTGTAGAGCGTGGATCCCCTAAGAAAGTATATCAAACATTTGAGAAATGGGACTCATTCGCAGGAGTAAATACAATAAGTTAAAATAGAATATTGGAAATAATAACAAGATGGTGAGTGATAGCGAGAAATGATAAAAAGATGACAGAGATACAGGACGATACTAAAAACTAAAAAGAAAACAGACAGTTAAACGGTGGTGAACGGTAGCGAGCGGTGATGATTTTTTTCTCTCCGCTCCACGACCGCTCCAACAACGCCCGGGCGGTGTGACCAGGCCTTAACTCAAAACATTAACAGTGAGTCTTCCAATTAAAATCTTCTTTACAGTTGAACGAAGATTAACCCAATCCTGGTGTCAGCAAGGAAATGAACAAAAAGAAAAAAGTATTGAAATTGAATGCAAATCAAGCGTAAGTAAATGCTGGATTTAGGGGTGTGGCGAACAGTTGTTTTGCGTTCAATAATTCGCAACTCTATATATTTTTCGACACCCCGTATGTCACACACTCACTATCCCTTTTGTGTTTAAATAATATGCGATGAAAATAAGGTAAAACATTAAATCCAATGAAATTGACATATTAAGTCACTATTGTAGTCATTCAAGAGCTTTTTGCCATAACTTCTATTTTTGTCAGGAGTGAAATAAACACTTCGCTTTGCCCATTTTCACAAGTAAAACAAAGAAAAAAAAAGAAATACATAAGAGAACACGTATAAAGACATGGTCAGGAATTGCTTGAATGGGGGGGGGGGGGCACCCTTCCGTCTCATATCGTATAGTAAACACACGATACTTGCATGCCAATCCTGCTGGGCCTTGCTCTATAGTCTTGTCGTTAAAAGCAATGAAATGGACAATTTTAGATCATAAATCAGTATGTTTTCTCATAAACAAAAGAAAACAAGGTAATAAAATCATATTTCCTCCCGATCGCAACTATTCTGGAGAACGTATTGAGATTATCAGGAAAAAGACAAGAACTAATGTCAAGGGTAAAACAGTCTGGAGCCCGTTTTAAAAAAAATAGTTATTACAAATTTGTTACTAAAACAAGTTTTAAGAACGCCCCCCCCCCCGAGTTTCCAATTTGCCAACTTGCGTTTCGAACATTAAAGTTGTATAATGTTACTAATTGTTCTATCAGACTTTCGACAAGTTTTATTATCTGATTTCAATCTCATATTAAACGAAAATCACTTAGATTTCTAGTTTCTATAAAGAAATGGAGTAAAATAAATAGGCCTTTAGAATGAAATTTTATCGAAATCAAATTTGAACAAATGGAACTCCCAGGGCCTGTTGCATAAAACTTTTTAACTGAGAAAACTGATAACTAAGGTTAGCCTGATTTCTGCCATTGACTTTAACACAGGGCAAAAACTCTGGTAAAAACAACCTGAGTTTTCTCAGGTAAAAAGTTTTATGCAACGGGCCCCTGGTGGTCTCTCTATTACCGTGATTACGCATTTAAATACAGTGTGATATTGAAATATCAAATAGTTTCTCCTGTTTTATTTACCAGATTATAGCACGTGTTTAGTCTAACGAAATAACTACAAACACCAAGATATACATGTAGAACAACTCATTCAACTGAGAGTGAGAGGAACTAAACCGTTTGTCGAATAATGGATACTTTTTTTTCTTTTACTATCCTAAGTAGCCACTTCAGCCGATATTTTTGTAAACTGGTCCTGCATCACTTATTACCCTTCCCCATTCTCATACGTCCAGCGCCTAGATCCCATTTTTATGTCTTGGTAAGACTCGGCCAGGGATCGAACCCACGACCTTCCATCCATGAAGCGGTTATTCTACCACTGAGCCAAGGCAGTCGTGCCCGGGTGTTATATACATACTATAAAGAATAAGCCCTTATGGAAGATCGCAAGGTCACTGGTTGTGTTCACAGCGTCATGATCAAAGGACCATGAGACTCACAATGTTGAATTCGAGCATTTTTTTTAATCTATGCGAAGATCATGTCACATTAGCGTTCCATACGTCAGTGGCGGATCCAGAGGGGGCGCCCCGGCGCGCGCCCCCCCCTATTTTCGCCGGATTTTTTTTTTTTTTTGATGGTTATATTTACTGGATTGGTACAATGTAGTCAATTTCAAGGGCTAGATCTAGTCAAAACTATATTTTAACTTACGCTCATGGCCTTTAACGGTGTTCGCACAAATGCACCTCTGTCATACTGTATTGCAATATGTAAATTCCGGAATTCCAGGGCGCGCAAGTCGATTGGTTGGAAAGTTGCACCACTTGTAATCGGGATATGCAGTGCAGTGACCAGTGTGAAGATGTTGGATTGGATATCATTTTTTCCCGAAATTTTGTGTTTTTTGTAACATGCGTTTGTCCGTCTTTATGGCAAATACATGTAAATTGTAAGTAACAGATCGTGAGAGAAAGTGTCAACGATGCGAATGATAATGTCTATCCCGAGATTATTCTTCACTCAAAGATGAAGCCCTATATCGGGCGCCACGTGCGCAGCATTATCATTCTGCCTTGGTCATGTACGTTTTCACTGAAATGTATAGGTCAGACATATTTGTATTTAATGTAAACTAACTTTTACACTTTCTGGTAGATTCAGAGGCATATTATCCAGGGCGCCCCAACTAAGTTTCGCCGAAGCAATCATTCCAACGAATTATCAAGGAGCAAAATTGTATATTCTCAATCACCAGTCGACCCCACTCCGCGTTTGCTGTGTATAGGCAGCTATATGTCAGCGTAAGGAGCGAAGATTTTATGTGACGGGGGGGGGAAAAAAAATACTTTCGTGCTGTGGAAAAACGTCCCGAGGACACATTGTGTATTGTTAAAAAGTAGAAATTGTGACATTAACCCCCCCCCCTTAACCCCATTTTTAATGTTTGATAATCTATAGGTTTGCTGATTACAATATATCTTTTAAAAAAAATTGCCAGCAAAATCGAAAAAAAAAATAGTTTTAAAAATCTAGGGGGGACGACCCCTGGGAAAAGGTTGATTACCAGAAGATGATGTCGTTTTTTCTGTAGTTTGTAACAATTTACTGTGCATTTTTGGGAAAAAAGAACCAAATTTTATGCATGTTGCCATACGACTAAACAATTCTCGTTTGAAACACACAATGTAAATACACAAGTGACAATAAACAGAATGGATTATTCGGAACTTATCGATTACAAGTCTCAGTTTCGTATCATTTAAATTTGACGTTTCAATCACACGATGCAAGCAAGTGAAGAGCCTTTGCCAAATGTATGTTTTGAATGACCGCTTATACGGTGGTGACTGGAAACCAGCTCCTAAATGAGTCAGTATGTGTCTTTTATTCATGAAGTTACAGTGATTTAAGTGTGCATTTTTCTTCTAAAGGTGCTCTCAAAATACGACTATTGGACATGATTTTTTGAAAAAGTCCTTGCCGTGGGAGGGGGGTATCCCCCCTCCCACACCCTCCCCCGCTCGGTCGCTTCGCTCCCTCGCCGCTAGCGCCCCCCCCTATTTCAAAATCCTGGATCCGCCCCTGTACGTAGTGCACGCTTTGCGACATGACGCTGTGGTCTTCCAGGGTAGGACTATAAAGTGGCGCTTACTGATCGTAATGTTCTATAAAAAAACATTATTTCCATTTCGACCAGGGAGTAAACGATCTTACAAAGAGTTACGTTTGATCCGATCAACCTCAACTGTTTGGAAATCCACTATACCATAATTTCTTTTCTGCAGGAAATTTACACAATGTTTTTTTGTAAACAAACAGAAGTATTTTGTAAACAAACAGAAGTAGACTGAATTTGCAAGAAAATTTGAACATGAATATATAGCATATATTTTGAACAAACATGCTTATTAGATGTTGATGTTGCTGGCTTTCCATAGTTGTGTGTTGGATCGCATCAATCGTAACTCTTTGTAAGACGGGGTCCCAATCTCACGTCATTCCTCTCAAATCAAAACAGCGGGTATCCTCATCAGCAGTATGGAGCCAACTTTGAAATGTATTCTGTCAACACTATTTTATTGTTCCCACCTCTTTATTGAAGAATTACATTGTAATCTTTCAACACTCAAACCACAATTATACTGGCCCTGTTACATTGGTGTATGCACTTCACTTTACTCCAATATAATCTCGGAGACACCAAACTACGGAGACATATCGTCAGGTTTTGTATTTCGAAAGCCGGCTCCAGCCGAGTTTGTTATTTGACATGTTGAATTCAAACAACATTTGAACTGATTGTAAAACACCAGGACTAAATAAATATATTACACATTTTAAACATTTCACAAAAGTACGTTTGGATTTCTTCTCGTTAAAGGTTGAGTCTGCCCCAAAAAAAAGTTGATATGGATTGACATGGATTAAAAGTCAAGCAAGCGTAACACTGAAATTTCTTCGAAATCGGATGTTAAACATGTAAAATAAGAAAGTTCTGATACTTTTAAATTTTTGCCGATTTTTCACAAAATGGTTTTATGCCGTAAGACAGTGATATGCAAATGATGTCACACTACTTCTTGCCTTTTTAATGCTCAGTATCCAAGGAATTCCTTTATACCGGTAGTTATTTCCTTCACCTGGGTGACGAGTGGCAAAAGTAGGTAGACGCCTTGCCAGGGACACAAGTGCTCCTATGTGGGATTCGAACTCCAGCATTTTGGTTAAGAAGTCCTGAGACTTAGCCACTTGGGTCAATCATCTCTTTGGCTAACTGTCGGCTAGTCTAATACCCAGATCCAGATGGTCTCACCCCGCCTCGTCTACTCACTTCATAGGGAGGTATGCTAAATGGAAGAAAAAAATGACAAAATCATGAATTGGCCGAAATAGCAATGACATGAAATGATCAGAAGACGAATCGGTTCATGTGATTATAGACGACCTGTAAGGCAAAAGAAAAATGTACAAGACGGAAGTAGACCCCCAAAATGGCTCGACACTGCTTCAACCAAAGTCTAGTAGGCATATATGTCATTATAAACAATGCTCATATTTGGTCGTATTTTCAATACGTGAAAGGTTAATTCGAATATACATCACTAAGTAACGCTTAGAGCAATATTTTACCCTTCATTATATTCATTTGAAAGAAAAATGTCCTTGACTTGTGTTAAGTGCACAACTCAATTTTCCACCACTCAAAACGAACAGTACAGTATACTTCACAACAAAATCGAAAGACGCAGCGATTCTTATGCTCTCCAAAGAAAATATGCATCGTGTATCCAGTTACTCACAAAAAAGAATTTCCAGCTTTTTACAAAACTTCATTCATTTAATTATGAATTCACTCATTCATTCATCTATATTCCTGGGTGTTATTTATCTTACAGAGAGTGTATTCAACCTCAGACCGTCATTATTCCCATTTCCAAGCATTGCCCCCGAGGACTTTCAAAACGGAAAACTTGCTTTGTACCATATTTTTGCACTTTTCAGTCGAGTTATACTTTTCATTACAAGGCAGACATTTTTCTTAAAAGCCCAATAATAAAAGATGTCGGCTAGCAACTGCTACCGCATGAAAAGAGTACCCTTTTCAAAGTCACATGTGTTTTACCTAGTGCTCAAGGGGTTTGGGAGAGAAAATAGATTGTTTGAAGAAAAAAAAGTACTTTGCACGCGGGGGACTCCTTTTGCCTGACGAATTGGGAGTACGAAATGTTTTTATTTCTCATAAATAGGATCTCCCCTCGTCTTTTGCCTCAAAGAAATTCATTCATTTAGCCCCTGGGACGAACAACCACAATTATAATTTCCTCGTCTTTAAAGAATGAATTGGAGTTATGATTCCCAAATCGGAAGCTTGCACTTGAGAGAAAAGGATCCTTCCAAAGTTACCCATTTAGTTTTCAAAAGAGGGAGAACAAAAAAACTTGAAACCTATCCCCTAAAACATGAAACCTTCCTGTGTTATAGAATAGAGAGTCTGTTCCCCGAGCTCTAGTATTTAAGTGTAGTTTCACTTTTTAAAACTTTTTTTTCTGCAGCAGAAGGATTATTCTCTATAGGGTTTCAATCGGAATAAAGACACAAAGAAGGTAATTGTTGAAGGTATACTTTTCATCTTAGCCATTGTTACCGTTTAGAGATTTCAGACAGTGTCGCCCCTGTGTTGTACTGAAAAGTAGCGTTTTATTGAAACTCGAGGATCGGTTTTCAGCAATGTTTGAGTTTTGCTTGAACAATTCCAAACAGCCTTAGATGTAAATCTGGTAATTTGTCATCGTTAACGTATTGGAAAGACTAATCACATGAAGTCTGCGCCTTTCCACGCTATTGTGAATGCTTTCATATCCCATCTCTTTCCCCCTCTCTCTCCTTCTCCTTCCCTCTCCTCTTCCGCTCTCATCTATCCCCTTTCTATCTGTGTGAATATATAATTTTTTTTAATGTCTTGTTGGTAGATTAATTACATTTTGATCCCCATTCGTTAGGCCTGTGTTAAATTAACTACTTATCTCACGTCATTATTATACATATCATGCGCGTTTGCTTACCCAGAACTACTAATCGCGTGTATGCTAATCTTGCCATTCCTTCAGGGTTTTTTTTTCGGGGAGGGGGGGATGCAGAATTTTTCTTTTTGACTGTTTCATGATATAGCTTCATTGCTTGCCTTACTCATTAAAGGGGATGTCCACCGAGATTCCAAGTTGATTTTAAAATGATGATTCTCTCAGAAGAGGATGATAATACATGGCTGTATGCAGATAGTATTTCTAATTCGCATAATGCCAATTCGTCTAATTCGTTCGTCTACTATCATTTGGTCTACTATCAGTTCGTCCACTATCCACATGGTCTAATTGCCAGTTTGTCCACTCACCGTTTTGTCTAATAGCCAATTGGTCCAATAGCCATTTAGTCCAGGTATTTGATCTAATTGGACTAAGTGCTAATTGTGCAACATGACTGAAAATGAAATGGATATTAGACCAGCTGGTTATGAGAAGAAATCGTCATAGACGAAATGGGGATTAGACGAAGTGAATATTGGACCAAATTATTGTTAGACGAAATGTTGATGAACGGAATGGCATTCCGATTATACTTAATCTTAATAAAAGTAGACATGTGGTGAGTGGACGAGTTTGCAGTAGACGAACTGGTAATTTACCTACAGATAGGGTTGGGGTAACATTGTCTTCCAGAAAAGCCCATTGGGATTTTAGTTAATTGTTAAAGTCACCCGAATACATTTCCTGCCCAGTCGGGTGAGGGGGCCAAGGCTTTTGCCCCCTCAACCGAGTGCTTCCTCGACATCCGAACGGACCCCCCCCCCCCCCCGAAACCCTGGGCAAGACTCCATTGGTAGAATGTTAGTCGTGTTAATTAATTGATCTCTTACCTAGAAGAAAATTTTGACGGGCCTTTTCATGTTCAGACAGGATTGTGATCACTTAAAGGTCAAGTCCATCTCAGAAAAATGTTGATTTGAATCAAGACAGAAAAATCAAGTAAGCTGAAGCTTTTATCCATATCTGATGTAAAATGAGAAATTTATGACATTTTAATTTTTCGCTTATTTTTTTTTACATAACAGTTATATGCACAACTCAGTGGCAAGCAAATGAGAGAGCCGATGATGTCCATCACTCACCTTTTCTTTTTTTTTTTATTGTTTTTTTTTTTTATTGTTTGAATTATACAATACTTTAATTTACAGATTTGACAAGAAGGACCAACTTGACTGAACCAAAAAAATGTTAAATAATGGTAATTCAACATGTTCAGGGAGCAATAAAACATTTTGTTTCACAGGACAATGGAGAGAAAATTAGAATATTTCATATTTCATACAATAAAATACAAAAGAAATTTTGAGTGAGAAAATGAAGTCATCAGTTCCCTCCAGTGGCGAACCTGAGATTTTCCACAGGGGGGCAAATTCGTCCGCCAAAAAATTTGACAAGCAAAAAAAAAAAAAAAGGTCTTCAAGTTGAAAGGAGCGGACCAAGGATCAGTTGTGGTTCCTCGGGGGGGGGGGGGGCAGGGATACGTCCCTTGCATGGGTTGTGACGCGTAATGGGGGGGGGGCAGTCTGCCCCCCGTGTACGCTAGTGGTTCCCTCATTAAGCGAAAATTTAAGATGTCATAACTTTCTTATTTTACAATCGATTTTGAAATTTTCAGTGTTATGCTTGTTGGATTTTTCTCTTTTTATTCAACTTGTTGTTGGGGGTGAACTTGTCCTTTAACTTGTACAGGCACTCGCATATCTACGGGGGGGGAGTGGGGGCGCAGACTGTCCCCCCTGACGAGAAGTTAAAGACTTTTATTTTTGCTTGTCATTTTTTTATTCTGCTGTGAAATGTCCTTTATATCCTGTTGAGGACCTTTTTTATTGCTTGTCAATGTTTTTTCTGGCACGAAATCCTTTATTTGTGGTTGAAGAGCTTTTTTTGGTCATTTTTTTTCCGGAGGATTTTGCCCCCTCCCCCGGGGCACAGTGTGGAAAATCCGAGGTACGCTACTGCATGTGTACAGGGTTCGCCGCTACGACGTCATAATGTCTCCAAGTTACATCTTCAGCAGTTAAACGTTGTTATTATTATAGAAACGACTAAAGTGGTTTTAGGATCGAGTTGCCTATAGTTAGAGGATCTGATACTCGATTGTGAAGTTGTGGGTTCGAATCCCCACTCTGCCTCTATCTCCACTTCAACTAAAAAGCCCGTGAATAATTTTTGTCATCTAACCACTGGGTAATTTATAATTGGTAAAAACAGCTTGGAGTTAATACGACAGAAAGCTGCGCTGCCGAGCTCCTACGGAAATGAACATAAACAAAACCTGTTAGCTCGGTTAGTGGAGACTGAGATTTGTTTTAAAGGGATGGTTCAGGCTGGAGATAATTATATCTCAATAAATAGAGTAAAATTCACAAGAGCAAAATGCTGAAAATGTGAT
This sequence comes from Lytechinus variegatus, assembly GCF_018143015.1. Lineage (NCBI taxonomy): Eukaryota > Metazoa > Echinodermata > Echinoidea > Temnopleuroida > Toxopneustidae > Lytechinus > Lytechinus variegatus. The sequence continues at coordinate 53,234,257 of NC_054741.1, forward strand.
CAAAATCGGATAACAAATAACAAAGTTATTGAATTTTAAAGATTTGTATTATTCCGGTCAGTGGCGTAACTACGGGGGAATGGGGGCACGTCCCCCCACAATCGGCTGACCCCCCCAAAAAAAAACGGGGAAAAGGAGAAAAGAGGGAGAAAGGAAGAGAAACGTAATGGGAGAGAAGAAAATATTATTCATTATAATGGTTTATTATATTAAATTATGTTATGTTACATTACATAAGAAACATTTTTATCATAAGTTTATGAAACATAATTTGCTCAGGGCCTACGTCTTCATTGTACCTGGTGCTCGCATTGTCCGTTTCACGAAATATATAATCCTGTTGTACTAAAACCTCCCGTTTTCAAGTCAACATAAACCAAATATATTTCCTAGCAATTGAGTTATAATTGTTTTATGTAGTGACATATGCTTCTTTTTCATGACTCAAAAAGTGATTGCCGCATGTTAAGGTCTTCATATACGAAACAATTCCTGTCCGTGATTACGTTCGCATTAGTGAATTGGTGAGATATGTCTGCTCTTCATGAATTCCTAAAATCAGTCCTTAAAATGTCCCTTCTTCTGATCCCTTCTTCGCGCTCGCATCATTTGGTTAATGAAATACGTATGGTCCTAGTTAATTCCTACAAAGAAACCTTAGAATGCCCCGCTTCGGGTCTGACTGAATTATCGAAATTTTCAGCTCGCGCTTCGCGCTCGCAATATTTGTTTAGTAAGATGCGTATGATAATCATGATTGCAATGACTACAAAAAAGTTTCATGTGGTCAGAAGTAATTCTAATAAAATCAGCAAGCGCATGGCACTCGCATTAGATGGCTTTGGTGAGATATGCATACTCTTAATGGATGCCAAAAATATATTCCTTAAAATCTCGCTGTTAGGGGTCAATAGGCCTATATACAAAAATTTCAGCTCGCTCTTCGCGCTCGCATTGTTTAGCGAGACAGGTACCTTTCATGATTACACAAATTTGATTATAATGTCCCTTTTTAGGTGTGAACATGAAAAAAAAATTCAGCTTGCGCTTCGCGCTCGCATTATTTGATCAGTGAGATCCGTTTAATGACACTATCCTTAAAATGTCTCTATTAGGTCAGTATAACTGGCAACTGGGTGCGCTTCGCGCGCTCACTAAGGGATTAATACATTTGCTGGTGCCCACCCCCCCATGCCGTGACTCACGTTACGCCACTGATTCCGGTGAAACAGTTTTAGGCATGTCTTAGTGAATATTCATTAGGTGGGCTCATGATGTCATATCCCCACTTGTTCTTTTGTATTTTATTATATGAAATTTGGTTTATTCAAATTTATCTACCAAGAATTAAAACAATTGGATTGACAACTGATTAAGTGCATTAGTTATTCATTGCCGCAACTTATTTTACGAAGTAAGAATGCCCTATAAAATTGTACTTGATTTGCATTGCTTTACATTACTTTGTATTATGTTTTGAATGGAAATTGAATAAAAGAATTGAATTGAATTTTAACTTAATGGAGACACATCATTTACACATGTATGAAAAAATGAAACAACTATGATTTCATGCAAGAAAAATGAAAGTGGGGATATGATATGATCAGCCCACCTATCATGCCTAATGAATATTCATGACGATGTGCATATAACTTTTCATAAAATATTGACAAACTTTAAAATTAAATAACTTTGTTAATTGTTATCCGATTTTGATGAAATTTTCAGCATTTTGTTCTGTGAATTTTACCTATTTATTTAGATATAACTATTTTCAACCCGGACCATCCCTTTAAGAGTATGTTCTCGCGCCTCACACGAGACTGCAAAGATCTACGTCAAGGCGACGTCGTGGACATATCTCTATAACTTTACAGACTGAAGGAGAAATCTTGAATGGCCAACTATAACTTATCTACTGGGCAATGGGATTTTCCATCTTACAGCATGGGGTGAGGTGCACTAAATGGGAACAGATTATAGTTTTATGATATCGGATTCGTGCAACAAATATATTGCTTATATCTAAGAACCTGAACAACGTTTATACATGCGGATTCCAAAATGATGCTTCCAGCACGAAAATCGCCATCCTTCTTATTATAATCGGTCTACACGATAACACGATCTATCCCGTCCCGGGACGCGCGCTCCCGGGACCCTGCCAGTACCAGCCCCGGGCCATGTTAGGGAGGTTTGATGTACAGAGCATATGCCTTTCATTATAAAACATCCTGATGCATGTATGACTCGCCAAATTAACATTGTCAGTCGGGAATTGAGGGAACATTCAATTTCTGTACCCCTCCCCTCCCTTCCCCAACTTTTAAATGAGTTTTCTCCCTATAATGGACCCGATACTTACGTCATTATGACATCAACAGTCATGACATGAACCACTCAAGCTTCATATGTTTTTTACATTCTAGTTTTCACTATAGGAAACATCATAGATACGACAGTAAGGCGGTAAAATAGGGATTTCAGTATATTTTCATTTTTTTCAATAATTTAATATTTTCAATATTATCTCAACATGTTTAAAACAGCCACAAATGTAGTTGAACACCTCAACTTTATACTGATCTGACACTATTGTAATTCTGAGCAAGTCCAGTAGGTCTTGTAAAAAGTGACCACCATTCGAATATTGATGGGATGTAATACTCTTTGCAAGAAATTTGACCACGTTTGTACCTCAGTCACATTCCAGTCCGGTTAGGTTCATGTGTTTTTTGCCAGTTTGGATTGATTGCCGGCCAGACACCAGGTAGCATCGGAGGGGTGATCGGAAAAAACATAACTGGGAGTTCAAATTCCATCGATCTTTCTAATCGCCCACCCACCCGTGACACATCGTTAATGTATCGTCCGATGTCCGGCCGTGAATCTACAGGTGTCAATCCCTAGCATCAGAGGTCGAGTTCTTGAGAGCAGACTTGGGAAAGACATCGGCCGATTATCGACAGATGTCTGTCCGGACATCACTAACCGAACAATTTCCGATCGGTAAGCATCGATGTCTGATCGATGTTATGATTGACATCGGCCAGATGTCGGTTTGTAATCACAAATGGGGCCCTTTATAAACCGCGACATTTCGCACGTGCAACTTTCAGCGCTTTTGTACACTACTTTACACTACACAGCACAACGCAACTCAAGAAGATGCCAAGATCGAAGGGAAACCGGCCGACAATCATACGATGAACGGTTCATCGTCCATCTATCGCACGAGCACCGTAGGGTTAATCGAGGACTAGTATCAGATATTCCGTCGATGTCCGGCCGTTAATCGTTGCTTCCCCGGCCCAAAATGATGTGTTAAGGATTATTAGGCGGATGGGGACTGATTATTTTTTTTTAACCGGTTATACCTCCGGCTACCCCAGATTACCCACGATGTCCTGCTACCGACCGGCAAATGTGACTTGCGAGTATCATAGCCTCATTCAATCGCTATAGCATTTGCATGAGTGCCTGGGGGCCGCTCGCATGACTATGGTGCCACCACTCACGGTCACTCGTATGCGTGCAACATTCGCGCTAACCAAATGCATTTGGTTGTTGTTTCACAGCAGTTGTGATTGCCTTTCTGCGACCTCATGAGATCGATGGCGATTGAAGCTTACCATTGCTTGTCATGTGACAAGAAATGCGCGCACAACCATCTGTGACTGCATGGGGCTATAGCTATGACCAACCCCACAGCTTTTAACATGATGAAGACAGTTGAAAATATATGAGCAAATGGTAACAATTTGAAGGGATGCTTCCCCACAATGAATCTCGACAGGAATATCTTTGAGATGTGAGAAGTCTGTCTAATCAACGGGATACCCATGTCATTGCGTCGCCCTGTAGTCTTACAAAACGAGTGGATGACTCTTCGCATCAAAATTGTTAGACAGGCCAAAAGACTGGTGATGGAATCACCCTTCTTTTTCTCTACATTTTATTCATTACCATTTCAGCCGTCTTTTCATCTTGACTTTTGTCTCTCTCGCTCTTCCTTTGAGTCTCTCTTTCCCTCTTTCTTCTTACATATTTTTTCCTTTTCCCGTTTTTAATATGGAGTTGTTCTATAAGTGCATAAAATCAATTTAAAAAAAATATCAGAACAGTTTGTAAAATGGACTTAAAACAAATCATATGAAATATTGAGACTTTTTAAAACGTGAAAAGTTTTGTGTGCGCGCGAATGTACAGGGAAGTGGGGTGTTATTAAAAATCATTGAATCATTTTTTTCATAAAAAGCAAGCATTAATTTTCTTAAGGAATGAAATAAAATGCAAAGGCGGGCATGTCACGTCCATATTAATAAACCAACAAAAATGTATAGTGCTTTTAAAGATTTTCGGTGTACAATACATAAACCTAAATTTAGGTATCAAGTTTTTATCAATATTACTATGTCAAATACATAAACATTTAGATATCAGTTTGAAATTATAAATATAAAATCACAATAACAGAAATGAAAATGATTTGTGAAAAGGTTTTAGCAGCTAGAAAGTCATAAAGTTATAAATCCCGACGAGATATTAGACTCCAAAAAAGAAACGTTGAGAATGCTTCTGAGTTATATGATTATAATGGGGCATTGCGAAATAAAATTTAACTTGGATTAAGTTAAATTTTAGGGTTTTTTATTTTCTTTCCTTTCATTATATAAGCATTCTATTATGATCTCCTTCTGTTAGCACTTGTGGACATCTTATTGTTGAAAACGTCACTAATTTGTTCAAATCTTTGAAGTATATAATATGGAATTACTCTTTGAGCATGTTGAGGAAGATGTAAGCCTGCTCGATCAACTGCGTGCGAAGTGTACCCCTGCCCTGGACAGAACTGCTGTCAAACTGTAGCTCGGCTGTTATGCATTCTGACAAAATATGGAACGGAAATTTTGAAGAGTTAGATTATTGGGGAGGTGAATTTCCCCGGCGGGATTGGGCTGTAAATATAAACGAGTTAGGAAAATGAGCTGTGGTGATGGGTTAGTTACGACTTCCGATTGGCTGGTTGGGTGAAAAAGTGCAAGTTCATTAAAGAAGGGTGACTGGTAATTTTAAAGTTGGAATGGGGACGAATAATGTTAGTCACAAGCCTAAGAATATTCAATGTAAACAAAACGTAATGCGTTTTCGTTCTTCATAATGTACATGTAGTAGGAAAGCTTATAAAAGCTCATCATTATCATGATTATAATATTTAAAACATGATTTGAATTGGTTTAAGATGTTTGTATCATCTATGCGCTTATATGCATTACAATCTAAAACAAAATCAGTCAAAAGTGACTAGTTCATATGGTCAGCTGGGTGCAATTGTTATTCTAGTCATATTTGACTATTTTCTAGTCATATTTTACCAGAACAGAGTTATTTCTGACTAGAATATTTTGTCAGAAATGTTACTATCATAGATTGTCATATCAGTTACACCCAATTTTACTGGTGTATGATATTGCATTTTATTTTTTTCTTTTAATGCAATGAACTCTAATAAAAAAAAGTATTGATTTTTTTTTGGAGCCACTAGTAGTTCTTTTTCATAGTGTAGGCATATGCCTCCTTGGCCTAGTAAACACACAACGCAGGGGATAAACCCCGTAGTGATAAAGGTATGTTGGGTTAACCAATATGCCAACATTCTTGGCAGCCATACGCTGCTTTTATCACGTTTTACATAATTTCTAAAATTTTGTTTGCTGATTTTATGCTTGTAAATAATCCTCTGGATTGTTGCCTTTTTATATACTTTGTAGACTTATATGTAGAATTGTGCGTTTACTGTAATAAGTATGTATATCTAACATGTAAATTTTAGTGGCCATTCTCATATTCCTGAACAATAGAATATGGGACGATCGATATATCATGGACCTACTAGGATATATTAATTTAATAAACGATCAGAATTCATCCTTTATTTGTTTACATAATATGATAATCAGTGTAATCATATATTTTCACATGCTTTTGATGATATCGCAGTATTGGATCAATTTATTTCATGATTGTATAAAATAAAATAGGTATATGTATTAGGGTTTTTCTTGTGGATAATTTTGTTTCTTTCTGTCTCTTTGATGGAACTTTTCTATTTCCTTCTATATATCTCTCTACTGGTTATATCCCCCTCTCCCGCATTTACCCTCTCTCCTTTTTATTCGTTTAGGGTCCGGCAAACCGCGGAGGCTGGGCCAGGGGCCCCAGGGGGAGGGGGCTTCACCCCCCATTTTCTCAATAAAGGTGTACAAAAACATAAAAATTGCCATCTGGTAATGGCTTTTTAAATAGTCACCCCACTGATCAGTATACAGATCAGTGGTCACCCCAGACTTTCAAAACTGGTCTGCGACCCCTATCTACCCCCTGTCTAAATTTCCCTTCCCCCTCCTCATCATGTCGTGAACTATTTGATTTGGTCATAATTCCATATATCATTTTGTTTATAGTTTTTTTTTGTACTTTGTCTCATCAATCCTCTATTAATGTCAGAGTCTCTCCGTCTCTACCTCAATCTACGATAGAATTACAATAGGAGATTTCCCCGCTGAGAAGAAGCGGCTAGAAGGCGGCTACTGTAGCGACCACTCGCCGAGACTCCACGGGAAGCACACCAAGAATCACACATTCACCGACTAGATCAATTGCCACGATTCCACTCGCTATTTCATCGCATCGGTCTCCTGGATCAGTCCTTAGGAAATCATTGTCAATTATGAGCTAGTACAAGATATTTATATATAGTTGAATATATTTTGGGCAGTCATAGTATATAGGTGTAGGCCGATTTTGTCTTGCAGACCTCTAGCTATATAATTAATTCAACTTTCAGACATTGCTTTTCTTTTAAGAACAACAATTGAGGTAACGTGACAGCCCCCCCCCCAATTTTAATCTAAATAATTTTTCAAATTCAATTAAAAGGTTTCTTATACCATGGTCACATTTGTTCTACGGCGGCCGTACGGCTAGTCGAAAACAGCCGTTTTATCAATTTTGATTCAAACCACCTATATGTAGTTGGACAGAAAAATGTTAAAACGGCTGTTTTCGACTCGCCGTACGGCCGCCGTACGGCCGCCGTAGAACAAATGTGACCATGGCATTATTTAAAAAAAAATTATTTACACAATTTCTCATACATACGAATCCCGCGCCTTCCCTTCTCTTCTCTCTAGTATTTAGAATCCTAAATTTTCTTTATTTTTGAATTATTATTTACAAATATTCTTATATAATATTTCCGCACCTCACTACCTCTATTTCTATCTGGACACCCTCCCCCTCTATAATCAATTTATGTTATGCTTTCTGTCAATTGGATTGTAACGATTGAATGAGACAAATCACCATAATCAGGATAATATTTCCCGGAAAGCCTCACTATGAGTCTAGACGGCTGTAGATCTGCGACATATTTGTTTCAGCTACTCATAAGTTATAAATGCATGTTAGATTATCATTTATTGTATCTAAAAAGTAGCTCAAGATGTACAGGGTTTAAATTAGAAAATGGGATTTGATATGGGAGGTACAACCCCCCCTCACGGCATCTTTCCGCGTCTCAAAGACAATTACAATAAGGGGCGGCGGAGCGAAGTTGAAAGTGGGGGGCCACAAGGAAAAAGGGCACCTTTTCTTTCGTAAAGGGCACTATCTTAAAACAAAGAAAAAAAGAGACTTATCTAACAGTGGCGTAATGGTCACACATTTCAAGGGGGCTATAAAGATATATCGCATCACGAAAAATTTATACAGAAGCTGCGAGCGATACGAGCGAGCAAAAATTTGACAATTTTATAATGAAAATCCAATTTTGTGATAATTCGAGAAAAATCACTTATTAGAAGGCAAAGGGCCATTTGCTCCTCAGGTGAAAGGGTACTGAACACGTTCGAGAGGGTGCATTTTGGGTAAAAATTGAACTTGCAGGCACTATGAGAAAGGGCACTTGGTAACACCTACAGCGGGTCCTCCTCATACGAGTAAGGACACTTTGTAACACCTAAAGGCCCCTCACACCTAGCCGAATTGCCTGAAATATGCCTAACGATGGCCGGCGAAAGGCATTTTTTAAAAAACGTTTTCAATGGTAACTGATAATAAATCATATTTACCCTTCGTGTTTGGGTTCGTACATCTTCTGAACTAACAGCTAAGCTGCGATTATTCGAATTCGCGCGGAAATTTTGAACATGTTTAAAATTTTCCGACGAATTGAAAAATCGTTTGTCACCTGGTACGAAATCTTATATTTCTTGTTGAAGACCTTTTTTTTTTAATTTGGCTTGTCAAATTTTTGGGAGGACGAATTTGCCCCCCCCCCCTGTGAAACATCCTAGGTACGCCACTGATTCGCATCTCTTATTTAGTCTGCGATAGTCGTTTGTTTATCGTTCGTGTGTTTTTGTCGCGCATAGTCCCTCTTCGCACTTTTGCCAAAGTGGACCGATCTCAAAAGAACCCGTAACGGAGCAACACGATTACACAACGATCAATATTGCCTGATCTATTCCCTCGTCTTCGTTTCTCATCGCACCCCATTTCGAACCATTGCTCACTGTTCGTTCGTCTCATTGGGTTATACCTTTCGATCGTCTTCGGCCACAATTTTCTCAAAGAGGTGAACCGAAAACTCGATATCCTTCGCATGTCATATTTATCCTTCGCTTACCGTTCGTTAGTAAAATTTGACAATAGTTACTGATCGCATGATTTGACGGAAATTTCATTTAAATTCGTTGAATTCGCGTGCATTTCGTGCATTTTCTCATTCATCACCCTTCGTCCGCCTACATTCGGTCAGGTGTGAATGGGCTTTAAAGTGGTCCTTTTCAGCTGAAAGGGACATTATACGTTCGTGAGGGGGCATTTTTCTTGCGTGAAAAGGGCACCTTTTCAGGGCTTCAAAAAGTGTGGGGGAGGGACACGGTGCCCCCGGCCCAACAGGATCGCCGCTATCAAAAAATGGTGCAGTTCATTCTGCAGATAATTAATGTAATATCTGAAAGAATGCCTTATGGATGGATCCTATATTAACTTTCAGATTTCGCTTGGAGCATATGATATTAGCAATTTTATTCTAAAAGGACGAGTCCAATGCAAAAAGTAAAATCAATCTATAAATTTCATCAAAATTGGATGGAAATATCATCATATTTCGATTATTTCCCTCCAAATTGTAAATTTGTTGTCATTCCTCAAGGTAATTAAGTTTGTTTTTCCGCTTTGGCGATGATCATTGTGACATTTTTATCACGGTTATCATTCGCACTCACGAAATCGCCGCGCATGTTCTCCATATTCAGATATAGCCCAACGCCCATTCCTTTATACGACTTCCTCGTATTACAGCGAGTCATCGAAAGCAACGAGCAATGAATCAATGGGGGAAGCCCCCAATTATTTGATTTTATAAACATAAACAACATGCTCATGAAATGAATAAAATATTGTTGGAGTAACAATGCCATACATGCGTTGCAAGTCTTGTTGCAATGTTTAGAATAAATAATGTAAAAGAATGTTCGTGACAATACTGTTCATTATTGTAGTCAGTGTTGATTTTAATCATTATGATTGCAGCATAATTACACAATAAGTTTTACGTGAAATATCGTAATGAGTTAAAAGGGTACACGCTTGTTTTGTCCATTTACGCAATGTTGTGAGAAAAATCGCCATGCAGCATGAATTTACCTATTTTGTTTGATTAAACGTGAATATTCTCTTTTAACCAAATATTGATTTAATCCTATAAAGACATCTTCAACCTTATTTTGACAAAGAGACATCATTTTTTTTCTTTTTTTCTTATTATAAGTTACCACATTAAGTAATCCTATAAACAAGCTCTTAAAATTCACAGTCGGTTATTAAAACAAGAGCAATATAAACGATTTCCTTGAAATTAATCAGAGCCATGATCGCAGAAAGTTTATATTTGTCCACTAGTAGCGGTTCTTTTGTGACTCCTTTAAAAGTGGTCTTGGTATGCATATGAACAAGCCTATTATCTTTATTTGCCTTAAATCCATGCTATTTATATGGAAATGCTGCCATTGTAAATGCGTTTACACAACCAATAATGTTTAGTGCATAGCTTCAACTTACAAGCGCACCTGTAATAAAGAAATGAGAATTCCATTGCTTGCAACAAGAAAACGTGTCTCGTTCAAAATTTTCAAACAGGAAAATGAAAAAAAATAGCAAATAAACAAACAAACCTGACGTTTAATATCTTGTTGGATTATTCATCTCCAAGACGTAAGGTTGCATCTCCTTTCATGATCAAAAACAGGGGCGGCGCTTCAGGGGAGGGGCGAGCGCCCCTCATAAGTTTTCAAGCGGATAAAGGGGGTGGGGAGGAAAATGAAGAAAGGAGAATAGAAAGAATATAGTATCGAAGGGAGGATGGGGGGCTGGGTCGTAAACTTTAAGGTTATCCGTGTTTCTCGATTGAGAAAACGAAAAACCACGCCCCATTTTGCCTGTCTTGCTACTATTTTCACAAACGAATAATAATAATAATACCCTTGTCTCGTTCCTAACATTCGTGGTCTATTTTTAGTGATAAGTGGTTGGCATCTCACCAAGTGACAGCTTTCTCGTACTGTAAATAGCCTACCGAACTCTACTTTCTTTTGTCATGACAAAGGAATGGATTAGTCATAGTCTCTTTTCCGGTTGCTTTCTACGAAAGATACCAGCCAGATACAATTCTAGACTATAGCTATACTGCCAATTGACAAATTTCAGTCATCATTGTGTTAAATTGAATTTGACCAATGACTTTCTCAGCTGTCTGATGTATCTGGGACTTTGTTTAAATGAAGATAAAGCGAACCTATATACACGTGTAATATTTAATCAGCTCCTGGTTCGGTCCATAGTTGCTGGGCATATTTGTCTTCCAATGTATTGTCGCATCCAATATCTCTCTAGTATTTATTTTGATTCATCTCACCATGTACCTTTGATTTTCATTCGCCTTGTATGTATACAATCATTTTTTTCAATGTTTGCATTAATGATAATCAGGGGCCGGGGAAACGGGGGGCGGCTGGATGGGCTTCAGCCCCCATTTTTTTCAAACCGTGTATAAAAACCTACATATTACTATCCGATTGTCATTTTTCTGTATCATCAGCCCCCCCCCCCCCCGCTTTTAAACCGACCCATGGCCCTTGATAATTATGATTTGGTAATAATAATCATCAGTATTATTAATGTAATTATTATCACCACTGTCATTGTCATCGACTCTGTTGCTCCCGTTATAGGCTCTCTTCTACCATGGAGCTATTAACACAGATAGCTGCATGGTTCTACCATATTAAATTTCGCCATGATTATGGAAAACAAAACAGTATTCGCATTGAACAGCTATATTCAATCAATAACAAGAACGATAACGGCATTGCATAAAACTTTCCACTTTTAAAAAAATTATTATCACTTATGTTTCTTTTTGTCCTAATGATGTTATGATTATTTGTAAATAGTTTAATTATGTTTGATTTGTTATTTTTGTTTATATACTTGGTCTGTTTGACCCAATAAAACATATAAATAAAAAAAAGAACAATAACGGCAACGACAAATTTCAAGATGTGTTTATCATGGATTAGATTTATGACATTAATGCCATTAGAAGATGGTGGTAAAATAGCTCGGTGGTGATTCGATGAGTAATTACCAGGAAACTTCTATGACTCATCCTACCAAACAACATCACTCTGGATTGAAGAATACCCCCTTCACTTCCTCATGTTTGTAAACTGATGTTTGGGATTGAGATAATACTCTGAGCGGAATCGCTTTGGTTTTTTTTTAATCGCAGCTTCATGATTTCTATTATCGGTGATTATCGCAAACATAGGCTAAGTTAATTTGAAATAAGTTCAAATGGGTAACTTGTTCAATTTATTTTGAAAGGTAAACAAATCATTTAACTCTATTCATTATAATCATGTTGATGACTATCGCAAGAGAAGGTGCAAAGAGATAAAATGGGAGAGTCAGAGAGAATAATAATAATAACAGACAGTTCTTGTATAGCGCATAACACATTATAAATAACGTCTCTATGCGCTTCCAAAGGACTTGGATATTATTACCCTGGTTTTAGCCCCGCAGCCTTTTACAGCGCTGTGGCATTTCAAGGAATAAATTCCTGCCAGGTACCCATTCACCTCACCTGGGTTGAGTGCAGCACAATGTGGATAAATTTCTGCTGAAGGAAACTACGCCATGGCTGGGATTTGAACCCACGACCCTCTGTTTCAAAGTCCGGAGACTAATCCACTGGGCCACAACGCTCCACAGAATGTGGGAAGGGGAGGGGCACCGATAAATGGGGTTGGGAAAAATTGGTTCATCGGGCAATTTCTTCTGATGGCTTTGAGTTTGTACATGCATAGAATCGTTAGAATGACTCGTGAGTTGGTTGCATAAATCCATGTTCATTTATCATTATGGAGAGGTCCCAGTGTTTGATTGACAGGCGTTCAACGAACATCTCTTTATAAAAGTGGAAAATTGATGAATATTTCAACGAGTTTCGTTGCGCCCGGAAACGTTTTATTTGGAACTACTTCCAATTCGTGCCTCTCGAAATTTGGTTAAATTAAATCATAACGAGTGATAATTAAAGGTAATCAACCGCTTGTCAAACAAATCCCATGACACTAAGAATATTTTGTTGATACGAGGGAAATACTCCGGTGTTGATTTAACACCAGCCCGGAATCTATATATGTCCACACCTGGAGAAGTGTTAAACAACACCAGTTTCATTTTGGTCTAACACCAGAAAGGTGTTTATACAACACCGATAAGTATTAAAACAGCATCGGTTTGATTCTAAACTGGTGTTGTTTCAATACTTCACTGGTGTGGACATATATAGATTCCGGGCTGGTGTTAAATCAGCACATGAGTTTTTGCAGTGTATGTGACGAGGGAAAAGTTCGGTAAAAACAAAAGTAGGTGTTTTGTTTACCCAACGAAATCTGTACTCCACATTGTGAATCAAATTGCTCACAAATAATAAGAAATCAGATACATATTTGTTAATTTTATTTTTCAAAAGAAAGTGACAGAATACAAGGTTATATTGATCATAATTATACATAGTAGGAACTAAGCATACAAAAACTGTTTGAACTGCTGAGTCTCCTTTTGATAGGATTACAAAATGTAATTCGGTATTAATTTAACAAGAGTTTTGGGGTTTGGAGCAAGATCTCCCCATGGAGTCCGCGTGTGTCGTGCATTGGGTCATCATGTATACCCCAAACCAAAATCCTGGACCAAAATCCGTTATACTCATTGGAAAATAAGGAGGATACAGTTTCAAATAAATGATTTAAGCGAACAAGTTTCTGGGCTTATTGGCTTTGAATATAACATTTTCATCGATAAGAATTAAGATCCACGCTAAGCTACCTATTCCGGGGTGGGGTGGGGGAGGGGGTATGATCTCTTCTCATTTGGCTAGTCACGTGACCGTTCACGCGACATGAGAAAATTATCAAAAACATATGATTATTCACAAATCGATAGTGTTTTAGAAACAAATTGTGTCAGAAGGAGGAGCAAACATCTTCTCAAAAGCGAGCGAAAAAGGAGGTCAAAGGTCACTGCCATTCCATCTAAAAAAAGGTTTAGAGTATTTTGCCAGGGCGGGGGGAATGGGGGGGGGGAGGGGCTAGTGCCCCCTGGCGTACGCCAGTGCCTCCCTTCTACATTGCGTAATCTTGTACCCTTATCAATCTTGATCGGTCTCGATAATAATGATGTGATTGATGTTGATCCCGAGGGTCATTATGGACTTTCCCAATAGTGAGTCATTCTGAATGGAAATCAATCCCACCCACTCCGATAGGAAATAAAACAGTTTATCTGTATATCCCTGATACACTGTCTGAACGGGTACCTGCATTTTTGTAAACCTTAAAAATCTATCGGAAGCGATCTGGATTAGTCTGATTACTCATTATCGAAAAAACAGAATGAAATTTACAAAATAGGCAAAATCTTTATCAATTTCATATAATCAAACCAATTATTTATTTTCATTGAACCAAGACAATAATACCCTGATCAAACAGTGATTTTTTTTTAATCTACAGTAAAATAAGAGTGATGTCCTTTGATATTCATTGGGGTAAATGTCTCAGGGGGCATACCCTGTACTTATCCCATGATGGGGCAAGGATGAGTTCATACATTAAATTATTTTTAATAAATCTATTTCATATATTTTCAAGGAGACAGCGTTTTTTCATTTTTTTCATTGGCATGAAAATCCATTTTATTTCTCCATCTTTTTTCCTTTGTATTAATGCATAAATAGTTATTAGAGGTTTTACTTACCTATTTATTCATTTATTCATTCATTTATCCATTTGTATCCATCTTTTTCTTCACTCATTCCCTTATATTCCATTTTCATTAATTTATTCAATCAATTATTAATTCATCTATATATTTATTAACTATTGATTTCATAGTTTATCTAAATATCTTTGAGTGAAAGTGTTCATTTATTCCATTGTGGATTTGTTTTATAATAAATATATTCGTTTATTTCGAAGATGTTAGTCCAAAATTCGCAAATTATTTTCGGTGAGGTTTTGAGCTTTCGTCATAATAACTTGAGTTTTTGTCTGCTTGTGTGTTTTGACAGGGCACGTATATAAGTGCGTGTATTTATGTGCCGCGCCACAGGTCGCCCCCTCCCCTCCCCCATGATTCGCCAAGTAGTAAAAAAAAAGAGAAGAATTTTTTTTAAATGGCCAGAAAATGGAAGAAAGGAAGAAGAACTGAAGAAAAATGGAGAGGTCTGACCTTCAGGGCCCTGTATAGCTCCTTAACCCCATATGATACAATAAAAAAGGGGGGGGGGGTCCACGCTTGATATGAGTGTCTTTAAAATGTCAATCCTTAAATTTGTATCGGGTTTATGTTACTTTGTATTATGTTGAATGAAAATGGAATACAGAATCAATTAAAATATTAAAATAGGGGGGGGGGGTGAAATGTGACGCCACCTTTAAATCTTTTTTTCCCACATCAAAAGTCGTTTGAAGTGTGGATGTCGCGTGTTTGCTTCCATCCGGTTTCCTTTGGTTGGATTTGAAAGCTAACAAAGAAAAGGAAATGTCATCCTGAGATTGGAAATAGATCACTCCTTGAGATTTAAAAATATCCCGGCGAACGTCTTCAGACAGGGGGCGGGGAAACAAAATAATCAATTACGTAACATGTATTATTTCCTGACTTCAAACGATTGCGGTATTGAAGACTTGTTGATTATGAGGATGTAAATAGACATCGTGTCTAATTAAAAACAACCACTCCTACGTAAAAACGTTAACCGCCGTATTAATTACTTAGTTAGTTTAAGGAAACTTCCGGGCACCTTTGTCTTCTTGTTTTCCTCCTTCTCGTTTTGTTTTCTCGCGATTCCAAAACTGTGCTATATGTTTCTGTCTTGAACGTTAACTTTACTAATCTTTGTATATGTTCGAACATATTTTTAAATCGATTTTGTCTTCGCAATCATAAAAATACGAATGAATAATTTTATTCCTTTTCCTAAATTTCAATCAACTTTGCTCTCCTTTCCATTTTCATTCCTCAATATTCCCAGATTATTAATATTGATTTACACTGTGTTAGTTTTTACTCAAATGTCCATCAACTGTATGTTTTTTATGTTTTATATTATGATTGTTTCGCCTTTTTTTCAAT
The DNA here is from genome assembly GCF_018143015.1 of Lytechinus variegatus. NCBI lineage: Eukaryota > Metazoa > Echinodermata > Echinoidea > Temnopleuroida > Toxopneustidae > Lytechinus > Lytechinus variegatus. Next base: position 53,250,034 of record NC_054741.1, read on the forward strand.
AATAGTTGGCAAATGCCAATGAGGTTCCAAAAAAATCAAATTCATGTTTGACACAGAGAACTGTGGGTAGACAAGGCCCTTTTGATCTTCATAACATATAGGTGACCTACAATCATACCACACACAATGTCGTGTATTCCAAAATAGACTTAACTCAAAACTGGAATTTACATAATTACAACTGAGAGTATCTTGTATTGGAGAACCTGCATCGTATGTTATTTTTTTTTTATTAAACCATACAATCATGTCAAAACCTTCTTATTTTACATCTGATTCTGATGAGATTTTTTTAAAGCTTGTTTGATTTTTCTCTTTTTTTTATTCATCTGCCTGTGGGGGGGGGGCTTGTCCTTTACCTAATTGAAGATGCCTCCCCTAAACGTACACACACATCCTCTCTCTCTCTCACACACACACACATACACCTATGAAACTGCATGAACATACAACATAAAAAAAAGAAAATTATCTTGCAGAAAATCGTTTGAAGTTGTCTCAATACAAGGACAAGTTTTTATGTAAAGAATATATTACACCAAAACAAACAACAACAACAAAACATGACATGATGTAAGATTTTCTATTATTATTATCATTATTTTATTATATTTTTTACAGATGTTAGAAGATAATATATAACATTCCTCGTGCTCAATACCCAAAGTGAAGTGACCACACAATCACTCAATCAATTCATTGACACGACGAAGTGAGGGGCCAATTGGACGGTCAATTAGGATGTTTGTAATTAAACAATGACATTTCCTTTGGGTGTTGCCGACTTCTTCGATGATGATGTAGCACTTATATTAATACACTTTCCTTCTTTATCTGATTATGATTTGTTCTTTTACGATGTTGTGTTGGTATCCCAAGTATCATTGAAGTTAATAACACGTCAACCCCACGGGTGCGGACAGTGGTGTACCTAGGATTTTCCACCGGGGGGGGGGGCAAACATACGTCCTTTGCATGGGGGGGTGGCTCGTCAGGGGGACAGAGTGCCCCCCTGCCCCCCGTAGATACGCTTATGGGTGGGGACAGTGGCGGATCCAGGGGGAGCACAGTCAACCAGTGCCCCCTCCCTCTTTAGAGCAATAATCAAAATTTGTAATGCAAATATACCGTTTTTACTAAAGTGTGCCCCCTTCTTTGAAAGTGAAGAGCTTTATTTCTTGTCAAATTGACTTTATATCAAATTCCAAAGCATGATTTGTTATACTAGAAAAGCAAAATAAATTTGTGTTAGATTTTTTTAGTTAGATTCTATATCTGTTAATTATTAAATAAAAAAGGCTTAAAAGGTCCAATTTAATGGAATTCGGACGAAGGAGGGTTGGTATACAGGGGCGGGGATTATAAGAGACGTCCCTCTTCGACTGTTAATGGCAAAAAGGGCTATGATGTGCAAAAAATTGAAGTTTCGTCTCATGCGTAGTATTCCCTCATCCCATAACTATGATCTCCTCCTTCCATGTACATATTTAGGCCAAAACATTAAAAAGGGACCCGGATCAGATCAGGTACCGGGCCCTTTATTTGGAGTCACACTCCGTTCCAGGTCAAAGTGACCCGGAATAAGACATTCATGGTCCCGTCGCATGAAAATGACTATTTTGGTAACGTTGCCTTCCAATACTGACTACCCAATAGCAAATCAAAATCATGAATTTCATGAAAGATTCCATTGGATGGCAAAGTTACCGTAACAGTTACTCTTCTGCAACAGGGCCCAAATCTGACACGATTATGGTGGTCACGTCTGACCTTCATAATTATGCCGAATCATTTATTTTTTTACCCGAAATTGGATTGTAGCAGCAATTGAAAAGAACGCGGGCTTTTTTAATTTTTTTAGTGATAAAAAGTGGCGCCTCCATAAAAGAAAGTTCCCTGTCTATGACTGAATGGATATATAGGATGAATACGGACAGTCAGGTAAAGAAGATTACAAGAAGGGGTTTAATCATCCATTTCATGCAAGGTGAATCAATTGTATATCTTTGACTTAACCTGTCATGTTGGATCTAATTCCTCTTCTCAGTGGAAGCTCTGCAACCAGTTTTGGCAAGATGAGACTTGCGTCGGGGAAAAGTCTTCTCAATTGTAAAGTTTCAAAGATACAGAAAGCTCCACCGATCTTAAACACGATAAGAGCTTGTAGAGTCAGAGCTCTGTATTCCAAACGTACATTGTGCAATGAGGAACTTTTTTTAACCCCTTTGCCCAAATGACTGCCCGCCTCCTTGTCATGATACTGAACATGACATGGTTATCATAATCAGTAGCCTGATGAGCCAAGGATTTTGAACTAAAATGTCGACGTGTTTAATACAAAATTAAATTCAATTTTTCATAGATTTTTACATAAAATTCAGATAGTATTAGTATGTTTCACCATTCTCTCTTTTCTTTCCATTCATTTCTTTTGTTTTTCTTCTTGGTCGTGAAAAATTTGAAGGGGGAGCCCCCCATCTGTACGCCACTTTCAGTAAATGGGCATTTATTCACACTCGATAAGTCGTCAGTTATCAGTCCAAACGAAGCAAGAAACAATGAATGAATGAATAAATAAATAAGTAAATACATAAATAAACAAATGAATCAATAAACATATGAATGAATGAATGAATAAATAAATAAATAGATAAATGATTAAATATATAAATAAATGAAAAAATAAATAAATGGACAGGTCGATTGCCTTCTGTACAAAGTACCATCCATTGCAGATTTGATGAAGGAATTGTGCTTCATTATTGAACATTATTTTTTTTAAGTATGAGCTCAGTTGTATTGGATTGATACTGAATATGTACGTAAATAAAACATGTACATTGCCCAGTAGTCAAGTTTTTCAATAACAACATCAAGTGGTTAACATGGTTTAAGTCACGTCACACAATATTATGAAGGACCGGAAATGCCAAGTTTTAGAGATATGGGAACAAGGCTGCTTCGTATTCCAATCAAGAGATCAAGAAGGCCTCATTCGATATAATAATTGATGATAACAAGTCATGTTTATTTCTACCTGATGTGAAATCATGTGAAATAATTGACATAAATGATGACAAATATTTATTTGTCTGACAAGATTTATCAGCAATATTTAAGAAAGTTAAACGATTTTCCGCAGTTACTGTATCTGCTCCTTCTACAAGTAAAAGATTCGAAACTCCTTTAAAAATGTACACCTATAACATGGGGGGGGGGGGTTGATAACAAACCATAAAGAAGACAAACTTGTTTATATCTCGCTAACTGTGTACCATGAAATCCTATCATCACGGTGTATTATCAACTTTATTCCTTGTATAAAGTCACATCGTTAAATCCGACCACACTCCACTGCTTAAAAATACGGGCATGCTTATCAAGGATTACAGAAAATACACCTGCATGCATATTACCAATGAAGAAAGAAATGAAACTCCTATATAGAGAGAGAAATAGAAATTGTAGTGAGATTTAAGAACGGGGACAAGATAGAGTGTGGTTTAGAGAGAAGGGGAATAGATTAGAGGTATACACGCATTATCCCCCTTTTTTTTTGGGGGGGGGGGGGGCTAAAACCGGGGCTGAAACCTTTCCGTCTTCTCCGTATTTCAATTCAATCAATTCATTTCAATTCAATTTCATGTTATTGTCCAGTGTGGAAACATTTGTAATACAACGATATTACACCCACATTTCCTTATTGGCCTACATATTAAGATATATTTGGCGGGGGATTGGGTATTTACGTTTCGTCAGACGTGTATCAATTAGATATGATTATTTACGTCTGGGACCGACCTTTAACGTCACCATCCGAAAGACGTGACCCGGGCTCGAACCTCGACCCTCTGTATCAATTTGGTAACATCCCCACATAGCTTGGATTACAGGCGCGCGCCACAACGCCCAGTGTAACTGTCCCCTCTGCTTATATGCATCAGAGGTTTTTTTAAGACAGTTACTGAAGAAAAGTAGAAAAGGGGGATGGAGAGAGGGTATCATAATAGAAGGAATATTGAACAATCGATTATTTCAAATGTCCAAGGTATGAATCACTGTGGTCGTCAGCGCTTGTTAGTGACCACTGGTCTGACTCCGGACAAACACAATAGAACGTAATTTGTCAGCTATACCTTGGTGGCGGAAGCATGACCACAGCAATAGAGTGCGACGCATGATGTTGATCTGGAGGCTCTTTCTTTAGCATTTGTCTTTTTTGTCAAACAGGATAATCCGGATTTACGCCGTTCTAGCTTTCATCTTGTATTCCGTTAATCTCTTTATCTGTCTCTTGCTGTATGCTTTAACATTTATCTTCAAATCTTTTTCTGTATTTTTTGGTTTGATTTTTCGATATTATTCCTTTTGCCTTTCCCTGTGTCCAGTCATATCATCTTATCTATCTTTCTTCCTATTTATTTATTTTTATTATATTTTTTTTGGGGGGGGGAGGGAGTGTATTGTGATTTTCTGAAAAGAGCTGATTGCAAAGTGGGATATTTCACCACGATGAATGTGTGAGAATACAATCCTGATTGAAATAGATGTAGACAGCGAAGTGAATATTTCTTGAGTTGTATTCAGTCACACATAAATATATGACACCCTCCTTACAAAGGGTTTTATTTTACTCTGTAAAATTTATTGCGTACTGGTTATTTTGTTTGCTATTAAAACGGCAACAATCGACCTTCCCTCCCACCCCTCTCCCCTCTTCAATTACCTTCAAACACACCATCGAAACTTTTTCTACACGAATCGCTATTTTTATTTTGTTCAGTCACTGTGACTTTGATAATCATTCATGTTAGGGAATTCTGGCCTTATTATTTGTGAATTCTAAAATGACGCAATGGAAATTGCTAAAAAAAATATAGCTTTTCCTTAAAAGAGCTATTTACAAAAGGGGAGACAGTGGTTCTGACATGGCATGTACATGTACTTCAATTTTTATCGGTGGCGCAATGAGCCAAAAATTCTGAAGGGGCAAAATTTATCTATTAAAAAAAAAATTTCGAGTGAGCGAAGCGAGCGATCAAATATTTCTTCATTATTATTACAATAATTGAATTTTGTGATATATTTTGACGTAATATTCAGAAAATAATGTCATATTTCATCCTTCTCTCTTTCCTTTTCTATTTATCTTTCTTTAGATCATTATTCCCTTTTTTTTTTTGGGGGGGGAGCACCCAAAGCCTCGTCCATTTGTACGCCACTGATGTTGATGTCCAACGTTAGTCACAAATGCACGCTTCTTATCTGTTGTAATCAGGTTGCATTTTAATTTTGAAGTTGCGTTTTATTGTGCTCAAGCCCAAGATAGATAAGCTAACTATGCGAACGTAAAATGAATTATAAACTTTTGGGGAAATTTCATTATTATTTTGTTGTTGATGTTGACTGATTGATTCGTTTCTCCCTTTGACTAATATCATGAATGCATAAAGCATTTCGTTATCTGTATGATTCATCCTGTCGTATTCTTGATCATCTCTTTATTGTGTAAAAGAAAAGAATTCGTATCGGGGTATACTCCCTATCTATCACGAACGGTGACTCAGTCTAGTGATTCAACTTCGCCCACACGAGTTTCGGACATTAATCAATTTACCCAGGCTTTCCCGATGGTAACAATTCTCGATTTACTTAAAATTTTCTCACTTCTGTTTACACATTCTGATAATTTGAGGGCTGTAGACATAGAGATTTGAGATATATTGGCAAATCATGGTAGCGTTAACATCATTGAATTCAAATGGGGCGCGTATCCAGCATCGATATGACAAAGAAAATGTCCCCAGAAAATTTGGCCCATGAAATACTTTGTAGGATCTAATGCCGGATACGCGCCTGTATATGTCATAATGAAAAAAAAATAGAATGTCACAACTTTGTTAATCCTTGTGTCATTTTGATCAAGTTGTCCATGTTTTGTTTTTTTCTTCAATTCAATTCAATTCAAATAAAACATTTATTTTCTTCCATGTCATTACATTTTTCGTAAACATAAATATTTACGAAAATGTTTCTGTTTTTATATGCTCAAAATATCTATGAGCCTGGAATATAATCACTTTAGTTAAAACATGAAAAAGGGTGTAAAATGTAACATTTGAATATGCTTTCTTGTTTTAATCGAGAAAAAGAGGTGTATGAGGGTGCTTGTAAGTGTTTGGTGGAGTCCTAAAGACGCTCCAAAAACCAATTTCCTTTCTGCTTTGTTATAATCGGGATCATTCCTATAGTTGAGCGTATTGTTGTTTGTGATCGAGGGAAAAGCAAAGCATCATTTAAAAATATTTATAACCAAAGCGAGCATTTTCGGCACCCTGAGCAACTAATATTGAGGGAAGGATCGATTTTTCTTTCCCTAATCTTGTCCTTATATACTTCCTTGATGCGCAGAACACCGTCACGGGCCACTGACAAGTAATGATAAAACGAGTCTGATTCACTTTTTTGATACGGATCGTTTGAGGGACACATTCTTATATTTTTTAAAAAGTATTTTATATAGATTGGTGATAAGATAAAAAAAAATGGCATTGTGAAACTCTCCCAGCGGGCTGAAGACTTTCTCACTATTATATGAGAAGTGTGGTTGTAACTCGTCAACATTAATTTACCTTAATTGCCTCCGGGAAGTGCATGCATCCTCGGGCAAACCCGTGCGTGTGTTACACCATGCCTTCAGAGATATACTTAAACAATAAGTGAGATATATCAAAGACAAACGAATTTCTAAAAATATCAGAGGTGGGTTACGTCACGTTCTCATACTGCAAATTGTAATACCTCCCCCGTACTAATAGGAGCTGTCCCCCAAAGAATTGGACCCCCATGTTAGAATCGATATCGGATTAGCCTATAATTTATTGTCCCGATGCAGATCACCTTCTGCAAATCGGATTGATATTGTTGAAAGAGGTCTGAGGGTGTTTTTATTTTTTATCATATCTTTGAATATGATCATAGAATTATGGATAATGAAATCGAGCTTATACCCTTTGAGGTGTGACTTTTAGATAAATCAATTTACATATTTTTTTTAGTGACAAAATATTAGTACATTTAATTTTCCAGTTGCCATCATGAAAACATCGCATTGCATTTGCTTGATTCATTCGTTGTTATCAAGTTGGAATGTAAAAAAAAATCAAATTTTCGGTGTGCTACTTTCCGTCGTCGTTTTGAAAAAAAATATCATATGGGGAGGGAGGACGACCTGAATGTCTTTGAAATGTTGCTATACCGGTATTGTACAGTTTAAGGCCGAATCGTTTGTTTCATTTTTTCTTTCTCTTTTTCAGTAATTTCTCCTTTCACTTCTCCATCCCTATTACGTCACATGTATTATTTACCGAATGTGCCATAGCAATCTCCATCGCTAGACTAACTTGGCGTTGTGGCGTGCGCCTGTAATCCAAGCTGTGGGGAAGTTACAAATTGATACAGAGGTTCGAAGTTCGAGCCCTGGTCACGTCTTTCGGATGGTGACGTTAAAGGTCGGTCCCAGACGTAAATAATCATACCTGATTGATACACGTCTGACAAAACTCAAATACACAATACACACACACAAATCTTAGAGGCGGTCGCCCCTCTCACCACCCCCCCCCCCCGAGGTACAGCCGCTGTTCTCGAGACTGAAAATACAATCTGACCAAGGAGTAACCACTCCTTGATCTGACCAGACACGTCCCATCTATCTCACCCACCCCTCCCTCTCACTTGGTTTCCCTCAACCTCTTTCTCTCCTTTTCATTTTTCGCACTCTTTATCTACTCCAATTTCTCATTCTGTTTCTCAAAAACCATGATTCTGCACCTTTATTCACGGTGACATTAAATCGAACTATAACTACGGCCCCTTACAAAAGTTGCATAAGAGAATGTTATACCGTATGATTTTTCAATCAATAATCCAGCGACCGAGTGACTGATCAAATCCGATTGAGATTATCTTTTCTTCCTGTCTATTCTGTCTGTTCAAAAGCGTTATATTATATACCATACTACTACAGACGGGCGAAACTGATGAGTTTTTGGCATCTGGTTAGTACCCCCCTACCCCACCTCCCAATACTTCTTTTCATCATTTATTTGCCTAAAACCATGAAAATGTCACTACAGAGGGAGGTATAAATGGTGTCAAAAATACCTATCATCATCATGTAAACTTCCGATCATGACAAATGCTATATAGAATATGATCCATCTTAAAATATATATCTCAAGATAATGTAAGCTTCTTCATTCTAAATGTACTTCTCTTCAATGATTAAAAGGCCACAACATATATTTATATTTAATTTTGTAGGAAATAATTTATTGAATACAAATATTAATTTATACAATACTATACATAAAGCGAAGCGCAAAGCCTCAACATTTTATAAAGCTCACAAATAGCAGTTGTAGCAAAAATAGAATGTAAAAATATCCTTTAGAAACAAGTGGACAGACACAAAAACAAGAATTAATTTCACCACACTTAAATAGATAGGCACGTTATGTTTAACATGGTCAATTTCAATGGAGTACCACAATGGAATATCTTAGTTTTTTTAATTTATCAACGTATGACTGACATTGTCAAGCATCGACGCATTGTAATAATTTAAATACATAATCAAAGACGTTTGAATAGAATCAGACTGAGGCACCAATCGTAAATAAAATACTGTCGAGATAAATTCGCATATACATGTAAAACGATGAGAAAGATTCGAGTAGCCAAACGTGAAAAGGGAAAATGAAAACCGTGCATTTCGGATATCACTGCGGGTAGAGAACACATTTGCAACATTGGACTCGTTAAATATTGACTAAATGAGAACGGGTCACTCTGATTTACAAAGTCAGACATCGTAGGTCATTAACCAATATTAAGAAAAAAGTTGTTGAAATGAAAGATTTTTTTTTGGTCGTAACAAAAAATTAACTTGTGATTCTATAATGAAGAATACAAATCTTACAAATAATACTAAAACTAGCTGATTATGGTAGGCCTATTTCAGTTCAAAGTGCGGTTGACTGATATATCGGTCTATAACCTTCTTGATCCCCTTCCTCCTCGGACCCCCCCCCCCCCCGTCCGACAAGTTGTCAGACCTGAAAACTTTCCCTGATTCTGATTGGCTGAGAGGCACTGTTACTATGGTAACTGTCGGATAAAACAGGACTTGTCGGATAAAATCCTTTCATGAAACGCTCCCCTGATCTCACATCGATCATGAACAAAATAATGTTTGCACAGTTCGTACACTCCCAAACATTTCATGGAATTTCGCGGATGGAAGGCTCACTTGATTCATTTACAAAAGCTAGGAGCTTATTCTATTTTTTTTTACAAATAAGCTTAAATTTTCCACCCGATCCGCTCAAAATTGCCCCTTTACCCAATGAGAAAAACTGCCCCCGGTATCTAATCTGAATATACTGTTTTAAAATATATAGGCCGGAGGAAACATGTCTGCTCCTAGCACAATATCACACATGTGGTGCATAAATTAGACTTGCCGTCTCATGTTTTGCGTAATGTGATAATTTACGTTTTTCAATTCCATGCAATAGTAATGGACATTACAAATGTTTCTATTTAATTGTTGAGAAGCCCTTAAACTCGTTACCAATTGTGACGACAATAGGCTAATGGGGTGCTACTGAGTTAACCCTTGACACATGTCACGTACGTCATTGGTGGACTTTTTGGGGGGCGGGGGGGGGGGGGTGGGGGGTAGGGGGTAGTTCCCATCAAGGGGTATGTGTTCTCGAGAAGGGCAAATGAAATGGTCAGAACTCTGACAAATTCTATGTTTCCTGGTAGAATATGAAATGAAACCATAGTTTGTTCAATGTACATAATATCTTAAAAAACATTGACTTATTTGAATTTGGTGTTATCAGAAATATTTGCAGAATATGTTGTTCAGTAGGGAACACCAATGCTCTTTTGACACCCCCATAACTGAGAAAATATAATTATAAGCCTACATTATCTTAACCGTGTACCTTTATATAAATAAAAGATTAATGGAATGAAACATAATATCAAATCTTCGAAATTATGATGAATAAATCCAAGCTAACTCATTCAAAATAAGATGTTGCATAAATACCCCGAAAAGTCGAATACAATTGCCATGGAATAATTTGAATGTCGACCAAACCGTCATCGTTTTCTATTGACCATTTTTTTTATACCGTCAATATTTTTCCTTGAAAGTTATTGTACTATCTGGAAATGGCTCTACACACATTTCGCATTGATAAATAATTAATGTGGCGATGTGTTCGATGAATTATGAACATCAACATGTTACGGACAAAGAGACATAAATCATGACGTCATAGCGAGCGACAGGGAATCTGTCACGTCTGCGTTTAAGCTTGTCCGGGTAGTACACGACAGCAGAACTGTTCCAGTGTCCATCATTTATAGACACGATAGGTATCAAGGAAATAAATCGCACTGGCATGGCAAAGGAACTGAAAAGTTAAAAAACAATAAACCTTGACGCAATAAAGATGAACAATCTCGCTTTGTCACTTCTGATTTACTTGGTAATCTTTTGAGTTTTAATGATAATGCCAAGTTCATTCCATTTGTCCATGTTAAATAATTCAGAATTCATTTTCATCAAACTTCCAACACTCCAAGTAACATTTCAATCCGCAAGGCCTCCGGTTTTTGTTCAGTAATGTATAGCATGTGCGTGGTTGATCAAACCATGGATCAAACTCTCATACAGCACCTTATGTCTTTACGACTGGAATAAATTAGATTTCGAATGTCTTGATCGCTCCCGCGGTCGACCAGAAATACGACGATCACGAGCTCTGAAGCCCCGTCATCTCTAGACTGACATCCCATAGCTTCTTGGCCAGGCCTTGATCCCTTGCCGTCCTGGTGAGCTTCTGGACCTGACATCCCTTGAAGAACTCTCCAGATTGATCCAAGATATCGTCCGATACTGCACAGTGGATGGATGTCTGGGCACCCTCCTTGACTGATTTGAGGAAGAAGAAGGAGATAAGAGGGGCGAGTGCCCGCAGCCAGCCCGCCCAGTTTCGCTTGATGTCCGTATTGACTGAGCCTGAAATGAGAATCATATTCGATTTATCTTCATTAGCTTTTTCTTGAATGTTAGCACTATGTAGTTTTTAATAACATGTAAAACAAAAAGATAATGAGATAGGAACCGTATGAAGTCATTTTTTCTCTCTGAAACTTCCTGTGCTTATCAAAATGATACGAGTTTGTCAAAAATTGTGTTTGTTTCAGTCACATATTATGTTGAAAGAAATCAATTAAAAAAATAAATAGAAAACAACACTTTCGGAATTAAACTTCCTTTGTAAACAAAATAAATGTCTTATTTCGAGCCTGTAAGGTAATAATTGCCTTCGATCCTCACCTGGGTGTAGGCTAAAACTGACGACTCCTGTGCCGGCCATGTTGGCGGCAAGCTGCCTGGTGAAAAGCACATTTGCTAGCTTGCTCCTCGCATACGATTTCACCCGACCATCGTTGATCGCCAGATGCTCGAGGTCGAGCTTGCCGAACATGTAGGCGTCGGAGGAGACGTTGACGACCCTGGATGGCGCACACTTCTGAAGTTTGTCCAAGAGGATGTTGGTCAGAAGGAAATGACCGAGGTGATTGACGCCGAAGACGAGTTCATGTCCCTCCTCGGTGCGCAACGAGCCGTCATTGATCACGCCTGCAGAAGTGAGAGAACAAAATGTGATAAAAAAAATCCCCACTAATATTATGAATTGAATGTTGCTCGTCAAATATGATTGATTATTTTGGTTTTCTTCTTTATCAATTGGTATACCCCTTTCATGCCTTTCCATTTACCATTTTGAAAACTGATTTTAATATTTTCGAGAAGTTACGCCGTAGTAAAGCTACAAAGCATCCAAACGACATTTGTCTTGTTCAATTAAGTGAAGTTAATGATATGAAAAGGACTTACAAATACAGGCCATGATACATACTGACTTTTATAGAAAAGCTTGGCTAGTTAAGCAAATTATAGTGACCCATAATGATCTATTTCCATTTATTAACGTTAATGAAAGAGAATATCAGTGCACACTGTCGAAACGCGATATGAAAAAAATAATTGAATCGATAAATAATTCAAGATCAGAAAAAAAAATTTGGTTCTTAATGTGTGTAAATAGCTTGGCTCTTGGTCAATAAAAACTATTCATCAAATTGCATTGTAAGGATTCGTTATTCCACAATTCAATTACCAAAATAAGGTCCATTTAAAAAATACCAGGTAATAGGTCTTGATTTAAAGATCTTTAAAGGAAGCGGTTTGCTCGTTCTTGTTACAGATTATCAAAATTAGGTCAAATAGAAAATAACTTTATATAAGTTTTTTACAGTCTTTTATGTAATATGAACACAAAAAGACCACGGTCAATGTGTTCTAAATAAGTGATATTGATTATAAATTTATTAAAATTGTTTATGGGAATAAGATTAAGTAGGTCAAATCATTGAATTCTTAGGCTTAAAGTCTAAATGATAAAGGTCAATGAATGAGTTATCCAAAATAATTAATTTGATGGCCTTATTGTACTTGACCATGTTGAACAAGTGCTGATGATTGAACTGAATATTAGAGAACTCAAATATTAATGCGATTGTTTTGTTTGCATTTTATTCTAAATAATTATGGTGAAGATTAGGGACAAAAGAGAAAAGGTCCATTCACAAATACAAAGAATCTAACTTTTCTACAGGCCTGAAATCGATGATACCTGGGAATTACTAAAAGTTCAAGGACAAATGACAAGGAAGTCAATTTCAACTTTTGACAGAAAACTCTAAACGACTCCAGCAGTTTACGGTCTTCAACGTCGTTCATAATCGAAACGAGCAAAAGGACAATGATTAATCTTGACATTTATCTCGATTGCATCAAAAGATCGAAGATCATGTTTTGAAATCAATAATGTTTTAGGGAGCAGGGTTAGACCACGTTTTACTGTGTCCATTGGGTATATGATGAAAACCAGGAGAGCTGAGCATGCAGACGATCGCTTCCTGCACTTTTTACTTGACCTTGAGTTTGGGCGGGAAAACTTTTTATTTGTGCTATTGGAACTTCTTCATCGGTTAGCAAATCAAGTCGTTGATTGCCTTGCCTTCACGTGTCACCGCTAAAAGGTTAAGGTTTGAATTTGAGGTAATATTTGTTTCATTTCCTCCGATGAAACTTATTTCAAATTGACAAAAGTCATTTTTAACTGATTTCCATGCCTTAACTCCTAATACTCTTTAGCATTCAGGAACTTGAAATGACAACTTTTGTTCTTTCATCTCCATCTTTAAACTCCTGATATAATTATAGTGATTGTTTTTAGAAAAGGTTGGGTAAAACCTGTTGATAAAAACTAGACACAAACACAGGGGTCCATTTTTATCTACCCATTAACGCCTATCAATTTTTGAGGTATCCTTGTCCACATGCTGCATTGTCATAATCAAAGTCATTTATTCATATAAGAAATTATGATCAGACTTTGTTAAGGGTGATTGGTGGTGGCGCACGGCCATTCATGTAATGAATGTGGTATAGGCCCATAAAAAGATAACCCATCTCACCTGCATTGTTGATAAGAATATCCAATCTCTCTTCGGTATTGTTGAACTCCTGGGCAAAATGGCGAATAGAATCAAAACTGGCGAGGTTCAGTTTCATGAAGATCACGTCATCATTTCCCGTACTCATTCGAATATCCTTTTCCGCTTCTCGGCCCCGTTCAGCATCGCGACATGCCAGGATGACACGGGCTCCTCGTCGGGCTAGGTCCCGCGCAGTTTCCTTGCCAATCCCCGTGTTAGCTCCTGTAGTGAAAACAAATATTCGAAATAGGAGAAAAAATTTATAGCTTACTATGATACCTAATATTTACAACTGTCCAATGAGCATTTCATATTGTATTATAAAAAAGGTATAGGGCTATACGGTATTGAGTAATTTATTCAATAATATTTAATGGGAATATATTTTGTCTTCAAGCACATTAACTACAATGAAGTATAAGAAATGGTATATAGAATAAGGTAAATCGAGGTAAAAGAAATAGTATTTATTTATTTGTTATTTATCTGTTCATGTTTTATCACTTGCAAAATTCATGGTGGAGGGTAGTCCGGTTCAGTTACTAAACTGCTTTACAGCAGATTCCTCCGAAAAAGAATTATGGAAAAGTAAGGTACAAATGAGGTACAAGACATAGAAGCAGAATAAACAAGGCAAGCGAAACACACAAAATAAACCAACAAGATAATGAAATTCATAGTTATTGTATAAAGATAAAACAATTTAATTGTAAGCAATGTACCAGTCTATCATGCCATGCAATGGTGTAAGTGTAGTAAAATGATAATCCAGGAAGGCATGATTCCAAAAAATAAGGATACCTCTGAAAATGACTTGAGACGTATAGTATCAGATTTTGTTATAAAATTTCATGATTTTATTAAATAATTACAAAACAGTTCTCACGTTATGTAAAAAGCGGTGGATCAGTTTTTATACAGATATATTAGTTTTTAAATTCCAGAATCTACGTCTTCTTCATCACTATCATTGTCATCATCATCATCATCGTCCATCATCATCATCATCATCATCATCATCATCATCATCATCATCATCATCATGATTGGTCACTTGATTACTTGAATAGCGTGGTAAAATAGGAAGACTAAACTTTACACAGGTGATTGTTAAAAAAAAACAAGACCGAACTTGTTCAAAATGAAGGCACCGTTATTGAAAGATTAGTTGGCAATTTCTCCTGACACCACATAATACCTGTCTTTGTTAAACTCTAACAAAATCTCTCGTTCGTCAAATCAAACAGAGCAATATACCAACTATAGGATCAATGCGGTACTTTGATGAAGATAACAAAGGCCCACTTAACAAAAGATAGGGGTAACCAGTGACCCCCTCATCCAATATAGCTGGTAGAAGACGTCACACGCCTGAAGATTTTCCCATGGAGAGAAAATTAATGATCATGATCATCATTTTCATACATTGAATAAGCAACCGTCAAATTTATACTTCGATACAGTTTATGATTGTGTCTCATTCGTATTGCATTTACAAAATAATAATTTTGATGCTAACCATGCAGATTTTTTTTTCTAGAAATGTGAATCAATAAAGAGTTTTATCCAACTTTAGTTTCATCTTTCTCCACATTATTATTTCTTTCCACGAAGTTTTTATCATCAAAAACATTCTGCACCTCAGAAAAGTTTTAACCAATTAACAAGTCAGTATGAAGCTATATACCAAGCGTTTAAAGTATAGTTTAAATCCCCAACACTGTCTTGTACTACGCTCAATATCTTTATTAAGGTTCATAATGGTAATTGACCAACCAAATGTATTTTTATAATGTGTTAGCTATATCCTTGTCTTTTTAACCAAAAAATGTTTTCCTTCACACCTAAAGTTGATGTCCCTACATATGCTTGATTCAGCTTGAACCCTACATGCATAATCGTGACATTTTGTAGTTTATCGTCGTCATGAACATCCATAAATACCACAATCCTTGATGGGGGATGGATATGACTTATGATACCAATAACCTATGGCCTTTGTTATCTAAACAACAAGTTCTTCACACTGATAACTATCCATTTCTTGCTCTTTTGATAACCAGTTTAACCTCTAAAAAAGTCAAGGATAAACTACTGTCTAATCGGTCCTAAATTACGATATCTTGCAAGGCTATAGAAAGAAATAGTCACACTAGACATTCTGATATCAAATCATTTGATGTGAAAATGTTTTAACATCGGAGGATAGACAGGTGACAGTCCTTGTCGCTATTGTCTTGGCTAAATTGGCATATATTGTTCACACAATCAATATCTTGAATAGCAGTATAATAAGCAAGGAGACTATTCTTTCAGTAAAATAATCAATTCGACCAACATCCTGCCCCAGTTGATTTTCACTTTATAGTGATATGACCGAGTAACTGGTTTCAGCTTTGAAAGTTTGCAAATATATGAAAAGAATGTCATTATATTAGATTTGATTGTAATCTCCAAAACCTCGCTTATTGGTAGTTGTTTGTTTCGTTTATTCAAAAAATTGAAAAATTACAATAACAATAACAAAAGTATGCCATTGATTAAATAGTAATTGAAATATGTTGGGTATGTCTGTGCCATTCAATATTATTACAAATATTCGAATTGATTAAGAATGATAATTATAATGATACACTGTAAAAACTGTGGTGTTAAAACTGACACCAATTGGTGTTAATAGAGGACCACACCCTGAGGTGTTAAATTTACACCCTAGAGATTAAACATAACACCAAAGAGTGTAAATGTAACAACAAAAGGTGTTGTAATAACACCTATATGTGTAAAACTAACACCACCGGTGAAAATAACCGGTTGTAAAATAACTGGTGTGGTCCTCTAAGTACACCGGTTAACATCACAGTTTTTGCAGTGTATCATTATGAGAGATGATTTGAAGGAAGATTCCATGTCTGAAAAATAAACTCTATTCCATTGTCATCATAATTCTTACCTGTCACGATAACCGTCTTCCCATCCAATCGCTTGGGACACGAGCACCTATCAGCGACCTTCACCACATAGTAATAGAGAGCGACCACGAGCACCACCATCATCAGGCCGATGGTCGTCCACTCGAGGTCCCCACGCTGACCGAAGTCGGGCACCCGCTCCAAGCTCAATGTACTTAAACTGATCATGGTAACACGACGATGACGACGATGACTCTGGCTACGAAGATTGGGATAATGGAGGGTTGGAGAGGATGATGACGGGCAGGGAGCACCTGACGATGATGAAAATTAACCCCCTGTAAACATGAACATGAAAATTAAAAACTGACATTAATGATTGCTGAATTTAATCGTAAAATAATACACAAAGAACATAAAAAGTTCCGCTTGGAAAAACAAGATTATTAAGACAATTTTTCACCCTTACTGCCTAGTGGGAAACCAACCTTCTGGGGAACTGAAAATATCACGCTAAACACTGAATTAAAAAGCAAAAAGGAAGAACATCATCATTTTTCCTTAAATCATTAATGATGATGTATGCTTACGAGAGAATTTGAATTTGGAATGATTTAATGTCCCTAGTAATCAACTATACTCGGGACCGGGGAGTCAGTTTATACTCGTACATTATGAATGATGCTTACCTGTGAGTCAAAAATGCTGAAATCAAATCGAAGATGATAATTATCCAATTGATTTATCCAGGCATCCAAAAAAAAAGCGTTCGCGGCGGCAAGGAAAAGAGTTAAGAATTGAACTCCAATAGTTTGAGACAAAATGCAAATGTCTATAAATATTTTCGTTTTGGTCGCAAATTAAATGAGTCTTTATCTTCTCGCAAATTTCGAAATTGAAAAAAAAATATGAATATTTTTATTTTTGTGAACAGGCGATTTCTCCTTGACTTATTTCTCTCGCGAATCAACCATCAACATGTGACTCGACTGGACGACTACTGCACGTCCACTGATCTGAGGAACGAGTTTCTCCGGTTAGGGAGAATAGCGAACATTTTTTACGAGCGTAAGGAGAAACTCCGCCCACAAGATATGATGTCACGGCATAAACACACCGCCCATTGGTCGATAGTCAGATAGTTTCATTGTGACGTTTGGGCGAGTTGATTAACTGTCTGCAGGTAGGGGTATTTTCCAGACAATCCTGACACTTTTTTTTCTAGCTGAAAAATTACTGTCGGAAGATGGCGTGCGTCAATGTGATTTGATTTATGTTGTGGAATAATATTTTGAGAAACGCTGAGATGGTAGACAAACTTGCGCGGTGATGTTTTCACGAATTTATGTTTCCACACACAATCCTGTTCCTTATAAATCATATAAAACAAGTCATGAGTGACCTGAAAGTTTTGATATTTACCAGTTCTCGCCCCTTTGTCTGTTAAACTTTTCCCGTTTCCAATTCTTCTTCTTCTTCTTGTTCTTCTTCTTCTGTGTCCCTTTTCATCTTCCGGGTGGAGGGGGGGGGGGGGGCACTAATGCGTATCGGCATGTTGTGGTAGGTCCGTGGTACCAGTGAGGGCTTGCTATCGGGGACATGGACCCCCTATAAATTTAAAAACCAAGAAAAAAGAGGGATAGAAAGAAAAAAGAAAGGAAAAGGGGTGAAATATGTTTTAATGATGAAGTAACGATATGTAATAATATATCACAAAAATAGGTTTTTGTATTCAAAAGAATATAATTTTTGCTTGTTCTCTTCGTACGCTCGCAATTTTAAGAACATTTTGCTCTCTGGTCCCTTTAGTTTTTCTCATTACGCATGGGGGGTACGCGCGTTTTGTCTCTCTTTTTGTTCGGGGGTAGGGGGCTGTCCACCCCCCCCCCCCTCATTACCCCCATTTGTTTCCGGTGCCTCTGATTCCACATATTTTCAAGCGTGGGTGGTGGTCCATTTGTCTATATATTTTATACGTGGTCGTATCACTCAACGTAGAGACTTATATCATTTTTTCCTAAGTTACCTCATGTATACGTTTCCATAAACACTCGCCACTATTGTTTACACATTGAAACAAATCAAAATGATAAAAAATAGTGTCACTGAATAATAAAATTCAAATAAGTGATCAAAATGATATTCTGAAGAAGGTTTAATTATTTTGAAATCTAAACAAATTTCAGACTAGACCGTTACTATTTCTATATCCTCCCTTCCTCATAATGGTACAATTCAGGATCATGAAGATGATCGATGTATATAATGAAGACAATTGCAAACGTGGGACGTTGCATCCTTTAATATCGTCTTTTATTTGGGCGGGAAATCTGTCAGTGATATATTTATGCCTCTCCGTGTGTCGTCTGCGAATCGATACGAACGATCAAGGCTTACTGATCCAGAACGGAAAAGGTTAGACCTCCTGAAACTTGGAATTTTAAGAAATTCTTTTCTCTTTTGATCACGTGATGTGATGAAAGTTGCCAAAATCTTATATGACAGATTATGCTGAGCAGAGGGCGGATCCAAGGATTCAAACAAAAGATGGGCCAGAGAGGACAATTTTCTGGCGTCTCCAAAAATGTATATCCCCAACAAGCAAAAATAAAAAATGAAATAAAAGAAAGGGGAAAAAAGGGGTCATGGGATGGCCCCTCAAACCCCACAGATCACTAGCGTACCTACGGACGACGGAGGGGGGGGGGAGGCAGAGGGGCAGACTGCCCCCTGACGAGTCACAACCCATGCAAGGGACGTATCCCTGCCCCCTAACGAGTCACAACTAATCTTTGCCCGCTCCTTTGAACTTAAAGACCCCCTTTTTTTGCTTGTCAATTTTTTTTTTCGGCTACGAAATCCTATTTTTTGTGGTTGAAGACCTTTTTTTCTTTCTTTGCTTGTCAATTTTTTTTTCTGGTACGAAATCCTTTATTTGTGGTTGAAGACCCCCTCCCTTTTTTTTTTGCTTGTCAAAATATTTGGCGGACGAATTTGCCTCCCCTGTGGAAAATCCTAGGTACGCCACTGTCAGAGATTATGGTTCGGATCAGGAAATATCCCTTGGACAAAATACCCGCTTAGTGCCCTCTCACTTGAAATAGTGGGGGTGTGATTGGAGTTGTGACTTTTTTGTTTGGTGCCTTGGAAATATTTTGAAGACAAAAGCGGGCCCCATCTTTTAGGGGTCACCCCTAACAATCATGGACCCGTCCCGTGGGTAACCTACTTTTTAGCACCGTTTGGAAGGAAGGGAAAAGTTCGTTTAATAAAGAGTTTATTGATAATATCTATCAATTTAAGTCAGTGAAATACTTTGGTGTCTCCTATTTTCATAAATTCTATTGCAGATCAAAAACATTTATCAAATTAGTATTTCAAATGCGAATAAATTTGATAAAAAAAAAATCCTCAGCTCCTTATATATCTGAATAATAAAGTTTTGCTAGTGTTGTTCATTGCAAAATATCGAATGTTCCGTATACATATAAAATTTCCTTATTTTCATATCATTTCATTTCATTTATGAATTATCATTTAGTTATTTTGTATTAAATTTGTGCCCATTATTTTCAACGACCTGCAGAAATTTAATCATAATATAAATTAGCTACAAATTAGCGGAATTGGGGTATAGGCCTTTTCATGGTGGGGGTGACTGACACAAAATATTATTCTCTTGATTTGCCGTTCTTTTTAGTTAGTGAAGGGGAAGTGGAGTCAGAAAAGAAAGAATGATCTAGGCCTAAATATGTAAGAAGAAAATACACTAAGACATAGGGGTCAATATCAATATTCAATCTGTCCGGATCCGTAAACCCCCCCCAAAAAAAAAAAAAAAAAAAAAAAAAAAAAAAATGAATCTAAAACAAAAAGTCCGGGCTAAATGTTTTGAAATTAATCTCTTGGCTTGGCCCCAACAACTAAAGTGTGAAGAAAGAATAAAAGAGGGTGGCTCTCATTTAACTCACAGTACAAGTCTAACGTAATAGGTTGATTCGAAACAGGATCATTTTGATGATTATGAAGAATAAAATAGGTAAGCGTGTATTAAACACCCCCATTATTTTCATCGTAAAAACGCCTGGTACGCGCGACCAATTACCGGAAATGCATTCTCGTACATAGTACATAACACAAAACAAGTCTGCGAAAGGGGACAGAAAAGGCCAGCCTAAACACCGGAATAACTGCCACTGAGTAAGAAAAGAGAAGCATAGAATGCCAGGTACGTGCTTAAAAAAGAATGCTTTGTCTATAGAGCATGACTACGAATGTGATAAGAATCATGATCTACCGAATCCATGTTGATCGCGAAGTCGGACTCGGGCTCAGCAAGTTCAGTAGACTTCTAGTTCTAGTTCATGCTTTAATCATGGACATATTTTCGTGGGGACGGGACAACTCGGACCACGGGACATCTCGGACCGCGGGCCGAGTTGTCCCACCCAGTACGAGATTTTTTTTCCACAAGTTTGCGTCTATTTTTCCGTCATTTCGAAATTTCTTGTAAAGATTTTTTAGAGATATGGTCTGATGGTAATTTTCTTCACATTTTATTACTCTTTTTTTGCTGAAATAAAAAAAAGTGTAATTTTAGGCGTTTTTTCGACAGCTCGCGATTCCCATAGGCGCGCGTGTATTAACTGTGTCGGTGCTCGGCTCGGCCCCGCTCAATAACTGACTTGATTTTGTGATCATTTCTCCTCAAAGTACGACTTTTATCGCAGAAGATGGACTTTGTTGTATTCCATTACTCCATTTTCTCATCACAAGGATAAAATTTGGTGTATTTGCACGATTTTGTTCAAGTTTTTCACCTTTTTCTCTCTGGTCGCAAGAAGCGAACAACCGATGAACGGTCCGCTGCTCTTCATCGTAATTCTCCGTAGCTCGGCCGCCTAAACTGGCGGGGTGGGATTTAGCCCGAATCCACAATGGAAGTGGGCGTGCAGTCAAAGAGCTGAGCTTGACTGAGTGAGAGAGAGTGAACTAGAGTTTGAAGCTTGGCAGTGTCGTATAGGCTCTGCTTTTTTTTGTAAATATATATTTTTCAATTTTTTCTATATTGATTTTCCCTGGTTTCGAGCTCTAAGATTGTAATGATATAATTATGCTTCAATTTCTTTGACTGAGTGCGACTGTGGTGTGGATGTTTGAGTTGCTCAAAAATAAGTTATGTGGGTGGGGGCTCGGGGCGATTTCACTCTTGCCCCCGAAATGCGAAAAAAATATATTCGGGGTGTAGCTGTGTGGGCATGCCGGGCTGAGGCTAGCCATCAATAATTTTTTTTTTTTTGAGAGGGGGGGGCTTAATTTTTCACTTTAAATTGATCATTTTTAGGCCTTTTTTTTCCATTTTATTTTTAATATTGAATTTCCGTGGTGTAGAGTTGAGTTTTAAGTTGCAATAATCAATATGCTTTAATTTCTTTGACTTTGAATGTGACTGTGGTGTGGATGTTTGAGTCGAACAAAAAATACTTTTACGTGGGTGGGGGCTCGGGGCGATTTCACTCCTGCCCCCTAAATGCGAAAAATATTCGGGATGTAGCTGTGTGGGCATGCCGGGCTGAGGGTAGCCCTCAATAAAAAAATGTTTTTTGGGGGGGGGCTTAATTTTTCACTTTAAATTTATTATTTTTAGGCCTATTTTTTGTACATTCTATTTTTCATATTGAGTTTCCCTGGTGTAGAGAGTTGAGTTTTAAGTTGCAATAATTAATATGCTTCAGTTTCTTTGATTTTGAGTGTGACTGTGGTGTGGATGTTTGAGCCGAACAAAAAATATGTGGATGGGGGCTCCGAGCATTTTCACTCCTGCCCCGAAATGTGAAAATGTTCTAGGTGTATCTGTGTGGGCATGCCAATTTCATTTTTAATTTTTATATTGAGTTTCCTTTGTGTAGAGAGCAGAGTTTTGGATATAGGGTAAAAGGGACGACGATGTGAGGGATGGCGATGATAGCATACCGGCGATAACGAGGGGTGGGCCTTGATGAGAGGGACGAGGAGGTGAGAGATGGTGATGATAAGAGGAATGAGGATCTTTGATGACTCTTGATGACGGGGGGGGGGGGGGGGGGGATGATGAGAGGGACAAAGGGAAAGAGATGGAGATGAGGATGTGAGGGATGGCGATGATAAGGGGTGGGCCTTGATGATGAGAGGGAAGAGGAGGTGCATGAGGGATATAAATAAGAGAGATGATGATGATGACTCTTGATAAGAGGGGTGCATGAGATGGTGAGAAGGACGAGGATGTGAGGGATGATTATGGGAGGAAATCGGGGGGGGGGGGGACGTGTCCCCCTACCAAAAATAGGGGGACACAATACCAAATGTCCACCCTACTATTTTTCTTCATGGAGAACAAAATAATGAATCATTCACAATTGAAATGATACATGTGTTTAGGACTAAATGACCTTTTATTATTGAAAACCCCCTCTTTTTTCTTGTCAATTGTTTTGGGGTTAAAAATTACCCTACATTTGGGCGATAACCTTTTTTTAAATGTTTGTCAAATTTTGCAGCCTGTGGTCCCCTCTACCTTTGCGGACAGTTTTGCGCCCAAGGGGATGATGATAGGGACGAGGATGATGGGGAGGGATGGGGATAAGGTGAATAGCCGGCAGAGATAGATTTAAGAAGAAAAATCCGTCCCACGAATGCCGCCATGTAGATTCCGTCCCACATAACCCCAAAATATGGCTTGATTTTTGTTCAAAATCATGTCATGTGATGAAAAATCATATTAGGCCCTACAAGTATTTTGGTTACATTGAAAGAAAATAGGGGTAATCCTTTTTTCCAATTATAAATAAATTAATTTCTTCAATAAAAATGACGAATTTATGATTTTAAATTTAATTTCTTTTACATAGCATGTGGTTTTTCTTTTTGATTAAATTCATTTTATTGCTTTATTTTTCATCACTGTGCATGTCATGATTTTTGTCTCACCTGGATGGCAGAGTGAGACTATAGGCGCCGCTTTTCCGACGGCAGCATCAACATCAAATCTTAATGCTGTCATTTAATAACCGAAGGTTATTAAATGACAGCATAACTTATATCACTGAACATCCTGCAGCGAGTTCCAGGTCACATTATCAAGGTCAAGGGTCATGTAAGGTCAATGAACTTTGGCCACATTGGGGGTATTTGTTGAATTACCATCATATCTCTTTAAGTGTATTGGTATATTTCATAAGACATGGAAATAAGAGTAACCCAGTATCACTGAACATCTTGTGCGAGTTGTATATAGTAGTTTTCAAAGTCAGCACTATACTGTTATATTGAATCACGTGATGCAGGTGACACCGCCAGAGGCATTCCACTTGTTTTATTGTAGAGACTATACTCTTTCTCGAGAAAAAGAAATAATAAATAAATCATTTAAAGGGATGCTCCAGGATGAAAATATTTATATATGAATAATGTAGACATAGCAACATTCACATATCAAAGTGCTTATTTCATAAAAATCTGATAACAAATAGCGGGGTTATTGAATTAAACTTTAAAAAATTAATCTAATTTCACATAATAAAATACAAAGAACAAGTGAGGATATGACATCATGTATGAGGTTGCTGATTAAATATCCATGAAGAAACGCCAGACCTGTTTCACCAGAAAAATACAAATCATTCTTTAAAATGCAGCGATAATATTGTTTTTCCTTATCCGATTTTGATCAAATTTTTATTGTTTCTTTGCTCAAATCATATCATTATCAGCCTCGGGTTCCCCATTGTCACTTATAATAGCTCATTAATCTTGCCACAATTTGGTCCAGTTGTTCAAATTATCTAGTAAATACAATATATTTTATTAATTGCAGAAGCTTGTCTTAAGAGTCATTGAGAAGGTGATCATACCTGCAACTTGCATGATTAATGTAAATATATACCAAAAGTCAACAATTTTCTAACTGGTACACCTTAAATGATTTCATCCATACATGATACAAGGAACTAGAAAATGTAGATTGGAAAACAACACTAGGGCAACTTAGTGTTAGATACAAAGTTCACTTTCTAGAATGGGTGAAACAAAAACAACATCACTCCAAAGGAACTGCAAAAATTATTTGATAAAAACCAAACCCTCTTCATAGTTGCTATTTGCAATATTGTATTGACGACTCTTCTCCTGTTTTTAAAACCCAGACAAGAATGACTTGTTGTTACCCCCCCCCCCTCCTTGTACCTGTCATTTCTTTGTATTTTCCTCTTTTTCTTTGTTTTTTTTTCTATTGATCGATGTTTCATTGTTGAGTATTGTCTTTTTTTATTCCAGTAATAGAATATAAATTTAATTGAAATGAGAGTGATGAACATAATGAGAAAGGGAGACAATGATAAGATAAGAATCCAGAGATAAAATATGATTTGAAAATATTACAATTTACAGAATATAACATATTATTTTCTATTTATTCAAAGTTCATAATTCATTTTTATTCAGGTTTGCATTTTAAATTCAAACAAGTTAATTAGGTGATGCATTTTGGAACAATACTAAATAAAATAAATTTTACTTGAATAAACAATAATTGGTAAAAATGCAAAACATAAAACTTATTTAATTTGGTATTCTTTCCTCCTGTAAAAATTAAAACTAAATAATATGGACATAAGTTCTAGTGGCGAATCGAGGGAGGGGGCACATTCGCCCCCCTTAAAAAGTACTGAAAAGGCAACTTACAACATTTTTTTCTTTTTTTTTTTGCTTGTCAAATTTTTCCTGAGAAAAAAATTACTGTGATTTGGCAGTAAAGACCTTTTGTCAAAAATTCCTAGACAAAATGCCCCCCGGCCCTGTAGGGAAATTTTGGATCCGGCCCTGATTATATTTCAAATGGGAATAAGACTGAGTGGCCTAAAACTTGATTAAAAAATATTCTAAGCTGTAGGGCAAGGCTTCAGTCTCCAAGCTCACGACTGTACAAGTATGTCCACTTCCATTGGCAATTGTGGCTGAATTCCATCCCGGCAGCCTGACATCCACCCTTGAGACCAAGAAATGAAATTAAAGAAAGTAAATCAGTTTTATTTTAAATCCTGTAAAAAACAAATAATTAATTTAATTAAAAATGAAGCCCCCAAATAAAACACTTTTTTTAATTGATGGCTACCCTCAGCCTGACATGCCCACACAGATACACTTAGATCATTTTCACATTTCGGAGGCAGAGTGAAATCGCCCTGAGCCACCACCCTAGCTCGTAAAAGTATTTTGTTCGACTCAAAACATCCACACCACGGTCACACTCAAAGTCAAAGAAATTGAAGCATATTAATTATTGCAACTTAAAACTCAACTCTCTACACCAGGGAAACTCAATATGAAAAATAGAATGTACAAAAAATAGGCCTAAAAATAATAAATTTAAAGTGAAAAATTAAGCCCCCCAAAAAAAACATTTTTTTATTGAGGGCTACCCTCAGCCCGGCATGCCCACACAGCTACATCCCGAATATTTTTCGCATTTAGGGGGCAGGAGTGAAATCGCCCCGAGCCCCCACCCACGTAAAAGTATTTTTTGTTCGACTCAAACATCCACACCACAGTCACATTCAAAGTCAAAGAAATTAAAGCATATTGATTATTGCAACTTAAAACTCAACTCTACACCACGGAAATTCAATATTAAAAATAAAATGGAAAAAAAAGGCCTAAAAATGATCAATTTAAAGTGAAAAATTAAGCCCCCCCCTCTCTCTCAAAAAAAAAAAATTATTGATGGCTAGCCTCAGCCCGGCATGCCCACACAGCTACACCCCGAATATATTTTTTTCGCATTTCGGGGGCAAGAGTGAAATCGCCCCGAGCCCCCACCCACGTAAAAATATTTTTGAGCAACTCAAACATCCACACCATAGTCACACTCAGTCAAAGAAATTGAAGCATAATTATATCATTACAATCTTAGAGCTCGAAACCAGGGAAAATCAATATAGAAAAAATTGAAAAATATATATTTACAAAAAAAGGCAGAGCCTATACGACACTGCCAAGCTTCAAACTCGAGTTCTCTCTCACTCAGTCAAGCTCAGCTCTTTGCTGTGCACGCCCACTTCCATTGTGGATTCGGTCTGAATCCCACCCCGCCAGTTTAGGCGGCCGAGCTACGGAGAATTACGATGAAGAGCAGCGGACCGTTCATCGGTTGTTCGCTTCTTGCGACCAGAGAGAAAAAGGTGAAAAACTTGATCAAAATCGTGCAAATACACCAAATTTTATCCTTGTGATGAGAAAATGGAGGTAATGGAATACAACAAAGTCCATCTTCTGCGATAAAAGTGGTACTTTGAGGAGAAATGATCACAAAATCAAGTCAGTTATTGAGCGGGGCCGAGCCGAGCACCGACACAGTTAATACACGCGCGCCTATGGGAGTCGCGAGCTGTCGAAAAACGCCTAAAATTACACTTTTTTTTTATTTCAGCGAAAAAAAAGTAATAGAAAGTGAAGAACATTACCATCAGACCATATCTCTAGAAAATCTTTACAAGAAATTTCGAAATTACGGAAAAATAGACGCAAATTTGTGAGAAAAAAATCTCGTAATGGGTGGGACAACTCGGCCCGCGGTCCGAGATGTCCCGTGGTCCGAGTTGTCCCTGATTCATTTTCGTCTGCAGTGTTCGGTCAGATGTAACCCAGGGAACTCCGAGTCCGACCGACCCGCCCGCGTAGCGGGCGGGAGCCCAGGACCTTACGTGTAAAGGCATACTCACCTGACAAGCATGAAGTATGGTCAAAATAATTCACCGAATAAATAGTTAAAACAGAAATCAAGCACTTACCACGATTATATGGATGAAGGCCTAACGAGTCGAGTGGCAGTTTCCTGACATCTGGGCACAAACTGGAACCTAAAAAAAACGAAAAGTTCTCTCCTTGGCTTGGCTTCTACCCTCATGACCCTAGACTAGTCTCGTCTCTCGATCGGCCATTTTGTTACAATTCATAACAAAAATGGCCGATCGAGACGGGGGTAGAAGGAGAGAACTTTTTGTTTTTTGAGGTTCCAGTCTGTGCCCAGATGTCAGGAAAACTGCCACTCGTTAGACCATCATCCATATAATCGTGGTAAGTGCTTGATTTCTGTTTAACTATTTATTCGGAGAATTATTTTGACCATACTTCACGCTTGTCAGGTGAGTACTGTATGGGCACTAGTATTCAACCCGGCATAATTCAAAGATTTTGACATATTCCCTAAAATATTTAGAAATAGGGAATTTATCTTAAATTCATACCTTTGTTATTTCCAGCAGGGCTCGACACTAGCGGCGGTCCGACGGTCCCAGACCGGTAAAAATCGCTGTTGGGCCAGTAGATTTTCAGAAATTGGAAGATTTACTGGTCCGACATGACCAGTAAAAAATATCATTGTCGGGCCAGTAATTTTTCCAAAAATAGCAAGATTTAAGGGTCCGACATGACCAGTAATAAAAACCATTGTTGGGCCAATAACTTTTCCAGAAATGGTCAAATTCACAGCAAACCATTTCCCCCGTTAAATTCTGCCATTCACACACAGAATACACTCAGAATGAATCGCACGTAAGTGTTACTAGATTACTACACAGTGTACATGTAGTCTGCCACACAAACCACATGGTAAATTCTCCACTGGCCGCACGAACGAAGCCTGGCTAAACTCTGGCAGAAATCTCTCACATAACTCAAAATTCAAGGTTCATACTCATGAAAGGCTCTTATAATGTCCATATTTCCTAAAAATTGGAGCAACTCTGTCATTTGTAAGCAGTAAAAGGAGAAATTTTCACTTCTGTTTTGGTTCAAACAGATCGGGTTTCGGGTGATATCGTCTGAATACATAATAGCCCCACATATTCATTTATGTGTGTGTTGATACACTAATGGTATCTGACTTTCTTTCGTAGCTATTTTAAATGAGCCAAAAAGAAACTGATAAATTATTTATAATAGTTTTAGCTTTGTTCCTATCTTTCTTTCCTTCTTAATCTTTCTTTGTTTCTTCCCTCGATTTTTTTGTTACTGTCTTTCTTTTTTAATTTCCCTTGTTTTCTTTAATTCATTTTTTCTTTCTATCCTTTTATAAAATATTTTCTCTATTTCCTTTTTCTCTCTCTTTCTTTCTGATATTTTCTTTAGTTTTTGAGTCCATCCATCCCATATTCACTCTTCTCTTCCTTCCTTTCTTTCCTTCCTTCTTTTTACCCCTTTCTTCATTCTTTGTTACTTTCTTTGTTTCTTCCATTCATCATTTATTTACCCTTTCTTTTTTATTTCTTTTCTCAGCCCTTTCTTTCTTACATTTGTTCCTTCCTTTCTTCTATCTGTCTTGTTCTTTCCTTTTTCCCTTTATTAATTGTATCATTTTACCTTTCCTATATTTTTTTTGACTGCTTGCTTCCTTTCTCTCCTTTATTCTTTCATTCCTTCCTTTCTTTGTCTCTCGGTCTTTCTTTTTTTCTTCCTTTCATCTATTCTTTTACCTTTTCTTTTTTTATTGCTTGCTTCTTTCCTTCCCTTCCTTCATTTCTTTCCTTCTATCTATCATTTTACCTTTCCTTCATTTCTTCCTTAATTCCTTCCTTCCCTCTTTCAATCCTTCCTTTCTTTCTTTTGTCCGTCTTTCCATCTCTCCTTTTACCCTTTCTTTTTTATTGCTTCTTTCTTTCCTTTACTACTTTCTGGATTTGTTCTTTCTTTCTGTATTGCTTGCTTCATTAATTCATTTCCTTCCTTAATTTCTTTTTTTCTTTTCTTTCTTTCTTTCTTTCTTTCTTTCTTTCTTTCTTTCTTTCTTTCTTTCTTTCTTTCTTTCTTTCTTCCTTCCTTCCTTCCTTCCTTCCTTCCTTCCTTCCTTCCTTCCTTCCTTCCTTCCTTCCTTCCTTCCTTCCTTCCTTCCTTCCTTCCTTCCTTCCTTCCTTCCTTCCTTCCTTCCTTCCTTCCTTCCTTCCTTCCTTCCTTCCTTCCTTCTTTCTTTCTTTCTTTCTTATATTTGTTCCTTCTTTATTCCTTCCTTTCCTTCTTTAGTTCTTACTTTTTTTCTTCCTTCACATCTATCCTTTCTTTACCTTTTTTCTTCCTTTCTTTTATTCTTTTTTTCTTTTTCTTCCTTCCTTTCCTTCCTTTCTTTCTTTCTTCGTTTCTGTCTTGCTTTCTTTTTGTCCTTCATTTTCCTTCATTTTTTTTTTTTGGGGGGGGGTAACGAAAGGCTAGAAAAATAACCTTGCGCCTTTTCTTAATGTTTTCTTTATTTTTTGGGACCAGTAGATTTTAGGTTCGGACCAGTAAAAATTTGAAAAACTGGGTATCTACTGGTCCGACGTGAATAGGTTGGACCAGTAGAAAAAATGGGTTAGTGTGGAGCCCTGTTTCCAGGGTAATCTGTTGTCAGTATTTTCTTCATCAATCTGTCGACTGTATGCGCGGAGGATCAAATTATGCGGCGATGGCCTTTTGCACTGAATGGCACTAGTATTCAACCTAGTGAGGATAGATAGCAAATCTCAAAAGGGTTTAGATTGCTAAATTAGATCTAGATCTATGTAAGTCTCTGGCTTTGATTAATTCCCTGTTTGGTCTCATCTCAAATGGTCTAGTCCATAGTCGGATGGGACAAGGGCAGGTTGAGAGACAGGGCCATCTTTCATTGCTTTCATCGCTAGGTTGAATACTAGTGCCGGCGGGTTGAATACTAGTGCCAAAAACCGTTGCTGTATAATTCGATCGCCCGTGCACACAGTCGACTGATTGAAGAAAAAAATAGTGGAAAAAGAATAACCAGCATTTGCTCTTGGAAATAAGACGGGTCTGAAATTCAGGTAAATTCTATATTTCTATATATTTGAGGAAACTCTCCAAACGGGTTGAATACTAGTGCCCTTACGGTATGCCATATTACACGTAAGGTCCCTGGGTTAGGTCAGATGAAGCTTCGGCCATCGTGATTCGTGGCTTGTTTGATATTCGCGTCTGGTGTCTTTGTCGATTTGATTGACAATCGGTCATATTTGACTAAATCTAGATTTATTACAGGTAGATCTAGGTGCAGAGCTACCAAGTCTCACGCATTCAGGGTCCGTCTCACGATCTCACGCATGGCACCCATTTTTCTCACGCATCGGGACCCGACAGAAAAAAAAGAGAAAAAGTAGCATTATTCACCAGATTATACGACTGGCCGACCGCCTTCGCGTCTAGCCCGGCACGCGAGACGAATCGAGAGTGCAGTCAGCGCACAGCTAGTACGTGATACGATGAATCGTTTGCGTGCATTGCATGGTTTTGAAGCCCATATCTCATGCGCGCGCGCAATGCGCGCGTGCCTTTTTCGCAACGTACGAGTGTAAGTCCTGGCCGCGCGCGCACAGATACGTCGAGTCATGAAAATCTCACGCATAACATTTTTTGAAACTTGGCATCTCTGTAGGTGTTGTTCACAACACAAGTGGCAAACCCATGATGATGAAACTTTAAAAGTTTAAGCAACTGTCCTCCTTCCAATTGTCCAATTCATATTTTGATTTTAAAAAAGGAGAAAGAAAGAAGTCGAGAAACAGAAGTGAGTGGCAGAATAAACGTTAGGCCTAGTAACTTTTAGTTGTAAGCTAGTCAGAAAGAAGCCATCTTGTTTTCTATTGTTCTTCAGACTTCACCCACGATACGGACGCTTGCGTCACGTAACGTGGGTGAAGAACAATAGAAAACAAGATGGCGGCGTAAACATCGGGCAAGTCTCTTCTTTTCATGATATTTTTCTAATTTTCTTAATGAATTCTTGTCTAAAATAAAATCCATAGCATAGAAATGTTGGCAATGAAGTTGTATCCCATGTACATGATTTAGAATCGAGGGCTAGATCTTTTAGAGAGAAAGTAGAAATCTCGGGGCGAAAGTTTCAGGTTTTTTTGTGGTACACACACATGTATAGAAAAGAAGCCCTGGCTTCGTATGAGAATAAGTTATGTAAGTAAATGATTTTTACTCTCTAGAAGCCTCCTGGCTGCACTCACCATGTCAGAAATTATAGAAATCCCCAGAAACGGCGGTTATTCCTGTCTAGTCAGAAATCTTGCTTGAAGTTTAAGAGAAGAACTCGAGTTGCAGAGGAAAAAAATGATGGGAAAGGAGGGGAGGGAAATATAAGAATTGACAATTAGACAAATACATGATGTATGACTATGACTGACATCAAGATTGATCTTCACATTGTAGGTCGTTAGCTCTGTAACATTGTGGTTGTGGTTATGAAATGTGTGGGGTATTCTGCAGTTAAGCCAAATATATTAATATCAACTTTATCAAGTGAAAAAAGGGGGCTGCTGGCTGTTGCCCCATTTAAAAACTTTATAAACTTAATTCTACATGTAGGGACATGATGTAGATCTATTTTTTTCAACAATTTTTTTTTGTACAAAATGAAATTTACTGTGATATTTTCTTCAATCATTTCAGGTGAACAGCCAATGCAAGCAGAAGAAGTGAACTTCAAAGAGAAGTATCGCTCTCTGAAGAGGAAAATGAGATTCCTCATCTATGTAAGTGTAGAGCTTCTGGACCCTGTTGTATAAAAGTTACTATTTAGTATTGTATCTTTGACATATATTGGTAACTTTTCTAAAATCCTTTGTGATTGGAGGAACATGGTAGTTACCATTTATTATTTGATGGTAAAGTTAATAAAACCTATTAACTTTTATGTTACAGGGGCCCTCATTTATTGACATTTTCTTTTCAATGTATAGAATAATGTTTGCACAAAACTAGTTATATCTCAATAGATATTAATTCGGTCTAATTTGAAGATTGTAAAGAATTTTTTCATGAATAAATATGTCTCTCCTTGCACGATCATTATAAAAAAACATTTTAACAAAATACAAGCAATTTTAATACAGTGCATTGGAAAAAACAGTCACACATTTCAAAGTCAAAGATAGAGAGATAGAGAATTTTGACACAGATTATAATTGTATTTGGTTTTTCAAATGATGAAAATGAATAGAAAATAGACAAGAATAAAAATCAGGATTTGTTAATGTTAGGAGCAAAAGCATGTTATTCTGTACATGTTTTATTTCTTGTAGGAGCAAGAGTGTTTCCAAGAGGAGCTGAGACGCGCTCAGAGGAAACTTCTGAAGATTTCCAGAGACAAGAACTTTCTACTAGACAGACTGCTGCAGTATGAAAGGGTTATTGATCCTGGAACTGACTCAGACTCTACCCTATCATCTGAGGATAGTTGCAAAGATACAAAAAAGGTACTTACGTTATAATTACTGTATGTACATGTATTGTTATTATTTATGTGTGAATCTGCCTTAGTCGCATCACTTGGCAACAAAAAAAACTTGGAATTTTACTTTCGAACTTGGAATTTTACTTTCGAAGTGCATGTAGTTACATTCTACTTGTTTGGATAATCATTGTCCAGTAACACCAAAGATACAATTAATTGTTCAGTCACAGTCTTTACATTACAACTCCAGGTGGGTAAAAGCTGTTTGTAAATTATGAGTGACTTTACTAATAACCTGTGATCCTTTCTTTAGGTAAACTTTGGGCACCAAATTTCATTGGAGTGGATTCAGCTCCTAAGAAAGGGTCACCAAATCACCAGCCTTTCGTAAAGTCACCAGTAACTTAACAACAGCTTTATGAAACATCCACCTGGTCTGATATTGCTTGAATTTCTGTGATGATTTAACTCCTATAAAGTCAATTTATAACAGACTTTTAACTATGACTAAAAAAGGGAGATCTATGTTTGAGGAAAGGTGAAAATAGTTCGTCATCTTTCATATTTGTCTTTTTAGACATGAAAATGATACTGTCAAAGTAAAAATATGTACTGCAAAGGGTATTATTTTGAAATGTCTTCAAATTTGAATGTTGGCCATCCAAGAAAGGACACAGTGCCACTTATGTAACCATATAAGCACCTGGCGTGGGCAGTGTGCTGAAAGTTATTATGATCACATAGACTCAGGCTATTTGCTTTGGAGACGAGTGATGTCTGGCACCTTTTAATGCCAAAAGTCAGATCCGCATCTTTTACTCAGTAATCCTGCAGGCATCTTATCACCACTAATCCTAATATTCATAATAGTATACACAGAACAAAAGGGAATGTTGGAAATTGCTCCAAGAGACTCATAGTGTCTCGATAACAAGATTCAGGGGCGGTATGCATCTTTCAGAACGACCTTACTGCAATCCCCATTGTGTCAAAGTATTTTCTGAATGTGAAGATGAGCGATAATAAGACACTTGCAGGATTCCTGGAAAAAAGATGTAGCTATATAGGTGCCTCTAACTTCTGTGTTGACTCTGTACCTCATTGATTGATTGAAACAGGAACAGGAAAAGAAGGTTGTCAAGAAGAAGAGAAGACCTAAGAAGAAGCCTGCCAAGAAATTGATGGGTACACCGGCCCTAGGAGTCAGCAGAGATCCTCTACCTCATGACCTTCGTACCTTACCACCTTCTCTTCATCAGCAACTACCAGTGAGTATCCTCTTTCTCCTGCCCCTTGTGTAGCTTAACTCTCACTCCTCATGGGATGGTGTACTGGTATTTATGGTATGAGTTAAACAATATTTCTCAAAGGAAAAGGAATGGCTACTCAGTCTCACAATGGATCTACAAAGAGGTAGACATTCAGGCATATCAATGAGAATTCATGGGGGGGGGGTGTCAATACAAGAAAGTGCCACGATTTATTGTCCAATCTTTCAAAGTTTGTGTGATGAAAAATTAGTCGAGGAGCATATATGTGAAAAAATCATTGCTCTCTAGCAGGACAACGTTACATTATCAGTGCCAGACTGACTATGTCGTGAAGAAGGTATTGAGGGATGTTGGTATAGAATTGAGGGACCAGAAGTTACTTTGAAACACAAACTTCATGATACAGGGTGTAAGTTTTGGTTTAAAAAGTCATGTAAATCGGGTAAATATCTAGAACTTAGGGTTATTGAAAACTTCACAACCCGAAGTTAATGACGATCCTGAGCTCGGTTTAATCATTCCATCTGAAGTTTTTTCACTCCTCTGACAGACTTAACCCTAAAAAGACTGGGGGGGGGCTGATTCAGCCCCCCCTCGACATTTTTCGCGATAAATCCGCTGCGCAAAATTTTTTGACTGCGTCGCTCGCTGACTTTTTACTTTCAAGTCTCGCGCAACTTTTGAGACCAAAATTGTGACCCCCGGGTACGCGGTTCCAAAATTACGCAACATTTCGTAAGTGCATGCAGACCCAAAATTACTCAAAAACGTGAATTTGTGTACAAATCCAATGCAAATAGTGTTCTTAGCCAAAATTCATAAATGTTTCATTATTTTTCCTTTTACTGCTTAAAATCAATTAATTTTATCTTGTTTATGGTCAAAATAAAGTCCCCGACAATTTCCATTGAAAAAACAATAAAAAACAAAAAGTCGAAAAACAAAGAAATACATAAGAAATTTAGAAAACAATAGAATACATAAGAAAATAAATTTGATTTTGACATTTTTTAAAAATCAATTTGATCAGATGCCTATCTAGAGTATGTGAAACAAAAATTAGCATTTCAGGGGCATTATTTTATTAATTAGAGCAAACTTATGATTTTACGCATAAATTAGCATAATTAATGAGACATGAGATTTTTTGCCGAATTTGATGTTATAGTTTTGTAGATAATGCCATGGGTAATGCGTGTGCCAATTTTCGTCGCGATCGCGCGATCAACGGCCGAGATCATAAGGGGGGGCTGAATCAGCCCCCCCCCCCCAGTCTTTTTAGGCGTCGAAATAGCCCAGTCTATTTAGGGTTAATAGTCAAAACATCAGTATGTTCTTATCAAGATGCACATAATCAGAAGGCAGTGACTATCGTTGTATCATTAGTTCAATATCCAAAGTACAAACTCTCCAACTATTGAGCAATCACTTTAACATGGAGAATGAAACAGATTTTTAAAAATATTTTTTTGTAAATCTTCTCAGCACTTGGCAGAGCTGATTCGAAAGGCCTCAGAAGGACTCCCTATTTCTCAACAACCAGGAATGCAAATGCCAGGTACATACTAAACAATTTTTTTTTTGACTATATTATCATTATAAATTTGTGATTAATTGCATAAGTAGGGTAGATCAATCAAGATTGAGCTGGGCTTTGGACAGTGGCATACATGTAGGGGGGGGGGGGTTAGACAAAGAAAAGTTCCTTGGTGCATTTTGTGTTTGCTCAGGTAATAGACTTTTCTTTCAAAGGGCACGATTTGTGCAGAGATCTCCACTGTCAAACGTTGGATAAAGGCACAGGGTCGCCCTTTCCCTTGGTGATTTTTTATACAATAAAGTAATCTTTCATCAAAATTTGGGATACATGGTCTTTATCCTTGATATACCCAGCAACAGTATGGTCTTGTTATCAGGTCCCTTTTGCAGGAAGTTACTATTAGTGTAATTTTCCCATCCAATAGTTTCTACTATGAAATCCCAGATTTTGTTCATCTACATGTATATTTTTATAATCATGTGCCAGCCATAATTTTATCATTACCACTATTTGTTTCAGTTATGTTTTGTTGATACCTTTGCTTTGTTTCATGTTATTTATTTTTTCTTTGTGTATATATACTTTTGTTCTCTTTTTGTTCTTTTTAATGAATTTGGAAATAAATACTGAATTGATTGAGATTGTGACAGGCTTTCAAGCATTGTTCCCATGGGAGTTACTTTTGAATGGAAAAACTACCATAAGAACAACTTTTATGCAATAGGGCCCTGGATGAAGCATGACTGTAAAATTACATGTCACTCCTTATAACGTGCATCTAAGCTTTATTTCATTTTCGAGATATGAAAAGTTATTCTAGATTCAAAGTTGAATCCATTGTTTCTTATGTGAATTGAACAGGTATGTCAACTACAGTCCAAGAGCAGCAGCAGCCACATCCACCCCCGCTCCCTTCCCCTCTATCCCTCCTCTCACCTCACCACCAGCACGCCCACCCTGCCCTGCTCTCCCCTACCGGAGGAATGGGCCTACCCCTCTCCACCATGCCCCACGTCTTTGATCCCCGTGCCTTTGACAGGGGCATGCAGCAGCAGCACCACCACCACCAGCCCCCACAGCAGTCGCCGTACTCCCTGCCTGGGCTGCTGGGGATGGGACTGGGTGGAGGGCCCATGGGGTTGGGAGGGGAGCTCCCTCATATGGATCTCAATGCCTTGACTGCTGCGGCTGCACAGGACAAGGTGAACCAAGAGAGAAGCAAGAAGAAATCAAAGAAGTAAGTTTGTGATCAATGCATAAGATCGACAAGAATAGAATGCAAATAACTGACAAAGTTGATATATAGAATGATCAGCAAATAGTTAAATAGATAGACAGTCATGATATAGAGATGGACGGACGGCTGATCTCCATAACTTCCATCTTACAATGCATACAAACATGTATGTATTTTCAGGGTCCATTTAATGAGGTTTATGAAATGTCTGAAGAATCATGTTTTCTTTTTATTAAACCTCTTTGCTATACACATGATTTTACTGGTACAAAGCATTATTTGGAAAATATCTTCAATAATAATACTAATTCATATTTCTAAGACATATTGTCTACAAGATTTATTTGAAGTGTCATTTGATATTTAACAACGTATTCTTTTATTTCAGGGATACCTCAGACAAACACCCCTCTGCTGCGCAGGGACCTTCTTCATCCCACCATCGTGTTCCTCTCCCTCAACCGTCTACCTCGTCAACACAGGAAGACAATGAAGACCTAGTCATTGATGTCCGAGATCCTAAAATATAGCATTGTAGCTCCATTCATACAGAATAGACTGTGACATTCTTGATGACTTCAACAGTTTAATGCTATCTCTCATGATTCAGCGATCTCTGGCTTGGCTGTTAAAACAAGTTTACTATACAGTGCATCCCGGAAAACCGGGATTCACATGTCTTTCTCCTTCAAAAGCAAATAAATTTTAATATTTTATTTACATCATCACAATATTCAGTTATTCCTCTATATTTTGATACCTGATGAGACGAACACTTCACGCATTAATGAACAAAACGAGTTTGAAATTTTAATGTCAAAATCAGGTTGCACATAAAAATCGGACAGGATTGGTTCATTATACGACGAACGTGCTTATTTGCCGATTGGCTCATTAACATTTCTTTTGTATTCTTAGTCAAGTTTCTCTCACTGATCTCTGAAATGAGAGTGGATTCAGATGCACACGTGAGTTTCTGCAGAAATCATTTCCAGTATGCCTCAATATTTATTGTTTGTATTCTGCCATGTGTCAAAGGTTTGCTAAGCTTTTGGTCTCAATTTAAAGATGACATTCCATTCTTACCATATGTTTAAAATTTGTAGTAAAAACATATTTTGTAATTGTTAAATCTATCTCTAAAAATGGGTTTCCTTTTATGTGGGGGACACTCTGCTCATTTGAGTGAGAGAGGAGAGAGGTGTCCTCGCTTATTCTCCCAGCCTGCCAGTTTAGGTTATGATGTTAAAGGTCTGCATACATCAATCTCCCCATTAATTCAAGTACATTTTATTTCTGAGATGAATATATATTTCAGTGCAACACTATATTACTATACATTGTTTCTCTTGTCGAGAAGTGCATGTATGTTACACCCAGTAAATGTAGTATTGTTTTATTTTCCATTGGCATCGTCTTGTATGATTTGTTTATGTTCAATCTGTACTTATTCTCAATGATATTCAACTTGCATGTATGTATATGTTATATAAGGCAATTCTTTTGAGTAACATTACAATTTTGATTGAGTTTACTGCTATTCCTTTGGTATGGTTTTGAATTCTTAAAGGTTTATATTGGATATTCTGAGGCTGTAGCCTTTGATAATATCAGTTTGTTTTCTGCGAAATCACATGAATCGAATACTTGCCGAGTATTGCATTTTATTTTTAAATATCAAAAGATGATTTAAATTTCTTTTTTTTTCATAAAATTTCAAGAATCACCGTATGGTTCATATTCATAGTCAAGTTAAATATAACTCGTCATTAAATTAATTTGATGTATTTTATGTAACACTAGTATATCTCATTCATGTCATATTGCACTTTCACACCATTGTGTATTGAAGCACATCCTCTATTGCCTGGACTCATCTTTGCACATTGTACGGTGGTGCTAAAAAGTTAGTGAACCCCACCAGAAAATGAGAATATTTAAAGGTCAAGTCCATCCCAGAAAAATGTTGATTTGAATATTAAGAGAAAAATCAAACGAGCATAAAGCTGAAAATTTCATCCAAATCGGATGTAAAATAAGAAAGTTATGGCATTTCAAAGTTTCGCTTATTTTTCACAAAACAGTGATATGCACAACTCAGTGACATGAAAATGAGTCAATGATGTCCATCACTCACTATTTCTTTTGTTCTCTATTGTTTGAATTATACAATATTTCAATTTTTACAGATTTGACAATAAGGACCAACTTGAAAGAACCATATAGTATTAAACAATGCTAATTCCACTTGTTCAGGGAGGAATTAATCGTTGTTTCACTTGACAATGAGGAGAAAATTAGAATATTTCATATAATAAAATACAAAAGAAATAGTGAGTGGATGACGTCATCAGTTTCCTCATTTGCATACCGACCATGATGTGCATATAACTGTTTTGTGAAATTAAGCAAAATTTTAAAATGTCATAACTTTCTTATTTTACATCCGATTTTGATGAAATTTTCAGTGATATGCTTGTTGGATTTTTCTCTTTTTATTCAAATTAACTTTTTGTTGGGATGGACTTGTCCTTTAAAGTGTTCAACTTCTGCCATGCTTTATAGATTTAATGTGAAGCCAGGTGATAAAATACTGCATTCAATGAAGTTTTCTTTCCCTCTGGACTTGCCAAACATTGTAGTGTTGTCTACATTCACCACTCAGCATAAAGGAGTGCATTTTGTGGTGGGGGCTCACCAACTTTTGAGCACAAATGTATCTTTATTTACTTTCTTTCTCCATACCTAAACACACAGTTCCTATCAGACCAATATTGTACACCTCTTTTATATCAGACTTATCATATCGCATGCCTCCGCATCAAAGATCATAATCTTTTTAAATGAAAGAAACAGTACAGATCAAGAAGATTATAGAAACTGTACCAAAATATTTATTATTTACACTTGTCTACAGCAATGTGACACAAATAGATAACTATTATGTACATGAAAAATCAATAGATCGATTTGCTACTCTATGAGCATTGTACAAATGGAATGTTTTATGAATGAATACCCCTTCCATTCATTCCAAGGGCTGGACTGGAGGCAAACTATTCTCGTAAAGTGATTTAATGAAGGAGAGGACCAGAACAGTCTGAACTATAGGCACACTCAATCTCGTCTTGGAACTAATAAATGGGATTCTCAAATTGTGCGGACACTGCGGTCTAGTTCAGTTCCCGTGTAATCAGATTGGACTTCAGTTTTTCGTGTTCTGCATCAATAGCCGTTACCATGAATAGTACAATTTTCATTTTGCACTCGTGAAAAAAATAGTTTGACCTATTTCGGAAGTAATGAACACATTGCTGTGTGTATTCTGATCTGATTACTTGAGTTTAATGAAAGGAGTGTTAAACATGTAGGTGTTCACAAAATTAATTGATGATGTGTATAGAGAATACAGTATGGCACATCAAATATTGCACAACAGAAGGATAAATAATATAAAGAGTATATTAAGTACTATTTTTATATACATATTAAAGGGTTTAAAAATTCATTCCAGTTGCATCAATTGTTAAAATCAATATTTTTTGCAACTTACAATAGTAAAATAGCATTACCTTTCAATGTGAGAGACACTCAGAAGGTAACATAAATGCAGTCTTTAAATCATTGTTGTAATGTGACCTGTATCATATATGGTTTGTTTGGATTTTATAATTTGTTCTCATATGATTATGGAGTATGTCATTATGTTTTGTACATGTTTTCTTGTTTATGTTTTCTTATTCTGTAGTATATAAACTTGTATCAATGGTATACATGTAGATATGTAACATAGAAAATTAAAACAAGATGTCTGCAAGAGCATGACAAGGAAAATACAGTCTCGATGTTTCATGTTTAGTTGAATTCGCAAAGGTTTCTTCTGTTGATAAAAAAATAATTAATAATAAATGAATTAATAACAGAATCAACAGGGTACTTAATCCAATCTAGACTCAATTCAGAAATTGGTAACAATAAGTTTGTGTACATACATGTACAAAATTTAAGGCACTGATGTGATTAAAAGATTACC
The DNA here is from genome assembly GCF_018143015.1 of Lytechinus variegatus. Lineage (NCBI taxonomy): Eukaryota > Metazoa > Echinodermata > Echinoidea > Temnopleuroida > Toxopneustidae > Lytechinus > Lytechinus variegatus. The sequence goes on from NC_054741.1 coordinate 53,290,941, forward strand.
ACATAGGCCAGTTCTCTGAAGTGGGATTTAATTCAAACTCTGGACTATTGAAAACTTGTGATTTACCTATAGATAGCTAATTGTGGCATAGAATTTCTAACATTAAAGGTTCAATTTAAAACATTTGTTGACACTCAAAATATTATTTACGGTGACGGTCTTGAAAGGGTATACCAATTATTTGTCTTCACTATTAAATAATTAGGAAAGAGCATGGTAAATATGAAAAGAATACAAAAGTTAACAAAATGTGATGTTTTGGGCTTCCTATAATTTTATCACAGAGTTAGTCAATGGTATAAGTTAAACTGACTTAAGAAGACGGGCCACAATGTCTACTCATGATTCTAAATGTGGAAAGATGAATATAATGATGAGTTGTATTACATGTAATCTGAAAAATGTTTTATCTTCAGGTGGATTCGTAAGAGCATATGAACTAGGAAAGACAATTCCACATCCTAGATTACCATCTAGAATTATCAATCACTATAAATAGGCTTAGGAAATATATGAAAATATTGAAGATTATGGGTCAACGATTTTGAAATATGTCCAGGGGTTTAACCATGCAGTGCTATCCACATCAAAATAATTTGATATTCAATTACCTGTTTTTATATAGCCAGTCCAGTGAAATAAACTTGTAAAGTGACATTCTAGAAAGTATATTTTTTAAATCCATTCATTCAGGAATTTTCTGAACTCAGCCAAAAAAATAGGAGTATTTCATTAAGATTTTTTGTTCACAGGGATTGCTATTCTGGTAGTGGTGCTAGCTATCCATCTTGATACTTTGAAGTACTTCTTGAACCTTGCTGCATGCTGTGTGGATATCTGTCTCTATTGCAGCCTTCACGGGCAGTAGTAGGTTCTGTATCTCATTCAGGCGGACACTCGTCTAGGATTTGGACGGAGAAAAAAGAATTACATATGGTAATGCATTAATATCATCAATATCACCACCACTATCATTCGACACTTTAATAAGGTATGTGCCTAATCTTTTAGCAAGAATCCAGCTATAAAGATTCAATCTTATACTGGGACTTTCCCGGTATTTCTTTGTCTGATAAATGTGAGATATAGTAATAATAAGATCCTTGTGAGATTCCCAAGTGACATGTGACTTTTTATCAATAAAATTATTTTAAAAGGAAAAAAAAAATCTTTGACATTTCAATCACCATCCTCACTACCACCATCACAGCAAACACCATTGACTTAACATTCATCATCTCTACTGTCATCACCATCATCATCATCATGACCAACACCATTATCATTGTCATCATCATCATAAACATCATCACCATCATCATCATCACGCATCATTCTCATAACCAACCTTCATCATCACCATCACTACAATCACCAGCAACTCAATCTCCATCACCCCACCACTACCACCATCATCACCACCATAACCTTCATCATCATTACCATCATCGCCATTACCCCACCATCACTACAACGGCCAGCATCTTAACCTTCATCACCACCTCCACTTTCACCATAATCATCGACGTTGTCATCATCATCACGCATCATTCTCATCAACAGTCACACTGAGGATAAACATTAAGTTTAATGCACCTGTTTCTCAATGATGAGGGATAGTTCTTGAGTCTGAGGATGCCTCTCCACGATCTCTTTCAGCTTGTCACCGACCACCTTTGGGAGATAGAGGGGAACCAAGCTACATGGTTCACTCAACACTGCCTCTACCTTCTCACAGAATGCAGTCACCATATACCCTACGGTGGATTCTCGAACAGCAAACTGGAGGGAGAGAAGAGAAATTGAATGACATGAACTTCACATCTCAGACCCTCAAATGCACTGCTTTTAAAAAACTAAAGTGTTGTAGTTTTTCTTTTTTTTTGGGGGGGGGGTATCTCATGCAAATTATATTCATTTTGCATTACATCCTTCATTACAGAATTATTCTGGTGTATTCTGGGGAAAGGAACAAAACCTCCAACTTTCTTGTAAAATGAGGGAAGGCTTCATAATTCAGCATGCAGTCATTTCAACAAACTTTTTATGCCCTCTTCACATGTATCAAAACGCACAGCACCCTATTCATATGTAAATAAAATCATGCTTGAAATCTGTTTGAGCATTATCGACTGCATGCACACCGCTCTGCAGTGTGCTGAACTTCAACTATGAAGGATACACTCAAACAGAAAAAGCAGAACTGTAATATACAGTACGTCAATGTTAATTAAAAATAATGAACTTCTAAGATGATGCAATGGGCACCTGGGCCCAGGGGGAGGGGGGGGACCACTCACATATATTGGTGGTACGGGGACATGCCACTTTCATGACCCCTTTTTCAGACCTAATTTTTATTTCTCTAGATACTCCAAACGCTCACAAGACCCCCATTATCTCAGTTCCCCAGCCCTGCCAAAATTGTCAAGAGTGAACACCGCATGCAAGAGATGCACGTACGGCTTCACAACTCCCTACATATAGGGGAAGGCAGGGTAAGTTGTGAAACTTTTTGCATGTTAGAATTGATATGACTAGTAATATTGTAGAAATAAGTACCTTGCCTTTAAATTTGATTCTTGGGAAATCTTTTTCACCAATATATAACTTTCTACCCCCACACTGAAAGTCATCGTGACCTTAAAAAAAAAAACGATGTCAAATGGCTCAACTTGCCCCATCTGTGGGGTAAGTTGAGCCACAAAAACAATGTACAAAATGTATGCGGGAAGTTCCAGGATGTCAATATTTCATTTAAAGTCTTTTCACTTGCCAATTCTCTACAAATACTAACATCTTCTAAAAGTAAAAGAACTGTCATGTGAACTTGCTCCTTTCTGCCTGCATATCAATGGCTTTTTACATTTTTAAATTTTCTTATCATACATCCCGCCCATAAGAATTACCATGGCTCAACTTGCCCCATGTTGATTTGGCTTAAATTACCCCAGTCCAAACTTATTGCGATATTTTCACATCCACACATTTCTTATGCATTCATCATGTAAAAGAGTATGACAAGAATGAGAATCCATACCTGGACTAACAATATTGTTCTTATTTCTATAATATATTTAAAGACGTGTGTGGGTAAAAAGCACTTATCTATTTTACACCCTTTTTTACTTTTTTGGCTGAAATTTGTATTTTTCCCTCTAAAAAAGTACTTTTTGTTTCAAAGTTGAAAACAAAGTGGTGGGGTTAAGGGTTATGCAATGGGTCATCAATACATGACACCACCACAATGTCTGACTCATTCATTATTAGCCTGGGGGTGGTGGCTCAACTTGCCCCTATGCTCAACTTACCCCGCCTTCCCGTAACAATAACTAGTAGCCGCTCGATACATGGCAAGCGCATGCAGAGCGTTCTACCTACAGTGCCGCGATCCCGTTCCATAAACCGTTTTTCACACCGCGTGGTATATATTGGTTCCCAAGACACGTACTTTACCGGCACCTGGGTATATTCTATTCGAGATATACATACGAGTCTGCTTAAGTTGTGTCTCTTTGAACAAACCCAATCTACTATGGTAAGATAAGTCTGTTTACATTGGATGTATCCTGGAATAGATTTTAAGTAGATTAAACCAGTTACCGGTATATAAGTTGACTTACTGTTTTAACAGGCACAGTGGTTCCTTTCTTGGCCTTAGCCTTGGCAGCAGCAATCTCTTCCAGATACGCTGCAGTTTCAACAGCATTGGGGTGTTGCCTGACATAGCGGATGATATCTTTGAGCGATTGGATGAGAGCGATGATGTACTCCAGTTGAAATGCTACACTATGTAACATCCTCCATGTATCACAAAGATAGTCTGCATTCTGTTTGAAAGTATGATTGAAATCATCAAATCAGCAGGTTTGATCAAAATTTGACAAACAATGAGCATGGCATGAACATTTACATTAAAGAAAATAGAGAGATGCCTAATATAAGCCCTAGAGCGGACAACAAGCAATGCAATATGAAATTTCTACAGTGTTCAGGTTCAAAAATGAAAAAAAAAGGAAATGCAAATAACATGAATAAACTGTATGATGGCCTATGGGAATAGCATAACAAACCATTATCCCAAATGGAAATTAGACAAATTTGAAATTAGACCAAGTGGCATTGTAGACGAAATGAATGTTAAACTATCTGGAAATTAGACCAAGTGGAAGTAAGCCAAAATGGACATTCGACCAACTGCACATTTAGACCGATTGCAACATAGACCAAGTGAGGATTAGACGAACTGGTATTAGACCAACTAGTATTAGACTAACTGACAATTAGACGAACTAGTTCTAGACCAAATGCAATTAGACCAAGTAACAATAAAATACATTAGACGAAATGAAGACTAGACCAAATGAAAATTGAACCAAGTGACGATTAGCCCAACTTTTGGCTGCTTGGGTGACCAAGTTTACTAATACTTTTACAAAACAATTCAATTTGAAGTGAAAATTTTTAAAACTTCTATACTAAAATTAATATACTTAAAAAAGTTACAACACTAATTTAAAAGTTACTATACTAAGGAACAGTTTGGGCTGAAGAGAAACTATGATAGTAGATAAACAAGCATCGATAACATGAAACAGGATATCAAATTTGGTGACTTATAATTCAATTAATAGTTGATGTTGAATTATTCAATGAAGTAAAATTCATCACCAGCAGTTAATCACACTTGTGTGATAGAGATCATGCACCTCATTCAGCTGTTACAGAGGTCCAACAATTTCCACCCAAGCCGCAAGCGGGATGTTTATATTTAAGTCACATTAATCGAGATGCTTTCAAACTAGATCTAGACCAATAAGATTCAAAGAAGTCCAATGCAGGTTGAAGTCTCAGTTTAACAGAGCTGCAAATCTTTACTGTCAAAAATCCTATTCTTTATTCCCTTATATCATATTTTTAAGCCTAAATTCTTTGTTTTTAATTTTGAAAAACATACCAAAAAAAAATCATTCTGACATGTTAAAGTTTAAAAAATCCTATTTCTAGGGGGAAAATCTAGGCTATTCAAAGTCAATTTCCCCTAAAAATTCCTACTAAATAGGATATTGCCAGTTCTGCTTCAACATATTGATTTCTGATCGGGGCTGCTGGGTTTCCAGGCAGTATGAAATGAGTTAAAGAGCATGAAGTATCACCTTGTTAATGAGTGCCTTGGTCAGTAGTAACATGTGAACCTCCATCAGGTTCTGTTGCTTCAAGGATGTCTTGATAGATTCATCAATGGAGTGGTTGACAGCAGCCGTATTGGATGCACTCAGGGGATTCCCCAACGTTGATACCCCGCTCTGCTGGTAGTGATTTACCGCCTGAATATCAAGGATGAAAAATAGCTTCCAATATTAAAATTCTAAAAAAAAGGGAGTTGGAGGGATGAGATTCTAAAGAACTAAGATTTTCCATATCAGGGCCCTTTTTGGCTGTGTATTTCAGCAGAAGTCCCATTTAGCGTCTTCTCTCCTGATCTTTTGAATTTTAGTCTAAATATATAAATAAAGGGGGGATTAGAAGAGAAAAAACACCGACTTGTATTCTTGTCAACAGAAGCAACCAAGGGAGGCTCTGCTTTGTTTCAATAATGATTAAAAAAATAAACGTATGGGAGTAGAAAGTTTAATCCTATACTTTCTATTTCTTGAAAATTATTATGATTATCAACAATTCACTTATTCTTATTATGTATACATATAATTTCTTTTTGTGAAGGGGATTTGAAGGTGGATAATAACACAAAGGCTCACAATTACTCATTAAATAGCAAAGTTCAATCAATATTATTGTTGCATGAGCAATTGTTCAACACACCAATGCAAGAACCTATTGGTCTTCATATTTGTGATTGATCACAAACATTTGTGTTACAGGGCCAAGGTTGCTAAATAAAGAGACCTTTACCGTAAAATGCATATTTGCGCAGCAGCAGTCAACTTCCCTACCGTACGTACCAGTGGTCATTATAAATTAAGAGACACAATGAAAATCAGCAGAAATCAGATGTTGAGTATCAAATAGTCTCTCAAGTAGATCTACATGTATACCTTTATATTTTTAATTTGACACAATATTCAAGCATTTTAAGATCAATAAACTTTTAGCTACAAACAACTGCCTTGAGCTTTGCATGACTATCACCCGATTGAAAATGTACATCTGGACCCCATCTTACAAAGAGTTATGATTGATCTGATCATCTCAAACTTTATGGAAATCCAACAATATATTTTTTTTTCCTGGAAATTTGAATGATGTCTTTTCTCAACAAAGGGAAGCACACTGAATTTTCAAGAAAACAATGAATGTATGCATATACATCACATCTAGAAAATATTTTGAACAAACATTAATTTAATATGTTGACGTTGCTGGCTTTCCATAGTTGTGGTTGATTGAATCAATCGCAACTCTTTGTAAGATGGGCACCAGTGCAGTACAGATTCAAGAAACTCACAGTTTAAGAACAAACATAGTACTAATTACAAGTGAGAGGGTGAAAGGTGTGTATGGGGGGTGCACAATGAACTAACCTCGTCTTGAGATAAGAAGACATTCTGGTACAGATCGACTGGATTGTTTGGGAAGTAAGCTTGATGTCTATGAGAAAATCATATTGAAATACAGAAAAAAAATCAACACATAACATATTAAACTGAACAATTATTGTGGCTAGGGAAAGAACTACTAACCCCCTATGATTTAAATACTGAGTAGGGCAAAAAAAAATACTGTATCAAACGGAATCATCATTTTGGTATGGTGTAGTGGCTTCAGAAAACTACTTCATGAATTACATGTATTAAGCGATTTAAAAAGTTATTTCCCCAAATTTCTATTGAGATACAAAGTGTTATTATGCTATTGCCTATATGTTGGGTACATATATTTGACTGAAGAACAAGTCAGTCTCATTTGTAGTAAATGTTCAAAAGGAGCTGTCATGGAGGGAGTTAACACCCTTGTGACGAAAATTGTATGGTCCAAATAAGTTCCAAACATCTCAGAATTTTCTGAGAAACAAAGCTGTGTAAAGTCTTCCAACAGAGGATACCATGTGTGTCATTGACAGACTTGAAACATTTGGGATCTATAGGCCGAAATTCACAAATGTGGTTTTGAAAAATTGATGTCTGTTGCCATGGTTAAGTCTGCTATCTTATTCATGAGTCCACTGTTTGAAGAGTGGACTCATTAATTCAAAATAGTACTTAACTATGGCAACACGTGTCAATTTTTACGCACTGTGACCTCAGCTGGACATTTTTTTAAATCAATGTGGTGAATAAGCATAATTTATTCAAAAAATCTGCATAAACCATGGGTTTTCCTGATGGTTATCAAAACCACCTTGGTGAATTCTGACCATATAGTGAAAGTAAATGAAACTCAACATTCAACAAGTGTATAACTTACTTATCTTCAGCATGGTCTATGTAGTTGTAGTGCATCATGTAGTACTTATGAACCTCAACATATCGCCATCCCACAGCATAGTATAGCTGAGAGGGAATAAAACAAAAAACAGGTTGTCAGATAACATAAATCATAACCTTGCATGATATGTAGACCCCAAATAGGGACTTTGGCCCGTATTCTGATAGCAGGTTTAACTTAAACTCAGGTTTAAAGTTGTGGTTTAAGTATGGATAGCCAATTGTTACATAAATCACTAACAGTAGTGATATCATACTTCAGCTCATTTAGCTCTCAAATCATTCATAATTGTCTAGGTAGTATAAATTGTCTTCACCATCGATGAATCAGGAAAGAGCAGAGCAAACATAAGAAACATACAACTTAATAAAAATTTTGATACTTTTGGCTTCCCCATACTTAAATCACAACTTTAAACCTGAGTTTAAGTTAAACCTGACTTCAGAATACGGGCCTTTGAGTTTTGGAAAAGAGAAAAATAAGAAAGCTGTTGACAGTATAATTGTCACTTCTAATTAAGATTAAATTAGTACTCCAAAGAACGTCATGTATAAATCTGAACATTACTTAATCAATCCTATTAAAATTTGAAATTTCATTCTCATGTCATTACCTTCACATATATTGGCTTTCTCCGAGATGTAGCATCAATGAGGACTTTTTCAGCACCAGTTTGGTCTTCCTCTAACTGGTCTTGGTCCAGGACTGGTCTATGATCTACAAACAGTCCCATGATGACGTACTTTTCAGTGCTGCATAGGTCTGCCACATGGTCATATACTGCAAGTTTAAGAACTCGTTATGAAACAGTGCTCAGAAAATTCAGATCCAAAGTCAATACCGTATGTGGTATGAAACGAGAGTTTGTACAGTTTACATGGCGTTGTTATGCTTGATTTATTGTGTACATTAAGAAAGAGTCCAATAATGAACATGCCTTTTGTCACTCGGCCATAAATACTTGGGTTACAGAATTTATGAGCCCACTGGTTCAAAGTTACAATGTATATATAAGACATTACTGGTAAGCTTTTGGAAACCATTACCACGTATCATACTGGATGGATAAAGGATTTAGGTTTCTTTGTAAAAGTTCTTAACTGTCATCATCTCTAAGTTGAGTCTATTCTTTTGAAAGGCATATCTTGATTTTAATACTGGATCTGTTTTTATCTTTGCATGTGCATGGCTTCCACACATATTTGAGGTATTTATGGCAAGAGTCTTCTCTCTACAATGTAGACTAGATATAAAATCATCTTGGTGCTGTTTCTTAAAAATCACCTTTTAAATTTATTTATACTAATTTGTGTTTAGCCACTAATGGGGCGTTGCAAGAAACTTGCGATCAATTGCAAGTCTATTTTCGTTCCCGAAATCAAGCATATGCCGTGCAATTGATTGCTCATCTGCTCCATGAAGCAATGGGTGTTATCGGATTTGCTACAATTAAAAGTGATCGATCAAATGTAAAATTGCAACAGGATATTTGCGATTGATTGCAAATATTTTCTTGCAACACCCCCTAAGTCACCTAACTAAAAGCCAGAGGTGCGTCATCCATGCAGGAATCCTCCAAGCATTTTCCATCGCCAATCCTCACATTTCTTCATATACAAAAAAACTTGTAAATGCAGAAAAGCTGTAGAGAAACCTGCTTGGTGCCCGTATAATACAATTCCTGCTAGTAAAACATGTGGCACAGATATTTCATAACATGCCTCATTGGGAAATACATAGTACTAAATACATGTACCTCAAAGGAGTATCATTGAGCAATCAATGTTAAGAATAAGAAAAGGCTCTGTACCTAGTTTTGCGAAGAGTTCAATGGCTCCTTTGTCCCCGTTGATGGGTCCTCTGATGTAATAATGCTCATGAAGCTCTAGATAGGGAAGATAGGGCATCACACGGCCATACAGAGGGGAGTGACCACTTATCGCTTGACCACTGGTCAACTGCAAAGGACAAAGAATATCCATGATGGATTGGTCATGGATAAAGATATTATCATTTTTTTTTATTTGCAAAGGGTAGCTACATTAATAAGCAGGAGTACTTTTTTTTTTTGGGGGGGGCTGTATACAACTATGACATTTCTTAACAATACAGAAAAAGTGGAAAACACCATTAAATAATAGGAATATAAAAATCAAAGGGTGTAAAATAAGAGAAAAAAATAAATTAAGCCCAGTAAAATGGTATAACATAAAATACAACAGACAATGTTACTACTGCAAAACCTGCAGAGGTTATTCTACAGAAGTTATTCAACAAATATAAACCAATCATCCCTGCCAGTCGATCGGGGGGTGTGGTTTCACAAAGATGAAGTGCGACTTAGTCGCTCTTAGTGCCGATACATACATGATATTAAACTCGCAATCTCGTTGAATTATGTGCAAAAGCAGGCATGGCCTCTAAGCCTGATTTCACCAATGCGATGATGACCGTCATATTGCACACAACTGTGAACTTAACCCTAATTAGACTGGGCTATATCAACGCCTAGAAAGTTTTCAACATTTCATTTATATTTCCTTGTTGTTTATCCTTTTTGTGTTTTGTTTTTTCAATGGAACTTTATTTTGCCCATAAAAAATATAAAATTAATTGACTTTTAATAAGTAAAAGGAAAAATAAAATGAATTTTGGCTAAAAACACTATTTGCATTGGAATTGTACACAATTTAATGTTTTTGAGCAATTTTTGGTCTGCATGCACTTAAAAAATGTTGCGTAATTTCGGAACCGCGTACCTAGGGGTCGCAATTTTGGTCTCAAAAGTTGTGGGAGATTTGCAAGTAAAAAGACAGCGAGTGACACATTTTTTTTGCGTGGCGGATATATCACGAAAAATGTTGAGGGGGCCCCCCAGTCTTCTTAAGGTTAAGTGCTTTTCTAAATCACACTTAACACTTTGTGAAACACCCGTCTCATAACGCAGTGGCTGATTTTAGATTCACAGTAGTATTAATATAGTCAATTTGCACCAGAATGCTAGTGTCAAAGGTCGGTTGTGTGCGGGGAGGTTGGGTATGAATGAGAGGAGCACTACATACCTGATACTGTCCTTTGTGGCTGACCACATCTTGGTTGGCCATCAGGTTAGCAAGAACTGAAATCTTCTTGAAGCTCTGGGGCATGACGGCCGACAGAGCAGAAGACAATCCAAACCCACCACACTCCTCCATGGTAAAAACATAATTGGAGCGATCTACAAGTCTTGACTGACGATGTACCAGTCTGGCTTGCAGTTTAGCATCTGCTTCTCTCCATAGTTCCATTCTACAAGATTAAGAAGGCATATAGATTATTTTTCTTGCCAAACATGTCTCCCTTCAATAAAATGAATATCTATCACATAGTATCTAAATAAAAATGTAATTTATCTGAAAATCCGCAGATATAAAACATTAGCATGAGTGCCTAAATACAATATAGATTTAGTTTGGCTGCATCTAACCATCAGCCTGGCCGCTATTCCTCTCTAATAATGTCCAAAACATAAAAACTATTTTGCATATTACCTGTCTCTCCTGAATATAATATTCTCAAATATACACTGACCCTAATCCATATACTGGGCTGTGTCAAGAGTATAGTAATTAATTGGAAGTTAAAAGATTATGGTTAAAAGGTCCTCAATTTCAAGAATTTGAGTGGAAAAGAACAATTTGTCATAGATTGACAGCAAATTTATGCAATAGGACTACAATATTTCCATCTCTGGCTGTACCCTACCCTAAGCCTGACCACTAATCCTCTCTGATTATGAACAAATCATGCAAATAAATTCGGAAAATTAAAGATAATGATAGTAATAATGATATAATAATGGTAATTATTGTGCTTCATCTGTTAACAGTATCAATGAGCTAAGGATTAAGCTTAACTTTGGGGCAACCTAAACCTAACCATACTCCTTATTGTACCTACTTGAATGCTGCCTGTCTGAGTTTAGTGATTAGTCTTGGGTAAGGATTCGGTGGTAGATGATCTCCGTTGATCAGATCCATGAGATAACCTCTCCAAACTTGATCCATCCGTACATCTATCAGATACTACAACAAAATCAGTTGATGATAAGAACAATGCATTAACCTCAAATAGTGTAATTTCAAAGAAGATAATAATAATCCATCCAAATGCAATGTTTCCCAACATTTCATAAACACACTTCAGACCAAAACTTGATAATAAACAAGATTTTATGTACCACTCTAATATAAATTGTGTTTATAGCTAAAATTCACAATCATTATTTCATACTTTTACCGCTCACAAACATGTCTTTCAGGTTTTTTATGACCAAAATACAGAAGAAATGTAAAAAACAATAAAAATGCAAGAAAAATGTTTATAATGATTTCCTTTTTCAAGATCAGAACTTCACAAAGTGCCTCTCATTCTAAACAAAACTTAAGAGGTTTGATGGCTATAGTTAATTTGATTTTATGTATAAACTAGCATAATTACTGAGTTAAGACATTTACAGGAGACTTTACAATTGTAGATTACGTTGTGGAGGACTCGGAAGGCAATTTCGTTGCAAATATGTGGTGGGTGGCCGAGATCGTTAGAAAGGGGGATCTGTCTCCTGGCTGTAAGATGATTCTAAGGGTTAAGAAACATTGAAAGCATTGTATAGTACATACCTGCATCAGCACTCCTTCAGTTGCCATGACAACGGGATGCATACTGGACTGAACCGACCACTCCACATTCACATCTACATTATGGAGATAATAAAAACTGCATGGGGAGTGTTTAATGAAGCATCATGCTATTGATTTACATTTACGATTTTGTTTTGATCCAATCAGGCAATTAGGAATTCAGTATTCAGTGAAATCATTTACTATTTGAAGAGTTTGGTTGCAAAAGGGGTTAGGAACCATGTTTTTATTCTCACTTATTGCAATATTCATATAAGAAACTAAATTGTCATGATGTACTACCCTATCATGTGAACATAAAATTGGGTATAAAAAAATTCTACCCGTCTTCAATTTTTTCTATATTCATCTTTTTAAAAATTATTATTGTGGACCTAACCCCTTTTGCAAGCAAACTAAAATGAATCCAATCTCTTCTGATTAAAAAAAAAAATTCTTTGCCACCTTTATTCACGTTTTCATGTGAATTTCAAATTCATGAAATGTTACCTGATTTGTATTGTTGGCTTTCCATAAGTCCAAATAAGTGAATGGTATTGAATAAGAAAGACACCTCACACTGCATTTATTACTTGAAAAGTGTTCATAAGATTTGGATAAACCACTAGCCGACATCTTTTTTGTTGTTGGTGCTTTATAGTAAAGGGGCAGCTCCAATATAACAGTTTTCTTGTAATTTTTCAGTACACTAAAAAAGTGAAATCAATACATGACTTCTTCCTTAAACTTCACACAACAAAAAACTCTATATTGTGAAAAATCATTTACAAAATGACATGAAACACTTTTTAGCTATTTTTTTGTCATATGTATTTTGATTATGGAGAAGGGAAAAAATCATTAGACGAGAATTCTTGTAAAGACAAACCCATAAACTGTTATATTTGCAAGTTCATGGTACAGAGTAAGACAATGAACATTCATGAGGATTGTTTTCAGAATAACGATAGTGATATTCTTACATAAATTCCTCTGTTGGCTGATGGAGTTAGCCTCTACCCCATGCTTGAGAATGACTGCTGGCTTACGAGGTACAACCTTTGCTCCCTGACAAGAAGGAATAGGAGAATATACTCATGAATGGTACAGAACTGGTAATCATGATATCGATGCTGGCTATCATACTGATAATAATGGTGATGGAGATGATGTTGATGTCTGATGATGATGATATTGATGATGGCAGTGATGATGATGATGAAGTTTGATGGTGGCAGTGATGATGATGATGAAGATTGATGGTGTTGTTGATGAAGACGATATTGATTACAATGACAATACTTAAAATGAAAACAAAGATGATCATGCTGGTGAAAACAAGGATATTGTTAGTGCTGATAATGAAGTAAATGAAGGTGATGATGACATATTGAAATGGTAAAAATAATAACAGTGATTGTGGTAGTAATGATGGTGGAAGAGGTGACGATGGCAGTGACTGTGGCAGTGATACTGATAAAGAAGATGTTAATAATAATAATGCTACTGACGATGATGATTCATGGATTTCAAATGTTGACAAATTCAACAAAATCTCACCAAACTTCATCAAACCTAATCCTTCTCTATACATTTTTCTCCTTCTATTTGTTATGATTATTTTCACAATTTTATACTCCTCCAGGATGCTTGCTAGTTACCGTGGAATCATACCTTACCTTCTTTTTGTTGTTAGCCTCTGGAATGCTCTTGTCCCGGATCTGTATGCAAGGCACGCTGTCAGGGTATTTCTCTCTGTAATCACTGAGCAATTTCTAGAAAAAAAAATGATTGTTTTCTTGGTAGCAAAATGTATTTGATTAGAAATTAAGTGTGATGTTTTCCACCTTAAATATAAAGGTACATATGTGAAATCACCAAAGATTCCACTCACTTTCCCTTCATTTAACTATCATTAACAGTATGAGTAACACATCACAGTATTATACTTTACTATGTTTGATACTCACTAGGGTGTCATACTAGAAACTAAATTCATAAGTAAGTAGGTCGCATGAATATTATTAAAAATATAACTTTACAGTACCAAAAACTTGAAAGTATCATTATCCTAAGTGAAATTCGGGAAGGTTAAGTGGAATCTTAACACAATAATGAAACAAAAGAATGAAGACTTGATTTCTACATTCGCAATACAGCCAGGTACATGTAAACCACAGCAGATGTAGTGGAGCGTTGTGGCCCAGTGGATAGGTCTTCTGACTTTGATACAGAGGGTTGTGGGTTCGATTCCCAGCCATGGCGTAATTTCCTTCAGCAAGAAATTTATCCAATTGTGCTGCACTCGACCCAGGTGAGGTGCATGGGTACCTGGCAGGATTAATTCCTTGAATGCATGGGTGCTGAAAGGCAGCTCGAGCTTAAGCCGGGGTAATAATAATAACAACACGCGCCTCGGAATGGAATATTTCTAGATAGATGGCGCTATATAAATGCCTATTATTATTATTATTTATAAGAAGTGATGTATGCTGGTGAAGAGTTTTTCATCCATTGCTGTGTAAATGAAATAAAATAAAAACTACTCAAGAGTCAAAGACAATAATGATATCATCTGCTCCAGTATGATTCCTTCCTGGGCCCCGTCTTATGAAGAGTTGTGATTGATCCTATCAATCGCAAGTATGGATGGCCAGTAACAACTATTATGCATGTTTGTTCAAAATATTTTCCAGCTATGATGTACATGTATATTCATGCATTCATTGTTTTACTAAAAAAATCACTGTACTTCTCTTTGTTTACAAAGGGCATTGTGCAAAGTTCCTGTAGAGGAATTTATGACACTGATGGATTCCCATAGAGTTACAATTTCCATAGTGTTAAGATTGATTGGATAAACTGTAATTCTTTGAAAGACAGAGCCCTTGCGCCCATTTTACAAACAGTTGCGAGTGATCCGATCAATCACAACTATGGAAAGCCAGCAAAGTCAACATATAAAATTCATGTTTGTTCAAAAGATTTTCTAAAAATGAATGTATATCCATAATTCATTGATTTCTTGACAATCTGGTGTGTTTTCCTTTGTTTACTACGGAAATTTTGCAAAGTTCCTGTAGAAAAAATTATGATACTGATGGATTTCCATAGAGTTATGATTGACTGGATCAATCATAACTCTTTGAAAGACGGAACCCTGGAGTACATTTCAATAGTAATGAAGAGCGATTTGAAGGTCTGCTACCCAGCCATAATTCCAGCGCTGCTTATATATCATGTAAACAGAAATAATAGTTTAATTCTAGTCTAAGAAATATGCATTATTAAAAATACAGCCGAAAAGTAATGAGACAAAAAATAACAACCAAATATGTCCCTATTTCATTTTTACAAATATGATAACTTATACCCCTCCATACCACCCCTCACCAGCCTGCAAACAATGTAAAAAGAAAAACATTTTCCAGAACATTCACTACATGCGGAAAAAGGACAGCCTTGTTCTTTCCACACCATATTTTTTTCATGACTGTGCCCTTGAGCCCAATCTGACCGATACATTTAATGCATTATATTCCACACATAACTGACCATTTTAAATCACAATTCAATATTTGTGAAAAACATGATTTACCTTGATATTGAGGTGCTTGAGATAGGCCAGGCCATCTTCATTTAAACCAAGTTGAAGAGCCAAACAGCTGAGGTCTAGCTCCACCAACTGAACTGCAGTCTAACATACAGGAATGAATAAAGAATCTATGTCAATCATTTACAAACTAATACCACTAAAGGCCATCACACACTTTATAAATAGTCTATAATCCAACTTTGGAACTGATGAAATTTTGAATACTTTCTGAACATACAAACAAATATAATTGCCTTGTTTGAGGGTCACAATAACTACACAAATACTTTGGTCAACTGGAACACTTTAGTCTGGAGTATATGCCAAAATGTTTGAACTGAAAATCAATTACATATATATAATACATTTATATGATTTTTTTTAAATTCCATATAATGTACATTTAAAATATTCAAGACCAGCAAACAAAGTGGAACCTTTCAAAGTTCTTGAAGTGGTATCTCTATGGATTGTAAATCTGACCTGGATTTCCATCGGAAGGATTACAACCCTTGATCCTTTGTCATCTCTCTGTACTCTGGTCATTCTGTCCAGTTTCAGCTTGAGGAAATCATATGCTGCAGCTTGATCTGAACTTCGTTCATGTCTGCGATAGTAACCATAATGAAATAATTCTTCAGCCAAAAACCTCCAGAGAAAACTACACTTGCATCCTCATGAAAGTTTTCAGGTGACTTTCCACTTGGTATAACCCTGAACTGTTTTATGGTGGATTTCTGGGGGGTGTTTCACAAAGAATCAACTGGTTTCCTATCTGAGAACAGTCTCGAGGTGTCCTGAGACTGGTTTCCATAAGGTTGACCTAAATTTTCAACCCCCTATTACACCAGAATCATAAGGAGTCTTGGGGCGCCCGAGACAGCTTTCTGTGTATTTCCACCAAATTAAGAACACTGTCAAAGATCAGATAGGTTTGGGAGAAGGCAAAGCTTGCATTCTGTTTGTTGTTTGGATAATTGTTCCACTAGTAGCGCATCAAGCAAATCTGTCTCGGAACAGTCTCAGGCAGGTTTGCATTTACACCAAATCCAAAGCAGTCTTGGGGAGCCCCAAGACCGGTCTCAGAACACGTCGAGAGGTGGTCCAAGATAGGTTTGCTCAGAAGGGGTCTCAGGTAGGTTTGTGCATTTACACCTGACTACAAATCTGCAAGAGACTGGTCTCGGGGCGCCCGAGACTACTACGGAAATTTGGTGTAACAGGGTCTTAGTGTGACCCCCAAGTCATGCTTTATTGCACACATAGTATCTAAGCGCAATCTCATTGATTGATATGCAGTAGTCAGCATTTCCTTATCATGTGATTTGACCAAGAAGCGTTTTTACCGTATGCAGTTGGATCTTAATCTTTATGAAACACCCCCTTGGGCCCGTTGCATAAAACTTTTTACCTGAGAAAACTCTGGTTGTTTTTACCGGAGTTTTTGCCCTGTGTTAAAGTCAATGGCAGAAATCAGACTAACCTTATTTTTCAGTTTTTACCAGAGTTTTCTCAGGTTAAAAGTTTTATGCAACAGGCCCCTGGTCTCATAATCCAATATTGTCTACGGCCAATTTGACATTTGAGTTAAGTCAAGTCCATTTTCTCACATAATGTAACTATTTGGTATAGGTAATCTATTTAGGCTTTGTCTAAATTCACAAAACAGCCAGGTAAACCACAGCAGATATAGTGGAATGTAGACCACTCGAGAATCAGAACAAGTGGAATGCCTCTGGCCGTCTCACCTGCATCACGCGGTTCAATATAGCAGCAGTGCTGACTTTGAATACTACTCTAACTCGCACAAGATGTTCAGTGATACATGGTTACTCTTATGTCCACTTTTTATGAACTAGACCAATAAACTTACAGAGATATGATGGTTATTCAACAAAAAACCCCAACATGGCCAAAGTTCATTGACCTTACATGACCTTTGACCTTAATCATGTGACCTGAAACTTGAATAGGATGTTCAGTGATACTTGATTACTCTTATGTACAAGTTTCATGAATCAGATCCATAAACTTTCAAAGTTATGATGGTAATTCAACAGATACACCCAATTCGGCCAAAGTTCATTGACCTTTGACCTTGGTCATGTGACCTGAAACGCGCACAGGATGTTCAGTGATACTTGATTACTCTAATGTCCAAGTTTATTTAACTAGACCAATAAACTTTCAAAGTTATGATGGTAATTCAACAGATACCCCCGATTCGGCCAAAGTTCATTGACCCTAAATGACCTTTGACCTTAATCATGAGACCCGAAACTTGCACAAAATTTTCAGTGATGCTTGATTACTATTATGTCCAAGTTTCATGAATCAGATCCATAAACTTTCAAAGTTATGATGGGAATTCAACAGATATCCCCAATTCGGCCAACGTTCATTGACCCTAAATGACCTTTGACCTTGGTCATGTGACGTGAAACTCATGCAGGATGTTCAGTGATACTTGATTAACCTTATGTCCAA
This sequence comes from Lytechinus variegatus, assembly GCF_018143015.1. NCBI lineage: Eukaryota > Metazoa > Echinodermata > Echinoidea > Temnopleuroida > Toxopneustidae > Lytechinus > Lytechinus variegatus. The sequence goes on from NC_054741.1 coordinate 53,309,127, forward strand.
GTTTCATGAACTAGGTCCATATATTTTCTAAGTTATGATGACATTTCAAAAACTTAACCTCAGGTTAAGATTTCGATGTTGAATCCTCCAACATGGTCTAAGTTCATTGACCCTAAATGACCTTTGACCTTGGTCATGTGACATGAAACTCTAATAGGATCTTCAGTAATACTTGATTAACCTTATGGCCAAGTTTTATTAACTAGGTCCATATACTTTCTAAGTTATGACGTCATTTCAAAAACTTAACCTCAGGTTAAGATTTGATGTTGACGCCGCCGCCGCCGTCGGAAAAGCGGCGCCTATAGTCTCACTTTGCTTCGCAGGTGAGACAAAAAATGAAAATTTAGGGTTTTTTATGCAAAATACTCAGCTGTCAAGCGCTGAATATGCATGAAACTTACATTGTTGTACTGTGTAGCTTACATATTTCACTTTTAGCTCTGGTCGAGGTATTTAAATTAACAAGATCGTCCCCCTGAAATCCATATGAAAAAGGCAGAGTAAGCAAATAATCACTGTTGGTGAAGGTGATGGGCAAACTATCACTTACAAGGCAAGCTGGGTGTAGCTAGATAGCGAGTACATTCAGCTTGAATAGTAAGTGATAGTTTGCCTTGTCATCTGAAATCAAGAGGTGATTATGTGCTTTATATTCTGCATTGGGAACCACTAGAAATGAAGAAACCGATATCAATACGTCTCTACAAGAAGAATTTTTATTCTTTTTTAAAATCAAGGTTTCCTTTGAAAAAAAAATCAATCGAGACAACGAGGCTTGTTTTGATGCTAGAGCGTATGTAGTATCCAAGATCTTGCTCCAGCAAGGTTTATTGTGACCTCACAATAGAATTTCAACCTCACAACAAAACAATCAATGGGCAATGCACTTTTATTTGTGCAAACAGCTACCGTGTATGCCCACTGCACGCGCCCATCTAGGTCTTGCACGATTGTCACTGCAGGTGATGGAGAAAAATGGACCAAAAAATTGAGTGGCAATGACCTCTTCATTTCGCACGTACTCAAACTAATTCATAACGCGTTATGAACCTATGGGCTGAAAAAGATCAGCGAAACAAAAAAGGTCCATCATTGCAAGTGGTGATTGATGGGGGAAACTACCCTTTATCACCTGACCCACTTCTGACCAATCCTATAGCAAGATTCTTAGTATGCGGAATATAAAAGTGAATAATTTCACTACTTACAATGATGGATCCAATACTCCTAGGAGATTCTTCTTATACTGCATGAAAAGCTTAGTACCAATCTCCTGACTATGGCTCTCCTGAAATAAATGTAAAAAAGAAATGGAGTAGCCAAACAGTAATCATCTCTCCTCTCCATCACTACTTTTTATAAGTTTGACTGGTGACGATCCTGTGTGTTATTGGTGGCCTGGTTGACACAGGAGACTTGAATTAGTTTAGTTATGGGTTCAAGTGTTTTAACTTTATCAATCGTGATATGAGGATAAACCTTACACATGAAGGACCAGCTTATGCATGGGGGGCAGATTCTGATCAGTCGTCTTATTAGGTCTGATCAGACCTAATAAGAAAAACAAGAAGCACCTAATAGTTCTCTATTTGAGGCGGGGTGGGGGGAATAGCATTTGTGGAAAATAATCCTCATCCAGAAAGTTTCGGGAATCTGAGCAAAGAGGAGAGTAACACCAATTTGCCCTTTCATATCTTTCACTCAACTAGGAGCAGCTATTGACCATCAGCCAATGACCAACTATAATATCTCAATCAAGTTCTACAATTTGGTCAACTCTATTCTTGTCATTCAAATACATTGCTCAGAAGATCAAATATCAGGTGGGTGTTTCAAAAAGCTGTTCGTAAAGTTATGCACAACTTTACGCAGGACTGGAACATGATCTCAGGTGCTAGTGAGCTACACAGGAATAGTGTAGCACAAGAAAGGTCACCAGTCTTTCGTAACTTTACGAATAGCTTTATGAAACACTCACGGAGGGAGCGTTTCATGAAAGGAGTTGTAGACGGTTGTTTTATCTGACAAGTCCTATTTTATACCACAGTTACCATAAAAACACCGCTTCTTAGCCTATCAACATCAAGGAAAGTCGTCAGATCTGACAACTTGTCAGACAAAATGCTGATGAAACACTCCCCAGATATGCATTCACTAAGTTTATTTTGGATGAATGAAAGTATCTGAAATAAACTTTAATTGAAATACGTAAATCCAGATTATCACCAGGGATGTCTACTGGGAACACTCAACGGCCTTACCTTTTGGCGTACATACAGGCGAAGTACTGCATTCATAGAGCATGCCACATGGAACTGACTAGCAGTGCTCCGTAGGAACCGATAGATGTCAACGAACTCCTCTGTCTTGTATTTATTTCTATTGGAAAGAGATATTACATCATATTCCATGCTTTAAGAATACTGTCGTCTGATTTGTTTAAAATTATAGATTTACCTTTTAGTGTTCTGCATTTTTAAAAAGCTATTATCCATAGAGTCACCACAAATGTTATCATTATTTAGAGTATGCTCAATACAAAATTGTAGTGCACTGTGTGATATCTTTAGTAGTATGCACTGCATTATGTATTATCTTAGATAAAAGTTTATTGCACTTTGTAATATCTAACACATACAACATAAGAATAATAAAGCTTGCATTTAGGTAAATAAAGCCACCACTTGCGCACCACACAGTGCTCAAACACGATAGAGATATTCATATCAGAGAAAATTTCAAGAAACGTTTATTATATTTTAGGATTTAATCTGAATGTTTGGGGTCTCAAATTTGTAATGAATATTCATTCATAAGTAACAATAATAACTGATACAGTAGTGTGGGGGGGGAGGGGTTTGAATTCTAAGAGGGGGTTTGGGGTATCAATAAAATCTAAGGGGGGGGGGGTTGAACCCCTGTAACCACCCCCTGCGTACACTAAAGAACTGATATGAATTGTAATGCACCCACTCTCCAGAGTGCTCATGCTGTGAATGTATATATGTCCAACATTCCTTTCTATCACCATATTGTAATTCAAAATGAAATCATTGCCATTTGATTTGATTTATCTATTTCCACATTCCAATAACAAAAGCATATACAAGTGTAATCATTTTTTCTTAGCATAACAAAACAATAAGCAAATGACATAATTAATAACATATGCATATATACAATCTAATAATCTAATTGAAATATATTTATATCTGATAAATTTATTTTTTTATTATTAAAACAAATAGCAGAGAAAAAATAAATACATTCATATATCAACATAATACATTTTGAAATGTGGGGGACCTTCATCTTAAGCCTAGAGCTTGAAATTGATAAAGGCCTCAAAATGAAAGGGGAAGGAAAATCAGACAAACAGTGCAATAAAACAGTGCATTGAACTCACCTATCCATGAGAACAATAAAGAGTAGGATATTGATGATAGCACACGCGTCTCCTTTTAGAATATTCAACTTCGCTAGATCCCTCTCCCAAGCATTCCTTTAGAACAAATTAAGAAAGGAATAAAAAAATAATTGTGCATGATAAATACAGTGCAAGTACAGAGTATAATAATAATAATAATGATATATTTACCCAGGGTAGCCTCTTCAGTTACGAAAATTGTTCCCTAAGCGGGCCCTGCTATTACTATCATTACCATGGCTAAGCTAGGCTACCGATTCAGGTGCACAAATTCAGTATTTCAGTATACTGACTTTTAAGAAATATGATAATACTGTTGATGAATGCTATTAAAAGCAAATAATGATTTATGCATCAAGAAAATATAAGTAAAATTCATCATTAAATGGGGAACAAATAACTGCAGGCAGAAAGAATGAAAATGTGTCCAAAATCATACTAAATACTAAAAGGGCATGATATCAACAAGAGATATTTGGGAAAATCCTGAGGAGTTACTTCTATAGTAGCATAGAAATCACGAGAGTAAACCATGCATTCTTGATATAGCCGACATTTGAAATTTGGTTACTTTTTTTTAGAACCAACCTATAAATTAATGTCTCCTTACCTCACAGGCTCTTTGATACCCTCTGCCATAGTTGTCAAGGTGGGCTGCTTCTGTGTCTGTTCCTCTTTTCTTCCTCTCCTAGTGAAAGACTGGTTCCTGGTCTCGCCTCTACTATGGCCCTCTTTTGTTGTTGTTGCCCTTGTGGTCGCCCGTCCCGTTGGGTCGTTGTACCGTTTGAACCCTGCAACATAGGCCTCGGCATCTGCTTTACGCAGGAAGATTGATGAGAAGAGCGTCTCGTAAGGGTGTTCTGCAAAACTGCTGAATCTGCATTGATATCAGAGAAATTAAAATTTAATGTCAAATTTCTTAATCAAGGAACAATAATTCTGATAAAGCAGGATAGGCATAATATTATGCACATTCCCAAAAATTTGCAATTTAGTGATGTTGACCACTTGTTCTTGATCAAATATTATCTGAAATCATGATGCCATGAATGGGCCTAATGGGACTAAAACAACTCTGTTGAGAGGAGTTCTTGAAAAGTATTAAGATAAAGCAGTCTGTGATGTATGTATTCAAAGTTTAAGTTCAGCAATGCAAGAAGATTTCAGCAAAGCAAAGATTGAGAGCTCTGGGGGTGTTTCACAAAAGTTGTCAGCACTATCTAAATTTTCAGTGCTGACTATTTCAGTGAAATGCTTGCTTTTGATTTGGCTGAGAAGCTCTGCCCTCTGACTGTTACTATGGTAACTGTCGGAGAAAGACATCTTGTCAGTGCTGACAACTTTCATGAAACGGTCCCGTTTACCGCATTCTGGTCGGTGTAAAATAAACTGCTTAAACACTGCACAAGCATGTTGTCTAGATGGAAAATCAGTGCAATGCAGAAATATAATATAAGTGTTGACAACTTTCATGAAATACACCCAAGCCAAGGTCTGACCTAGATTTTAACCTGGTTTTCATGGGAACATCTTTATGGTCCACTTAAAAAAGCCTTACTCCTTGGCCTCCTCGCACTACATCACTTCTTTTTTATATAGACCAGGGGATAATATCTTACTGCTCAACTCCTGTATCCTTGTCAGTCTCAATAAAGTGAAAGACGTATTTCTTAGAGCCCTTTTTGTACCCTCTTCCATCTTCAGTCAATGAAAAGATAACCTATAATAAGACATGATCAAGAAAAAGAGGACTTGATCAGGTGACTGATTATCATATGCAGTTCAATACAAATACCCATTTATTTAAATCAAATAACAACACTTTTCTATTCCAATTTCTTTTTAAAGAAAATTAACTGAAAACTTTGAAAGTGCCAATATATACTTAATAAGAAAAGGAGACTGATTATTAAGAGTACTCCAACAATCATATTTTTATCATTATTACCTTGTAATACATCGCCATTCGGCCTTAGCCGCGATGATGTCCTGATTTTTTAATAAACCATTTATCTATCTATCTATCTATCTAATTCAGATGTATAGAGTGACGAAAATGTATAAAAAAAATTGAAGGAAAATCTTGGGTTTGAAACACATAACAGTGCTTTTAAGTCATTAAAAACTCATCAATTTCGTACTTTGTAGTTTTTAAATATTACATTTAATTAATTGATTGTAAGCGCTTTGGGCCTAATGGGAAAAGCGCAGTACTATAAATAATAAGTAATGACAATGAATGATACTATATCTCTTACAATAGAAACTTACTTAGAAACCTGCAGAATGCTTGAAGGACTAAAGACCATGTTTTTATTTACACATGCATATATTTGCACCTGGACTTCACAAACAAGAGCTTAATTCATTTTGAAATACACACACAACTATTGTGTTTATGTTTCATCACCTTGAAGCTGCACTTACTCCGGAAGAAAAAGAACCATTCCTTCAATGATCGAGAGACTGAAAAACCATTCTTTGAATATGTGATGGCCTAGGAACGATTCCCTGAATGCTTAATGAACAGGGAACCATTCCTTTGTATGGTGAATTGCTTGATGGCCAAAGAACTATTCCTTAAGTTTTCAGTGGACAAGGATTCATTTTTACATTTGATTGACTGGGAACCATTCTTAAATTGCTGGATGGACTAGGAACCATTCTTTGTATGCTTGATGGACTAGGAAACATCCTTAATAATGCTTGATGAATGGATTGACAAACCACAAACCATTCCTTTAATATGTAATGGACTATTCCTTGAATGCTTAGACTGTGAACCATCCTTTGAAATCTTGATAGTCTCTAGGAACCATTTCTTATATGCATGATGAAGTAGAAAACATCCCTTAAATGCTTGACGGACCAGGACCAATTCCTTGAATAGGTGATGGATTAGGAAGCATTCCTTGAATGCTAGAGAAGGTTGATCTTACCTTCATGATTGGAGGATTGCGCTTCTTGACAGCTTCTTCCACAGCAGCAAAGAATGCATCTTTCTCCAATTCAACTCTCTTCTTATCCCAAAGTGTTGGTTTGCCATCACCAGCTGTCACAATACCTTCACAAGATGGATATGAAAACATAAAACCATTAATCATTTATAAACAAGGCTATTTTGCATACTCAATATCTGAAAATATGTGGATCAACATGCGTATCAAAATAGTATATTTTCAAAAAGATTGCTAGTCGCATCTTGACCAATAACTAAACCATAATAGACTATAATAAGCACTACTAAGTGCCACATCATCTTGAAGATAGTCTGGTGACATTTTCTCCACAAATCCTGTTTCTAAAAACAAAATATAAATAAGAGTTAATATAAAGCTACATGATATTCTTTGATGCAAGGAATGTGAATCCAAAGATGGCTCATTTCGTTGAACACATTTTGTTACATTTACATGCCACATCTGTGCCAAATATAGAGCACTTGGTTTGATATGCAACAAATTCAGCAAGAAGTTTTGGAATTCTTTTTCTTCACAAGTCCTCCTGACATCTAAATTGGTAACTGAACGTATTGCAGCAGAGAATCAAGACAAAAGAAAGTGCTACTTCACCCCATTTTGGGGTACCGGTATGGGCACCATTTGGACATGCCTCATCTATTCAAATGATCAAGTACAGCCCCTATTAACAGTTGGAAATTTGTTCAAATTGTTTTATGATGAAAGGATCTTACCAAGAAAGCAATGTGGAGATTTGCTAGAGGTCATTCTCTTGACATCATCCCTCAAGGTCTTGGTGAATACCTTCAAGGCCTGAAAGGATCAAATCATCAATTCCATTAAACTAGTCACTATTCTAACTTTCAATAATCAGAAGCTTCATTTCAAATTTGGTTCAGTACCATAAAATTTGGATGTGCTAAGTGGGTCGAAGTTCATGCTCCCCCCTTAGAAATTATATATTGTCTTTCCATTTTGATTAAATGCTCCAAGGTGCTTAGGAAACAGCAAAACAAAAAGTAAAGATAAATACAAGAAAAAGCACATTACATTAGAAGAAACATGTCTGTCTTTAAACCAGGTAACTGCTGGTGAACAAATGCAATTTTAGGTTGCCCATAAAGGATGTGGATGAGTTCGTGAGTTTTTCAGCTCCTGTGGTAAGGAATTCAACATTGCTGGACCGGCATGAGCAAAGGCTCGATTGTCACAGGACTTTTCGGATAGTGCAATATGTGAAAGACCTGATATACACTAAAGATTACATTTCAATTATCCATGTACAATAATAATCCATTATTAGATCGTCAGTAACATGTCCCAGTTCCCTGAATTTACATTCATCAATTTGTATTAAATCTTAGACAAACCAGTATGTGCGTAGTGAACATAGGGGCAACAAACATCATAAATTCTGTAAAAGCAAGTCATGTGAACTTATTGACTTTAGTATCACAAGAGAAACTTGATCTCACCATATCGAGCCTGGTGCCATACATCATAAACTCAAGATTGAAGTCAATGGTAGGTGGGTCAGGATAGAATGTACCACTGAAGATTGCAGGACCAGTAAGAGCTAGTAATATATCACCCTAAGAAGAAGAATAAATAATTACAATAATGATAATAATAATTGGATTCTTAATGTGAGAGAGGATATAAATTGCAACTATTATTGCCCTGGCTAAACTTGATTTGTATGTTGCAGATTTAAAGAATCAGACCTGAGCTAAAAGTGAAATTGACAAATGGGAAACATGGGAAAAAAAATGCAATTACCATTGTACCCAGACCAGGTTTTAGCTCGAGCTGCCCTTTCCAGTGCTCAGTGCATTCACAGAATTAAAGCTGCAGGGTAACTTCATTTCACCTGGGTTGGGTGCGGCACAATGTGGGTAAATTAATTGCTGAAGGAAAAATGGCATACCTTTTTCCTCAATAATTTCCCTTTTTATCTTTAAATTATGGTTATTATTGCAAATGTTAAATTATTATTCATACATTGTACTGCCATGGTACTTTCTGTTTTTATCACCTTTAATTATCCATTATTATTGACATGGCAAGGCTGGAATTGGAATTTGCAACCCCCTGATAGGAAGACAAGAATCAGAAACAATAGATCACGATAGGTCCCAATGATGATGATGATAATGATAATGTAAAGATGATGACCTAGCTGCGATGTTGGTGTTAGTGAAATGAATATGATGCTGATGGTGGTGATGATGATGATGATAATGATGATAATGATGATTATGATGATGATTATGTTATGATTATAATGATTATGATGATGATGATGATTATGATGATTAAGATGATTACGATGATAATAATGATAATGGTTATGATTATGATAATGATGATTATGATGATGATGGTGATAATGGATATGATGATGATGGTGGTGATAATGGTTATGATGATGATGATGGTGATAATGGTTACGATTATGATGATAATGATGATAATGGTTATGATTATGATGATGGTTATGATTATGATGATGATGGTGATAATAATTATGATGATGATGATGATAATGGTTATGATGATCATGATCATGGTGATGATGATAAAGGTTATGATGATGATGAGAATGATGATGATAATGCTTATGATTATGATGATGCATGGCTATGGTCTATCCTTTACCTTCACATTGCTGTTTTCAACCTCAGCAATCTGAGGAGGAGGAACAGTAGTCAGCAACCAGGAGTAATCACTGATGACCTTTGGGTCCACAGCATGGACAATATCCTTTAAACCCCAGACATTGGTGTGGCCTTTGACCCCCCATATCACTGGTGTACTCGTCTTCTGTAAGGGGTTGGTGAGAATTGCAGCAATGGACTCTGGTGTCTCTCTGTGCATGTGGAATCTGGAAGAAAATATGATAGCCATGGTCGGGATATTAAGCATACAATATAAGAGCATGTTCCTTCACAGGTAGCAATTGTTTTTACTTTAAAGATATAAGTGATTCATTTCAAAATACGGTCCATCATCTGTTGATGAAATTGGAGTTATTGATATAAAACCATTTTTCTGGTATACACCTGCTGTTGAACTAGTTTGAATTATATTATTTGAGAACATGTAAAAATGCACTTTCAGCAATGACATTTTGGGGCATTTCATAAAGCTGTTATGCACAAACATACGCATGACTCTGCATGGCTTTCAGTTGCGCATGACTGGTGACCTACATATATTTTAGGGGTGGTAACCCCAGTTTTTCAATGTTTTTAAAAAGACTGAATGCTCTGCAAGCCTATTAATACACAACAATTCGCTCGTCAACAACAAGAACTGCAAATGATAAAGGTCAGATTTTAGCTTCAGCTTAAAAAGGGAATCAAAATGATTGAGACTCTAAGTAGCACCAAAGAACAGTGGTGTGTACTGTCATTCGTAACTCATTAACACCTCTGTGAGACACCACAGTGGATGTTGTTTTTGATCATTCTTTCACTTTACAATACGCTTTTTAGATCATATGACATTCCCTACTCTAATTGATTAGATTTCTTGAAACATGAGACAAAGAGGCCCGAATTCACAAAGGTGGTTTTGAAACCCACAGTTGAATCCATGGTTTATGCAGATTTCCTATATAAATTACGCTTAATATAGCGCGTATCGGGCGCGTGTATGAAAAATGTCCAATGCTGATGCGCGCTTTTGTCAGTGCGCCAAATTGACGCCTGTTACCATGGTTAGATACAAAATTTTATTCATGACTCCACTCTTCAAACAGTGGACTCGTGAATAAAATAGCATATCTAACGATGGTAACAGGCATCAATTCGGCGCACTGTGACAAAAAGCTTGCTTAAGCATTGGACAATTTTTATACACGCCCCCGATACATGCTTTATTAAGCGTAATTTGTACAGGAAATCTGCATGAACCATGGATTCAACCATGGGTTATCAAAACCACCTTTGTGAATTCGGGCCATAGGGACTTACGCTTCAGCAAGGTGTCTCAGCCGGAGGAGGAACGCCGGGTAAGGGTTGTAAGGTAGGTTTGGGTTTGTAAGTAGACCTTGGCAGAGAGAGAGCATGTGAGCGTTGACAAAGGCATCATCTAGATACTGGGTAACGATGTTCATCTCACTGGCTGCCATGTTATCTACAGGAGGGTTGTAGGTGTAGCGAGGCTTCGGAATGTCACTGGTCAACTGAAAAAAAAAAATAATGCATACTCCTCAAATTAATATAGGTTCACTGCAGCTCAGTGAAATGTATATGTAAAGGATTGGCATGCCACCGTAGGAAAATCGGCTCCTATGTCTTGGTTCTGCAATGCAGGTGAGACAAAAGATAGCCCTGTGAATTTTTTATTTCGGTAATCCATACTTTGCTTTACTGTACTGCTATTTATAATAATTTACATAAGAATTTTGTGGAAGGCAATACTGACATTAAATCAATTTTTAAGCTATAGATTTTGGCTTGAGGAGGTAATTTAAAAGAACTACATGTATGAGGGAAATAATCCTTGATCAACTCCTCTTTTTCCCTTCTCCCCGATACTCACTGCTGTGATGATTGAATTGGAGTCTGATCGGTCTTCATCAATAGTACTCAGCTGATCTTGATGAAGTGTGTCTCTTTGGCTGGGTCCACGAGGCTCAGCAGTTGACGCTCTCGTGCTCCTGCTTTCAGAACGGCGTGGCGCTACGGTGACCATCGGCCGATAATGAGCCTATCCCAAGAAACCACAACAGTGATAAAAAACATCTCTCTAATGCTTCTACGTACTCTACATATCTTTTTCTGAAATTATTATGCCTTCACAAGTTTTCTATGATATCAAAGAAAATGAAATTATGATTTAATCTTTCCACAATGTCTTTAGAGGTTGTGATTGCATGATTTACATATAAGAACAAATTATCAATATGATCTCTAGAGAAAATATAATCAATCAATTAATCAATCAATCTTGATCAATTTATCAATCCTTTATTGCTGTAGTTAAATCAATTCCCCATTAGGAGATACAAGCAATTTTACGATAAGTTCTTACTGAATAGAGTAGGCCCAGATTATGTACATACTAACAATGCATATTACAAGGTATTAATTTCTTCTACATATACATGGAGGGCACAATTAACATGTCAAAGGTCAGACAAACCTTTTTGATACCCCTGAAACTTTGACCACGATGAAGACTAGACTGTCTCGACCGTGAAGCCATACTTGGTGGTCTTGTGCTAGTAGCTCCATCTCTAGGTCCAGACTGGGCCCTGGTAGGAGCACGAGAAGGGTTGCTTGACATTATAAAGTTGTGTGTTGAGTTGTTAAAGGCACAGACGTTCTTCAGTCAATGCTACATCATGCTACAGTATGAAGATCTAAATAAAACATAAGCAAGATAATATATTTGATAAAGCAATTTACTTGGTGACAAATGTCTTTTATTTTTTTCATATGTGTATGGTAGGGGGTCCTAAAGCTACGCACCACTCATCGCGCATGCAGTTTTTAATGGCAAATGCGCACTTTGTGTGGAATTGTGACTGCAGAGTGACGAACGATTCCTATTCAATTTTTTCTACAGAGGCTGCAGTAAATCTCTAAATGCAGAGAACACCCACAACTGTTTTGAATTTTTGAGCTATATTCTCTTTAATTTCATATTATCCTATAATAGTATGAACATATTTTAGAAATTGAGGCACAGGAAATTCTATTTTTCTGCATGATAAATCGAGTGCGTAGCTTTAGGACCCCTTCTAACATCGGGCGGCGAATTCAAGAGGTGTTCGGAAAACACGGCGGGATTTTCGTATAAGTGAGTTTTGTGATATTTTGTTCTTGCTTAATGATCTTTAGAATATTTGCCACAAGTTAGCGACAGATAATTTGTTCAAATATTAAAATTGGCATAGTTTCTATCGTTTGTAAACAACGTGCGTAGCTTTAGGTCCCCCCATCATACATATCCGACCAGGTTTGAAATGCAATCACAATATAATATCACTCTAACTGAAAGGGTATTAACAAAAACAAGGTAAAGGAAATTGGAAAAATATCTTCTAAATGATGAGAAATACAGTGCTGAGATAGAAAGTCAAGACACATCATCATGGTCTCATTGTAAATTTTACACATGATCTTGCCTTATAATAAGTTAGAACAAAGCATGTAATACATTTTTATACATGTATAGTATAAATGACTGACAAAATCATGACCTTGTGAATGAATGTAGGCAGATAGGCTATATACAGTAGCTGCAGTGATTCCTTGTTCCAATTAGAACATGCTTTTCAAAGTTACATGTAGTTGAGTATCAAATTCCTCACACATATTATTCACGGCCGATTTCATTTTCAATGCGATCGGCTGCAGGCCAAAAAGCATAAATAATTACAATGTATATATTAATCGGATGGCTCAGAAAATACCAGAAATATTCTAAGAGTTTGCGAAAATATTCCAAGAACCAGTGGAATATTTCTGGTATTTTCGGAGCCATGCGATTAATATAAATATCTATTCTGTTTAGCCTGCGACCGATCGCATGCAATGTTTTTGAAGTCACGATTTTTTTTTTTTTTTTGGGGGGGGGTGAGGACCATGAAACACTTTTTCAATAAATAGATTAACGCTACAGTACACTAACTTAATACTAGTGAGACTGAAGCTTTAGTTTTGGTCTAAGGTAGCCCCAAACTGCAGTCCCACTAATACAATTTCATGTTTGTTTAGCCTGAGTTTAAGTTTGGCTTTGATGTTTGTGAATGTAACTTAAGGCTAAGTCTAGGTTAGGTTAACTAGACTGTTTATGAAAGTGGTGTAGTCCTAGTTCGTCTTGGTAAATCATTAATCCAAAATACAACAAAAATAACAACAAAACTCACCTAAACTATGCCAAATAAATTAACTTCGCCTCTCTCTGAGTCTGACATTCGATGATTCGGTCTTACTAGATTTAGAGCGCGTCGTTCGTTTCCGTGGCTCCGCAAAAAATCCTCCAATCCGAATAATCCGATCATATCAACCGGTAACCCCGGATGGGGGGGGGGGGGGGATGGGGCGGTTACAACTTACAGGTAAACGTGAATGACCGCCACTTGGGATTTATTTCCCGGATTTTTTTAAATTTCTTTTAGTGACATTTGACTTTTTCCATTACATGCACTAGTCGAAATTCTAGTAGAAATAACAAGATTGTAGTAATAAGCACGCAAGGTAATAAGTCAAGATGCCTTGACTCGACTGCAGAGTCAGACAATTAAAAAATGTTCAATTAGGCCTATTATATAGGCCTATAGGGCCAAAATGGCAAGCATATTGTAGTGAATTGTAGTAATATGACAAGATCTAAATTATGATTAATTTATAGTTGGCATGACAATATGTTTGTATAGTAGTATCTAGACAGTATATAGATTTTTATCTAATTATTACCTATTTATTTTATTTCATTTTATTTATAATTTATCAGTATCATTATTGTTTTCTTTGGTGCAAGACCACTTTCAATAGGGCATTATATGTCTAAATTTTACAAATCTTTTTTTGTAATTATTGTCTTGTTGCTGATTGTTATTAGAAACCATATTTATGTATTTATCATTATGACAATATGACCAACAGCAAAACAAGACGATGATTATAGGGCGCGTGTACGTGCCTCCGATGCAACTTACATAAGGCGCAATCAAAAGGGGAAATGAACGGTGTCGAAACCCGAAGGTGTAACATGATTAAAATGGGTGATTTAACAGTGTTCGAGCCCCGGATTCAGATTGAGCCAAAACTTGAGGGGCCGTGTGTTCAGGCCTATAAGCTGCGAGCGACTTATCACATGAGTCCAATTTTGTGATAGATTTTAACGATCCCAATTCACCCCTTTTCTTCTTTCGTGGTCACGATTTATATTGCATTAATTATTTTTTTTTGGGGGGGGGGGGGGGTACGCCAATACCAGGAGTCAAATGTTTGAAGGGATGCTCATTTTTTAGTACTGGCATGCACGGGCGCCGATTTCCCGAGATGATTCTTTTTGTCTTTGAATATGGCAACCTCAATACTAATGCGAGCTACCATGGGTGTCAATCACGGGGGGGGGGGGGGGTGATGGGGGGGATATATCCCCCAATATTTCGAGTGGGGGGATGGCCTGTATTATCATCCCCCCAATAATTTAGGGTAGAAAAATTATAATAATGATGATGAAAAAATTAAAAGTTTGATCATAATGATTATAGTATGTCATCAATCAGTGTTTCCCTCGCAGTTTGTGTATATTGTTATTAAATAAAACATTCCTTTTCAGGACTATTAAACAGATGGGTGGAGGTTCAAGATGAAAAAGAATGAAATGTTTATGTATATGATATTTTTAACACAAGACATAAGAGGACCCTAACGAAAAACAACTTTTGTTGATAGGATGTTTCATCCCACCAGTGGTGAATAAATTAATTTTGATTAATCAATTATTTCAAAAGGGTGGAAAAATAAACTGGAGTAAAAGGGTGGCAAGATAAATTGTCTAAGGAATTACCATATAGCCATTACAGTAATAGCTCCATGGAATGACGGTAAGCCCGATGGCGCACGAGAAGCCACACAGTTTGTAATTTGTGCTAGTCTTAATTGGTCCGAATCTGCATTTTATCATCATGCATTAAGAAGAAAAAAGATATTGCCAGTCGGGTTAGATTTAAAGGAGACATACGAAGAAAAATCACGAAAGTGATAATTATGGGCGAATTATATATGGATGGAAAGGTCTTGTCTTCTTTAACACAAATACGTCACTAAAAAGTTTTATAGATATCGGGGAAATGCAAGAAATGTAATTATAAAAGGCCCTTCTCAGCCCCCCAGACGAACGATATTTCGCAGTCGAAAACGGTCGACAATAATGACGTCACACAATAAACCGCTCTTCATCTCTCTCTCCATACTGCATTGATTCCCCTAGTTTGCTGCCTTTTGCTGGATCTGTATTTATTGTCCAAATTTACCATTTTTCGTGTAATGTGACGTCGGATTCCTGTTTTTGAACACTAATTGTGTTACTGCACACTTTTTAATTGAATTGTCAACTTGTAAAGTGTGATTTTGACCTCTGGATTTGGAAGTCTTCGTTGTGTTGCTTCACAAGTTCACTAGTACAGTACAGATTCCAGTGGTGTATGTTGAAAAACCCCAAGCTGTAGCGGGCTATGCGCTGCTGGCTGCCGGGGTACTGCGGGGGAGCCGATGCTGCACGCTACGCTGTTTGATTACAAGGTAAGCATGTTTGGAATTTGTACTTGTTCTGACGATGCATTCAGGTCAGGTGACTGATACAGATCTAGTTTGTAAGATTTTATTGACTCTAGATCTAAAATAATTTTTGAATCATGCATTGATTATTTTTTATTAGCAAGCAGGCATTGAAATTAAGTTTTAAACACTGTCAGACTGTCTACAACTACTACAGAGTACAGTATGTTCGTTGGGGTCTGACCCCAACGAACATACCTGTAGGTGGAAGGTCTATCGTGAGTCGTGACACAAAATCCTGTCATCGAGGCACGAACATGACAAACTGGACCCTCAAAAATAGGAAAAGTTAGACCTCCAAATCCAATGAGTCCATGTCGCAGTCCATTTTGTTTTCAATTTTGAATTAAGAAGGAGAACGAGTGATACAGAACTTTTTTTTGATGGTCCAGTTTGTACCTTGATGTCAGGATTGATTCTGTGTCGCAATAGACCTTCATCCATGTAATTTATATTTTCCCCTTTCATTTGGGATGCTATTGCTATTGCGACCCCATTTTTCCATTTTAGGAGTATCCTCGCGAAACGGGCCGGAGCTCCATGGGGTCCATGTTGTCGAATGAACTAAGAATTAACTTTATTAGACACGCTTTGCTAGATTTAGACTCTATTTTTAATCAGCAGATTTTTAGATTTCTAACGTAATTTAAACCGACTAGCATGTCCATGGGTCATGGCTTGGTTAGAGTGAAAAATCTGCCGTTCCAGAGGAATTTTTAAATTACAGTTTCTGATTTAGCATTCTTGTGAAGAGAATGCCACGCATCAACGAAGCTTGACAAAATTTCAGGGGGATGTATCCTGATTTCTGACCGAAATAAGAGTGGTTTTTATTCTTCCAGAGACTGAGTGCTGAAGATAAATGCACTCATTGTAGTAACCAGGGGCCCGTTTCTCAACACCGTCATAAGTCTAAATCCTTGACTAAATCGGAGATAGTGAGCTACTTGTCCGCTAACCATTTCATGAAGCCCTCTTTGCCAAGTTCGGGTACAACAACCTCACTAAATATTTATGACAACTCCGAACCTGTCACAACTTCTTTCTTAGTGACATAGTGGCATCGCGTGGGTAGACAATGACGTGCAAAGTTGCCTAGAAATTTGAAAATTATAATCTTACGTAATCAATAATAGCGGTTGAAATTACATCACGAAACAAGTGGGATAATACATTCAATGATAATTGTAATGCAAAGAAATTATTAAAACTGTTGGTAAAACACCACAAAATCATTCATTTTGAGAGAGTAAAATAATTTATTCAATAAAAAATTGTACCACGTCAGGCCATCCTTAATTGAACTCATATTCGTCGTTTTTAGACCCCTCTAATTTATGCATGGAATTCGTCAAATCATATATTTTGGCATCAAATGTTTAAAAAGTTTATGTTAAACTATATTTTGATGATGTTTGAAATCATAAAATACCTTATAATTATAATCATTTTACAAAGAAAACCATTATGGTTTACTTTCGTAAATTATTAAAATTGAACAACAACGTCCATAAGTGATTTTTTAGTCATGAAATTAATTATTCATGATTTAATTTTCTCAGCAATTGTTTGCTCCAGTCTTGATGGCCTGATGTGTACGATGCATAATTTACCTGTGCTATTATTTTGAAAAGATGTATTTCTCAATTCATCACAATATTTGCAATTTTGTTATAATTTTTCTTTTTGATGAAAATTATGCTATTTTGTGATGAAGGCTACGTCTCAGCTGCGCTTTTTACCGATAGTATCAATATCAAGGTATTCTAGTTAGGAAGCCTTTGAGAAACAGGTTTAGTAAGCTTGGAACCATTTCTGTGGTTGGTGGATAAAGATATTAACTTGTCCATGTGTTGAGAATTGGGCCCCTGGGTCCTGTTTCATGAAATGGTCTTTGGTTGAACCACTCTACGTAAGAACGAGATATCGCTTAACTGTTTCACAAAGCTGATTTGGGCGATACAAAGAATTAGTCCTTGGAAAGACACCTTCAGACATACATGATCTTCTTTGTGCCAAGTTATTTTTTATATGGGGGCTGTCATCAATTTCAGGTCATCTAGCACAGCGAGACAACCCCAAAATGGATGTCAGTCTAACTTCTTGGTAATCTAGCTAGGCCCAAATTTTTTTTATATATATAGCCTACAGTTAGTATGCTTTCTTTTATTTTCTCACATTTTCTCCCTCTTCCTTCAACCCCCCCCCTTCCAGTTTTATTTCATCCAAACTTGAAATATCGAAATGTGCGGCAATCTCTGTGACCCCTCATGATTTCACATTACGTGACAATTTTTTAAAAATTATGTATGGTAAGGAAAACGTGTATGAATTTCAGCAAAAAAAAATGTGGTGCAAAACTAAGATGGTACTAAACGTGCAAATTCATTTATTTATTTGTATTTCATTTTCATTTTGCTGTGATTATTTTTAATCAATGAAAATAATTGGTTTTGTGCTAACTTGAGATGATGAATAAAACCCAAAAATCTGCGGTAACAAAATAGCTAATTGAATTTGAAATATAGATTAGGCCTATAGTTTACAAATCCAACACAAGCATTACAAATAGATGAGTTAATTGTAACTATAAAAGTAATAGTTTTGGAAAGTATGAAAAGGCGCATTCTAAATCTTAGGGTACATGTATTTCCACTTGAACCAAAAACAGAGTAATGCCTTTAATACAGTCAGCCTATATACATGTAACTTAAACTTCATTAACTTGGTCATAAAAAGTGTCCTACATGTATGTGCATGTATATGTAAACTGGTTTTAAAAGCTTGGTGCAGTAGAAAATTGTGCTGCTATAATTTATACAGGAGTTGCAAGATGCTAAAAAAGAAGGGGGTTTGGGATGGTTTCCCAGTACTTCTCTTTACTATTCAATTTACATTTCTACATTTGGAATTTTATCATTTTGTAAAATTGATTTCAGTCAAACTATAAGTTATTGTTCATGTGCTGTAACATTAGCAGACTACATGTAGCTACATGTAATTGTACAATGTATGTACACAGTACATACACTCTGTAGTGTACCCTCAGCTTAAACTAAACTTCTTTGTTCTCTTACATTTTTGTGAGTTAAACAGGACTGTGATGGTTAAATTTTAATTGACAATGACCTTTTTGGCTTTTCAGGGTTTGTTTTTCTTCATGGAATACATCCCCCGCATCTTGTGAATTATGTGTAGCCCTGTAGACTTTTACCCCCCCTTTATTTTTGTCATTCATGTAGGTGTGCTTTGGAGATGGAATCATCAGAAAATGGCAACCACGGCAAACCTAAAGAAGGCAAAAAGAAGAGGAAAACTGGTAGCCGGTGCATCGTATATGGATGCGGGAATACCATATATCAGGGTTTCGCTATGCACCAAATGCCAGGAAAGATGCCACTAGGGCAAGAACGATTTGATAGCATTCAGAAACAGTGGATTGCTTTCATTGGGAGAAAAAGAAAATTTGACTATAAAGATGCAAAACAATATGCAAAAATATTTGTATGTAGTGGCCACTTCCTGCTTGAAGACTACGAGCCAACACAAGTAGAAATGTATAGGAGAAGACTAAGGACACGACCACCATCGTTAAAGGCTGGTTCTTCTCCTTCTTTGGATATTGCTGTACAGCCATTCCCATCCGACTGGTTCTTGCCTTCACCATCTTCACTTCTGTCTTTGGGATCAATACCACCTTCAGGCACATCAACAGCGGATAGTCCATGCTCTGAGGTCGCCAGTGCCAGCTGTTCAGTACCACCTACACCTGCCATTAATGCACCACCTTCAAGTGATTTCCAAAGTGCGTCTCTCTTGGCCCTTGGTCCTGATAAGCCAAAGCGAAGCCGCAAGGAATCCATATACATCAGAAAAAGAGTAAGACTGATTTTTAAGACTTTTGATTTACAGAACAACACGTATGTAGATGCCATCTTGAAACTAAAAAAAATTACATATATTCATTTACAATTGTGCTTACTTGGACATGCTCATGTGGTCAGCAAGTACATGCGAATTCATCTATTTTTTACTTGTCTGACAGACCTGTAGGTAACATCTTTTTCCCCTTACTCTGATACAATAATCCAAAATATGAAGGAAATATGTGTATGTAAACATGTACATGTATCTTCCTGAAAATGGCTATGACAAAATTATTTTTACAGGAATTCAGACCAAATTCAACGGTGTGGCAGATTTTTACTGCTCTTTGGCCATTTGAATGGTGTCATTATTGATCCATGATGTACCGGTACCTGCATGTATGTACAAATGTTTAATAAGGAAGATTGACGGGATCAGACAATTGAGATCGTATGTCTGGATGTTTAGAGTTTTCTCCTGTTCATTTAGTTTTCACCACTCTTAATTAGATCAGCCACAATAAACTTCATGAATTGTATAGAATAAATATAAACTACATGTACATTTTTTAAATTATTTTTTTGGCACCTCCGTTTTTTCATTATGGAAATGAAAATTTAAAAATTAACATTTTTTTCTTGTGTCTGCTTCAGGAAGCTGATGCACTGTTCATTGAATATGCCAGACAAGCAGAGGAAGAACAAGCCCAAGACATTCTTGATCGCTCAAAAGGAGAACAGTGTGGCGTCAGAGTAAGTATTGTACAGGTTATCATTGCATATCATATGAAGGTCAAGTTCAGATTTGTAAAGATTGCCCACTTTACAAGAACCGAGGTCTTCACATGTACATATATGTACAGCATACAATTCCTTTGATTACAGTTTTATCTTAATACTGTTATATGAGAAATTGGTACTCAGTGATAGAACACCTGCCTCATGAAGAGGATACTGTGGGTTTTGTCATAGCTGATTGACTATACCAATGACTTGAAAAATACTGGATACTTGCTTCATTCTTGTCAAGTGCTTAGCATACATGTATTAGGAGAGTACTTATTCAGGGCTCGCTGGGAGAACAGCTCTTCAGAGCTGAAAATGGCTACCCTAGCTGAATCAAATGATTTATTTTTATATTACAAGAAATACAGACACAAATGTTTTAAAACCAAGCTTATGTAATAACTTTTGATTACCAGTACTAGCATTGGTGAAATCAAGCAGAACAATTTTTTTGCAACTCATGATTAATTTCCATGAAATTTTTTTCATTTCAATAGACTGCTGATCGCAAAGTTGGAATTCGTGTACAGAAACGTTCCTGCAAAGTTCATGTAAAGCCGAAGACCATGTCAAAAGGTAATAATATTAACTTACCCGTATCGGTATCATATTCAAAAGAACAATAAATTACAGCATTTTTTTATTCTGTCTTTATTATAGGTATAACATGAATGTATCATTTTATTTGTAATATGTAGGTTCTTTCAATGTCCAGAAAGAGTGGTAATAATAGATATAAGTCGATTGTGCCTCTGAGTTTGTTAGATATTCAGATTAATGAATATAATTTTTTGTGATCCGTTGAGTTTGAACTACCAATAAATGTAATATAAATAACCACTGGAATAATAATAATAGTAGTACTACTTTTGACAAAAAACCTGAATCGTAATAATGTCCTTATTCATATACCATGAGGCCAGCATATTCCTATACATGGATCTCCATAGATGTTTCTTTTTAGCTTGTAATATTTGATAATAATTTGATGGTTTATGTCTTCTTCAGGAACTCAAGTAAACATGACACAGAAGACACATAGTCAGCATCCAGTAGGCCTTCAGATTTCAGATGCTGGTACTCAAACTGAGACAACTAATACACAGGACAAGGATGAGGATATGCTGGATGAAGAACCTGATGAGGATCCAGACTTTGAGATAGGTTCAGATTCGGATGAGAAGAAAGATCCAACCTACAAGCCAGGCACATCCAAAAGAAATAGAAGCTCATCAGATGAGGAAACATACAAAGTGTAAGCAGCTTTATAACTGGAATTCTAAATTATGTTAAATTGAAGAAAGATGTCCCTTCCATTAGCAGTTATTGTAACTGTCTACTCTGTTTAATACTAGAAATACCTAGTGTAATTATAATTTTGAAAGTGAATTCTTGACACCTGAAAAAAGTTTAATGTCAATGCAATTGAGTTGGCATGTACATCCATTTCTTCCATCCAACACTGTTGGTTGCAGCCCATTTTTGGCTTGTTTGACTGTCTTTCATTTTTTCTGTCTGTAAATAGAAAAATGTCAGACATAAAAGTTTCAATTGTGTTTATGTATGCATAAAGGTGTGCGATAAGTGTATGACAAGATTTGGAGTTCACCAGTTTAAATGTTGTGGGTCATAGATTCTTTTGTTTTCTCAGTATCACTTCATGCATGTAGATAGGACCTGTTAGCCAAAAGTTACTATTATAGTAACACTGCCATCCAATATTTTATATTTATAATGCTAAAAAGCCAATCAGAATCAATAATTTCAAAGAATTTCCTGTAATAGTGACTTTCCTGCAATGGACCCCTATACAAATCAATTTTGGACTTTGTTCGTGTGGGAGTGACATGCTCAGATTTTGTGAGAATTCAGTATTTCACATTATATATAATTTATAACATATTTTTTTATCATGACAAGATAAAACCTATGTACAGTCAAGTTCCATCTACATGATGTAGGCACTAGTACAGTATCTTCACTTTTTTTCTTTTCTTTGCAGGACCAAATCAGATGATGTACTGAAAGAAGAAAAGTACATAGTATTTGAATCCAACCTGTTTGCCTTGTTCAACAGTTGCTTCAGTTGTCTTTCTAGTGATGTGCAGGTTGAGAAGATATGCCCTAGATCTTTTGGCTCACAGATTAAGATCAGGCAAACATGTCTGAAGTGCTGTAGGATTAAGGAGTGGCACAGTCAACCAAGAGTTGGGAATGTTTCTGCTGGAAATTTGCTGTTGTCTGCAGCCATTTTGTACGGTGGAGCCAGTCCAACCAAAGTATTGCGAGTATTCCAGCATATGAATTTGAAGGCAGTCACAAACAACACCTTCCTGGAATATCAATCTACGTACTTACAGCCAGCCATCATTAGGGTGTATGAACGAGAGCAAAGGTCTCTCCTCAGAGAGTCAAGAGGGGAAAAACTGATCTTGGGAGGAGACGGCCGTGCTGACTCACCAGGCCATTCTGCCAAATATGGCAGCTATGCCCTTATGGACATGAAAACAAAGAAGATCGTTGATGTGGAGCTTGTGCAGGTAATATGCCAATAACAAGAAGTTTATATATGTATTAGTGTTACAATACCGGTACTCATGTATTAAAGCTTACCCAGGGATAATCTCTAATTCACGCAGAGAGGGCAAATGAGCATATTCAATGTATTGTATATGGGGTTATTTTGCTAGAAATTGGATGCTTAAATGTAATCTATATTCAGTAATGCCTCTTAATGTCAAGAAAACATTTGTTGTAATTGTAATTACTTCATGTCAAAATAAACTATATATTTTTTTGTTCAATCAAATGAAATATTCATCAGCCAGTAAAAGAAAAACTTGAAATTGAATTGACCAAAGTTTGTTTTTCCAATATTTTTAGAGCAATGAGGTGACAAGTTCAAACGCCATGGAGAAAGAAGGTTTGGCAAGGGGATTGGCGAAGCTTTATGGAATGGGAGTGGAGGTAGGAACCCTCATCACAGATCGACATGCCTCGGTGGCTAAGTGGTTACGGGAGACATACCCAGAGATTGATCACCGTTATGATGTTTGGCATATCGCAAAAGGTAAGTTGTTGACATCCATGCCAATTATTGATAAAAAAGTTTTTCACAAGGATTATATGTGTATATGATAATAATGACAGTGGTAATGATAACAGTATGCAACATTTATACAGTGCTGATATGTCTAAGCTGTAACTGTAACTATTATCCCAGCTTTATCACAGCATTGCTGGATCTACTAAAGAAATGGGATTATAATGCATGAGTTTGAAATTGAAGCATTTCTCTGATTGGACCATTATATGATGCATATAAGAAAGCACATGTTTAAATCAGAAAATGTTGTGTTTACTCAATAGTGAAAATTTTTGAAGTTACAGATTGATATTTTAGAATAATGACCACTATAAATGCATTAATTTACAGGAGTGAGGAAGAAAATCACAGCTGTATCAAAGCTGAAGAATTGCGAGGTAGCTCACATGTGGAAGCAGTCGATGATCACCCACATATACTGGTCTGCTGCATCTACTCCGGATGGGGATGGGAATATGATGGTATCGAAATACAAGTCTGTCTTCAACCACATGAGAGATGTGCATGTTCATGAAGGCGTGTATCCTAAGTGCGGCCATGATGATGAATACCCTCCACGTGAATGGATGAGAGAAGGTAAGTGAAGCTTCAGTATGGGGTGGGAGAAGGGGTTGAAACTTATACATCTCACAAAGTTACCAGTATTAAATTTGGAGCAAATCATTGAAATTTGGAAGTGAGATATAATTTTGTTACAGTGATGTCAACATCGTATCCAAGGTTATTTTTTCAGTGTTCTAAGTCTAACAGATTTTTGTGGATCAAGGTCATTAAATTAGGGAGATTCACTTGTACCTAATAATTTAGAGTATTTATGTTATGAATTCTCCTCCAAATGTCATAAATGTTTTATTACTCAATTGTTATGTCATGTAGGAACAAAAGTCTATGAGAAGTTGTCTGAAGAGCTGCTGAAAACTCGCCTGCTGAATGACATGAAGAAAATGTCACCTCTCGCACAAACCAGTTCGGTGGAATCCTTCCATAGCGTCCTCCTGTACTGGTGTCCAAAGATGCTGGCATACTCTTATGCTGGGATGAAATGCAGGTGAGATAATATTCCTTCAGCTGTCACCAGATCCTAAACCTACTTCAAATACCAGAGTCCTTTTATTCTTTGCTTTTATTTTTTTTCTATTTTTCTCCCATTCTCTTTTTATTTTTTCCTGTAGAATACATAAATGCTCCTCAAGATTGATTTTTTTTAAACATGTTAAAAATGAATTCAAGAAAATATTCATACAAATAAGGAATCAGGAGACACTGTTTATTTGATACTGTTTCAAAAATATTTCTCTATAAAGACTTCTGTTTATTTTATTTTTTTTACAGACTGTATCTTGCAGCTCTGCACTGGAACGAGAATTCAGACCGCTCTCAAGCAACAAAGTCTGATGGGTCACCAATCTACCGTGTCACCTATCAGAAAGCCAAAGAAGGTCGTCAAACTGTCAGCAAGGTGCTAACTGCATGTACTTTTGGTATGTTTATTTATTAATGACTAATGAATCAAAGTAGTTATGTCTCATGTAGGAAATACTGTTCAAAAGATTTTATGGAAGTATTTAATTGTATCAATCTGTGTAATTTTTTTTTTTGTGAATTACTACACATCTTTTGTTTTGTCTAACACTGCATTTCATATGCACATCCCACAGTGTTTCAAAGTCTGAAGGAAGGTAATTAAACATGGCACTATGCATAGTCTAGTATCACAGAAGGAATATCTTTACCTAGAGCCATATAAATAAATGCAAAGAAGACATTGTCACCACTTTATCAGTATTGTCATCTAACCAGAAAACTGTTCTACAATTTTCATTCCCAATATAGAGTATGTGAATGCTTTGATGGTGGAGACAGTACGACTCGTTTCTGGAAAGCAGAAACTCCGCTCTGAAATGGAAGAGCTGCAAAACAAACCGCCACTGTCATCGAAATATGAGAGGCCAGACAGGGAGGAGGCTATTCAGAAGGCACTAGCACATCATCGATTTGCCATGGAATAGAAGGAATAGAATCGACTGTGTTTAGAATACTATTTCCTTTATTACTGAAAGTTTCACTTGTCTTTTATCACTGCTGGAACCATTAGTTTGTTTGAAGCATCAGTTAGTGTTGTATGAAATGTTGAAAAGAAAAATCCCTGATCAAGCTAATTAGATTGACTAGCTCTGTTTATATTTTTCTCGACAGTTATTTTGCTTTTCCCAAGTCCAACTATGTCATTCATCCTCAGTTGTAGTCTTGATTTGTATGCATTTGTAAATATTAATAAGTGTGGCAATGTCATGATAATGTGATAGGCAGGACAAGACAACTGAAAGATATATTCTAAATTCTATTTCAGGGGTATTACAGAGATATCCGTTGATTCTATTTCTTTTCGATAGTAATTTGACTTGGGGTGTCATCTTGTTACTGTGAGCAAAGGTTAAAAAAAAAATTCACCAATCTACATTGTACTTGCACAATAGTACATTGTATTTTCTCTCTACCATCAAAGATCAAACTGTGACCCATAATGGTCAGTAAAAGTAACTTTAGAACCATGGTTTATGCTGATTCTATGCACTGAATTACCGGAGCTTATTAGCTATACAAACAGGTATTTCTCATGCAGATGTTTTTCATATTACACATCAGTCTAAGCACATTCATATGCATGAAATTCAGTAGGGAAATCACATTTGTTGAGCAATGCCCGTGTTAGCTGGAAAAGTCTGCTGTGAATAGGTATACTTTTTCCTGTGGTGTCTTTGTTAGCTGTATAATGTATATACATGATTTTTTTTTTTCAATTTAAATGCCAGCACAGGTCAATTAGTTTGTGTGGGCTAGACTGGCCCATACCGGCTTCTATTGTTGTGAACCTACATACTTTTCAGCATATGAACAAATCTTTTGGCACTGAAAAAAATTCCTGTCTCCTTACATCTAACTTAGTGTAACAGCATAGATATGGCAGCCTCTGCCTGTACTATTATGATAAAGCTTGACCAAACTGTATGATTTGTTGATAAAAAATGTGTTTTCAATTTTTTGTTATTTTGATGATGTGAATATCCGTGGGAGTACTTCTGCCAAAGTAATAGAATATACAAGTAGCTGTATGTAAGAAAAGTGTAGGCAGTCTGTTGTGAATAATACAACATTGCTTGATAATATCAGGAGGAAGTACTGGCTAGAAGCAAGGTGTTACATTGCATTAAAAACAGTTTGTGTTGTCAAACAAATGGAATGGTCCTTGTTTTGATAAAATTTGTAACCACATCTACACTTTGTTGAATTGGCAAGACTGCTAAATTTTGATTGGTATGTAAAAGAGCACTTTGATGGAGGCAGTTGAATAAATGATTTCATATCAAAGTTATTAGTATTTATTTTTGTATTTATGTATAGTATTTTTTTTTTTTGTTCACAAGTACATTTATCCTTTCACAATACATTTCATACATTCATATCCGTTCTACTAGTGAGTTTGATAGTATGATAAAGCTTTCTATTCTCTGCAGATATATTCTGAAAATGTCATATTTGAAAAAAAATATACCCCAATGTTAACTGGCAATTTGAAAAAATAGGTCATCGTGTATTTATCATGTTATAAATGGGATAGCAGTGATATGTTGATTTCTGTCCTTGATTGCGCAGTGGATTACAAGGATCATTGCACTGTAAGTTTGGTCAGGTTATTTGGTGAGCTTCATTTATCATTTTACGAATCCACACCTTTATGCTCATGAAACTTGACCCATCTTACATGGTCTCATTTTAAAGCCTACCCCCCGTCCCTATTTTTTTTTTACTCTGAGCCTGAATGTGCCTATGTGTTGGAAGAAAGTTACATGTAGTATTGATTGTACAGTCAACCTTGCAGAAGTTAAATGGTTGCCATTGAATGTTTTTAAAGTCATCCCACTGATCTTAAACCTTCACAGGTGGAAAAAATTAAGTCCAAACTTTTTATTTAATTCCTGGATTTGACTTAGGCAAGGTTGACATGCAATAACACAGGTCAGCTTTGGTTGATGCTTTCAGTAGGTGCTGGTTTGGTGTGTGATCATGTAGAAACTAACAAGGGGCCACAACACAAAGCTTAGCAATGATCATAGATCATCTTTCTACAATTGATTGTATTGACTACAATGTAGATTAATAGCTAACCTTTGCGTTATGGGACCATGGTGTGCAAGGGGCAGCAATACAAGAAGATTTTGCAAAGGGCCAATTACCAATGAATGTGTATCACTAGTGTACCTACGGGGGGGGGGGGGGGGGGGGTTGCCCCCCTGACGAGTCACAACCCACACAAAAGACATCCCTGCCCCCCCCCCCCTCCTGACGAGCTTGAAGACCCTTATTTTTTTGTTTGTCAAATTTCTTCTGGTAGGATTGAAAAGCTTATTTGATTGAAGACCTTTTTTTTTGGCTTGTAAATTTTTTTCTGGTACAGTT
This sequence comes from Lytechinus variegatus, assembly GCF_018143015.1. Classification (NCBI taxonomy): domain Eukaryota; kingdom Metazoa; phylum Echinodermata; class Echinoidea; order Temnopleuroida; family Toxopneustidae; genus Lytechinus; species Lytechinus variegatus. Next base: position 53,337,038 of record NC_054741.1, read on the forward strand.
GAAGACCTTGCCCCCCCCCCCTGGTATGCCACTGATGTGTATATACAGCCATTCAAAGACTAACAAAATACTTTGATGAATAATTTGCAGTTAACAAATTGTTCTAGTGCCCTTATCCATTAAAATCATTAGTTTTCCAGGGGAGGGAAAAGGGAATCAATTTTTGCCAAATCATGCAAAATACACCTACCCCATATTGCCACAACTTTTCTCAACTGCCACCAAAATCAAGACACATGTCACCATAATTATCATCATCAATTCCATCACTATGACCAGCATGATCATCATCCATCACCATCATTTAGATAACACCATCATGTATCATGTGCAGAACACACTGACCATGCAAACGATTTTTGGCTTTTTTTTTAAACATCAAATTGGGGGGAGGGGGGGGGGGCTTAATGTGGCCCAAGCAGTTCCTTGTGATCCCTAATAAAATGGATCATTGATTCATAATTGCCATCTATCAGAACTATTGTCCCCATCACAATCATCAACACCCTAATCATCACTATCCTGCACTGTCATAGTAATCCAGGGTTCGTATGGATTCAGGTGGGTGTTTCATAAACCTGTTCGAATGATGCAAGCAAATTTACATGTATGAGCGACTGGTGATGTTTTCTTGTGGTACAAGTAAATGATACACACTAGATTTTCAATGGTGTTGACGAAGTTCCTAAGAAATGATCACCAGTTTGTCGTCAAGTCGCTTGTAACTTACAGCTTTATAAAACACCTACCAGGACCCATTGGATTTTTTTCTTTTTGTCCTGAATTCATTGCTGGGTCTGTAAAGCTGTATTTAGTAAGAACATTATAAAAAATTAAAAATGACAGGTCTTACTTTGAAGAGTCATTTTGAATAGCAGGAAATTTTGAAAACATCCTGTGTTACATATGGGCAGCAAGTTGTTTTTCAACTGTAACACGCTCCTCATTATCATTACTTCTATATTATACAAACAGATAAACCGACCAATCATTTCAATTTTATGTGTATATTTGTACATTTATAAATTTAATGCACCATGTTTACATGTATAGCATCGTCTTATTTACACTTTACAATAAATACCAGTTGCCATAAAAAGAATACTTGTATACATTTCAGAATACTTTGTTATAATTGGTGAAAAACATTTTGCTTGATAAAAGTGGCAAGTTATGGATATTATTTGGCTTAGTTGTTACAAAAGAAAAACCCTGATTAAACACCGCAAAATCTATGTGACAAGATTATTTGCAGCAAGTCTGACATCATATTGCAAAAAAAGATAAATACAAATATATGAAAATAATATGTACATGTACTTCATAATATATATTGAAATAGACTTATGAAATATCCATGAAAGAACATAAGGGGAAAAAAGGAATAACAGTTCAGATTCACAGGTAACATGAATTGGAAAGCTGTTTGTATTTATAAGACACATGTAGGCCCTACATGTAAAGATATCCGTTTGAACTTAGAACCAAATTGTTCCATAAATTCTTTACACCTCAAGAACAATACCAGCTGCCATGAAAAGGCAAAGTCATCAACATACTTTACCTAATTATAAAATTCTAATGCTGATTGATAATATCTAGTAATGATATTTGGTTTACATTAGTTGAAAGATCTTGACAGTATACCATTTGGCCAACTTGTATACCTGAGATAAAACTACAAAATTTACATGGCAAGAGAAACAAGAGTATCTGTGGTAAGTCTTCCATCATCAAGCTGAAATGAGGAAATTCATAATAGGTGAGAGAAACAAAGCAGTAAATACACTGTACTGCATGTATTGTTCATTAAAAAATATAATGAAAATGTAGATTTCCTGATTTCAGCAATTTTGCTACCTTTTTTCCATGTACATGTATGAGCATAAGTTGTACTTGCACCCCCCCCCCAATCTAAGACTGATGAATGATTCTTGCATCACTGTGTCCTATGACTTAATTTGAGTTGTTCTGAAGCGATATGTTGAAAAATCACAAGTCTTTACACAAAAAGAATATTCTCAAAGTAACTTGGCAGTTTTGCCAACTACCACATGGCTAATCAATCATAATAAAGGTTCTCATGGTACTACAATGAAAATTGTATCAAAATTACAAAGATCCATATTATGCAAGTCATTTTTAACTCTTACATGTAGCTGAATTTTGCCCATGATGTCATGCAGATTTCTATAGTCCTACTGTACATTATTTCTTATTTGGACAAAGATTGGTACATGTTATAAATATCTATTAATAACTATAAGAGAATTACCATTACCGGAATGTAAAAAGAACACTGCAACTTATACAAAAAAGGTGAAAAAAGTATCACAGAAAATGAGTCCAGCAAATTCATGTAGAGAGAACACAAAAACGTTATAGTTTGTGAATCAAATTTCCAGCCGTCTCAGCACAGTACCTCGATAGATGTTATTTCCATCTGGATATGTATTCTTGATGATGGCCTGGACGCAAGCAGGGAGCTGTACTCTGATGTCTTTGCCCAAGATGCCCCAGCACCACCTAACAAATTGGCGATAGGCAACATATCGATATTTCCTGTATGTACGTGTAAGCAATAGTGAAAAAAAGAAATGTTATAAAAACATTTTACAGATTCATTGGCCAGAATTGCAAAAAACCTGTATGCTAAATTAGTTTGAAAATCCCTGATTAATGTAAGCCTAGATCCATCTGTAATTCTAGGCTAATAATTTGTTGATAAAAGAATAGCATGAACAAACAGCAATCAAATATATGTACAACCATTTAGTAAATCTAGTTACAAAAAAAAAAGATCAATGTACATGTAAGCCTATTCACGTATAATTCTACAATAAAAAATTATGAACTATCAAATTTATACAACCATTTCATGTACTCCATCCCTATCAAAAGTCATGGGAAATATTAACAGGCAACGGTACAGGTATCTGCTGCTCTACAATTCAGGTACATGTACAGAAGCTGCTGACTCCCATGTAAATCTATTTCGTGTTCTCTGGCTCATGGATGGTGATCTTAGAGGCTGTTTATATTCAGACTCAAACAAGATTAAAAAATTAAATATTGAGACATAGATCTACACGTAGATATAATTAGTTTATCTAATCAATATACATATTTTGATTTTTTAACTTACTCATTGTTTCGAGCACCAAATGCTCTTGCCTGCCTTCGCCACCTTTCCGTGAAATGTTGCCATGCAATGTACAATGTTACGGGGTTGAGTATGGCTGGATAAAAATCCCGAGCTTGGGTGATGCACTCCACGCCTTCCCCCTCTTTTGCCACCTCTGCAATTTCTCTGCAGCAGAGACAGTCTCCAACATTGAACGACGGTAAAATCTCGCAATGGCCGCACTGACACCTGTATATAAATAGGCAAGCACACACGAAAAAAAGTAAATAAACAAATTAAACATCACATTGACTTGACATACCGGTAGCGCATTTACACTAAAAATAGTATCAAAACTGCCCAATGGCAATAAGTCAGAAGAGAGAAACATGGTTATTGACTGAGACAAACTATACTTGCCCAAACCATGGCATGGTACAAGTCAGTTCCCCCATGTCTGCGCGGTCTCCCAAGTCTGCCTACCCACGTATCTGCGCGATTCTAGTAAAAGAAGATACGCAACGAGCACGAACTTTACACAGGCAATACATAGACAGGTATTCATTAAAAAAAAATCCGACTCAAAATGGTGGAAAAATAATTAATTCAGGGCATTTAATGTGATGGCCTAAAAATGCAGCTTTTGTCATTAAAAATCCCAGAATCGTGTGCAAAAAGAATGAGTGCGCAGACATGGGGCCTTGACTTGAGGTACCATTTTTTTCATTCTGAAAATTTTTTTCAAGAAAATCTCATATTTGCTTTCATTTTTTAATGAGAAATTTGGTACACTTACTCGTAATAATATAAGGAACACTATTAACCAAAAGATTTTGTGAAATAAAAGAAATTCATGTTAAATCTTCACTCAAATTGTTAGGTGTGCAGACTTGGGGCCCAATGAATAATGACCATCATACAATCAAACTCAAAGTTCAAAGTAACTTCAAAATATCAAAGCAATTTGATGTTGGAGACAGACAGACCAAATCCTAGTTCACTTGGCTGCAACTATCAAGAAAAAATTATAGGCATGGTGATAGAGTGAAACTTACCAGTTATCGGTATTCCTTGGGTCGAGACGAGTAATGTCTCTGTTTCCACGAAAGCCCACACCATCACCGAGAGGTATCGCACCCGGTTCCGGCGGCTGCACAGGCTCTGGTTCGTGCTGGTAAGGTTGCGGAATTTGATCTCGTTCATCAACGAGTCTTTCCTCTTCTTCTCCTTCAAGCTCTCCTACTTCCCCATCATCATCGTCATCGCTGTCATTATAATCACTTTCGTCACTGATGTCAATGTCCATATCCAAAAATTCAATTTCCTCATCAACAGCCGTCATTTTGCTCGCAATACCGTACCAGCGGCACCGGTTGAGACAAAATCAAAGTACCGTACACGCAAAGTGAATGGATGTGAGGATTTCTGCTGCAGCTGGCAGCTAGCTCAGCTGATCACCGATCTATTGTGTGACGTCACTCAAACTGGAGCTCACCGGAGGACGGGACGAAGGCAGAAATATGGCATGAAAATAAATCATTTTTGAGAGCTGATTTCTGCAAACTCTAATCATTATTTTGAAAAGTGAAGTTATGAATCTGATTAAAAATACTTCCCCTTTACAATAATGACTGCGAAAACTGATTCTAAAATACTTTAGATTCTTCGTATGTCTCCTTTAAGATAAGTTGTATACACAGAGCGTCGATCGGTCGCGGGGGGGGGGGGGAGGGGGAAAAGATATCGTTTTGCCTCCCCCCAAAATAATTCCGCATGTGCAACTAAAAAATAGAATAAGATTGTAATGCTACAGTGAAATCAGCAAGCGAGATTGACATACCAACTCGATTTTCATTTAAAATTGTGCTCAAAATGTCTTCTTTTCAGTTGAGAATATATAAATTTTCAGCTCGTGCTTCGCACTCGCATGATTTCTGTACCAAAAACCCATACTTTTCATCATTAAATAGGTGAATAGAATGTCCCGTTTTCAGTTCTAAACCTCAAAAGAACTCCCGCTTCGATTTGCAATAATCTTTTGTTGGATATAATATATCTTGTTCTTTAGTAAAAGCGTCCATTAAACTCCTTTTTTCCAGATCGAAATATCAAAATTTCTTCTAGATACCCATCTTAATCATTGGTACCAAAAATGCTTAGAATATCAAGCTATCAGGTCAGAATACAAAGAAATTTCAGCTCGCTCTCTAGTGAGATACATACTGATCTATCCTCATGAGTTACTAAAACAAACCTAAACAGTTAAATTTTTCCTGTTTTCATGTCATACTTAAAAATTTCAGCTCGCGCTTCGCGCTCGCATTGTTGGTGAGGGTGATATATATATGTGTGTATACATCATGCTTAATAAACAGATCACTATGTTCATGGTCCAGACAATTTTTTGTCATTTTTTTTTTCTTTCGTATTAGTTTAGATTAGGCTTACTTTTAACACAAATTGAAATTTCAGTACACTACAACAATGAAGGAATTTCCAAGAACTCCATGCATATCAACCACTCTCAAATGTCCTAACTTGTGATTTTAGTGGGGGTATTGTTGAAAGATCCCCATCCAAATGATCATTTGTGTCGATCATCCCCCCCCCCCAACCAAGAATACCGATCGACACCCATGCGAGCTACAATTTAATCACACAGTCTTTCAAGCGCATCGACTCACTATAACACCACACCCATTATAATATTGATTGTATCACCACTACAGACAATCATATCAGTTAAGAAAACTACTTTTGTTCCATATTGAAATAGGTCGCCTCTTTAAACAAGCGTCAAAAATCATTGATAAGTGCACGTGTCATCATTCCACAGTATTATAAGAACCGATTGCACGTTGACAGCTCTTATCCAGATAAAATCGTATACACTTAATGTTGGGCAACATACTGTCCACTGTATTAGGAAATGTATGTTGGTAAAAAATATACATATTCTGGGCAACTATCATCCAATAATTAGTTGTTTTTTTACCCAATTTGGAAAGATTTTAACGAATAGCTGCGTGGATAGTATGTTGCCCAGTGATGTTTAAAAATTGGGTCTTTTTTTGCAAAACCTTTTAAGAGTACATATGAAGACAATGATGCTCTGTGTATGTAGTTAAGTATTCAACTTTATTCCCATGAAAAGATGCACTTACAATATATTTTTAAAGATCAAATCTATCCAATAAGTTCATTTGAATGAATACATGTATAGTAAACCGTGGAATGAATATAGTAAACAGTGAAAAAAAGTCCTGTGAGAGTTAATATTCTGGCCCCAAAATGGAACATTTTATAAAGCAGGGTTCCAGGATTTTTCAAAAGGGGAGGACAGAATTTCCCGAGGAAAAAAGGTCTTCGCTCTGAAGGAAGGGGGGGGGGGTGCGGGGGCACGGGTCGACTGTGCCCCTCCGTCCATTGGATCAGCCAGTGATTTTCAGTATGTTTTTTGGAGATCTCGAGAACAAGATGCGTATCTCTGTAGAAGCGCTATTATACTCTGGGAAATTTAGATCGGGGGGGGGGGGGGGTAAAACCCAAATGACAGGACATTCTACAGAGATTTTTTTTAATCATTAAATAACTTAAGTATAACAGTTCAATCAATCTAGCTTATCTGTCGAATAATGTGTAATATCTCTACGGTATCAACTGTTTCTTCATCAAATTTCCTTGTTGCTTTTCACATACTCTTGTTGCATTTTACATTGAATTTGCCGTTTCTTTTGACATTATTTTAACCTATTTCTAATCTAAATCAATGTTTTTAATTTACTCATAGTAATGTGCTCTATAGAATCTATACAACCATGACATGTTTTTATCTAATTCAATCACATTTGGCTTATTGACCTTAACAAACCATTTATTTTCCTTTATTTTTTCATCTTATCGACCATTTGTTTGTGTATTTTGATATAAAAAATAATAGAAAACTAATGAATTATGTTATTTTATCAGTCGCAGTGGGCATTTTTTTAATGTTAAGTTAACCCATTATATGTGTCTTACCTTTGTATACTTTTACAATTTCTTTCAAGCTTTTGTCAATTAAACATTTTGAGCCTGTGAGCTGCCTGTTTAATTTTCAATAAGCCAATTCAATTCAATATCATCAAATTGAGAAAACGAAAGTAATTGAGAAAAAGGAAAATAATATATTATATCAATACATCTCTGAAGTAAGTTGATATTAATATTAACATGATTATCAGAACTTAAGTAAAATTCTGTAAAAACACAATTGAGTCCAATAATCTTGAATTGCCTCGAGTGTGTCTTCTGTAGGCTACTCTTTGTATTCGAGGATTAATTAGCTGGAAATGAAATGAAATATATGGGAAAATCATGATGATCGGACTATTTAGTTTGATTTGTGAAAAAAATACTGACTGAAAAAACAACTAAAAACTTATGACAAGAAATCATGAAAAGAGCTTTATAAGTGTATGTATGGTAATATAGAGCAAAAAAACCTTTCTACTGTTACGGAAATAGAGTAGGTCATTGGTTTATATATCATTAGATATCTCATTGAGCTACAATGTCTCACCTACGACATAGTATGTATAAGAAGAGATTAGCTTGACTCATAACGTCTTAACTACGATCAAATAGAGATTAGTTTGACATAATCGTGGCCCTGAATGTCCCACCTACGATGGGCTACGATGTAAGAAGAGGAATGAATGAATGTTATACTTATAGGATATATGACACGGAATGTCTTACCTCCGATATAAGAAGAGGTCTGCTCGACCCAGAACGTTGAGAAATCTTTCACAAAGGTCGCCCTAAAATAGAACAAGTACATTCTCCAAATAATTCTTTTACAAACGCATGAATATGTAAAATTATATTTTTGTCGCTTGCATGACATTAATTAACCACCCGCCCACAAATTCAAGAAAATTGAAAAATAATGCAAGGATAAATGAAATTTGATGTACGGCAATATCCATATCAATATTTCATTGATAAAGCTGTCACTTATATCAGTTATCACTATCTATTACTGTTTTCTGCAAATGCACGTGTAGACAGTCATAATTTGTCAACGACTCAAAATTTGCGGTCTATGTAAAAACTAAGCGAGTGTTCATTGTTTTTGGCCATCTTAATGATCTACACTAAACCCGGGCTTTTACGCCCGTCCTATACCCACTATTTTCTGACTATTTGAAATTAACTACTAAAGGATTCAAAAATAAACATTGAGGTGATCAAAATGTATATTACAAATGTATAGTAAGAAATTTTGGCAATAACCAAGCAATCATGGCTTACAGTGTGAGATTTAATGACTGAAAAATGTGTTTTCAGCGTACACCCTTATAAATAAATAATAATAACGTTTTATTTACCCAGGGTATAGCCACTTCAGTTAGGAAACTGCTCTACCAGCGGGCCCTGCATAACACAACATGTTATTATTACCCTTCTCCAACCTAAATGCTGAGCGCCTAGCAAGAAGGAAGAAGGTCCCATTTTTATAAGTCTTTGGTCTGACTCGGCCGAGGATCGAACCCACGACCTCCCGTTCATGACGTGGACGCTCTACCGCTGAGCCACCATGCCCTTATGTAGTGTAAACGCTTATTATGATTAGATCAAACACTCAAAGATTAGCATTTTAAAGCAAACTGTTTTCACATCATCAGTTCTACACTATTTTTCAACCACGATTAGAAATGAAACAGAGGTGACTTCAGTTTGAAAAGGATATAGTTTGGTCAAACAGCTTTATTCACATGTTGTTCCCACTTACTTGCATCATTTACATTCCCTTTTGGAGGCCTATTCATCTTTCTATTCAATTTGTTTAGTCTGGTTTTTGCTTTGTCAATTTTTTTCGGCTACGAAAATTTTTCCTCTGCAAAATTGCCCCTACTTAATTTTGGAAAATCCTGGATCCGCCCCTGCCATTGTTCTTTCTTCCACCTTCGTGAGTTTCCTGATTTGAACTTACACAACATAAACGTCGCCAGGATTTGAATCTTGTGGTGCTGTCCACGTGAACGTGTTGGTGGCCCCTTTATCATTCCCATTTGCATGTGTAACGGCGTCAGGGTTCCCGTTACATGATATGGTCCTGAAATTAGCAGTATTCTCCACTGTCCATGTACCGACGACACCATCGCTGTCCTTTCTACGCATCTGCATCAGAATTCCTTTGAATCCCGACGAAACAGTCGATGTGTCAGTGACAGTGACTGTAACAATAAATTAAGTTTGAAGAATAAAAATCACCATCCGAATATCTTAGGGACTATGAGAATTTAGAGTCCATGATTCCCAACAATGTATGCTTACCTTTATGATTAGCAACTCGTTATGTTAGCAAGTTACCAGAGGTATTGGCATATTATTTAAACTGAAATATTGTCTTTCCGAAAGATCACTATTTATGTTGTACAAATCTTTTATTTTCTCGCATATAACATATTGCAATATATTGTGTGCGCGCGCGCGCGTGTGTGTGTGTGGGGGGGGGGGGGGTGGGGGAATAGCAATAAAACGAAAATAGAATCAAAAGCAGGCCCTCAGCATTTTTTTCAAACTCGCATTTTTTTTAGCACATACTGATCATATTTTTCTATCAATGAAATATTAAAAATTCATGACATTCATACTTTCCAAACTGCGATTTTTATGTACAAATTCTCAACCAAATCTACACTCTTTCATTAAGATAATACAATAGCAACACTCTTTCATATCCTACACATCACTCATCAAACATTTACTTATAAACAAACCCGAAAATTAGCGCAGAAAACGGTCAGACATCACTGCCCAAATATTTGGAAAGATTTGCCCAATAATATCAAACTCACTATCTTTTCTTTCAAAGCGTCATTAAAACATTATCTTTTATCCAAATATTCTTAAATATCACACCTGCACTTTCACCCACTTGCACACACACGCACATACAATCTCTCCTCTTTATCCTTTACTGATGATTTGTAAAGACAGATTTTTCTTCTAGACTTATAAGCAATATAATTGGTTTCCATGTAGCCCTTTTCCCTTATGGCTGCTATTACTCAAGCATTTATTTTGCGTATATAGTTTGCCACTGCATATTTGTTTTACTTCGTCTCATGCATACATTGTATTTATGCATAAATTTTGTTATTACTCTGTTGTAAATTTATCACATTGCAATGTACTTTAATGTCATACTACGATTATGTTTATGTATTGTAAATTTATTTTGACTTTACAATATTAAAAAAATGCAGAAACCCCTGAAAAAATCACAATAGGTGGGTCTTCATCAGCTCGAGCTTGAAGAATAGCACGCTAATGTGGGATCAGAGAAATAAGCCCGAAGTCAGTGGGAGTGTGCGATCCCGTCTTCACCAGCTCGAGCTCGAGTTTAAGCCCGAAACTGGAGCATGCGCGCTTCAAAGGAACAAGCGCGCGGTTTTAAAATTTTACCGCGCCAACATTCGGACCGTCTGCGTAAGATCGTATCTCTGTGGCGTACGTACACAGAACGTGTGCGTACACGTACACGTGTGTTTTGTTGTTTGTAAGAGCGGAAATTGATTGTTGCAGTGCATGGTGGTATCGATAAACCCGAAATTTGAGCTCGAGCTGGTGAAGACGCGAAAAGAATAGCGCGCTATTTTGCGAATTAGCTCGCTATTCTGAAAATAAGTCCAAGATTTTGGTGGTTTATTTTTCGATCAGAATAGCGCGCTATTTCCGTCTTCATTGCAAAATTAGCTCGCTATTCTCTGATCGGGCTAATTCACTGGATCGGATCAGGAATAGCGCGCTATTCTTCAAGCTCGAGCTGGTGAAGACGCACCTTATGTGCCGAACATTTTCAAGGAACAGAATTGTTTTGGTTATGCAGTTTACAACTGATGTCAGATCCTCACATAAATTTTCAATGTTTCTTTCATATGGATATTTTGAACAATATAGGCACATTTTTTTTTTTACTGGTTACTTTCATAAATGACCTTTTTATTGATGAATATCACACAACTCATATATACAAATTAATCAATTATTAATAAAAAAATAATCAAATATTAATTGAAAATTAATTAATAAGAAACCAATAAAGGATAACCATGATAACCATTTTTTAGCGAACAAGATGCAAGGGTAACACAGATATGAACATAAAAGTCGAACAAATACATGTAAGAAACATGATTGTAAAGAGATTAAAAAAAAATCATGAAGAAAGTACATTCTTGAAAGAGGATAATGATAAGCCAGTAAATTCATTGCACAACAATGATATTGAAGAAATCATCAATGTTAAGGTGGTGTCACACCTTGGCGTTTTAGACAGCGTATGCCCGACGTATCAACATTTCTCTAAAACGTCGGCATACGCTGAACTTTGATTTTTTTTCAACTCTGGGCGTATACTTAGCGTATTCATAACGAGTTGGACGTATACATAACGTATTAGTAACTTATATCGAACGCTTCGTTAACTTATAAGTAACGTATTCCAACGAATGCTTAGCGTATTGCTGGCGTACACAACTTATGCCCTACGATAGCCTAACTTACGCATAGCGCGCGGCAGCGTATTGCTGACGAACACGTGTCGTAGCCTATAAAAAGGCTGCCGCTCGACTATTCAAATCATAACCGCACGATATATCACCTATCAACACCACCGCCATGCCGAAGAAAACTCCTGTGAACCCCACCTTTATATACCAATTCCTATAAACATGATAAACGTTGTCAATACGCCATTATACGGTAGCTGTAAGTTATAAACACATTCAGTAAGTTTTGTGGTCGTCCGGAGCACGTCTTCATACGTCAATATACGTTGGAGTTAAGTTACACATACGTTCAAAGCACGTTACTCATAGGTTAGAAGTAAGTTTACACTGGACATTATCTCGACGTACATCGACTTATGAGTAACTTACGAGTAACGTGTGTCAACGTGTATCAACGATCGCGTAACTTGCCTACAACTTGTGGCCCGCGTATGCGGGACGTATGAGCCATACGCTGGCATACGTCGAAAAATTTTGTGCTTGCACAAAATTTTTCGACGACCTCGCCGTATGACGACGTATACCTGCGTGTTTTAGCGTACTCTTAACGTATGCAAAACTTACCCGTAACGTATTCGACGTACGCCAGCGTATTCGCCAAATTCCTCATACGTCGGGCATACGCTGTCTAAAACGCCAAGGTGTGACAGCGCCTTTAAAATCATATACATTTGATTATGCTTCTACATTGTAATGGTCATAAATCTAACCGAGCAGCTTAATCATTGTGAAGTAAAACAGACATTTGGCTGTAACAAAGAAGATGGGGAAAAGTGGGTAACAGATACACTGTAAAAACTGTGGTGTTAAAACTGACACCAATTGTGTTAATAGAGGACCACACCTTGATGTGTTAAATTAACACCCTAGAGATTGAACATAACACAAGAGTGTAAATGTAACAACCATAGGTGTTGTAATAACACCTATAGGTGTAAAACTAACACCACCAATTTAACACCGGTGTAAAATAACTGGTGTGGTCCTCTTGCACCGGTTAACACTACAGTTTTTGCTGTGTAGACAGAGAAAGGGGGCGAGAGAGAAAGAGAGAGAGAGAGAGGGGGGGGGTGGGTGAATGTCAGTGGAGCAATGTTGACGAACGAGGTCGTGATCTCCCCCCCCCCCACAAATACCCCATCCATAAAAAAGCTTGAAAATTGTGACCCACCAGATAAGGTCCCTCCAGGTGGGTACTTATCACTTGATATCGTAATGGAATAAGGACTATCCTCGGTCTGTGGCAACACGGAGTGACCAGGCACCATGGTGTCACATCTTGAAACAGGAGCGCCAGATGGATATCCGCTGGTCTCTATGGCAACCAAGAAGACGAAGGCTACTGTCCTTGCAATCTTCATGTTGGGCTTTGAATTGGAATGCGATCATTATCAGAATTATGCTATTATTCTATGATTATTTTTATTATTATTATGTTATTATTGTTATCATTATAATTATTATATCTATTATTATCAATATTATTGCATTGTATATTTAAAAAAAAATACTGAAAAAAGCAGCCGAAATGCTGAATTACAATCAGTTCTATTGCACAAAATATGGCCATTTCTTTAGTACCCAAATTAAAATCTGGGTCATATCGAATTGTTGAAATAGCAAATGCAGAATTCTATAACAACTTTGATATCAGCCATTCTAGTCGAATGATTTCAGTAGCTTAAAAACTTTATTGTAAATTTGCTATAACATCAATTATAATGAAATGGATCAATTCTCTGTCAAATTACTCACCTGAGAAAATGAAAACGAACTGTGATCAACGTTATTGAGTCTGAATCCCAGTCATCTGAATTCATATGGCCATTTCTTTAGTACCCAAATTAAAACCTGGGTCATATCGAGTTGTTGAAATAGCAAATGCAGAATTTCTATAACAACTTTGATATCAGCCATTCTAGTCGAATGATTTCAGTAGCTTAAAAACTTTATTGTAAATTTGCTATAACATCAATTTTAATGAAATGGATCAATTCTCTGTCAAATTACTCACCTGAGAAAATGAAAACGAACTCTGATCAACGTTATTGAGTCTGATTCCCAGTCATCTGAATTCGGATTAACCGATTGGTCTACTTTTATATCTATGATAACGGGTGATTATGTTAACCTTCAATAGCATGTGTTTGCATTACCTATTGTTTTGATGGATCAATATCGATTTAGGATATCATAATGAAATTATTAATTTTAAGTGCTGGCCTTAATGAAAAACGAGACAAAACCGACTTCAACCGGAATTTCTCTTATCACGACCAAGACAAAGGTTGTTTTGGTCTGGGGAATGGTCGGAGGTAAGGTCATAGTAGTGCCTTTCTGGCCAAAGTTACTCCGACCTTCCTTCGACCAAGCTACACCTACTGGTTTCCAGGAGTGTCTTGAGAATATGAACCACTGCTTAGCACTCACATTTCAGACTTCTTGCCAGAAATGCAGAAGAAATATGCATATGAGGTCATTAACATAGACATATTCCGTAATCAGTTTGCATGGGTAATACCAGGGGGTCGATCCATTTTTCAGATGGGGGGGGGGGCAAAATCATTAACGTTCCAAAGGCGCTGGATCGTACAAGACACCCACATATACACAAGCACATACCCACGCACCCTCTCTCTCTCTCTCTCACACACACACAAATATATATGACTCATGAGACACAGACAGGTCGTATCTCACCAACAAATTAATGCGAGCGCGAAGCGCGAGCTGATTTTTTTTTTAGTATACTGGCAGAAAACAAGCGTGCCTGTTTAGAACTGTTTGTAGTAACTCATGAGGATACATATCTCATTACACAGATAGTACGAGTGCCGAGAGTGAGCTAAAATTTCTTTATATTCTAACCTGAAAGCTTGATATTCTAAGCATTTTTGGTACCAATGATTAAGATTGGTATCTAAAAGAAGAATAGATGCGAGCGCGAAGCGCGAGCTGAAAATTTAGATTTTTCGATCTGGAAAAAATGACAGTTTAATGGACGTTTTCGATAGAGAACAAGATATATATCCAAGAAATGATGAATGCAAATCGAAGCAGGAGTTCTTTTGAGGCTTTAAAGTGAAAATGGGACATTTGCATTCTCCTATTTAATCATGAGAAGTATGAGTTTTTGCTACAGAAATGATGCGAGCGCGAAGCGCGAGCTGAAAATTTTTTATATTCCAAGCAGAAAAGCAGGCATTTTGAGCACGATTTTAAATAAAGAACGAGTTGTGTATCTCATTCTCGCTTGCTGAACATTACAATCTTGTTTTTTTTTTTGGCCACATTCGGAATTATTGGGGGGCAAAATGATGTTTGCCCCCAAATATTTCTATTGGTGGGGCGATCGCCCCCCTGCCCCCCCCCCCAGGATCGACGCCTCTGGGTAACACTAATTGTACGCCTCAAGCACTACACTGCATACACGGCAGTGTTTATTTCACACCAGCCTGGATCTATATAGAAACACACCAGAGAAGTGTTGAAACAAAACCGGTTTGGCGTTATGCTAACACCGGATAGACCTTAAAGCAACACCAATTAATGTTAAAACAGTATCGGTTTGATTTTAAACTGGTGTTGTTTCAACACTTCCCTGGCGTGTTCCGATATAAATACCAGGCCGGTGTTAAATTAACACTGGCGTTTTTTGCAGTGTACCCACATGCCAAGCGGCATCGAAATCGGACTATGAAAAGGGTTTGAATAGTTCACCTTTGTTCTTATGAGCTAATCAGAATAAAATCTGCAAATGAGGTCATTAAAATGCACATATTCCATCGTCACGTCTTTGCATGGTTTTCATCTGCACTATACTTGCAGAACGGCATCAAAATCGGAGTTTGCTTTCTTGGTCTGGTTCACCTTTTGGGGGTGAAATTGTTGATGAGAGACACCCATCCATCCACCCATCCATCAATCATCCATCCATCCGTTCAAGCGAAAAGATTCAAGAGATTCAAGATTTTTGTAAAACATGTAATCGCATTATTTACTTGATGTTATATTATTTCTGCATTTAATAAAATATATCATTTACAATAATTTATCAACCCAGAGTTGAAAAATCAAGTAAAAATAAAATAATCCGAAAACAACATGCACTGTTATAACTGTAGACATCCATATTAACGTTTTCCTTATTACAATGGCAAAATGCACATAAAAATAAAATGTGCTGACTTTTACCATGAAATTTTGTCATATCTATTTTAACACAATGGCAAAAATATAGGTCATCACGAACACCAAAGATCAATAAATTCAAATTCAAACCCAAATTCATTTATTTACCACCTCTAAAAACCGAAAAAGATACAGTTCATTAATATGAAATCAATAAAATAATTCCCTAATAATAGAGTAAAATAACAATGAATTTAGGCTATTTAACATTCATTACTGAAAATCTTGCAATTAAATTTTTTAGCAGAAACAAAGATACACATATGCCTTTTGAATCAATTCATATTCACTATCATATTCAATAATGAAAATTCAATGAATTTATCGTCATTTAGATTGAAACATAAGCTTACCTTTAGCATGGACTGCTTCATACAAACAACTAAATCAAAATAAAATTTTATAACTACTTGGCAATTGCTTTAAGCTGAGCAACGATTCTCTATTTCAGTGTCTGCCGTGTAATTCTCACATAAATCCTTGACAAGGTATTTTACCACTCATTAATAAAATCAGTTGAAGTAAATTCTGACTTGCAATAACCCTTCTTCTGAAGGTCAATGATATAAATCAATGTGAAAGTAAAATAATCCAAGAACATAAATTACTATCCAATACGTTACACTGACCATCAGAGAGTTCAGTAAAGCGGAAACCAAATCGAATCAGTTTATATCTATTTTAGCTCGTACTATTTGTAAGAAAGAACAAATTTCAGTCAATTTGAATTGTTCCGTTTATTTCTCATGATTTCCTTTTTATCTCAATAAGTATTTTGGTATACAAAACCAGGGGGAAGTAATACGATGAATGAATTCTTACGTAAACCTCATCTTGATACTGATACAGTTTATAGCAGTGATCCTCTCTTTTATGAAGTGTATCTGAAGTCATTATTTTTCTTTTGTTATATAAAACATTTTTATATCAATCTTATATTGTTTTTAATATCGAAAAAATTGTAATTATATGTTTTACTCATAATTCATGTATCTTTTATTGTGCATTACACAATCATTTGTTCTCCTCTCCTCAAATCCGTGTTTCTACAACATGTTTATCTTAACATTTATATATATCTTCCTCTTTTCTTTTATCTTTCTATCTTTATTTCTACCTATATTTCTTTTTCTTTTACTTCTTTCTTTCTAGTATATTATTGATATTCATTAATTTGATTACAAGAATGTGATTAAAACCATAACTGCGGTCATCATCAGATGCAGACTGCATAGCAATTGCCTGCCTTTCCCTGTCGTTGATGATCTGTCTGTTAATAACACGGTCCCACTTATTGATTCTGTCGTGGATGGCAGATCTAAAATAAAAGTGAAAAATATATGAAACATTTTCCTCCATAACACTCAATAGGAAATAAATGTTTATTATTATGTAGAGTTATTCAATGTAGGTAATATACATGCATCACTTACTCTAAAAATGAACGTAGATACAATTAAACACAGACAGATAAATTATGCAACCCCAATTTCTTTTCAGTGGAGGTGTTAAAAGAATATCAATTTTGCTGTTTAGTCAACAATGAACAAAGAATAAACGTGAACATATATCGAACGTAACATTGAAGGTATATCATAACACCTCAAACAAAATTAATATTATGCACACTACAAGTACAACTATTCGTAATACCCCCATCTACAAAGAAAGGTAACTAGGAGGTTCATTATGATAAAACTGTCGATCACGAAATATAAAATAAGAAGCCTGAACACTTCCAATTGTGGTAAAAATGAATAGTGAAAAAATAGGTGGATAATAATTTAAATTTAGTTCAATGAAATTGAAAATAACGGAGAATTTTAATTGGCACTTTAACAAATTTTGTAAAGTCAACTGTAACTCTTTATATTAGCTTCAGGGAACGTCCCCTGGCAAACTGACTTTGTGCTGGTATGGGAAAAGGGTTTATAGGGAGGCATCACTTTACCTGGTTGGCACGTAGCTCCAGTATAATTGAAAGGACAGTTACACATGTAAGTTGCATTATCCGCAGAGTTCGTACAGTTTCCTCCATTAAGACACGGATTCGAATCACAGGGGTTTACTGGCACGGACAGAAAATTAATGTTAACATTAAGGGGATAAAACAGGGGAACATGCAAATTAATCTTGAAATAAAAAATATTCCTTAAGCTTTCATGAGGAAAAAAAAATCAAATCGACCTCAATTTCTGGAATTATGTCAACTCGGGCTAAATATATAATGCAGTCCTCTTCTTTTTACAGTTATTTTCATTTTTAAAATATATTTTTAGAGGCAACCTATTCTCTTTCTATTTTAATGAGACAATGGAAAAAAGCTCTTGCAAAAGTCGTTCTAGACTTTCCTTGAAAATTTCAAATAAAATTTTAAATAAATTTTTTTCTTCCATTTCAGTACATTTTTCATAAACATAAATTCATACATAAATCAATTTGTTATAAAAAAATATAAGTAAGTACATATTGGGTGTAAGGAAGAAGGCATATACCCTAAAAGCTTAGGCTTGTGGCGGGATACGCCTGACGACAAAAATACAATACAATACAAAGGAAAGGGCAGAGAAAAGAAAAGGAAAGGGAACAAGAGAGGGAGACGTGAGCGGGGAGGTGGGCATGAATTACTAAATAAAATAGAATGCTCAACAAAATATCAGTGGGGGCAAAGTATAAAACGACAACAATTTGTCCATGGTTCATGTTATGTTTGAAGTCAAAAGGAGACGTAAGATCGGAAATATTTATATGTATAACGACAGAAGCAATTTTTTTCATTTTATACTTAAAGCTGGTTGTCGACAAAGATTTTTTTTTTATGTAATCCGGAATTTCTTTCCATATTTTGGGGCCAGTATAACGAATGTTGTGTTGGAAGATTATTTTTCTATGTTTGGGAATGAATATTTGATCGGGTAGCAAAATGATGTGTGTTGGAAACATGTGTAAATGAAGCGCGAAATTTTTGTGGAATTTGAGAATTTAAACATCTGTAAAGAAAATGACATTGTTGAAGTTTGTTGATGTCTTCTAATTTCAACAATTTTAGGGAAGAAACAAATTCGTGGTATTTGCTGGTGGTATATTGACGTCTGGAGAAATAATACGTAAATTTTATTTTGAAGGGAACATATTTTTTTAAGATGGGTTTGATATTTGTTAGCCCAGACTAAATTACAGCAATAAAAATATGGCAGGATTAAAGAGCAATACAATGTACGTAATATAGTTTTAGGCAAGTAAAAACTTAGACGATATATTATTCCAATATTTTTTGCAACTTTGTTCTCAATTTCATTTATGTGATGTATCCATGTTAAATTACTATCATTGATAACGCCAAGAAACCTAGTATTTTCAACTCTGGGAATTATTTGATTGTTAAGCTTCACCACTACATGATTAAGATCAATACGCCTTGTGGAGTTACGGAATATAATGTGGTTGCATTTCTTATAGTTAATGGTAAGCTTGTTCGCACAAAACCATTTACAAACATTTGTTAGTTCAGTATTTACAGTTTCACATAAGTGATAAAGATTTTTTATCAGAATAAACAATATTGGTATCGTCGGCATACATAAAAAAGCAAAGGAGATTTGACGAACGATAAATGTCATTAAAAAATAAAATAAACAAAAGTGGGCCAAGTAATGACCCTTGTGGTACTCCACATTCAATTGTCCTAAGTTCAGACTGAACGGAGTTATAAATGATTACGATTTGAGAGGTAACTAGAAGAAAGGTCGAGGGCAGTTCCACGAATACCATAGTTATCTAGTTATGATATAAGTATTTTATGATTCATAGTGTCAAACGCTTTTGACAAGTCAATAAATATCCCTATTGCAAATGAGTCGTGCTCAAAGAAGTCAATTACGGTATTTTTAATTCAACAAGAGCTAGTTCTGTTGAGTGGTCACTACGAAATCCGTACATAATAGAGTTAGGGCGCTAGTTAAGATGTGGTTTCAGGGTTCAGAATGATATATAATGTGTTTTTAGATTGACTTATTATAAATATTATCGAAGAATGGGCGTCGCGTCAAATTTCATGACACCAATGACGTAGGCCTAATGTTTAATTCAAAACCATGAAAACGTTCTGCTAAGATTGTGTTTCATGAGTACTTAGCGTATATTTGAAATTTCAAGCTCCCCATGACGTATATTGTGATGATAAAAATTTATTTTTGTTTAATCATCAGAAGACAGTTTTTATGGTTCAACGATGACCTTTACAGGCAGAAGTAACAGAAAGGAACTCACCAACCACAAAAACACAACTAACCTATTACTTAAAAAGCAACTTCTTCCTGAGCATAAATTAAATTGGGTATCAGAGGTCTATTCTAGGTACTTGGGTATAGATTTTTCTGTTAATCTAGTAAAAATGGTCGATCATAACTATACTGAAAAAATAAAGAGATAAAACGTCAATTTGTTTCATGGTCTAAAAGAGCTTAACCGTTCTGGGAAGAATTACTGTAGTAAAATCTTTGTTGGTACCGACATTAAATTATTTATTGCTGTCACTTCCAGAACCAAGTCAGGCAATAATGAAAGATATAAATCGTTCAAATGTGTCAACTGTATGATAAAGACGGGGTTAAAATTATAGATTTTTCATACATGCTAAATCTCTGAAGATTTCAAGGATAAGACGATTTTTAAACGAGTCTGAAAACAGGTTTACTTTTCATATGTTCAATGTTTTCTTAAAATCAAACACACAACCTTCACTTTGAAGTAGAAAAATGTAAGGCTCTTGTCAGCTGGTAAGGTTTGTTAGGTTTTCGAGCTGACCTTTGGGGTTGTTTTTTGTTTGATTCCTTTCCAGGCAACAATGGATATTAAAATAAGGTGGTTTCAAAATATTGTATATGAAAGATTCTCTGTTGAAATTTGGTATAGTGGCAAATATGAAATGTACTTTTTACATTGATAATGAAACAAATATGCATATATTTTGCCTTTGTACTTATTTTAAAGTAATATGGTCAAGAATAGAATCATGGATATTTCAAAATGCTCGAGAAGGTGATCGTATTAACGAATGAAAACAAATTGTTTGGATTTTGTGGTACAAATTATAATGTTCCTAACTGTATCACGGTGATCTTAAGAAAAGAGATATATTTAGCCACATTGAGAACAGAGTTACCTTCATTTACTACAATTATGTCCGCTTTAAAACTTTATTATGAAATGGAAAAATATACATATGAAACAAATTTCAGAACAAATAAGATCAGAAAGAAATGGTTTCGTACCAATGTTTATTTCTTTGATATAAGTATCAGATCTCTCATTTATCTTGCCAAATTTGTTTTGGCTGTGTCAATTTATTGTGTAATAAGTCAGTTTGACTATATGTCTATGTATTAGGAAATATGTATATAACATGTTTATTTACTGTTTGTCTGAAAAATGTAAATGTTTATTAAGTGTAATTATGCTTTTTGAAAATAAAGAGCTCTGTAGAAGGGGTGGCGGGGGACATATTACTTACATGTCATTTCACATGTTGATCCAGTAGTGAGTTCTGGACAATTACAGGTGAACATGTTTCCATTTTGATTGCAATCCCCACCGGAAAGACAGGGATTAGGGTTACAAGGGTCAGATGCTGGATCACCTTTTGAAAATAAACATAAAATTTGAATAATGATAAAATCAATAATATTTTTCATCAGAGTCCAAATGATCTTACATTACATGATTTTATATCATTTACTTACATATTGCACAAGGATAAATGAGTCCATACTTTAAATTAATCATGATAATGGTATTGAATAATGATGGTGCAATAACGTTTTTTGTCATATTATCAATCTTCTACGTGAGATGCAGTCTGTGAACATATCACCTCATATGAAATAGGAAACATGCACTGCCCAAGAGAATATTACATATTTGATACCATTTAAAACCTCACTTTGATAAAAATGTATATATTCTTATATCAGACACTAACAATCTGACTAACAACTAAGTATTCCAACTCATACATTCACACATAATATGTGTGAATGTATGAGTTGGAATACTTAGTTGTTACAACATATTATGTTGGAGTTATCTTTCAATCAATTTACTAAATAGCAAATACACATTTCAGGTATAATTAAATGAAATATCAATATATTTTTGTATACATACATATTAAATTGGTGCATGAGCATGGTGTGTGATCGTCATGTTTTATCCATACATCATATTTCAGCTTTAACGTTTGAGGAAGGGAACTCACTTTGTGAGATACACCAGTTGAAAGAAAATACAACGACCCTATCAAACACTTAAACATTCGACAGTAACATGTCTTTTGTGTCTTAGATTGAGAATTTTCTATGATTTTTTTATTTACATGTTACTTACGTTCTATACTGTTTGTTCTCTCTGCCACCCAAAAGACGCTTCTCAACTGGACAAATGTTGCCCTGAAAAAAAAAGACTATGCTGGTCATCTCAATATAAAGATGTACACGTCGGGATGTGAGCCTATCATGTTGTTGGATAACAGTTCTCACGTCCATGGGAGATTCGACAGATAAGTAATGACCTCTACCAACCAAAGGTAAGTTTCATATATTCATGAACTATAATTTCATATTGCCACATATTTTTTTTCAATTTATAGAATCTAATGACCAAACCTCACTTTTATTTTTACAATATACAGTGGTAGGTTATGTTTCTCTGTCAATACTAGCGACCTATATTTATCAATTCATACAAATATGATTTGCCGTTGAAGCATGTCATCGGGTAGGTCTAGTAAGTAACACATCAAGGCTAGTGGGTGATTTCTTGTTCGGTGTTTGGCATTGGTGTTGGACTTTGGATTGCTTCCCCTAGCTCCAAAATCTATTCTGAGTTTGTAAAACTGATCCAGATCACATTATTGACATCTCAAAGAGTAGTGAGTGACTTTTCAGGACCACCTTCATTTTATGTTTGGTGTTATACTCGTGTAAAAATTGACCTAACACCAACACCAATAGGTAAACACTGAACTTGAAATCACCCAGTGTGGATTTTTGAAGATAAAGGTTGGATTATCCTTGACGTGACTTTGGCATTCATCATTGCCAATTCATTTAACAATGAAGTATATCATATTTTTTCAAAAAAAAAAAACTTCCAAAATCTCAGAGACGATCTTAGCTAATTGTTGAGATCGATATGAAGTACATATCCAGGGAACTCCTGAGTCCACAACGCGTTGTTACCGTCGCACCGTTGCAACGGTGCGACGGTAACATCTAGACATAATGTCCCTTATCTGGTGCTTATAGTGACAAAAAAAAAGAACGGGAAAAAGCGAAACAGATTTGATACTTTACGTGAAATAGACAGCTCCGTTAGTTTCAGGAGGTGTCCAATTGAATTCAATAGTAGCTGCTTTGTCGTTATTATTAGCATGAGTTATGGCCGAATTAGCACCTTCGCAGGCCAGATATTTAAAATTAGTGGCGTCCCCATGCGACCATGTACCAATGATTTGGTCTCCATCGCTTGAAGTTTCTCGACGAGCTTGGATCAGAATACCCTTCAAAGCTGCAGAAGCGCTGTCCTTCGAAATTGTGACTAAAGAGAGAGAGAGAGGGGGGGGGGGGGGGGGGGGGGGGGCAGAGAGAAGAGACCGAACAGCGAGTAAAAATGCAAGTAGAGAACGAAATGCAAGTGGAGAACAATACTGACAACATTAAATAAAAAAGATTGGATTTGGGGATATTGTAGACCCAATGATTTTTTTTTTCATTTTCTCGCTTTACGTGGATTGTATTTATTTCTCAACATGCCGGGTCAACATGGCAATACATCTTTCCTGTGACAATCATTTTTATGACAATACCATGCACTTCATTATCGCATTAAGAACAAGAGGTTTTGAACTGTAAGGTTTACACAGTTACTAATGTATTATTAAAAATACAGACCAGTAAAAAAGGAGGTGTTTGAATGCGCTTGCTCACTCGCGCACATTAAAAAAAAAACGCCACAAGTTGTTGGTTTAGTTTTATTCATTCAATGATTGATTCATTGTAAATTTACTTTGTGGGAAAAGAATTGATATATTACATAAATATTCACTCAGATGCGGATGGATTATTCCATTCAGAGCAATTGATATATTGGCTTTATTCTTACCCATCTATTCGAACATCACACCAATGAATCATGCGTTTAACAAATTGAACATTATCATCAGTGCAGTTTTATTTAGATAAGGAATAACTTAAAGGGATTGGTTAACATTGGTTTGACTTTTAAAAAATCTGAGCGAGAAGGTCACACTTGCCACCTGTGTCTGTGATATGTTACAAAAATGAAGCCCTGAAAAAAATGCATTCCAAAATCATTATTTAGTGCTTTAAAAATTGAAATATAAAGCGACCGGAAGCACCATCTTAATTTTATCCCATACAGTTATGTGTACTATTTAGGCGTCAATAAGACGCTTATTTACAAAATCGGGTTTTGCCTTGTAGTTTTAGCTTTTCATTCTCAACAATGGTTGTTTTCAGGGTTTATTAGTTCTAATACATGCACTTGTACACATGATTCATCTTGGTTTGATTATTTCTTAAATCGGCTGCTCACAAAGTTAAACAATACCTTTAATATTCTTAGTCTTGCTGTTTGTGTTATTTTTTTAATAATATGTAGATATTTCACAATGGCAAGAAAAAGAGTGTTAAAATTGCAGAAAAGAAAACATAGAATAAAGTTCACAAAAGTGCAGTATTGATGGATCGTGAAAACCTGCACTTAAACCTAGTTTTGGAATGAGATCCCTGCCTTTATCGTTTTGGACTGTATCCGGTTGTATTCCTCATGCAGCTAACATAACGGAAACAAATATATGCAATGTCATAATACGATTGTTCGCTTCTAGCCATGTGAACATTAAGATAAAACATAGTGCCCAGTCGTTGACTATGACACTATATTTCCACTCTTTTTAAACCAAAATTTGAATAATCATTTGCTATGAAATGAGACTTCAAAATTTGGACTAGTTTAATAAGACAAATAATAATTATCCTTTATCTCTATCTTTCGTGTGGATGTTTAATTGGCTAGTGGTAAATGATTGTATTGTTTCCTGGGCTCGTACTACAAAGTGTTGCTACAGATTCAAACCAAACTCAAATTGATATTGATACACTGCAAAAACTCTGGTGTTGATTTAACACCAGCCCGGAATCTATATATGTCCACACCAGAGAAGTGTTAAACAATACAAGTTTCGTTTGGTCTAATACCAGATAGGTGTTTATACAACACCAGTTAGTATTAAAAACAGCATCGGTTTGATTACAAACTGGTGTTGTTTCAATACTTCTCTGGTGTGGACATAATGATTCCAGGCTGATGATAAATCAACACGGGGTTTATGCAGTGTCATATCTCATAATTACACGTATTCAGATCAATCGCAACTCTATTATATGCAAGACGAGCACCGGGGGACCGTTTCATCAACATTTTTGTCCGACAAGTTGTCAGATCTGACATCTTTCCTTGATTCTGATTGGCTGAGAGGCACTGTTACTATAGTAACTGTCGGATAAAATGGGACTTGTCGGATAAAACGTCCGACACGTCCTTTCATGAAACGCTCCCCGGAAGCCCGTAACACAGAGCTTAGCAATCATCGTAGAGTAATATCTTTAAGATTGATTGCATTGACCAGAATGTAAAATCAAGCGTAACCTTTGTGTTATGGGACACAGCTGTTACCTCATACGTGATATCTGTTGGCATAATCAGGATGATGACACGACCAATGGCCTGTGCAGCTCCAAATATATATCACTGTCACAAAACCTCATCTCATAACTATATGTTTGTCACAACAACTCGTAGAACATCCCTCTCTGCCTATACTTTTGTACTCATCGAGCCATGCAAAACCATTATCTTTCTTTATTTCGAGAACCAAGCTGCTTTGTATCCAGAAATGGTTATATATAACCATCAACGTATACTATAATTATATGCACCCGACCTTATTGCTATTACTGGTATGAAATTTTCCCACCCGATCATGGTATTTCTTTTCCAAGATTGAACTAGGTATGGTAAGTAAACTATCAATGATAAAAGCAGGATTGTGTCTGAGGTTTATTTTTTTTATTTTAGAGTGACAAAAGAGAGAAAGAGGGGTGCTTACCGGTAATCTGCTGTCCTGGCGTATAGGCTGCATGACTTATTGACATGGTATATGGACTATTCGATGTCTGGGGACTTGAAGAATGCTGTGGAGTCATATGACTGCAGGTTTGTATTGGAGCTCCACCTGGGTAGGCTTTGCTGTTGTGAACAAGACACACGATCATGACAACAATTTTCGAAATGACAAGCAAGTTAAAAGGTTTCGAGCTTCCCGCCATTTCCCCCTTCTTCCTATCCTCCAATTGCGTAAACAATCAAATTATTTTCTTAGGCCTTTCTCGTTAATCCCAGTTAACGTCTGATATGTTCTCTACAAAATCGGGAATAACCCCTGCGATTATCACCAAAAAGTCTTTGTTGAAGATTCCACTGCACACAAATAAAATACAAACAACTCGCAGCATTGTGGTTGAGATAGTTTCCGCGTGACTCGTGTTATGAAGTATACTTCCATGGTTTTTCACAAAGTCATGCATGACTGTTCAAAGCCTTGATCTGTAGAGATGTACTGTACGTGCATGGTGCAGAACTCACTGTTTTGTTTGTACCTTTGTCGGGACCTTTGTGATTCTTATTCTGTGCATTGATCATTATGACACAATATCACTGTATTCACTGACAAGTATGCCATAGGCCTACCTTATCACTGTCTACAGTAAAAAAGTGATCGTACACAACAGTCGATTATTCACCTCAAAAGCAAAATGTCGACTGTTTTTGTCTCACCTGCATAGCAGAGTGAGACTATAGGCGCCGCTTTTCCAACGGCGGCGGCGTCAACATCAAATCTTAACCTGAGGTTAAGTTTTTGAAATGACATCATAACTTAGAAAGTATATGGACCTAGTTCATGAAACTTGGCCATAAGGTTAATCAAGTATTACTGAACATCCTATTAGAGTTTCATGTCACATGACCTAGGTCAAAGGTCATTTAGGGTCAGTGAACTTTGGCCGATTGGGGGTATCTGTTGAATTACAATCAAAACTTTAAAAGTTTTTGGATCTGATTCATGAAAATTGGACATAATAGTAATCAAGTATCACTGAACATCCTGTGCAAGTTTCAGGTCACATGATCAAGGTCAAAGGTAATTTAGAGTCAATGAACTTTAGCCGAATCGGGGGTATTTGTTGAATTACCATCATAACTTTAAAAGTATGTTGGTCTAATTCATAAAACTTGCACATAAGAGTAATCAAGTATCACTGAACATCCTGTGCGCATTTTATGTCACATGACCAAGGTCAATGAACTATGGCCATAATGGGGTATCTGTTGAATTACCATCCTATCTCTTTAAAGTGTATTGGTCTAGTTCATAAAACATGGAAATAAGAGTAACCAAGTATCACTGAACATCTTGTGCGAGTTATAGTAGTTTTCAATGTCAGCACTGCTGCTATGTTGAATCGCGTGATGCAGGTGAGACGGCCAGAGGCATTCCACTTGTTTTTTAGACTTGAATTTCTGTAGTACGTTTCAAATTCTCGATTAACTCTATCCAATAAGTGCTCATGGTCGACCGTTATTATTGACGGAGATAGTTTTTGGGCAAAGTGCCCTCTCAAGCAAGATAATTATATACGAAATCCCCTCTCGCTCTCTCTTTCTCACATATACCTTTTTCTTAAAATGTTAAATGATATTTTATTTCTTCCTCTTCAAAACATGAAAAATATTACCATATGTGTCAAACCATACATGAACCTTTTCCACCAGCATACACAGAAATAATAATGAAGTTATTACAAGCTAAATAAACAAAATTACTTAGCATTAATCAATAGAAATTGAAATTCAAATCTACCTGTTTTTCCCCTTCCATTCAAGGCATTCATGAATGTCATTTCCGAAATAACACAGTTCTTACTCAAATTAAAAGGAAAATATAGCAGAGTCCTCATAATATTCCCCGTTTTATCTTCCCTCCTTCACGCCCCCCTTTCCCTCCCCTTAACAACCTAAAAACATACCACTTGCTTTTATCCACATATGCACGCATATCGGTAAAAGATTGTAGGGAGTGACGGTTGCACCACAAATTGTCGCCCCGCGACTATTTGTGCAAAATTTGACACCACATATTGTCACCCCTGCTCAAATTGTCGCCTCATGTATGCAGGCGACAATTTGTGGAGGAGGGACACCACAAATTGCCGCCAAATTTCACTTAACACTTAACAAACAAACAAGCATAATATAGATCATGTAGAGTTGAAAATGCAATTAGACCATTTGGCTATTAGACGTATTGGTCATTAGACCAAGTATATGTTAGACCAATTGCAAATTAGCCCAAATTATAAGTAGACCAATGGGTTAACCTCATGTGTTATTAGACAAACTGAAAATTAGTCCAACTGTTGTTAGACCATGTGGATAAAAACATAATTTTCCATGGGCCCTGCTGCTGTTCTCTATCATTAGCCTCCCCGAAAGTAAATTGCCAGTTGGTCTAAACCCGATTTGACTACTGGCCGTATAGCCCTAGCCTATACATGGTCTAATTCCATATCGTCTACAACCAGTGTACCTTTGGTATAATTGTCATTTTACCTATTTATCATTCCGTCTAATTTTCATTTGGTCTAATTTCTATTTGGTCTAATATCTAATTAGTCTAACACCACTTGGTCAATTCTTGTAACAGACTGGAAATATTTATTTGGGATTTAGACGAAAAGGCGATTAGGGCAGCTCCAAGGTAACGGAGTGACATTCATAAACAAACTTTAGCATTCAAACAAATTTATTACCTATATTTGAATCATTATTTGCAAATAAATAGTACCTGACAGTAGTCATGGTAGTTCCTGAAACCCACTTTTAGAAATATTAACATTTGTTTGAGCGATCCACTTAATGAAAGAGATATGAATATTCATAATCATGGTTACATAGTGACAGATTATGGACTTTTAGGATAAAACATATCACCCAGTGGCGTAACTACGGGGGGGGGGACATGGGGGGCACGTTCCCCCTCCCCCCTTCGGCTGGCAAAAAAAAACGGGGAAGAGGAGAAAAAGGGGGAGAAAGGAAGAGAAACGTAGTGGGGAAAAAAGAAATCATGTTCACTATAAATGTCA
The DNA here is from genome assembly GCF_018143015.1 of Lytechinus variegatus. NCBI lineage: Eukaryota > Metazoa > Echinodermata > Echinoidea > Temnopleuroida > Toxopneustidae > Lytechinus > Lytechinus variegatus. The sequence continues at coordinate 53,366,197 of NC_054741.1, forward strand.
TATTATATCATAATTATGTTATATTACATAAGAGGCATTTTTCATAACTTTATGAAACATTATTTGCTCAGGGCCTATGTTTTTATTGTTCCTGGTGTGGCATAGACTGTTTAACGAGATATATAACCCTGTTGTACTAAACATCCCGTTTTCAAATCAATATACTGTACACCAAATATATTTTCTCGAAATTCGAGTTATTATTATTTCATGTACTGTAATTCGATTCTTTTTCATGACTATAATTAAAGTGATTGCCCTTTTTAAGGTCTTGATATAAAACATTTCCTGTCCGTACTAACGTTCGCATTAGTTCTTTGGTAAGATGTCTGCTCTTTATGAATTCCTAAAATCAGTCCTTAAACTGTCTATTTTTCTGATCTCAATATCAAAAATTTTCAGCTCACGCTTCGCGCTCGCATCATTTGTTTAGTGAAATACGTACGGACTTAGTGAATTCCTGCAAACAAGCCTTAGAATGCCTCTCTTCAGGTCTGAATTTTCAGCTCGTGCTTCGCGCTCGCAGTATTTGATTGGTGAGATCATGATTACCATGTCTACACAAAGTGATAAATGTGTTTAGATGTAATTCTAACAAAATCAGCAAAGTATGGTACTAGCAATAGATGATTATGCTGAGATATGAATACTCTTAATGGATTTCTAAATTATATTCCCTGTTTGGGGTCAATATATACAAAAAAATTCAGCTCGCGCTTCGCGCTCGCATTGTGTGTTTAGCGAGACAGGTACGTATCATTATTTAAAAAAAAATGCTTATAATACCCCTTTTTAGGTCTGAATATCAAAAATTTTCAGCTCGCGCTTCGCGCTCGCATTATTTAATCAGTGAGATATATATCCGTTTAAAGGCACTGCATGTCCTTAAAATGTCTCTATTAGGTCAGCATACCTGGCAACTGAGCGCGCTCCCTAAGTGACTCGGAATTTTTGCTGGTGCCCCCCCCCCCATGCTGTGACCCACGGTACGCCACTGATATCACCCAAACACTGTTGACTTTAAATGGTTATCACAAGTTAGTTATTTATTGGATTTCTGTTGTTCTATCTAATAATATTATTCATTACATTGGTGCACAATTTTGTTAATTACGACTTAAAACCAATACCCGGTTACGGAGTGAGGGTTACAGAGTTACATCTGAAATATCAACACACAGGCAATGTAAAATAAACTTATATTTGAAATTTTCTTTGAATATGATGTAAAATGATTTACAAAGCAAGCAATATTTCTACTGTTAAATTAAAATTAAGCAACAAAATAGGAATATGTAGTCCCATGTATAGAACGTTTTTATATGGCTTGGATTCTCCTATAAGGAGATGCATAAGAAAGAAAAAAGTTGTGGCTGATTAATATGTTCCCCTTTTGTATTTATGAAATTCCATATGAGTTTTGATAGAAAAATTTGAAATAGAGCCGATATATTTTTTTTGACAAGGTACATTTTTCCTTGGAATTGTCCAATAAACCATTAGGCTATTCGACGATTCGGCAATTATACCGACCAACTATAGTCCTATACATGATTACACATGGCAAGGTTGAAGTTAGATCAAACCATTACTAGAGTAAATGGGTTTAGCTTGTATGGTATTAGACGATCAGAAAATTTGACCATTTGATACTGCCAGGCCAGGTGGATATACCCCCCCAAAAACACCTATAATAATAATACACACATATTTACCGTTTTTCAACATGTTTTTATTAAGGATTTCATTCAAATGAATTACATAAACTCCAGATAAATAAAAAAAAATACAAATTTTCATTTTATATCAACAACGATATGCAAAAAAAATACATGTAAAGTTACCGAAAACTGAAGCAAATAAGGACGGAATGAAATTCCTTAAAATTATACTTTTATATAAAAAAAAACAACATGCACACATACCCTCACCAACACAACACTCACCTCTAACACAATGTACACTACCTTACCACAAACGACACACACCAGGGGGGCGTTTCATGAAAGGACTTGTCGGACGTTTTATCCGACAAGTCCCATTTTATCCGACAGTTACCATAGGAACAGTGCCTCTCAGCCAATCAAAATCATGGAAAGATGTCAGATCTGACAACTTGTCGGATGAAAATATTGATGAAACGCTCCCCAGGACGTACATACACTACACACCAGGCTGGTGGTTGAAGAAAATTTGTGTAATCATGGTAATAGTCGACATTTTGTTGTTCGAGGTGTTTTTTGCCGAGTTGGCACAGATATGCTTAAAGGACAAGTCCACCCCAACAAAAAGTTGATTTGAAAAAAAGGAGAAAAATCCAACAAGCAAAGCAATGAAAATTTCATCAAAATCGAATGTAAAATAAGATAGCTATGACATTTTAAAGCTTCGCTTAATTTCACAAAACAGTTATATGCACATCCTGGTCGGTGTGCGAATTGGCAGACCGATGACGTCACCCACTCACTATTTCTTTTGTATTTTATGATATGAAATATAAAATATTCCAATTTTCTCCTCCTTGTCAAGTGAAACAAAGTCGTATTTCTCCCTGAACATGTGCAATTACCATTATTTTAACAGTTTATGGTTAAATTAATTTAGTCCTTATTGTCAAATCTGTAAAAATGGAAATATTGTATTATTCAAGCCATAAAAAGCAAAAGAAATAGTGAGTGATGGACATCATCGACTTTCTCATTTACATATCGCTGAGTTGCGCATTGAACTGTTTTGTGAAAAATAAGCGAAACTTAAAAATGTCATAACTTTTTTATTTTACATCCGATTTCTATGAAATTTGCAGCTTTATGTTTGTTTGATTTTTCTCTATCGATTCAAATCAACAATTTCCTGGGGTGGACTTGACCTTTAAAGATTGAGACCGGCACGTGCAGCACAAATTGTCACGAGGCGACAATTTTGAGTAGGGGTGGCAATTTGTGGTGTCAAATTTTGCACAAATTGCCGCGGGCAACAATTTGTGGTGCAACAGTGGCTAGTGCATATAGAACTGCATTATTAATTTATAATCATTTATTAGTATAAACACTGAAATATTGACAGGAGCAGAAAAAAAACTTGTCAATTTACAAAGGCAAATCTATATAGGCCTATTTATATCATATAGAATAATGGAGCCTAATTGTTGAATTTTATCTCTAATAGACATCAAACTGCACTTGATGTTTTTTTTAGAATTGAATATATATATATACAGATATATATATATATATATATAATAGAAATGAATAAACATACTGAAAGAGCAGTGTAGATATGTAAGTTGAAACTGAATGTAGATTGAGAAAGGTTGGAAAGAAAAAGAGACAGCATATACATTTCACATTGTTGTACATGTATAACAAAGAAGAAGTATTCCTTTAATTTATAATTGCAACAAGTGGAATGCCTCTGGCGGTCTAACCTGCATCACGCGATTCAATATAGCAGCAGTGCTGACTTTGAAAACTACTGTAAAATAATTATTCACAAAAAACATATATAATATATAATTCATATACAATGATACAATACTACGTTCATTGACATTTGACCTTGATCATGATGTGACCTAGAACTTGTCAGTGATACTTGGATTACCCCTATATCCACATTTTATACAACATATCTATAAACTTTGAAAGGTCATGTGACCTGAAACTCGCACAAGATGTTCAGTGATACTTGGTTACTCTTATGTCCAAGTTTCATGAATCAGATCCATAAACTTTCAAAGTTATGATGGTAATTCAACAGATACCCCCCACATGGCCAAAGTTCATTGACCTTTGTCGTTGGTCATGTGACCTGAAATGTGCACAGGATGTTCAGTGATACTTGATTACTCTTATGTCCAAGTTTTATGAACTAGACCAAAACAACTTTCAAAGTTATCATGGTAATTCAACAAATACCCCAATTTGGCCAAAGTTCGTTGACCTTAAATGACCTTTGACCTTGATCATGTGACCTGAAATTTAGACAGCATGTGAAGTGTTACTTGATTACTTTTATGTCCAAGTTTTATGAACTAGACCAAAAAACTTTCAAAGTTATGATGGTAATTCAACAAATACCCCCAATTTGGCCAAAGTTCATTGACCCTAAATGACCTTTGACCTTGGTCATGTGACTCAAGACTCAAGCAGGATATTCAGCAATACTAGATTAATCTTATATCGAAGTTTCATGAACTAGGTCCATATATTTTCTAAGTTATGATGACATTTCAAAAACTTAGCCTTCGGTTAAGATTTTGATGTTGATTCCCCCAACATGGTCTAAGTTCATTGAACCTACATGACCTTTGACCTTGGTCATGTGACTCAAAAATCAGGCGGGATGTTCAGTAATACTTGTTTAACCTTATGGCCAAGTTTCATGAACTAGGTCTATATACTTTCTAAGTTATGCTATCATTTCAAAAACTTAACCTTCGGTTAAGATTTGGTGTTGACGCCGCCGCCGTCGCCGTCGGAAAAGCGGCGCCTTTAGTCTCACTCTGCTTCGCAGGTGAGACAAAAATTGATTGTCGTTTTCAAAAGGCTCCAGCCTTACGCTGTTTTAAACGCTAGCAAATGGAACACACACAGAACACGTGCAGAAGAAATGTAAAGTGTGTCCGATGTGGTGGAGGGTCACATACACACAGTGTGACAGAAAAACATGTTCGATGTGAAAAATTATGCGAAGAAATGTGTTCGATGCTATGGAAATCACTTGGCAGCTTACGAAGGAAGCCCTATGTATAAATTAGCTCAAGAAATCTACTATACTAGGTTCAAGGACTTTCTTATACAGAGGCTCTCTTAAAGTGTCAAACAAATAGAAAGGTAGCTGTAGACCTACTAGATAATGACACACACACACGTATACTGTATATATACATATAATCGATAATGGAACATGGCAATCTATCATCTAAAAAAGGGAAAATAATAATATAATAATAATGATAATAATAATAATAATTATAAGCATTTATATAGCGCCATCGATCTAGAAATATTCTATCCCGAGGCGCGTTATTATTATTACCCCGGTCTTAGCTCGAGCTGCCTTACAGCGCTCTTGCATTCAAGGAATTAATCATGCCAGGTACCCATTCACCTCACCTTTGAGTGCAGCTCAATGTGGATAATTTTTTTGCTGAAGGAAATTACGCCATGACTGGGATCATCCGTGGCCAGGACCATCGTGATTTATTCCGATTTAATAAAACTAAACAAATAAGCGGACCTATTCCTTGGTGCAATTCAGAATGTAGAAAAGTAAATAGATGAATACGGCAAATATACATTTCTAAAATCTTTGTTGTTTAACGACTTGCAAATGTACAGAGAGTAAAATTCAACTGCCCCCAAATTAATAAGAAACACGAAACACACCCATTGAAATATGTTTTGTGAAAAACTAAACGGATTTACTCTCACTATTAAAGTCTGGAATAAATAAAACAGATGAATTCGAATTTTACCAAAAGAGAGAAAAAACACTTACCTGCATACCCTTGTCTTAAATGAAGGAAAATTGGATCATAAATGAGGATAAAGATAATCCTAGTGAGTTATCCTCTTGTTTTACTAGTACTTCTCTAAACCTGTCTGAGTCTTGTAAGCAAAAAAATATCTATTATAGTACACATGGTAAAGGTAATATTGAAGAGTAACGCCGAACGAAATAGGATACGATAAATGAGCTCTATACTTTATAGTGACATATAGTGACGCCGGACATCTCTAAGAGTGTCTCCTGGTTGAATTCTTTGATTGATCAATTTTCCTAACTGATCCCACAAATGTTCAATCGGGTTCATGTCTGGTGAACAAGCGGGCCATGGATCCAAGAGCTGAACATTGTGGTCATCCAGAAATCTTGGACAATGTCGCTCGAATGGGGATGCGCATTGTCATCCATGAAAAGAAACTGTTCGGATCAGCTAGGAAAATCGGTCAATCAAAAAATTCAACCAGGAGACACTCTTCAAGATGTCCGGCGTTATCTCCGGGAAGAATGGAACATCACCTCAGAGCAAATTCGCCGACTTGTGACAAGCATGCGACGTTAGTGGCTTTCTAACCAGGCTACATCACACTACTTCTAGTTCATCAGTTACCATGGTTACCAACCAGCTATTCGAGGAACGAGGACTGTTTGTATAACTGGAAGTGTCTGAATGCTAAAACTATTAGTATAGTAATCAAAGAAAATGAACATGTACGATATCTATATGCAAAAAATTATATATGAAATATCTTAAACGGAACAAAAATGTAATTGGCATTTTAATGTCTGGCATACTTTAAATAACTTTTGTCACATGATGTCATGCGGTAAATCGGAAACTGGGGTCAGTGAGGATACATATTCAGATATTATCCTTTGCTGATTAACGGTTAGAGTCTTCTTCGAGGCTGGTGATTATAGGTGAGTGACTTGCTGACCAGGCTAAGGCACTTGTAGTTCATCAGTTACCGGCCAGCTATTAGAGGAACGAGGATGTTTGTCTGGATGTAGCTGAATGTTAAAATTATTAGCATAATAATAAAAAATGTACGATGATCTGTACGTAAAACATTGTATATGAATTTTCTTAAGCGGAAAAAAATATATAATTAGCATTTTAATGTCTGGAATACTTTAAATATCTTCTGTCACATGATATCCTGAAGTAAATCGGATACCCGGGTCAATATGGATAGATGATCAGATGATCATATGATAACCTTTGTGGACCAAAGGTAGGAGAGAGTCTTCTTCGAGGCTGGTGATTAGACGTGAGTGGCTTGCTCACCAGGCTAGAACACTACTCATAGTTCATCAGTTACCGTTCAGCTATTCGAGGAACGAGGACTGTTTGGGTGACTGGAAGAACCTGAATGCTACAGTTATCAGCATGCTAATCAAAGAAAATGTACGATGATCTAAATGTAAAACATTTATATGAAATGACATGAGGAGTAAAAGTATGATTGGCATTGTAATATCTAGCATACTTTTAATTGAACTTCTGTCACGTGATGTCATGCGGTAAATCGGATACTATGGTCCGTATGGATAGATGATCAGATGATATCCTTTGTTGTCCCAACGGTTGGAGACAGAGTGACCTGAAACTTACACAGGATGTTCACTGATGCTTGATAATACTCTTATGTCCATGTTTCATGAACTTGATCCATACACTTTCATTTAAAAAACTTAGCCTTGGTTAAAATTTCCCCCAACATAATCTAAGTTCGTTTACCCTAAATGACCTTTAACCTTTGTCATGTGACCTGAACCTCACAAAGGATTTTCAGTGATACTTGATTACTCTTATGTCCCAGTTTCATGAACCAGATGCATCAACTTTCAACGCTATGATGAAAATCGACAAAATAAATACCCAAACATGGCATAGTTCATTGACTCTAAATGACCTTTGAGATTTGGCCTTGATCATGTGACCTTACACTCTGGCAGGATGTTTAGTACTTGACTACCATTATGTCCACGTTTGATGAACTAGGCCTATATACCTCCTAAGATATGACATCAAAAACTTAACCTTTGGTTAAGATTTGATGTTGATGCCACCGCCGCCGCCGCCGTCGGAAAAGCGGCACATAAGGTCTTGCTCTGCTATGCAAAAAACGATAAAAAGTAAGGGGAAAAAAGATTAAAATAGAAATGGAAAACGATAAATAGAGAGATTAAAGGTCTCCAGAATATTGCCCCGGCACTCACAACGGATTCCGCTAACCAACAGGAATTCACAGGAAAATGAAGGAAATCAAAAGTATATATTTTTTTCATAAAAAAATGTATGGGTGTTTCGAGGAACGAGACTAAAATTATTACAATAATAATCAAAGAAAATGTACGGTGATCTATACGTAACATATATGAAATCTCATAAAGAAATAATGGATATGGACAGATGATAAGAAAATATACTTTGCTGACCACTGGTTGGAGAGAGTCTTCTTCGAGGCTGGTAATTAGAAATAAGTGGCTGCTGACCAGACTAAATCACTATTTATAGTTCATCGCCAGTTACCGTCGAGCTATTCGAGGAACGAGGACTGTTTGTGTGACTGGAAGTACCTGAATAGGAGTTTTATCTGATTCATAATTCATATTGTTAATCTAACTCTTTTATTTTCGCTGGCTGGGCTGAATGGCTTCCCATGGAAGCTGGTCCATGTTTTTGCCAGAGCTCCTGTGAGTTGTGTTCTGACCGGTCTTGCCCCTTAAACCGTCGGTGAACGGGCAGCAAGCAGGATGAGGCCAGGAATTCCTGCTAATGATTCAAAACTGTACTTATCACTATTATTATTGTTCAAATTGCACAGCACTTTCCGCCTTAATCTGGCAGAACAGAACAGATTTATTGTGATATTATGTTGATATTTTGTATAGAAATTGTGTCAAAATTTTCGAGTTATACCCATGGTATATGTATTCTTGTATGCGCACCTAATTGACGGGCCTCCAAGCTTAAGTGGCTTCCGAGTTGGCTAGGTTGTCGAACCGATTTAGTGGCTCAAAGCAAAGAAGCGCAATCTTTTACAGTACCTATTTAGTGTAACAAAGCTTGCGTGCGCTGGCGAAATTTCTTCGATCCAATTAATAACCTACATATTTCTAAAATCTCTCCTAAAATATAAGGTATTATCTACGGAAATCAATAAAAATAAAGACGTTATACAGTGATATGATAAAATAATCTTGATTGGCACATACATTATTTTTGTTGATAAGAGCGCGGCTAAAAACCAACCTTCAACAACATTAATTAAAATGAAGTACGTGATAAAGAGTTGAACGTAAAGTGCACAATACAGTTGGATAAACAAAGTGCCGCTATATTGTACTTAAGTGAGTTTCAAGGAATGAGCAATATGTGCTCTATATAGAACTTTCATGCGACAAAATCAATTTAGTTTACGTTCACAGAGGTGGATTCAAGACTGACCGGGGTGTTTAAAAAATTACCCCCAAAACGAATCTATCATCATTAACAATGTAAATATATAAAAGAAATACAGCATATGATTAAAATGTAATGTGACCGGAATCACAATTTTTTTCGAGATTGGGGGAGAAAGCGGAGGTATGCTATTGCACCACAAATTGTTGCCCCGCGACAATTTGTGCAAACTTTGACACCACAAATTATCGCCCCATTACACTTAACACCTAACAAACATAATAGGTCATGTACTGTTGCAAATGCAATTGGCTATTATGCAATTGAATTGGATTGAAGTTCGTCATTAGACAAGTAAACAGTGCGTCCCAAAAAACGAACCGAGGTTTATCAATGATTTATCATAACTTATTCACAAATACAATAGACAAATGACCTACCATTGTAAAGCTTAGAATCTCCTCTTTTATCTGAAATTAGTTAGAATATTTCTCATTTACGCATGATGTGAGCAAAAAATAATTTTAAAAGGGAATACCAAAAAGTCACAAAAACCACATTTACAAAAAGTTCAATATCCGCTCTTTAATTTGATACCTCAATTACAGAAAATGGTCGAGAAATAAGAATGTTCTGGTTATTTGAAACAAGGCTTAATTGATTCACAGTAATTTCAAAAAAATGAAGAGATTTTACAGCTAGCAAGCGTTCATACTTATTCGACAACTCCGTTTTGTTGACGATCAGCCATGCATTAAGTTCTTTTGTTACCGCACGAGAGCTTTTGAGGGAAACGTGAACGGTGAACACACGTTTTATTAAATGAAATTATGGAAATATTAAGCATTGATTCGAGGGATCATAACTTTTTTACTTCTTGACCAGTTTCCATGATTAAGGTATCAAAAAGAGCAGATGTTGAACTTCAGATACCCCCCGCAAAATGAGTTTTTGGCATCCTATCTTCGAATTGTTTTTGCTCAGTCATGCGTGAATGAGAAATAAAGATGAAAGAGGAGATTCTAAGCTTTACATTGGTAGGTCAGTTGTCTATGTTATTTATGATTAAGTTATGATAAATGATCACTAAATCTCGGTTTCGTTTTTTTCTGGGACGCAGTGTATATGAGATCAATTTGCTAATTCATCCAATTATTAGTAGACTAAATGGGTTTTGCCAATGTGTTATTAGACAAAAAAAAATTAGTCCAAAAGTTGTTAGACCTCGTGGATATAAAAAACCGAATTTTCCACGGGCTCTGCTTCTGTTCTCTATATTAGCCTTCCCAAAATTAAATTTTCAGTTGGTCTAATAAACCCGATTTGACTAATGGCCGTTTAGCCTCATCCTTTCATGTAATTCCATTTCGTCTAAAACCAGTTTACCTTTTGGTCTAATTGTCTCTTAATTTGCCTATTTACCATTCCGTCTAATTTTCATCTGGTCTAATATCTAATTGGTCTAACACCACTTGGGCAATTCCTGTAAAAGACTGAAAATATTTATTTGGGATTTAGACGAAAAGGCGGATTAGACCATTTGGCTATTTGATAATCTTCAATATGTGGTTCTAGGTCTATTTTTGCCGATACAAAATGACACAATATGCTTAAAAATTGAGACCGGCAGGGGTGACAATTTGTGGTGTCACATGTTGTACAGATTTCGTGGGGCTACAATTCGTGGTGCAACATATGCCACAAAACAAAGTAACAATGGATTAGCTTAGAGTATATGCAAAGATGAAAAATATTGGTTGCATGGCATACAGGGCTAAGGAAATAAAAAAGAAAAAAATGCTTCTTGCATCCTATAAGATTATTCCCGTGAAGATATTTTTTCATTGCAAGCAATGCAGAGAAAAACAGATTAGAAAAAAGAGAAAATGTGAAAATAAGGACATATTCAATTCATGGGATACATTTTGGATTATATGAGAGTATTATGCAAAGGTTAATATAATACATATTGATGGCATGGAATGCAGGGAAAAAGAATCTCACATCGAGAAATATTATATTCTTGAAGAAAACATTATTTTTTTTTCATGTGCTATATTTTAGCCACTCGGGTTCTATAAAGAATCATTATAGGCATTATGATAGTTCTTCACTGAAGAAACGGCTTTGTAGGCTGATGTGGGTGTGTGTGAGAGAGAGGGGTTTGTGTGGCATGTATGTGAAAAAAATAGGGGGAAAGGGAGAGAACAGAGAGACAGGTGGGAGAAAAAAGCGAAGAACATTGTGTGGGCGTGTGTATATGAGTTTGCGTGTTAATGTGCAAAAGGAATTACGTGTGAATAAGTAGGGGAAGGCGGGGGTAAGTTGAGCATAGGGGAAAGTTGAGCCACCGCCCCCAGGCCAATAATGAATGAGTCAAACATTGTGGTGGTGCCATGTATTGATGAACCATTGCACCACATGGAATGTCATCATATGTAAGCTGACATCTAATCCCACAAATTTTGTATGACACCAAATCCTATTGATTTCATGTTGGCCTGCTGTTGATTCTAGATCTTTTCCACTATAATTGGTGTAACAGTAGTTCTACAACTTTGATTTTCTTTATACGGCTATTTTTTTATAAACTGCACATACATTGATTTTTTGGAGTTATAATTTCCTCCTTAATTATTTTAGGTGGTAACCGTGAGTTATTAAGACCTATGTCCCATACTGTTATCTTATTTGGTATTAGTTCTGTAATACACTGTAACGCATCTAAATATTCAATGTTTTACATAAAGTCATTAAGGAAAACCAGATTACATTTTCTTCCTGATTTGCATTTGTTTTTTATTTTCACTGTCAATTCCCCCTGCATTCCTTGTTGCGATCCAGCCTGGTATTTAGATTGTTACTTTCTTTCAGAAATTTACATATGCTCTCTTTTGTACACACATTTTTCAATGATCTGTAATAGCTCCATGGTCCAACCCATTTTGTACAAGCTATTTATGTTAATTTCACCTATTTCAATCCCAACTCTCAACCAGTTCTTTTAATGACCAATTGCCCCATTGATACTAATGTTGCTTCTTTGGTAAACCACGATCCTGAAATTCTTTCTCCCCCATATCATAGTGTAGTAAATAGTATTAATCAACTTAACAACGAAATGCCTGAGTTCCAACTTGACACAGATGAAAATGATGTTTTTGTGAACAACTTGTCTTCTAACTATTATCTTTCAAGCCAATTATTTGAGAACACTTTTGCCAGGTGCCCAAGTTCACTCTCTCTTCTACACCACAATGTACGTAGCCTCAACAAAAACTTTGACCCATTCCAATTATTCATCAATGATTTAGATGTAAATTTTTCAATTATTGGACTTTGTGAAACCTGGTTCACTGACTCGCCCACATCAATTCATTCAATAGAAGGGTTCAAGCTTATTTGCAACAAATAGGGTAGGCAAATCAGGAGGCGGAGTCGCACTTTATATATCTGATGAGCTAGTTTTTGATACTAGACCTGAATTAACATACATGACTCAAGATATCGAATGTATTTTTGTTGAATTGAATTGTGATAAAAACATTATCATAGGTGAAATTTATAGACCTCCAAACGCTGATTCTTCACAATTTATATCTATACTCCAGTCTATATTGTCCTCACCTATCATCAGTAACAAACCATGCTTTATTATGGGAGACTTTAATATCAACCTATTTCAATATCACCAACATTCAAATTACAGAGACTTTGTCGAGATTTTACTCACACATTCATTCACTCCAGCCATCACGAGGCCCACTAGAGTTACTGATAACTCATCAACCCTAATAGATAATATCTTTACAAATATACATACTCCTTCCCTTTCTGGAATTATTGTCTCTGATTTATCTGATCATTTTCCAATATTTTCCTTCATATCAAACATGAAACATTCCCCCCCACCAACAAAATCTAAAAACAACGATTTCGGATTTTATCTGAGAACAACATTAATAGATTTAAAGAAAGTCTTTCGGTTATTAGCTGGCAGCCGATACTTAATCTCGAAGATTCCAACCTAGCTTTTGATAAGTTTATTGATATATTCTTTGAATCACTTGATACCACCATACCCCTTCAATGCTCTGATCGTCGAAATTATAAGAAGATACCCAGATCACCCTGGATTTCCAAAGGTTTACTCAGGTCTATAAATAAGAAAAACAGATTATTCTATAAATACAAAGCAAATCCTAGCGAAACTAACAAAATGAGATACAAACTTTACAGGAATATGTTAACTTCTACTCTACGTATGGCAAAAGAACAATACTTTTCGAATCAATTTTCCTTATTTAGATCTAACATTGGTGGTACGTGGAAAATAATTAATAAGGTTTTAAATAAAACAAATAATGATAATCATGATATTAACGACATCCAGTTTGAAGGCACATGCATTGACGATCAGACTAGCATTGCCAATGCATTCAATTCATTTTTTATTAACATAGGACCCAATCTTGCAGAGAACATACCTACTCCCAAAACCCCTTTTCATTCTTTCCTACGTAATAAAATTGTTCATAGTTTATTTTTCCTTCCTGTTCAAGAAACTGAGGTTATCGACATTGTAAGCAACTTGAAGCTTAAGAAAAGCCCTGGATATGACGGTGTAACAAATGCCTTATTAAAAAAGGTCATTTGCCAAATAGTCTGTCCGTTAACACATATATTTAATTTATCTTTAACAACTGGCTCGGTTCCAAAGAAAATGAAGATTTCCAAGGTCATACCTATCTTTAAGAAAGGCAATAAACATGACATAGGAAATTATCGCCCTATATCTCTTTTAACCAGCTTTTCCAAGATACTAGAAAAAATTGTTTACTCTCGCCTCATTGATTTTTTAAATAGCAATACGTGCTTTCAGGTTCTCAGTTTTGGTTTCCGCAAACAACATTCAACAACACATGCACTCTTGTTATTTATCAATAAAATTGCTAGAGCTTTTGACAGCAAGTTACATACTGCGGGTATTTTTCTGGACCTCTCCAAGGCCTTCGATACCATTAACCATGATATATTGCTACACAAGTTGTCTCACTATGGAATTCGAGGAAAGGCCTTGGAGTGGTTCAGGGACTATCTTTACGATAGACAACAATATGTTTATATTAATGGTGTTGAATCAACTTCTCAAACCATTAGATGTGGAGTCCCACAAGGTTCGTTATTAGGCCCGCTCCTTTTTATTTTATATATCAATGATTTACAAAATTCCTCTTCGATGTTATCTTTTATTCTTTTTGCTGATGACTCCAATATTTTTTGCTCCCATCATAACCCCAATACTCTTTTAGATATCATTAATGCTGAACTAACAGCTGTTTTCGATTGGATACAGGCCAATAAATTGTCCCTTAACGTTGATAAAACTAATTTTATGCTATTCAGCAACTCACTTTCCACTTTACCGGTAGTAGTATACTTATAAATAACAAAATCATCTCCCAGGTTAACTCTACCAAATTTTTAGGTATATACATCGACAGTAAGCTAACGTGGCAGGTACAGATTGATTCCTTATGTAAAATATTATCTCGTAACACTGGTGTGATAAACAAACTGAAACACTTTGTACCCTTTCATGTGTTACGTATACTTTATTCTGCTCTAATCTTGCCCTACTTCAATTACTGTATTTTAACATGGGGTAATAGCTCCAAAACCCTCTTGGATAAAATCAACATTGTCCAAAAGCGTGTTATAAGAATAATCAATAACGCTGGATTTCGGGCCCATACAAACAACCTTTTTTATAATTGCAAAATCTTAAAAATATCTGATTTATATTTGTACAACCTTGGCATATTTATGTTCGAACTCAAGAATGACAATTTACCAGATGCCTTTGCGCCATTATTTCAACGCAATTTCATTGTACATTCCCATTCAACTAGACAAGCTAATCATTACCATCTCCCACAAGCCCGAACCGTTTTTGCTAATAGCACCTTTACTACAACAGGACCCAAATTCTGGAACAGCCTTAATAAGGAACTGGTTGAAAGCCCATCTCTCAATTGTTTCAAACGCAAGCTCAAGTTATACCTCTTGGAGAGGTACAATGCTGGATCGTACTGATGACTGCAATTAATTAATTAATTTTGTCTATTCTTTCGCTTCATATCCTTGACCCCCCCCCCCGTCTTTTTGGTCGTTTTCCAATTTCCTTTTATTTTGCTATTTTTTTTCTATTCGGTTTTTTTCTATTTCATCTTTTTCTGGTAACCTGATGCCATTCGATACCATTTGTGTAAAACAATCTACATAATAAATATGTATTCCGTTTCCACATTTGTTCGCTCAAAGTAACAACTTATATTTTTCCCCCATTGGGAGCCTAATTTTTTACAAGCTCTGCTTTTTATTTAGGTTTCCTCACTTTTTTTTACATTTGTAGTGTACCATATGCATAAAAAAAAAACTTATGTTAGATACTTAATTTTATCATTGATACACTATGTTTATGACCACATTTGTTACGTATATTATATTTGTTTTAAAAGTGGAATCAATAAATGAATGAATGAAATGAATGAATGAATGAATAACTCCTAACCCCATTACATTGTTTTCAACTTTGAAACAAAAAGTTCTTTTTCAGAGGGAAAAATACAAATTTCAGCCAAAAAAGAAAAAAAAGGTGTGAAATAGATAAATGCTTTTTATACGCACACACCTTTAAATATAAAAAAAAGACATAAGAATAACATTGTTAGTCCAAGTATGGGTCTTCATTATTGTCATAGTTTCTTACATGATGGATGCATGAGAAATGTGTGAATGGGAAATTATCGCATTAAGTTAGGACTGGGGTAAGTTGACCAAACCAACATGGAGCAATATGGGCATGGTAATTCTTATGGTAATGTATGTAAAAACAAACCTTAAAAAGCCATCGATATGCAGGCAGAAAGGAACAAATTTACACGACTGTTCTTTTCCTTTTAGAGGATGTTGGTATTTATAGAGAATTAGCAAGTGAAAAGACCTTAAATAAAAAAATTGAATGCTGGTTCTTCCCCCGTACATTTTTGACATTATGCCCGGTTGACACTTGCACGCATTGTGGTGCCCGCATTGCCCCGCATTGATGCGTGCCAATGCGGGACACTTTATGGCACGACTTTGCTATATCAGTTCACGCAATGTCCCGACACGTTCACGACATGTTTGCGCATTGTTTGCGCATAGTTCGCGCATAGTTCACGCAGTGTTCATGTACTGTCCCGACATGCTTTCACCAAATATTCTCCACACCCTATTCTGTGACGTATCTAGCGCAAATTTAAATATTCAACGTTCATGTGTTGACACCCTCTACGTTCGTTCATGAGGACGACTCATACTGATCACGTGGTCTGAACTCACAATTTTGCGCATATCATTCGTGAACTATGCGTGAAGTAGGCTTGACCTATGCGCAAAGTATGCGCGACCCTGTCGTGAACTAGTCGTGAACTGCGTGCCACTACCCCGGGGGTGTGCCTACTATTCTTTGCGCCACAAAATTTCTAATTCGATGCCACGAAGTGGTACGCAGTGACACGACTAGGTTGCACATAGTTTACGAACAGTTCACGAATTTGTAATGCGTGCCAACATTTTCAACATGTTGAAAATGTTGGCACGCATTTCACGCACTGGCACGCACTGCCACGCACCTATCCGCAAGCTGGCACGCAAAGCTCGCGCATTGGCCCGCATGAGTGCGTGCCCATGCGCAAACTATGCGGGAACCAGAATGCGTGCAAGTGTCAACCGGGCAATAGATTTTGTGGCTCAACTTAACCCAGAAAGTGGCTCAACCCACCTCACAGATGGGGCAAGTTGAGCCATTTGACATCTCTTTTTTCAAAGGAGACGACGGTTACTTTCAGTTTGGGGTAGAAAGTTTATATGGGTGAAAAATATTTCAGAAGAATTAAATTTTAAGGCAAGGTACTTATTTCTACAAGATAATTAATTATATCAATTCAAACAAACGTCATATACTTATAGAAAAAATCACTGTTAGGCCTTTTATTTATTGAGAGAGATATATGCTGCACCTGTTTATAATCATGCTAGCAATAAGACCATATAATTTGGCATCTGCAGTAGGTATCTCTTACTGATAAAAAATATTATTTTAATTATTGTTATTACTGTTACTATTACTGTAATGCCAACAATCATAATCATTTTTATTGTTATAATAACTAAACAAGTGGAATGCCTCTGGCCGTCTCACCTGCATCACGCGGTTCAATATAGCAGCAGTGCTGACTTTGAATACTACTCTAACTCGCACAAGATGTTCAGTGATACATGGTTACTCTTGTGTCCACTTTTTATGAACTAGACCAATAAACTTACAGAGATTCACCAAAAACCCCAACATGGCCAAAGTTCATTGACCTTACATGACCTTTGACCTTGATCATGTGACCTGAAACTCAAACAGGATATTCAGTGATACTTGATTACTCTTATGTACAAGTTTCATGAATCAGATCCATAAACTTTCAAAGTTATGATGGTAATTCAACAGATACACCCAATTCGGCCAAAGTTCATTGACCTTTGACCTTGGTCATGTGACCTGAAACGTGCACAGGATGTTCAGTGATACTTGATTACTCTAATGTCCAAGTTTAATGAACTAGACCAATAAACTATCAAAGTTATGATGGTAATTCAACAGATACCCCTGATTCGGCCAAAGTTCATTGACCCTAAATGACCTTTGACCTTAATCATGAGACCTGAAACTTGCACAAAATTTTCAGTGATACTTGATTACTCTTATGTACAAGTTTCATGAATCAGATCCATAAACTTTCAAAGTTATGATGGTAATTCAACAGATACACCCAATTCGGCCAAAGTTCATTGACCTTTGACCTTGGTCATGTGACCTGAAACGTGCACAGGATGTTCAGTGATACTTGATTACTCTAATGTCCAAGTTTAATGAACTAGACCAATAAACTATCAAAGTTATGATGGTAATTCAACAGATACCCCTGATTCGGCCAAAGTTCATTGACCCTAAATGACCTTTGACCTTAATCATGAGACCTGAAACTTGCACAAAATTTTCAGTGATGCTTGATTACTATTATGTCCAAGTTTCATGAATCAGATCCATAAACTTTCAAAGTTATGATGGGAATTCAACAGATATCCCCAATTCGGCCAAAGTTCATTGACCCTAAATGACCTTTGACCTTGGTCATGTGACGTGAAACTCATGCAGGATGTTCAGTGATACTTGATTAACCTTATGTCCAAGTTTCATGAACTAGGTCCATATATTTTCTAAGTTATGATGACATTTCAAAAACTTAACCACAGGTTAAGATTTCAATGTTGATTCCTCCAACATGGTCTAAGTTCATTGACCCTAAATGACCTTTGACCTTGGTCATGTGACATGAAACTCTAATAGGATGTTCAGTAATACTTGATTAACCTTATGGCCAAGTTTCATGAACTAGGTCCATATACTTTCTAAGTTATGATGTCATTTCAAAAACTTAACCTCAGGTTAAGATTTGATGTTGACGCCGCCGCCGCCGCCGCCGCCGCCGCCGTCGGAAAAGCGGCGCCTATAGTCTCACTTTGCTTCGCAGGTGAGACAAAAAATGATGAAGATGATTATGATTACCATCATCATTATGAGTTATATTTATGATAATCATCACTGTTGTTATACTTTGATCATAATCGATAAAAATGATCACTTTTTTATCATAAAATTAACATTATCATTTTTATAATAAAATTAACACTGTCATGATTATTGCTGCAATTAGTTTGTTATTACTGCCACAATAGGGAGTTTTCGCTTGGTGACGTATGAAGCATTCTAGTACAAAGTAAATGTATTGTAAATGACCTTCAAATAAAAAATGACAGCTGAGAAAAGAGCGGCAGTTTCGTCTTAAGTTTCAGAGCTGACGAACAATTGCAAATATGTCATTTGTACAGAATAAACGACAAAATTGCGGCTTTGATCCTCCAATTTTCGACCTAGACTTCTTTCATGGTCTTTTTCATGACGGGCGTTTGACAATATATATTTTTTGCTCTCGGATCCTCCGTACGTCGTCGTTCGAAAACTCCCTATTTACTCCCGCAGACGCCACCACCACCACTAGCGTATTTTAGCACCCACTTCGCAGAGGCTTTGTGCAAAAACATTCAGAATCTATTAAAAATACCCGTCAAATCACAATGGACAGATTAGAGGTCATTGTCGAAAGTTGGCCGACCGGGACAACACATCGTTTTGAGATTGGGATTGGGTAACAAATTGTAATTATGTCGTTTTTCCGGCGTCTACGACGACATTGCTATTTTGAATCACCGATTTTCGACAAAGGATGCTTTGTTATGAAGGGTTTTTGACAAACGTTCTCTGTGTTATAGAAAGCGTCTGCGAAGTGATTGTAAAATGCCCTTTTAGCACGTAGTTCACCACCACTCCTCCTCCTACTTCTAAAGAGATGAAGTTATAATACAACCACTTCTACCTGCGGCGGCGCTAGAGTACTTTGTTGGTGGGGGCCAGAACAACAGAATGCGACGAATTTTTCTCACTTAAAAGGGGTATGATACGGTTACTGGATGCATGCCTCTCTTACTAAAACTGTTTTCCTCCTGAAATGTTATTTATTTTCCCCTTCAGTTCTCCCTTCTTTTCTTTTCCTTTTCATTGCTATCACCATCATCATTAAACCTCAATTTATTATTGCAAGCTCCCGTTCTGCAGCGTCAGAAGATGACAGTTCCAATCTTTAACTAAACCCGACTCAATTTCGCGTACGCACCGACACTTGAACATTTAATGTAATAGGAAATTGAACATGAAATGAAATAGGAAAAAAATTGTGAATAGAAAAACAAAATCACGAATGCGTGCAATGCAAAATGAAGATATAAAAACCAAAATTTTACGAGAAGTCGGCAATATTACACAAATCCCCCTATACCATGCATACACTTAGCCACAAATGAATAAATCATCTGAACGTTTGCAGGGAACACTATCACAAAGGGACTGGAAATGAAGAAAACCACTGTGAATACAAGGAGGGGCAATGAATACCCAACACAAGAGGAACAGACTCCAGACTGACCCATCTATTACGTCATTACCAATTGGTGTGCTTGTATGGAATCTGTTTCGTTGATGTGGTTGTATCAATTAATAAGTAGGTAATAAATCATATATTAATGAGAGATATTAATGAAATTAGCTCTTATTAATGTAAGAAAAGATAATATAAGTGTTGCATGATATTATTGCATCTAGAAATGAAAGAGTGGTATTATATCAAATACAAAGTGGCGTCTGAAGAAGAGGAGATGCAGAGAGTGATAGTTACAGGCCATAGAAAGATATATGTATATGGAGACAGAGAAAGCGAGAGAGAGAGAGGGAAGGGGGGGGGGGATCAGATAGCCCGAGTCTCAAGCCCCGATAATCCATGCACGTGCCGGTGAAGATCACACACGAAATAACCAAACAGACCTTTACGGCAAGGAATGGCATGATGAACCCAATTAAAGTAATGGGAAAACATCGAAAAATGATGCCCTTCGTTAGACAGGTTAAGCGGAAAAAGAATATCCCAAAATGATAAATTGGAGAATAATGTTCAACATGCGAACATACCGACTGCGATGTCACAAAGTTGACCGGTATGGGAAATCGGACAAGCACAAATGAACCCAGTCCCAGATGGTTGACAAGTCCCACCGTTCAGGCACGGCGAAGAACTGCAAGCTGTTGAAAGACATGTTACCGACTCAGTTTTAATGTTTTGGTTTTTAGTTCTAATTACTAATCCCTACCTTGCACTCTGGCAATATACAGTGCGTATCAAAAAAAGTTTACACTTTGAAAAAGCCCTGGGAATGAAAAAAATATACAACATGTGGGTAAATTTTTCACATATAATTTTGGGTTTGGGTCTCATCTATCCAATGAAAGTTAAAGTTTTGTCAGAATGCTACACTTGAGTGAGCGCTGTCCATTTTTGTAAAGCTCGCAGAAAGCTGTTTGCGCAGAAATGCTCATTTTCACCCTGTGTCAAGGGGGAAGGGCGAAATCAAACTTGCCCTGCGAAACATTTCTCATACATTTCCCTTGCAATTTTAGTCAACTGAAATAAAACGGACACATTCAAGCATTCTGTAACAATTTTGCCACCCAAATTGAAATTTCAACACTTAAAAAGCACAACCTTTACCATTTTAGTGCCAGCTGGATCTGAGGACATAACTGAATCTGAACAAAAGTTTATATCAGACATCTCCAGCATTTTTACGAAGTTTTTATCATTGAAAGTGGGTTTACGTTTCATTTTTCATTTAATACTTATTTCTCCACACATTTTTCAAGCTCGATACTGATTAACAAAATGAAAATAAAGCCTAAGCCATTCCATGTAAATCACAGCTCAGTGTAAAGCAAATATCGTCACGATGGCCTCGGTGTGTGGGGGAGTGGGGTGGGGCGCAACGCACACTTTGAAGTGCTTGTGGGAAAGGAAACAAGTCAAAAAGGTTAAAAGATATCTTTAAATTAATTTTACTATCTAAATTCCACTTTTTATTCATGTTTAAGTTCTACTTTTATTTGCATAACTATTTCAAAGTTCTGCGCAAATCATTTTTCACTAACTTTTCAAAAGTAAGTGGTGCTCACTCAAGCGGAAATATTTTTTGACAGTTATATCGTCATTTGCTTTAATGGATCTGTACTAATGCTAAAATGTGGAAAAATCTTCAGAATTTTACAAATGTATAATTTTACAGGATTTTTTCAAAGTGTAAACTCTTTTTTTGATACGCACTGTAGAACTATACGCTTGGCGTATTATCTCTTTACTCAACGTCAGTATTATTTGCAGTGGATTTAAAATAGAACTTTGATAAAAAAGAGGAAACGGTGAAAAATGTGAACTTTTCACATTTCAAGTTTGAGGGTAAAATCTACTCATCGAAAAGTTGATTTGAAATGAATTAAGAAGAAAATCAATTCAGCATAATGCGAAAATTCTTTCAAAATTTGATGCAAAATAAAAAAAGTAACATTAAAAATTTACGCTAGATTTCACCAAAAATTGTATTTATAACACGCGCGATATGCAGAAAAGACAAAGCTATATATTACGTTATCACTTTTTATTTCGTATTTTAGAATATAATTCATTTTTTCGCAAATCTGAAAATAAAAAAGCTCTTCAAAGAATGACAATGGTTTAAAGCAATGTAAATTCCTCATGTTCAAAGAACAATCAAACTTCATTTCAAATTATAACGAGGAAAAAAAAATTATATTTGATCGTGAAATACAAACTTATTAGTGAGTGGGTGGTGCATGTTACCAGTTCCTTTATTTACATTCCACCTGAATATGGATTTTAAATGTTATTACCTTCTTATCTTACATCCAACTTTAGTAAAATTTTGTGATATTCTTGCTTGATTTTTCGCTCTTTACTTAAAACAAATGATAAGCGGAAATTGGAATGCAATGCCGAATAACTTACTTTCACCTTACTGGTTACATTTAGTTTTCGAAACCATCCTAATTAAGATCGATTAAAAATTGTACATTTTCAATAAGTTTTTTTTAAACCAAATCCCATATTTGTTTTCTTTCCTAATCTTTCATCTGGAACCTTGTCCCTAACGTTCATGTCACCCTGCAAGAACCCTATAAAGAAACGATTTTTTAAACAGGGGGTGCTGATGTACATTTGACACGAAAAATATGGGGCGCCAAGTGTCCGCCAGTATATTCTGTGCAATTCAAGCAATTCCGTACACAAAATGTGTTTTTATTCAGACGAAAATCTTTTCGTCATGACGCTGTTTTATTTCGTACACGAAATTTATTTTGTGTCACACAAAATTAATTTTGTCTCAACGAAAAAAATTTCGTCTAGACGAAATGTAATTGCGTCCACAAACTTTTTTTGGCGTGCCATACTCCGTCCAATTCACGCCATTCCGTACACAAAAGTTTTTTTGTTCATATGAAAATGATTTCGTCATGATGCAATTTTATTTCGTATACGAAATTATTCTTGTCACACAAAATAAATTTTCGTCGAGACAAAATGTAATTTCGTCCACAAAATTTATTTCGTACACACGAAATGAATTTTGATCTAACGAAATGGCACCCCAAGTGTTCAAAGGAAAATTCTGTAGGAAAATTTGTGTTTCACTCCAACGAAATTCATTTCGTCATGATGCAGTGTGATTTCGTATACGAAATTTATTTTGTGTCACACTTATAATCAATTTCGTCGAGACGAAATAAAATTGCGTCCTCAAAATTCATTTCGTTGCGATGCGAATATCTATTCCGTCGATGAAATGATTTTGTGTCACATCACAAAAAATTCTGTCGACGAAATGATTTTGTGTCACATCACAAAAAATTCTGTCCATGTAAAATAATTCTGTCTCCTCTTTCTGGCAGGGAATATGAGATCGTCGCTGATTGGCTGCACCTTGCTCAAGCCGATCTTCGATCGATCGATATCCGGCCGCGGGACGGTCACACTCACAGGTCGGCATGTTGGTGAACCTTTCCTGTTTAGCTTAGATTTCACGTTATCATGGTTATTCATGCCAACAAGAGCTGCAAACAACTTCTCTAATTAGTAGAATGTGGACGGACATTGCATTCGTAAGTTCAGCTATGTTTGAATTACGTTGAAAACAAAATGGGAAATCGTAGTGGTTGCCATACCTGCTACTTTCATTTGCAAGAAGCTGTGTACTGTAAAAAATTATAGTCCCATGTATTCAAGTTTGTGTACTGTAGTCAGACAAGGGGGGGGGGGGGATTGGTCTTTTCTGCACACCTAAAATGGTGAGGAATTATACAGGCTGAAGATATTTTGGCCTAGAACTTAGCAAATAATGTAAAATTCATACAGAGCAAAATGCTGAAAATTTCATTGAAATCAGATGACAAATATATTTTTTTTTAATTTGAAATAACAAATTTATTCAACAGTTTGGGCATGTTGGGCGGGCTTGGCCGCAACTTGGCGCAAGTTTACCCAGCCTCACTAACCTCGTACCCCGGGGCCGGGGCACTTGAACAAAAAAGTGGTGGGGGTGTGCCGCAGGAGAGACAAAAACGGGGGCCTTGGGCTTGGAGCGGGAGTATTGTAAAAAGGAGGGTCCTCGGAACGGAGTTTGGAACTAAAATTTTGTGAAATGGGGGTCCTTGGAAGTTGGAACGGATCGATCGCCAGCGTGTGAGTACGTGCGTATGCATCCCTATGGAACGGGCATCCGTGATGCAGCTAGCGCAGCCTCCGCCGGGTGCGCTCGCTCAGAGACGATGGTCGGACAGCGCTCTGTGGCCGCTTTTCACCAAAATTGCAGCAGATCAATGCGACCGGAATGGCGTAACGAAAAATATGCGAAGCTTTGGAGCGAATTTCTTCTTTTTTCTAGATAAGAACAAAATGCTTTGCCTTGGAGCAGCTTTCTTTGTTTTTTTCTCAATAAGACAAAAATGCTATGCCTTGGCTTGGAACGGAAATTTGGGTGTAAAAATGGGGGTCCCCTCCGCGGCACATACCCACTATGCATTATATACTGAGTGCCCCCCCCCCCCCGGCCTCGTACTAGTGTGAGTGCCCTAGCCTAGGCTACTCCACTTACACGTATTGCGATGTTTCAGTCTTGATTCAGGCCTCTTCAAATTCAGCTCCTCTGTAATTATGCTCTCGCAGACAAAGTCCGGAGGGGGCATTAAGCGTTCCACCTGTCCATTGATTTGCCTGCCTCCCCCCCACCCCCACTTGGTTTCAGTGCAATAAATTGAAATATATTTGATTGTTTTTTTTTTAAATTTAGGTGTGTTGGTAGATGACACTCTAGGCACCGTGCCTATTAATTCCTGTGTTAAAAAAGTGAGTGCACGCGAATTAAAAGTTGGACTTAAATTACTAGATTTTAACATGGAACTCCATTAAGAAAACTATTTTTAATTAGTCCCTAGATACTACTTCTTTTCTTGGGGTATTGAAGCCTATTCGTCCAGAACTTGCTCAACTTTTGCGACTAGCCTTGTCGCCATAGGGTTGTACACATCCTGTTTTATACTGATTGTCACGTGACACGGCAATGTGTGTGTGTGTGTGTCGTTAGGCTGTTTGGCCTGTATTCAAGGCGTTCTATCCGTTATGATTTTATATTGAAGCAGAATACATCAGGTATAGGCCCATGTCAAGTCAAATCGATACAGGGATCGAGGAGGGGGGAGGGGTAGAGCAAAAAATTCCCAGTCACATGGTATGAAAATGATATTTTTTAATGATTGTTCATGCATTAGGGCAAACCCCTGTGTGGCAGGAGCATGATGAGTAAAAAAAATGAAATAGTAGAAAGAAAGAGGCCGAAACATATGGCACGTGGGAATAAAGTTGCTTTATATGTTCAAGCGAATGAAGCAAGCGAGAAAAAACCTTTCGTGCAAATCTAAATTTGAGACAGATATCTTACCTTACACTTTTCCTAATTTTGGTTTCTTTAATTCCCTTCATTTTTTTATATCTTGGTTGTACGTAGAACATTCGGGGGGCATGCACTGGGCATAACCCTGGCTTGTGTACCCAGTGCTAAATCAGCAGGTGGGTTTTGATATCTCTGGATCTTTAGCAATTTTAAAACTTTTATAGAAGGTCGCATGTCATAAGGTGGTCCAATTTCGCGAACAGGGTAAAAATGGTCAAAAAATTATATTTTTGATATGCTATAGCTATTACCATTCTCTAAATAATGAAAAAGTTTTAAGTCTCGACTACTTTATTTCTCCTTAAAATGACTAATTAACAGCTAATTATTACATAGACATCAATGTAAATGTGAATTTTGAAATGTATTTTTCTCAAATTGGACCTGCTGCACATAAAATGGTGTCAAAGTTAATGCAACATTGGATCACCCTAGTAATTGCAGTTATAATCTTGAAACATCAATAATTAAATCTGTACAAAAAATATAATAATTATCTATTATTGTATGCATATTAATTATACTAATTAATTAACAGTATTTAATTTCACATTTTTGCCCCAAAATACCTGTCACTGTATTTATATGCTTGGCAAAACAACAACATCATGGGTAGAATGTTTGTTGCAATGATACACAACATTTGTACTAAATTGAGATTACAAATTAGATAATTAACAAAATTCTCCGGTTTACTAATTGATTAGGTTGCAGATCACAGCTGACATACACATGTATTCAATTGCTGCATATTTTCAAAATTGTCAAATTTTTGTGACATTTAGTTGTTCCCTGCTTTAAAACACCCAGAAATATGAGGATAACAGTCATATTACATATTATATTTAGTTGTAATTAGGTTTAATTAATATTTTATCATTTACCACATCCACCGGCTCCAAACCCTGTTACTTCAAACTTAATGTGCTATAGTTTTTGTTTGATATTGTATTGATCTAATTCATAGTAATATATTTAGCCTATAGTTTTAGCTTCAAAATGAGATATTACTCAAAAATTGGTCAAGATGCTGTGATGTAGCAACATTTATCCATGGCACAGTGTGGAAATTGTTCATACGCCACCTTTTTGCATACCCAACTTATGAAATACGACCACAATGGATGAGAAAATCCCTGCAATCTGATTGGTTGAGAGCAATGCAAAATTTTACTGGGCTGCATGAACGATATCCCGATAATCAAAACGCAACGATATCCACTGTAAACAAGCAATCGTCCGAAAAGGTCATTGTGATGTCATCGCGCATGTACTGTTACCGTCACTTGTTTACGTCAAAATTTGAATTTCGATCAAAGCAGAATGAATCAAAGATGCAAAATGATCTGTAAGTACAAATACGGTACCGTAATTGTCATTGGGATTAAAACTGCCCACATACTCGTTAGTTGAGAAGTCCAGACATACATGTACGATCTAACGTTAGATCTATACTGCCCTGGGCTGGCTGTGCACAGCGAAATATCCACTGCAGGCCCAGGCAGGCGCTGGCCCGGCGCGGCCCGCATACACACACACAGCTACATGTATTGGAGGTCGGAGGCTGCCTCAACTGCTCAAGATATAGTCAATGCAAAGCTGTATCTGGCATTTTGGGTATAACAATATCTTTGTGGCAACATTATCCAGTTAAGCCCATATTTATGTTGTCCAGGGTTATCAAAGTGTCTGCGCTCTGCATTAGATTTTGGAATTTTCATGCATCGATCCGGTAAATAAATCATGCGTCCAGTAAATAAATCATGCGTCCGGTAAAAAAAATCATGTGTCCGGTAAATTAAATTTACCGGACGCATGAAATTATCATGCATCCAGTAAATCATTAATTTTTGTGGTTTATTAAAAAAAAAATTCCATTCTATAAAACAGATGATGCATGGGTTTCTTTCGTGGGTCACTGTGTGCATGTGGTTACCTTGTACACAGAGTTCCTACTGACCCACTCTAACGCATCATTTGTATATAGATGGCTACTATTTTTTATTAAATCGCGAGTGTAGACCTAAATGTAATTATAGAAAAACATTTCGTTAAGGTTTTTTATTTTTTGACCCCCCCCATAAAAGAAGGAAAAACAATTATAAATGAAGTTATAATATACACCCCTTTAATGATTTCGCTTTTTCTTCTCTCTTTTCCCCTCCTTTTTTTTGGGGGGGGACCTTTTCGTTTATTTCCCAGTCTTCCCTTTCTCCCCCCCCCCTCTTTCTTTCCTTTTCTCTTATCTGGATTTTTTTTCCGGTGAAATCCACTAGGGATCAAGGGCCAGCCTGCATGCCCCTGCAGCGGTTTACGCCTCTGCCGTGGTATACGCATGATCTTAACCCTAAAAAGACTGAATCAGCCCCCCCCTCGACATTTTTCGTGATAAATCCGCCGCGCAAATCTTTTTGACCGCGTTGCTCGCTGACTTTTTACTTTCAAGTCTCGCACAACTTTTGAGACCAAAATTGTGACCCCCGGGTACACACTTTCGAAATTACGCAACATTTCGTTCGTGCATGCAGACCCAAAATTACTCAAAAACGTGAATTTGTGTACAAATCCAATACAAATAGTGTTTTTAGCCAAAATTCATAAATGTATTATTATTTTTCCTTTTACTGCTTAAAATCAATTTATTTTATCTTTTTCATGGTCAAAATAAAGTCCCTGACAATTTCCATTGAAAAAACAATGAAAAACAAAGTCGAAAAACAATGAAATACATAAGAAATTTAGAAAACAATAGAATACATAAGAAAATAAACATGATGTTGAATTTTTTTTAAAATAAATTTGATCAGATGCCTATCTAGAGTAGGTGAAACAAAAATTAGCATTTCAGGGGCATTATTTTATTAATTAGAGCAAACTAATGATTTTACGCAAAAATTAGCATAATTAATGAAACATGAGATTTTTTGCATAATTTGATGTGATAATTTGGTAGATTATGCCATGGGTAATGTGTGCCAATTTTCGTCGCGATCGCGCAATCGACGTCCGAGATCATAAGGGGGCGCTGAATCAGCCCCCTCCCCAGTCTTCTTAGGCATCGAAATAGCCCAGTCTATTTAGGGTTAATCATGATTAAAACTAGAGGTAAATCCAAGATTTTCCAAAGTAGGGGGGGGGGGGGGTGGGGTGAATTTCTCAAGTACAATTAGACAACTCCCAAAAAAGGTTCTCACTTAAAAAAAAACGGTCATTTTGTCTCACGTAAAGTGATGGTCACTAAAAATGAAAGTCATTTCGTTCGCGTGATATTCGGCAAGCTCCCCCAAAAAAATAAATAAGAAAAGGGAAAGTCATTTTGTCCATGTTATATTTGGCAACCCCCCCCAAAAAAAAAATTAAAATTAAAAAAAGGTTTTAACTGTAATAATGATCGAAGGTAATTTTGTCTTGCGTAAAATTTGACAAATGAAAAATAAGATTGTCACTAAAAAAATGAATGTAATTTTGACCCACATAAAATTTGGCAAGCCCCCCCCAAAAAAAAAATGAAAAGGTTTTAACAAGCAAAAAAAAGGCTAAAAAGAGAAAGAAGAGACAAGAATATGAACGAAATATATCCCCATTACAAATAATGCTGTGATCATCATGAGGGAGGGGTCGCATAACTAATATAATTCCAAAATATTTACTATAAATCTCAATAGGGGGATCGTGTAGAAATGCTCACCAACAGTGAGCATTAATATAATCCATTTTAATTTCAACTAATTTTATAAAGTATTAAATGTCTTCCCACCAAATGAAAGTCATATCGCATAACTCCAATTTGTATTAAGGCGTACATTTACCAAAGTCTTGGGTTTGAAATCAGATTCAGAACAGCATTGTCCAACCGGCAACCCATATTTTGGGTAATGTCGCCTATGAGGTCCAAACATTAACATTAATCATTGGTACTAGGAGTGTGTGTGTGTATTTTGAGTTTTTGACAGACGTATATCAATCAGGTTTGATTATTTACGTCTGGGACCGACCTTTAATGTCACAATCCGAAAGACGTGATCAGGGCTCGAACCTCTGCATCAATGTGTAACTTCCCCACAGCTTGGAGTGGGTGACACCATAGGAGTGGATGACACCATAGTAATAATAATAATAATATTCCACATATTTATATAGCGCTTAATGCATCGGAACGACGTCTCTAAGAGACTAAGCGCTTTCCAGACTCAGTATTACCACGGTCATCAGAACCTTGTATGCCTGCGTACAATGTATGCACCTTCTCCACTCCCTGGGGAGCACTCCAACAAGAGTTCCAAGACTCAATTGCTAGGCATACTACATTATACATAGGCTTTCACATCCTACCAGGTACCCATTTAACACCTGGTGGAGAGTGGCAAAGTGGATTAACGCCTTGCCAAAGGACGCTAGTCCATGGCGGGATTCGAACACACGACCCTCTGATAGTACAGGCCAAGTTTGAATTTGGAGTCGGCAGGTCAAAACACATTAAATATGCAATTTAGTTTCCGCATGATAATGTCTTTTTTATGAGTTATGAAATATTCTACTTATTTGAACAAATTTGGGTGTGTAGGTAGATGATACCAATACAGGCTAAGTTCGAATTCGGAATATGCTGGTCAAAGATCACAGCTCATTAAATATGCGAGTTGGATTCCTCACGATATCTTATCAAAAGTCATCAGATTTTTTAAAATTTGGGTGTGTTGGTAGATGATGATGCACAGCATTTATATAGTGCCATATATCTGTTAAAGACATTCCAAGGCGTATTGGAGGAGCCAGCCAATCTGGGTCGCCTACAAGGGTGCGCACACAGAACTGTGACCCGCAGGTATCTCCTCCCAATTACTGGTTGGGGGTATCCGGGTGGACCACTACACTGGGTCATTAAATATGCGAGTTGGTTTCTTATAAAATAACATCAATATGAAATAATCACGTAGGCCTTATATAAAAAGTGCAAAGGCAAGCAATTTTTTTTCTTACTTTTTTTGGAACTTTTATATATGTATTTAGGATGTATTTTGTCCTGAAAATTTAACATTCTAGGCACCGTTTGTGATCCTGAACAAGATGTGTGTGTTCTAGATAATTACTGAGAATGCCAAGCACGAACATAATTTTTAATAAGTGTTCTAGCATGATCCTGTTAAGGACTGTTTAACCATGAGGATGGTACATATTTCAATAATGGGAATGCGAAGCACGAGCTGAAAATTGTTGACATTCCGACCTAAAAAAAATGGTCATTTGTTCTATGCACTAGATCATAAAATGATAGGTACGTAACTAAATAATTGATGCGAGTGCAAATTGGGAATTTGAGTGTGGCAAACTGATTCTGTTTGGTTCTGCTTGCGTAGACTGGGGCCCGTTTCTCAACACCGTTAAGTCTTCTAACTTCTTAACTAAATTGGAAATAGTTAGCTACCTGTTAGCGAACTGTTTCACGAATCCCTCTTTGCCAAGATCGGGGACAACTTGACCAAATAGTTATGACATCTCCAAACCTGTCATAACTTACTTCTTTCTTAAGGGTCAAGTCCACCTCAGAAAAAATGTTGATTTGAATCAATGGAGAAAGACCAGACAAGCACAATGCTGAAAATTTCATCAAAATCGGATGTAAAATAATAAATTAATGACATTTCAAAGTTTCGCTTATTTGAACAAAATAGTTATATTAACGAGCCAGTTACATTCAAATGAGAGAGTCGATGATGTCACTCACTATTTCTTTTGTTTTTTTATTGTTTGAATTATACAATATTTCATTTTTTACAAATTTGACAATTAGGACCTCCTTGCCTGAAGCACAAAATGTTAAAATAATGTAATTCCACGTGTTCAGGGAGGAATGACACTTCATTTCACATGACAATGACGAGAAATAAAAATAATTCATATTTCATATAATAGATTACAAAAGAAATAGTGAGTGATGTCATCAGTTTCTCATTTGCATATCGACCGAGATGTGCATAACTGTTTTGTGAAATGAAGCGAAACTTTAGAATGCCATAACTTTCTTATTTTACATGCAATTTTGATGAAATTTTCAGTGTTATGGTTGTTGAATTTTTCTCTTTTTATTCAAATAAAGTTTTTGTTGGAGTGGACTTGTCCTTTATGTAGTGATATCATGTGGATAGACTGTGACATTCAAATGAGCCTCGAAATTTGAAAATTTTATTACGTAATAATTTAAAGAAAAATGAATTATATAGCAAACAAGTGGGATAAATCATTCAATAGTAATTGTAATGCACAGAAATTATAACAAGTGTTAATTTAAGGTAGTAAAATAATTGAATTGACAAAGATTCTACCACTTCAGGTCATCCATAATTGGACTCGTTTTCAGACCCTTATCAAAATTTTAATAAATTCTTCCTCTAATATACGCATAGCATTCATAAAATTGTGCGTTTAGGTATCTAAAGAGTTTAACAATCCATGATAATATATTTTTTGATGATGTTTGGAATCCTGAAAATCTGTTTGATTATCATCATGTTAAAGGCAAAAAGAAGCTGCTGAAAACTGCTTATCTAAAAAAAAAAGAGCCAATGGAGTAAATTAGAGAGTCAAAAGGGGGCCTAAGCTTTCGATCCTAGCAGAATCTTCGTCGGAGGCAAAATGACAAACATATAAAGTGGAACAACCATGATATAGACCACAAACATCCAACAGCAACACTAGAAACCATCATGTTAGGAAGAAAGCCTTATGGTTTACTTACGTAAACTATTCAAATTTTATATCTTGGGATAAATATCTCAATGTCCACTTACATGTGATTTTTTTTATCATGATATGAATTAGTGTTAATTTCATTTCCTCAGAAATTTAATGCCCATGTCTGCATGTTTAAGTACTTTTTAAGCATATTTTGCCTCTATTTTTTGCAACTTTTGGAAAATTTGCTATTTTGTGACTAAGGCTACGTCTGGTATGTACTTTCCACCAATAGTATCAATATGATATTAATGGATTCTAGTTAATCCTTTTGGGTAATTTTGGAACTAATTCTGTGTTTGGTAGATAAATAGGACTAACTTGTCCAGGTGTTGAGAAACGGGCCCCTGCTGATGAGTAGGCCTAGAGTTTTTATGCCCCTGCAGATGAAGCCCGGAGGGGGCATTAAGTGTTGCCCCTGTCAGCCCCCCCCCCTTGGTTTCCGCGCAATAACTTGAAAAACATTCAATGGATTTAAAAAAATTTGGTGTGTAGGTAGATGTCACCAAAATACAGGCTAAGTTCACAGCTCATTATGCAAGTTGGTTCAAAATTTATTTTTTTGATTATATTTATATGCGTATTGATTTCTGCATGATATTAAGTTCAATCATATTGAATGGATTTCTGATCGCGTTAACTGGGGCCCGGGTTGGCACGTTTTAACCAGTGTGTTTTAAAACACATTTTTTTTACTTGTGTGTTATAAATAAATCCTCTTTCTCTTCCCCCTTTACTCTTTCTTGATTGCTTTGTCATGTTCCTCTTCTCCCTGTTCAATCTTGCACAGCAATCAATATTAAGAATATCATTTTAACAAACAAATCTATGTGATTAGCTCACTTTTATCTACAATAAATTCGTAAACATGGCAGGGCCACACAACATTCAAGACTATTTTTGGAATGCATGCATGGTTACGCAGTTATGATATACACAAGTGCATATTATCAGATCCCGAATTGCTTAAAAACTTGATTTCATGTACAACTCAATGTGAGTCATTGCCAAAATTTGTATCTGTATCATTATTTTCAGAAATTGCTGAAAATTTCTATTAGTAATAAATTTGAAAATCTGTACATAAGAAAAATGAAAAAGTAAAAAAAAAACATTACCAGTAACCTACATAGACTGGGCTATTTCATTTCCTAAGAAGACTGGGGGGGGGGGGGCTTTATGATCTGGGCAGTCAATCATGGGATCACAGCGATGATTGGCAAAC
The DNA here is from genome assembly GCF_018143015.1 of Lytechinus variegatus. Taxonomy (NCBI): domain Eukaryota; kingdom Metazoa; phylum Echinodermata; class Echinoidea; order Temnopleuroida; family Toxopneustidae; genus Lytechinus; species Lytechinus variegatus. The sequence goes on from NC_054741.1 coordinate 53,399,631, forward strand.
GCATTACCCATGGTATATTCTAAAAAACTATAATCAAATTTTGCCTAAATCTCATTGCTAATTTACGCGTAAAATCAAAAGTTTGCTCTAATTAACTAAATAATGCCCCTGAAATGATCACTTTTGGTTCACAGACTCAATATATTTCAACATCACACTTATTTTCTTATGTGTTTATTGTTGTTTCAATGGAAATAGTCGGGGACCATATTTGACCGTAAAAAAGTTGAAATTAATTGATTTTAATCAGTAAAAGGAAATATAATGGCACATTTATGAATTATGGCTAAAAACACTATTTCCATAGATTTGTACGCAAATTCACATTTTTCCAGCAACTTTTGGTCTGCATGCACTTCCAAAATGTTGTGTAATTTCGAAAGCACATACCAGGGGGTCGCAATTTTGGTCTCAAAAGTTGCGCGAGACTCGAAAAAGTGAGTGAGTGATGCTGTAAGTCTGTGAGTGATGCGGTAAAAAAAATTGTGCAGTGGATTTATTGCAAAATATGACAAGGGGGTAAATCAGCCCCAGTCTCATAAGGGTTAAAAACATTATATAGGCCTACTGATTGTTTTTAATATACATTTGATCAGAATTCCTGAATTAAAAAAATAAGTAGTTCAAGGGCTATATTTATAGGTTTGAATTGAATTTGTATTTTATGCCCTAAAATTGGTATAATTGATTCAAATGAAATAAAGCATATTGATTTACCCGAAATGAAATTAAGCTTTGAAACCCAATGTATATCAATTTTTCCATTGTGCAAATTCTCCTCGCCCCCCCCCCCCTCGATTGACAAGACTCAGGACACCTAGGGACAACACGTATATAATCATGTATTAGGAATGAAATGTCATATTACTTATAAAGTGTTTTTTTTTGTAGGCATTCAATTTCCATGATTTAGTAATTTGGGGGGAAATATCAACTTTTCTGTTCAAAATTCATAAACAAAATTGTGGTAATCTCTTATTAAAACATCAAGAACTGAAATCTTATTTTATTTAGTGTATAGTTTAATTGATTTACAGAAAATTGCATCATAAAACAATAAAAAAACATTTTGTACTACAATTCTGCGGGGGCATCTGTTTCCTTTGGACACGTCAAACTTTCTTAATTATGTGTAATTGATTCTATGACATGTGTTTACATTTGCTGCAGATTCCCATTCAGCCATTGGACTGAACCGGTACCAAGACCGGAACTGTAACACAGTAAGGATGGTCAATATGAAGCGAGCTTCATTGAATTCCTCCAAGAGCTCTGTACTCTGTTCTGATCATTTTGAAGATGCTTGCTTTGACCTGGGCAGACGATACGTCTTAAACAGGATGCTGTCCCAACCATATTTGATTTCCCGCCTCGTCTTCAGAAGGTACAGTGGATCTATATCATACATGCGTTCTAAAGAAATATATATTCTGTTTTATCTACCTTTGTTTTGATAGAACATTGCTTTAATTATTCAATTTTCAGTAGCAAAATAGAGATGAAAATTATCCTAATCAGGAGGATAACCATGGACCGGGGCCTATACTGTGTATTTACAGTAAACTACTAAATAAATATATTTTTTAAAATTTGGTTTAACTCATAATCCTGGGCTACTTTGAGATTGCATAGCCCAGGGAGGGGGAGGTGGGCTTTTTTGGTCCCCCTCTTCAGATCTTGCCTCTGATCAAAACGAAAACCAATGCACAACATCAATGTAATCTGCAAGCATGGAACTAAAGGTTACAGAATTCATTAAAATTTATTGTTAATAAATTATTTATTGTTAATAAATTAGTAATGCTAATTTATGCGTAATAGAGAATTCTTTGTTTTAAAGGTTAATCTCTAAAGAATTCCCGAAATTCTATGATTTCTAACAAAGTTGCTCAAAAATAAATGGTAAATGACATTTCTAATCTTATGTATTTTATTGTTTCTATAATTCCATATGTATTTCTTTGTTTTGGGGCCTTATGTATTTTATAGTTTTTTTAATGGGATCTGTTCATGGCACTATTCTGATTATAAAAAGCAAAGATTTGATTATTTTCAACCAATAAGTGCAAGAATAATGATAAATTTGTCAATTATGACTGAAAATAGAATTTCCATTGGATTAAATGTGTATACAAAATAATATTTTTGAGCAATTTTTGGTCCGACATAAACTCATAAAATGTTGCGTAACTGAATATCCGGGTGTCTCAAAAGCTCTGCAGAATTGACCAAAAAGTAATCATGGTACCTCATTTCTCATTGTGGACTTATCATGAAAAATGTGGATGGGGAGGGGAGCTTATTAAGCCCCCCCCCCCGGGGCTAGATAGGGTTTATATATCATCATGTATATTTTTAAAAAAATTATCTTGTTGCAAGTCACTGCAAAAGGTTTGATTTCTAAACGAATATTGTTCTTCATGGATAATCGAATATTTGATTGAAAAATTATCTTTGAATAGTTATCTTTTCATTCTTGTATCTGTTTTTGTTCAATATTCTTTTTTCTTATTTTTTTATTAATTCGTCTCCTACAGAATTCACCCAAACCAAGGTATTTCCCAAAAGACTTTTCGATTCAGCAAACAACCTCCCAGATACTGCAAAGACACCAGTGCCAAAGTCTTCAGCACCTTAATTTCTCGAAGACCACTCCTACTGAATACCAGAAAGTCCAAGAGGGGTAAAGTGGAAGTCAACAACAATAATGGACTGTATTAAAACTTGGAGAAGAGGCTGAAAACCACACAGAAGTCCTACCTTATACATTACTTGCTTTTAAGTTTGGACAAACATTGATTTGCACAACTTTACAACAAAAAATTTACGCTGTGTGGATTCTGATTATTTAAAATAGCTCAATGAAAACGTTTATCACTGGGCATGTAACAAAAATGAATTCATTGAATTTGAAGATGTCTTACAGTATATTCATTCTGATTTGAATGTCAGAAGAGAAAAAAGTTTGTGAAAAGTAGGAATGACGGCAAGCTGACAGAAGAATAGAATACATGTAGGATAGAACAAGGCCACAGTTATAAATGAGCTGTTGGATAGAGACAAAAAGATGAATTAAGAATGGGGGTGATAGAGAAATAGAGACAGGAATTGGGGAGCCTGTGATGAATGCCTGAGAAAGTAAAAATTACCATATTTTATTTTTTTAAGGATTTGAACAGTCAGGAAGAATGTGGTCTTTTTTCTGTTGTTATTTCTCAAAATACTGGTATGTTTTGTGTACAGAAAGGGGTATAATCCTTTGCAATAATCACTCTCACAGAAAATATTAACTAATCAAAAGAAAAGTCAAATATTTCACTGATTTACAATTGTTCGGTCACTCTCATATCTAAAGTTACCCCCCCCCCCCATCATTTCAAGGTATTGGAGAGAGAGGTTGGGCAGGACATGGCTGTCAGCAGAAAAAAAATGCAGGGTGGGGCAAAACAATTTTGGGATATGTGCGAATTTTGTGGGGGGGGATATATGCGAGAGAGCAAAATGACAGAAGGAAAATGCAGGGGCCAAGAGATTTGAGGAATATGTAAGAGGGAGCGAAGTGACCAAGCAGAAGAAATGTAGAGGACAACAAATTGTTGGGTATGTGAGGGAGCAAAGCAACCAATTAAAAAAGGAGGTTAGTCAAAACGTTCTTGAATATGAGTAAGGAAGCAACTTGTTCACTTCCGAGCAGTAGGACTCGTTTTAAAATAGCTTAGGAAATATGTGTTTCCTAAGCATGGTAAACACATATTGTAGGCCTATAGTACAATTTAGGTGCTCTAAGAGTTAAATTCTGAATGAGCTGCATTTGCTGGTAAATCATGCGCAGAGGATCTTTGTCTTTTATCCATTTCTACACTTTTCTTTAGATTTCAGTTTTAAGGCGGGAAGGATCCCACCCTCCTGTGGATGCTAATATTTTGACTGACCCTGGGTAAATAGAATAATTACAAAAACAAAAATGATGTTTTAATATGAGATTTTTTAATGCCCCTTGAAAGTCCACCATCTTTCTCACTCTCTCCATCTTTGTTTTTATTCATTTTAACTTTCCAATTCTTTCTCTCTTGATATCTATAAAGTTCAGGTTCACCCTTTTAACTTGCACTATTCCAAGCCCCCAACCAATTGGCATCCACAGGAATGGGGGAGTGGGGCTTCCCCCTAGAAAATAAAGTCAAACAAAAGAAAAATGTGGAAAATAGAAATGGATAAAGACAAATAATCCTCTACGCATGTCTTACCTACCAATACAGTTCATTCACAATTTAATTCTTGCAACACCTAAATTCTACTATGAGTTTACCATACTTAGAAAATGCATATTTCCTATGCCATTTTTAAACAAGTCCCTATCGCTGGGAGTGAACGTGTTGCTCACCAGCACGAATTCGAAAATATTTTGATTGACCTGGGGCCCGTTTCATAAAACATTTGCCGCAGCGGCAACTCCCATTTTCTGCGGCAAATCTCAAAACAGCGGCAAATGACAATTTCTGCGGCAATATTTGATGCAGCTATTTGAGCTGCGTCAAATATTTGCCGCAGATACTTTCAGGGGCAAATGACAATTTCTGCGACAATATTTGATCTATTTGAGTTGCGTCAAATATTGCAGCAGAAACGGCTTTTTCATCAAAATATCAACAATTTGGAGGGCCTAACAACCATATTGCTAAAGTTTTTGATGATATTGAATTGATAAATTGCTTTTTGTCATTCTAAATAGAAAATACAGGTATTTTCACTCATTGACAAATAAAAGTAGATATTTATTGAATCACTAAATTTATTGAATTGAATTTACTGAATTTATTAAAGTCAAATTTATTTCATTAAATAGATACATAGGAACATCCATTGTGTTCCTGCAAATTTACACTTTAAAAAAGTATTTCTTTATCCTGTAAAAGAATGAATAATTGTCTCAGTTTGTCAAAGATGTTGCGTCATTGGCTTTTGAGTTTCAATTAGATTCATTTCATTATTCATAAGTGTTTTTTTTGCTGCTGTTGGTTTTTTTCTGATGTGTTTGTTGAAACTCCAGCTGAAGCTGTGGTTGCTGTTAACGTTCCCGGAGTGCTTGTTGGACACCTTGATGTTGTTGAGGTTGCCAGTGTGGTTTTTGCATCTCCTGCAGAAATTGTTGATGCTGCTGTAGTTGTTGCTGTTGGTCAATGTAGTGTTACATCTCCTGTGTGTTTGCTGCTGTTTTTGCTCCTACTGTGCATGTGATTGAAGTACCTGAAATAGTAATTAATTTATAATGCATATGAGCAAGATACTAAACTTATTCCTAATTTCAATTTCATTGTTAACCCTTATAGAGTGGGGGGGGGGGGGGGGTGGAGGCACCTCTTGGTACTTTGCAAGATTTATCCAAATGGACAAGATCCTCAGGCACTCCCGGGATGACCTACCAGAATAGCCTCACAGTAAGGTGTATTAACAGGATTTTGTACTCATAACATTCAGTTGATTTTGCATGAACTCAATTCATCAAATGAATGTAAAGGGTCTACCAGTAAAAAAAATTCTGTGAGCTTTTTCGGGTAATCTTTCTGAGTCCTTTTACTCCTTTAATGAAATATTAATAATTAAATACATGATGAAGTGAGTTTGACAGTTATTTGACATGTTGCATCTTATGTGCTAGTGGTGGGGTCAATCATTATAGAAATGCAGAATATACATGTACATGTACCAATTTGGCAAGAGAAAGCAAGTCACATTATCGACCAATGATTGATATTGGTTTGTTACTTTTGCAGCTGAAAAAAAAATCATCAACACCTCAAACTAAGAGTTTAATTCTAAAATTTGGATTCCTGACAAAGAGCAAATCAAGAAGACAAAAATAATTCAAATTGTTATTATGACTTACTTTCTATGCCAAAATGAATCAGAATTATAAATAAGTTTAACTTACGTTTAAATCACATTTCTAGGCTCTTTATCTGGCTCTTCAAACCCTTCAGTTGTTGATTCTGGCATGACTTTCTGATACTATTTTGTGTCCTTCTGGAACTGTGGACAAAACCTCACCTGAAGGAATAAATTAAAATTTTCAAAAAATGTTTGGCACTATAATTTTTTTTCTCACATGAATACATTACATGTATATCAAAAGAAAAGGAAACTTCATTTGACTATTAGGTTTTTGTCGGGGGGGGGGGGTAAAGGGGTCAAGATGGGTCAATATGATGAACAAAAATGCAATAGTAAATAATATATAAGGATCAATCTCTGGTTGAAAAACGTCACTTCATGCAATTATTCCTCATAATTCATCTTGCACACACATATACACATAGTGAGGATGGGTGAGAGAGCGAGCATCGTCATCGTACATGCAAAAAGTATTAAATCCATCACTGATGTATAGATGGGGGCCATGCCCCCCAGTCAGACTGCAGGTCCCAAGAGAGTGGCTTCTTTCATCCAAATGATATTCATGACTTGAGATGTTTTGTATATTTAATGAGCTTGACGCGGACCATAACACCTTTTCATTCGGTCATTGCTGCTCTAACTGTGCATCGAATTTCATGAATTTGGTACCATTGTAAAGAAGAAGAATCATTCTTTCATGTCATATGTTTGGATTTATTCAAAGATTTTGTAATATAGGTTCAAAGTTTGATCTAAAATATGCTATAAAATAAATATTTTCACCTGACAAAAGTTGCTATTTTCACACTTTATTTGTGTTTGAGCCCAAATGATTTTTATATCATGATAAAGCTGAATATGTATGCTTTGAAACGATATAGGTTTCAAAATAAGAATTGGTTTAATCGGGTCAAGATCACACTTTTCATTTGCCAAGTACATAAAGCAGTTTGAAAACAAGAATACTGCATTCTGATTGGTCAAATAGACCACCCAGTGGCAAATTCCAACGGTTCCAGTGCCATGGTTCCTAGGAAGGTCACACTTCCCATGTGGTAATCTCCTCAAATACCCTGTGCCTGTTGTTCTGTGAACCTTATCCAGCCAATCAGAACTCTGGATTTCATGCAAGTACAAAATTACAGAAATCTCGTATTGTACCTTAGTGGGAAAAGTGTGATCTTGACCCGATTAAAAGGTGCCGCATATCAAGAGTGGCATTGTGAGAAAGAAAAGAAGTTCAGCTTTATGGTGATATGGATATCATTGAGGCTCAAAATAAAAAGTTTGCACAATGTGCAAAAGAAAATGGAAGAAAATTAAGTTTTGAGGCACACTTTCAGGCCAGAAATTTACTTATTTAACAAAATATTGTATACAAAATAAATGACCAATATGAAAGAGTAACTTTTACTCTATCTGATAGTGCAATAATATTTAATTTAACTTGAGGTTAAAAAGAAATGCCAGTAGTTGCAGTAAACACTGATTTCATGAGAAAGTCTGGCTTAATTGTCAGTATATCATCGAGGATCTAGATTTGGTAAAGTTACATAAACTGAACTTTGTGAAATCTTGAAATCTACGCTGAAAAATGTTCACACTGAAGATCACCAACACAGATAGGCACACGTGGGACAGTGTATTATTATTGCTGGAATATGAGCTTATTTTGCTTATTTCTCAGCAATTACACAATTTCTTCCAGAATCCTTTGGCACATATTTTTTATTCATACAAACAGACACTTGGGTGGTCATTATATTAGATTCTGTAAAAAGTCATTTTGAGATCGTTACCAATACTGGAATTTCTCTTTAAAACAGGTAAATTCTTAGACTCGAGAAAGAAAATCTCATGAATCACAAGATTTTGCAAGGATTCAGCCACGAGATGATTTGGATGTATCTGGACTTTTTGCTCATTAGCATAGGGACCTGCGGTCTGACTGCCCCCCCCCCCCAATGTTTAACGACCAAGAAAGAAAAGGAGAAAAAGAAAGAAAGCGAACGAGAAAGGGTGAAATAGAGAGTATTTACTGGATATTATTACGTCAAAATCTTTCCAAATTTTGATTTCTGTATTAAAAAGTTCTAAAATTTTGCACACTCCCTTCGCTCTCTTTGGAGAACTTTTGTTCCATTCGCCATATTTAGCCCTCTCAAAATATTTGGCTCATTACGCCACTGAATTCAATTGTAAGAATTTTATGTTTGCTTAATGTAGACTTAATCTAACCCTAATAAGACTGCCAGGGTATTTTGGAGGCAGGAAAGATGGGCGGAAGGGGAGTGGGGGCCCTCAAGATTGACCGTTAATTGCGCAATTGTGAAGAAATGCAAAATGCCTGCCACAGATGAAAAAATTGTATATTTGATCATTCTAAAATTATTTAGAATTATATATTTTACTAAATCATGCATGAAATTAGAATTTGGCTGGAAATCTATAAACACAGACCTTGAAGTTTTTGTTCAGACACATAAAAATTAATTGATATCAAATACCTTTCATATGTATTTTTTCCTTTCTTAAGTATTTCTTTGTTTTTTTTACTTTTTTTATATTGTTGACAAAATTTTCTGATCATAAGCACAATGAAATTAATTGATTTTAATCAGTAAAAATAAACATTAACCGGTATGATACAATTATGAATTCTGGCTAGAAACAGATTTTGCATTGGATTTGTCCATGAAATCACATTTTAGTGCAATTCTGACATGTGTACTTACACAATGCACAATGTTGCATAATTGCAGAACCGGGTACCCAGGTGTCACAAATTTTGTCTGAAAACTCATAAACTTTTTTTAAAAAGGCTTTATAATGACGCGGCACAATCTTTCACGTTGTGGATTTATCGTGAAAATTTTTGGGCTCCCACCGCCTTTTTAGGGTTAAATCAGATAGCACATCATGATGGGTTTTACTGATATTCATTCTGCAACCCATATTTCAAAGACTATCCATCATATCTGACATTGATTTTTACCTGTGGCAGTATGTTAGTCTCTGCATTTCTACAACTGTGGCCAAATATTCTACTACTAGTTCATTAGATGGGCCCATGGCATTTTTCTTATTGTAGGAGACTGGCAAGCCCTGGCTTTGAAGTTCCTGGTATATCCTCCAGCTGCAATATCTGGTCAGTTGAGGACTTGGGGGCTTTGTGTCAGGAGTGGTCTTGGTAATGGCGGTGGCAATGGTGATGGCAGTGACAGAAGCAGACTTGGTGGTGGTGACTGCAATTGCAGCATTGTTGATGGTGGTATATGCCTCATCACGACCAACATTAGCTCCTGCTGCCATGCTGCTGGTCTCCATCTATTATGTTTTAAATAGAATAAAACATTAAAACAATTGATTATTAACACATCAACTTCAGAACACTAGCATATTGATAATAAAACTTGTAGATTAGCAGTCAAAGCATAAAATGAACTTCCACAGAAGAGTACATGTACCTTCTAATAGAATTTCAGACCACCTTGAGGATGTTATGCTCAAAGCAAGGTTTTTATTTGACAACATTGGTCAGAGGGACATGGATTTAAATGTCAGAATACAACTGGTATCATTGGTTGATCAATCATACTGTACAATACCCCATTTAGATATATGTTGCTGTTATCTTCCACTTTACCCCTCTTAGATTTTTGGCATTGAGTAGTAGTCCCAGGGAAGGTGCTGAAGACTTTGGTACAGGTGTCTTTGCAGTATCTGGGAGGTTGCTTGCTGAATCTAAATGACTTTCTTTCGAGGGTTTCCCTGGTTTGTGTGCATTCTGTACGAGAAGAGTGAATAAAAAAAAAAACATTAAAAAAGAAGAAAAATTGAATAAACCGAGATGCAAGAATGAAAAAAATGACTTTAAATTTGTCAAATTAATATTCAATAGTACATTTAGAATATTTGTTTAGAAATGAATCCTTTTCAATGGACTTGCAGCAAAATAAACATGTTTAAATATTCATGATGATTTATTAACCCTATCTGGCCCCAAAGGAGGAAGGGGGGGGGGGTCTTAAAGGGATGGTCCAGGCTGAAAATATTTATATCTTAATACATAGAGTAGAATCCACTGAGCAATATGCTGAAAATGTCATCAAAATCGGATAACAAATAATAAAGTTATTGAAGTTTAAAGTTTAGCAATATTTTGAGAAAATAGTCATATCATGAATATTCATTAGGTGGGATGATGTCACATCCCCACTTTCCGTTTGGTTCATAAAATCATAATTTTTTCATTATTTCATACATGTGTAAATGATGTGTCTCCATTATGATGAAATAAGTTTCAGCAATTAATATCTAATGTACTAAATCAGTTGTCAATCCAATTTTTCTAGTTCTTGGAGGATAAAATTTAATAAACATAATTTCATATAATAAAATTCAAAAGAACAATTTGAGATGTGACATCATCAGCCCACCTAATGAATATTCATGACGACCGTTTTCACAAACTATTGTTATAAACTATCAAATTCAATAACTTGATTATTTGTCATCTGATTTTGATGAAATTTTCGGCATTTTGCTCAGTGACTTCTACTCTATTTATTAAGCTACATGTATAAATATTTTCAGCCTGGACCATCACTTTAATAAGCCCCCCTCCACATGTTTTGCAATAATTCCACAGTTAGAAACATGTCCTCATATTTTTTTGTTGGTCAAGTCTCGCAGAAGTTTAGGGACCAAGTTTGCGGCATCCGGATACGCAGTAATGCAACAATGTATGAGTTCATGTCGGACCTAGAATTGCTCAAAAACATTATTTTTCTTACAAATCTAATCCAATGGAAATTCTATTTTAAATCATAAATGACAAATGCATCATTATTCTTGCACTTATTGGTTGAAAATTATAAAATCTTTGCTTTGTCTCAAAATATTATATCTATATTTTGATATTAATAGATGCTCTAAGATCTTATCTTTGAAATGGCATTTAAAAAATAAATTCATGCTTGAGCGAACACGGGACGTTTTATACTTTTAGACTTTTGGCTAATCAGCAGACTTATAATATATTCATTATCTTTGCCATAATTTTCGAAAAATGCTGTCAAATTTCACTAATAAATTTATTCATTTACCTGAATTACATTGGTTTTAATTTGAACTTCTTTTACCTTTGAATTTTCCTTCATAAGTAAGAAGAGACTTTCTTGTCAACCCAAGTGAGAAGATTTGCATTTTTAATTGGGAGAATTTGTAATCATTCAAATCCTTTTTATTATGTGAAACAAATTATGTTATGGTACCTTTGATAATAATTATGTGAAACAATTTATGTAATGGTACCTATAAAAGACATGAATCCTATTTTCAAGGGGTCATTGAATCCTTCACCAAGTTTAATTATGTGCTTGACAGGACAAACAAGAAAATATTCATGTCTTTCAATGGCAATGGTGTATTGAGTCAATTTTGAAGGAGAAGATATGGCAGATCAGGTAAAATGCATTAAAAGTTGTGAAGCGAGCAAGCAAAAATTTCCAGTTTTTACTAAAATATCCAATTTTGTGATTTTGACATAATATTCAGAATAATATCATATTTCACTTTCTATGTTTTCTGTTATTTTTCTTTCCACTTTTTTCCTTGGTCATAATTTTGTATTGGGAGGGGGGGGGGACCCCGAGCCCCCACCCCTCAGTATGCCACTGTTCAAAGGCATCATACCTTTGCAGAACACAATGAAAGGATTCGAAAAAAAACACGCTCTACCATAATTTGGTTTAAAAAAATGTTCTTGCCTAAGGAAGGAATATTCAAAACTAAAAGAGAACATATTAAAAAGGAACAACACCACAACTATCCAAATAAATAAGTAGATTTGGAAATGAATTTTGACTGCATAATTCGAAAATTATGGCAAAGATAATGAAAAGGTTAAGAGGAATTCTGCTGATAGCAAGAAGTCCGACCATCATTATGCCATTTTGGCGCAAGCTTCCTTTTTTACCCCAGACAAAACAAAAATTTGTGTTTGCGTAAGCACGAACAAAACCAAATTATTTTAATAGCATTTGAAGGATAAGACTCCATAGCATGTATTGACACCAAAATATTGAGATCATAATTTGAAACAAAAATTTTATAGACTTTTCAAATCTATCCCATTTTTTCATACGCACTGTAGAACTTGGGAACTTATTTAGAGATTTACTTAACTGTACAGCAGAGAATTCTCTATTTATGCATAAAATAATTTATCAAAAATGAATTTTAATAAATTATGAAAAATCAGCAATACACCCTTAGCTTTGCAATTTCAAAGAAGCTCATGCTAATTATGTAGGGCTAAACCAAATTTTTAATTTGTTTGATCATTTAGTAAGCGTTAACTTAAAATACACAGTCCCCTGGTACACAGTATAGGCCGAGGTCCATGGTGACCCTCCCGAATAGGATAATTTTCATTTCTCTTTGGCTACTGAGAATGGAATATTCAAAACATTGTTCTGTCAAACCAAAGGTAGATAGATAATACAGAGATTATATTTCTTTAAAACACGTATGATATAGATCTACTGTACCTTCTGATGACGAGGCGGCAAATTAAATGTGGTTGGGACAGCATCCTGTCTTAGACGAATCGTTTGCCCAGTCCTGTCAAAGCAAGCATCTTCAAAATGATCAGAACAGAGTACAGAGCTCTTGGAGGAATTCGATGAAGCTTGCTTCATATTGACCATCCATACTGTGTTACAGTACCAGTTCAGTCCAACGGCTGAATGGGAATCTGCAGCAAATGTAAACACATGTCATGAAATCAATTATATATAATTAAGAAAACTCTAGGCCTACTCAGCAGCGGCCCGTTTATCAACACCTGGACAAGTGAGTCATATTTATCTACAACCACAGAGTTAGTTCCTATCTTTAGGATTTTTAACAAGAAATAATCCATTAATAACGTTATATTGAGACTATCGGTAGAAAGTACAAGAGATGTAGCCTTAATCACATAATAGCATAATTTTCAAAAAGTTAAATTATGATAAAACTTGCAATTATTGTGATAAATCAGGAAATACATCCAATCAAAAAATAGCAGAGCCAAAACTAGAACTAAAGCTTCGGTCTCTGTTAAAGGGGAATCCAACCCAAATAAAAACTTGTTCTTAGGGGAATAAGAAAAATCAGTCAAGTTGATAGGTGAAAGTTTGAACACTATCTGACAAATAATAAGAAAGTTATTTTTAAAGTTGTGAATATTGGTAATCCCTAGATCCACGAGACTGCAAATTGGCCACATATGTGATGTCACAGTGATGTAAGGCAAGGACTACTCTTCCATGTACTCCAATACATAAAATGGCTAATATGTCATTTTTTCAAATGTTTTACTTCAAATTTTTATTTTTCTTTCACATGAGGACATAAAACAATATACTACCAGGGTTATATTTAGATTACTGCCCCAGGGGAAGGGCAGTTAGGAGAAAAACACAAATCCCTGATAATTAAGTACATGGCCTATGGGAAAGTTGTCCTTGCCTCTTGTCATAATTTACTTACCCAGTTGCCACTTTGAAATCTACATAATCATAGGGATTTCAATTTTAAAGCAGCCATAACTTTCTTATTGTTGGTCCGATTTCTTTCAAACTTTCACCATTCTGTTTTATCTAATTTTCTCCTTTCCAACACTATATTTTATGACCAAGGCTGGATTCCCCTTAAGTGTAAAGGCATCCGGCCGAGCGTTGTTGGAGCGGTCGTGGAGCGGAGAGAAAAAAAAATCATCACTGCTCGCTACCGTTTACCATTTTCAAGTTCGATTTTAGTTTTTTTGTTTTCGATTTTTTCCCCCATTTTGAGAGAAAAATTCTACCCTCTTTCCCTACCGCTCCAACAACGCTCGGCCGGTGTGACCATGCCTTTATGTTGGTTGTTCAGCTGAATTTCGTTGGCTTCACTCACCAAATACAGAAAAAGATATAAAAATACTCCTCGAGACAGAGGGCTGCCAGCTGTCTACTAAAGGCAAAACATGCATCAAACATAATTAAACCATGCAGACTTGGGGATTAAAATGCCGAGAAAAATGAAATCATCACTAATTCATTTTGAACATGACTAAAAAACAAGGCAAAAGCAATTTTTGTCTCGCCCACTTATGAAAATAACCAGAAATATTGTGATTTGCGAGGGCACGCAAGAATTATATCGAAACTTCATTGTGAAATTACTGGGATGGAATAACACTTGTCATACCAGCCTTGCACGTAAACTTTAATATTGACCTGAAAATGACCTTTGACCTTACCATGTGACATCCGACTGCAGCATAAGTCTGCAAGTTTGGTTGAAAAGTGACTTACGGTTGCGGAGTTAGGTGTCATAAGAGAGTCTTGCATGTAAACTTTAACCTGTAAATGACCTTTGACCTTTCCATGTGACCTCTGACTGCAGCATAACATGCAGGTCCCCCAAGTCCATCTACCATCCAAGTTTGGTTGAAAAGTGACTTACGGTTGCGGAGTTAGGTGTCATAAGAGAGTCTTGCATGTAAACTTTAACCTGTAAATGACCTTTGACCTTTCCATGTGACCTCCGACTGCAGCATAACATGCACGTCCCCAAGTCTATCCAACATCCAAGTTTGGTTGAAAAGTGACTTACGGTTGCGGAGTTAGTTTTCATAAGAGAGTCTTGCATGTAAACTTTGACGTTGACCTGAAAATGACCTTTGAACTTATCATGTGACCTCCCACTTCAGCGTAACATGTGCAGGTCCCCCAAGTCCATCTACTGTCCATGTTAGGTTGAAAAGCGACTTACATTTGCGAAGTTAGGTGTCCTGCATGTAAACTTTAACGTTGACCTGAAAATGACCTTCGACCTTACCATGTGACCTCTGACTGTAGCATAACATGCAGGTCCCCCAAGTCCATCGACCATCCATGTTTGATTGAAAAGTGACTTATGGTTGCGGAGTTAGGTGTCATAAGAGAGTCTTGCATGTAAACTTTAACCTGTAAATGATATTTTACCTTACCATGTGACCTCTGACTGCAGCATAACATGCACGTCCCCCAAGTCTATCCAACATCCAAGTTTGGTTGAAAAGTGACTTACGGTTGCGGAGTTAGGTGTCATAAGAGTCTTGCATGTGAACTGTAACGTTGACCTGAAAATGACCTTTGACCTTACCATATGACCTCAGACTGCAGCATAACATGCAGGTCCCCCAAGTCCATCTACCATCCAAGTTTGGTTGAAAAGCGACTTACGGTTGTGGAGTTAGGTGTCATAAAAGTGTTGCATGTAAACTTTAACGTTGACCTGAAAATGACCTTTGACCTTACCATGTGACCTCTGACTGCAGCTCAACATGCAGGTCACCCAGGTCCATCTACCATCCATGTTTGGTTTAAAAGCGACTTACAGTTGTGGAGTTATGTGTCATTACAGGTTTGTGACGGACGGACAGACGACATTTGGATCCCTTAGTCTCGCCTTCACCTCTGGTGGGCAGGACAAATATGTCATACGGACGTTGAGATATGCCGCGAGAGCTTTTCTCGAAAGGGTGGGTTGAGGAGGAAAGTCAAACAAAACACACCTTTTCGGGACAACCGGGGAACTTTCCATGAAAGGCTGCATGTGTTTAATATTTTTTCTGAACCAATCGTTTCTATGAAAATTAGTCTTGAAATAACAATATAACAGTAATATAGACACTAGACAGAGGTGCATAGATGGGGGGAGGCTTGGGATGCTCTCCCCCCCCCCCCAAAAAAAAGGGAAAGAAAAATGAAATATAACATTTTCTGAATATTTTTATGTCAAGCTACAAAATGTGATTTTTTTTTAATGAAAAGCTTGCTCGCTCACAACTTCTATTGAATTTTGCCTGATATGACACATCTGACTCCCTCAAAATCTTGGGCTCATTTTGTCTCTGATTATTAGGAGAAAAAGAGAGCTTGCAGTTTTTGTGATTCTGAATAAAATTTCATATTAATGAAGTAATTCTGGACACAAAATAATTACACAAAGCCATATGGAATTATGAGAAATAGTAAACAAATATATCAGGCTTTGAGAAAGTATAGTTGAATTATTTATCCGAGGTTGGTCTGACAATTACTTCCTGAGGGGCGAAGCCCCGAGGGAAATATAGTAGTTTTGCCAGTCCAACCGAGGATTAATAATTCCCACTATGCTTTCGAATGAAACGCCTGATATATTTGTTTTTTATCCAACTTTTTATAATTAATAACCAAAATCTATGTGATGAGCTTGCAAAGTCCGGTTACTTGAGTTGAATTACCTACTTTTCTCTGAGCCATCGTGCTCAGCAGAACGCAGATCAGTGCCTGTGCCGACACATCGCTGGACTTGCCCGGGAGAGAGAGCGCGCTGGCCGGTGTGCCTGAGAGTTTAGCTAGATCCAGTTTTGTGAAATAATGATGTCAGACCTCGATATACTAGTATCCAAAAATATATCGAGGTATGACGTCAGAGTTGAAATATATTCGGTCACATGATGCTACTTGAACCAATAGTATGATTTACTCTATGTAGGATATAATGTATTCTATTCTATAGGCGTAAGTATTTGCATAGAAGTGTGATGAAACAATTCAGTGGCGAAGTGAGCCAAAGTTTTGAAGGGGCTAGATATGAATAATTGGGCAGATCTTTTTTTTGTGAGCGAGCAAAAAAAATAAAAATATTTAACTTTATAAATATCCAATGAAAGCATAATATTCAGAAAAAATATATTTCACCATTTTCTTTTCTACTTTCTTGGTCATAATTTATTTTTGTAGGAGAGGAGAGGGGGCAAGCGCCCGAAGACCCCCTCGCCTCATCTGTGCACTGAAGAAATTACTTTGAAACTGACTTTCCTTTGCAAGCTGCTGGATAATCTTTATATAATAGTTACCATGCAAGGACGCGGCTGCACTGCCGAGACTATTGAAAATAAATACATGAAAATGCGCAAAATTTGTGTTTTCCCTTCTTTCCTTCCGTTTTGTTTCACCTGCATAGGAGAGTAAAATTATATTATAGGCGCTGTTTTTCTGACGGTGGCGGCATCAACACCAAATCTTAACAAAAGGTTGTGTTTTTTAAATGAAAATTTAGAAACCTAGTTCATGAAATTTGGGCATAAGGTTAATCAAGTATTGCTAAACGTCCTGCCTGAGTTTCAGGTCACTCAGTTGTTGTGTGTCCGTACAGGTTGTGTGTCCACACGATCAATGTTAGAAAGTCATTTGAAAAAAGTTAGAAGCGAAGTTTCATCAAATTTTAGTACAAAATGTTGGGAAATATAAAGAACAAAATAGAAGATGATAACAAGTATTGAATTCATATTTTTAGTGTAATCCAAAGACAAAAAGGAAGGCTTCAAAAAGATTGTTTACATTCATAATTCCGAAGCTTCGTTATTCCGAAGGTTTGGATATTCCGGAGGTTCGTTAATCTGAAAGCGAAATAAGGTTCGTTGTTCCGAAGGTCCGACAATCCAAAAATTGAAATGACGTTCGTTGTTCCAAAGGTTCGTTAATCCGAAAAGGAATAATGAGAGTCATAATTCCGAAGGTTCGTTAGTCCGAAAAAAAATGAGGTTCGTTGTTCATTTAGTTTTTTCGGATTAACGAACCTCATTTCGTTTTCGGATTAACGAACCTCATTTCGTTTTCGGACTAACGAACCTTCGGAATTATCACTCATTATTCCTTTTCGGATTAACGAACCTTCGGAATTACGCCACAAATGTTCGGATTAACGAACCCTTTTTCGATTTAACGAACATTGTTGTTCAGGCAATAATGAATTCACGTGTTTTGGAATTACGAACCTTCTGAATTACGAAGTGTAACCAAAAGATAACATGTCCGGACACTGGACCCCCTCCTATATTAGTTTTGTTTTTAAAGATCGTGATGTTCCATGAGTTTTATATTTCCCCATAAAATCCCACCTTTGTCACTCGGAATATCAGATCGACTTAACGGACACGATGTTCAGCCAGATGGAGCGTATAGTAGTGGTGGTGAAGTGGAGCCGGCACAAACATCGCTCGAAGTAACTAAACTTGTACTAGTAATGAGTGGGGCTAGGACCTAGGCCAAACATACTTAGGCTACCACAACAGGCGATAGGCTTTCTTACCCCTCCAAAGATAACTTCTTAAATTGGAGATAAAATTTTACCTTCTAGGGTGACCTTTTCTTGGACTTGCCCTATACCCTGTACCATGAACCGTTTTGGCAGTGGATATCTAAGTCAGTGGGTCGCGCATGGGATCTCATTCTCACTTCTGGTGTCCATACCACATGATTTTTCTGTGCGCGGTGGCGCATCTTTGGGCCCGAGCCGAGATAGATCGACTCTAACATTAGAGTCTACGGACAAGCCCAACTCACAGTCAAGGGTTCATTACATGCAGAAACAGATCTAGAGGGGGGGTTGCAACCCCCCAAAAAAAAAAAAAAAAAAAATCTGCCCAGGACCATTTTTTTTAAATCTTATCTTTTTTAAAAAACTTGTAATTTTATTTTATTCTATTTCTATGTATTCATTTAATTTATTATTATTATTTATTTGGGGGAGGGTTGGGCGAACAAATGTCACATAGTCCTTTTTGCCCCCCATCAGCTTTTTTGAGGACACGGGCCACCGCGGAAGTGACAATCTAGGCCAGGGTTGCCGATTCTCATCCCCAAACAAAAATCCCCCCATTAAAAAAAAAAAAAATGGGGGATTGCAACTTAATTTTACAAATTTTCATGGGGGTTAATTTGGCAATGACCTCTATATCAAAAATAGTGGTGTTTTAGATGCAAGGAAACGTCATTTTCACACACAGATTTTCAAAAATTTTCCCTACGTGGGAGGGGGGACACCCCCCAAACACCCTCGCTTGCTCCGCTCGCTTGGACTCGGTCGCTACGCTCCCTCACATACCACCCCAACCCCCCCTTTATAAAAGCTGGATCCGCCCCTGACATGCCACAGCGCACAGAAAAACCAAGCCATTACTTAGAAGTGGTGTGTTTAATGCCTTATGGACGTGGACATCACTTGCAGAAGTGGGATCGCAGCAAGCCAGCATGCGCGACCCACTAACTCATTAACTGTCAATTCGAAATCCACTGCCAAACATGGTTCAATGGTTTAATTTACCAGTATTAATACTAACCTCGCAATGCGTGTGGGTGCCCAAGCTAAAGCTGTTTTTAATAATCTAAAAATAAAATCACGTCAATCACTGACTCAGTCTCAGACAGTCAATAATTATATAAAATTTGTCATCCAATGAAGTTTCCAATTTCAACATGCATTTTGCTCTGAGTCAGTCTGAGTATGAATTTTACACCATTTATCAAAATCTAGGCCTAAATATCAGCCTGTATAATTCATTACCATTTTAGGTGTGCACAAAAGACCAATCCCCCCTGGCCTGGCATGGGCATGGTCGACTACAGTAGGACCCTACACAAACTTGAATACACGGGACTATAAATTGCACAGCTTCTTGCAAATGCAAGTTTGGCAACGACTAACGAATTCCCATTTTGTTTTCAACGTAATTTTGAAGTCGAAAACATAGCTAAACTTACGAATGCAATGTCCGTCCACATTCTACCAATTAGAGAAGTTGTTTGCAGCTCTCGTTGACATGAATAACGTGAAATCTAAGCTAAACAAGAAAGGTTCACCAACATGCCGACCTGTGAGTGTGACCGTCCCGCGCCCGGATATCGATCGAGCGAAGATATCGGCTTGAGCAAGGTGCAGCCAATCAGCGACGATCTCATATTCCCTGCCAGAAAGAGGAGACAGAATTATTTTACATGGACGGAATTTTTTGTGATGTGACACAAAATCATTTTGTCGACGGAATTTTTTGTGATGTGACACAAAATCATTTCGTTGACGGAATAAATATTTGCATCGCAACGAAATGAATTTCGAGGACGCAATTTTATTTCGTCTCGAGGAAATTGATTATAAGTGTGACACAAAATAAATTTTGTATACGAAATCAAACTGCATCATGACGAAATGAATTTCGTTGGAGTGAAACACATATTTTCCTACAGAATTTTCCTTTGGACAATTGGGGTGCTATTTCGTTAGATCAAAATTCATTTCGTGTGTACGAAATAAATTTTGTGGACGAAATTACATTTCGTCTCGACGAAAATTTATTTTGTGTGACAAGAATAATTTCGTATACGAAATAAAACTGCGTCATGACGAAATCATTTTCATACGAACAAAAAAACTTTTGTGTACGGAATGACGTGAATTGGACGGAATTTACCATCGGACATTTGGTGCGCCATTTTGTATGGCACGCCAAATGAAGTTTGTGGACGCAATTACATTTTGTCTAAACGAAATTTATTTTGTGCATTTCGTCGAGACGAAAATGATTTTGTGTGACACAAAATAAATTTCGTGTACGAAATTAGAAAAGCGTCATGACAAAAAGATTTTCGTCTGAATAAAAACACATTTTGTGTACGGAATTGCTTGAATTGCACAGAATATACTGGCGTACACTTGGCACGCCATAGAAAAAGGCCATTAAAAAATGTAGGTCATCAACATTTGAAGAGTGTATGGTTATATCACAGATTAATTTATTTCATATCATATCAAGCTTCTCTACAATGACACTTTTAATATTGGGACAGGTGTGACTGCTCCATTTTGATAATTCAAAATTTGATTTCTTTTATCTATAAAATCCGACATGATAACCATAAGTGATTAGAGCTGATTCAAAATTGGATATTGAAAGGCTTAATTCAAAGAAAATAACATGGAAACAATTGTCTTTATTATTCCCTAAAAATTAATTCAGCGTGCAAAGAGTTAAGAGCGACTCTAAAGCCATACTCAAGTCTTTGTGAAACACCCCAGGTCACCGCACATGCTGAAATTGTTTGCTTTTTAAACTATCGGACATCTTGATATAGTACGAGTGAGCGCAGCGGGATAAAGAAAATACGTTTTGTGGAAGACATGTTCATCATTAAATATAAATCTAGACACTGCTGAATATGATTTCGTGACAAATTGCATACTGTCCTGCACACTGCACTACTTTGCTCCTGACAGAAAGCGAGGCAAGCGACTGATCGAAAATTAACAGTTTCCGTATGATTTCTCACTAAGGAGGTATCTTACAGTGCTTCATACGAGCGATATGCGACTACTTCGCGACTCAAGATTTTGACAGATGTGCAATTTATTAAACACGTGGCTTGGAAATCTCTCTGATTAGTCTGTCCAAATTTGATAATCAACATCTTTGCTAAAAAAAATCACTGTTGCCTGCCTGAAACCATCTTTAATATATTTATCTTGAGGAATTTTTTAGAACAATCTAAAATCGATTTACCGAAAGCTCTTTGACAATTCATATATACACTCCAATCATAGTACTTGTTTGCTACACGTTGTTACGATACTGCAACAAATAACAATGAAAATATAAATTTGATTTCCATTATTCTATTACAGGAAATGTAACAATCAAAAGCTAACAAAACAACAAGTGGGATGCCTCTGGCGGTCTCACCTGCATCATGCGATTCAATATAGCAGCAGTGCTGATTTTGAAAACTACTATAACTCACACAAGATGTTCAGTGATACTTGGTTACTCTTGTTTAAACGTTTTATGAACTAGACCAATACACTTACATATATATGATGAACTTTGACCTTGGTCATGTGACGTGAAACTCATGCAGGATGTTTCGTGATACTTGATTAACCTTATGTATAAAATTCATGAACTAGGTCCATATATTTTCTAAGTTATGATGACATTTCAAAAACTTAACCTTAGGTTAAGATTTTGATGTTGATTCCCCCAACATGGTCTAAGTTCTTTGACCCTAAATGACCTTTGACCTTGGTCATGTGACATGAAACCCAAGCAGGATGTTTAGTAATACTTAATTAACCTTATAGCCAAGTTTCATGAACTAGGTCCATATAATTTCTAAGTTATGCTGTCATCAACCTCAGGTTAAGATTTGGTGTTGACGCCGCCGCCGCCGTCGGAAAAGCGGCGCCTATAGTCTCACTCTGCTATACAGGTGAAACAAAAATCAATATTAATCTTACATGTACATCTCTTGAACTGTCAGTTCTGCTTTTATTCCAAAGTTATGATCCAGATAAAATCACAGTTGGCTGGCGAAAATTCCTTACATTAAAGTTCACAATGATGGCGATGATGAAACTGATGTTGAAGCACGATGAATAACAATAGTCACTGTAATGAGTTGAAATGCCTGTGAAGACGATGTTGTAGTAGAGCGGATAAGCTCCAAAAATCACAAGAATTGTGCAAAATTTGACTAAAGCATGAGACTTTCACAAGTATTAGTATATGCCGTAAGATTTATTTTAAAGATGGGAGGTAAATTTAAAAATGCCATTTACGGCCGTTGCCATGGCAACGGAATAATTTCTCAAAAATGACATACATTCCCATGTAAATGGTAAATAAACATGATATAGATGAATAAAATGACAACTTTCAAGCTTCCAATTGAATATATATAAAATTTAGAAACATTCAAAATCAACAAGATGGTTCCAATTGGTACGTTGCCATGGCAACGGCTTGTTTTTCCCCAGAAAAATAAAAATCTTTATTAAAAAAACGTTGTAGAATATGAATTATCTTTAATTTTCCCTAATTTTACAGTGTTAAACAAAGATATTTTGGTTGCTAGATGTATAACTCATATCTCAAGCCATTGCCATGGCAACCAAATAACAACTGATTTACAAAAATAACATGGTTGACAAGACAATGGGCAGGTGGAAAAATCAACTGGAATTGACTTAATATGTATGCTTTAGTTTTGACCCCCTCATTTGAACCAAAAATAAAGAAAGTGTTCTGCAGGAGTTCTTTATGAAGATAAAACTTCATGTTGCATTGGTAATGCTTGAATTAAATTAAAAGAAACAATGTTGCAAAGAACCCGTTGCCATGGCAACAGCTTATTTCCCTCTAGAAAAGTAAAAATATTGATAAAAATGTAGAATACATGTATGATCATCAGTCCATTTTCAATCATTTTTGAGGTACTAATCGGGATATGCTTGTGACTAAATTTATAAATATAACATCTTAAGTCATTGCCATGGCAACCAGATAACATCTAATTAAAAACAACAACAGGGATGACAAGGTTATGGAAAGGTGAAAAGTACAATGAAAATTAACTTATATGTACATGCATAAGGTTTGACCTACTCAATTAATTTAGGGGAAATAATACAGTGAGTGTTCTGCATGAACTAATTGGAATGATACAGATTGATGTTGCCTTGGTAATACTTGAATTGAATAAAAAGAAACAATGTTGCAAAGAACCCGTTGCCATGGCAACAGCTTATTTCCCTCTAGAAAGGTAAAAATATTGATAAAAATGTAGAATACATGTATGATCATCATTCCATTTTCAATAATTTTAAGGTACTAATCGAGATATGTTTGTGACTAAATTTATATATATATAAAACATCTTAAGTCATTGCCATGGCAACCAGATAACATTCAATTTAAAAAACAACAAAACAGGGATGACAAGGTTATGGATAGGTGAAAAATACAATGAAAATAACTTTTATGCATAAGGTTTGACCTACTCAATTAATTAAGGGGAAATAATAAAGTGTTTTGCATGAACTAATTAGAATGTCCAACATTGATGTTGCCTTAGCAATACTTGAATTCCACGATAAATATCAATGTTGCAAATGACCTGTTGCCATAGCAACGGCTCATTTACACAAGAAAAGTACCAGTTTTGATTAGAATAATGACTATAGACTCTGATTTTTCTTTCATTTCTCCTAATTTTGTGATAAGAATTGATATGTTTGCTGTTAACATACAAATAATATCTGAAGCCATTGTAAAAAAAAACATGGTTTACAACACAATGGACAGGTGGAAAATACAATTAGAATTAATCTGTATATGCTTAAGTTTTGAACCCCTCATTTGAACATAGAATGAGTTCTGCAGGAGTTCTTTAGAAAGATAAAAAATTATGTTGCCTTGGATACGCTTGAATCAAATTCTTTTTAAAATGTTGCAAAGGGCTCGTTGCCATAGCAACGGATCATTTAGTACCAATTTTTATTAAAAAAGGACTACAGAATCTTATTTTTCTTGCATTTCCCCTAATCTTAGTGCGTTAAACATCGATATGTTTGGTGCAAAATGTTTAAATAACATCTAAAGCTATTGACATGACAACCAAATAATATCTAATTTACAAAAAGTTACACGGACAGTCAGTTGTCCTGTATATTAAAATAAATCCAGGATGGCTTTGAAAATGGAGTCTAAAATTGCTGTTGCTGCATTAAAAAACGTAGTTTGTTTAATATCCTGGAATAAGTTTATGCCATAGTGAAATGTGTCAAACTATTCATAAGGACAAGTTACAAGAACAGTTAGTGGTCAAGTATGTCCAAAAATCCAAGGTGGCTTCCAAAAATGGAATTTAGAATAGCCCTGTTACTAACAAATGGACATATTTCGTGTAATATCTGCCAAGTGCATATTATTTTGATATCTAAATCATGGTTTTAAAAGTCAGTAAATACATCATGTACATTGGAACAAGTTACAAGGACACAAGGACAGTCAGTAATCCAGTATGTTCCAACATCCAAGATGGCTTCAAACAATCGGAGTCTATTGAATTGGAGCCTGTTGCTTAAAAATTGACATAGTTCATTTAAATCCACCAAGGAAAACTGATTTTGGTGTTCACACTTTGGTTTCAAGTTTTAAAAGATACGTTTAGACTTGTTACAATGATATCCAGTTGTCCATTTTGCCTAAAAATCCAAGAGGGTTTTCCGAAATGGCATCCAAAATGACTTCTATCACTCAAAAATTATCAGAGTTCATAAAACCTGTAAGAAACAATTTTGGTGTCTACACTGTGGTATGAAGGGTCCACTATTACATTAGGACAAGTAACAAGGATGGTTAGTTTTCAATTTTGTCCAAAATCCAAGGTAGATTCTTACAAGTAGATATCATATCCACTTCAAAGTAACAGTCGCCATTTTAGAATCTATTTATGGAAGCCATCTTGGATTTTCAGGCAAAATGGACAATTATACATCATTGTAACCAGTCCCAACGTATCATTTGATCCTTGAAATCCTAGTGTAGACACCAAAACAACATCCCAAGGTGTATTTTAATGTACTATGTCCACTTTTAAGTAACATTAAAACCCCCATTTTTCAAACAATCTTTGAATTTTTGGACACAATATTGACGCCTGACTGTCTATTCAACTGGACACAATGTACAGTATTAGTTGACCCTTGAAACACTTGTGTAGACACCAAAATCATATCCCCAATGTGTATTATTAATGAACTATATGTCCATTTTGAAGTAACAACAGTCAATTTAGACCCCATTTTGGAGGCCATCTTGGATTTTTAACATATCATTCCATTGATTGTCCTTGTAACTTGTTCTAATGCATTAAAAAATGATTTTATGATAATGGTTGAGACATCAAGATCATATTCCCAAGACAGATATTGAACAAACTATGTCCTAATTTATTATTTGACTCTCGTAACTATGGTTTAGACACCAGAATCACATCTCACAGGCGGATATACAATGATCTACGTCAAATTTTATTAAAAACAGTCAATTTTTGTAAGTCACCTTGCGTTTTTTTACATACCAGACCAATGACTGTCCTTGTAACTTGTCTTAATGCATTACACGACCCTTTAAACTATGGTTTAGACAGCAACATAATATTCCCCAGACAGATATTGAACAACCAATGTTTATTTGTAAGTAACATTAGATATGGTTTTACAAAACTTTTTGTAAGCCATCTTGGAAATGTGGACATACTAACCGTTTTAGAATAGTTTTTGGAAGCCATATTGGATTTTCAAACACACCTGTCATTGTAACTTGTCCTAATATTGTTAGACTCTTGAAACCAATGATTTAGACACCAATATATCATCCTCTAGGCCAATATGAAATGAGCTATGTACGCTTTAGGTATCAGCAACCATTCTAGATTCAATTTTTCGAAGCCATCTTGGATTTTTGGACATTCCAAACCACTGGCTGTCCTTGTATTTGGCCAAATGTACTACTTGATCCTTAAAACCAATGAATAGAAACCAAATTAAAGCCATTTTATCAAGTAATAGATAAATTCTGGATTTTTAGCTCACGGCAGCCAGTGAGGGCACCATCTTAGAACACCCTTGAGTGCTTAAATTATTTTTAACCTTTCAACCAGTAAGGGTATTTTTATCGTATTTGACCAGTCTACTTTTCATGTAAAATAACCAGTGAATAGATTAAACTTTGTGTTGAATAGATTCAAACGTTACTTTGAAAATTATCACAGTATTACAAAATTTTCTTCGTCAAAATCAGCAGTGTAATTTTGAGGGGGCCAGATATGACATATCGAGCAAAATTTACTTTAAAATGTTCTCACCGAGCCAGCGACAGAGCAAAAAATTTCATTTTTTTTTCATTTTGGGTACATTATTCGTAAAAAAAAATATTTCATCCATCTCTCTTTCACTTCTCTTTATTTTTTTTAGTATTGATTTTTTATGGGGGGGGGGGGAGAAGGGTTGCTAAATTACTGGGAATTTTCTTGATGGAAACTTTCCATGGGAATAAATTTGACTTTTGTGGGGATTTTTAAAAAAAAAAAAACCTTTCACACATTGAGTTATAATGTATTTTCCACCTGTCCATGATATTGTTATCCAAATTAATATTTTTGTAAATTAGATATTATTTGGTTGTCATGTCAATAGCTTTAGATGTTATTTAAACATTTTGCACCAAACATATCGATGTTTAACACACTAAGATTAGGGGAAATGCAAGAAAAATAAGATTCTATAGTCCTTTTTTAATAAAAATTGGTACTAAATGATCCGTTGCTATGGCAACAGACCATTAGCAACATTGATCTTTATCCTTGAATTCAAGTATTACCAAGGCAACATCAATCTGTATCATTCCAATTAGTTCATGCAGAACACTCACTGTATTATTTCCCCTAAATCAATTGAATAGGTCAAACCTTAAGCATATACATATAAGTTAATTTTTATTGTACTTTTCAACTTTCCATAACCTTGTCATCCCTGTTGTTGTTGTTTTTAATTAGATGTTATCTGGTTGCCATGGCAATGACTTAAGATGTTATATTTATAAATTTAGTCACAAGCATATCCCGATTAGTACCTCAAAAATGATTGAAAATGGAATGATGATCATACATGTATTCTACATTTTTATCAATATTTTTACCTTTCTAGAGGGAAATAAGCTGTTGCCATGGCAACGGGTTCTTTGCAACATTGTTTCTTTTTATTTAATTCAAGTATTACCAAGGCAACATGAAGTTTTATCTTCATAAAGAACTCCTGCAGAACACTTTCTTTATTTTTGGTTCAAATGAGGGGGTCAAAACTAAAGCATACATATTAAGTCAATTCCAGTTGATTTTTCCACCTGCCCATTGTCTTGTCAACCATGTTATTTTTGTAAAACAGTTGTTATTTGGTTGCCATGGCAATGGCTTGAGATATGATTTATACATCTAGCAACCAAAATATCTTTGTTTAACACTGTAAAATTAGGGAAAATTAAAGATAAATCATATTCTACAACGTTTTTTTAATAAAGATTTTTATTTTTCTGGGGAAAAACAAGCCGTTGCCATGGCAACGTACCAATTGGAACCATCTTGTTGATTTTGAATGTTTCTAAATTTTATATATATTCAATTAGAAGCTTGAAAATTATCATTTTATTCATCTATATCATGTTTATTTACCATTTACATGGGAATGTATGTCATTTTTGAGAAATTATTCCGTTGCCATGGCAACGGCCGAAAATGGCATTTTTAAATTTACCTCCCATCTTTAAAATAAATCTTACGGCATATACTAATACTTGTGAAAGTTTCATGCTTTAGTCAAATTTTGCACAATTGTTCGGCTAATCCGCTCTACTATTGATGGTGATTAACAGTCAATTTCAGCAATCCATGGGTTGAAAAACGTTCATTAAAACAAGTTGATGATCTCGATGAGAACTGAGAATTCCTCTTTCAAAGTAGCTGAAAACAGTTCATTGATGGCGTGCAAATAATTCCACAGAATATAAATGTTGTATTCCAGGTAGAAATAAGCTATGCTCTGACATGAAGTCTGGCGTGAAACTCTGATCTGATATGAAGTGACGTGATGATGTCCTTGAAGAAACTGCCAGCTTATATATACAAATTTCAACTATTCTGGAAGTTTCTAGTATTCACTATACTGGAAGCTTCTGGTATTTTCTTTAAAAAGAACATTTGACAAAGTACCGCATGGAAGCCTGTTACACAAGCTTCAATTTTATGGAATCCGAGATCACACTCACCATTGGATAGCTGACTTTCTGAGTAGTAGGACCCAACGCGTTGTACTGGACGGATCCATCTCCAATACCAGCCAAGTAACATCAGGCGTTCCGCAAGGCAGTGTCCTCGGGCCAATGCTCTTTCTCATCTTCATCAATGACCTGCCAGAGTATCTCTCCAACAACTCAACAGTAAGGCTCTTTGCTGATCATTGCATGGTTTATGCCAACATCAAGACAGAGGAAGATGCCATTCGTTTCCAAGAGGACCTTGACTCCTTGCAACGATGGGAGCAAGATTGGCTGATGGAATTCAATCCACAGAAGTGTCAAGTACTTCATGTCACAAATAAGCGCAAACCTATCATCAAGCCTTCATCCATGGACAGATTATATCTGATAAAAATACAGCAAAGTATCTTGGCGTTGAGCTGCAGAGAAACCTCAACTGGAATCAACATATAAATGCTGTAACCAAAAAGGTCAACTCCACGCGTGCCTTCCTCCAGAGAAATATCCGGCCATGTCCAAGAAAGGTCAAGGAACTGTGCTACAAAGCTCTCCTGCAACCAATCATGGAGTATGCCAGCATAATATGGGACCCTCACACGCAAGCAAATATAAAAAAAGCTTGAAATGGTGCGGCGACGCTATGCACGCTTTGTCTGTAATGATCACCGTAGGACAAGCAGTGTTGCAGCCATGTTGAACCAGCTCAAATGGCCCACTTTACAAGAGCGTAGGGCACAGGCCAAGGTGCTGATGATCTATTGTTTTTGTTTACTCTTAAGTGATCTCACAAGTTTAAGCAGTTCTGCTTCATTAGTGGGCATTAAAAATAAGCTATCTGCATTCCGCTCTTGCATAAAGACTAAAATAGAGTCCTGAAGTTTCAGTCCAACATTACAAAAATACAGTAGTCATTGAACGTCTCAACCATGATCTGTCTATCTTCTACAGAACGACCATCCACATTTACACATTTAATATTTGAAGTTTTTGATGGTGATTGGAACACACTTCTAATAACTTTCCAAGTATTTTTAATATTATTAGACGTCATTTGAAATTGAGCAGAATAATATTTCTTCTTAGCCGCACGTAATACGGAAGTAAGAGTATTTCTATAATTAGAGTATTTTCTCCACAAAATATCAGAGCTTTTCCTTTTATATTGATAATAAAACTTGTTTTTCTTAGGCACTATGACACTATGACAGTTCTCAATTTGAAGAAAACGGCTTTGCAGCCTGGTGTGGGTGTGAGAGAGAAGGGGGGGGGGGAGTTGGCGCGCGCGCGTGTGGTGTGCATATAATGATATAGAGGGAAAGGGAGAATAAGACGGGTGGGGAGGAAAAGAAACGGCGAAAGACAGTGTGGGAATTATGTGTGAATAAGTATGTTGTAACGTTGATTTTATTAATTAACCCACACTTACCTGTGCTACAATCGGGACCACTGCTACCATCAGAGCAAAAGCATATGTAGTACACACCAAACTCATTTAATACATCCAAAGTAATACAGGAGCCATCAGGCCCGCAAGGCTTGTCATCACACGTCACTATCACTGTTTTAAACCAAGATCAAAGTTGGGATTTTTTCTTGTTTTCTCTTAATTTTGAAATGTGTGTACATTGACGATTATTTCCAAACTACATTAGCCGCCCCTGGTCTAAGAGATGAAATTTCTTCTTTGAACAATAACGAACATTTAGTAAATCATCTCGCGAGAATTTCTAGGATTTTTTTTCAAAGGGGGTGCGTTTGTTTCATTTCACTGCTAAGAAACTGAAAACAACCAAATTTCCCGAATTGAGTGGTATTGCCTGGAATCTGAAAGGCAATGCAGTAAGCCTGAAGCCTAGTTTGTGAGCGCGAAGCGCAAGCGGAAAATATCGATGTGATCATAGCTTTGAAATACTGTGTAAATTTTAATTTCCGAGTATGCCAGAATTCATAATATATTTCTGAAAAATATCTGAGAAAGATCGACATTTCCTTCAAATAAAAAAAATGACTGCTGTTACTGGCAATGTACTGAGCATGGGCAAAAGTCTCGCGAACTTATTTACCTAATTTTCTGTTTGGCGTAAAAATAATGTTTTGAAATATCTTACCATAGAAGTTGATTAAATCAGGCCATGGAGCACAAACACTTACTCCCATAGTATCCTTGTCATAATG
Organism: Lytechinus variegatus; assembly: GCF_018143015.1. Classification (NCBI taxonomy): domain Eukaryota; kingdom Metazoa; phylum Echinodermata; class Echinoidea; order Temnopleuroida; family Toxopneustidae; genus Lytechinus; species Lytechinus variegatus. Next base: position 53,430,190 of record NC_054741.1, read on the forward strand.
GTAAATACAATTGTAAAGCAACTCAGCTACCGATGTAAGTTGAGGTTCAACAAAAGCCATGATGATATTAGAACGTTCTTATAAAGCAACGCGACTCTGAACCCTTAAATAATTTGCGCTCAATTCAAAATAATAATTAAGGGTAGTCTTTATTGCAAATTTCGCATGCAAAAATGGCCACAGCTTGATTTCATATCTTTGCATTGGTATTCATGATAGAATGGTGCCAAAATATACAAACATTTGGCCCCTAATTTTTACGCCAACACTTTCAAAATGAGAGTTATTGGTCTTGATTTTTGCTGGATCTAATTGAAAAAAAATAATCACGACCCCCTTCCCCTTTCCAGAATGTGAAACAGGAATAATCAATGTGTTTATTGTGAAATTATGATTTTTTTGCATGTGATACATTCGCAACGTACATGTAAATCTACGTGTATGATTTCTTTTTCTCTGTATATGGTCATAAATCACAGTAAAAGGATTAACAAAGAATGAACAATTTTGCACGAAAGGATGAAATCGAAACAAAAGGAGCGATGCAAAGGTTAAACAATGAAAACACAAAATTTTCGAAGGTATGTATGAAAGCGTAGAAAACTGTGATTGGTATTCTAAATGATGGCTTTATGAAGATGACAAAGGGTAATGATAACATGATGAACTATTGATACCACAAAAGGAAGAAGGAAACATATAACATGAGTTATAAAAAATCTATATAAAAACAAAAGCATGAACAGAAAATTAATAGAAACGCAAATACGCATGATGATACCAACATTTCTAAAAGCGGGGAGGCCGGGGGAGGGAAGGGGTTCATGTTGACATTTTAATAATAATTATAAGAAACAAAGTTATCAAATCTCTCCAATCAGACAAAATATAGTTCGATCAGCGTCAATGAAGAAACGTGAGAACAAATGGAAATAATAATGTGACGTGGACCAAACAATTAGTTTTGGGGGTTACGTGATATACGCGGTTGTTTATTATTATCATACCATGGACCTACTATATCATACTGGTTTTGTATGCCGTGAGCATAATATCTCAGCACATTTTGATAATCGCACATTGTAATAATTGTCGAAAGTCAAAAATATACACGTCATCCCCACCCCTTCACAGTTAATCGAAAACAAAAATAAAACTGAAGTTTAATTCTGGACTACGATATATTTCCTGATATCACGACCGGAAATATATGCATGGTTGCAAAAGAATATTACATAGCTGTATGGAAGGCATGACAAACTGGGCCTGCATACAAAACAATTTATTTCCATGGTTTCCTTTTAAATGAGTAAGATTTCAAGAGAAACTAACAAAGATTAGGCCAGCATGAAATATCCGCTCGTAAATGATAGCAGAGATGTTGTGAAGTATGAACATGTTAATTTCTTGCGCCTGTAAAAGGAAGAGGAAATTGATTACATATTCGTGCAATTATCGACACTAAAGCATGATCCACTGCAACCATCATCACCACCACCACCACCGCTGCTACAAGTTCCGCACATGAAAAGTTATGGCATTGACCCCGTGAGTTCACAACAACAACAACAACCAAATAAATGCAAAGATATTAATGCCTTGACTTCCAGAAAATCATATTTTCAAGTCACGATTCTCGCTACTCGGCCGAGTGAAACCGGTTGCACACACACCCAAGACAATGATTTGAATATATTAGAGAAATGAAGAGAAGGATTACAATCATGCAACCACATATACATTGCAAGCCATCAATGCGCCACGATAAGGCATATACCGTCACCAATTTAAGCCCATTGTCGCCATCACAACCATAATAAACAATGAACCACATGAACTGCCGCCACCGTCCCAGAAGCCAATATTAGGGAGTTTCGCCACACTACGCGGACGCTTTCTGGAACATAGGGAATCTATTGTCAAAAGCCATTCACGATCAAGATGCTTTTGTACGAAAATCGGTGAATCTAAACAGCAGTGTTGTCGACTTATGGGACGGGACTCCGCTGGAAAACGACATATTTTAATATTTTTCGTCAGCTGAGAATCTTAGCTCGATCTGCTGTTCTGGATCCCTAATGTTCGACAATGACCTCTTATCTCTTCATTGTGATCTGACGAGCATTTTCAATAGAATCTCAACTTTCCAGAAAGCGCTTGCGTAGTGGTTGCGAAAACTATCTAATAGTGTACAACTAACCATTCGTACAGTTGGGTTCTTCGAATCCAGACGGGCAAAGACAAGAGTAAGGAAGACCATAGATAATGTCTTCGAAGTTAAAGCAGTCTCCTCCGTTCAGACATGGATTCGAATCACATGGTGCTAGAATTTATCATATGAAAGATATTACAAGGTAGTGTTTATTTTCTGGACAATTCGTGGAAATACCTAAAAATATTAGACTATAAATATATAAATACAGTAGCCTATAAATATATTTTTTCTGGTGCAAAAACATTGCTCATTAATGTGCTGACAGTTGACTTCATCTCATTCTTGATAAAAAAGTATTATCAACATCATTATAATCAAACCTACCACCAGATTCACCACCGTCAACACCGTTATAATCGAACCTACCATACTATCTCAATCATTATAATGGAACGTGCCAACTCCATCAGTTTTATCACCCTGCCATTACCATCATCATTTTAACCGTAAAAAAGATATCATATCACTATGATCCCAACCGTCAACACTTTTATCAAACCTACAACCAATATTTTGACCGTCAACACCGTTATAATCGAACCTTCCATACTATCTCAATCGTCAACATCATTATAATGGAACGTACCACCACCACCACCCCACCGTCATTATTATTACAATCAAATCTTCCACCACCACACCGCTGTCAACACCATTATCCATACCGTCAGCAACATTATAATCATACACATCACCACCACTCCGCTGTCAACACCATGATAATCAAACCTCCCACCACCATCCCGTTATCAGCGTTATAATCGAACCTTCCATACTATCTCAATCGTCAACATCATTATAATGGAACGTACCGCCACCACCACCCCACCGTCATTATTATCATAATCAGATCTCCCACTACGACACCGCTGTTTACACCATTATAATTAAACCTACCACCATTATCCATACCGTCAACAACATAATAATCATTCATCACCACCACTCCGCTGTCAACACCATGATAATCAAACCTCCCACCACCATCCCGTTATCAATGTTGTAATCGAACCTACCATTCTATCTAAATCGTCAGCAACATTATGGAACGTACCACAACCATCCCCACCGTCATTATTATTACAATAAAAACTCCCACTACAACACCGCTGTCAACACCATTATAATTAAACCTACCACCATTATCTATACCGTCAACAACATAATAATCATACACACCACCACTACTCGGCTGTCAACACCATGATTATCAAACCTCCCACCATCATCCCGTTATCAACGTTATAATCGAACCTTCCATACTATCTCAATAGTCAACATCATTATAATGAAACGTACCACCACCACCCCACCGTCATTATTATTACAATCAAACCTCCCACCACAATCCCGCTGTCAACACCGTTGTAATTAAAACCTACCACCATTATCCATACCGTCAACAACATAATTATCATACACATCACCACCACTCCGCTGTCAACACCATGATAATCAAACCTCCCACCATCATCCCGTTACCAACGTTATAATCGAACCTATCATACTATTTCAATCGTCAACATCATTATAACGGAACGTACCACCCCCAGCGTCATTATTATCATAATCAGATCTCCCACCACGTCACCGCTGTCAACACAATTGTAATAAAACCTACCACCACCAACCCGCTGCTAACACCATTATAATAAAACCTACCAGCACCATCCCGTTGTCAACACCATTATAATCAAACCTACCACCACCACCCGCTGTCAACACCATTGTAATAAACCAACCACAACCACCCCGCTGTCAAAACCATTGTAATAAAACCTACCACCACCACCCCGCTGCCAACACCATTATCATCAAACCTACCACCGCCATCCCGCTGCCAACACCGTTATAATCAAACCTACAACCATTATCGCCACCATCAACACCATGATAATCAAACCTACCACCCACCACCCCGCTGCTAACACCATTATAATCAAACCTACCACAACCACCCGTTGTCAACACCATTGTAATAAAACCTACCACCACCACCCTGCTGCTAACACCATTATAATCGAACCTACCACCACCACCCTGCTGCTAACACCATTATAATAAAACCTACCACCGCTACCCGTTGTCAACACTATTGTAATAAAATCTACTACCACCACCCCGCTGTCAACACCATTGTAATAAAACCTACCACCACCACCCCGCTGTCAACACCATTGTAATCAAACCTACCACCACCACCATCGCCACTATCAACCCCATGATAATCAAACCTACCATCATCATCCCCGCTGCCCTCACTATTATAATCAAACCTACCACCCTTATCCTCATCGTCAGCAGCATTATAATCAAACCTAGCAGGCTACAACCACCACCACCATCCCCATCGTCAAGGGCATCAGCAATAGAATTTGTTCAATATAGATTTCATTCATAAAATAACATTTCTAATAAATGGTTTATTGTGTACCTCCTGGGGCCCGTTGCATAAAACTTTTTACCTGAGAAAACTCTGGTAAAAACTGGAGACTAAGGTTAGTCTGATTTCTGCCTTTGACTTTAACACAGGGTAAAAACTCCGGTAAAAACAACCTGAGTTTTCTCAGGTAAAAAGTTTTATGCAACGGGCCCCTGGAATCATTTTGTACAGCAGCCTATTGGAAAAGGTTGCATCGTTCATGAAACCGCCGCGCAAACTATTTTTCATTCACCGTAAGCTACCTCATCATTACAAAACATAAAGACGTCCAAACTGTTGAATCCAATCCGATCTAGGAATTTGCATCTTCTTGATTATTAATACTTCAATTCATAATGAAGCCTACGTTTTTCTCTCCAAATTGTGCTGTGACATAAAGTTAAACACAATTTGTGCATTTCATATACATATTCTAGTCTATCTGAAGCATTATTGATATTCTGGTATGGTATAATGTAATAAGTTTATTCATTTTGATATCGTTTTGGGATCCTCTATTCAATCAATGATTTTATAAAGTGTCTATACTCCTTAAGTTTCTAAGCTACATTACCACTAGAATCCAATTAAAATCCAAAGAATGCCACCATCCCGTCATTGCTTTTCTCATGTTCCTGGGAGCCCAACAAGCTTTTAAGATTTTGAAGTAACTCGTTCTCGAGGTTCTTGCTTCATAGATTTATTCCTTTTAAATATACTGTTGTCTATTTTATGTCGTTTACTCTGCCTTTTTATTATTGTTATAATCATTTTTTTCCTCTCTTCAAATAATTTCAATCGCGTGTATATATCTTAATTTTCATTGATCTTTTTTATACCAAAACATTGGAGATTTGTTAATATATTGGGTATTAATATGTTATGCATTGACTTGAATAAATACAAAAAAAGAATGCCACCATCATTATGACAAACAACCCAAATTATGGATAGTTCCGAAACTTGCCATGCATACAGTGTGCATATTATAGTAAACACTAATTACCTGTCTCACAAAGCGCTCCGGTGAAACCAGACTGACAAATACATGAATATGGGAGATTATTCAACACGTCAGGGATGTTTTCGCAAGTGCCGCCATTCTGGCATGAAATCGAATCGCATGGTTCTTCATGTTCATCAGAAAACGCACAAAAGGGCAAAAACATCAAATATATAGAACTTTAGTCAACAATATTATTAACTAATGACATCACTAACGAGGTTATTTTGATTAGAAAACTCTATTCAAATTAACATATATGTTCGCATTCGATTATTGGTACCTTACTCTTTTACATATACGAGCTTCAATCAAATCCCAATATTAGGTTTTCAAATGATTTATGAAACTCGAGCATATTTTATTGTCAAAGACCAACAATGCATAAAACTACGAGATTCCGAAATTCAAAATACCGAGAAATTAAATTGAAATATGATTAAAAAAATAGCTTATCGACAACATGGAGAAAAACAAACAAAAAATTAATTACCTATTCATTCACGGTCTTTAACAAATAATTCTTGACTTCTTCTCTTATTCTTATAAAATATAGCACCACCACAGTCCTTACCACCATAATAACAATTTAATTAATGTAACTTTATTTAATATTATTGCGCGAGAGAAAAGAAAGCGATATTTTAAATAAAAAAATGCTCTCAGAGTAATTCGATTTCAAATTTCAGCAAAAAAGTATTGATGATCATTCTAACCAGAGGTGAGATAAAATGGATGGGTGTAATTTATTTAACTATTAAGGAGAAGACAGATCTCATCACCAAGAATAATGATACATCTATTAATCAAACCACGGGGCACTTTATGTATCAGATACAACAATATCACTTCACCATATATTTAGCATAAAGAGTCAATTATAGGTTATTGATGACATTAAAAAAATTAATCTGTTCGACTGTTGCCATGTTAACCATGATATAAGTTTTTTGCGTTATTAAATTATCACGTCTTTCTTCTAATGTGTGTAGGAGACTTATCCCACAGCCTCCTCGATTTACGGCAGTGGTCAGCACTATGACCCGTATGAAAATAAAGGGTGTCATAAGGACCCAAAGCGGAGTTATTCTCGTGAGAGCAGGAAAGGTGGGATATCGAAGTAAAATTGTTTATAATATCCATTTATAATGACAGAAGGAACATTTGAAAGAACATGCAGAAAGGAAATGTCGAACTGACGCATTCCCAAATTCGCACAAAAATACTTTTTCTTTATGCTTCTACATAACATCTTTTCCAGCTATTTTTCTTTTATATTCCGGTCATTATTTTTTTCCATTAACCCTTCATTTCAAGCAGATTGGGAGGGGGGGGGGCTTCACACATAGTTAGGCAATATACACTGGTGCTTTGTCACATTTACTCTCACGCACACTGTTAGAAAAAAACCCAGAAGATTTTACAGAAGAAAAAAAAACATGCATGTAAGATTACACAGTGCAGTAAGATTACATATGATCTCGAGACTGCTGCAGGATTTTTTTTTTTGAAGTAGAAATTTTCTTGCAGTGTATGCCTTAGATGTAAAAACCAGTCATTGGGGCTTGGATGACCAGGATGTAGTCGTTCTCGTCACACTCAACACTGCTGCAACCACCACCATATCCAACAAATAATGTTAAAATGCACCATACATTACACAGTCACGATAGACGATCAAAGAACAACTAACCATTCTCGCAATTGGGACCAGTGAATCCAGAGATACAATCACAAGTGTATTCAAGATTGTTCACACCATCTGGGACGTTTCTACAAGTTGCTCCATTTTGACAGGGACTTGAACTGCATGGTTCTTGAAGATTGTCGTGGGTAAAAAACGGGGTAAAAAATAAAACAAATTAGCACATGGAAAATTATGCATGATCTGCGCATATATACACAGGGCATGTCAAACATTTACTTACTTAATTAATTAAAAATGATTCAAAGGTATTGTCGAATGATTTGCTTGGGATATATGCTCCCATTTTCTTTGGTATACCAGAGCCGAAATGAATGCAATTTCTATTTTGATAACAATTCACATCCGTACAGCATTTCAACTTAATGAACGTTGACATCAGTCTAGAAATCATTAGATGTCACCATCAGCAATATAAACAGTGAAAATTTGAAGAAGAGGAAGATTTGAAGAAGAAGAAGGGAGTAGTACAAATAAGAAATAATACGGAGACCACACGAGGAAAAAGACAAATAATACATACATTTTTTTGAGGAATAAGATGGAGGCTTTCTTAATGAAATTCGTATAAGCAATGCTGTCACTGTAATGTGCACATATATATATAGTTTAAAAGCAGTTTATACAAAGCCCTCATAATCCTAATGATCACCATCGCCACAATTATATCATTATACATATTACCACCACCTACAACAAAAGTTTCATTATAATATCCACCACCCCTATTATAATCACTCTCCAAATATACCAAGTATTCTGCGTAGGGACTGCGCCAGGGTATTTTGATAAGGGGGGGGGGGTAAAACCGTAATTTTTAGAAAGTCAAGTTACTCATCTCACGCCTCTTTTTGGATATACTTCTTACTTTTTCTAATTTTCACCTCCTTTTTTTTCTTCATTGAATAATATCATGGAGGTGGACTCTGCGTTAGTTCGTGCTACCCTCATAATACAACTTCCGAGTGACCCTTCCAATATCAACGGGAAATTGAATATCAAATATTTTTTTAGAGATTATTTCCGTTGCGCGCACGGGATTCATGCATCCAGAGTAGATGCAAGAATAATGCATCGGCCAGGTATACCTCTGATCTTACTAAAATTCTGTCGTTGCCATTTTGTATGATGTTCATTTTGCTCAACAGGCGTAAAGTTGTTCACCTGAAATATGGATTCAATTCGTTCTGATACAGTGATTTCACCGAATCTTTAGGAGATCTTCATACCCATAGGAGTGAAACCGTTTCATCGGCCTGATTAATAGCTAACATCGTCAAGTAACATTCAGGCTTTCTTAGCCATTAGGATAATTATTTCACAAAGCACAAACGCCAATAACTTAATTACCTAACCATAATCACCCTCAAAGCCATTAGTCGCCTACAACTAAGTAAATCTATTCAAAATCACAATTTGAGAATCGGATCAGCAGATCGTCCTAAGATTTGGAGCTGACAAAATATTGCAGACATGTCGTTTGTCCAGACTCTAGGAAAACACTACTATTTTGCTTCACCGTTTTTTTTTTGGCGAAAACTCCCCATTATTAGACATGCACATCCCCTTCTATAAAGACAGAGAATTCATGGTTGGGGTATTTTGGAAAAGGCGTGAGATGATCGAAATAGGACTTATTAAGACGACAAATCATCTGTCTCCAATCCCATTATTCGTGGGTCTTAATTCTAATATTTTCTTTGTATTCTTAATCAATTTCCTTATCCTACATTTCTAGTTTCAAACTAATTCGAAAACCATATTGACAATCTTTGCCTCCTGTAGTACCGTCTACATTCACATTCACATTCACACTGCAAAAACTTCGGTGTTGATATACCACCAGCCCGGAATCTATTAAGTCCACACCAGAGATATATTGAACACCAGTTTGGAATCAAATCATACTAATTGGTGTTGTATAAACACCTATCTGGTGTTAGACCAAAACCAAACAGGTGCTATTAAAACTTCTCTGGTATGGACATATGTATATATTTCGGGCTGTTGGTAATTCAACTCCGGAGTTTTTGCTGTGTATCCATGCAGTTTCTTTGTAGTATTGTGTAATACACATTTACCCTTAACCCTGGCTGAAATATGCAAGTCTTAAAGTGACAACGAGATGTCCTGATAATCATCTCGTCATGTCCGAATTCTGTAGGAATTAAATGGTCTTGTTATTTTGTCCATATTTTCTACATGATAATGACACAATGAGATGACTATATGTACCTCTGGGTGGTACTTTTAAGCTTCCTCGTTACAGGCATTCAGCGGCAAATATAGGAATCTCGGAGTCTCGAATGTTAAATATACAAACCAAGCAGGTGGAAAACCAATTAAAAACCGAACTGATGCCACTAAAACCCATAAGGTTAAACTTAATGATACCATCATCGTCCCAACGAAAACAAAATACACCAACGTTAACAAATACCGCCACCAAACAACACGACCTATTACTGACACCACCAGTGTTACTGCTACTATAAATGCATATAATAATAACTTGGACAACAAGAGCAAGGTAACCATAACCATGTAGACTTGCTGGATCCATCATGCATATTAATATATAATGTACAAATAAACAGCAAAATATGTCAATCATTATTCCTGGGAATCGTTTCGTGGAGGTCTTCATTCCCTGACATTTTTCAAAGTAAAATCTTTAGTTTTTGAATAAAGATGAGAAGCACTGGCCTATGGCTATTACTTTGATAATTGTCAGGAAAAGACAACCTGTCAGTGCTAATCTAAGTGAAACGGTGCCCTGGAATTCGGGTGAAAGATCTCTGATATCATAAAGACTGTGCAACTAACCATACGAGCAATTGGCACCAATGAATCCAGGCACACAATTGCAAGTGTAGGGAAGACTGTTTGCTATGTCTGGGGCGTTACTGCAAGTTGCTCCATTCAGACAGGGGGCTGAATCACACACTAAAGTGAACAAAATCTACATTGTTAAGTATGTCTTATCTAAAGAAAATAAAATCAAATTAGATCAACGCTTTCTTGAATTTCAAGTTTACATTAAACATCTAGAACCTTTAAACTATTACACTTTATAAAAACTGCAGTAATCGTCAGCTATAAGAATGTAGGAAAGTTCTTCGTGAAAGTAATATGTTATGTTACTTTCATAACAGATCTCAATGAACAATTCAGAGAGAAAATAATGAGCATGTACGCCCGATTACAATGTACATTTTGATGCAGCCAATCTATTAAACATAACACTACATAACATGTAAAAGATAAACAATATAGTAGCAGCAATCAGCAATTTTATCTTCATTGCTTGTACAGTGCGTATCAAAAAAAGTTTAAACTTTGAAGAAGCCCTGGGATTACAAAATATACAACATGTGGGTAATTTTTTTCCACATATATTATAGGGTTTGGGTCTCATCTATTCAATGAAAGTAAAAGTTTTGACAGAATGTTACACTTGAGTGAGCACTGTCCATTTTTGTAAAGCTCGCAGAAATCTGTTTGCGCAGATATGCTCGTTTTCACGCTGTGTTAAGGGAGGAAAAGGCGAAATCACATTTACCCTGTGAAACATTTCTTATACATTTCCCTTGCACTTTTAGTCAATTGACATAAAACGGATACATTCAAGCATTTTGTAACATTTTGCAACCCAAATTAAAATTTCAACATTTAGTAAACACAACCTCAACCCTTTTTTTGCCAGCTGGTCCTGAGGACATAACTAAATCTAAACAAAGGTTTATATCAGAAATCTCCAACATTTTTTCACTACGTTTTATCATTTAAAGTGGGATTACATTTCATTTTTCATTTAATACTTGTTTTCCATACTTTTCCAAAGCTTGACAATGATTAAAAAATGAAAATCAATCCTAAGTCATTTCATGTAAATCAAAGCTCAATGCAAAGCAAATATCGTCACGATTGCCTCGGTATGTGGGCAGTGGGGTGGGGCGCAATGGTACTCTTCGAAGTGTTTTGGGCAAGGAAACAAGTTAAAAAAGGTGAAAGATATCTTCAAATCAATTTTACTACCTAAATTCCATGTGTTCTTTACGACTAAGGTGTACTTTTATTCGCATAACTATTTCAAAGTTTCTGCGCAAATATCATTTTTCACAAATTTTTCAAAGGTAAGTGGTGCTCATTCAAGGGGAAATATTTTTCGACAATTATATCGTCCTTTTCTTAAATGGAACTGTGTACCAATGTTAAAATGAGGAAAAATCTTCAGGATATTACACATGTATGATTTTACAGGATTTTTTCAAAGTGTAAACTTTTTTTTGATACGCACTGTATAATCAACAATGTAAATGTATTTCATATATCAGGTGACTCAATGTTTTCAACCTCAATATTAATAACGTGAAAACAATGAGCCGAATGAGTACTTTGCGTGTCAATGTGTTCATGTTGGCCTGTATATGGATGGAAACAGATTCGACATTAAGGTAGGATGGATATTCGCATGGAAGAAATGAAAACTTAAAATGATCATGAGGCACGACGTCTTGATTCATGTCATGACTGATTTCATTTCCATTTTGTTTCATGTTAAACAACACCAGTTTCGTTTTGGTCTAACACCAGATAGGTGATTATACAACACCAATTAGTATTAAAACAGCGTCGGTTTGATTCCAAATCGGTGTTGCTTCAATACTTCTCTGGTGTGAACATACATAGTTTCCGGGCTGGCGTTAAATCAACAACGGAGTTTTTGCAGTGCAAGATTTCGTGGACCAAATTCACTTTCACCAAAAAAATATAATTTAGGATAAAATGATTAGTAAAATGGCCGCATATCAAATTTACAGGAGGAATGATAAGATATTATTAAACAGGGCCCCTAAACACAAAGTTTATCGATGGATAGCAAGTATGAAATAACATTTCTGATTGGTTCCTGGTCGGTATTTTGCGCTGAATGCGCGGGTAACATTAATCTTGATTGGTCAGTTCATTTAGCGAATGATTACGGAGCCCTTAACATAATACATGACAAGCCGAGTGCATGAGACCAATACAATATTAAGTGGTTGGAATTGTACGAATGCCATACCTGTGGTTGCACAGTTTGTTCCTGTATACCCTATAGGACATTGACATGTATAACCTCCAGGTCCACCGGAACAAGTTCCTCCATTCTGACAAGGTGATGAAAAGCAAGCTGGAATTAAAAAAAAAATGAATGAATGAATGAAAGTACATATATTCCAACGATAAAAGCATTAATACATTTTTAAGAACTTGAACAAGACAATGAAGGTAGCAACTCAGAAAGCACAGCTTGTGATGTGTGCGCCGTGACATAGACAATACATGTATATACATTATACATGAAAAAAAAAACATAGTACAATACAAAACAATTAAGGTGGAAAAAAAGGAGAAAAAAATTATGGAATACATTGATTAATAGATTTAGAGTTGAGGCACTTTGAATTTCCAAAAAAGTACTCAAATATATCAGAGTAAAGTTTACAAGAACAGTAACTTCAAGTTTACCATTAACGTCAACACCAATATACCCATGTCAAATGGGACCTGATGCGCAAGTCTCTCACACACTGTCTTTTCATTTCAGTACCAAAATGGACTTAGTCTAACGCGAATAGACCTTTTCATCATTTCGGTATATGTGCTTCAAACTGAATACTTGAAGATAGGGCTATTTGAAAACTTCTCTTGATCATTGACGTCCTTTTTTAAAAAAAATACAATTTTACATTTTTGGGAGGCGTATCAATTATTTGCAATATGTGTGAACTTAACGTAAGGGAGGATAAATCAAAACGCAAATAACGAACTCAACATGCGTAGGTCCAACCCCTTTGCTAACTGTTCTACAGTGCGTATCAAAAAAAAAGTTTACACTTAGAAAAAATCCTGTAAAATTTTTGATTTGTAATATCCTGAAGATCTTTCCACATTTTAACATTGGTACAGGTCCATTTAAGCAAATGACGATAAAACTGTCGAAAAATATTTCCGCTTGAGTGAGCACCACTTACTTTTGAAAAGTTAGTGAAAAATGATTTGCACAGAACTTTGAAATAGTTATGCGAATAAAAGAAGACCTTAATCATGAATAACACGTGGAATTTAGCCAGTAAATTGATTTGAAGATATCGTTTACCTATTTAACTTGTTTATTTGCCCAAACCATTTCGAGAAATGCGCCACACCCCACACACAGAGGCCATCGGGACGATATTTGCTTTTCACTGAGCTATGATTTACATGAAATGGCTTAGGCTTAATTTTCATTTTGCTAATCATTGTCAAGCTCGGAAAAAGTGTGGAGAAACAAGTATTAAATAAAAAATGAAATGTAAAGCCACTTTAAATGATAAAAACTTAGTGAAAAAGTGCTAGAGATGTCTGATATAAACTTTGGTTCAGATTCAGTTATGTCCTCAGATCCAGCAGGCACAAAAAGGGTTGAGGTTGTGTTTACTAAATGTTGAAATTTTAATTTGGGTTGCAAAATGTTACAAAATGCTTGAATGTATCCGTTTTATGTCAATTGACTAAAAGTGCAAGGGAAATGTATGAGAAATGTTTCACAGGGTAAATGTGATTTCGCCTTTTCCTCCCTTAACACAGCGTGAAAACGAGCATATCTGCGCAAACAGATTTCTGCGAGCTTTACAAAAATGGACAGTGCTCACTCAAGTGTAATATTCTGTCAAAACTTTTACTTTCATTGGATAGATGAGACCCAAATCCAGGATTGTATGTGAAAAAATTACCCAAATGTTATATCTTTTTAAATTCCCAGGGCTTTTTCAAAGTGTAAACTTTTTTTTTGATACGCACTGTATATTGATATAAAAACCATGATGGTTACTGTATGTTTTTCGCAATGAAAGGAACATGAATATGTACTCGTGGGGATGATATCATACATCAAGTTACAAACGAATTCGACAAACGAATCATGAAGCAATGGGAAATGAATTTATAAACGATAGAGTTAAAAATGTCTTATTGATCAACAAACGAACTTAAAATGAATACGTTTCTCAGTTATAAGGTATATGTTTTTCATCAAAGTCCACCAGAACGGCCGGTGAATAATATAGGATTTCATTATGCATATTAGATGGAACATTAGAAAGCAGACCACGTCCTTACTTTTTTGCGTCTTAACGTTTCATTCATTAACACAAGGAAGATGGTTAATATGGTGGTAAATCATCCTGTTCAGAATGGAATAAAATGAAACTTGACGATGACACGTGCACGAACATAAAGTCAACGGGAATATAACAGGAGGCTTTAATGAACATGTTCTATTTCAAGGTCATACCTGTCTGGCCACAGTCTGTTCCAAAATATCCATTGGGACATTGGCATGAGTATCCACTGGCCTCATTTAAACACGTTCCTCCATTTAAGCATGGGAAAGAACTACAAGGTGTTTCTGGAATAGAATGAGCAGAGGTAATTTTACAGGAGTGGGGTGACATTAAAATACATGTTTATATACAAAAGTGCCAATATATTTGGACCTGATAAGCATACAATCAAAAATCTCCAAATGAAAATGTAATATGTAAGTTAGGTTTCAAATAGAGATTTTGTGAAATGATGATAATTTGAAAGACGGAAGAATCGATCATTATCATTTTCAAACAGCGACTCATTTTTTAACTTTAAAATATTATTTGTTTTCCTTCAATGACTTATATAAACATAGATATAACTCATGTTTAAATAATTTTGAAAAAATCAGGTTCTTGAGAATATTTGACAAGAAAATTGAATTAAACGGTAGTTAAAACAACAAAAAGTTAAAACTTGGCCAAGTAGTTTCCTAATACTAGCTATGAATTTTCATCCAACATGTTATTTCAGTATGAGACTTCATATTGGTGTTTTAAACTACAAATCATTTGTTTATATCGTTAATTGTATTGTAGATATTCTAGCTAATCTGAACATTTTTATTAATCAATTCAGTGATTATACATCACAAATAAATGTATCTGATACACTGATTTATTTCGATCCACTTAACACTATTTCATAATTACATGATGTTTGCACCCCCAAAACGATCCCAAGTGATTCAAAATGTGTTTGACGCAGGTTTGGACATGTTGGATTTAAGTACCAAGGATGTGAAATATATCCAGAGCGGTCGAGGATGCATGCGATGTGGAGTCGTTCTAGGTTTTTAAGAATTGCTTTCGAAATAAAATTACAAAAGATTTAATTTCAAATATTTTATCGTTGAATTTTAACTTGTATAGGGTTTAATCTCATTTCAATATTCGGCTGGCCACTATTCACAACTGCTGGATTATCTAAAATCTTCGAAATTTAGAAAGTTACTTAACAGAAAATACCTTCACAGTCGGTTCCTCCATATCCATTTGGGCACTGACAAGAGTAACCATTGGCAACGTCTGAACAAGTCCCACCATTTTGACAAGGTGAAGAATTGCAACCTAATTCTAAACGGAATGAATCAAAACAAACCATTAAAGATCTTGTAAACATAGATAACAGTATAAATCGTAAATCACTTGAATATACTAAAAATATTCTTAATATAGTGTGACATAATTACCGTGTTTACATTGAATCGGCTTTTGGTTCTGAACCAAATGCCGATTAAGTGTAAACACGGTATATATCGTCGTCTTCCCGCAGAAAGGCCACTAACGCGTAAATGCGCGAAATGTACATTTTCGAGAAAACGCAGACGAAGTTTCGACTATAGACAAATAAATACTGTTTTTACCTTACTTTTGTACTTTTAGAAGCTAGTGTATTATTTTCCGACCCAACACTCAAATTTTCTGACAGAGTAAATTTATTTTTCATTTATATTTTCATTTTATTTCAAACGTTCTTAACGCTTTCTAATCTTAAGCACGAGTCCCGTATGCCCTTTCCCCCGGAACAAAAATGCGCAATCCACTGATAAAGTTCAAGGAGGAAAGACGCTAACGCGAATGTGCAATCCAGTACCCGTAGAAAGGCTGCAAGCGAATCGGTCTATGCGCGTAAGCACGTTGAGCGAAGAATTTTTTTTACGGGAACTAAATGCGCGATCCAGTTCCAAGATAAAGGACGCATCGATAAAGCTATGCGTAAAGCACTTTGGAATGTTTTTTGTTTATTACATTACATTGGGAAAGAAGAAGCAAAAGCAAGCTTATGACATGCTTTTTTCCATTTCAGCAATCAAATAATTATGTCTTTAAAAATAGAAAATGTCGATAACATCCTTTCTCTGGGAAGGTGACGATATGGTTTCTACATTGTGCTAGACCTATTCATACATTTTCATTTGATTTACACTAGATATGTTATTTGCTGCATAGCATAATTTGTAAACTTACTTTTTAAACTTTATTTCATACTATTAATTATGATTATGGATATTGTAGGATAGGGGATCCATGTGCAGTACTTGCTATTTCTGTGGAGTCCTTTTACCTATGAAGTATATATGACAATTTACCTTGTATCAAATATACTTTGATGTTATTTGGTAATTAACGTTCAGTTCATAGAGGTAGATCTAAGATGACTCTTATGATTAGATAGACTAAAACGTTAATAATACATTTAAAGATACAGGTGAAAAGATCTGATATGACTAAGGCGAGCGTCAAATATAGACTGTGGGATGGACAAGGAAAATGTCTCTAGTTTTTCATTTCCGTGGGGCGGCAAATACAACCACGGTTCTTGGACATGATAATATGTAAAATATTATGAGTGAATACATGCACAATGTTGCCATCGGTAAATTCTGCTCCTGACTTCAAAATTAAAATAATAATATGCAAAATCGTACCATTGACTCGACTGGAAATTCCGCCATTCACCCCGTGTGTTAAGGACTTCCGTGAACGCGCGCAAGCGTGCACAATGCATGTAACCTCGTTCGCGTTTTATTTTTTTTTATTCGCTGTACATGATATACGTTATATACAGAATATACGATGGCGGATAAGATGTCGTCGTCTTCGTCGTGTTTTGACAGCGAAAATGACGATTTATCACTAGCAAATATATGCTACATGCACGTCTTACCCAAGGAAAGAGGGCCAGTAAATTCCTTTCAAGTAAAGAGCTTGAACAAATTTATGCCTTTGTGCATTTGTTGATGTAGACTACCTGGGACTTCAGAATAAAAATAGCTATTCGTGCAGCAGAGAAGTTTGCGATTGACTTGCATGCAACCCGGCCCATCCCAGGGAGCAGTGGCTTAACAGTGCGGGGGGGGGCAAGCTATCCCCCCTGGCGGAGTTCACCGGGAACTTAAAGGGGAAAAAAGAAAAGGGGGAGAATGAAAGGGAAAGGGGAAAAAGAGGAACTGGAAAAGGAAAGAAAGAACAGATAGATTGTCATGAAAAGGTGATTTTATTTTTTTTAAAATAAGCATACAAAATCATAAACAAATCTTGTTTACCGTGGCGTACAGAACAAGAAAAAAAAGGAAAAGGAAAGAGAGAAGGGTGAAAAATATGTTATCTTCTTTAACATTATGTCAAAATCTGAAATTGGATTTTTGTAATAAAAATGTATAATTTTTTGCTCACTCGCATTGTTTTTTTTACCCGATACACCATATCGCCCCTCAAAATGTTGCCTCATGACGCCATTGCCTGCCCCCCCCCTTTTGAGAAGCAAAATACTAAAATTTGTAATGTAAATATGCCATTAAAACAAAGGTGTGCCCCCTTTTGAAATTGAAGACCCTTTTTTTCGTGTACGAAATATACTTCATTTGTGGGTGAAAACCATTATTTTTTTTTTTTTTGCTTGTCAATTGGTTGAAATTTTTTTTTTTTTTTTTGGGGGGGCTGGTCGAAACTTTCCTCTGAAAAATTAGCCCCCTTTTGGAAAATCATGGATCTGCCCCTGATAAGACCGGAGATTTTTTTGCTCTTGCCCCTCCTGCATGGCCACCGACCCGTTACGCTCCTGCCCAGCCCGACCAGCATTGCAGCAAGATCCGAATGGATCAAACTAACGTTATAGATGTAACGCGTTACATCTTGCTCAGAGCCAGGTCAAACATCGGTCGTATCACCAGCATTCCAGCAATCAAGCTATCGAAGGTGAAAAAGATACAGAGGATGATTTTGAGATGGTGATCCTTGTTATAGCGATCTTTGTCCATGCCAAAATTGTTTCACTTTGTGCTTTTGCATTTCATTCTCTGCAAAAGTGAAGCAGTACAAGCTTTGATGATTTTTGTATAGGTCTAGATTTCTTAATTGAATCGATACATAATGTGACTCATGTGACATGTCATGCCTTACTTCACCGCCACATTTACAAGCCTATGAATAGAAGACGAAGTAAGTCATGAGTCACATTATTCATCGACTCAATTAAGAAATCTAGATGTAGACCTATACAAAAATCATCAAAGTTTGCACCGCTTCACTTTTGCAGAGAATGAAATGCAAGAGCACAAAGTGAAAACAAATTACCTTCGATCGCTTTATTGCTCAATGCTGGTGATATACGAACGATGTTTGACCTGGCTCTGGGCAAGATGTAAACGCGGTAGGCCTACATCGAACATCTATATTTATTTTGATCCATTCGGATCTTGCTGAAATGCTGGTCGGACGTCGGGCTGGTCTCCCGGGGCCGGGCTGCATGCAAGTCAATCGCAAACTTCTCTGCTGCACGAATAGCTATTTTTATTCTGAAGTCCCAGGTAGTCTACATCAACGAATGCAACAAAGGCTTAAATTTGTTCTAGCTCTTTACTTGAAAGGAATTTACTGGCCCTCTTTCCTTGGGTAAGACGTGCATGTAGCATATATTTGCTAGTGATAAATCGTCATTTTCGCTGTCAAAACACGACGAAGACGACGACATCTTATCCGCCATCGTACATTCTGTATTATAACGTATATCATGTACAGCGAATAAAAAAAAAACGCGAACGAGGTTACATGCATTGTGCACGCTTGCGCGCGTTCACGGAAGTCCTTAACACACGGGGTGAATGGCGGAATTTCCAGTCGAATCAATGGTACGATTTTGCATATTATTATTTTAATTTTGAGGTCAGGAGCAAAATTTACCGATGGCAACATTGTGCATGTATTCACTCATAATATTTTACATATTATCATGTCCAAGACCCGTGGTTGTATTTGCCGCCCCACGGAAAGTCACAATTTTAGCGACCATCCCACAGTCTAATATCCAAAGCTTACATACGACTAGACTATGGCCAAACCTACACCAAGCCATGAATCGAAAGGGGCTTGGGATCTGCCCTTGATCAGCCAGTAATAAAACTATACGGAGTCTTCTTCAGCGGACTGCAGTCGGGCGAGGTTGTTAGTTCGCTGCTCGGTTATTTACGATTGCGTGCTTTTTAATATGTTGTCTCGCGTTTGAACTTTATGTTATAAGTAGCTTTAGGGAAATCGCTTTATCAGAAAAGGTTTGGGTGCCTTTCGGACATATGTCGACTCTCCTCACTAACCCCCCCAAAAAAAAAAAAAAAAAAAAAAATTGCGACCTCGGAAGCAGTGATTGCCGATAAAATGTTTGAGCTCAGAGAAGATATCTGCATTATTGACATGGCTTTCCCACGCCTACCGTCACAGTTTTGTTGAAGACCGCCATCCGGAGAGCAAACGCAACTATACGATGATCCGTCTCCACTTTGCACACAGGTTGCACCATTTCCACAGGGGGAGCTGTCGCACGGTTCTGCGGTATCTGTAAACGATTATAACGTAGGACGTGCAAAGGTCAATTTGATATTCCTGTCATAATAAAAATGACGTCAAATACCACAGGCTCCATGCCCCCTATTTTATACTTACTGGGAAATATTATATATGGGTATTTCAAGAAATGAAAGACCCACTTTAATAGTGACATGCCTATTTTGGCCCTAATATCAGAAATGGTCTTATTGAGAAAGTCCCTTTAAAATGGGAATAAACAAAATAAACAGGACTAAACAACAGAGCAGAAAAAAATCCCCATATTTGCTTAGGGGCATTGGTTTTTTTCTCGTGCAATGAAGGACACCATTTGAGGAGACCAGAACAAGTTACATAATGCAAGTCAGCAATTTCGGTCTTAACTAAAACAGGTAAAATGTGGCATTTCGTCTGCCCTATTCACAATAATTTGATTTTTGACAATTTTACATTGTATCATAATCTACGTCTGCATATTTTCAGTTAAAATTCATACCCAGTTGGCTAACTAATACCCAACACGCCTTTTATTTAATCTATAAGTATTATAAGCCCAAACAAATGTACGTCATCAAGAGATTTGGTAATTAATAATTTCAACTATAAGCAGATATCCCAGTGAAACATAGACAAGTTGTTCATTCCTAAAAAAAAAACACGCGTTAACCAATCGGAACAAACTACTTATCCAGTTATACGAGAATGAAATCAGATGTATAACACCACGAATGTATCACTGTGAGGAGGATTTGGGGCTGAAATTATTATACAAGTAAGTTTTATCCCTGGAAAAGTTGTGGGTATAGCCCTTATTTACTTTAGTAACCTTTAACTTCTTTACACTTTACCCGGAATTCATGTCATTTTCATGGAATGGAAGGGGAATCGTACTCGCCGTGTAAAAGCGAACGGCAATGTACACCCTTACGGTGCGCTACGATGACTGCGCGGTATAAAAAATTACCGTTTTTGAACAGGTTTTTTTGGGTGTTTTGGCAAGTAAAATCGGCTCTACATAAAAACGGGCAAAAACGGGCAGCTAAACTTGGTATCGACTTAAAGCTTAGACATCGGGGAAAATGATGCCTATAGAATTTAGACGGAAATCCACGAAAATCTAAACGATACTATTGTAAATGCAAAAAAAAAATGATTTTTCAGCCTATTTCGAGGAAAAATAATCATATAAACCTCTTAAAGGGTGTCTTTTATCTCATTTGAACCCTTTCACATGAAAAAAGAATATATCAGGATTATGTGGGAGCCATTTCAGATTCCTACGTGAAAAGCCTCCTGAGAAATGGCCTGTTTTTCAAATAGGATGTCATATACGTGACATTTCGCAAAATGTCAAACGATTTGAGGTAGGAAATTAACAACCTTTATGCAAATTCCGGAATGAAATATTTTGCTGAAATATTCTTCAAAGTATTGTCTTTCAGCTGGGCATGATAAAAATTAAAAATCTGAAATTGCCCAAAATGACTTTTGGCGCACTTTTGTTTCGCCCCGGCCCACTGTGCGCCGGTGCCTTAACCACTAGACCACAGAGACGGGTTAGTGGCTAGACTGAGACCGATCCGATTGACCGTCAGATAGACAGATTTTCGACACTATACCAATTATATTTTCCTTTGTCGGGTGAAGGTGAGTTTTGAACAATGACAAGCCGCCATGCCTCAGCTGGATCAAAGCTATTGCTTTGATACAGTACACGTATGAGAGAAGAAATACAAATGTGTAAAGCTTTACATGTACAACAGCTTTTTGGCAACTCTTTTTTATTTAAATATTGTAAAGAAATGGATGAAGAGAACAATGGTAGGCGTAGCTTAAATCAAGGTTCCCCAGAGCTATCTACCCTTTGGAAAAATTGGTGATGCCGAAAAAATGTCTCTGCCGGGAATCGAACCCGGGCCCCCAGCTTTGAACGCCGGTGCCTTAACCACTAGACCACAGAGACGGGTTAGTGGCTAGACTGAGCCCGATCCGATTGACCGTCAGATAGACAGATTTTCGACACTATACCAATTATATTTTCCTTTGTCGGGTGAAGTAGAGTTTTGAACAATGACAAGCCGCCATGCCTCAGCTGGATCATAGCTATTGCTTTGAAACAGTACCCGTCTCTGTGGTCTAGTGGTTAAAGAAATGATTTGCCTCTCAACAACTGAAATAAATTGGAAGGCTAATTCAAGCCCACCCTAATTTTCATACCCTTTGTTTCAGTGGGCAGTGCTCGCTCAAGCATTAATAGTTTCCCAACTTTCTGGTGTCATTTGAAAGTTGACTTCATTGGCTTTCCATATATATATAGTTTTCTTTGGGACGCGGTGTACACTGACTCTCAGGTAGAAGGTCTTGCCCAAGGTTCACCGTGAGACAACTGAGTAGAACTTTAGCAAGGACCTTTCATGCGAATAGAATGCACCTTGATATGTATAGTAATTGCCAAAGCTTATTCATTCTGACCACATCCCGCCTTTATTATCACTAAGTCCTTGACCAATGGAACTGGGACGATTTGCTATGTTGAAAGAAGTTAGTCACTTCAACTCTCCCTTAAACACAAACAGAATATTTCGAATTTTCCGGAATTCTCAAAAAGTATTTAGAAGTCATACATCTCAGATCGAATACCGTTCAATCCTTTTCGACATGGTATTTCAAGCGGCAATGATAAGTGGTTGTGTTCAGTGGTCTTAAGCATTTGTCGAGAGACGGAAAAGACATGGGTTTGAGTCCAGCACAATACTAATGCAACTGAGAATAGTATTTTCACACTGTTTTTATTGTTATTCATAAAACTACTATACACAAGCTTTTACACTTGTAAAATATACACCTATTAATTTACGATCGTGACAACAGTTTACAACTAAAAATAGACTGGAATGTTTTACACATTCTCGAAATTCAGTCAAGAATTTCGCAGTTGTAACTCCATCATGGCGAATTATGTAACGAATTATCATTTCGGCCCATTTAGATCGTATTTTGGCCTATTCCGTTTATAATGTGAATAGGACTATTCCATTACCGAACAATCATTTAGAACTATTCTCTTAAGCACGTGTATCATTTTATTTTTTCCCCATTGCCGAACAATTATTTAGAACTATTTCCTTAAGCAGTATTATTTTGATATCTTTTATAAATATGCAACGTGAAATTAAACTAGGTTAATTCTCTCTCAAATTACCATAGCCTAAAAATGTTTCGCTCAAACAGCAACATAAAAATCAAGAATAACAACAAATTATTGTGAAGTATTTCGTTATTGTACAGAAAATTGTACAACGCCCACTTGTTGTACGCGAGCAAATTGGAGACCTCGTACCGTTGCACTCACGACATACCATCCAAAATGTACCGTTGCACGGCTATAGGAGGTGACGTAACAATGCGATTTAATTCAGGGCGTATAGCCTGCTGGCTAAACGCGCAGTACTGCCCAAGGTCATGTGCGCTTATGGGATTTAGCTTTTCGCTTTTAATATTTTTGCTCCATTTTCATAGATTACTGCTGGAAAAACTCTTGTTTTTTTTCATATTTTCGCTAGATTCCGGGGCGTTGTACAACACAAATAGCGAATATTCTTATTCGTGCAATGGTGCGAGATTTCGCATTCGGTGAAAGAAACGCTCTATTCAACTCAGCTAACGCCTCGTTGAATATAGCATCTTTCCTTCACCTCATGCGAAATCTCGCACCATCGCACTAATGCCTATTCGCTATTCGTATAAAATCTAATCAAGTCGAAAATAAGAGGAATTCTATTTACTGTCGCATAAGGTCCCAGAAAAACCTTCGAAACAGTTACATCGGACTGAACCTAAACCATCCGGAATAACTTCACAGGTTCCATTGTTACAAAGGTCCGCAACAATTACACATATATCTATCAAGAATGAAAAAATCATTAAAGTCTTAATTATGGCAAAGATGATAAGGGTGACGGCAAAATCCTATTCATAATGATAGTGGTAATAGTTATTTAATTAATCATTATCATCATCGTCGTCGTCATGTTGACATGTTTAGTATATGACTATAATTAACATCATTTGTGAACATTAAAAACTGAAATGCGAGTTTTTAGGTGATTCTTCCTTTCTGATACTGGGTCAGATGCATCAAAAGTAGCAATTGTTTTTGCTAGGCTTTTGCTTGGATTTTGCTTGATTACGTATGCAAGTGCTTTTGCTAGTAAGCTCAAGCTGATAACTGTCTGCTAGCACTTGATTGACGATTAATCTATCGAAAGAAAGCGTACACATAAGGCGTAACTTTTGCTTGTGCGTTCACGCATTTTTTTTCACAAGATCCGTTAGAGCAACTTTCAGGAGCGTTTGCTCGATCAGGGCCTCCGCGTTTTTAATGTTTATGCACCAGAGAGAGCAGTGGCGTACCGTGGGTCATGGCATGGGGGGGGGGGGGGGCACCAGCAAAAATTTTGAGTCACTTAGTGAGCGCGCTCAGTTGTCAGGTATACTGATCTAATAGAAACATTTTAAGGACAGTGCCATTGAACGAATATGTATCTGACTGATCAAATAAGGCGAGTGCGAAGCGCGAGCTGAAAATTTTTGATATTCAGACCTAAAGGGGACATTTTATGCAAATTTTTGTAATCTTGATACGTGCCTGTCTCTCAAAACAAACAATGCGAGCGCAAAGCACGAGCAGAAATTTGTGTATATATTGATCCCAAACAAGGATATTTTAAGGACTATTTTCTAAGAATCCATTAAGAGTATGCATATCTCACCCTAGTCATCTAAAGCGAGTGCTAAGCGCTTGCTGATTTTGTTAGAATTACATCTAAACACATGAAGCACTTTTTTTGTCATTTTAATCATGATTATTATACGCATCTAATTAATCAAATATTGCGAGTGCGAAGCGCGAGCTGAAAATTTGGACATTCAGATGTGATTAGGAAATTCTAAGGTTTGTTTGTAGGAATGCACTAAGACCATACGTATTTCACTTACCAAATGATGCGAGCTGAAAATTTTTGATATTCAGATCAGAAAAAGGGACATTTTAAGGACTGATTTATAGGAAATCATGAAGAGCAGACATATCTCACCAATCCACTAATGCGAACGTAAGCACGGACGGGAAATATTACACCTTAAAATGGGGCAATCACTTCAAGTAGTCATGAAAAAGAAGCAAACGTCACTACATTATACAGTCAACATCTGTTATATTAGATAGCCTTGAATAATGAAAATGGATCTAACGTTAATCTAAACTTAAAGCTAGGTCTACGTACGGTGCGTGCAGTAGATTAGATGTGTATGATATTCACAGTGACTGATGGAACTGGTATACGTAATGTTAGTTTAATGCATTGAATGCCCATTTCCTAATCAAAATCAAGTTTGTTTAAACTTAACTTGTTAGATCTATTTTAGAGTCCAGGTCCAGGACCCAAGTCAGATCGAGAATGCATGATGATCCATGATCGGGGATCAGGTGCAGATTCTGCACATCTAATTGGGGATGAGATAAACATGACTAAGTTAGATCTAGATCTATGTCAGACTTCTGTTGGTGGTGGTCCTGATCTTTTTGTTGTCGAACCAGGTCCAGGATCAAATCGAACTAATGTTTGGCTAACACTTAATTACGTTGTTGTTAGCATAAGACGTAAGATTAACGTAACGTAAGATTTCTCTAACTTATAGACTCTAGCCGACCTACATCTTGGCCTAGGCCTAAATCTAGATGTACTTTCCTAATTTTATCGTCCAAAAGCCGATCTTATTCCTCATTGTTCATCCGACATCACCACAAATCTTTGACGTTAGACCAAAATCCCAAACTAAAAGTTTTAAAAGTAAGCTAAGCTTCAGTCTCTATCTACAAAACTAACTGTTAATTCATTGGCTCCACTCATATCCAGATATTGTTAAATTAATCCCCAGAATTTCAGAAATGACGGTTATTCCTGTCTACACAAATAACTGAAGAAGGCCTTAAGTTAGATCTATAGACCCTACCTAACTCGTAGCAGGCTCCTCGTCGTCGTCGGACTCACTTAAATTCCGCGGTCCGGTACGTTCGAAGAGTGTTGATCGATTGCAAACGATCGCTACTTTAGTCCCACGTATGTTATTTCCGTGTAATTTGTAACATCTAATCAACAAGAGAGCGCCATACACGTAGAAAAATATATTCATGGACCGGCTGGTCAATATATTCATCGAAGGTGGACCGGCTTTGAAAATACATTAATTTCGATCATATCACGTGATGCGCCATGGACCAATCGCCCTTGGCTATCTGTCTTGGCTATTTAATATAAAACAATAATAACTCGAAGTGCGAGTAAATATCTTTGGTGTATGTTGACTTAAAAACCGGTTTTAGTACAGCAGGATTATATATCTCGTTAAACAGGCAATGCGAGCACCCGAAACGATGAAGACATAGGCCCTGAGCAAATGGTAACACTTTGTAATTCCGAAGGTTCTTTATTACGAAGGTTCGTAATTCCGAAACACGTAAATTGCCTATACCTCGATGTTCGTTAATCCGAACATTTGTGGCGTTATTCCAAAGGTTCATTATTCAGAAGGTTCGATAATCCGAAAACGAAACAAGGTTCGTTAATCCGAAAATGAAATAATTTTCGTTGTTCCAAAGGTTCGTTAGACCGAAAACGAAATAAGGTTCGTTAATCATTACGTTTTCGGACTAACGAACCTTCGGAATTTATACGAACCTCACTTGTTTTCGGACTAACGGACCTTCGGAATTACGAACCTCATTTCGTTTTCGGACTTTTTTTACACCTTCGGAATTACGAACCTTCGGAAATACGAACCTTCGGAATATCCGAACCCTCGGAATAACGAAGCTTCGGAATTACGAATGTATGCGGAGCAAGTTACGTTTCATAAAGTATGAAAATATGTTTCTTATGTAATGTAACATAATATAGTTATTATGATATGACATTATAATGAACAATAACTTCTTATTTCCCACCACGCTTTTCTTCCTTTCTCCCTCCTTTTCCCCGTTTTTTTTTTTGCCAGCCGATGGGGGGAATAGCATGTGCCCCCATGCCCCACCCCCTTAAATACGCCACTGTGAGAGAGAACCCCAATGTGAGAAGTAGCCTGCATGTACATTTTGTCTTCCTAGTAAATGAAAAACTGAGTGTCAATTATACAGTTATTAATTAGAAACAAGTTGTAGGAAAAGTTTGACACCACGTCTATTAAAGGAAAAGATGTTACAGGAGAGAAACGGTATTTTGCACTGCGACACCTTTGCAATTCGAGTCTCGTCTTTGGCATGTGAGTCGTATTCGCACCAGTGTGACGTTGCTATTCAAATCGCTAGCAGTTGCTTGGCTAGCAATTGCTTGTGCTTGAATCAACTGCTACTTTTTATGCATCTGACCCACTGTTTAGGCTAACTAATTAGTATATAATTATGATGAATAAAAAAACACCGCGTTGACTTAGCATTCGTTGACGGTCACATGAGCTAAATGCACGTAAATATATTCAAACCTCAACCTTGGAAATACCTCAAATATTTGTTCATAGGATCATGAGTACCTGATTCCAAACTCAAATCATAATTCAGTCATTAAATGACCAACACATGATTTACCTGTCTGAATACGTCTCAAAGAAAGCAACAAGATTGTGACACTCTCACGGCAAGCAATACATGTTAAATCTACCTTAATCTACACAACGCAGTAGGCAGACTCGTACTTAACTGACAAAATTGCCCACTGGAACAAACTCACAAGGGAAAGTGCCAATTTAAACAGCACTGACGTCTTCAAAAGTAAATTCAAAAGGCCTCCCAAATCCCAAAATTTAAAAATAATACCACCACTCTTATCAACCCCGAGTCGGGAAAAAACTAAATTTAGTACCAGGTACAAGGCTTTTTAATCCACAAAATAATCCTCTCCAACTCTCTACCTCCTGAAAGAACCCAATTGCCTAAACGTTTCGCATTAGAAATACCAACCTGTTTCACATCGCTCTCCAAAAAATCCACTTAGGCAACGGCACGAGTAGTTCATAAAGTTAGGCATCGGAACACATGTTGCTCCGTTTTCACATGTGTTATTAGCACACAGATCTATTCCTACATGAATATATGACAAAAATGTAGAAGCATGATAAGTTATGCAATGGGAACTGTTAAATGCACACATTATACTAGAGCAGTTCAAAATTAAATTCGTTTAGTAATCATGTCGTTATCCAAATTAGCCCTAACTCCTTCTAAATACATGCATTATATGCAGTAATACCCCTTTCAGTAACTCGCTGGCCCGGGCCAGGCCCGGGCTAAGTCGTAAAATTTTGAGTTTATGAATGGCGCGGGCCAAAATAGCTCGCGCCAGGCCCGGGCTATTTTGGTGCTGCTTTCATCAGCACCAGACCAGCGCCAGGCCCGCACCAGGCGCCGACCAAAGAGTTTATGAACGGATAGCAGCACCAGGCCCCGGCCAAAATTCCGTATCGATAGCACAATCGTAGCCACCTACGATGCCATCAATAAATCGTAAACTATTCCATCGTACGATGACCGTAACAAATGTAAACGAGGCATTATAAACAGACCTATTCGACATCTCTCTCCAGAAAATCCATCCGCGCAATCAGGCGCGCCGGAACACTTTCAGTTTTTTTTTTTTTTTTTTTTTTTTGGGGGGGGGGCAAAATCCCGAAGGGGGCACAATATTTTTGAAAGTGTGAGATACGGAAGCGATCGAGCGGGAGAGGGTGTGGGACCCCCCCCCCACGGTAAGAACTTTGTGTAAAAATTAAGCATACAAGTTGCGTTTCTAAGAGCATTGAAAATAAATTTCTTGAGAATTAAACAGTCTTGGAGTTCTTTTTGCTCCTTCTGTTTCCTCCCTTCTGACCCAGACTGGTGTTTCTTCATGATCAGGGTCGCAGTTCCAGCAAATTACGAGCCTTATTGTAAACTCAATTGTTTGAAACCAATGTAATATAGGCCTTTTAAAGACTTTAAGATGACAAACATGACCGTACGCAGCTGGGGGCCGCCGATCGAGAGGGCAAAATTCACAAAATTCACCAAAAGTGTGCACGAAATCTTTCAATTTTATTCTAGAAAATGCAAAAGCTCCCCCCCCCCCTCACCATGGGCGGAAATCCCAGGGGGACAGGGGGGACGGCCTACCATTTTGGAAAGGGGGTACATAATATCAAATGTCCCCCTACTATTTGTGCTCTTTTATTATGGAAAATACATAATTCAAAATCGAAATTAAACACATGTATCCTCGAATTTCGAAATAAATATAAACGGACAGTTTTTGTTAAGAAGTTGGTTAGGAAAAGAAAAGGCATACCGGCCCAACTATTCTCGAACTCGCATCTAGCCCTATATGCCAGCCAAAGAGTGATGACATTGATGACATCGATTGCCATTGTCAATTTCATTACTAATAAAAATGAAGAAAAAAGAAAATCGCCTCTGGATACTTATAAGTAAATTTAGTGCATAGACGGTTAGACGAGAATGTTCCTTTGTTAAGCCAATTCACTTTCCCTTTATTCCAAATTTACTTGGAATATAAGAATACTTTCATTGTTCGCGTACTCAGTATAAAGAATAGTTTTCATGAGTTATGATTAATCATTCACAGTGAAATTTAACTATGTTTAATCCCCCAAAATTTGTTTTTAAACACTCTATTAACGAGACTTATATTCCATTTTTACACAAAATTCCAGCCTTGTGAGGGGTCATCATAGGTAGATCAAGGGGGCGAAGCGGCGGAAGGTGAGGCGAAAAATAAGAAGAAAGATAGGACCGGGAACAGGATGGAAGGGAATAATTGGGAAAAAAAGAAAACTTTCAGGTCATAGTATAAAAATAAAAAAATCGCTCGCGCTTTGCATAAATACACAGCCATCTCTTTATTTCAAAACGTGCTTGATTTTTTTCACTTTTTAGATCGAAATATATAAAATCAAATCATTTATCAAAGAAGATTTCCATCTTTTTCATAATTTGTACTTTTAGATATTAAAAAAAAATAGCTTGCCATTCGGTTTTAGTCTGAAATGTATTCATTAAAAGGTTAAACGTTATCACACTGTAATAAGATGGAAAAGGGGCTTATCAAAGGTATGTTTCACAGAGGAACTGTTCGTCAAAAGACGCGAGTCTTACTATGATAATGTAATTGCCACGTCAGGGGCAAATTTTTTCATTTTTGACAATGGAAATGACAATTTTTAGGCAGAAAAGTGCCTTTATCGTTTACTTTTGTCCTTAAATAATTTTTCATTTTTCTACTTTCAGGGGGGCACGGCAAAATCTCGTTTTGCCCCCAAAAAACTTTATTGGGGGGGTAAGTGCCCCCCTGCCCCCCCCCCCCCCCGCTTCCGGCGCCCTTGCGCGC
This sequence comes from Lytechinus variegatus, assembly GCF_018143015.1. Taxonomy (NCBI): domain Eukaryota; kingdom Metazoa; phylum Echinodermata; class Echinoidea; order Temnopleuroida; family Toxopneustidae; genus Lytechinus; species Lytechinus variegatus. Next base: position 53,460,687 of record NC_054741.1, read on the forward strand.
AATCACAGGTGAAGTTAAACGTTTCTGGGACGGGAATGCAGGTAGCCCCGTTTTCACAGTTGTTGTTAACACATTGATCTATTTGTAGGCAAAAATAATTATGCGTGGCAAAGCGTTAAATGGAATAGGAGATATGAAATCTAGTAAGATAACATTCAATTTCGTGTATTATGTTTAATCTATTTTTATGTTATTATAGTTATAATATAATTTTATGATGTATCACAAGTAACTGCAAATATACTTATAATATCGTGCGTTAGAAATTTCAGAAAAAAAGTAGAAAACTAATGAGGATTTTCTAAGAAGGATAACTACTTAATACGCCAACATGTTTCACATCTCTCTACCCAGAATCCGATCACACACTCACACGAGTAGTTTAGGCATTTAGGCAGTTAGGCATTAGAACACATGCTGCTCCATTCTCACGCATGCTATTAGCATACAGATCTATTTCTATATTTAAGTATACAAAATATGATCATCATTCTGAGATAAATTATTTACATAGAATAAATGTATAAAGCCCCTTTTACACCTTCACGGATGCAACACGGATCATCACGGATCTCAGTCCGTGATGATCCGGGGTGCCAAATTTGTATTTTCCTAGCATTCCCGGAGTGAGTACGGAGTTAACTGGTTATTAACACGGATATGTACGGAAAAGTACGGAGTCTACAAGGATAGGCAAGGTAGCAATAGGGATCCTGTTTGATATGCTCCCGGAGCCAACACGGAATACCCGGATGATCACGGATGTTACTGGGTCTTTACACGGACCTTCAGGGTTGCTCACATTCTGTACTGGGATATATCTTGCTAGAATGAAGTTTCGTCCCTTTTTGCAGCATCTGGAGCATGCTCGTGCTTGGTTATGAATACGGACTATTGTCCATGTACGCAAACAATACAAACTTTTGACCCCGGATAGAGCCGGTATCAACAAGGATCACCCGGTTCTTACAAGGAGCCTCCCGGATGCATTCGGTAGCTACACGGATGTACAAGGAGGCTACAGGGATGAACACGGTTTATTATTAGTCCGTGTACTCCGCGATGAAAAATTGAACATGTTCAATTTTTCTCCCGGACATGCCGGTACATGAAGGATGTCGCCGGATGAGTAGCCGGAGTGTACACGGTAGTCCCGGACTGTACACGGATGACCCCGGATTGACAATCCGGGATGATCCGTGTTGCTTCCGTGAAGGTGTAAAAGGGGCTTAAGTGTGGGTGAGAATGTGTGTTGTCCGTGCGTTGTTGATCACGGGTGGCGCAAGGACACGTTGACAAACGGGTGGCAAGACGATCTAAAAGATGACACCAAAATCTAGATCTATATCCTACTTCAAACTTTTTTTGATTCTTTAAAAAAACAGACGCTAAAGACAACAAGAGTTATTAAATTCAGAAAGACAACGTACAATGTTTACGTTCAATATAGTATTATCTTATGTTATTACAGTTATAGTATGGTCTACCACAATCTATTGCAAATTATTATCGACTAAATCCATCTCAAATAGCTTTACTGATAATTACAACATCCTATAATAACTAATATGTGAAGATTACAAACATGACTGTGTTTTGAACGACTGAGGATTTTCTAGGAGCGAAAAATATATGATATACCAACCTGCTTCACATCTCTCTCCCAAGAATCCGATCACACATTCACACGAGTAGTTCATAGAGTTAGGCATTGAACACATGTTGCTCCATTCTCACATGTGTTATTAGTACATAGATCTAGTATACAAAATGTAATAATCATTCTCAGATAAAACACGTCGACAAATTTGGGTATGGGTGACTGTGAGTATATGTGTTGATTGCGTAATCACGGGCAGCACAAGGACATTTTGATTAATGGGTGGCGCAAGACGATCTAAAAGATGATGCCAACCATAATGCTCATTGTCAATAAGTGTCCATGTTTGATTGATGGAAATTCATTTCAAAATATCCATAAAGTAATCTTCCAAAATACGTTCAATCTTACAAATACATTACAAATTAGTTATGCCAATCCCTTATAGAATAAACTTCATAATCGTCAAACATGCAACCATGTACAGGTATAGTATGTAAACAACCCCATTAAACGGACGTAATATCGAAAATCCTTTAAATTGCTTTAATTTGCAAGATTCAACATTAAATAAGTTCCATATAATCTGCAATTAAGTTAACACCATATTTCGTGCAAATTTCCGTCTTAGTTTTAAAGATTATCAAAATATCCTTGTATGAAGTAATTTTGACTTACCACGTATGTGGGTTAAGAAATACATCATAGAAATCATCTAAAACTCCTTCCTGACATAGCAGCATAAAATACGATTAGCTCGTCGATAAGACAAATCCATATTATGTGTCTGCTAAAATTATAACAAAATGAATAAAAACGATGAAGTTGATATTGCCCCTAAGGCAAAAACAAATCGAGATAAATCATGTCAGCTCCATCCAAACCAATAAAACGTAATGACCAAAATTAATAGGCCTACAGTACACGACGCCTTCAGATCGGGTTTTAGGGCGTAGTTCATTTGCCTAACAAAAGTTTTACTAGTATTTTGCATATACGTATGCGCTTCGCCTAGACGTGATGTCCAGTCTTTAAGAAAAGCTCTAAATTAGTAAGATTCATACACTTAACCTTGACATAATTATGCTCTTATGCTCATAATAAGTGGATTGAAAAAAATATCCTATTTGATTTTTTTTCATTCTTGGCAAATCAGAGGAGGTAGTCCCTCCGCTAGAACGCCAAGTGCGACTTCGGCCGCTGGAGCAGTAGGTATTAACTTCCTGACCTACTTGCGCAGTTATCATAAGTTGCTTCATCAGAGTGGATCTAATAAGAGCCCCAGTACCAAATCGTGCGGAGGTGGTACAGTCATGTGTAGCTGGAACTGAGCGTCTATCCCATGTCAATTCATGGACGAGGAGGGGCGGCCGGGACGTACCCCTCGAAATATAACAACTGCACAGCAGCCTATGGCAGGAGTCATCTTGCCCTTCCTCCCTTTCTTGCGCTATATAGAAAGACCAAAAAAAATAAAAGCTGCACGCTCTTACTATAGTCATTGCGACTCATGCAGACAGCTCAACCACCGCGGAGCAGCGAAAGAGTTGCACATTGCTTCATGATTAGGGCGATCATTTTTGGATGCGCAGCATGGAATGGAGCACCTTTTCGTCGGAAAGACGATTTCAGCTGTTACATCGCTCTTAATCTCCAAGTTACATGCGTTATGTTTTTTTTTTTTTGGGGGGGGGGGGCTCTTGCCGGCTCATGCTCAGCTAAATGAGCGTGCATATACTGCGTACGTAGTCATCAATGAGGTGACGTATTAAAACGTGCGCGTTTAGTAGCACAAAATCATTATTTTAGGCAGTCCAGTGAAACCGACTCTAAACCTTCCAGTGGTGTGTTCTCAATTTTTGAATTTGATATTGCTGATTGACAAAAGCGATTGAGTATGATTGTCCATTTTTGTTTCTCCTTCCATGCACGGTCCATCTAACACTGATTCTATTTTTGGTAACTACTGAACTTCCTTTCCCAAATTGGGAAGATATATCACCAAGTTTGGAACTATTGACAGGCGGAAGAATAAGGGCCATTTTACTGTCTCAAGTGTTAAATTTGATCATGTCAATCGTAGTCTTTAAAAATGCTGTTTTTTTTTTAAAATGACCCGGTCGAGGTACCCTTTTCTGGTCAGATATGGAATGTCAGATATCTTTCCTGTCCACTGGTAGTAAACAGTCGACCCTCAAATTTCATTCTTATTTTTTATGATTTCTTTCAAATGCCACTTTAAGTTTAACACACGAGTCTCTGGGAAATGTTCTAGGCCTGTACATCCTTGTGGTTAGTAGAAGAACCTTTTGAAGGGTTACATGTAGCGCCATTTTGACAACTATTGTTACCGCAAGGATCTATTTCTAGAAGGTTGAAAAATAAAATGATGTAAGAATAATGAGAAATAATGAAAATAGAGCATATAGCGACAGGATGACTCCACTTAAAAACTTAAAGTGATCATTTCACTTTGTTCTGATTTAAAAATTATAATTTTGGTTCTTGAAAATTGGCTGAACAATAGGCTTGTATTATAAAAATACCATCCCAAAAGTTTCAAAGTATTATATCTACAGGATCAATTTTAAAATCTTGGAGATGTAAACCAAAGTTTTAAAATAATTGGGAGTTGGTTTCAATGACTATGTGTATAGAGCGAATCTGTGCAACACAACACATTAACTCTAGATGAACACAGCATGACCTACTTACAGTGTGTACAAGGTATACACTGAATATACAGTGCAGCTAATACCGTGTGTATAGGAGATACACACAGCAGAAGGCAGTCAACATAGCCAACGGACTTTTTGAATTGGAGAAAACTGGTCATAAGCTGAACCCGTCTACTAGACAGTTCTCAAAATCAAGCTAATAAATTGCTACTTGTATCTAAATTAGAGTTTTCATCCTATATTGTGGTCTGTTTCAGGGTTTTTGAGGACAAATACAGGCGCTCATACATATGTTTCGTCTCAGTTTGAGAATTTTTTAAATCAGCTGCTCACAAACGATCCCTTTAATCGGTATAAAGGAACGAAAACCAATCTTTAAAGTTTGCGATAGATCCAAGCATTTCCTTAAATAACGTGTTACAGCATAAGCAGGGGATGCTATGATGTGGCAAAGCATGTTTATCACTTTTAACGTTATTTTTTGAAAGCCATAGGATTGCTCAGCCATAAACATGATAAAACGAATCGTAGGGACACCTCGCGAGAGAGAGGAAGTGAAGTGACCAAGTTGAGTTCGGAAGTTTTTAATTTATTTTTAAGATTAAATCTGAAGCATCTCGTGCACACTGTCGGTGTAATTTATACTCTATATTACAGGGATTTAAAATAAGTCCAGATGGACTGTAGTTAGGTAGCAATCGATTTCTGGATTAAGTTTTAATCCTAAAGACTTAAATTTAAATCTCAAATGATTTAAATTTAAATCTTTCGAGATTTAAAAATGAATCTTAAGGATTCAAACTAAATCCGGAATTCGATTGGTCCCTAACTACAGTCCATGTGGACTTATTTTAAATCCCTGTAATTTAGACTGTATTATAATATACAAGAGAAAAATAGGTTTTGAAAATTTCTGGAAGGGGAGGGGTGGCAGTTTTATTGTAATGTGCAAATCAGGCAGCTGATGGAATTTATGTTATGTTTTATTATGCGTATGGCGGAAAGGGTATTTGCTCTTACCAAGAGAGACTATTATTATTGTGTTCTTTGCAAAGTTAATTTTCAGTGTCTGAAGGCATATCTGTTTTAATATACGGATAACACTATGCATAGTGTACTAGACATGCTAGACTAGTATTTGAAGGAAAAGTGAAACACATTTCAAAGACAGAATTGTAAGTTTCGATATCTACGGAATTACACTTCTCCATGAAAATATGACGGATTTCACCTCGGTCATCGTGCTCTCCTAAATAATTAGATTCAGAATGGATATGGAAGTAGATTTAGCTAGCAAGGTTACCAAAATATAAAGGACAAGTGCATGCGGCAAGAGATGTTAAATTTGAAATGTCTTGATGTTCAAGTTCTGAATGAATATTTTGGTAATGAAAATCCAACTTTGCAATTTATCTGGACCGTGCATGGTCGCAATTGAAATTTCCAAGGGATCGATTGATTATAGGCCAAAGGCTATACTTACCATTGGGCTTGCAAAATTCTGGTTTATCTGGTAACGCAGGGGGAGAAGAAGTACAGTTACACGTGCCATTGCGGAAGAAACGTCTACGTTCGTTACTAAATTCAGAAGGAAATAACTAACATGGCTGAAAAATATTTTGATTCTTGTTCGGGAGGAAAACAAAAAGTAAGTAAATAGACATATACTGCAGTTTAATTTATGGGGCATTCATGGATTATCATCATAGTCGTGACAGCATTTTGCAGTCTCTCCTGAGTAATAATATGAGATATGAGATTATTCATATCATGATTGCGAGCGAGCATGAAATTCGCTTTTTGATAATACGTACAGTGTTTAATATTCAATACCCACGAGACGTGAGAGCGTGTATATATTTTTATTTAAAAAGAAAGGGAAAAAAGAGGAGAGGGGGGGGGGGGGAGAAAGGAAAAACGATAGAACATGAAGAAAGAGAAAGAACAAGTGGAATGCCTCTGGCCGTCTCACCTGCATCACGCGGTTCAATATAGCAGCAGTGTTGACTTTGAATACTACTCTAACTCGCACAAGATGTTCAGTGATACATGGTTACTCTTATGTCCACTTTTTATGAACTAGACCAATAAACTTACAGAGATATGATGGTTATTCAACAAAAAAACCCCAACATGGCCAAAGTTCATTGACCTTACATGACCTTTGACCTTGATCATGTGACCTGAAACTCGCACAGGATGTTCAGTGATACTTGATTACTCTTATGTACAAGTTTCATGAATCAGATCCATAAACTTTCAAAGTTATGATGGTAATTCAACAGATACACCCGATTCGGCCAAAGTTCATTGACCTTTGACCTTGGTCATGTGACCTGAAACGCGCACAGGATGTTCAGTGATACTTGATTACTCTAATGTCCAAGTTTAATGAACTAGACCAATAAACTTTCAAAGTTATGATGGTAATTCAACAGATACCCCCGATTCGGCCAAAGTTCATTGACCCTAAATGACCTTTGACCTTAATCATGAGACCTGAAACTTGCACAAAATTTTCAGTGATGCTTGATTACTATCATGTCCAAGTTTCATGAATCAGATCCATAAACTTTCAAAGTTATGATGGGAATTCAACAGATATCCCCAATTCGGCCAAAGTTCATTGGCCCTAAATGACCTTTGACCTTGGTCATGTGACATGAAACTCATGCAGGATGTTCAATGATACTTGATTAACCTTATGTCTAAGTTTCATGAACTAGGTCCATATATTTTCTAAGTTATGATGACATTTCAAAAACTTAACCTCAGGTTAAGATTTCAATGTTGATTCCTCCAACATGGTCTAAGTTCATTGACCCTAAATGACCTTTGACCTTGGTCATGTGACATGAAACTCTAATAGGATGTTCAGTAAAACTTGATTAACATTTTGGCCAAGTTTTATTAACTAGGTCCATATACTTTCTAAGTTATGATGTCATTTCAAAAACTTAACCTCAGGTTAAGATTTGATGTTGACGCCGCCGCCGCCGCCGCCGCCGCCGTCGGAAAAGCGGCGCCTATAGTCTCACTTTGCTTCGCAGGTGAGACAAAAACGGATCGAAGGAAAGAGGAAAGGAAGTAAAACAGAATATGCGACAAAGAACAGATCATCCTAAAATACTAATGGGCGAGGTAGGGAAAATTAAAATATGGGAAAATGGAACAGGAAAGGATGGTTGGAAAGGGGAAATGTAAAAAGAAGTGGGAAATGTGGGTAGAATGAATGAGTTTAAAAAACGAGAGGTTACGGAGTTACTGCACAGACCCCCAAAGGAGCATTGCTTTTGGGCGATTCCATACGTGTCGTACGGGACATTTCAACAAAAATATCTAGTCTCTAAGCTGATTGCTTGAGCATTAACAATTTATGTTTTGTCAGAAATAAAAGTAAATATATAGTCATGTGAAAAACCGATTACCAACAAAAAATGTTTGATTATGGGTGAATTACAGGTGAAATATGTTGTGTGTCGTACGGGACTCGGAAATGTCCCGTACGACACGCAACATTTTTTCCTCTAATTCACTCATGGACAACATATTTTTGTTGGTTGTCATTTTTTTTACATGACTACCCAGTATTACCAAATAATAATTATAATAATGAAACGTTTTTGTATAGCGCAAAATACATAAGCAAAAAATACATTGAAGTTCCTTGTTTGTTTGGACAGGGTGATAGAAATAGATAAATGGAGAGAATGACTGAGAGAAATAGAGGGGGAGATATATCAATGATGACAAAATCAATAGTATTATGAATACAGAAACAGAATTACGTCTATAAAACTTATGATTCAATAATCTCTTTGCTTTAAGAAAAAACGAATATGAATTTGTGCAAAAAAATATGTTAAGACAATGTTTCAAGGACACATCTTTATTATATATATTTTTTTTTTGGGGGGAACATGCCAGGAACTTACGCTTAAGGCTTTGTTATCAAAAAGCAAAAAATACTTAACTGTTCAAAAAAAAAAATAAGTCAAAGAATTTCAGACGCATAATAAATGAACGTCTTTTATTTGCAGTTACAATTTAATAGAAACTTTATTATTTCAAAGGCAAAGGATCTTGTCCACTGTATAATCCTAGACATAATTGAAAATTTTAACCTAAATCTAAACACTGAATAACTAGTTTTCTATTCTACAGGGGTGTTTATGAGGTGCAAATTTATATTTTACTGGAATTCATTCTTTACTGACAAAGAACGTGACTTTGACATATGTAGTTAATAGGGAACCATTTACAGGGTTACATGTAGTGCCATATTGAAGCTATTGTTATCACAAGGTTCTATTTCTAGAAAGTTTGAAACAATATGTAAAATGTGATGATCGGACATAAATATCGAATGAAATAAATGCTCTTATTTCCCTCAATCAATGTATATATAGATTTGTAAAATTTACAATGATCAAAACAAGTGTAATGAAAATACCTGATGAAGGATGGGTTAATAAGGTAGTGAGGAATATTTTACCGTATGTTTATAACATCCATCGAGTAATAGTTACGTCTTTAATGTTTAATGAAATAATAATTGCAAGAGTTATCCACAGAGACTGATATAAAATTAAACTCGAAGGTTTGCTAAAGAATGAGCCAGTACTATAGCACTCTTACTTCTACTATAGTACAGTACTTAAACACATTTTACATGACTATCACTAATTATTTCATGAAACATTGAGGGTAATTCCAAATATTTTTACGATTCAATGATCAGTGGTCGGTGGTGATGGAGTTCAAAATTGAATGACTAAAAGCCAGTGAGGTTTGTACACATTTTAAAAATAATTGAATCTTGAGACACCAACTTATTTCATATTGTTCCCAGAGCGAATCCATCCATGCAATTACACGAGTAATTGTTATACAACTAGATAGATCCTTGTTATTTGATTGCTTGTATGATATCGATCATTTAGCCCATGACGTCATCAACCATGCAATTTGGATTCATACATTGTGCAATTTTGAAGCCATACGATTTTGTCCTTTGCACGCGCGCAGCGAAACTGCAGGCACCACTCGTGATTGCAGAGCGTATGTTGTATGTACGCGACAATTAACAAACCGAGTTCGCACTGCATGAGCATATTTTTCAAAGAAATTAATAAATTTCGTATGAAAAATAATCTATTTATAGGTGTCATATAAGCCAAATAATGAATGTTCTTTTCATTAGGTGAAAGATTAAATGAATGATCCATTCTACTCGGCTACGCCTCGTTGAATGGATCATTTCATCTTTCACCTCATGAGGTATTCTGTCCATTGCACTCATAAACATTCATTATTTGTATAATATAGTTAGGCATAGCAACACATGTTGCTCCATTCTCACATGTGTTATTGCCACATGGATTTATTTCTACATTAATGAATGATATAAATATCTAGAAGAGAAGTTATACAGGTATTTTTCATTTAAAGTATAAGCGTTTTCAGTATTTATTTATTTATTCATTTGTTTTGCGTCACCTATTCCTCGGAACTGAATTACTATGACCAGCAGGTTTCTTCTCCCGAATAAACTGCTTTGGGGAGCGCCGGTGAACCATTACACCGGGTATTTACACGAAATCGACATTATTCAAGCGAATATAATGGTAGCACATAATGCATAATACATCATTATAACCTTTAACTTATGTTAGCTTTAACTGTTCATTGAAAATCAGATTCTATGATTGATATTATTGATTGAATATAGATTATAGAACTGCAGAATTTTTTTTTATATAAACTAAATAATGAATAGTCTTTTCATTCGGTGACAGTGAAATGAATTGATCACATCATGTTTTACCTTACTGAAGTATTTTGTCCATTGCACTCATAAACATTCATTATTATTACTCATACCAACACATGTTGCTCCATTCTCACATGTGATATTGCCACATGGATCTATTTCTACATTAATGAATGATATAGATATCTAGAAGAGAAGTTGTACGGGTATAAGCGTTTTCAGTATTAATTTATATTATTTTTGGTGTCACCTATTCCTCGTAACTGAATAACTACAAGCAAGTTTCTCCTCCCGGAAAAACTGATTTTTAATATAATGGATAATCGTTTCTACAAAGAGTATGTTTGAAAAGATTCGAAGTATCAATGAGATTTACAAGACTAGCAAAATTACCACCAAAAGTAAAGTGCCATGTCAAATACAGATATCTGTGTGTTATCGATCAAAGTCTGTTTTCCTTACCTTTTTTGAGGAGTTACATATATTCATATATATATATATATATATATTAATGTGTGAAGCTATACATGTACAACAGCTTTGGCAACTCTTTTATGTAAATATTGTAAAGAAATGGATGAAGAGAACAATGGTAGACGTAGCTTAAATCAAGGTTCCCCAGAGCTATCTACCCTTTGGAAAAATTGGCTATGCCGAAAAGATGTCTCTGCCGGGAATCGAACCCGGGCCCCCAGCTTTGAACGCCGGTGCCTTAACCACTAGGCCACAGAGACGGGCTAGTGGCTAGGCCGACCGAGATCCGATTGACCGTCAGAAAGACAGAATTTCGACACTATACCAATTACCTTTGTCGGGTGAAGGTGGGTTTTGAACAATGACAAGCCGTCATGCCTCAGCTGGATCAAAGCTATTGCTTCAATACAGTACACATATGTGAGAAAGTATACAAATGTGTGAAGCTATACATGTACAACAGCTTTGGCAACTCTTTTATTTAAATATTGTAAAGAAATGGATGAAGAGAACAATGGTAGACGTAGCTTAAATCAAGGTTCCCCAGAGCTATCTACCCTTTGGAAAAATTGGCTTCACACATTTGTATACTTTCTCACATATGTGTATATGTGTCTTTCTGACGGTCAATCGGATCTCGGTCGGCCTATCCACTAGCCCGTCTCTGTGGTCTAGTGGTTAAGGCACCGGCGTTCAAAGCTGGGGGCCGGGTTCGATTCCCGGCGGAGACATCTTTTCGGCATAGCCAATTTTTCCAAAGGGTAGATAGCTCTGGGGAACCTTGATTTAAGCTACGTCTACCATTGTTCTTTATCCATTTATATATATATATATATATATATATATATATATATATATATGTATATATATATATATATATATATATATATATACACACACACACACACATATATATATATAATATATATTTATATTAATACTATGAGGAGGGTTTTGGGCTGAAATTATTCTACAAGTAAATTTTATCTCTGGAAGAGGGGCGGGTAGCCTTTATATGCGTTATATGCGTAATCAACCTTTATTTTGTTTTCATTATGCCCGGAATTCATGTCACTTTCATGGAATCGTCCTCGCCGTTAAAAAATGAACGGCAATATACACACACTGTGCGCTGCGATGACTGTGCGGTATCGTGACCGTTTTTGAACATGCTTTGGGGGAGTTTATCAAGTGAAATCGGCTCTAACATGAAAACGGGCAAAAACGGCAGCTAAATTTGGTATCGACTTAAAGCTTAGACATCTGGCAAAATGATGATGATAGAATCTAAACGGAAATCCACGGAAATCTATACTTTTCTAATGTAAATTAGATTATCCGCCTATTTCGAGGAATAATTATCTTATAAACCTCCTGAAATGTGTCTATGAGGTGCAAAGTTATCTACTTTGAACCCTTTCAAACGAAAAAAGAATACATGAGGATTATGTCGGGGCCATTTCAGATTCCTACATGAAAAACCTCCTGTGAAATGGCTTGTTTTTCAACTAAGTTGTCATATACGCGGCATTTCGCAAAATGTCACATTTTACGATTTGAGGTAGGAAATTGACAACCTTTATGCAAATTCAGGAATGAAATATTTTTCTGTTTGCTGAAGTACATGTGTATTCTTCAAAGTGTTGTCTTTCAGCAGCTGGGCATGACAAAAAATAAAAATCTGAAATTGCCAAAATTACTTTTGGCGCACGTTGTTTCGCCCCGGCCCACTGTGCGGCGGCCGTACATCCTGCTACCAATATGTGTAGTTATGGTAGAAAAAAAGTGAAAACGACTGTATTCGACTCGCCGTACGGCCGCCGTAGAGCAAATGTGACCGAGGTATAAGAAAACACACTTATGCTGATCGAAAAATGACAGAACATCATTCTGCAATTTCAAAAGGGTTGTCTCAGTGCTGAAATAGGATCTATATGCTGACTGCTTTGGATCGTATACATGTACATGTAAGCCATTATCTTTTACATGTTCTGTTAGTTGAATTGATACTACCTTTTCTATCACTTAAGCAATATGTGAAATATTACTAACAGGCCTAAAATTACATAATGTGTCTTTATTCAGATTGTGTTTCTTGATTATTGGTGTAACTATAGCCTGATGAACACCATCTGGAATTGTTCCCCATGATAATGAGCTGTAGAGGTCAGAGCAGCAATATTACAATTGACAATTGCAGTTGAGAATCTGTTAAAGAAGTGGCATTAGACAAATTGCTCACAATGCGTATCTTTACTGACAACCTCAAAAGAATTCAACATCCTTTCATGAAAAGAACTGACTTCTTGATTATCTACACTTCTATGTGCAGGTGTATTTGTGACATTGTTGCGGATATCACTTATCTTCTTGACAAAGAACAAAGAAAAACGATTTGCTAGATCATCATACACAGGGAGAAACTTAACATCCGTGTGGAGTAGATTATTAACAACTTTAAAAACTGTTTTGACATTAGCTTTACAGAGTAACTCCGTATAGCATTTTTGCTTAGCCCTAACTATGAGGTCGTTAACATGCTTGTTAGCTAGCTTAAACGCTGTGTGATCAGTGTCAGAAGAACTTTTGATCAATTTCCGTTCAATCCGTCTTCTTTCTCGACGCGCAGTAAGTATTTCCTTCTTGAACCAAGGAATGCGAACCCCTGTGGAGCGAAGGCATGATTTCTGAGGAACAAACTCATCGACGCATACTGCTGCAGATGTATTATACGCAGTAAGAACTGAATCGACATCACAAGCCGAGGACAAGTCATTAAGTTTGTCAGTCAGTGCCTCACTAAATCCTTCGTTGTCAATTTCCTTGAAGTTCCTGAAAGTCTGCTTAACTTTTTTCACCACCGGCCGTGGATACCTGAGTACAAACAGGATGCAGTGATGGTCACACATGAGACTATGGTGAATGACAATGCCTTCAATGATGCAGCCATGAAGGGTAGGACAGATGTCTGCAGAGGATTGTCCTTGATGATTACTCTCATCTCTGGTCATTGCAAGGTCCAAAGTGTGACCCATGTTATGGGTAGCTAAGATGACATGTTGAACCAAGTTAGCAGATTCTATGATAGAAAGGAACTGAGCTACATCAGACTTTGAAGGTTTATCGACATGAATGTTAAAGTCCTCGAGAAGAAGAACCCGCCCAGTTAATCCTGATATCTCACCATTAAGATCATCAACTTCTTGAAGAAAGTCTGCTGATTCTGCACAGAAGGTGGTGGTTAGTATATAGACCACCAAGAAATGGAATTGACCTCCATTACTAACAACGTGTGCGAGCTCAAAAGTAGAAAAGGTCATAGAGTCGTCCATTTTCAGCTGTAGTTGAAGTGGAGACTTAAAAATAGCCGCGATGCCGCCATGAGGATCAGTTGGTCTCGGAGCATTCACAAACGCATATCCAGCGGGTAAGGCATTCTGCGATGACAACTGGATCTTCTGCTCGAAGCTATGTTTATGTTCTAATCATTTCATCAATATCGTGTTCAGAAGTATAATCATTGAGTAGGAATGTCTTATTACGTACAGAGTGAACATTCCATGAACATACCTTTAAACAGGATTACTAAACCTTTGTATTATTGGTTTTAATAGCAATCAAGTCATCATGATTAATTCCCTGCACAGAAGATTTGTTGTTCAGACTAAACTGAGAGATAAACAAATATGCCGATGGCTTCAATTCGTTTAGGTTTTATTGATGATTTATTTTCGTGTATTTGGAAAACTCTTGTTATGTTAACATTTGACACTGGAAAAAAATCAATATGTTGAATTTATTGTAGAAGTTTTATTCTTAATGCATATCATTATCATCAATGTTATTCATAACTATGTATTGGAAGATGTCTGACATTGTGTTTTATTGTAACACTTAAGGGAAGAAAAATGGTGTTAAATTTAAGAGTTGTCAAGGTATTTATCAAATTGTAAAGACATCAAACTTCTATTTGTTAGTTGTATCTTATTTGAATATGAATTGAAGTTGTCAAGTAAACTGCTTAATACAAAAAAAATATATGAAATACATGTACATCAACGTAAGAATACATGAAATGAATGTTATTAGTTTCAAGCTTGAAATACAGACCTGAGGTTTTTTTGTGAGGTACATGAATTGAAGTAAAAATACAACAAAGACCATATAAAAAAAAATATTCGATAGTGCCAAGCCACTGTGTCTTTGATCTAGAATGAGAATTGAGCAAAATTTCCTTCCTTGAAAATGTTTTTATTTTTAATGCTACGCAACGAAATGTGTTGTACTTATGGGAAAATGTCATACATTGTACCTACCTGTACATCAATTTCATTGCAATTATTTACGACCATTTTATTTTGTTCTTTTTGAAATGAAATAAAAAAAATTGAATAAAAAAAGTGAAATTTTGATAATAAAAAAAATTACTTACGTTCGATAATGCTTGTTCTCTCTGCCACCCAAAATACACTTTTCGACTGTACGAATGTTGCCCTGAAAAAAAATATGCTGGTTACCTACTGTACATGTAATGATAGAGATGCATGCGTGGGAGGGGGTATGCGTCTATCATATCTGCTCTTGGGTATTCATGTCCATGAGAAATTTGACAGATATGTAAAGACACTTAACAACTAAAGGTAAGCATTAGGCCTATAGATTGATAAAATAAAATTTAACATTACCACACTCCAAATTCTCATACATTTTAAATTTACCTAATCAAGTGAGCAAACATCACTTCATTTTACAATATTAAGCGCGTCCCCCCAAAATGTTCCTCTGACATCTTGCTTCATAGTTTCTTAAATGTGGAGTACGTTCAAAGAAATGAACAGGAGTAGGGAGTAGAAAATTCATTTAATATTAAAACTTCTATGAAAATTTCACAGGATTCGCTTCAGCAGTTATGAATACATATGCTGTTATGTAACAGTGGTGTATTTCAGTCCATTCCAGGTTTGCAGCACCGTTATATTTCTGCATTGTCTTTAGCATGCTCTCCATCCAGGATCTGAGCCGGGACATTTCCCTGATCTATCTATGCTAATCAAATTATAAGCTTGGACATGCCCAGAAGGAAAATAAGCATAAAAAAAGTAAAGCGTCTCTGGCAGTCTCGCTTGCTTTACGCCATTCCATATGGCAGCAGCGCTGACTTTGAAAAACAACTATTGAATAGTTTATTTATTTTTTAAACACAATTCATATGATAATGAAATACGTTCATCGACCCTAAATAACCTCTGATCTTGATCATGACACCGAAATCTAATGCAGGATGTTCAATGACACATGAATAGTCTTATATCTAGGTTTCAGAAACTCGATCTATAAACCTTCAAAGTTATGATGGCAATTTTTTTCAAATTTGTTTTGCCAAAGTTAGACCTGTAACTTGCACAGGATGTTCACTGATACTGCATTGCTCTTATATCAAAGTTCCATTAACTGGATCTATAAGCTTTCAAAGTTATGATGGCAATTCAAGAAATAACACAACATGGCCAAAGGTTATTGACCCAAGATGACCTTTGACCTTCATTAAGCAAGATTTACACTTTGGCGAGTTAATATCGCGAGTTATGGCGAGTTATAGCGAGTTGCCAAATGAGGCACTCGCGATAACTCGCATACAGCTCAACATGAAACTCGGGATAACTCGCGACAACTCGGCATGGCTCGGCGGAGCTCGTTCAAGCTCGGGACAACTCTCCTCAAAGTAGTGAGCGATTCAATTTTTTTGAAAATGTTAAAAAAAAATGCTAACTCGTTGTAAACCGTGCTAACTCACCTTAACTCGTTATATACTCGCAGTACTAGCAATAACTCGCAAGAGCCCGAGATAAACTCCCATAAATAGTTATAACTCGCCACATCTGATTATACGCGAGTGCGTTCCGAATTTTCAAGAGCGGGATACGAGCATTGCGATCGTTTTACGAGTCAAGTGGAGGTGCCCACGAGATAAGCGCGACTTTAAATCGAGCACCCCGAGTTACAGCGAGTTTCGTATGAGTTTATTCCGAGTGCGCTGCAAGTGCTCATTGACATGCCAGCTGAATGATAAATGTCCAGTGATCTATATTTTCCCACATAAATCCCTCAAAAAAGTTTGGAAACCTGAGTTTGGCCATTAATTTCTCCTCACTCCAAATTTTACACAATGCATGTTTATCATCATTTAAAATATCCTTCAATTCTCTTTAAAATAAAATCATGCTTGTTATGATCATGCCATCACGAAAAGAGCAAGATTCAAAAATGTTGGATGAAGTCTGAATTGAAAAGCTGCAAAACGAGCAAAAAAATTTGAAATCAGAGTTTGGCCATTAATTTTTCCCAACTCCAAATTTTACATAACGCCAATTTCATAACTTTCAAAAGATCATTTGATTCTCTTTAAAATGATACCATGCTTGTTATGATCATGCCATCAAAAAAGAGCAAAACTTAAAAGTGCTTGATGAGGTCTGAATTAAAAGCTGCAAACGAGCAGAAATAGTCGTGAAGGGTCAATACAGAACATGATTCTTTTGTCTGTGTCAATAGAGATGAAAATCCATTCAAATCAAGCCCCTGCTTCTTAATTTTTTAATGTTTTGTTGTGCCTTATGTTTGTTTGCTTATTGTGTGTTTGCTTGTGCAGAGGTGTCTTTGATTCCATTTGAATGTTAATGTTAAGGTGCATGAAAACAAAAGAAACCGCTGAGAATCTCACTTATCACCATGGAAGAAAAGAACAGTGACTTTCAATAATGTGTCATTTTGCAACTTTTGATTTTTTGACCTTGCCCCACATTTCAAGGCACTGCACCTCCATGTGAGCCATAATCATAATAATGTAAAGTATCATTTGAAAGGGAATTAAATGATATATTCATTGATATTATTTCAACATTAATATTTACTAAGACCGAGGAGGGATTAACGATTAACGATCCATATTCATCTAGACATTCGTTTTCCATTATTGGACCTACAGAAACTTGGTTAAGTGATGAATCCAATATTCCATTTGCATTAGATCAATATGATTTCGTTTTTAATAACAGGAAAGATAGACATGGCGGTGGTGTTGCGTTATATGTTTCCCACAATTACGAATACAAAATTCATGACGAAATCACTAATATGAATGAATATATAGAGTCACTTTTTATCGAAAGTAATGTCCCAAATTCCAAAAATATAATTGTAGGTGTTATATATAGACCACCAAATTCTAACCATAATGATTTTTTACTTTATCTTTATAACTTAGTTAGAAATCCATTGTTGGTGAACAAAGATGTGTTTATATTAGGAGATTTTAATATCGATATATTGAAGCATGACAGCAACAATACTGCCCATGAATTTCTTGAAACATTTTTGACTTCTTCATATTTGCCATTAATATCAAAGCCCACTCGCATTGCAGATCGCTCTGCAACCCTTATTGATAACATATTTTGTAACATCATGCCGTCTCCTGATTCCATTATGTCACATTTTCCCCTTAAAAATTCGTGGATCAATCCTTCCAAGCCATCATGGCGGAGACCTACTCCCGAGAATCTTGCAAGATTGGGTGTTTCGTTAGAATCTGTTGACTGGTCGCCTATTTATAACAATAACGATGTAAAAACATGCTTCAATAACTTTCTGAATATTTTTAACAGTGAATTAGACAAGCATATTCCAAAAGTAAAAGATAGACAAACTAACTACAAAAAATCACCGAGACTTCCTTGGATATCCAAAGCACTTTTGCGTTCAATTAACAGAAAAAATAATTTATATTATAATTCAAAACTTAAAGGTACTCTTCAGGCAAAAACTAAATACACTACTTATAAGAATACTCTAACCAAGACAATACGTTTGGCAAAGAAAATATCTCTCTTTCATTCATCCACTTTCTTTCTATATTTTCTCATTCCTGAGTTTTTTTACGTAATTTTCATATTTGGTTATTTGATATTTTCTTTTAATGATGTCTCCTGTTGGCTCTCATGGTTTCTGATTTGATTTGTACATGTAAAATTTATTTCTTGTTTGTCATATTTTGAGGAGCCCACAATATACAAGCCTAGCTTTTTAGTGGGATCCTCCATTTTCACAAATTATAAATCACAATTTCTTTACGCATGATTATTTTATATGTAACTGTTTTATAACATGTCTTTCTCAAGATGATTTTATGACATTGATATTTTTTTATGATGTTGACTTGTTATAATTGTATTTATTTGATTTATATTTTGCTGCAAATGAAATAAATGAAATGAAATGAATTGAAAATCAAATGTTTCACCTACATTACAGAATACAAATTCTTTGAATAAAGTGAATAAAGTCACATGGCCTAAACGAATAATTCTTCTTCTTTACAATGATAACAAAGTCCTGAAATTATATGTACAATGAAAGCAGCAAAGACCGAATGAAAAGAGGTGTTTAGGTCCGGATCAAGCTCATTTAATTTGTAAACTAGTCATGAATATCATTGGATGAAAGAAGCCACTTTTTGAGATCTTCCTACTGACTGATGCTGCATTTGGAAACTTGGAATGGGCTGAAATACATCATTGTTAGATAATAGATTGTGTATCCAAAACCGCTGAAGTGAGATCAATGAATTTGTTTTTAGAAGTTAGAATATTAGATGAGCTTCCTAATTTCACACATTTAATTGAGAATAATTTTTGATTTAGGAATTGATTCAGCCGTATATCAGAGGGACATCTTTTTGGGACGCGCTGAACAGTGGTAGGCTATGTTTATCTGTAAATACCAGCGACCCATTTTGATCGTTTTACGTATCTTGAATTCTAAATGATTCCTAATGATTTACAAGGCTCCATGCATAATTTGCCATTTAATCATGTCATCAAGTGGCCGATTTCTTAAATAACACATCAATGATAATGTGGATTTTAGAGGTGGGTTATTCTTAGATTGTAGAAATAAAAAATAAACTGATACTTTGGTATCATTGTCAATTTGTTAATCAATAAAGTATATTACAATGAAAAGCTTCTCAAATCTCAAAGAAAGACAAACTAAGCCAATCTGGATTGTTAGGAATCGAGATGAAGTCCAGGTCTAGGGAACCACTGAATCCATACAACGGGACCGAAGGTAAAAACTGGTGCATTTAGTGACCAAAGAGAAAAGGATAAGGATAAAGAACTTATACTTTACATGAAATAGACAGCTCCATTGGTCTCAGGAGGTGTCCAATTGAATGAAATAGTAGCTGATTTGTCGTAATTATTAGCATGAGTTATAGCTGAATTAGCACCCTCACAGGCCAGATATTCAAAATTAGTGGCGTCCCCATGCGACCATGTACCAATGATTGGGTCTCGTTCGCTAGACGTTTCTCGACGAGCTTGGATCAGAATACCCTTCAAAGCTGCAGAAGCGTTGTCCTTCGAAATTGTGACTGAAGAGAGTGAGAGGGTAGGGTGGGAGAGAGAGGGGGAATAGATGGCCCAGACAGCGAAAGGGAAGAAGAAAGAGACCGAAATGTTAAAAAATATGCAAGTGAAGAACTTAGAACTTAGTCACTAACCGATAACATGAAATAAGAAAAAATGATATTGGTTTTTGTAGGCCCAATGATTTATTTTTCAAAGTTTTCCCCTCTACAGTTATCTCGTTAATTTCTCGAGGTAACAATAAGCCAACATTTTTTCAGTGAAGATTATTTTTTATAATATAACATACACCGCAATAGAAAATAACAGCAAGAAGAAATATATTTTGAACTATCAACTTTACATAGTAATGACTAACACATAAATATACAAATGTTAATGTAAGTTTCGTTAAGTTTTATTCAATACAAATGGTAAATTTACTTTCTGCAAAAAAAGACAAGCAACAAAAAAACAAAATTGATATAATATGAATATTTACGTAGATGCGGATGGATGACTCTTTTCAGAGCAATTGATGTAATGGCTTTATTCGTAGCATCTATTCGACTAGGCGCTAAAAGAATTGTAATTACGTTTAACAAATTTTCATAATCCCAAGTGCAGTTTTATTTAGCCCTACACAAGGAATAATCTATACATACTGACTGAAGTATTCAGTCTAATAGTTTTACATCTCGGTGTTATTCAGTTGAAACTTTCGATCCAATTGTCGATTGGTCCCTGACCACAATCTACGGAATTGATTTGATTTTATTTGATTTCAGCATTATTCCAACAGAAATTATTAACAAAAATAATGTAAAACATAAACAAAAATAGTGATACATTTCTTTTTACAAAAGTAAATACAAATAATAACTCATTGGCAAAAATGTATATAGATAGTATTAGTTTGCAATATTATATGTTGTACTTTGTTGAGTAGACAGCAAAAAAAAATGCTGGAGACCGCTACCATAAGCAGTGCTTGACTAGGGTAGCGGCCTCAAACGTAATAGCGAAATAACCAAAAAAGAAAACGAAGTCAATTACAAATCGGGCATTGACTTAAATAAATTATAAACAGATATTATTAATACGATATTTGAATGCAAGGACCTTGTATGCCTGATATTATGTGCACAATTTAAGGGTATTCTGTCTGTTTGCGCTATTTCAATAACATGCAAAATATTTAAATTGGCAAGAAAAGAACTGCTGCATTTTCATAATTATAGCAGGACCAAAGTTGATATAGTCCTGCATAGATGGATCGTGAAAACATGCAATATATGTACACTAGTTTTTATCATACCCCTATCTTTATGATTACATCCAGCTGTCTTCCTTATGTCACAAGCATGCAGCTATCACACAGCAAAAGCTGTGGTGTTAACCGATGTACATAGAGGACTACACCAGTTGTTTTACACCGGTGTTAAATTGGTGGTGTTAGTTTTACACCCATAGGTGTTATTACAACACATTTGGTTGTTACATTTACACTCTTTGGTGTTATGTTCAATCTCTAGGGTATTATTTTAACACCCCAGGGTGTGATCTTCTATTAACACCAATTAGTGTCAGTTTTAACACCACAGTTTTTACAGTGCATTATGAAAACAAATATGTAATCATAAAAGTGTGTACGTATTTAGCCATGTTACAATATTTAAATAAATCATAGTGCCCACTCGTTGACCGTATTTCTACTTTTTGTCATCAAAATTTGAACAGTCCCAGCACGTATTATGATATATCATTAGCTATGAAATGAGACTTCAAAATTTGAAACAGTTAACGCAAATAACAAGTATTACTTATCTATATCTTTCGTATGGATGTTTCATTGGCTAGACTAGTGATTGTTGTCATATGGCCACCGAATGACAAAGAGTTGCGACAATACAAACTGGCATTGAGATTTACAGTATATCGTAATCAAGTGCATTTACATGTAAATCAATAACTATTTTAATCTATTGCAACTCTTCGTAAATAACAACATGGTCCTGGTTTTAGATCACGTTAACTATCTGTTGGTATTATGTAGGATGGTGGTACGACCAATAAACCGTGGAGGAGCCGTGGTGTAGTGGTTCTGACTCTCGCCTTGTAAACAGAGGGTCGTGTGTTCGAATCCCACCGCGGTCTGGCGTCCTTTGGCAAGGCGTTAATCCACACTTTGCCACTCTCGACCCAGGTGCTAAATGGGTACCGGTAGGATGTGAAAGTCATTGTAGCTTGTCCAGTATTGTGTGCGCCTCACAGGCGACTGACTGGAATACTCCCCAGGGAGTGGAGGATGTGCACACATTGTGTGCGGGAATGACTGATTGAATCCGATGACCGGGGTAATAATATATCTGTAAAGCGCTTAGAAACGTCGTTCCGATGGATTAAGCGCTATATAAAAGCGGATTATTATTATTATTAAACCAGTCGCAAAGCAATAGCCTGTATAGCTGCAAAGAAAGATCATTGTCACAAAACACCACAAAACCTCATATTAAAACTATAGATATATATATATTATGATAATGGAGGGTTTTGTCTTACCAGTATTTCACAAAAATGTTAAAAAAATGCGGGTTTCCCTTTTGAATGAATGTTTTTTTTTCTTATTTCACAAAAAATTCAACACCAGGAGGATGGATGTGTACTTATTGGGTTATTGGTTCATTAAAAATTGGAGAGGAGAACGCATCTTTCTTCGCATAGATTACTTCCTCCCGACAGGTCATATGACCAGGTTAACCCTCCAAGATTTCACAGTCATGTTTTGAAACCTCTCCCCCTCCTGACACATGAGATTAGATGACAAATGTATAGGGAACGCACCCCAGGAAATACTTGCCATGGAGTCCCGGTAGCAAAATTATGTTTCCCACCGCATTTCCTGGCGCAAATATGAATATTCATGACTTGCTTATTTAGAATAAGTGTACGCATGCGCGTAGTGGCCACGTTAACGATGCCATGAATGAATCAGCGCAATTAAATTACCCGCGATTCCCTTACATCATGTACATAGGCCTCAGGCTTAGATCTATATCTAGATCCAATCCTTAAAGGGGAAGTTCACCCTGAAGAAAACTTTGTTGTAAAAATACCAGAAAAATTAGTAAAAAATATTGGTGAAGGTTTCAGGAAAATCCGTTAAAAAGTAAGAAAGTTATTAGAGTTCAAAGTTTTGGATTTGTGACGTCATAGACGAGCAGCTGCCCCATGTGTTATGTAATATAAAATGCATGAATTTTAAATTTTGTATGGTTCCTGATGACTTAATTTTGTTTTCTATTCACGATCGGGTATGAAATGATTTGTCTATTGATATACAAGGGTTCAGTGAAAACCATTTTCATATTTTCTGAGAAAATGACATTTATTTGATTTTTTACCATTCGTTATGTATGAATGCTGCTCGCATAAGACGTCACAAATCAAATACAGTAATTGAAATTCTAATAACTTTTTTATTATTTGATGAATTTTTCTCAAACCTTCGGCAATATTTTTTCTGCTATTTTTACAATAAACTTTTTGTCAGGGTGAACTTCCCCTTTAAACACTTATCGAATTACTAGACTAGGGCTAGCCTAAGCTAGTGCATTAACTTTATCTCAAATATGGACCTGTCTATTAAATGCTTAATGCCGACAAATGCCATGGTTATTGGGAATTGTTAATTCCGAACTTTACGTTTACTTAATATGTTTGACCAATGAGCTTAGTAGCATTGGTTTAATACCATGGGTTTAATAGGTCTAGTCCGTTTATAAAACTAGTCGGAGATCTAAATATATTTAGTTTAGATCTAGTCTATAGTCTCTAGATCTTGATAGACTAGACTCCGATCTACACTGTATCAGAATCGTCACGTCAGTGTACAGAACATGCACATAAAGTTTGTAAACTGCTTATGTAAACGCGCGGCTAGCATTTCAATCGCAGAGTAAATCTCTTAAGAAAATTTAGAACGATACATGCATTTTCTTTGCTAATCAAGTTTTTAATATCCCGTGCTCAAAATCGGCAATTGTTTGTGCTACTAGTTCTATACACTGCGTATAAAAAAAACGGGACAGTTTTGAAAAGACTATACAAAAATTGTTTCAAATTATTATATCTATATTTTGATGTTAATAGATGCCCTGAGATCTTATCCTTGAAATGCCATTTTAAAAAATAAATTTTTATCATGCTTGAACAAACACGGGACGTTTTTGTTGGGGGTTCAAAAAGAGGCTTGCGCCAAAATGGTAGAAATAAGAATTTTGATGATTCGACTTTTGGCTAATCAGCAGACTTCCTGTTAATGTTTTCATTATGTTTGCCATAATTTACGAATTATGCTTTGCCATAATTTACAAATTTATTTATTTACCTGAATTATTTTGTTTTTCATTTAAACTTCTTTTACCTTTGATTTTTTTTTTCATAAGAAAAGAAAACTGTTTGTCATCCCAAGTAAGAAGATTTGCATTATTAACTGGGAAATGTTGTAATTATTCAAATCTTTTTCTCATGTGAAACAAATTATGTTATGGTTCCTATAAAAGACATGAATCCTATTTTCAAGGGGTTATTGAATCCTTCACCAAGTTTAATTATGTGCTTGACAGGACAAACAGGAAATGATTCATGTCTTTCAATGGCAAGGGTGTATTGAGTCCTAATTAAGGAGCAAGATATGGCAGATAGGGTACAATGTATCAAAAAGTTGCGAAGCGAGCAAGCAAAAATTTTCACTTTTTTTATTAAAATATACAATTTTGTGATTTTGTCGTAATATTCAGAAAATGATATCATATTTCATTTTATATGTTTTCTGTTATTTTTCTTTCCACTTTTTTTCTTGGTCATGATTTTTTTTTTTTGGGGGGGGGGGGCACCGCGAGCCCCCACCCATCAGTATGCCACTGTTCAAAGGCACCATAACCTTTGTAGCACGCAATGAAAGGATGTGAAAAAACACGATCTCCCATACTTCGGTTAAAAAATAATTGTTCTTGCCTAAAGAAGGAATATTCAAATAGCCAAAAGAGAATATATTAAAAAGGAACAACAACAGAAATATTCAAGCAAATAAGTAAATTGGAAATCAATTTTGACCGCATAATTCGAAAATTATGGCAAAGATAATGAAAAGGTTAAGAGGAAGTCTGCTGATTAGCAAGAAGTCCGATTATCATATTTACCATTTTTTTGCCATTTTGGCGCAAGCCTCCTTTTAACCCCATACAAAATATTCCGTGTTCGCTCAAGCATGAACGAAACGAAATCATTTTAATGGCATTTGAATGATAAGACCTCAGAGCATCTATTGACACCAAAATATAGAGATCATGATTTGAAACAAAATTTTTGTAGACTTTTCAAATCTGTCCCGGTTTTTTTTTTGATACGCACTGTATACGAACTAGACCTATTAAATCAAGCCAGGCTACCAAGCTCATTGGTCTAACGTAAGCAAACGTAAAGTTCGGAATTTTAGCCAGTTAACTATGGTCCATGCATGAAATTAGACAGGTCCAGATTTGAGATAAAGTTAACGCAGTAGCCTAGGCTAGCCCTATAGTCTAGCCTAGCACTTTGTCTTGTCATTAATGGCAATTTGATAAGTGTTCACGAATTGAATCTAGATATAAATCTAAGCCTGAGGCTTATGTACATGATGTAAGGGTACTGATAATTTGAGGGTGCTGATTCATTCGTGGAAACGTTAACGTGAACGGCTAGACAATAAAATGAAATCAAGCCTGGATATAGCCCTCGGAGACTTTTGATGACTAGTATATGTTCTTTAGTTTGGGTGAAAATGACTCCATACAGTCCAATTTCTTCGAATAAAATATAAAGCACTTCACCCTATTGTTGTTATAATGTTGTGGTCTCGAACCTTGTTAGTCGAGCGGGCCAATAACTGAATTAAAATCACCACCCACAATTTAAAATTCAGCTACTTATTATTTTTTTTTAATTCATTCATTCAATTCTTTATTTCATTTCCATTCAAAACATAATACAAAGTAATATAAAGCAATACAAATCGAGTACAATTTTATAGGGCATTCTTACTTCGTAAAACAAAAAAAAAAACATATAATAATAGAGCATAAATGGAAATGAGGGGGGTCTAATAAAAAGCAAAGCTTGTAAAGTGTGGATCCCCTGATTCAACGAAAACTTTAAGAAAAATGTAGGGATCTTCCTCATTGGGGGCATAAATATTAACTAATGTACAATGTAAATCATTTTATGGCCTTTAAGATAATAAATCTACATTCGGGGTCACTTTAAACAGAAAGGGTTTGAAAAGAAATAAGATTTTCCAATGAAGGATCGCTACCCCCTACTTGCGGAGTTAAAAATGAAAAAAAAGGGCTTGTTCACCCCACTGAGTCTTCCACAATACCTCATATTCTTGGCTGAATGGGTTTCTTGTAAAAAAAATAATATCATTAATCCAATTTTCCATATAAAGAAATATCCTTTTTTTTCGTGGAAGTCTTGTAATCACTGGCAACTAAAAGTATGAAGCTTCATACCCATATTGGGAAAATACAAAATTTGTTTTTTTAAATACATTTCCCAGATTATTTGCTGTGCCCCATCAAAATACTCAATACGCATTGAATACGCAACGATGCAACATATATACATATATATATATATATATAATTACTTTGGCCCATAAAAAAGAAAGGAAAAATAATTTAAAAGAAGATTAAAACTAAGAATTAAAAAATAGAGACATGATTCCCATATATTTGAATAATAAAGAGAGAAAATAAAAGAGGAGCCAAACATATGCAAAATTGTTGTTAATAAGTCTGAGAGGTAGAAAAAAGGATATCCAAAATGCCATACAAAAACAAACAAAATATTACCAACACGGGCGAAACTAGTTTTTAAGCTATAACCTGTGATTTAAGGTAGAGTCCTGGAGATTTGTAACGAACGTCAAAGTTTATGGAACAAAGATAAATTTTCTATCCCTTCCATGATATGCCAGACGAGCAGGTTAATGGAAAATGGTCATTTGTTTTCTTCGCTCCTTGAACTTAGTCATTCTTTCCTTGCTTGACTGTAGAACCCTTTTGGAGAAATCGTTTGTTTTCTGCTTCTGGAATTCAGGTACCGTACACCATGGAATACCAACATGACAAAATTACATCTGCGGCTCCTGTCATTCTAAGTCATCTAGCTTCAATTGAAGGGTAGACTTCTCCTTTTTTTCGATTCTTGGATTTCCTTTTCCAAGCTATCCAATAGCATGCAGCAACAAACTCATCATGTTCTTTTATTTCAACGCCCACTTCATTCACCCTACACTTGATTTACTTATTAAGACGTTTTTCCAAGCCTTCGAAAAAGCGTAGGAAACCAACTAGGACAGGATCATTTTTTTTCCCGCACCCTGGTCTGTCTTCGTGAAATCGAGCGAGCGCGAGACATGAGACTCATCCGACCCGCGAGCGACACCAGCGCTCTCGATTGCCACACGTTTCGGGCTAGGTTTGGACGGGGTATTTACACTGTCCATAGAGCTTGAGTGCCTTTTATATCAATACTGTTCTTTCTCTCTCTCTCTCTCTCTCCCTCTCTGTGTGTATCTGTATATATATATATATATATATATATATATACATATATATGAAAAGTTCGGAATTTAACATGTCAAAGTTTTTTAGCCAAATAGACAAAACTAGCTCATCAGAAATCGTCAAGTGTGCCTTCCTTTATAAAAGTTGGATTTAATCTTATCTACATATAGATGTTTAAAATTTATTTCATAGTGAAAAAGATGGCAAGATGGGTGCTTACCGGTCATCTGCTGTCCTGGTGTATAGGATGCATGACTTATTGACATGGTATAGGGGCTACTTGATGTCTGGGGACTTGAAAGATTATGCTGAGGAGTCATATGGCTGCAGGCTTGTATCGGAGCTCCACCTGGGTAGGCTTCGCTGTTATGAACTTGGCACACGATCACGACAACAATTTTCAAAACGACAAGGAAGTTAGAAGGTTTCAAGCTTCCAGCCATTTTCCCGTCTCTTCCTATCCTCAAATTGCGAATTGATTTTATACCTGTCTCGTAAGCCCTGTTAACGTTTATTATGGTCTCTCCAAAATACTTCTCTGAATCACCCCCACCCCTGCAAAATCAACTCGATAAAGAATATATCACTACAGTCTCTATTTTATTGTACACACACAAAAAAAGACTCTGCAGGTATTGTTTGTACCTTGGTCACATTTGCTCAACGACGGCCGTACAGCGAGTCGAAAACAGCCGTTTTATTCGTATTTATTCAAACCCCACTATATGCAACTGGTAACAAACAAAAAATAACGGCTGTTTTCGACTCGCCGTACGGCCGCCGTAGAGCAAATGTAACCGGGTATTAGACAGTTTCTACGTGACTCGTCTCCCTAAGTCAAGCATTAACGTTCAAAGCCTTGATTTGTATAGAGAAGTGTGCGCAGGGTAAAGAACTCACTGTTGTACTTTTGTACCTTTGCGATTCTTATTCTGTGCATTAATCATCATGACACAGTGCCACTGTATTCACTGTACAAGTATGCCATACCTTATTAAAGTCTACAGAGAAAAAAGTGATCGTACACATTACTTAACAATTGTCAAAGTGTTAATAGACATTGAAACTCAGATCGACATTATTTCTTCATTCCATTGATGCAATTCATGAATTTCATTTTCTTAATGAAAAAAAATAAATGAAATAAATTACACAGAATTCATCCTCTTAATATCCCTTCCCCTCACCCCCCATCATGCAACCCTTTCCCCTCACGCTTCAAAAACGCACCAAGTTCCACACACCCACACCCATACACGCATCAGAACAAGGACTTGAGAGGGGCTAGTACATAGGCCTGCATATATCATTATTCATAGTTATTTATTTATTCGTATATACACGGAAATATTGACAGCAGCACAGGATGAAAGGATTATTCTTTAAGCATGTTATATAGAATTGCAGGGCCTAATGATTGAATTGTAGTGATTTTCGATGTAATGATATTAATAAAGTTTCTATCCTGCATGTTAATTCGAGAAGTCTTCTTAAGAATTATGAACATATTGTGGTATTCTTATCAAGTATAAATCACAAATTTTCAGTTATTGGTATTTCAGAAACCTGGTTCAAGCAAACAACAAATACATGTATGTTTGGCATTCCTGGTTACTCTCTTCTACAAGTATGTAGATCCAATAAACGAGGGGATGGGGTATTATCATACATCAGAGATGGTATTGATTACCAGTTGCGTACTGACTTATCAGGATAATTTTCTGGTTTTGAAAGTGTTTTTGTAGAAACAATAATGAATAACGTGAAATCCCTTGTTGGTTGTATATAGAGCTCCTGATAACAACATTCCATCCTTTATTCAATCATTTGATCATCATATGCAAATCAATGGACGAGAAAAGAAAGTTGTCTATCTTATGGGTGATTCTAAAACAAATTTGATAATTTTTTTAACCTGATGGCAAAGTAAAGGACTTTGTAGATTTCTTATCATCTTTTGGATTATTTGCTTTGATAACAAAACCGACTCGAATTACTTCTTTGACTTCAACACGAATAGATAACATTTTCACCAATTGTATCCGAGATGATTTTAATAATGGAATCTTTTGCTCAGATTTTTCTGATCATATGCCCATTTTCACGATCAATAAAGGTAAGTCTTTTTCAAAGGAAAAAGTAAATGATATATCATATAGACGTGTGATTACAAGTAGAAGACTTCAAAAATTTAAGCAAGATCTTCTTGTGACTGATTGGTCTTTACTTTATAATCCTGATATTGCAGATGATAGTTACAACCATTTCTTAAGCATATTCAGTAACCTGTATGAATTTCATTTTCCTCAAGTTGAATTGAATAGGAAAAGGAAATGCAAGAAACCATGGATCACCTAAGGTCTCCTAAAGTCTATAAATCATAAAAACTTTACTTCACATATATTCGACATGAAAAAGAGGAGAATAGAAGGACATATGTAGACTATAAAAACACTTTTAATCCGCAATAATTAAAAAAAATATGATGATGTCTTTAGAAATACACAGAGGGAAATTTAGGAAGACCTGGAATCATATTAATGATTTACTTGGTAGGGGTAAACATGATCCCATGCCAGATGAAATGTACCATGGAAATATACACTGATGAACCAAAAGATGAACAAGTATTGGTTCATCTTTAATTACCTCTCCGTTCCTGCTTTCGTATTGGCTCAAACTTAATTACTTCTTTATAGCCAACTTGGTTATAAACTCAAGTTTTTTCAAGTGGATCTTCATTCCTGATGACGACCAGAACACGCTGGTCGAAACGTCGATAACAGTTCTTTTCAGAGCTAACATACAATCAAGAAAGAATAACAGTCCTTTTCAGGACTACATACATGGTGTTTACCGTAAAACCTTCAATATTCTCTCAACCATGGCAACCTTCAGAGATCATCTTCTATGATGTTGTACTTTGTACCGATGGGTGTCGATCGGTATTCTTGGTTGGGGGGATGATTGACACAAATGTTCTTGTGGATGGGGATCTTTCAACATTACCCCCACTAAAATCACAAGTTAGGACATTTGGGAGTGGTTGATATGCATGGTGTTCTTGGAAATTCCTTCATTGTTGTAGTGTACTATACTTGTATAATTTTTTTGAAAATTCAATTTGTGTTACAAGTAAGCATATTCTAAACTCATACCGAGAAAAAAAATGACAAAAATTGACTGGACCATGTACATAGTGATCTGTTTATTGAGCATGATGTATACACAGGGGCGTCCGTCCATTTTTCAGATGGGGGGGTGGCAAAATTATGAATCAACGTTCCAAAGGCGCTCGATCACAAAAAAACGAACAAACTCACCCACACACCCCCACACACACATATATATATATATATATGAATGTGAATATATATATATATATATATATATATATATATATATATATATATATATATATATATATATATATATATATATATATATAAATCATGAGAAAGAGACACATATCTCACCTCCACCAACAATGCGAGCGCGAAGCGCGAGCTAAATTTCTTTAGTATGTCATGAAAACAGGAAAAATGTACCTGTTTAGGTTTGTTTGTAGTTACTCATGAGGAGGGTCGATACATGTATCTCACTAGAGAGCGAGCTGAAATTTCTTTATATTCTGACCTGAAAGCTTGATATTCTAAGCATTTTTGGTACCAATGATTAAGATGGGTATCTAGAAGAACAATAGATGCGAGCGCGAGCTGAAAATTTTGATCTGGAAAAAAAGACACTTTAATGGAAGATATATATCCAACAAAAGATTATTGCAAATCAAAGTTCTTTTGAGGTTTAGAATTGAAAACGGGCCATTCTATTCACCTATATAATCATGAAAAGTATGGGTTTTTGGTACATGATGCGAGCGCGAAGCGCGAGCTGAAAATTTTTATATTTTAATCTGAAAAGCAGACATTTTGAGCACGATTTTAAATCAAAATCGAGTTGGTATCTCAATCTCGCTTGCTGATTTCAGTGTAGCATTACAATCTTATTTTATTTTTAGTTGCACATGCGGAATTATTGGGGGGGGGGCAAAACGATATGTTTGCCCCCCAATATTTTCATTGATGGGGCGATCGCCCCTTCAATTCAATTCAATTTTATTTATTTCATTTTCAACAGAACAAAGTAAGGTCAAAATAATTACATAAAGACAAAATAAATTCAGGTATGTACAGTATATGATATGTATCTAAATTAGAAGTAAAACAAAACATAGTAATATAATATATATAAGCAAAATGTCATAACCATTATAAAATAAAATTCTGAGAAAATGGAGGGATCCTTGCCCCCCCCCAGGATCGACGCCTCTGTGTATACAACTTCTCTCTTAAATCTAACCTGACTGGCAATATCTTTATTCTTCTTAATGCATGATGATAAAATGCAGATTCGGACCAATTAAGACTAGCACAAATTACAACCTGTGTGGCTTCTCGTGCGCCATGCCATCGGGCTTACCGTCATTCCTTATAAGATTTATCTTGCCACCCTTTTACTCCCGTTTATTTTTCCACCCTTTTGAATTAATGATTTATTTAAATTAATTTATTCACCACTGGTGGGATGGAACACCCTATCAACAAAAGTTGATTTTCGTTGGGGTCCTTTTATGTCATGTGTTAAAAAATATCAGATACATAAACATTTCATTCTTTTTCATCTTGAACCTCCACCCATCTGTTTAATAGTTTTGAAAAAGAATGTTTTTATTTAATAACAATATACACAAATTGCGAGGGAAACAAACTGATTGATGGCAAACTATAATCATCATGATCAAACTTTTCATTTTTCATCATCATTATTATAATTTTTCTACCCTAAATTATTGGGGGGATGATAATACAGGCCATCCCCCCACTTGAAATATTGGGGGGGGGGGATATATCCCCCCCATCCCCCCCGTGATCGACACCCATGTTTGTACCGCTGTTTGTGTTTGATATGGTTTGAATAAATACTATACTATACTACTAATTGCATCTATAATAGACACCAACCTGCAATATAATGACAAAGAGCCGGGATACAGTGAGGGGGACGTGGGAGGGAGGGATAGATGAGAGAGAGAGGGGGGAGAAAGAGTGAGTGAATTTCATAATGCTGTTTAAGAAGTAAGAAGTTTTCTTTTTCATTTAAAAATTCACATGGATCGAAGATTTGAAGCGCCGAGTATGTATAAGTTTACAAATGGCTAACAACATGTAGTGTACAAAAATATGTCAAAAAGCCTGGGTTTATTGCCTACAAACATCAACAAAGCCTGCTATTCTTAAGCAAAAAGTCAATTTGGGTATGTAAAATGAGAAATTTGAATTTAGCAGTATAGCAATATAATACATTAACAGTGTAACAGTATTCACAATGTTTCATTGGATTTGATGATTTATTTCCCAATTACTTCTTTATATTCTTATTCTGTACTCTGCTAGAGGATTTAATTCCGATTCTAAGACATAACCGCACATAATCATTTGCTGATATGTTAATTCTCATGATTATAGAAAGAAACTAAATACTACTGTAACTGCATCAGTATACACTAAATACACAGAATACACTAAAATGGAAAACGCGATGATTAAGATTATTGTTATGATTTCTCTTCATATTCAACGGAAATGTAATATTTCGGAGTATATCGTGACAGTACCGAAATGATGACGTCACAATTCCCTTTTCCCCGCATTTCAGTGTTTTTATACCATATTTTGGTAGAGCATTATGGAATACCTTCATAACCCAAATATATTGGGAATCGGTCCATGGGGGCCTTCGATATGACTTTATGAATACAAATTTAGCCTCATTGAAGTCAAAGCAATATCGACCAGGGGGCCGTTTCATAAAGCTGTTCGTAAGATAAGAGCGACTTTAAGAACGACTGGTGAACCTTTCTTACGCACTAAATCATCGCCAATGAATATACCATTTCCTACAAGAAAGGATCACCAGTCGTTCTTAAAGTCGCTCTTAACTTACGAACAGATTTATGAAACACCCACCTGGTTCCTAAACCTTAGAACCAGTCCAATAATACATTGATTCAAGTGGGGTTAATAATGCATTCATGAGGTCATATCTAAGATCCTCATGGACCGGACCCCACTAAATATGAGTTGTGGAAGTATTTCACCATGCTCTACCAAAATATGGTATAAAAAACGCTGACATGCAAAAAGTGAAAATTGATGAAGTCACACGTCAGTACTCTATAGCATAAATTAATTGTGTTCTTTGTTACACATTTACTTTAAAAAAAAAACGTTTGATTCTGCAACAAAAATATCAACATGGTTATTCAACTTAAACGGCCGCTATAAGGAGATATTGCACAAATCTGAGACTTAAATGTACAATGTTCAGTGAAAGTTGAATAGATTTTGAAAATGCATTAGAAAATGCATAAGAAAATGAATTTGATAATATTAATGTATCAACAGATTGATCTTAAAAATTAACTGGTTTAATTGTACAATCACATTCAATCATTTCAACGTTTAGATTGATGTTTTGTTTTTTTTACTGGAAAACATGTTGGCCCATGCCCATGTTGAGTGTTACTGAAATTAAAGATCCCAATATAAGGAAAACATTTGAAGACATCTGTCTCCCTGTGCCCGTTGTATTTGTACCGACTGTCGATGATGATAACGTCACATTCATTGATTCTGTAGTGAGTGGAACATCTACACGTGGAAACGAGACGAGAATAATTAACCAGATACGTTTAGTGACTTCTAGCTCACACTTCAGCCCCCCCCCCCCCTCAAAAAAAAACCAACAGGGCATCATTGTAATTCCATTTTTATTTCGATACAGTATAGAACAGATTTAAACCAATTAGAACACACATGAAATGTGGCATATCGATTAATTGGTCAAAAAAGGTTTTGTGTTTCAAAATTCAAGTAGCCGAAGCGGATGTCCCAATTGGAAGAGTAAGACAACGGATGACATTTCGCCATATCTATGACAAGCAATTTTATCATTGAATCATATTTTTTATTGACAACTGCAAATCTATATATCAAGAAATATGATTTTATAATAAAACGACTTATCATACGTACGTCAACGTTACGTTAGCAAAATTGTAAAGATGTGACGCGAATGCTTACCTTTTTCATCTTCACATCGTATCCCTTTAAATCCAGACGCACATGCGCAGTAGAATTCTGTTCTTAAGTTGATATCATAGCATGTTCCTCCGTTGGTGCAAGGGTCAGGATGACACGGAGACACTGTAAAGTTATACGGAACTATTTAGAAATTATCATCTTTACTAGAGCATTTAATCTGAATATTCATGACAAGATTTTGAACTCAATACCTCCAAGTTTTTTTGGATGAAAGAAAACATGGAAAAGTTATACATTTATAATACAGTTATGGTAAGCCGCCAATTTTGAGAAATATGATCTTCATTCAAAATAGGCCATATATCGTATACTATATTCAATTGTAGGCCCTATGCCATGAAATAATCAAATATGAAAATAAATGGTAATTGCATACTAATTTTGATAGTATGTCTTTATGAAAATAAGAGTATTAGAAATTTAAGTTTTATTTATTTTTAGTCTATTTTAATCAAAACTTCCATTGAAATATAACGAAAAATGTTTACTAATAAAAATTTATGTATGTGTGTGTGAAGTTATACACGTACTACAGCTTTGTCAACTCTTTTTATTTTAAATATTGTGTGACAGAAATGGATGAAGAGAACAAAGGTAGGCGTAGCTTAAGTCAAGGTTCCCTAGCTCTGGGGAACCTTGATTTAAGCTACGCCTGCCTTTGTTCTCTTCATCCATTTCTGTCACACAATATATATATATATATATATATATATATGAGATATCTGGGGAGCGTTTCGTCAAAACTTTCCTCGATTATGATTGGCTGAGAGGCACTGTTGCCATAGTAACTGACAGATAAAACGTCTGACAAGTCCTTTCAATAAACACTCCCCTGAAATAACCCTGGTATATAACATCCAATTCTTGCCACTGTGAGTGGTACGGCTTTAATTAACTTCGGTATCTGACATTAACCAGATTTACATTATGTGAGTTTAACGGTGCAATATCACCACAAATTGTTCGTTACATATTTTGGTATAGGCGCCCTACATTGAGCATGTGCATTCTGAATAAAAACCAGGGGAGCGTTTCATCAACATTTTTTGTCCAACGAGTTGTCAGATCTGACAACTTTCCTTGATTTTGATTGGCTATGAACCACCATTACTATGGTAACTGTCAGATAAAACTGGACTTGTCGGACATTTGGTCCAACACGTCCTATCATGGAAAGCTCCCCCGGAATGACATCAAAGTGAAATCAATATGAACTCCATTTTACATTTCTAGTTTGCAAGGAACTGATGTCGCAGGTTTGTAGTTATCTTTTCTTGAAACATAATTATATGGTATTTAGCCTAACCTAAGTTGTCGCAGGTCTTGCCCCCATACGAAGGTGGACAATCACACACAAAGTCCCCTCCATTAGGCGTAGGTGAGCAAATCCCTTCTCGGAGGCATGGATTTGGATAACAGGGATCGTCTGAAATAGAGGTATGAATAGAAATAATGAAATAAGATATACGGAGATCAAAATTGTGTTTCATGCACAAGACATAATCATGCATTTAGCATCACTTCTTCTTTTACATTTGTCTAATCTTAGTAACCTAAGCAAGTCCTCCTCTTAAAGATCATTGATATGATTAAGAGTCTTTATGACTGATCGAAATTTTTTAAAACATAAATACTTCAATTATTCATCAACTGTTATATTCTGCTCATAAAAAGAATATTTTCTCAAAAGTGACGCACCTTGGTCCCGTAACACAAAGGTTAACGATCAATCGTATGCTTGATATTCACGACTGATTGTACATTGTAGTCTATGCAATCAACCGTAGAAATGTTCTACGATCATTGCTAAGTTTTTTGTTACGGGTCCCTGGTGGGAGTTTCATACAGCTGTTCTTAAGTTACGAGCGACTTAAGAAACGACTGGTGATCCTTTCTGGTATATTTTGCCAAACTAATTTTCATTGATTTAATGCCTAAAACGGATCACCAGTCGTTCGTAAAGTCACTCGTAACTTATAAACAGCTCTATGAAACACCCACCTGCTTGAAAGAAAAAGAGTGTATTGTATCCCAGAGTGTTTTCAGTGTGCTTATAGTTAAGAACTAAATTGAAATCATCCTCACACTGTTATATTCGAGCCCTCTAACAGGGTGAATCAAATCTTTCTTCACATAGTGTAAATTGTGAACACACTGCGAACACAATGTTTAACACTGTATTCCCAGCATGGATGTTTTGAATGGCAAACTGTTATCTACCTCTATGCTATTTAAAGTGTTGACGCCCTCTGCGTTCGTTGCCTCTTACCTATTTCACATACTGTTCCGGAGAATCCCATCTGACAAGCACAAACGAATTCTGTTTGCATGTTAACATCTTGGCATAAACCTCCATTTTGGCAAGGACTTGCGTCACAGGGTAGAACTAGTAGAGCGCCAAAGTTTCATCAACATTATTCCAGCACAATGAATAAAAAAGATACCAATAGCAAAAGAAATGTAGAAGTATTAACGACTGTGGTAATGATGATCAATAGGGGTGGTGGAATTTTAGTAACAATTAGATATATTTCGAATTCGATTTAAAGTCCTTTATCTTCAACGTAAAACCCTCATGACGCACCAAGTATTATTTCCTAACTACGGTAGTACAGACGTTTTCTTGGATGTTAGAATCTGAAAAGCTGAAATTACTATAACCGGGGTGAACGCCCATTTTAAAAGTTGATTTAACGTCATAATTTTTACTGAGGAAGTGGTTATACTGCAGCTGATGATAACAAAGTAATTTTGACTTCCAAAAAACTCTTATCCATATATACCTAACTACCTCATCATTCGTTCTGCCAATAGAAGAAGATGACAGACAAAAGAAGGCGTTCAAAGCAGTTCCTTGTTTTAAACAAGGATTGGGGATAAATGGATTGCTACGTAGTACTGGAATGTTAAAAAAGAACAACAACACGCAGGGATATAAACCAATTAAATGGTAAAGTGAGGTCAATTGATTCAACCCAGCTTAGATCAGATATTGAAGAGTCGAGTTTGCTTGCTGATGTATCCAGCTCTGCTGAAGAATAAGGTCACTAGTATGAGTTATTATAAGAGAATCACTGCATAAAAATGCTCCACATCGTATATGTTTCATTGTGGAACAGCCTGTGGTACCTTGGGACAACGAATGCCAAACGGAGACAACTTGAACGACGATGAAGGCGAGCAAAGCTAACAGTTAATAAACAATTGACCGGAGAAACGTGGACAAAACATTGTTTGAAGACGCGAAGGCTAAGTACTACAATGAACATTATAATCGATTGTGGAAATGATCATAAAGCACTCTATGGAATCGTCAACAAACTGATGCATCGTAAGACTAATTCAGTTGCTGGGCTTTCATTTCACTCTTCACTTGTTGAGTTAGCTAGTGACTTCTCAATTTAATTTACTGGAAAGATTGAATTTATTAGACATGTTAGATGTAACCTACAGCCGAACGCATCCACATCTGATAAAGAA
Organism: Lytechinus variegatus; assembly: GCF_018143015.1. Classification (NCBI taxonomy): domain Eukaryota; kingdom Metazoa; phylum Echinodermata; class Echinoidea; order Temnopleuroida; family Toxopneustidae; genus Lytechinus; species Lytechinus variegatus. Next base: position 53,498,875 of record NC_054741.1, read on the forward strand.
GAGTCAGAAAGAGAGTTGGACAAAACTGTACCTTTCTCGTGTGATGATCATTTAACTTCATTTCATGCCATCATCTCCTTTAGAAATACAGAGAACCATAAGTCTGACTCCCTCAAAGTCATGCTCCCTAAATCCTATTCCAACTACAGTTGTGAAGGAAAACGATGACTTGATGGCTTTGCTGTTTTGTAGCTTCTGTTGCTTGTCAATGCTTCCCTGCAGGAGGTAAATAGGAAGGAAAGCTTACTGGACAATTGAAACTCGCACATGTTCCTCTTGTGCTGAAGAAGTTGATCAGAAGCTGATCAGTTACCGTCCCATATCGCACCTACCTTTTCTTGCCAAAGTTGTTGAGAAAGATGTTGCGAAGAGACTGACGACACATCTGCAGGACAATGACCTTCACGAGACCATGCAGTCCGCCTACAAACAGCTCCACAATGTCGAGAAAGATTTTCTTAGGATATCCGATGATATATTAAAATCAGTTGACAAGAAATGGATGGTAATGAATTTTGTGAAGCTAAATGATGACAAGACTGAATCTTTCGCCTTTTCTTCACCACTCGTGCGAAACAAGATTGTCCCACAAAATCTTTATATTGGCAGTGTGTCTGTCCCTCCTTCAGAGAATGCTCGTCATCCGGGTGTCTTCTTCGACCAGTGTATGAAGATGGACAAGCATATTTCCAAGGTATGCCAAAGCGACCTACTACCAGCTACGAAATATATCGCCTATAAGATCGCTAATAGTAATACTCATTCGTTTTGCAGCAGAAAGCCTAATTCATTCCTCATCACCTGTCGGACTGACATCTGTAACAGTCTGCTGGCTGGTCTTCTTTCCACTATGCTGAACAGACTTCAGAGCGTACAGAATGCTGCTGCTCGCCTGCTAACAGGTACGGAAAAATATGACCACATTAACCCTGTTCTCACGGAGTTCCACTGGCTACTAATTAAGTGCAGGATCGAATTCAAAATCCTTCTCCTGACTTTCAAGGCTGTCCATCGTTAAGCTCTAGGTTGTGACTTCCCTAGTAGAACAACGTCGTCTACAACCTGACTTGCGCTCATCTGGTTCTGGTGTCACCCTTCATGTACACATCACACACCTAAACGGATATAGAGACCGTGCTTATTCATCTATTGCTCCACGTCTCTGGAACTCCCTCTTTTCTTCTTTGCGTGAAATACACAACACAGAACTCTTGAAATCGTCTCTCAAAACTCACTTATTTCGCCAGATGTGCAATAATGAGCTTAACTGGATATGCCTGCGCCTATGAATGTTTTTAACAGAAATATTGCGCAGTATAAATGTTGTGGATCATCATAAGTACAAACAGTCATATATCATCGGCTCAATTCTTCATCTACACATACTGACTCACGGGATGCAAGGAAGAAAGACAATCACTCTACTGCCATATGATTGTATGAAATGGAATTTGTGGAAGAATTAGAGGGACATAATGCGATCGAACTTATAACATTATAACATATAACTTGTGAATTAGATACTGTCGGAAACATAATGACATCTCTGATCTTTGAATTTTGTAGCCCAAAACTATTTAGATCATGGTCACCATAATCCAAGTTTGATGTTGATCCAGTGAACGGTTCTTTCATTATCGCAAGAGCTGGTCCGACGGACGGATGACAGAGGTTAAAAACTGTTTCTCTCTGCCAACTTATGAATATCTTATTTCTATTATTGACATTTTATTTCAGGAAATATTCACCTGGCAGTGCACATCTTGTTCCACTGAAACCAGGAAGACAAGAACACATAAAAGCAGACTGTTGATTTACATTCACACAAGTTCCTCCGTTAAAACAGGGATTGGAATTGCACGGAGTGGCTAAAAGGAAAGAAAAAAAAAGATATCTATAGCGAAACAGAATCATTGTAAGATTTATTTTCTCCTAATTCAAATTACGAACTAGATCGATTTTCTACCGTAGACAGTAAAAATCAATGTCTCCATCATTCAAGGACCAAGAATATACTACACACGCCTAGCTTCCTTTTTTTATAATGCCCTTTTTGTGATTTTGGAATTTGTCACTCCAAATCTCTCCCACATACGCATGACCTAAGTTTGAAAATAATCCCGCAAAAGGTTCTTTTATCATTGCGTGTAAGATAATTATATCTAAAAGTATATACTGACATTGGGGACATTTGACATCATGAACCCCGATTCTGATAAGATTCTCATTGTCTCTCCGATATGCATACATGAACCAACATTAACGGTGATCCTCAGACGGTTTGTCAGTTATCTCGAGAACCATGTTATCAAATTTATTTCGTTAAAATTACATTAGGATATTCACCTGAGAGTTCACATCTTGTTCCAATGAAACCAGGAAGACAAGAACACATAAAAGCAGACTGTTGATTTACATTCACACAAATTCCTCCGTTAAAACAGGGATTGGAATTGCATGGACTGGCTAAAAGGAAAGAAAAAAAATATCTTCAGCGAAAGAGAATCATTGTAAGATTTCTTTTCTCCTAATTCAAATTACGAACTAGATCGATTTTCTACCGTAGACAGTAAAAATCAATGTCTCCATCATTCAAGGACCAAGAATATACTACACACGCCTAGCTTCCTTTCTTTTATAATGCCCTTTTGTGATCTTGGAATTTGTCACCCCAAATATCTCTCACATATGCATGAGCTAAGTTTGAAAATGATTCCCCAAAAGGTTCTATTATCATTGCGTGGAAGATAATTATATATAAAAGTATATACTGACATTGGGGACATTTGACATGAACGCCGAATCTGATTAGATTCTCATTGTCTCTCCGATATGCATACATGAACCAATATTAACGATGATCCTCAGACGGTTTGTCAGTTATCTCGAGAACCATGTTGTCATATGTATTTCGTTAAAATTATATTTGAATTTTCACCTGAGAGTTCACATCTTGTTCCAGTGAAACCAGGAAGACAAGAACACATAAAAGCAGACTGTTGATTTACATTCACACAAGTTCCTCCGTTAAAACAGGGATTGGAATTACATGGAGAGGCTAAAAGGAAAGGAAAAAAAAGATTTCTTCAGCGAAACAGAATCATTGTAAGATTTCTTTTCTCCTTATTCAAATTACGAACTAGATCGATTTTCTACCGTAGACAGTAAAAATCAATGTCTCCATCATTCAAGGACCAAGAATATACTACACACGCCTAGCTTCCTTTTTTTTCATAATGCCCTTTTTGTGATCTTGGAATTTGTCACCCCAAATATCTCTCACATATGCATGAGCTAAGTTTGAAAATGATCCCCCAAAAGGTTCGATTGTCATTGCGTGCAAGATAATTATATCTAAAAGTATATACTGACATTGGGGACATTTGACATCATGAACGCCGAATCTGATTAGATTCTCATTGTCTCTCCGATATGCATACATGAACCAATATTAACGATGATCCTCAGACGGTTTGTCAGTTATCTCGAGAACCATGTTGTCATATGTATTTCGTTAAAATTATATTTGAATTTTCACCTGAGAGTTCACATCTTGTTCCAATGAAACCAGGAAGACAAGAACACATAAAAGCAGACTGTTGATTTACATTCACACAAGTTCCTCCGTTAAAACAGGGATTGGAATTACATGGAGAGGCTAAAAGGAAAGAAAAAAAAGATTTCTTCAGCGAGACAAAATCATTCAAATTACGAACTAGATCGATTTTCTACCAAAGGCAGTAAAAATCAATGTCTCCATCATTCAAGTACCAAGAATATACTACAGACACCTAACTTCATTTTTTATGAGATCTTTGAATTTGTCACTCCAAATCTTACTCATATATGCACACATGATCTAAGCTTGAAAATGATCCCCAAAATGTTCTATTATCTTCGCGATCAAGATATATTTTCAAGTGTATATACTGACATTCATGACATTTGACATCATGAACCCCAAAGTCTTATCAGATCATCTAATCACTGTCTCTCCGATATGCATACATGAACCAAGATTAAAGATGATCTTCAAAACTGTTTGTCAGTTATCTCGAGAATCCGGTATTAAAATTTATTCTTTAATATCATATTTTAATAAATTTACCTGACGCTTCACATCTTGTTCCCATGAAGCCAGGAAGACAAGAACACATAAAAGCAGACTGTTGATTTAAATTCACACAAGTTCCTCCGTTAAAACAGGATTGGAATTACACGGAGAGGCTAAAAGGAAAGAAGAAAATAAAAGAATCATGGTAAGATATTTCTCCGAAAGTAAATTACGAACTAGATGGATTTTCCACCATAGGCAGTAAAAATCAATGTCTCCATCATTCCTAGAACAAAAATATAATACAGACATCTAGCTTCATTTTTTATAATGCCCTTTTGTGATTTGGAATTTGTCACCCCAAATCTCACTCATATATGCACACATTATCTAAGTTTGAAAATGATCCCCTAAATTTTCTATTATCATCGCGATCAAGATATATTTTCAAGTGTATATACTGACATTCGTGACATTTGACATCATGAACCCCAAAGTCTTATCAGATCATCTAATCACTGTCTCTCCGATATGCATACATGAACCAAGATTAAAGATGATCCTTAAAACGGTTTGTCAGTTATCTCGAGAACCAGGTATTTAAATCTATCCCTTTATTTTTATATTTGCATACTTACCTGACAGTTCACATCTTGTTCCAATAAATCCAGAAAGACAAGAACACATGAATGCAGGTTGCTGATTTATATTCTCACATGTTCCTCCATTCAAACAGGGATTGGAATTACATGGGGAGACTGAAAGGAAAACGAATATCATCATCATAATCATGTGCTGTCATGATGGCTATACATCAGGCACCATCAGACGCCATGGCAGAATTATAGATCTACTTAATTTGTAACTGAGTGATATATTGCTTTTTCATGATCAACACATCGACCAACCAAACATAAAACAGGCACTAAATTGTTTTAATTGCAATTCTATAAGTCACGGTGTAAATCAAATAATAATAAAGGCAATGTTGGAGAGTCTGACAGAGAACTTGATAGAAATTCAGTTTTACAACACGATGTAACAGTTCAGATTCATTTATTGGTCCATGCATATAATAAACAAAGACATCTGTCTTCCACATGCAGTATACATACAATACTAATATAAAGTATATAAATAATTATACTGTGTGAAGTACAATCCTATACACCTGAAATTGAAAATTTGTTTAAAGGTCATATTTCTATTTCTTAACGTGGGCGGGGAGTTTTATTCCTTTTTAATATGAAGTAAGTCATACTTACCGGTTGTAGTTTGACATGTTTGACCGGTGTACGGAGATGGGCAAGTACAGGTAAACGAGTTCCCATTCTGTTTGCACGATCCGCCGTTCTGGCATGGATTCGGGTTACATGGACCCGATACTTTTTAGAGGAAGGGGAAAAGATTAACCGACATCCAGTAGTTTTTATCCAATCTCAGACAAAAGTGGAGAAGACCCAATAGTAGCCAGGGACCACTCCCCAAATGTATGCAATCAAACATGCTTATGTTGAATGTTTATTCTCGTTCAATATCATAGCTTCTTGAATCTACTCAATGATTTAATCAATAAATTAATCAATCAATAAATCAAATCAAATAAATAATCAACATTAATCGATTAATTTAAATGGTTCATTGACTGATTAATTGTAGATTTACGGGTTTAGACAATAACAAATGCAGGTTATCTGTTTAATCATGTCATTGCAAATTCTGATTGGTTCCAAATGTTCAACATTGCTTTCAATATTCCGCTATGTCATGTTGGTTATGGATTCGAGATTCGTGATTATTATCCGACCTATCATTTTTTTAGCTCTGCCAAACAGGTCATCTGCATTATTCCCAGATAAAATTTGTCAGTGAACATCATGTCCCGACCAGATTCGGCTTTACATTTGCATGGTTACTTGAACATAACACCCCATTAATATATCTAATGACTATCTGATCAGGTTTAACGTAAATGACATTTGCAAAAAGTAACAATAGCTAGAAGACAAACAGTCATGCTTAATTCTATCAAGTTTTTATTTCAAGTATATATTGTTCATGGAATATCTTTTTTAAGACTCTTCGTTGTATAGTCATCAACGCGCATGATTGTTTTTTATGTTATTTTTTATAAATTCTATCGATTTCGCCTTTGGGACTGCTAGTTTTCGGCACGGGTTTGGATAACTGACTCGAAATCATTACCAACTTATAGGCACTCCTCCTAGGCTAACTAGACGGTCGAGGACAAGTTCAAGGTCACACTACTAACATCAAGACTATTCTCGGGAAGTACAATACTGCTTGAATAAATTAAAAATACCGATGTGGTAGGATGAGATTGGGTCACCGTGCCCGGTGTGGTCATGTTACACTGCTGTAAGGTGGATTAAATAGAAATTACTAAATGAAGATGAAGAAGTTCAGTAGAGGACAAATGACCCTGGAGGACAGTGAAGACATTCAGCGTTGATAACAGACTTTGTTTACGTACCTGAACTTGAGATGGTTAGGCCAATTTCTTTCACCCAAAATATGCTGGTTTGATCGACGTACGTCGCTCTACGAACATAAAATGATTTCAGTAAAACATGTATTGTTAGTTATCTTCGAGCACTTTGCCAAATGATGGCGCGATGTTGAATAACATCATTGGATAATCATTGTGTTTGCAATGACAAGTTTGCGGTACGAATCTCATTATGAGCAGGAACTTCATCTGCAAATTTTCCCTCCTTTTGTTTCAAAATGGGCTACATTGTGGTACTAGACGAAATAGTACTAAAAACTCGAAAAAGGTTTTCAAAATCATATTTGAATTTTAATTACGATCTAGGAATCAGGGAGGTTTAAGCTTGTAAATTCGAAATTCACGATGTAAGACGCCGAACATAATATAAATATGTGCAAACTAAAGACACAGTAAAATAGAAAGGAATTTTTCTTTCGAACTTTCATGTACACGCCCCGGCCAGCCACGCACACTGAAAATTCGGTTGATGTAGCTGACCGGAAGATTGTTTTTATGATTGTGGGTAGCCTAGCTGCTGATGGCGCAAAGTCAATTTGACAACGATCGGCTACATTCACAATGTCACATACGTCTTACGCAATATAAGCAATAAATCATTTTTTAAAAGATTTTATTTTCATTTTTTTCCATCAGCATCCTGGTGCTCGAAGAGATTTCAATAAGAACATTTTTTTTCCAAAAGGAAATTAGATGTTTAGCCAGCGGCGTAAACGTGTTCTTTAACTTCTGCGTCATTTTAAGAAAATAATACAACCTCCTGATCGACCTTAAAGAGTTGTGATCAAACGCAACTTCTAAAATCAAACATAGCCAGACTTTCTATCAATGAAATACGTGTAGTAAAGACTTATCCTTTAATATGTGAGTTGCATATCCCAATTTGAAACGGGCCTCATCTGAGCGCATGACCTATATTGTTAAAACAGTATGCAAGCGGTTAGATTTATACAAGGACAAAATGACCGAATTTGCCCTAGCCGTTAATAACTTCGCTGTTGGGCTTCATTTTCTATTTGTTGTTCAGTATACACAGGTTTGAAGAGTTTTGCTTTTGGAACTTTTTAATCCATTATAACTATGACGATTTAAAACATTTAATGTAGGTATATTTCACAATTAATTCTTTTGCGCCAAGAAAAGGGGTGTGGGAGTTATGATTCTTTTTCGCCCAGCAAAGGGGTGCGGGAGTTATACTCACACAACATTCACATCTGCAGACTCACTCAAGGGGGCGTTCCACGTGAACGTATTCAGGAAAACCTTTGGGGAGTTGTTCTGATGCGTCACAGCATTGTTGCTTCCCCCTGGGCAAGAGACAGTTTTGAAGTTTGTTTGATCGGTGACCGACCATGTACCGGTGATTTGTTCTGTTCCTGTCCTTCTCATCTGCATGAAGATACCTCTAAACCCTAAGGTGGATGGATCGAATGTACTCTTTGTAACGGTAACTGCAAAGGTGGAATTACATATTAGACCGTTCATCTCTATTTTTTCCACATGATTTAAATAATATTTCAAGGTGATTTTCATGAAGATATTTTAAATAATAGTGCTAAATTAGACACAATTAAATATCATCCCTTTCTTTTTATACAATAGGAGAGAATCTATTTATCCTATGAATCTAATCATACTTTGACAAACGAAGCATTCATACACTGTCTTGTAAACAACAGTTTGACCAACCAAAGATCAGATTTCTATTATGATTGATGTTATCAAAAATTGTTGAGAATATTATATGCATCCAAGAACTGGGCCCAGTTTCATAAAAGGTTGCGAAAATAGCAACTCTTGCGGGAGCGAATCAAAAATGAGAATCTCCACCGTTGCCATGGTAGTTGACATTCCAGCCAGACTTGCTGTCATAGCAAAGTTTTAAGAAATGGGACCCTATAGGATTCAGTCTTTTATAGCGTCATAACTAACTTACAAACGCCAATTTAGAACACCAACCAGGTTTTACTCCAGCTTCCTACTCCTCTTATGAATGATGAATTTTAAAGGCAGACGTGTCATTATATGTTTTAAATAGATCCCAAGTCAAAAAGGTAACCCAAAAGTGTTGTCATTCTTTTAATATCGTAATTGAATAACAAGTGTAACATTAATGAGTAACATGACCTAGACCCCTCTTTTGTGATGGCTCTTTTTCCCCTGTATACATCTTTAAAAGGTCATTGAGGTAGAGACCGCTCCTCACAAAACATATACTACTTACTGGTTAATGGTTGGCCAGGAGTGTACCGAATACTGCCTACCGATATGAAGTATGGACTTGAATCAGTTTGTGGCTCCACCTGATGGTTGGGTGTCATGGTATTGCATATATCGGGTTTTGACTGGTTGGTGCGCCACTAGGAAAGGCTTCGACGGTGAGGAAATACCATGACAACGAAGACAGTATATGTATTGCTGTCAACAACCTGCTCCTTGCCATCCTATTTGGAGTTATGTGGTAAGTTAAGTAAATGAAATGAAGAAAAAACAAGCTTATTCTACATACTCGAATTGAGCTAGAATTTAGTCAAAACAAGGAATTTTAACACTTCAATCTATTTTGCAATATTGTTTTTCTTCATTTTCCTAACTATTAGATAATTTCATATGAATATACAAGGTTCCTTGAAGGGTATGGATGGTTGTAATAGGGAAGTTAACAATTGTCATCAATAAGCAACAATAGGGTTATTGAAATACTGTAAAAATAAATACAATATACTCACAGATCATGTTCATTTCTTTTAGTTCAGACAACCATAAAGGTATTCTTTTTAATCGCACTGATAACTTATGAATACAGTAAAGACGACATGAAAATGTGTGACAATGCAATGACAACAAAATGATTGTTATTTTTTATTGTGGGATCCTGAGTTACAAATAAGTAAGATATATTTCAGAAATTTTCGACATATCACTTTAGATAATTGCTCATATGTTATGTAATTTATCGAATTAAACTATATTTGCAATTATGAAAAAAAATCGTACATACTGTACCTCTCAAGAGATGCTAGGTGCTCCTGGTGGAAAACAACAGATCCAGTCACATTTATTAGTAAATCTCCCACTTTCTTATTTAACAGATTTTAAGCAATCAATTCAAATGGGAGTGGTGGTACCCCTTTGCAGTTATACTAGATTAACAATCAATTGTTTTTATACCATGGATCATGACGGCTCGATCGTCGTACACGTCTCATGGACATGCATTTTTGTTCGCACTTGCAATTAGCATATTGTAGTCTGGATTCAACAAATAAAAAAAACATTTGTCGGGAATCTGAAATCACAAGTCCATCCTTGACCCTGTCAATGAGGGCAAGAGAGGGAGAAAGTGATGGGCAAACATTCGAAACTTAAATACGTTTGTGTAATATTAAAAGAAATGCATTTCTGAAATTTTATATTGTGTATCATATCCATCCTGTCTACTATTTATAAATGTCGCGTGGATGGAAGACTAGAGAATATTGATCGTCATAAAAACTTTTAACACGTGCGCGCCTCGCCTGTGAATATATATATTCTATGTATCTATTTTCTCATTAGGATAACAAGGGGAGATTCAATGACTAACGCAGAAAAGAGTCTTAAAACACACTGAGATACACATTTTATGGAGTATATGCTACTGGTGATAACATAGTGTTATTTGAACTTTAAATAAAATTTAACGTGAAATTATGGCGATATAAGCAAGAAAGAAAATGTATATAATATACTTGAGTGTATCCATGGATCTATTAAATCCACAACGAATAGATTTGTGACAAATTTAAATTACCGGTTTATTTATATTTAGAAAATAATTACGTCCAGATTTAGACCTGAGTTTACAACCACACTTTGATTACTGCTCTATAGTATGGTTCAATGCAGGGAAAGTTTTACTTAAAGAATTAAGTGTTCTTCAAAATCGAGCACTGCGTATGGTCTTAAGAGTTGATTATAGATACAGTTCCAATCTTTTGTATTCTACTCTGAACATTGATAAGTTAGAATTGCGATGGAAAAAACAGGCAGTTTCCTTTATATTTAAATTACTTCATGGACTACTTCCATCTTTCTTGTGCTCCAAAATAAGCATCAAGAAAAGTAATTATTCTCTTCGAAATTACCAGTGTAGGATTAATCTCGAAAAACCCAAAACTAATTTTATAAGGGACGGTGCTCTCTATGTAGGTATTCAATTATTTAATTCCTTACCAAATAATACCCGGCAACTGGATCAGTTCTCTTTATTTATGAAATCAGTTAATTCCATCGACTTCTAACTCATCTGCGGGGGGGGGGGGGGCTAGAGAATTTCTATGATTTCTCTTCGCACTGCGGTTTTATGTAGTTTTACTTATTGTTTTTCATTTTAATTATGTATGTCTTATATTATGTGTTACTGTAATATTTAAAATATTTTTCGTATTGTCTCACTTTTACATGTTTTTTAATGTTCACGGACTTGCTGAAAAGCAGTCTGTTATGACTGAATGTAAGTTTTACCGTGATTAAATAAATACAATACAATACAATACAATACATACATGCGTATATAGCGCATTTTCTTCGATATTTTGCGTTACATTGTGTTTTATTCACTTTCATGTTATTGTATTAATAAATGATTTCACAGTTTGTATATTTATGATTTTATTCATAATTGTAAAGCACATAGAGGGCTACAAAAAATTACGGTGTTGACTTACCGCCAACCTGTAATCATATATACATGTATGTCCACATCAGAGAAGTGCTAAACAGCACCTGTTTGGTTTCGGTCTAACACCAGATAGGTTTTATAAAACACCAATTAGTATCAAAACAGTATCGCTTTGATTCCAAACTAGTGCTAGTGTTGTTTCAATACTTCTCTGGTTTGGACAAAATTTAGGCCTATATATTCCGGGCTGGTGTTAAATTAACATTAATTACTGTGTGGATGTGTATTCAATTAGATAATTAAATTCTGTGTGACCCTGTGAAGAGTCACACAATCCTTTACATTTAATTTCCTTACTTTGTATTTTAAGGAGTATAAACGAGAATCTAACACAAATTAAGATTGAAATCGAATTATCATAGCTTAAAATTTCCTGATCATCATTTTTATATGTGTATTTGTCTTTCTTATTCTTTTGATATAATTCCTAATATTGGGAATTTAGAGCACATCAGAACAAAACGTATTTAAAAAAGGAGAAGAAAAAAAACATGAAAGGGAAATTAATTATCAAGTTGAAACAAAAGTTTCGGAAATTTCATTATAGATTTTTCTTTCCATACTTATTTGGCGTTCTGAAAAGACCATATCATGCAGCAGCCATATTGTTATCCAAGTCAGAAATCCAGCCGGCGATTTTTTAAAAATATTTAAGCCGCCCGAAGAGTGAGTTTAAATTATATAAGCTATTAATTTATGTGGTGTTGTGACCTTAATTCGCGCGTTACCTAATTTTGCACACGGTGGAATATCTCTTTATCTAATTAATATCTTGAAAAACTGATACCACCTGCAGGAAAAGTGACCCGGAATTACTCAGTATGGTAATTTTCTTGAAGGTAATGTCTAAAATTGTGAAAATATTGGCAAAACATCGGCGAATTTTGTTAACTTTGGCGTCCGCTCCGAGAAAATCTGATCTTCTCGACACGCACACTCGTCGATTGCCATAGAATTTTGAGATCGCGATCCGAGCAAAACCCTTGACCTACTTTATAATTTCGTTAAGCGAATTTGACTTTGGGATCTTGGCTTCGTCTGGTATTTATGATTTTGATTAATTTTGTGTGAACTGTGATTTTTTTTTTGATTGAGTATCAACTTCATGATAATTTTTAAAAATGTGCGCAAATTATGCTCACCCCTCATAGATATGGATATGAGTGCAAAACTTTGTGTCATGTGTGATAAGTGTTTTTGAATTGACCGCAATTTGATATATTACATAAAGCAACATAGAGGGAATTGCAAAGAATTTTTCTATCATGTTGCAAGTGTTGCATTGCAGGTAGCATTTTTAAGGAAAGAGAGGCCACAATTCCAGCTGAATTTGTAACGCATACTCGAAGATACATATTATTTCATTGATGTAAAACGAAATGATTAGCGATCAATCTAGTCTTCCCTTGTTATGCACATCTTTTACCCAAAAAGTTAGGGTTAGGGTTGGCTCTAGACCAAAAGCTTCGATCTATGTTATTTTAGTTGTTCCACTGAACTCAGATGATGTTTAAAAACTACTCGAAACAGACGGCTGTCAGCTCCATCGGATTGGCTGTCGCAAAAGGAAATCTTTCCCAAAACCGGACCACCGGTTTTACGGCCATGACAAATCAATCCGGCTTTATGCAAAATTCTACATGTATACATTCAGTATACAGTATATATTTATGTAGTTGAAGGAAGTGTTTTGTTATCAGAAAATGAATTATGTTGAGTTGAAATAAAAAGAAAACTATGTTTGGTTGGAACAGATAAAGCCATCCTTTTTCATATAAGTTCATAATAGACACAAAAATTGTCAGAATTAAAAACACCTATTAAAAAAAGCCGTGTCAGTTTTTGTCGATTTATCATTGAATATTGAAATACTGGCACAGTGTTTTGACTTAAATCTTGCAGCATTGAATTGCTTTAATTGGTGGAATATTAGTTGAAGTAGATCACTACAGTTGAAAACAAAGGAAACAGGAGGCTGGTTATTTTGATTTGATATAATCACTCAATATTTTAATGTTTGTTAACCTCATCTTCATCCATAGATCTCAAGATTGAATGTTTACACCTGTTTATTAGCATCGATGTTCATTAAGTTATCAACATCGACGCAAAATAAGTAACAAATCTCATATGGATTTTATAGTTCTGAAAATGACTGTTTATTAAATCGATAAACGACTGTCATCAATTTGAAAAGCCTTTCTGAGATTTTGTTTAGTTGTCTTTATTATGTAAATTCAAGTGAATACAATGATTATACAATATCATTATTTTACGAGTAATATGATGCAAATATAATAGGCACAATTTTCCAATATTAATAAATGACTTTATCAAAACACATACTTATATATATGTATAGTAAGTTAGTAAACTTACCATCACTATTAAATATTTTTATATTAAATCTTCTATTTTTTAAACTATGGAACCCATGTTAATTTTGTACTATTCTGTACTGGATAAATAAATGAGAAGTAAAGAAGACACACAGTAGTACGATACTAGAAGTAACATGGTACTCCTTCCAATGATTCTAACTCGTTGATCCGTTACAATGATAATGCAAGCAAGGTGTTTCAAGGGGAATGAAACCTTTGGAACAAGTAGGCGTGTGACGTAAAAGAAAACTCAAAGAATAAGAACAAAGTTTGAGAAAAATCGGACAAATAATGAAAAAGTTATGAGCATTTGAATATTGCAATCACTTATGCTATTGAGATCCATCAAAATATCTCTTTATGTTTTTTCGTTTTGCGATACAAATTCCGATCCATCATGTATCCTCTAAAAATCTGTATTACATGCCCTCCTCTAGAAAGAACCCATAATCTGCTGATAGATGTGATAAAAGAGGCAATTTTAGTGAAATATATTCTAAAGTAATGGGGAGGGTTGTTCACAAGTGACATCACACATCTTTGTCGCATTGTCAATTTGAGGATCTCCATAACATAGGTGATCTCAATATTCAGATGTTCATAACTTTCTCATTATTTTTCCCATTTTTCTCAATCTTTCGTTGATCTGTTTCTTTGATTTTTCTGTTTTCACACAAGCTATCTTGAATCAAATGTTTCATTCTCCTTTAATTAAAGCTAGCGGGCTACTTTGTGTTGTAGAATATAAATCACAACAATAAACAATGTATTCCTGATAAAGCTGACCTTTGAACGTAGCTAACCTTCTCAGGAACGGGAAAATTTAACAATTCAATTATTGAATATATATATGTCTTTTAAGATGGCGCTTTTCCTTTTTATAACACGTTCGGTTGAAGTAAATAACATCTAATAATGCCCTATAAAGAACATGCAAATATCAGCTAAGAAATAAAGCGATTCTGGACTTGGTTCATTTGCAGTTGAATGCCCTGTTTCCTTTTTAATACTACAGATAAATGTATTTTTATTGAATAGAATCATTTTAGCAATAAATAAACACATGTCAAGAGTCATTAGAAATTATGAACATAATCAGCATACAAATAGCATAAAAATCATGCGATGTTCTCCTCAACACACCAGCCAAACATGATTCTCATTTAAAAAGCAAGTTAAAAGTAAATGTTTCTAGTCTAATTCTTCTTTCCACACTGCTCCTGAAATACTGCCTGATTCAATTATTTTTTCTGCTTTATTACATAATCAAAGAACATAGAGGGGGATTGAAAGAGTGGCAACCAAGGTGCAGATGTTGTAGGTAATCTTGGTTCCATGTCCTGTCGTTGATGCTGAAGTAGAAGCTTGTGTAGTGGCAAGTGCTGTTTAAGAAATATTAAAACTGTAAAGGTAAGAAAATTGCGTATTCTGATGTGAAAAATCTCATATCAGCATAAGCATGTAAAACAATATTCGTGATTGGTTTTATTTCATTACACTCTGCAATCTTTGGCATCTCAAGTCTAGTAATAAACAAAATACATCTCATTTAAGCGTCACAAGTTCCTGACTAAGATTCAAGTAATAAATAAATGTAATCCACATGAATTTTATACGAGGTTGGCAAATAATTATAAGGAAGGAAGGGTCAAATCCTTTCCACATTTGATATTGAGCAACTGCTCTAATGACACTTCGATCAGAAAATTATGGATTTTTTTCAAACAAAAAGCCTCATGTTGTAATTTCGATTTAAATTGCATTGACATCTAATAAGAAAGTCTTCAATCATATTGAACTCGTCATGTTGTAACGATAGCTACATGTAGGTCTATTGACATGTAGATATTTCATCAAAAAATTACATGGCAGTGAATTATCATTCCAATGGAGTTGGGTCTTATGGAATAAAGATATCTTACATGTTTCACATAGGGTACCAGTGTATTCGGGAAGACAGGTGCAGGTGTACGCCTCACCACCAGTAATCCCATTGCAGGTTGCCCCGTTCTCGCAAGAGTTTTCCTCGCATGGACTGACAGCTACAGTTAAAATGTATAAAAATAAAAAGATATGTTCGAAATAACAGCGTCATGATAGTATTGATTGAATGTTGACAGCCTTACCGCTATTCGAAATTGAAATGAATAAAATGGTAAAGCAATGGTAATTGTATGCACCGCTTAGAAACACTGTATTCAGCGATATATGAATCATTATCATTATTCTCATCATCATTATTATTATCATTGTTATTATTATTATCAACATTATTATTATCAAGAGCCCAGACCTCACAGACATGCAAAAAAAAGTGCACGATCAATCAAGAATTGAAATGACGCGAAGGACCTAAGACGGGAAAATTTATTTTGGTGGTGTCATTTCGAAATGTCAGGACCCATCTTTTATCTCATCTGAAAAGCTAAAAACTTTACTCGAGCTCTGTGCAAGCTTCTAAAATCAAATTTATATTTTACTGACATTAGGAGTCAGGGATCATTTATTCGAATGCATCTTTTCCATTTGTGTTCAATTCATATTTTGTTAAACGGTTTATTCTTTAACCATGCGAACGCTTTAACGGGGATGCTATGCTAGAGATTGACTATAAACTTACCTGTTCCACATCGTGTGCCAGCATATCCCACGGGGCAGTTACATGTATACTCAGAATCCTGGTTACTGCCAATACAAGTTCCTCCGTTCATGCAGGGGTTAGAACTACAGGCAACGACTTTTCAGAAGTGAGGAGAAGAAAATACTTCTGATCAATATATATTTTGAATTATTTTCAAACGGACTATCTTTATTCGAGTGAATCGCTTGGTATATATTTCTTGTTGACTAACTAGCACTTACTATATTATTGCCAGAAAAAAAAAGTCCTATTACCACTTTGGCTATAAACTGAATATCACTCTGATTATTATTTTTATTTATTTATTTATTATTTTATTATTAACAATATTATTATTCATTCATTCATTTAATTCATCATTATTATTTTTTTTGTTGGGGGAGGCCTAATTTTCATTTTCAGTTATTCGATGTGACATTAGCCATATAAGCTCCACTCATATATTAGGTATTTTGTTATTTGGCTAGAGGAAACGAAATTAGATATTTTAGTCGCTTATTTGGTTATAGACGAACTAAAGTCAGATTATGAGGCTACAATAGACCAAGAGAGTATTCCTGTGTGTCGTAAAAAAAGACAGGCAAATTTAATTGATCATACTAATTGCATTCATAAATTTATTTCGTCATCTATAATCACAGAGTGAACTCTATTACGTTTTGGTTCAAAACATCGTTCTGTAGCCTTTTTCTAGAAAAATGATCGTGTCTGAAACTGAATAGACACTTTTAGCATTTTACTGGGTTACACGGCCAATTTGGCTTTTAAAAAAATCTTCTCCAACCCCCTGCATCCGCGTTTGATAAAAATAAAGTTATAAACGTCATTGATCATAAACTGCTGTCACATTACAGTACTATTCTACATTTTTTTTTATGAATATCAAAACGTTACATTTTTCTTCTTTTCTCCATTTCATATCCATCATTCAATAGTGATTTTCAATGAGGATAATTCATTTAAGCTTATTTTGAATCTGATTTTGCTGAAAAGTAATATGTATGATATATCAAAATTCAGTCAGGATTAAAAATATTAATGAAAAATTTATCGTATATAAGTATACTATCATAGTAGAAGTTTTTCTTGCTATTTTCGAATTATAAAAAAGGCAATAACTTGATTACGTTGACCTCAATCCATTGGCCCGTATTCTTAAGTCGGGTTTAATTTAAGCTCTGGTATAAAGTTAAGGTTTAACTATGGATAATCAATTGTGACATAAATCTCTAACATTAGAGGTTCATTATATCAGCTCATTTGACTCTCAAATCATCCTTAATTGCATGGAAATGATGAACAAGATAAATGTTTTCACCATTAAAGAATAAGGAAAGAGCACAGTAAACATTAGAAACATACCATGTGACCAGATTTTCACACATCTGGCTTCCCGTAATTTTAGCACAGAGTTAGACCACGGTCTAAGTTAAACCCGAGCTCATGATACGGGCCATAGACTTTTTTTCCAATTATATTTTATTTACCGTCTGCACATGTACGTCCCGTGTAGCCAGTTCCACTACATTCGCACAAGAACTCTGTGTTTTGATCTACATTCTGGCACACCCCTCCGTTTAAGCAAGGCGAGGAATCGCAGGGGAAAACTTCACATGCAAGGAAATAACATTTAGACGGGGTATAATAATTTGGAAAAGAATTTTGACATGCAAAGAAGAACTGTGGCAGAATAAATTGTTTGTATTATCCTACTGCAACCAGACAACTGCGATTCTTCCAACGACAATACTGCTACTGACCCCACCATGTTACTTTTACAAGTTTTACTGCTTTTCTACTACTACTACTACTACTTATGTGAAATAATGTTGAAATTTTATAACGGTAATGAATTGTACCATAATCTGTTTATTCAATATTAACCTAATCTTATTTGAATAAATATCATAACCACATGAAAACATAACACACCCACACATTAGTACATCTACCAATAAAATCCTTGTCATCAACTTTTCTGCAAAAAGCAGTGATGTTTTAATTGTAATTGTCATCATAGTCATCAGCACCAGCTACATTTTGTATTTACATTTGTTGAATTATCTTACCCCTTAGTTCACAAAACCTCCCAGCTTGCCAAGGAGGACAGATACAATAGAAATTAAGCGAGTCTAACGCACCGCATGTTCCTCCATTAAAGCAAGGGTTGGGGGTGCAAACATCCGCCTCTGTCATTTCTGTCGATATAAACCAAAATTGTTTTGGGAAATGCTAATTCTGCCGTGTTTTTTTCTAGTGCTAAAATAGCGTTAGGTATATTTTGTTGCTGGAGGCTGTGACATTTTGATTAACCCTATTGGGTCAATTGGATTTGACCACAGACATGTGTTCATATCATGACATTGTGTCGGAAATGAATGTCAACAATGGGCGCTCAGGTTTTGGTCCCTACTAGACCCCGTCAAAATACCCCCTTGTTCTATATAATATTTTTAACCCCAAGTATAGCCCATGACCAGAGTATGTTAATATGATAATCTGGGTGTAAATTACAGAAATAACTATAAAAGCTAACGGGCTAGGCGGTCGGAAAGGGGGCAACTGACAACCCGCCCACCCCTCGAAAATGCATCTGGTTCGTTATGATTAACCACATGGAGCCCCTGAAGTGAACTTGATATGAAATGTAAACTTGACATGAAATATAATAGGTATACGTAAAAAATTAGAAGCATAATAAGTTTGCGTATGATTTACAAATACTCTCCCTCTTTCCGTATTAAAGTTCCCTAAATGTTTGTTTCCAAGGCTTACAGCCTGTAACGAAACTCCTTATTGAATTCTTTAGCCCCTGCCAGACTGGAAAGATGAGCTCCCCCCGGGGGGGGGGGTCTACTGTGTATGTATTTTTGATGATTCTGTCGACAATAACTGCTGAAGAGATTTATCAATGATGAAAAAAGAAGTGTTATGACGATAAACAACTATATTCTTCATCATCACCAGCCCATTACCTTGAATGTCACATGTAGTACCGGCGTAGCCAGGCGCACAGGAACAGACAAATTCTGATTCTTGATTCACATCTTCACACGTCCCACCATTTTGACATGGATTGGAGTCACAAGGAAACTCTAAGATGAATATGTGAAGAAAAAAGAATGACAGTTTTGAAATTTACATTTCACTAAAACAATGGAAGCATGACATTTATTCGTGTAGACTAGAAGAACAAAAAAATCTAATAGTTTGCGAACGATAAACCTTTTTTTCAATTGAATTCCGATTTGTAGACTATTTTCGGCCAGTTTCTCAATATTTAAAATCTGTATTCATGACAACCTGAACTATCAAATCCAAAGGAGTCTACCCTTAACAGTCAATATCGAACACGAAATCTATTGTATTTTGTTTGTTAAATTACCATGTAAACGTCAAATTTGCCAAATATCTGTAGCTAAAATGACTGTATTATAAATGAATACGAGTATTATCATAATCACGGTCATCACATACGATTCAAAGTAATATGCAAAAATGGTCTAGAAATATTTTTCTAATCGTACTTAAAGAGCTATGACTACATAAGTCTCGACATTAACATAATGATTTAGATAACACCACATCATTATTTTTTTTAAAAAAGCCTGCCTACGCAACATAATCATAATCAAAATCAAATATCGTTATTATATCGGAAACTATTTTCCACTAAGATGATAACAGGTTGGTGGTATAAATCACCAAGATCAAAATAATAAATTGTCCTCAGCGTGATCATCACCTTTATCAATCTTCTTTACCACAGTCATTATTCTTACCAAGGTAATGACAAGTTGGTCCAGCGTATGGAGGTATGCAGTTACACATGAAGCTCCCACCTGATAGTTCGCATGTACCACCAGCTAGGCACGGATTCGGATTGCAGGCATTAGAAACTGATAAATAATATATGCATATTATTATCATTAATAGTAGTAGAAGTAGTAGTAGTAGTAGTAGTAGTAGTCGTAGTCGTAGCAACAGAAGTAGTTGTAAAAAAGTAGTAACAGTATATATTATACATGTAGTAATAGTAGTAGTAGTAGTAATAGTAGAAGTAGTAGTAGTAGTAGTAGTAGTAGCAGCAGCAGCAATAGTAGTAGTAGCAGTAGTATTAGTATTAGTAGTAGTAGCAGTAAAAGTAGTAGTGGGAGTAGTAGTAGTAGTAGTAGTAGTAATAGTAATAGTAGTAGGGTCACTGTAGAAGTCGAAGCAGCAGAAGAAGTAGTAAAAGAAGTAAATAGTACATGTAGTAAAAGAAGTAGAAGTAATAGTAGTAGTAGTAGTAGTAGTAGAAGTAGTAGTAGAAGTAGTAGAAGTAGTAGAAGTAGTAGTAGTAGTAGTAGTAGTAGTAGTAGTAGTAGTAGTAGTAGTAGTAGTAGTAGTAGTAATAGTATAAAACACAGTAGATCCCTCCAGGGGGAGGGGGGGAGTTTCCGTGTATGTAATTTTGATGATTTTGTTGACAATAACTGGTGAAGAGATTTATCAATGATGAAAAAAGAGGTGTTATGACGATAAACAACTACATTCTTTATAGTATAAATACATGGATATTAGCATTCACAAAATAGAGATACCCATTTTCTTCCTTACCTTGGACAAATGCTCACGACCATTTAAGGCATATAAGAAATTAACTATTAAATCAATTCTTTATTCTTTGTTGATCTTCTTGCGTATTTGAGGGTGGGTATGGGTGAGGGTATTCTGTGTGTGCGAAAAAAGATCATGCTCGTGACAAACACACTCTTAAAAGCATTGGTCAAAATCAACCAATGAATTGGTTAGAATCTATCAGAATTTTGTTTGATATTGATCATTTTTATCAGTCGGACATATATTCAGCAAAATATTCGTTACTTTGACCAATATTTTTTAAGAGTGTTAACTTTATCTGTAAATTGATTTCCATTGTAATGCGATGAGCAAGAAATTCTTATTTGACTAGCATGCATAAAAGGGAAACTAGTTCCTCCAGGGAAAGACTTCGAAAACACATCATCATCATCATCGTTTTCAACTTCATCATCACCAGCCCATTACCTTGATTGTCACATGTAATACCGGCGTAACCAGGCGCACATGAACAGACAAACTCTGATTCTTGATTTACATCTTCACACGTCCCACCATTTTGACATGGATTGGAGTCACAAGGAAACACTGAGATGAATATTAAAAGAAATAGAATGGCACTTTTGAAGTAACTTCTCATTTCAATAGAATAGTGTAAGTATGAAATTTATTCGTGTACACTAGAAGAAACCACGAATACATTAACCTTTTCACAAAAAATCTAATAGTTTGCAAACGATAAACCCTTTTTTCAATTGAATTCCGATTTGTAGACTATTTTCGGCCAGTTCTCATTATTTAAAATCTGTATTCATGACAACCTGAACTATCACATCCAAAGGAGTCTATCTTTAAGAGTAAATATCGAACACCAAGTCCATTGTATTTTGTTTGTTAAATTACCACGTAAACGTCAAATTTACTGTAGCAAATGACAAATATGTATTATTCAATTCAAATTTATTTTCATTCTTCAAAATAATACAAATAAGTACAAGATAGATTGATTCAATTTGAATAATAGCATGAGCAAAATTCAATATTGAAAAAAAAGATGATATACATATTCGACAGTGATTGAAATATAAATTAACATACATGTCAAGTTTAAAGTTTATAGTTGAATACGAGTATTATCATCATAATTGCGGTCATCTCATACGATTCAAAGTAATATGCAAGTTTGGTCTAGAAGTACTTTTCTAATCATAATTAAGAGCTACATCTGCAATGATTTAGATAACACCATTCATTACTTTGTAACAAAAGACTGCCTACACTGTTAAAACACACCTGATTTTTACAGAAAAAGAGAAGATTTTGCAGAAAGCAATAACAGAATCATTCTGTAAATTCATAAAACATGAATTTTTTCTGCAATTTAACAGAACAGGTCTGTTTAAAAAGGAAAAAAGTGTGTTTTTTTAAAGGAAATTCATAAGGTTCCATACACCAACTACAAATTTCCTGTAAGATTACGCAATCTGGTGAGATTATAGGTGTTCTCGAGACTCTGCTGCAGGAACTTCTTTTTATTTTAAGGATAAATTTTCTAACAGTGTACGAATCATAATCAAAATCAAATATCGTTATCATATCGCAAACTCTTTCCACTAAGATAATGACAGGTTGGTGGTATAAATCACCAAGATCAAAATAATCAATCGTCCTCAGCGTGATCATCACCTTTATCAATCTTCTTTACCACAGTCATTATTCTTACCAAGGTAATGACAAGTTGGTCCAGCGTATGGAGGTATGCAGTTACACATGAAGCTCCCACCTGATAGTTCGCATGTACCACCAGCTAAGCACGGATTCGGATTGCAGGCATTAGAAACTGATAAATAATATATGCATATTATTATTATTATTAGTAGTAGTAGTAGTAGTAGTAGTAGTAGAAGAAGTAGTAGTAGTTGTAGTAGTAGTAATATTATTAGTAGCAGTAGTAGTAATAGTAGTAGGGATCACTGTAGTAGTCGTAGCAGCAGAAGTAGTAGTAGTAGTAGTAAAAGAAGTAGAAGCAGTATATAGTACATGTAGTAAAAATAGTAGTAGTAGGAGTACCAGTAGTAGTAGTAGTACAATTGTAGTAGTTGTAGTAGTAGTAGTAGTAGTAGTAGTAGTAATAGTAGTAGTAGTAGTAGTAGTAGTAGTAGTAGTAGTAGTAGTAGTAGTAGTAGTAGTAGTAGAAGTAGTAGTAGTAGTCGTAAAGTAGTCGTAGTAGTAGTAGTATAATTATTATCACTGGAAAAAGATTGCAAATTGTTTGACAATTGACAATATCAAGGATAAAGATAATGCAACCCTTTCAACGCCCGGGATTGACAGAGTTAACTTAAAAACTATTACAAACTAAGTATAATATTGAGATCATATCAACGATAAGCAAGGAACCCACATATCGATGTTCAACTTAAACAATGAATACATGCAATTTAAACAGTTCTTGATCAGATCATATAATAACAATACTGCAAGCCGATGATCAATGATTACCCTAAAATTGTTTTATTATTATAGTTTTGGGAAGTAGGTCCAAATCCTTGCACTTTTGAAAAATAGGATGACATTTCAAAAATGTAACCATGTGGAAGGCCTATATACACACACACGCACACACCCATATACATCATACAAGGGCGCCGGAAGCGGGGGGGCAGGGGGGCACTTGCCCCCCCAAAGAAAATTTTTTGGGGGCAAAACGAGATTTTGCCCCCCAATTTTCCCCCTAAAAGTAGAAAAATGATATTATTTAAGGACAAAAGTAAACGATGAAGGCACTTTTCTGCCTAAGAATTGTCATTTCTTTTGTCAAAAATGAAAAAAAAAAATCGCCCCTGACGGGGCAATTACACATCATAGTAAGCCTTGCGTCTTTTGACGAACATGTCTCTCTGTGAAACATACCTTTGATAAGCCCTTTTCCATCTTATTACAGTGTGATAAACAAGACCGCTGAAAGACCTTTGAAAGACCATGAATTTTGGTTGATCTTTCAGAGGTCTCTCAATGAACCTACAATGGTCTTTGAGGTCTTACGCGACTCCTGACCAATCTTTCAGTGGTCTTCGTGGTCTTCATGGGCTCCAAAACTTCTTGAAACGGTTCAAAACAGTCTTACAACGGTCTTACAGGAAAATTGTCTTTCAGTGGTCTTTCAGCAGTCTCTCAAGATTTTTGCGGAGATCACTGTAAGACTCATGAGAGATCATTGAAAGATCATTGAAAGACCATTGAAAGACCAGGCAAAGTCCATGGAAAAAATTCTGAAAGATCACTTATTGCATAAAAAATCTCTGAAAGACCATTGAAAGATCTCGAGAGGACAAGTCTAAGACCAGTACGACAAGAAATATCCAACTAGTCTTTCAGAGTTCTTTGAGGGGTCTTTCTGAGCCATTCCACAGAGTCGACAAATTTCATTGATCTTGAAGACCGCTGTAAGACCTCACCAATCTTTCAATGGTCTCCGTTCTGTGGAATGGGGGCCTATTAGTATTAATGAATACATTTCAGACTAAAACCGAATGGCAAATTTGCATGCTGTGTCGGCTAACAAACGCGCGGTCGCCCAGAAACGCTCAGACCGGGGTGGTGTTTCATAAATATTTTCGTCCGACAAGTTGTAAGATCTGACAACTTTCCTGTATTCTGATTGGTTGAGAAGCATTGTTACCATAGTAACTGTCGGATAAAACGTCCTACAAGTCCTTTCATGAAACGCTCCCGGACCTGGGGAGTGTTTCATCCGACAAGTTGTCAGATCTGACATCTTTCTCTGATGTTGATTGGCTGAGAGGTACTGTTACTATGGTAACTGTCGGATGAAATGGGACTTTTCGGATAAAACGTCCGACAAGTCCTTTCATGAAACGCCCCCCCCCCCGATATCACCAACGCGCGTGAACGCTAGTTACTCGAGCAACATATGGAATCTGAAAATAGCTGTAAAACCGAAAAGTTTAAAGAGTTATAGAGGATTGAGTAGTTGCTTATTGGATAAATGAGAAGATGCTATGATTCGGCGAATGGAGTGCAGAGCAGGAGTACTCATCTATCAACTAATCAAGCCTCTTCTTCAACCTTTTCTGGTTTACTGTCTTTATCAGGATTACGCTCATTTGAACAAAACATTACTCGACTTTCACTGTCTACTTCCTCCTATCAATTTCAATTCTTCCTCTATCCACTTTTTCTCTTTTTTTTCGAAAACTCCACATGGTGTACCGTCAACCACATCCGCTGTTGGAATGTAATTGTTTTCTTCTAAATAATATTACATAATGTACAATATGAACTGCCGTAGTTTGTTAGTTCATGATTATTTACCAATGAATATTTCCAGGAATTCGATATTCATCATTTCCTAGTTATGGTCACATTTTCCCCAGAAAATATGTAAAGAAAAAAGAAGATTTTGAAGGGGTCATCCAAAAGTGCTTCCCAGCCATACAAAACATGCCAAAGGAAACACATAAATCGAGTAATGTTTTAAATTTTCAGAAAAAGTTTTAAATTGTTAGACAATAATTAAGCAGGTCATATTTCTTTTTCCTCCAGTTACAAAATATGAAACGTTTTGCCTATGTATGTATAATCAGGGACTCTCTCCAATGCTGAGGTCAGAAATGATTTAAATAGAATGGGTATTTAAGCGCTTATCGTCGTCTGCCACGTCAGAACACCCGCCATTTTGAATTTAAAAAGACATTCATTGGAATGTATTTTGTTTCTGTTGTTACGCTTCTTCTGCTTCTTCTTCTTCTCGCGTCGTCCGTGTATGTAAATGTACATAAATAAATATTTCTGAAAGGATATTGCATGAAAAATGTAATTTCTGGTATTTTGAGTCAATATAAGCGTGTTACGTAATTTAATTGATCAGACACGAAAACCACATTCCGAATTAAGCGATCGTTTTGCGCGTAGATTTCATAGGTTCTCATAAGCTCTGAGTATAGTCTTTCGTAGTGAATTCTATGTTTAGTTCTCAAGAAATTTATTTTTGAATTCTCTTAGAAACGTAACTTTTAAAC
The DNA here is from genome assembly GCF_018143015.1 of Lytechinus variegatus. Taxonomy (NCBI): domain Eukaryota; kingdom Metazoa; phylum Echinodermata; class Echinoidea; order Temnopleuroida; family Toxopneustidae; genus Lytechinus; species Lytechinus variegatus. The sequence continues at coordinate 53,524,827 of NC_054741.1, forward strand.
TCCATTTTTACACAAAGTCCTTACCGTGGGGGGGGGGGGTCTGTTACACCCACAAATGTAATAATCGCCCACAAATGTAATAACGCCCACAAATGTAATAACACTTTACCCACAAATGTAATAATGCACTTTACCCACAAATGTAATAATGACTTTATTTACAAATGTAATAAATTTGAAGTGATTTTTGGTGAATTCGTTCTAAACTAATATCCTATAGTAATGCGTTCATATAGCACAAAAGTTCAAAGTCTTTTTTCCAGACCCGGTTAATGAAATATTACAGTACAAGTCCAAGTCTTTTTCCAGACCCGGTTTTTCAAAATTATAATATACGTCCAAAGTCTTTTTTCCAGACCCGGTTAATTCAAAAATTATAATGCAAGTCCAAAGTCTTTTTTTCAGACCCGGTCGTTTCAAAAGTTATAATATACGTCGGTGAGGGGTAAAGACAACACTCTAAGCCCAAGCATTTTAAGTGGGTTTAATTTTGAAGATTGGTCTCAGCTGTCATTTTTTTCAATATTTCTTTATCTTTTAAATAACCGGGTCCAGACGAAAGACTAAGCATAATACTCGTGTTATTCCACAAGAATAAGAATATGAGTCTTTTGTTTTTAGGATTGTTTAAATCATTTTTAAATCACCGGGTCTGGAATAAAGACAACGCTCTAAACTGGGCGTTGTGGCGTGCGCCTGTAATCCAAGCTGTGGGGAAGTTACAAATTGATGCAGAGGTTCGAGGTTCGAGCCCTGGTCACGTCTTTCGGATGGTGACGTTAAAGGTCGGTCCCAGACGTAAATAATCATATCTGATTGATACACGTCTGACAAAACTCAAATCACACACACACGCTTTTCTACATGCATGGTCTTAATTTGGAGGATTATTGGTTCTTAGATTCGTTGTTGGGGGTTGAGTTTTAGTGATTTTTTATTCCTGAAATAATTGTGTCTGGAGGAAAGTCGATCTTCGACAATCGGTCTTCATGTTGTTCCACAGTAATTAGATTATTGGGTATTCGTTTTAGAATATTTGTAAAAACTATTTTATTTTTCAAATAGTAACCAAGTCTGGAGAAAGGATGTCTGCTTTACCCACGCGTTATTACAATGTTTTGTAGGGGTAGTAGCCGGGGTAGTAGTATTATTAAAAAAAGACATTTTTACTGGGTGAAACTTTGGAAATTTGGTCTTAGATTCGAAGTTTTTCAGTTACTTTTTTTAATAGCGGGTCTGGAGGAAAGAGTACGTTTAAAATTTCGTGTTATTCCACGAGAATAAGAATATAAGATCTTATGTTAGAAGATTTTTTTCGTAACTGTTTTAGGTCTGGAATAAAGACAACACTCTAAACCTCTTTTAAAACAGGTTCTTAGGTTGAAGGTTTGTTTGGTCTTAAACTTTGATTTTTTAATTCTTACTATTAGCGTTTTTTTTAAGAAAAAATGGTCAGGCTGAAAGACTACGCTATATATCCCAGCATTAATAAGATTATGGGGTCTTTATACTGCTTTTAAACTGTTATTCATAATGTTTAAATAACAGGTAACCGGGTCTGGAGAAAAGACTACGCTTGATTCTCAATTTACTCTTAGTGCATATATTCACAATATACACCGTATAAGTTGAAACAACAACAAAGACATTGATTCCACCAGTTTTAATTAACTGGGTCTGGAGAAAAGACAAAGCTCGATTCCCATTTTTTCCACAGGAATATCATTATCGTATCTTAGTTTGGACTTATATTATAAATTTTGAAATAACTGGGTCAGGAAAAAGACTTTGGATTTATATTATAATTTTTGAAACAACCGGGTCTGGAAAAAAGACTTTGGATTTATATTATAATTTTTGAAACAACCGGGTCTGGAAAAAAAGACTGGACTTATATCACAATTTTTTAAACAACCGGGTCTGGAAAAAAAGACTTTGGACTTTTATTATATTTTTTTAAACAACCGGGTCTGGAAAAAAGACTTTGGATTTATATTATAATTTTTGAAACAACCGGGTCTGGAAGAAAGACTTTGGACTTGTACGTTGATGTTTTATTAACCCGGTCTGAAAAAAAGACTTTGCACTTTTGTGCTATATGAACGCATTACTATAGGATTTTAGTTTAGAACGGATTCGCCAAAAATCCCTTCAAATTTATTACATTTGTGGGTAAAGTCATTATTACATTTGTGGGCGATCAAAAATTATTACATTTGTGGGTAAAGTGTTATTACATTTGTGGGCGTTATTACATTTGTGGGTAAAGTGTTATAACATTTGTGGGTGCAACAGGGTCCCACGCCCTCTACCGCTCGATCGCTTCGGTATCTCACGCTGTCAAAAATATTGTGTCCCCTTCGGGATTTTGCCCCCCCAAAACTGAAAGTGTTCCGGCGCGCCTGACATCATATATATATATATATATATATATATATATATATATATTATATATATAATATATATATATATATATATATATATATATATATATATATATATAATATATATATATATATATGGTTACATGGTTACATTTTTTAATTGTCATCCTATTTTTCAAAAGTGCAAGGATTTGGACCTACTTCCCAAAACTATAATAATAAAACAATTTTAGGGTAATCATTGATCATCGGCTTGCCTTATTGCAAGTAAAAATGAAGTGCTAATTTAGCTCTTAAAGAGCGTGTATAGTGACTGCACTTGGGAGTGCTGATTTGTCTAGTTCAAATTTGAACTAGACAAATCAGCACTCCGAAATGCAGTCACTATACACGCTCTTTAAGAGCTAAATTAGCACTTCATTTTTTAGAGTGTATATATATATGTAACGATATGTAACGATATTACATTCTGCGTTACATAGATGATATTAATGAGACAAAGTGGTAATGCATTGTACTTAGTTCCAACAGTTTCAGTTCTTGTCACTGCGAGCTTTATTGTCTTTTATGATGGAAAGAAATGCAACATTCAAAATCGAAATAAAACATGCATTTTTGACGAGATTGTCTTACTGTTTGGGTGAAAACTTTTTTTTGTCAAATTTTCCAGCCCCTGGTCCCCCTACCTTCGGGGAGAGATTTCCGCCCTTGGAAAATTAAAGCTGGGATTGTGTTGGGTTTTTTTATCCCATATTAAAAAGAATCTTACTCCCTGTCACAGCTATGTGGAAAGAAAGTTACCGAACTCCCCCCTAGATTTAGGGTCGTTCGTTAATCAATTGCCCCTTCATAAAATATATCTGGGGAAATGCTAAAAGACCCCTATTTCAATAATTTCTAGGATTTTTTTTTTCTCAGAACTGTGCCCTCTGAATAGTGGCAGTGACCTTTATAAACCTTGAGCATTATCAGTTACGGATAATATGAAAATATTACCATGGCTCAAGCGACATTATCAACGATTTCACATTTTCTTAATAATAAAATTACTCACTTTGAACATGTTGAATCGTGGGTCCTTGAACCATAACCCAAAATTGTTGGTATTCTTGTACAAGTGTAGCGCTGTATTAGGGATGGAAAACACACCATGTTATCAATGTTTTGACATTGCAAAAAAAAAACACAATTTAATGACGATGCAATTTGACATTTATTTAACATGTGACAAAGATAATGGAATTCAAGGACTGAGCAACTTCAATGTACATGGAGCAGATGGAACAGCCATGCGTGACCCGACACGCAGAGCCGTTGGACTGACGTCTGTCGGCGCCGACAGTTTGTCGGGTTAGTCCAACAGCCCGGTGCTTGCGTAACAGACAATTTATATTTTTTCCCAACATCTCAGACTCCGCAACTTTATATACACCGACACACAGGTTTGCCTATTCATAACCTCTTCGACCCCGTCCCCTACTCTCTCCCTGACTTACTCGTTATATTTTTCTTTTTTTCGCTTCCTTCCTTGCTTCCTTCCTTCCCTCATTTCTTTCTTTCTTTTTTTCTCTATCTCTCTTTCTCTTTCTCTTCTTTCTATTTTCTTTCCTCTTTCTCCTTTTTTGAAAACCCTTTACTTCATTTTTCCCCCGACGGCAGCGCAGATTTACCGACGATATCCAAAGTAGTGAGGTGCGACACCCCCCCCCCCCCCCTATAGCGACGCTCCCGCTTCGACTGCGATCAATTGAAATGAAATGTGTTCACATTTCTATAAACATTAACCATGAATATTAAGTACGGAATTTATAAAACCACAGGAAAGTTTATATATAAAGATATTATAGGTAAACTATTTTTACAATGAATGTAGACCTGATCGTGTGATAGACCGAGCTTCATTCAATTTAATCAAATGAAACATTTATTTATGTTTATAAAAATTGTAAAAAATAATGATACATCACAAAACAATGAATACAGTATGTAAATTATGTACAGTATAATATGGAAGAAGGCGTACAACCCAGAGAGCAGGTGCTTGTGTAGGGATACGCGTGTAAAAATATTGACTAAACAACAACAGGAAGAGCTAGTATAAGAGAAGAGAGTAGAAAAAGAATATAGAGGCGAACTTATGCACATATCAGGTCTTGAAAACGGGTTTCATTTATGATTCGAAGCAAATTCGATAACAATTCTTATCTGTAGTCAGTAGCTAAAGTATAAATTCGATTTTAGTATTTCTTCATTTATTTCGAACTTGACATTATTTTGCTTTGCAGTAAGATCATGTACTCTCTCTTTCTCTCATTCACAGTAACATGGATTTTCTCTCTTTCTGTTTTTTTTTGTAAGTACTAGTACAAGTTAAATTATACATTTCTAACTCACACGACCTTGACATCAGACAGTTTGGTTGCAGGTGCATTCCACTTAAACGTGTTGGTCAGACCTTTGGGGTTAGAGTTTTTATGTGTAAGCGCATTGTTTGATGCCCCATCGCATGACACAGCCTGGAAGTTGGTGGTATCCTCCACGTTCCAAGTCCCCACAATAGCGTCGTCATCTACGTTCCTCATTTGCAAGAAGATTCCTTTAAAAGGATCCGACATAGCATCTGTGGAAATGGAAACTGCAAGAAGAAAAACCAGGAAACGAGGATTTATCATCAATCTTACAACGAGTTTACACCAAATTGCAACGCCGAAGTAGTTTCGGTCCTAATTGATTATATGTAGCTTTAAATAAAATAGACCTAGCTCTGATCTGAAATACGGAAAGGGAATTCTAATTTGTTGACCCCGGGTTGTAAAAAGAAATAGAAATATCTCAAATGAAGTCATTTTAGTGGAACCCGCTTATTTACTGTCTCAGCAAGAAACGGTATTCACCTCAGCCTTTTATAATTTTAGTAAACATATTAAGTCGTTACATTGTATTTTAATTTAATCATAATTGTGTAACGATGTCAGATTCCAAGTTTTCGATTTTGAATGAAAATGTTATTGCCATTGACCTGTTAATAAATGTACAAACTACTATACAAAATGTTTTTCAAATACAAGTTAATGTGATACCTGTGACTTGTTGACTGGCTGAGAAGGTGTTGACATCTGTCGTTATAGTATACGGAATAGGATCACTCGAAGAGCTGATATAATGACCAACAGGGATCATTGAGGAGCATATACCAGGGGACTCGGAGACAGGAGCGCCTGTTGACTTTGCCTCACAGACTCGCAGTGAAGAAGCTGTCAGTATCGCAATTACAACCAGGATATTCAAACCACTCTGCGCTAAATTAGCACTCTCCTTCATGGTTATGGTGGCCACTTTACTTCTTTCTTTATAGGGCAGAAAATAAGATCAATTTGGGGTTATTTCCTTAGAAAAACATCTCATTTGTTAAACCCACACCTGAAGCCGACCGAATACACGTCTTTGAACATGACGTAATAATTTTGATTGGTCTGGAACATTCTGTTGATGCGACCGCGGAATGCATTACACGATGTGTAACTGCAGAATTTAATATGCCGTTTGGAGGAAAGTCTTCTCTTAGCTTATAATATCATACAGGGGCTTTATTGGCCAACTAATTTTGAAAAGCACATCATGGTGCATGGCAAAATTTCTAAAATTTTGCGAGCAAACGATTTTATTCCCATTTCCCCCTCCCCTGTCCCCCCCCCCATCTGGACGCCAGTAATATAGTGCTCGTTAAATCATTTTTGTTGCTGTTTTCATATAATAAAATAGAAAGGAAAATGGGAGTGGATTACGTCATCGTTCCCCCAATTTGCATACCGACCAGGATGTGCATATATATATGTTTTTGTCAAATTAATGAAACTCTCAAAACAAAGTAACTTTGTTTTCTTAAATAAGATTTTGAAATTGTCAGTGTAACGTTTATTTGATTTTCCACCCTGTGGCTTGCCTTTGAGGGAAAATACTAGCTTTCTAAGGTTTATAAACTTCGCATCCCTTATATACCTGAGGCACAGATCATAAAATGCAATTGGAATCACGGGCGGATCCAGGATTTTCCATCAAAAGGGGTGGGGCACATTTCACATCTACCCTAACCCGAGAAAAAAAAATTGACCGGCCGGTTGCCCCCCCCCCCGGATCCGCCAGTGATTGGAATAATAAAGTGTAGCGAATATCAAAGACTTTCAAAAATCATTTTATAAATCGGTCACTTAGTGAAAGGTGCCAGAAATGTTTTTTTCATTGTTAATCAAGAATAGACAAAATTAATTTTGATTACTTGGGTAGATAATCTTCTAGGTTATCGTTGATTAAGTAATGTAAAAAAGCTTAACCACCTTATCGACAACTAACCTTTATTATGCGATTCCTTCCCGGTAATCACGGAAGTGAAGACTTATATGCCAATGGAGATATGAATTGTGCAGCAGAAAATTGATACATTTTATATAAATAACATATTCATAAATACCAAACCCAATATGCTGCAGATACTGCGATGAGTAATAGTGTTGAAGATATTTCTACGTACAAGACCATTTCATTATTTTTTCTTATTTATCAGATTCTGTATAAATGCGATCAAGATAAAATAAATGAGATGATTAATTTTTATTCCAGACTACTCAAACATTCTCTGTTTGACTAAAAATAACAACGCATTAATGCGAAAAGATGATAAATTTATGATATTTGATAATTCAAAATAAAAAAAATAAACACTAGTGGCTTGAAAAAGAGAGAATGACTAGCCGCGTCGTCTCCGAAACCTGTGAAATTTGTTACCTACTTTTTCTGGCTACCTCATCGTGCAAGGTCATTGTTTCTATGCTTTTTCTGTTATTTTACTGAATATATTGTTATTTCATTTCTGGGTCATTGGCTTGGAGATTTGTTATTCTCATTTAAATGGCCATTATAAGCTTCCACTTACAGACTTGGAGACTAGATTATATAGAGCGCCCAATTTACGAAATAACATTCGCAATGCATATTCTTAATAAATTCTAAACCTAATAAAGATATTTTTGACATAAAGAAAACTATTCACCATATTGAATAAAGAGAAGTGGTTTCTAACATGTCTAAGCTTTGATGAACAGATTATGCCTCAAGATTGTACACAATGTCAATGAATCAAACTTTTAACGAAATTTAATGTTTAAAGTTTTATGGACGGTTTTGGTTAATTCTGCTTCACACATGGCTCCAGAGTTACACAAAAAGTACAGGAAACACGCCAAAATAATCATAATATTAACACACGCCAAAACGATTAGAAGATTTTATAAAACGGGTTCATGGATGTAGCCAATGGTGAGTGCGTATTCAAGTCACGTGTTCATGCTTTAATTATGCGCAACCTTCCAGTCGTGCATTTTTCGTGCAGCACTGTGCATTTTTTGTGCAGCACTATGCAATTTTTGTGCAGCATTAGTTCCAATAGCACGTAAAAACTGATACGCGTTCAGTAAAAGAGGCTGGCTATAGCTAGGATTTTGATGCGCTTACTTAAGCGCGCATAATAGATACGCCTGTGATGTCATAATTGATAGTCTTGTGATCTCTTCGTCTGTGCGATCGTACACAAGTTGGAGGGATTTGAACAAGATTTCCATGAAAAATTCTTTTTGCCGACCCGTTTTATAAAACAATTAATGCACATTTTAAGATTCGTGATGTTAGTGACGATGCGAGCAACTCTCGGGCATTCACAATATTATGCAAAAGCACTCGGCGCAAGCGCCTCTTGCTTTCGCATAATTGTAAATACCCTCGAGTGTGCTGCATCGTCATAACACACTCATAAATGTGCATTAATTGTATAATATCAGCAAATTTTGCTTCGTGCTCATTTAACGGGAAATTTAAGCGAGGGTTGTTTCGCATTTTAGAAAGTTCATTTTCTAAGCCCTCTGAACGTGTCTCATATTTGAAAAATCTGAAATTCGTTCCTATATGTAAAATGGAACCAAAGTCTTGATTTTATGCTTGTGACTTTGCCTTCTGACTGTGCTCACTGTAGTTTCCCATGATATTCACATAGAAGGTAGCTTATAAATTACCTTCACGCACATGCAGCCAATTTCAGTACAAGATTCATTCATAAGAAAGATCTGAAAAAAAGTGAAGTTTAAAGCGAACGTGGTATAGGGATATGTTGGATTTGTTTCCATTTCTTCATTTTCTAATTCAATCATTAATTATTCATGTTTATTTTGTTTGTATGTATTTGTTCATGTCAATCTTCAATCTCGTGATTTGATGTATTTTTTAAAGAATTTCCATTTAAACATCCTTCCCTTAATCTTTAACAAAACGTTCATGAATAAACCTATAGTCGTGGTAATTGTGTACCATCCCCTAAAATATAGACTTTCGATGAAGCTTCGTGCTATCAACCGGTAAAAGGGGATTGCCAATTTAACGTACATGTAGGACGCAGGCATTTCCAGCTTAAAACGGCATAATTTACTCGTTATTAAAAAATTCCCATCAGAAAACATGATCATAAAAAGGCCTATAGTTGTGTACAATCTCCTATATTTTGGATGAAGCTTTGTGCTATATTAACCGATAAAAGGGAGTGCCAATTCAACCTAGGACGCAGGCATTTCTAGTTTTGTTACTGAACTTAAAACGGCATAATTCACTCGTTGATGAATAATTCTCATCAGAAAACATGCTCATGAAAAGGCCTATAGTTGTGTACAATCCCCTATTGTGCTATTAACAGGTAAATTGAGAGCGCCAATTCTTCGTTAAACACACACATTTCCATGCACCTTATGTAATTATAGGCCTACTTAAAACGGTATAAATCACTTTTTTTAATTACTTCTCATAAAAAAAAATTCTGAGATATATGACACATAGTCTTCACAAACGATATCCAGCCATTTGACATGGCGAACTCCAAAAGAGGGAGCGTAAATATACTTCTAAACGTAAAAAAAACTAATCTACTCCCTTATCATATATACGAGGGACCTTTGGGGTGAACTGTACATCCTTGCATTATAGCTCCTTCCGGAGTGAACTCTTCATTTTAAAGACATATCAACTCCCCAAAGGGCTACAAATATGAAGACAATTTGACACCCCCGGTTTTTTTTTTTTTTTTAATTCATTAAAAATAATGATATGCCATTATAACCGATTTCAGCTAACAACTTCTTATTTAAGCCTTTCTTAAAGTCGTATGTATAGGCTTAACTTTAACGAAAGTGTCTGTGAAACACCCTCCTCAATTTGGACCATTATATCTTTTCTGTGTCTCTTTGTTTTGGTTCCACACCTCGACTAGGAAGAAATGACATTGGTGGACGTGCACGAAGTGTCATCTTCCCATCGTTAGTTTAAATGTTGATAGCATATTTGAGAGCGATAACAATTGCAAAGAAAAACAAATTGGTCAGTCTACCCATTGTGACAATATCAACAATGATTTCTACAGAAAAGGTCATTATAACAAAGGAGTCTCTTTTGTATTATAGGCCTACGTCAGGTCGAGTTTCTTTTTTAGAGGCATAGTCTACGTATTGATTTTCATTTTCATTGACACGTGATCTATCTAAACACATAACGCACATACAAAGAAAACATGAGTCTATTTTTATTTGAAGGTGGGGGGGGGGGCGGGGCGTGATTGTATCGACGATAAATTCGTATTCCCTGTAATAGCCTGATAAACTGTTAATAAGAAAAGTTTTACTCTGGAAAATAGCGCTCTGGAATTGAATAGAAGTTGCTCGTAAAAACTTTGTGCTCACTCGCATGTGTGAACAGCTGAAATCGTCCAGGATAGAAGAGGCATAACCTTGTTTTTACATATATAAAAAAAATATTTATGGTTACTTGTCAATTCGAGGGTGCTGATTACTAATCTGAATGATGTCACTCGTGTAACCTTGAGCATTTTTCGCAAATTGGCAAAATCCAATATGGCCGCCAAAATATGCATATTACTCATGAAAGTAATAAATTCGCCAGTACATATTGGCTATAAAATGTATGTTGTTGTGCGCATACATTCGTAATTCCGAAGTTTCGTTTTTCTCAAGGTTCGGATGTTCCGAAGATTCGTTATTCCGAAGGTTCGTATGTCCGAAAACGAAATGAGGTTCGTAATTCCGAAGGTTCGTTAGTCCGAAAACAAAGTGAGGTTCGTAATTAATTTTTTACAAAAATGATCACTAAACTACAAGTAATTGTGATCTATGGACGAATTAATATATGAAAATCAGCAATGCTAACATGATATATCATTTATTATGTCATGTATGGGAATATTTTTGCATTTAATATTCAAAATAGCTGCCACTGGCCCAAATGGTATTATTTTCAATGGCAAAGGGGCCAACAAAAATAGCAAGAGTTAGCACTAAAATACATATTATCAAGAGAAATGAGTCGATACTGACTAAAACACAATTGCTAACGAAATATATTATTCAATATGCCATGTATGTGATGAATGCTGTATTTGATATTCAGAATGGCTGCCGAAGGCCCTAACAGTATTATATACAATGAGACAGAAGATCAAAGAAATCACAAGAGTGGGCACTGAAATGCATTTATTTGTGGTAAAAAACATAATTTTTAACGAAAAGTATCATTCAGTTTTAAAGTTTGTGTCTAATACTGTATCTTGACTTTCAAAATGGCCGACATAGACATTGATTGTATTATGTACAATGCGAACTGGGAAATACATTTTCACACGAGTGAGCACTATAAATGTACGTAATTGAGATCTATGATTAAAATATTGTCTGAAAGCATAATTTCTAACAAGATGTGTCAGTTCTCCTGCCAAGTAGGTGATAAATACTGTATTTTGAATGTAAAAATGGCCACTACAGTCCCCAAAAGTATTATGTACAATGTGAATGGTGGCAAATGATTTTAACAGATTTGGCTTTGCTTGACTAAATGGAGTTGTATGAGTGAAATATTGTATGAAAAAATGATTACTAGCGAGATATATCAAATCATCTAAAATTTAGGTGATAAATGTTATATTTCCAAAATCAAAATGGCCGCTATATGCCCTTTTGTGAAAATTACATGTCCTCATTCAAATTGTACATAATACAATAAGGGCACATGGCGGCCATTTTCCATTTCAGAATGCAGCATTTATCTCCTTAAATGCACCAAATATGATATACCTCGTTAGGAACCATGGTTGTAGACAATATTTCACTCTTACATCACAATTATATGCAATTTAGTCAAGCAAAGCCAAATTCTGTCAAAATTATATGTCCTAAAATACAATGTACATACTTCTTTTAGGACCTATGGCAGCCATTTTGAATTTCAAAGTACAGCATTTATTACCTTCATGACTAATATGTGATGTATTTATTCAGAAATCATGTTTAAAACAATATTTTTACTCATACATCACAGCTACATGCATTTTGTGATTCTCACTCTTGTGAAAAGGATCAGCTATTTTGAATGTCAAAATACAATATTTGTCACTTACATGGCAGGGGAAATCGCCATATTTCATACAAATCATGCTTTCAGATGATGTTTTATCATAGAACAGGATTATATGGACTCAAGTAAATCCAAATTCTTACAAAATGACATGTCCTCATTCACATTGTAGATAATATTGTTAGGACCTATAGGGGCCATTTTGAATTTCACAATACAGCATTTACCTCATGCATGACAAAAGAAATGATATGTTTTGCTAGAAAACATCTTTTCAGACATTGTTTTACTCGGTGATCACACATTATATGCATTTCATAGTTCTTACTCAATTCAATTTCTACAATCGCATCGTACATATAATGTATGTACAATGGCCTCCTATGGCGGCCAATTTGATTGTCAAAATGCAGCATTTATCACATAAATTGCATTTATATTTCGTAAAAAAATATGTTTTTAGCCAGTATTCCACTCGCTTATCTTAATACTAGTAATATGCATTCTGTACATAATACTGTCTGGGCATTTGGTGGCTTTTTGAATGTTAAAATGCTTCATTTATTGCATACATGACATAACAAATGATACATTTCGTTAGCAATCATGTTTTTCATTATTTTACTAAAAATCACAATTACTTGCATTTAGTGCTCACTTTTGTGAAATTTAGTATTCCCCATTCATATTGTACATAATATAGAATACAGGGGTCTATGGCGGCCATTTTCAATGTAAAGAATTTAATTTGTAAAAAAAACGTTTTCAGAGAGTATCTCACTCCTGCAGCACAAATACATACATTTTATAACAAATATGCGGGCTATGTTATGATTTTCATGGGTAATTTGCATATTTTTGCATCACTTTTGTTGGGGGCCTATACTAGACTAAAAAGCTGGGAAACAACACACATAATTGCTAAATTTGTTTCCCTCATTGCGAAACGAAATCGCAGGCCATGGCGGATATACATTTAGATGAAACAGTTTCTAAAATAAAAACTTGTCGGATATTCAGATAGTGTGCTTTATTTCCGCATGGATTCAAAGCTCTCTTGCATGTTTAAGCTATGCTTTCAGGGGGCAAGGGTCGGGAAGTCGAGCTGATATAATGTATACACCGTCCTCAGCTGCCTAGTGATTAGACTCCCATTTTCACGCTGCCCTCGATATGCCATTTCAGTGTATCGAATCTACCATCCTCACATATTTTTTCAGCCCAAAGAGGCCCCATTATATGCATGTAGGAGCCTTTTTGGGTTTGAAAAACTATGTGTATTTCAAAAGTGGCTGAAATATAGAAATATTATTAAAAGAAACATGAACACTAGTAATTCCCTTTCTTCCAAGAGGCCTTGTCATGTTGATGTTATTACTTCTGGGGAGCATTTCATGAAAGGACTTGTCAGACGTTTTATCCGACAAGTCCTGTTTATCGACAATTACCATAGTACCAGTGCTTCTCAGCCAATCAGAATCAAGGAAATTTGTCAAATCTGACAACTTGTCAGACAAAAATGTTGATGAAACACTCCCCAGAGTTCATGAGCATTACGTATTAAGATGGCGGGGAATCAGAGCTTTCTCGTGTATAATACATCTATGCCCACATTATCTGGTGGAACTAGCATTACATGCACTGCTGGAGTTAACAAGTATTATTTTTACAATCATACTGTTCAGCACGGATAATTATCTTTTTTCTATTCCACAAAAATATTCCAGGCGATTGTTCATCCTCTCGACTTCTAGTTCTGATTGAAAAGGTATATTTTTAGCTTTGTCCTTTTTCACGCAAGAATAATCCGTTTGAAACCGATTTTCTACGTCAGCGCTGGTAATTAATCAAGAAGTCATTACAAAATGATAAAAGGATGTTTTTGCTCCAAGACTCATCACGAATTCAGGAACATGGAAAATGTATTGTCAAATTCCCTTCATGACAATGAGCAACCAAGAAATCTTTGTCGAAAATTGGTAAATCAAATCAGCAGGATGATACTACTGTTCCGGTCCACCAGTTTTCGACAAAAACTTCCAAGCTGTTCTTTGTCATTTGACTGTCATTTTCAATGCATTTACTCTCCTCTTGAATCCGTTGTGCGTCGGTGCGAAAAGTACCTAATGCCCCGACTGACTTGGGCCAGCCATCCGATGTGCACAATATATGCAAAAGCTTTGCTTATTATGTACGGATATACTCCAAAATAACTAACTGTTGGGTGTGTCATTGAGCTGTTCGTACGTTAAGAGCGACTTGAAGAAAGGCAAGTGATCCTAATTACGCGCTAAACCATCTCCAATGAATATACCAGTTACCAAAAGAAAGGATCACCAGTCGTTCTTAAAGTCGCTCTTAACTTACGAACAGCTTTATGAAACACCCACCTGTTCTCTTTAATGCAATATATGTTTTTCTGTTACAGATGAGGAAATGATTGTGCACATGCACAGGTCCCGCCATCATATTCACGCTCCAATGGAGGAGAAACACATAAATACATGTAGGTTTTGTTGGCTCCAAAAGTCTCCGAGCAAAAATGCTGCAAAAACATTGGACATACCAGTACAAAATTCAATTATTTGATTCAATGTACAATGACTGCTTGATCTTCATCAGACTTCCTCCCTTTGAAAATATTCTTTAAACATACCTTTTCATTTTGAAGCATTTATCAAAGGTTTTACATCAAATTTTATGAGATTATTATTCATTTGCCTTTTAGAATTATAGTACATTAACAGTTCAACTCAAACAAAGCCATGCCATTTTTACTGTATTGCCTGAGGGTATGCGAGCTTCACTCTACCAAATTCGTAAACAATAGGCACAATGAGCGGTACCTGATGGTACAATTGTCTTCGTCGTCGATATTACTCTGACTTGTATACTTCTCAGATTGCCGTCAGCTATAGCTTGAATACTTCAGGGTGGTCCAGCAATATAATATTATGATAAAAAAAATTGATCTTCGACCCTCAACATTAGAGAGATATTTCATTCCCTCATTATCATAATCTTCATCGTCATCCACATCATCTTCATCATGATCATCGTAGTCGTCATCATAATCAGACTCGTAATGATCATCTTTATCGTGGAGCGTTGTGGCCCAGTGGATGAGTCTTCTGACTTTGAAAAAGAGGGTCGTGGGTTCGAATCCCAGCCATGGCGTGTTTTTCATCAGCAAGAACTTTATCCGCATTGAGCTGCACTCAATCCAGGTGAGGTGAATGGGTACCCGGCAGGATTAATTCCTTGAATGCATGGGCGCTGAAAGGCAGCTCGAGCTAAAGCAGGGGTGTTGTAATAATAAAAACGCGCCTCGGAATAGAATATTTCTAGATACATGGCGCTATATAGATACCTACTATTATTCTCATTATTATTATTATTATTGATATTATTACTATCATTATTATTATTATTATTGTCATTATTATTATTAATGTTATTATAATTATTACCACCCCGTCACGGTCGTCGCGACTACCACTATGCCATCATATTGAGAAAACAATATTCAAGGGGATGGGGAATTCGAATATCCTACTAATTATTCAATACATACAATGCTGAATGTAGACATCATTGCAATAATTTCTTCACCTCGTCATCAAAATAATCCCCATCATCATCATCATCACATTCATCATCATCATCTACATCATCATCATCTACATCATCATCATCTTCATCATCTACATCATCATCACCATCTTCATCATCTACATCATCATCATCATCTTTATCATCTACATCATCATCATCATCATCATCATCATCAATCTCATCATCATCATCTACATCATCATCTTCTTCTTCTTCATCATGTACATCATCATCAATCTCATCATCATCATCATCATCATAATCCCCATCATCATCATAATCCCCATTATAATCAATATAACATCATCATCATCCCCATCATCATCTACATCATCATCATCATCTACATCATCATCATCATTTACATCATCATCATCTTCATCATCTTCATCAGCTACATCATCATCATCATCTACATCATCAATCTCATCATCATTATCCCCATCATCATCATCTACATCATCATTTTCTTCTTCTTCATCATCATCGTCATCATCATCATCATCTACATCATCAATATCACCGTCATCATCATCATCGATGTCGTGACCTCGCCCACATCTTGTTTGTTCTCATATTTTCCTAGTTACCTGTATCAACTTATTCCTGAATCTTTCATTTCTTGTTAATTAATCTCTCCTCTTTCCCATCCATGGATCTATCTAATTTTGCTTTCCTTCACTCTAGTAACAACTCACTCAAATTGAGTAGATATGTTGAGAGCCCGGGGTTGAGAGATTATTTTTTACACTATTATTTATGACTGTAATTCTGTCCGATTATTTGGCTGGAAAAAATAACTTTTGATTAAACATATAAATGTTCACAAGCATCTTTCCTTTTTCAGATTCATATATTTCACATCTCTTTTAGAATACACAAATATGCATAAATAAAAATAAAATGCTTATACAAGAGAACAGGTATTGACAAGTTTATATTATAAGTAATCAGAAACAGATAAGATGGAACAATGATAATCGCTGTACGGCGGATGTGAAGGAAATGCAGAAAGCCATATAAACCTATCAATTTCCTTTTTAATTGTATTCAAAATTTAGTACATTTTTAAAAGTGCAAATACGAAATACGAAATCCATACTTTATTGTTGTTCGAAATAGAAAACTGGAAGAGAAATACTCACAATATTCGTTTTGCTCAATTGATCTCTATCTCTCTCTCGTTTGAGTTCCTCCGTTGTTCGGAGATTGGCAAGTATCACTTACATGACTTAAAAAGTTGATCGTGGGCCCGGCAGCCACTGTGCAGATCCAGATCTACGTAGGCCGATCTCTTGCACGCCAAACAGCGTACATTTCTGACATGGCTGGGGCTTGAACTCCCGACCTCCCGGCAGTGTTGTAGTGCCTTGATGCTCGGCCTTGGCATTACGTCGCCTTAAGGCCTACTTTTTCAAAGTCTTGGCCTTGAACATTCAAGCCTTTGCCTTGAGAGGGACTTGGCCATGGCCTTGAGGATTATGAGCCTTGAAATTTGAAGGCATTTTCAAGGCTTTTTGTATTTTGTACTTTTATTTGCTTTCATAAAAGTAATTATAAATATTTCCATTGTTCTGAATATCTAATGACACAAATGATCAATACTACCAATAAGCAGTAGTAGCAGCTATATAGTAGTAAATGTACTAGCAGAGTCATCAAAATGTGATTATCACCATTAAGAAGTATCATTATCATCACATAATTATGTAGCAAAGAGAAGTGATGAAAATAGCATTATTTATTAGTAATATCATGACAAATGATAATGACAATATCAATAATGAAAAGTGATTATGATAAAGATTATAGTGATTTTCTGACAGATCTGCATGACTGCAATTTTGACTTTTGATTTCTATTCCATATAGGGTTTTCCTTGTATTATTTTCTTTTACCAACAAGAATGTTTTAAATCTTAATGATATTCTGAAAAGATTTGGTAAACTTGAACACAATCTTCAATTTTGTCATTTCGAAATGGGCTATGTCAATGGCATGATTGAAGCGAGCACAATTTTAGAAAAGCTAATTTTATGATATATTGTGACAATTAGTTCAGAAAATGATATCACATTTAAATCATTTACTTTTATACGTATATTCTTGGTGATGGAACTTCTTGTCTCCCTCTTCTTTTTTCTGGGAGGGGGGGGTCCTGATATCTATTAAACAGGCGAGAAAGAGGAATGGGAAGAGAGATAGAGAGGAGAAGGGGGACTCGCTGGTTAGGCAGAAAATACTGCAAAATTAGTTAATATGTTGATTGGCAGTGCATCTAATTGCATTGTATATATTTTGCTTTGGGTTTAGTGTCTCAGATTGACAAAAAAAAAGCTACTTATTTTAATCATATGGTTTGACAGTGAATTTCATTTCACTAGTTTCAAGGAAATAAACAAACAAAAGTGACAAGAGTCATAAAATGACTCAGCATTTGAAAACTTCAACTTGTGCTTTGTGCTCTCTTGCCCCCCCCCCCCCAGAATAATTCTATATAGGAAAAAATGCCCTTTTTCCAAAAGAAATACCGTTTTCATAGTAAAACATAATACATTTTAGGTTCCAAAATCACCAAATTTTAGATCGCGCTCGCATAAATTATTGTTAAGTAAGGTTCTCATTCTGTTCCCATTCACACAAAAGAATTCTTAGAATGTCCAGTTTTCAGGTTGGAATTATCAATATCACAAATTTTGGAGCTCGCGCTTTGCGCTTGCATCATTTGATTAGTGAATTAAGTATCATGTTTATGAGTCACTGAATGCAGTCAAGAACAGCTTCCTTTCTGGTCAGGAAAAATTTCAGCTCGCGCTTAAATTTTTAGTAAGATGCACATCTTTTTCATGATTACAATAACAGCTCGGAATATTTAATTTTCATTTCTTATTACACGAAATGTCCAGAAGTTTGAGCTTGTGATTTGTGCTGGCAACATCTCGCAAGGCTGCCCTTTTGTGATTAGCGCCATAATTGACCAAAAATCAAGTTTTACAACTTCAGAATTGATTTTTTTTTTCAAAACCGCTTCTTCGCTATGCTTTCTTGCAGAAAAGTAAAACCTGTAAGTCAAATTTCTGTCCTATCAATTAGAAATCACTTAAAAAGGCTTTGCTGAACTGAAATTCGACAAAACACACAACTTCTTAATTCATGCAGTTGATAATCTCATTTGAAAATATCTTTTTGCACCAAAATGCTTATTTTTTGTAGCTTTGACCCCCTCCCCCCCCCGAACAAAAATATGTTCTGCCTCCCCTGTCTCAGGGAGTAGAGAAAGAAATTTGTTGAGATTGGGCATGCCAGGATCAGATCACCTTGGTAATACTAATTAGTGCAATGTAAATCGCCTAGAAAAATAATGTATTAAATGAGCAAAGGTAACTTTATCATTATTTTAATAATATGTCTAAATCTATCATGAAATTATTTTTTATTTATGTACAAGGGTCAAAATTTTCGCTCGCTCACACCTTTATACTTTTTGTCTCGTGTGTCATGTCTACTGCCTAAGAATTGTTGTCTCATTGTTCCATATATTGAAAGTTTGAAAATGCCTTGACCTTGGCCTTGAGGTTTTCAGGCCTTGGCCTTGGCCTTGGGTTTCCATGCCTTGGCCTCGGCCTTGGTTAATTAAGCCTTGGCCTTGGGTATTAAAGCCTTGGCCTTGGAGGTTTGAGCCTTGACTACAACACTGCCTCCCGGTAGTGAGATGTACCTTGTACGCTCTATCCAACACACCGGTTATACGTCACGTTAAGTTTTTAAGAGCTTTCTACTCTCCGAGATCTCCTTGTTCAATACTCGTATAATGCTATCCATACTAACTGAATCTTGAGAAAAGCTAGTGACTGAAGCAAAATGTGACCTTAAAGAACTATTTATTTCGATTTCTTTCCTGTTTTATCTGTTGAGTAAATCAGATTGAAGAGGCAGCCTACTTTTTTGAGTTGTATCTTTCCATTATCACAGTATAATATACCGTGAAAAATTATATCGTCATATTTCGCGAAAGCTGCTATTAAATAATTTAAACTCTGAGTTGAATTTCACGGTGAGTTTTTAATTTGAAATAATAAAAAAAAGTGTGAACTTTAATTTCATCAGTTGCTAATAAATGAAGATTCTAAGTTGAGGCATCATGAAATTACTCAGGTGTGATCAATTTAGTATTAATGCTTGAATTCCTTGACATATGTTTCTTTCAGATTATTTCTTTTTCTACATTACTCCGAAAATATTAGAAGAAATATATTGTTACAAAAACTTTTCTTATTCTCTCTGATCAAAATCAATATTTTGTTGCGCTTTCCTCCTTTCCGTTTTTTATATGTGAATGAGGGTGTGTTATGGTTAGTGTGGTGCGTGTCCTAGTGTGTGTGTGAGGATGAATGTGCGTGCTTGAAGACACTCCGACTTACGTTATTTATTCTTATTTTATGTCTATTTGTATTTAATATATGTGAATATTCAATATGTACCATAGAGTGGACCATTTTCCAAGGGCGTACTCCAACCGTTAATATTTACTTTGTGATATTCAGGTAAAAACATATTTCTATGTACTGCAATTTTCCTGTTTCATGGTCAACATTCGAAATAAATCGGTTTGAACTTTGAACTAGAACTTAAAAAAGTTTTAAAATCTCACCCTTGTTATTTCTATTGTAGTTATTTCCCGAGAATGAAAGATGTGGCATGATTTGATGGGATTTTTCATGTATGAGACATATCCTGACTAATGTCCAGGGGAGCATTTCCTGAGAAGACTTGATCCGACAAGTTCTCCAATAGTTACCATAGTAACAGTGCTTCTAAGCCAATCAGAATCGAGGAAAATTGTCAGATCTGACGTGTCAGATGAAAATGTTGATGAAACGCTCCCCAAGTTATTGAGAGGATGAACTAGATACATGTGCCTTGTTATGTTTTCTTCCCCTGGAAATAATCATTAAGGTTTTTTTCATTCCTGACGTTGCAGTAGTTGCACTATATTTATAAAATATTAATCTTTACAATTTTCTCGGTTGCCAATAAATCATAACAATCATGACAAACATAAAAACACTAACTATCTTTGTGGTGAATAAAAGACTATTTGTATAAACTTGTTTTGCTTTAAATCACATACATTTAAACCAAAATTAAGAAGAGGGTATATTCCAGAGCATTATATCGTACTCGCTATATAATACTCGTTTGTAAACCCAAAGTAAAAATTACCTTAATACATATCTTGGTTATGTTACTTACTTATGTTGGTTAAATGCAAGAAAACTGGTCTAAATGCTAATATCTGATCATGCTGATAGTGGCCTATGATATGGTAAAATGACAGTTTTAATGTTTACCATGCAAAGATGCATCTCTATCGGATCTACGAGGCGCAGTGGGTGACATCATGTTCGTAGGTGTCCCCCACAATTCATCCCAAAATGGTATCAGTCTAAATCAAATTGATTATTACACTTAATTGATCACTTGATGTTACACTTAATTTATCACCTGATGATCGTCTCCGCCGTTTTCATACTAATCGCGGCCAGACTGATGAATATAATGGGATATATTAACATAAAAGCTTTAAAAAAAGCTAAGAAGCAAACTTTTCTAGTACCAATATGGCGCACCCCTTCCCCTCCCTTCCCTCTCTATCTTTCTCTATGATTCGAGTTCTTCATATTCTGAATGAATGTTTGGTTATGTGCATAATCTCCCATTTCGTAACTCGTTGTTATGGCGGACATACTGACACGCCTCCCCTTTAGTAATCTGGGGGGTTTTTTTCTCCATTTTTATTTCCCTCTTTAAATCTAACCTTTTTATCACAGACTTGCAAGCAGTCGGTAGTGTGTGTTACTCGCACTTTTGACTTTGGTGGTGCGGTTGTTGACTGCATGTGTGTGTGTGTGTGTCTTTATCTTCTGCATGGCCCATTCGTACTATATGTTGATTCATATCTGAATAAATATGATCAATGCACAAAATATGAGGTAGACAATACAAAAGGGGTGAGAACGAAAAAAATAGTTCGATGCCAAGCCCATCCCATAGATCAAGGTTTCAGTTAGTAATGGTCGCTCAAGCATAAAGGCGTGTACACCCATGTATTTGCGAAAGCCACGGAATGAGCAAACAGTATTAGAAAGGCGGGTCACAAGATTTCCCGGTATCAGTGTTGTTGGAATCTTTCCTACTCATTTGGATTATTTAGTGGATTTTATAATATTAATCGCTATATATTGTTTCAAATATATCTCGGGTACAATTCGCAGCTTTATACTGGCGCATCTCTAAGAAGACTTGGATGTTTCTTCCAAATAACAGACGTTAGAACGTAAACCGGAGTTCAGGAGGAAGTGCTATTCCAGAAGCTGGCGTACCCGAATAGGAGGGTAGAGTGAAGGCGGTTTAAAGATGGAAAGACACATGAGGACCTCTGCTCTTTATATCACCAGCTTACTCTATTTCTTGACATGCCTGGTTAGAAACAGCGAAGGTTTACCCGGTGGAGCTCCAACATCGGCTTGCGAAAATTTGACACCAAATCATGGTGTATCCGCCCAAACATCAACCAGTCCCTATACCATATCAGTGAGTGCTAACGTTTATACACCGGGAGGGCAGATGAACGGTAAGCACTCCTCTTGTCACATATTGATATCAATAAATTGATAAGTCAACTTTGTCTCACGTGGTATACACCACACTCACAATTAATTAATCCAAACCTCTTTGCCAGATTTGATTACCCGGCGCAATTTTCATGGCTAAATCTGAGATGATTTGGCTGAATCCAATGTTTCTAATATAGAAATAAATCAGTGATCCAACGACCTGGTACGGTCCGACAAGATGGACTATCTTGTAACACAACGTGGATAAGAATTGTTTCCAATTAGGAGCAGTGGTGTTTAGGTTGGTAGGTTCACCAACGTTGATTTAACAAGTTACCAAACCCTTCTCCAGGCTGAAACCAGAAGTTAGATTGTATGACAGATTTTTATAAGCAGGTATTTCTGCATTTATTAATAATAATAAATCATAATTACAAATCTATAACAAAGATATAGCATCAAACATAGATAATGATCAAATTACAAAGGTGGAAATTGTATAGGTATAGACATAATTCATGTAAACAATATCAAAAAAATTAAAATGCAGAGGCCATCGTAAGCTGAAAGCTTGAAATGAAAGCAACCAGGGGAAAAGAGAAGGCTACATGAAAACCATAATAGAAATACCGGGTCTTTACTATTTAAAAGTGATGCCACTTAATGAAATGATGTCATTTTAATGAAAAAGCATATTTTGTTAGTGGTGATGGTAATGCTGACACTTATCATCATGATAATACAATAATTTTATTGCAATTCAACTGATTGCAAAAAAAGAAGAAATGTAAAGAGCGCCATAATGATTCAGCCCGATGTTAAATTGTTGATAAATTTGTAATGTATATTTCGACAAGCACCTTGGCATTTCTTGTAGTATTGTGCAAATCGATAAGAGCTAGCCACAATGGCCAAGGCAAAGCTTATTGCTCTATCCAACTCACCACTGTGCTTTATGTCTTAATGTAGATGTACAGTACATATATAGACGTCTTTTGGTTTAATGTAGTTAATGTTAATGGTATTCGTGTTGCATCCATGTGCAGTTTATACCTCGGTCACATTTGCTCTACGCCGCCGTACGTCGAGTCGAAAACAGTCGTTTTAACATGTTTTGCACCAGCTATTATAGGTGGCGTGAATGAAAATGAAAAAAAAAACCCGGCTGTTTTCGACTTACTGTACGGCCGCCGTAGAGCAAATGAGACTGAGGTATTACTCTTTTTAATGCTCATTTAATCTCTATATACTGGATATATTTTAACGTTGTATATTTCAAACGAGCGGGATAAATATTGCATTTTAAAAAATCTTAATATAATCTTATCGAGCTCATGGGAGAAGTGCAGTATACAATGCGTTTCAGGAAAAAGATAATCCAAATATAGCGGGCCGATATTTAAAGCACATTCAGTTCTGCAAATTATTTTGCTTGGGTATGAAAGAACAGCTCTTCAGCATTTCATTGATACCCTATTTGTACCAGTTGTGTCACATAATTATGACCGAAATAATTAATGTTGAAGACAACACTTGCAAGTACCACTTTTTCCAGGTTTTTTAAAAAACCTGAATCATGATGAAAGGGCAGGGGCTGATGTAAATACTTTCGTCCATGCCTGAGTTGGCAACAATCTTTTGATTGGACCCTTTTCCTTCCAAAGGAGTGTAAATGTGTAAATGTACTTGCAGATAAACGAGGAGATCGTACCACGGTTAGACCAAGATTTTGAGAGATAGTTTCGAGGAGTGTACATGCATCTTTGTTGGATTCTGGCCTTTGGGTGGCGCTCCTGCCAATCCTTCCAACATTATTTGAGATAAAATCAGAGAACTCTTTGGACATCGAGTTGTTGCCCTCAACTATGACGTAGAATGGCCATAAAGTTAGCATGACCTCATGCCCTGTGATTATTTCCTTTGGGGACACTTACAAACAATGTATCTGTAAATCCCCCCCGAGATCTTGATGATTTGCAGGGCCGAATTCAACATTGAGGTGGATGCTTTGCGCAATGATCCAGCAATGGTGAGACTAGCTGTGCAAGATATCTTTCCACGCTGCCGGCTTTGTGTGCAAAGGAGAGGAGGACATGTTGAAGGTGTGGGTGAACAAGACATTAACCTTCAGTCATCATTTCAAAGGAATGCCTTGACTCTTCATTCCAAAAATTACTTTGAACTACATCTTATTCTATCAAGCCCACATTTTACCCACTTTATCAAAACTTGGAAAAAGTGGTATCTGCATCTGTTGTCTTCAACATGAATAAATTCGATCATGAGTGACACAAACTGGTACAAATATGATATCAATGGAAAGCATATCCATGCAGTACAATTTAACAAAATTGAATTTGATTCGAATATCACTCCTTTAGATTTGGATTCCATTTTTTCTGAATCACAGTGTATGACTTTTCACGTTAACAATATTGTTGTTGTATAGCAAAGACATTTTGTCAAATGGTTGGTGATTTTTTTACTTGATTTGCTAAGAAAGCATGCGCGCTTTCCGAGGAGTGAAGACTTAAGTTCCTCTCCGAAGGACATGGTTAATGAGGATTAATGCCTTTATTTTAATACCAAAGGGCACTAGCGCACAAAATGGGAATTGAACCCAGGTCACCGGAATCTGGAACCCCTGCTCTACCGACTGAGCTATCGCGCCTTCGCCCGAACATTATGAAACATTTAAAAACTTATAACACAAAAAATTAAAATCATGCAAAAAAGTTAATTGTTTTCAAAGTTACATATAAAAAACGCTTGATTTCCATTATTGACCAAGGTTGTCCTTTCAGTGATAGAAATGACTTACTAAGGAGTCTTTCGTAACAAAAAGAACTAGAAACATTTCCATGTTAATGTGTATAAGTATCGAAAAGAGAATAATATAAAGCAATATATAAGAACATAATACAGCAAATTTCAAGGGTTTTTTTAATATATAGGCTCTATAAATAACAGGATTAAAAGGCTACGGATCTGGGATTGTATGATTGTTTTCATATATGCATATGTTCAAGGAACTGAAACTAAGTTCTCAGATTTTGATTTGGATATAATGAGGGAAGTTAGAGGCATATCCTAATGAGATTTGAGGGATTCTAACCAATACCGTGTTTTTATAAGTCAAACCATTGGATATTTTAACAGAAGCAATAATTTGATTCCAAATCCCTGAATGGAGGCATCAATTTAAAGATTACAAATCATGCAAACCAACATTTAATAGAATTATTTTGTATTTTCCTGTTTCAACATTGCCTCGAGACATCAAAAAGTTTTATTTTTAACAGAATTATAAGGAATAATTTTTGGAGGGCCAAGTAATTCCACTTTTTAATAGCAATTATAGTCAATACTCGTGAGAAACACGGTGAGATGACCTTTGAGCGATCAGTGTCACACCTATTTCTTCGATCGCACATTGCATACGACCACACACATTTGAGAACACACATGCATATAGGATCCCGTAGGTCAAAATCATTAACCCGAATTTATACAATGGTAGTGGTATTGTGATAGTGAGAAGTTAATCCTTAGCTTACAATGCTAATTAAGTAAGTGGGTTCGAATCCCAGTATGGGTAAGGACCTAATTTTCAAATATTCTCTCATAAAAGTGGTATGGAAAAAAGTCGGTCGGGGGGGGTATTACATTGCCCCTTTCCCAAGATCTAAATTTCACTTAATCTGTTTTACTTTTTTATATGAATCAAATATGCCAATTTAGGCATTCAAATAAAATGAATAATTGGACTTTATTGTTGTTTATTTTATTGTTTGTTTATTTAGTAGATATGTTTTGGCAATGATATATTTTTGCAATCATAAAAAGGCATGAAAGCAAAAGGAATTTAATCAGTAAAAAAAAAATAATGATGCATTTATGAATATTTTTTTTACCAAAATTTTTTAACCACTTGAACATTTCATGGACGAATTTTGGCATGTTGCAATAATTATACCTCAGTCACATTTGCTCTATGGCGACCATAAGGCGAGTCGAAAACAGCTGTTTTAACATTTTTTATACCAGGTACAGGTGGTTTGAATAAAAATGAATAAAACGGCTGTTTACGACTCGCCATACGGCCGTAGTATAGAGCAAATGTGAATGAGGTATTAGGGGACATACATTGTGCTGACATTATTTTCCATTCTCAGTAGATTGACGATAGGTTATCTGAGATATCATATACCGCCTTCATATTTCATATACATGTGATCTACCGTCTGAAAAACAAGGTAAACATGATTCACATATTAGAATCGAATATGTCAATTTACAAGAACAAAAAATGTAATTTTGATTACTTACGCGGTGGCACGTAATTAAAGTTAAAGGTCACCTTGAATATTTTTGCTTAACAAAAGGCATTGTTATTCAGTCATCTGAATACAAGCCTGTTGTATGCTTTCACGGTCTCTGCAGTCGTTCAATCGTTTGTTAATCATAAATTGAGCCGTTGAGAAATTTGTGAGATATTTATATTCCTTTCTAAAAGATCAAAAAAACTTGGTCCATTGCATTAAATCATGAGCCACATAAATTCCGTCTTTCATTCAATTATAATCCTTTCAAATCGATGATCTTTATAAGATAGTCACGCTTCACTCTCGTACTTGAATTGTACTTTAATTAGTAAAAAAATCTGCATTTGCATTTACTTATATAAGCTCAAAATAAACCCTTTCGTTCTTAAACATGGTAACTAACTTCAATGTGGTTATTTTCTTGGACATATTTTACCTTTGTTGGATTCAGAAAGTATTGAACACTGATAACAATTATGATGACAATGATAACGATCATAATGTTAGTAATAATGATGATGAGAAATCGATTATCTATTCCATTAGAGGTGCCGTGGCCGAGTGGTCTAAGGCGCCTTGCTATACATGGAAAGTCCGGAGTTCGATCCCGGCCGCGGCACCTATGCCCGTGAGCAAGGCATTCAATCTGCAATGCTCTTTTATCCTGCTTTCAAATAAATGAAAATGCTATATGCATTATTGGCAACTAGGTGTGCACTTGTTTTAAAAAAAAAAAAAAAAAAAAAAATATATCATTTTAAAAGCTCTTCCGAAATAATGATTTCAAAAATCAGACAAAAATGTGTTTAAATTACAAAACAAAACCCTCTTGGTTTTGATTTTTTTTTGCAAACACAAGTAAACAACCCACTGGCGCTTAAACTTATCTCATTAGCTATCTCCATTTCAAATTTCACATTTTGATTTTTGCCCAAACTTTCACCAGTCTCTTACTCTCATCAATTTCTTATATCAAACAAACGTGACGTCATTTTCTACTTATCTCCCTATGATTGTTCGTGATGAGCGTGCAAAATGAAATTAAAAAAATATCTTTCGTAATGCTGATTTTTTTCATATACGTTTTTAACCTTTTAAGGCCACCGCACACCTAGTAATTGTTCTGCGACCCGATTTTGAAATAAACGTAGTAACGAAAGACATAGCACACCTTACTGTGCAAAGTTCTAAATCATCTTACGAATATATGAACTTCTGTTCGAGTCCGTGAATATGCTACCATACTTATAAGAATTAAAAAGAAATCTGATCATGACGTCATAGCACTCGTACGATCGGCTATTTTCCTCTACTCCAAAATTAGGGCTTGCAATTATCCAAACTATTTATTGTTATAGTATTTGTATTCTTTACAAAACATTTATCGAGAAAAAATTACAAGAGATGATTGTAATAGGAATACATAAATATATCAATAAATTATTTATTCAATTATTCTAGAAATAGTACATGTATGTGGGGATGCATGCATTATAATTTGTGTTTGGTCTTTATATTGCACGTTTTTGAAATGTTTTCAAATCTACCTAAACAGCAATCGGAACAACTTTAACCATAATCTAAAGTTGTGGTTTAAATATGGGAAACCAATAGTGACATCAATTTCTATAATTAGATAGTCAATATATCATCACATTTGAATTCAAATCGTGAAGAAATTCTTGAAATGATAATTACAATACCCCTTTTCACCACGAAACAAAAGGAAGCAACCATTTTTTTTTACACTCATTGCTTTCCATAATTTTAGACCTGATTTAGACCATGGTTTTAAGTTAAACCGGAGTTTAAAAATACGGGCCAGTGAGTTTAATAAGACTGTGTAAATCGTTAAATATAATATCTAGGCCTTGGTGTCTGATCTGATTGTTAAGTGAATGTCTGAAGAGCGACGTGCAGGATATACGAATGGATATGAAACTAAATCCAAATAAATGCAATGTAATCAGAGTTACTTTTTCTAAAAATCCACCATTACCTAATCTTTTGCATATTGGTGACACTTCTCTGCAATATTCAGAAACTGTTAAAATACTTGGTGTTTATATTCAGTCAAACTTAAAATGGGATAAACAAATTTCAGATATTATAAAAAGGTGTGACAGAAAATTGTACATGTTCAGACTTGTCAAACAATATAAACTCCCTATGTCAGACCTTGTTCAAATTTACATTGGATATATTCGTCCAATTTTGGAGTATTGTGTACCGGTTTTTAATGGAGCACTAACTGCTAAACAGGTTAAAGACTTAGAAAAAATACAAAAAAGAGTTTGCAAAATAATTCTTGGCTCAGATTTATAGACTATGAAAATGCATTAACAAAATGTGGATTAGAATGTCTTGAAATAAGACGAAAAAGACTGTGTTTGGAGTTTGCTAATTCTCTTTTAAAAAACCCCTCGCTGTAATAACTGGCTACCAAAAAGGAAAAATGTCTCAATCTCATTAAGGAGTGTTCCAAACTTTGCTCAGTTAAAATGCAAAACAGATCGCTTTAGAAAAAGTGCAATACCATATTTCATTGACTTACTAAATTCTAAATATTATTTTCTTTTCATATCTTGAAACCAACTCAAATGTTTGCCATTGTTTTAGTCTCCATTTCAATCCAATTGATAATTTAATTTTTAATTGTCTAATATTCCTCACTTTTTAATATTGTATTTCCTTTTTCGTTCTATTTTATTATATTTAATGAATTTTTATGTACACTTGCTCTTTGAAATTTATTTATTATCTTTGTACATTGTAAATTTTAATTGTTTGCTTTTATCCGTGACCTTTGAACGTTTTATTGAAAGATGTTAATTTCAGCCTTCTGGCTTTGTAACATGTATTGTTTTTATACGAAATAAACCATGATTGAATTGAATTGAATTGGATGTCGTAATCGATTTGGAGGAGAATTTGTACATGAAAATGTCAGTTTGGAAATTATGAATCTCATCAATTTTCAATGCTTTAGTAAACATGGTTAAAGATGATAAATTGCAATTCAAGTATAACACAGAAAAATGTTTTGTTTAATAATGATTCATGGGGTACACTTTAGAAAATGGAAGAAAATCATGTATCGATTAAATAATAAACTTCTATCAATCTTTGATACTTCATTTGACAAAAGCAAGGCACTTCATAATTACCCACACGCCAATCCGACCATCCATCTACCACTATACACCGGACCATTCTTGATATATCAATTACTGCTTTCGAATGCCCTAGGTTGTTGGACACTCTTATAATACAACAAAGAATCCCCAACCCAAATTCGTTTAAGTCCTAGTTTAAAAGGGTTTTTCAGACATAATTATCAATTTATCAAACTCTTTATCAAAAACACACACCTATTTTGGATACAGCATTGATATCATTGCGTTATGCTGTTGATCAGCGAGATAATTCGTTGTGAGTGCCGCATCAAGATTCTGGAGACCTTTTTTTTATCTCCCTCTTTCTCATTCTCTCTTTCTTTTGTAAATGCTCAAGTTGTTATCTTGTGGTACGGTTTTTTTTTTTTTGGGGGGGGGGTTGTAAACTATTTTTAAGAACATTTTAAAAAACAGATGATGTACCTCTAATTTATTATAATAATCTTAACTATACATATTTTTGGAATGTAGAAATTTGTTATAGGCTTTTTTATGATTATCAAGATACACGAAAATAAATCATTGTGATCGTTGGAATTATGAATAAATGAAATTAAATGTGAATTTTTTTCAGTAGATACATTATCGACTAAAACATGAATTATTCATGCTGTTTACCAAAATAACATAAGGAGCAGTCAAAGCAAAAACCTCTATTTCCATATGGTATTTTTTTTTGGTTAAAACATTGTGATTTATATTCAAATTTCCTGGTTTCTTCGTCACTTTTTTGTTCCCTCCCTTTCGAGTTCATTTTCTCTCTACTCAATAAGTCACCCCTGTCACTTCCTTTTTTGTAGCGACACTCCGCACCCGTAATAAGTACACTGTGACGCATTTTAGGCAATGTGTTGACTAAAATGATACACCATGTACCCTGTAGACATATTGTGAGCACGGAACATATATATATAAGTTTTAAAGCTACGAGAGACAAAACTCTCATTAGGAAAAAACCCAACTTTGATGCATGTTGTATACAGTATTCTTCGTTATGGAAAAAAAAACACTAAGGAAAAAAGAAAACAAAATTGTGCAGAAACTTTCAAAATATCTGTGACTGAGAATCATCATTTAATTTGATCTCATGGGGAGACACTACACTTTAACATATATTTTAACGTAAACAATGAAATCAGCGTGGTGTTTCAAGTCACTTTCTATTTTACCTTTTGATGTACCACATAACGATTTCGGTGTGAATTTTTCTGGGTTTGATTTTGCCAAACATCCCAGACATAGGTGGCGAATGTGATCTTGCAACCAAGATTTTTTTTGAAGGCAAATAAAATGAATGTTAGTAACGATCTCTAATTTCGATCATTATCCTACTTAACTTTCTTTTGTTGGTTTATTTGCTTCGATCATTCGTGTACTTTGCCATATCGAAAAGATTAATATGAGCACATACCGAATTGGAATGTTTTCTTTATGTAAACGAATTATTTTACACGCATAATGGCATTTCACGAATTGATGCCATTCAGTTACGAGTTATATAAATACAAATTTCAATAGATCGTTGAAAAGAAGAAAGCAAATAGTTCTTTTGTGGAAAGGGTTGGGGAGTTATTGATATGTGCTTATGGTTAAACCAAATCAGGGCAAATATGTCTAAGCAATGGAGATTAATACGCTCTGATTGTCTGATACACGATAATAAAGCGTGATAGTACTGCTAGCGCATGTACAGTATACCGTACAAGTTACTATATATATATATATATATATATATATATATATATATATATATATATATATATATATATATATATATATATATATATATAGTAAACCCATGTAAAACAGGATTGGTTTAGTAAGACTTGATATTTTAAAATAAGAGTAGTCTATGTCACGTAGGTCCATGCCACATAATGGTACTGATCTGGTGTTCGTAAGCATCTATAATGGGTAAAGTAGCCATCCATTGACATCTTCCCTGAAATTCTTGAATCTGGTTACCTAGTACTTAGCATCATTATAACCTTGGTATCATACCAATGGATGACAAAGTATATTATTACTTGAACGCAACAGACCTAGGGGCCCGTTGCAGAAAGAATTGCGATCAAACACGCCTAAAAGAATCTTACGTAAGTTGACTTTCAGCCAATGAAGCACCCGCATTTGGGACCAGCGATTGGTATTTTGACTTGCGTTTAAACGCAACTCTTTCTGCAACAGGCCCCTGAACATGCTCTGGTAAATCATAATACTTTCATGGCTATAGGTGAGGTAAGTTTGTGGGTATGTTATTGTATACTTATCACTATAACTATCTGGGCCAACACGTGGTTTGATAGTCCAGCTTGCTTTTTGAATCATAACCTTTGAGGTTATTTTGTTGATAGAATTGGTTTACAGTTAATCTCGGCTTACGTGAATAATTACATATGACTGTCTATAAAGGATACAGTCAAATAACCCATTGTCTTCCATTGGAACTTCCCAGCCAAGCCGTTCACAAAATTACAAGGTGGTTTTAGGAAACCAACTGTATTGGTAATTTGTAATTATAAACACGTATACTATTTCTCGATTTTGATGATTAACTTTTATTTTGATACTGGATATTATGTTATTATGTTTTATATATGTCATGTTATGCTTGATAGTAGCGATATACATGTATGGTTAAATCTGTAGGTGGAAATACATGTAAATAATTCCATTTCTGATTCTAAAGAAAGCCGGGGGTCCCGTTTCATAAGACTTGTTATAATTACAAATTTGCAATAAAAGTTAAAAGTTACTGAAATCTTTCGTTCTGATAGTTTAATTGGAATATAAATTATGCATTTGTTATTATAAAAAGTCTTTATGAGACCGAACCTAGATCAGCACGATTGATATTTCTGGTATGCAAATTGAGTTGTAATACATAAATAAACATGTAGGTGTTTTTTTTTTTTTGGTTTTCTTTGACACGTGAAAATTGACAATGTCTTCATTGTGTACTGTACGAAAATAGGTCACCAGAATTGAATAAGCCCCCGCCCACCCTTCGATAATATAAAGCCATTCGTAATTTTGGTGATAGCAAATGGTCATTAGTCTGCCTTTTCATGTAGGCGGTGTCGTTTCGATGACACGACATTTGCTCCGACGACAATTACTCCGGCCTTTATTTCGTCTAAGATAAGGGTTAGGGTTGCTATAGAGTTTCATGTCAGGCTTAGGGTTAGGTTTAGGAGTATCTTGTCTTGTCTTTCTGTTAATGCCCACAATCATATTTATCATTATGGCATAATGAAATCGATTGACTTGACCTGAATTTTGCCGGGACCGGCAGGTGCAATAATACACCAGGTGAACACCCTACTCTTTGACGAATAGTGTATTGGTTTTAACGTGCATAGGTTGTGACTCTCCTATACACGGGACCAACATTTGCGTCCTTTCCGATGCACGGAGTGTTTTCCAACTGCATACACACCTGCACTGAATAAAGCGGTGATGCACGCTAACACACAACGTTATAGTGTAGGGCTGAAGTTGGTAATTCTGTTAGTGTGTGGAATTTACAGCGGAGCTATTGTTGCCGGAGCAAATGTCTGGAACCATTGTCTCATTATATCAGATGTATATCAATCTGTCTTTTCAGTACAATAATTTGAAATTAGAAAGAAAATCCTTAATAAAATGGGGGAATAAAAACAAACTATCCATATAGGAACAAGAGTTAAAATTCCCTTCACTTTGTTTAATCTATGTAAAATGAATGTTCCTTATTGACATAAATGCCATCAATTCAAAACGAAGCTTAAGAGATTAAACGACATTCTACGATTTTTTAACAATACAGTAGGTTCTGATTCCCCTGAAGCAGCTTGTATTTTAGGTAAGACTTGAGCATTATGACGGGCTAAATACAATTCTTTATGGTCAATTTAAACTTAAGTTTTATAATGTTACAAAGGATTTATTTGGAATCCTATTGTATTCTTTTGAATGTACTTCTGATTCATTTAAGTTTTCCCTTCTTTGTTGTACATACCGTAATTATGGTTGAACACATTGACATTTTCGATTGATTTAAAAAAGAAAATTATTTCCAAAACATATTGTGTATTTTTTTTTAACTAACTGTAGGATGTTCTTTTAAAAGGTATCATTTAATGCAATATCAAAAGCCTGCTCTTGACGAGAAATTGAAGTTCAATTTGCCAAAATCCAATTTTCAGAATGGTCATCAAATCTTATTTTCAAGATGTTTTCAATTTTAATCTAATAATGAGATTTCTCATCTTTTAATAAAGAGCCATTTTCCCCTGACCTTACACATGGGCCTGTAAGAAAATTAAAACGTTGAATTATTTTAGAAAAGAAAACATTTACTTTAAGTGCTAATTTCATTAGTTAAAAGGAGTGTGTTTGAACTGGTTAAATAATATTAAAGGTACAGAAAGCAGTATGTGGTGGTCGATAGTTTCATATTAAACTTAACAAGAACTAACGTGTGCAGTTCCTCAAGGTTTTGTTTTGGGGCCTCTCTTGTTCTTGATATCGTCAATGATATCACAAAATGCCCAAAAATATTTTGTATTTCCTCTTTACTATTTCCTCTGACGATACGATTGTTACATTATCACACAAAACCATTAATACACTTATATCATCAGCTAATATTGAATTACGTAAATTGATATCTCGGTTCCATAGCAATAAATTACTTATCAATTCTAAGTATATTCTATTTCATTCACGGAACAGAAGAGTCCCTGAAAATCTCGAAACTATATCTATTCTGTATACTACCCTTTACTATGTTCCACCGATATAATTTCTTGGTATTACTGTGGATGGGTTCCTGAACTGGAAGGCTCATATTAATAAGTTCTCTTTAAAAGTATAGAGTGTTGGCAACTTTGCATATTACAGTGCCGGCCGCGGGAAACGTCACAGTGCCCCCTAGGGCGGACGCGGTAGCCCGTAGCGGGCATTTGAGGGGAGCGGACGCGGGAAGACGCCCGCGTCTACTCCCCTAGAAAATTATTGCCCTAGGGAACCGCACGCGTCTATCCCCGGGGCACTGTGACGTTTCCCGCGGCCGGCACTGTAACACTAAAACTTTTCGAAAACTATCTTTCAAATCGGAAGCAAAATGTAATAAGAGGCTGATAAAAGAAATAGAAAACTGGGAGCCCGGACTGAGAGAAGGGGAAAGGGGAGAAAGAGAATAGAGGGGGGGGTGAAGAAGAGAAGGAGGGAAAAGGTAAAATGGAGAAGGGATAAGGAAGGGGAAATTAAAACAAAAAGAAGAACCTAGAGAGAAAGAAAACAGAGGTGATGAAAAAAGCGAAGGTGAGATAGAAAGAAAAGAGGGAAGGTGGAAGGCAAATAAAAGAAAGAAGGATAAAGAGAAGGAATAAGGGGTGAGAAATTAAAAAGGAAGGGAAAATTGAGAAAGATGAAATAGCAGGGATAAAAGTTACTGAAGGCGAGAAAGAGAGAGGGAAAGGGACTAAGAAAAGAAACAAGGAAAGGGAAAAAAAGGATACGACTATTCTTATCAAAATACTGGAACCCCTCTCTAATTTTCATAATTTTTTATCCCCTTCCTGATTTACCTTTATCTATCTCAACCACTAGCTCTCATCTTTTCCCGATGTTTATCTGTGGACATCATTTTCATATGCACCTCTCATCATCAAATTTATTTTCATTTACCGTTTAGTTATAAAACTACTCATTCTCTCTTCCCAACATATAATGCTATGTTAAATTAAGCTACTTATACATACTATAGAATACAAGAAACTGTTGTTTCGCAATATAACGGAGGGGGTATTACAAAAGAAGGGGAAGGGAAAGCAGTAGAAAATAAAGGGGAGAAACAAATCAAGGAGTGAAAGGGGGCACAGAAAAGGAAGGGGGAAGGGAACAGAAGGGATAAAGGAAAGGGAAAAAAGAAGGAAAGGGAAAAAAATATATACAGGGACAGCAGAAGGAGGGAAAAGGAGAAAAATATGAAGGGGAGCAAGAAGGAAAAGAGTGAATAAATGGGGGGGGGGGGGGGGGGTAAAAGGAGGGGAAAGGGAGAGAAAGAGAAAATATAGCGGGGGATATCGAGCGTGATGATTAAAGGGATTTTCGACTATATTGTATAGAGGTGAACCCGGACGGGCTTTTATTCTTCAACTTGGCTCGACTAACTCCTTTGTTCCCCGAAAAGAAGTTAGGTTTGATAGTTAGCGTTTGCGTGAGCACCCGCTAAAATTCTTAATAAAAGAAAAGAAGGGTTTGTATAGCTCCATTCTTGCTTTGTCGGCAAGTGATAATTAACTCGCTAAGTACCCATTCCATACAACACGTCAGTAGCTTTCAAAAACATACTTTTGCTTGGGTTTAAGCATTTAAGCTAAATGCGTTAGGAAAGTTTTTCATAGTTACATATATGCAAATAGTTTTGTTGTTCTGCTCTGGAGCACATTGAGCATCTAATCAAGATGGAAAGTGCGATTTACAAATCTCATGTATTATTATTATTTTTATCTTCCATATAACACTGAATTATGTATTGTACCAAGCTGTGGTTTGGTTTTGTGATTTCGTTTTATCATTTCCAATTCATATAACAAAATATATTCGAAGGAAAATATTGTTTTACTGAAATGAAATAATTGAAACAATGTCTAGACCATAAATGATATCCAACTAATCTATCAATATAAAACTGCAGTTCGTAAAAATGATAGGTTAATCTTTACTTCGACGATCATCATATAAGTGTATCAAGGATATTAATATTCGTTTTAAACCCATCTATGACTTTTTATAAAATTGCGCGTAATAAATGCGTTGGACAAGTAATCTTTACTTTGATTATGTTAATTATTATTATCTTCCCAATCCGAATATCTACCGATGTAACTAACACCGCAATCGAGAGCAGATAATGTAATCAGATGTTTTAGCAAAAGACAAACTTGTTAAATCTGCAACATTGGGGTAAATTTATACTTTTTTACAGGGTGGGGTTTTAAAGACCCGATTTGAACCGAATTGAAAAGAATATCCTTATTCATTGTTGTTGACGCATCAGATAATTAATACCCCCCCCCATTTCTAAGAACATCCTGTCATAAATTGGGAAGCGGATGTGATCAAAGGAGAGGGGTCGGCGTGGACGGGGAGCAAGACTCTCCCAGACTGCACAATAACAAAAGAACCACCCCAAAAAATCGATGAGCACAACCAGTTTTGCTGGGGTTCGCTTTTTGCGCGTCTACTTTTTATGATGTGAGAAAGAACAATTTTCCCCGATATGAGAGGGGTTTTTTTGCTCCCCCCCGGCCCCCTATATACCCCGCTTATTATGATAAAGGTTTATAAAATATCAATACCGAAATGAGATAAAATGACAATAAGTGGGGCTCTTGCCTTCCGTGCATGATGTGATGTCGAAAGAACACACCAACGTCGGATCGTAATCGACAACCCCCTTTAAAGAAATCAAAGAAAGATCGTGGCACAAAAAGGAGGCGGTGAAATATCATGAGTCGACCTCGCGCATGACCGATGTCATAAACACGTCGTAACGTTGTATCGTAATCAACGATCATTGTGACTATTCCAGCGAAAAGAAATGATAAATGAGCACTGAAAAATGTCAAGACTCGGAGAAGGCCTTCGTCCGAGAGTATATGCATGTATCTATTTGTCGAAAAGTTTAGATTCATTGCGATAATAGCTTCGACGTTCCAGCCGAGGTGAAAAGAAAGAAAAATAATTCCTTCATTATTTGAAAGAAACAAAGACAGAAGAAAAACGGAAAGGAAACAGGGAAGGAAAGAAGGGAAAGAAATAATAAGGGAAAAGAATTAAAAGGGAAACAGAAATTAAAGAATAAAAGAAAAGAAAACAAATAACATCTTAAATCAAAAATTCAACCTACAATAGATCCCGATCACGCTAGTTTAAAAACATAATGGTCTATCACAAGATAATCGAAGTACATGTACATGTAAACATAGTGCAATGTACGTACCCTCGGATTTCCGAGGGTAAGTGCGGGCACGGCCAATATTATATAGCACGCGGGAAACCGCGGGCCCGTCTAAACGCCCTAGACTGCTCCCCTTGAATACCCTCGGTTAGACGCGAAAGCCCCCTAGGCTGTTTGCGTGCTCGGGCGTGACGTTTCCCGCGGCCGGCACTGTATATGAATTTAATTGTTTTTTTTTCTACTCTTGTATATAAACTATTAATGTTGCTATATAACTCAATCATATTAAATTTATCGAACTCCAATGTCATTTGGCGTAATTCACATTCATTTCATTTCAGCAATTTATCAACGCTTCAAAGTGAAGCTATTCGAATGATAAATCATTCAGAATACAACGCTCAGAGTAATCCTTTATTTGCAGAAATGATAATACTTCCGGTTCAGGAGCTTGTAGTACTAAACGCGCCTATATTCATGTTTATTTTCATATTGGTTATATTCCTCAAATCTTAGAAAAATGTATTTGTAACCAATTCTTTCATCCTTTCATGAAAAAAAGGCAGAGCATTTTATTACATCAACCTCTGATACGCACCACCCAAAACATTAGTAGCAAATGGATGTTGTGTGAAATAGGATGTGTGGAGTTGTGAGGGTGCGTGTGTGTGTGTATTAAAAGATGGCAAGCCAAATTTAGTTTTCCCCTTATTTTGGTTTTTATTACTGTATATACACACTAAGAAATAAAGGTTCAAAATTGAACCCCGAAAGGCTGATGCAAAATCAGCACCCTATGGGTTCAAACATTGAACCCCTGATTTGGGGTTCATTTTTGCACCCTGTGGGTTCAAAACTGCACCCTAAATTTTAAATTGAACCCTTAAGGGTGCAGTTTTGAACTCGCAGGGTGCAAAAATGAACCCCAACAGCAGGGTTCAATTCAGGGGTTCAATCTTTTAATCCATGGGGTGCTGATTTTGCATCAACCTTTCGGAGTACATTATTACACTTGTATAAATAAACTGATGT
Source organism: Lytechinus variegatus (assembly GCF_018143015.1). Lineage (NCBI taxonomy): Eukaryota > Metazoa > Echinodermata > Echinoidea > Temnopleuroida > Toxopneustidae > Lytechinus > Lytechinus variegatus. The sequence continues at coordinate 53,563,380 of NC_054741.1, forward strand.
AAAGATTGATTCATCCAGGAAAAGTCAAATTACGACGGAAAATCTGGACTTACTTTGATTGAAACAGAGAACAGTTTCACGTCCGATCCGGGACGCTTCTTCAGCTCTTGATATGTTACTGTTATTTTTTTTATTCACATTCATTACATTTTTATGATTGGTCAAATAAAATGTAACTTAAAACTTGAATGATTCGTTGTCAATGAATTTACTAAGCATAGACAGCTGGCATTTACTTTTATTGTAATAATTAAAATGAAGCCATACAGTCGGAAAGTTTGATGAACCTTTTTGGAACTCAATATTGGAATTGGCCTTTAGACAATTTTGGCATACACATGGAATTTAATAGATACCTAATAGCGTATCAAACTAAGCATCTTCAGTGTTTTAATTAAGTTTGGTATTTTCCAAAGTTCCGTTCTTCTAGTTCCATATATTTTCATTCATTTCATAAGTTTCATATATCCGATATTGTTTGAATGACAATATTAAAGTAGCTTCTGCGGGGTTTTTTAATGGTGAATGGGACGTGACTGTCTGAATGATTTGCTTTCATTTCTTTAGTATTATACGTCATGGGACCTCCCGAAGAAGAGACAATTCGCGAATTGGTTCCAAAATAGATGTCTGCATTAAAGGTATTGTTTAACTTTGTGACCAGCCGATTAAAAAAAATCTCAAACCAAGATGAAACGTGTGTACAAGTGCATGTATTAGAACTAATAAACCCTGAAAACAACCATTATTGAGAATGAAAAGCTAAAACTACAAGGCAAGCCCCGATTTTGTAAATAGGCGTCTTATAGACGCCTGAATAGTACACATAAGTGTATGGGATGAAATTAAGATGGTGTTTCCGGTCACTTTTTATTTCGATTTTTGAAGCACTAAATAATCATTTTCGAACGCAATTTTTTCTGGGCTTCATTTTTGTAACATATCACAGACACAGGTGACAAGTGTGACCTTCTAGCTCAGATTTTTTTAAAGTCAAACCAATGTTAACCAATCACTTTAAGTCCTCAATTTCTTTTCTTTTTAAAAAAAGATGTTTTATTGTTTTTTCTCTCAAATTAAATTCATACAATGCAGTTCACAAAGTAACAATTATAAACAATTCGAACAAATTACTTAAACTCTTATATATTATATAAATAATGCACATCGTGTAATATCATTCTAAGACACTGCATCGTACCAGATGAGTGTGACAAACAGAGAAAAAAGTCATAAAAGTATATGCGGTTGTACCTTGTGTTTGTGTTTGTGGTAACTCCCGCAGGAACTCGGCAGGACAGCATTTTTGCTGGTAAACGCAAAGCTGGTATTTAACCAATTACCTATGAAACATTTTCAGTCAAAGTGGCTGACGTTATAGACGACAGATATCACTCTCGGGCCTTTATATTAAAGTGGAGACAATGGCAGAGTTGGGATTCGAACTCACAACCTTGCGATTATGAGTCCAATGCTCCAACTACTGGAACACACGACCCGCCCCCTCCTTACGTACCCTGCCCCCTTCTCTCCACAAACGCCCACACTTCACACCCTCAAACACTCACACAATTCATACGCCCTTGCATACGGCGCCCGCGTTCCGTTTGAAACAAGAAAAACACCATAATTAACGAAGATAATCTCGTGAGCTCTGTCGCCTCTATACTCTTGTAGGAAATGTTCCCATTTCCTTATATGGTTTGATAATTTACCCCGCGTTACTGCTAAAAAATTTTAATATCTTTTCTCTAATTTCACTGGGACTTGGTGGTATTTTTTTAATCCTGCTGTAAGCAAAGATCAGATATTTTATTTAAAGAATAATGTTATTAATTACCTGCTCCTCCCCTATTTTTCCCCATGCTTAACACCAATGTGTATATCTACCCACCTGGCATTTTTTTTCATACATATTGAATAAGTTACCACAATCTATCCATAAGTCTCTCGTCTTTTCACATGTAAAGCAGATGCTTGTAAGTTTCTTCAGTATTCCCACAAAATGAACATTCACTATCTGAGGAAATCTTGAATAAATGTAGATGTTTCTTCGTGTATATAAATCCATAAATCATTTTAAAGTGAAACTCTCTAAGCCTACTGCTTAGAGTACATTTTCTGGGTCTTGAAAACATAGCACGGATATCTTTTTCGGAGTAATTATGTTTTCTCTATATTATTCAACGCATACGATTTGTCAAATTTAATACTTAAGAATGCCGTGTATTTTATCTTGGATGTCACGTTTGGTACATGTAAACTGTTAGTCTTACCATTAAATATAAATTCTAGATTTAGACCAGTGTCTTCACAGTTGTCTTTTTTCTTCAAAAGGTGTTTCCATGTTGCTGGAATATTTTCAAAAACTTTATAGGCCTAAACTTTATTTCATTTCCATCTCAATACGATTGCACAAAAAAATCAAATTCATTTTTGATAGTTTGGGAATGTCTGGCTAATTTCCACCAAGCTTTTGTGTTGAATTGGATAGACGTATGTTAATTAAATTGTCATTTTTTCTTGTTTATCTTTATTATATATTCAGTCGAGATTGTGACGAATAACAACGCTCCGGCATTGAAGGGTATTCTGTTGCAAGCTCGTCATGCACTTACCGGCGGTAGTCATCCAATCATCGGTACATGGTCGCTGGGGGACACCTCGAATTATCAGTATCTGGATTGTAATGGCGCTACTTCGGCTGTAACCCATTCTAATAATAACGACAAGCCAGCTTCCATTCAGTTTAGTTGGACAACTCCTAGCGATGTCGTCACAGGCAATATCTATTTCACGTGAGTATCACTGCTAATATAAGCTCCATGATTTTACAGCTTCAAATGTCAATGCAATACTTGGAAAATTATTAATTTAAAAAAAAGGCACTAAATCTAGCTTGGTGATAATGATCTATATATTAATGAAAGTCCTTTTCTATACCTCATTACCGTTTTTTTTTCGTTTCGATACCAAAATAATTATGAACCTTTTTAATGATTTTTCGTCAATGGTTACAATGTAACACCGTGAGCCCGTTGCAGGTGAAACTGTGTTCAAAAGCAACTCTTCTATTGTTGAAAACCAAAGTTATTTTTATTCATTTACACTCTAAACACTGAGTAAAATTTTACCCAATATTTGGTAGAAATGGAACATGCGTGTTTGCTGGGTAGTTTTTTTTTATCCCATATTGGGCTATTTCAACGCAACATTGCGTAACATTTACAAAATTTGGTATATATTTTACCCGACCAACATGCATGTTCCCATTTTACCCAATATTTGGTAAACCTTTTATTAGAGATTGTATTAATAAATTGCGTTCGATTTTTTTTCAGCAGTCCAATTTGATAAATCACTTCGCAAAATGCGCATGGCTTCGAACAAAAGGGGTATATGGTAGGCTTCATTATTCTTGTAGATTATTTCTGACCTCATCAGTTACTGTTCAAAAGGGGGTTAAAATGATAGAGTTGCTGAAACGTTGATAAACGATTAATTTGCATCGGCTCTCGGTGCAGAATCGGCAATTTTGCACCACCAAAAATTGATAGTAGGTTCTTTGTCTACGTGTAAACAGAAAGCCGATTCTGCATCGGCAATTGATGCGCATTTTCTTTTCCATTATGACGTACGGATCCAGCGTTGTCTTTTTAATGACCTATATTATTGGTGTGCGGATCATTTCAGGTTTTTCCACGCGAGCTTTGACACCGAGTAAACGAAGTGCAAGATAAACCGCGAGCCGAAGCACATGTAGACACGGTGCATATCGCATGCGCGCACGAGCTCCATCTGGCTTATGGATATACACACTAAGAAATAAAGGTTCAAAATTGAACCACGAAAGGTTGATGCAAAATCAGCACCCTATGGGTTCAAAAATTGAACCCTGCGGTTGGGGTTAATTTTTGCACCCTGCAAGTTCAAAACTGCACCCTAGGGGTTCAATTTGAAATTCAGGGGTGCAGTTTTGAACCCGCAGGGTGCAAAAATAAACCCCAACAATTTTGAACCCCATATCAGGGGTTCAATTTTTGAACCCATAGGGTGCTAATTTCGCATCAACCTATCGGGGTTCAATTTTGAACCTTTATTTCTTAGTGTGTAGGCCGGGGCAAACATCCGGGCATTTTTTTAATCTCGAGCCCCATCATCTGGCCGAGGTTGACGTCATAATGAATACACGAAGTCATTCTGAACCAAATCCGCCGAGGAACCAAATCTGCAAACATCAAACTGCGTCAAACCCGACGGATATGGTTCCAAGAATGAACGATATCTGCCGGAGGATACCGGATTCCATCGGTGGAACCAAAGCCGCCGCTACACCTGCCGGTAAAAATAATGCACTAGCGACCCGTACAGCAGTGTGGCGTTTTAGCATGCCTACAATGCATATTTCACAAACATCACATTGATACTTTGTGCTGAACTTAACGTCATAATAACCGAGTTTACCCATTTTGTTATCTGGAAGTTAACGAATCTTTCAAAAAATTTCAGTTCTCTTTCTCAATTTATTTTATTGTGTTTCTCATACTTTTTTTTATTGCACTATGGTCAGTGCGGTCGTCGTTAAGCGGATGTGACGTCACTCCCCCATCCCCCCCCCCCCCCCCCGCTATACATGATTTCATAAACCTAATCGCAACAGGAATGCACAAGTTATTCATTCGATCAATCCCATTCCGAAGATTTTTGATTTGATAAAGCTGATTTACAAAAAGTGTATGTGACCTTCCTTTCCCCAAATACGGACGAAGTATTAACTTTTGGAACTATTAGACTGGTGGGAGAATTAGGGCTATTTTACTGTTTCAAGTGATGAATTTGATCCAGTCATGATATTTCTTTTTACCCTTTTACGGTAAGATATGGAATGTCAGATTTATATATGAAAGAATAATAGATGCGAAGCTTCACTCAAGGTCTTCAGAGCTAGCTGTCATCCATTATCAATCAAAGGTTGAGAAAATGCCTCCGCTGGGAATTGAAGCCGGGTCCCTGGCTCAGAGCGCCAATGCCTTAACCACTAGACCAAGGAGGCGGGTCAGTAGTTAGTCGAGACCGAGTTCAATTAACCGACAGACAAATATCCAACTTTTTTATTGATTCTTTGTTCTTTGGTGCAGATGAAAAATGAACAGTGAGTAGCCGCGTGCCGAAGTTGAATCACAGCTAATACAAGCTTAAAGACAGGCATTCATCAGAAAAAGGACAATACATTGAAATAAATTAGATAAATGCAAACAACTTGTGGCAACGCTCTTATGAATAATAAACAGTGGAAGACATAAATATGAGAGAATAATAGATGCGTAGCTTCACTGAAGGTCCCTCAGAGCTGTCATCCATTCTGAATCAAAGGTTAAAAAAATGCCTCCGCCGGGAATCGAATTAGGGTCCCTGGCTCTGAACGCCAATGCCTTGACAACTAGACCACGGAGGCGGGCCAGCAGTTAGCCGAGACCGAGTTCAATTAACCGGCAGGCAGATTTCAAGGAAATAACATACATAGCAGATTACAAACAATAAATACTGAGGCTTATCAGAAACGATTTGCGCAGAAACTCACGTGTGTTTTAATCTGAATTCACTCTCATTTCAAGGATCAGTGTGATAATCTTAACCAGGAATAAAACAGAAATGCTAATGAGCCAACCGTCAAATAAGCGCTGTCGTCGTATCACGAATGAATCATGCAATTCAATTCAATTCTTTTTTATTTCATTTCCATTCAAAACATAATACAAAGTAATATAAAACAATACAAATCAAATACAATTTTACAGAAGGGCATTCTTACTTCGTAAAAAAAAAACAGTATAATATAGAGCATAAATGGATATGGAAATGAGGGGGATCCACTAAAAAGCAAAGCTTGTAAAATTGTGGATCCCCTTGGAAAAGAAGAAATTATAGTCGACTTACTATATGCGTACATGCATGTATTACAGGAAAGAAAAAGAGAAAAAGAAATCATATTGACGGAAACATAAAAACTGAACAAATGCAAAGCTATTCACACAAAGAGGTCTTCGTTGCAAAGGATATGTTGCGCAAGACAGGAAAAAAAACAGAGAGAGGTGATGACAAGACGTAGAAGACAAGACAAAACAAGAGACAGGACAGTACAAGACAACTAGTTTTTAAAAAGGAGTAAAACTAAGAATGGGAAAGGGCTGACCATGAACCAGCTTGATCTGGTGAAATAACAAAGGATATGACTGGACAATATAGATGAAAAAAGATAAAATAAAAGTGAAAAATGTAAGGATTATAATCAAGATAATGAAGTGTTAGTTCCGTTGAGAAGAATTATAGGAATTAAGCAGGATACGTTTGAGTTTACGTTTGAATGAATTCAAGGAGACACTGTCTTTAACATTATTAGCGAGTGAGTTCCAGAATTTAGGACCGTTGAATAGGAATGTATTTTTGGCCAGTAAAGTTCTGTAAAGTGGGATGTGAAGTTCGTCAGAGTGTCTCGTGGGGTATTTATGATAAAATTGATTTTTAGGGAACATGGCATCACAAAATATGGGGAAGTGCATTATTATTATAACTATACATGAAGTGCCCTAACTGTAGTAAATATAGGTCTTTGACTTTCAACAGTTTACTTTCTAGAAAAAGTGGGTCCGTATGAGAACGGAAACATGTACTATGAATAATACGAAGTGCTTTCTTTTGCAATAGCAACAATTTATCTAATAAATATTGATGGGTATCACCCCAAATAAGAATCCCATAGTTCAAATAAGGCAAGATTAAGGATGAGTAGAGCATGATTAATGATGTGGAGGGAATGCAAAATTTTAGCCTATTAATAATACCAATATTTCGTGAAATTATTTTGGATATATTTTCAATATGATTTTTCCAAGAAAGTTTACTGTCAACTGTTATTCCAAGAAATTTGGTGTAAGGTACCATTTCTAATGGGGTATTATCAAATATAATGTTCATCGGTAACTTGTCTATGGAATTACTAAATAACATGTTTTGTTAAGGTTCAAAGATAATCGATTGGCTCTTATCCACTCAGTAACATTAATAAGTTCAGAATTAATAACATCAACTAAAGTTTGTGGATTCTGATGAGAAAAAAATAAGGTCGAATCATCTGCAAACAAGATAAGGGATAATATTTTGGATGATCTACAGAAATCATTTATATAAATTGTGAAAAGAAGTGGGCCCAATAAGCTACCCTGGGGGACTCCACAGTTAACATATTTCAAATTGGAGTTATGATCTTTAACAAACACGTATTGTTGTCTGTTAAGTAGGTAGCTCCTGAACCACTCCAAGGCCTTCCCTCGCACACCATAGTGAGATATTTTTTTAAGTAGGATTTCATGATTAATGGTATCGAAGGCCTTGGAGTAGTCCAGGAAAATACCCACAAGGTGACTAGATTTGTCTAGAGCATTGACTACTTTGCTGACAAAATTCATCAGGGCATGAGTGGTGTTGTGCTTGTCGCGAAACCCAAATTGAACATCAGATAAAATATTATGCATTGACAAAAATTTTTCTGTTCTGACGTATACTATTCTTTCAAGGATCTTAGAAAATGTGGACAAAAGAGAAATAGGTCGGTAATTACCGACATCCAACTTATCACCTTTTTTTAAATAAAGGAATTACCTTGGCTATCTTCATTTGATTTGGTACTGTACCATTTTCTAAGGAAAGGTTGAATATATGCACCAGCGGGGAAACAATAGAATTTATTACGGATTTTAAAATAAAATTATTAATTTCATCAAAGCCAGGGTTTTTTTTTATTTTTCAAACCAGATACTATATCAATAACTTCTTGATTATATGTTGGAGCAAAAAATATTGAATTTGGATTAGGCGGGCCGAGAAAGTCCGAAAAACTTTTCGTCGCGGGAGGAATATCTTTAGCTAGATTTACGCCAATGGAAGAGAAATGGTTATTAAAAATATTTGAAAGGTTGTCACCATCATCAACAATGACATTATTAAATCTAATTTGGAAATACTTGATTTATTATTGGAGAGATTCATTGTCTGTTTTAGAACCTTCCATGTGTTTTGCATGTCGTGTTTATATAGAGCCAACTGCCTCGCAAAGTAATTTTTCTTTTCAATGCGTAATATTTTAGTAAGTGTATTCTTATAAGATGTGTATTTTATTTTTGATTGTTCTGTACCTTTCATTTTGAATTTATAAAATAAGTTATTTTTTCTATTAATCGAACGTAAGATAGATGGCGATATCCATGGTGACTTAGAAATCGTTTTGTATGTATTACGCTTATCTTTTTTAAGGGTATATGCAGGTCAAATTTCTCATTTATTATATTCATAAAAAGGTTAAAGGACGCATTAACATCTACAGAATTGTATACAACTGACCAGTCGACATTATCCAAAGAAGCACCTAGACTGGCTGTATTTTCGTGCGTAGGTCTACGTCTTCGTTGTTGGGAGTGTATCGGTCTAATTGGTCGTCTTAATGAAAAATGAGTAAAAATCGGGAAATGGTCCGTCATGTCAGAAAGTATTATAAAAAATCGGGAGGAGGGAGAATGTTGCAGAAAATATTGTCAATACGTGTAGCAGTTTCATTAACTACACGAGTTGGTTTAGAAATCAGAGGCAAGAAGGAGGCCGAAAAAAAAGTTTCAAGAAAATCTTGAGATATATTGTTGTGTTTCAATAAATCAATGTTAAAATCACCTATAAATATTACATCCTTATTAACGAGAGCTGGATTATTTGTTGTTTGGGAAAGGTAAGTTAGAAAGTCATTTGTATTTGAGTTTGGGGGTCTATAAACTACACCAATAATCATATTTTTACTACCAGGAATATTAATTTCAATAAATAGAGATTCTACAGTGGCGTTCATGGAGTTAAGATAATCACAAACCGTATACTCGTAGTCATGTGAAATATAGAACGCTACCCCACCCCCAGGTCTGTCTTCTCGGTTATTCATTACGAAATCATATCCGTTAAGAGAAAATTGATGGTTAGAATCACACGATATCCATGTCTCAGTAAGGCCAATTAAAGAAAAGGGGCATTTTTTAGAATTTGAAGTGTTATTCAAAAGTAACTGAAGTTCATCAAAATGTTTATTCAAACTTCTTATATTAGCATGCATTATGCTGAATGTATCGTCGTTAAAATTTTTTGTAAGATTATTTACCTGATGTTGCGTAATATACTCAGAAGAAGGATTTTGCAATATGTTATGATCCTGTTCAAAATCGAGATCTAATTCTTCCGAAGCTAAATTTATATTATTAGTAACAAAATTATCATAAAATGAAGGATTCATTGGGTTGTTAAGTACAGTATCCTGAGGTCTCAATTCGCTGAAGAGGTCATCATTATCCAATGATGTAAATGGAAACTGAGGTGTATTGTCTATGCTAAGAAGTCAGTACATATCCGAAAGTGTTGTGTTATGTCCAATAAAGTGTCGGTCAAGGTCATATAAGAGGCAGTAAAGCAAAGTAACAAAGTGAGGGGAGAAGGCAAAGAACACAAAACACATATAGAACATGAAGAAGGACGAGGAGGCGCAACACAAAGGATTCTTACGCAAAAACGAGAACGTAGGGCAAAGACCTCTAAGTGTGAACGATGCAAAGTCAGTGAGAACGGAACGATTACCGAAACAAACATTGGCGGAGGAGATAAAGTGAGAAGCTCCAAAATAAAATAAAATGTAGTGAGATACACCTATAAA